>NC_137894.1:18755443-20132167 GCF_963455335.1 Martes martes
CCCAGGTGCCCCCACCACTGTTTTCTGATGAAGATAGCAGTGTGTTTTTATGCAAGATTGGAAACCTCAAAATAATCACCATAAACCCTATAAAGGAGAATAAACTAGTAAGGTCCACAAATATAAGATGAAATCCACAATATTGGAATTATAAATATTTAGATAAGCCCAGACTAGAAGATAAGCCCAAACCACCATCAAAATGAAATATGATATAGTCTAAGATATATCCTTAAATTTTGATACAACCCTCGGTCTGAGTTCTTCAGACTGATCTTCAGTTCAGTCCAGGCAGCAATTTTCCATTGTATTTACTGTATGGACTACATACATTCTAGAAGGTTCCTTTATGATACACTGTTGTACATTTTATCCCAGCAATTTGAGGGCAGGCAAATTCCACAAAGTTGTCAGTAAGATCATGCCATGCTCTTTCTTCATCATAATTGACAGACTGTCCTCTGCAATCATTGTACTGATGTCTAAAGGAAGATTCCAAATATCTTTTTATATTGATCATTTATGATATTCCACCAAAGATTTATTCCATAAGTCTAAGAACTTAAATCTTCCTTAAGCACTAAGTTCAAGTACACAATGGCCATTTCTAGATCTAATCCTTTCTATCTTGGATTCATCACAAAATTAAAAGTAAACTGGTAAAAATCCTTAAATCATCCTGGTTCTTTCTATTCTTTTTCTATCTTGGGTATCTGGGCCTTTAGGTTTCAATGTCATACCATCCATGAATTCCTATTTGGGAAACTTGCACTGCGTTGCTGTTTTGAACTTCCACGTAACAATCAACACACAAATGCTGGCTGGCTCTGGTGCTAGGTCATCACAGGACTGTTGTATATCATCTATTCCAATTTTATTTTCATCTTGAGAAACCTTGTATCTATTGTGTCTTTATTCTAACTTCTTCCTGTTCAATAATCCTTTTATACTCTCTCATATATAAAGTTCAGGATTTGGGGAAAAAATTGTCTGTTGCAACGACTAATTCCCAGTCATTTTGAGAAAGAAAACTTTACTGCTGTTTTTTGACTAGACTGTATGAAAATCATAAACTGACAAATTTTATCCTTCTGCAGTGATTTCAACTTGCTCTCATTGTTCTCCAGGCCTCTCCTCTCCTCCTCTGCTTCTGCAGTTAATCAGTTCCAGGAGTTTTTTTGTTGATTCTTTCAGATTTTCTACACATATGATCATGTCATCTGTAAACAAAGATAATTTTATTTCTTCCTTCCAATCTCTATGACTTTGTTTCCTTTTCTTGTCTTATTGCATTATTTTAACTTCTAGTAAAATGTTGAAAGGGAATGGTAAGAGGGGATATCCTCGCCTTGTTCCTGATCTTTGTGGGAATGTTTTGAGTTCCTCACAATTAAATATAATGTTAGCTATATGTTTTTTGTAGATATTCTTTATGAAGTGGAGGAAGTTTCCCTCTATTCCTAGTTTACTGAGAGTTTTATCATGAATAATGTCAGATTTTGTCAAATGCTTTCTCTGCACCCATTGTCATGATCATGAGACTTTTATTTTAGCCTGTTGATGTGTTGGATTATATTGATTGATTTTCAAATTTTGAAGCAGCTTTCCATACTGGGATAAATTCTACTTGATCATAGTATATATATATTTTAAATACATTGTCAAATTCAACTTGTGAATATTTTATTGAGGAATTTTGCATTTGAGTTAATGGGAGATCTTGGTCTGTAGTTTTCTTTTCTTGTGATATTTTTGTCTGGTTTTGGTATTAGGGTGATACTGACCTTTTACAATAAGTTAGGAAGTATTCCCTCTGCTTGTATCCTCTCAAAAATATTGTAGGGAATTGATAACATTTCTTCCTTAAATGTTTGGTAGAATTCACCAGTGACCTGTATGAAAGGTTATTACTTACATTTATTTAATAGATATAGGCCTATTTGGACAATATATTTCTTCTTGTGTGACTTTTGATAGATTGTGTCTTTCAAGGATTGGTCCATTCCATCCAGGTTATCAAATTTGTAAATACAGATTTTTTCATAGCATTCCTTTATTATCCTTCCAATGTCCATAGGATCTCCTGTTATGTCCCTTCTTTCATTTCTGGTATTAATAATTTGTATCCTCTCTTTTAGATAAAAGAGAGTTGGCCTGGCTAGAGGTTTATTAATTTTGTTAGTCTTTTCAAATAACCAGCTTTTGGTTTTGTTGATTTTGTCTACCGATTTCATGTTTTCAGTTTCATTGATTTCTGCTTTGATTCTTATTATTTCTATTCTTATGCTTACTTTATCTTTAATTTGTCCTTCTTTTTCTAGTAACCTAAGATGAAAGCTTAGATTATTGATTTTGGATCTTCCTTCTTTTCTAGCATACGCATTCAATGTTATAAGTTTCCTTCTAAGTACTGCTTTCACTGCATCCTACAAATTCTTTTAAGTTGTTTCCATTTTCATTTAGTTTAAAATAGCTTAAGATTTCTTTTTCTTTGACCCATGCATTATTTAGAAATGTGCTATTTGATCTACATATATTTCAGGATTTTCCAGTTACTTTCTGTTATTGATTTCTAGTTTAATTCCACTGTGGTCTGAGATCAGATGTTGTGATTTCTATTCTTTCAGATTTGTTAAGGGGTGTATTATGGCCCAGAATGTGGTCTGTTTTGGTGAATGTTCCATTTGAGGTTGAAAAGAATGTGCATTTTCTGTTGTTAGATGAAGTAGTCTATAGATGTCACTTATATTCAGTTGATTGTAGGTGTTGTTGAGTTCCTCGTGTCCTTACTGATTTCCTGTTTGGTGGATCTCTCCATTTATGATAGATGAGTTTTCAAGTCTCCAACTATGATCATAGATTCAACTACTTATTTTTGCAATTCTATTAGTTGTTATCTCACATAGTTTGACAGTCTGTTGTTAGGTACATATATCTTAAGGATTGTTATGTCTTTTTAGAGACTTGACCCTTTTATTATTATTTGTCCCTCATAACTTTCCTTGATTTGAAGGCTGCTCTATCTAAAATTAATGTAACTACTCCTCCTTTCTTTTGATTACTGTTAGCATAGTATATTTTTCTCTAGCCACCTACTTTCACAACATATATGTCTTTTTTTTTTTAAAAGATTTTATTTATTTATTTATTTGACAGACAGAGATCTGCTGAGAAGAGAGCCCAACATACGTGTCTTTAAAGTGGGTTTCTGGTAGAGAACATATTGTTGTATTTTATGTTTTATTTATTTGTTTTAATTCTAGTATAGTTAACATACAGTGTTATATTTCAGGTGTGCAATATAGTAATTCAACAATTGTATACATCACCCAGTGTTCATCATGATGAGTGCACTCCTTAATCCCCATCACCTACTTAATCCATCTTCCCACCCACCCTCTGCTAACCATCAGTTAGTTCTCAACAGTTAAGAGTCTGTTTCTTTGCTTGTTTCTCTCTTTTCCCTTTCTTGTTTGTTTTATTTCTTAAAGTGTGCATATGAGTGAAGTCACATGGTATTTGTCTTTTTAGTTGAGTCTTATATTTTGATCTACTCTGATGATCTCTGTATTTTAATTGGTTTAGCTAGACCATTGACATTCAAAGTGATTATTGAAACAGTTGGATTAATATGTATCATATTTATTACTATTTTATTTTTGTTGCCCTTGCTCTTATTTTTCTCTTCCATTCTTTTTCTGCTTTTGCGTCTTTAATTGATTATTTAATGATTCCATTTTCTCTCTTTTCTTTACATACACGTTATACTATCTTTGTTTAACCCTTTTTAGTGGCTGTTGTAGAACTTGCAATATACAATTACAACAAATTGAAGGCCGCTTTCTAATAAAACTATTCCATTTCTCAAGTAGTATGAGTTCTTTCTAATAACAAAATAATCCTAATCCCTACCTCCCATACTTTTTATAAACATATATATTATATATACACAAGCATATATAAATACATTGTTACCATTATTATTTTGAACAAACTGTTATCTGTTAGTTCAATTAAGATTCAGAAAAACAGAAGTTTTTCTTTTACCTGCAGTTATTTTTTTTTCTCAACACTCTTCTTTATGTTATGTAGATGTGAGTTTATGACTATATTATTTTCCTTCTCTCTAAAGAACTTCTTTTAACATTTTGTGCAAGGCAGATTCACGGGCAAGAAATTTCCTCAATTTTTGTGTGAGGAAGTCTTTATTTCTTTTTCACTTTTGAAGGATAATTTTCCAGGATACAGAAACCTGGGTTGAGAGTCTTCTTCTCAACACTTCAAATATTTTACTCTATGTTCTTCTTGCTTATATGTTTCTGAGAAGTCAGATGTAGTTCTTTGTTATTTTACAGAAAAATCTATTTTTTTTTTTTTGGTCTGGCTGCTTTCAGGCTTTTTTTCTTATCTTTGATTTTATGTAGTTTGAAAATGACATGCCTATGAGCAGGCTCTATTTATTTATTTATTTTGTTTTTTGTTTTTTTGTTTTTTGTTTTTTGCAGTTATCCTGTTTGAGGCTCTCTAAGATTCCTGGATCTGTGATTTGGTATTTGACATTAATTTAGGGAAATCCTCAGTCATTTTTGTTTCAAATATTGTTTCCATTTCTTTCTTCCTTCTCATTCTGGTATTCTCATTATGCGTATCTTATACTTACTGTATTTGTCCCAAAGTCTTTGGATATTCTGTTTTATTTTTTTCAGTATTTGTTCTCTTTTTGTGGTTTCTACTGATATATGCTCTAGCTCAGAGATTCTTCCCTCAACAGTGTCTAGTGTACTAACAAGCCCATTAAAGGCATTCTTCATTTCTGTTAGTGTGTTTTATCTCTAGCATTTCTTTTAGGTTCTTCCTTATGATTTCCACCTCTCTGCTTTCAATGTCCAACTGTTCTAGTGTGTTGTCTACTTTGTCCATTAGAGCCCTTAGCATGTTAATCATAGTTGTTTTAAATTTTTGTTCTGATAATTCCAACATTACAGCCATGTCTCATTCTGAAGCTAGCTCTGTCTCTTCATATTGTAGGATTGTTGGTTTTTTGTTTTTGTTTTTGCCTTTTTATATGCCTTGTAATTCCCCCACCCCCTCACCCCCGAATAGCCAGACATGATATACCAGGTAAAAGGAAGAGGAATGGCTATAAATAGGCCTTTAATAATGTGGTGGTGAGGTGTAGAGGGAGGGAAAATGTTCTATAGTCCTATGATTAGGTCTCAGTCTTTTAGTGAGACTGTGCCTCTGGACTGTTGACTTCGCAAGTGTTTAGTTATTTATCTTCCCCCTTATGTAGGACAGGATGACTAGGATGTGTTGGAGTTGGATATTACTCTTCTTCTGGTTGGGAAGCTAGAGCTCACTGGAGCTGGATATGTCCCTTCCCAGGTCACTTAGACTCTAATAATACCCTTATAATGTGGTTGTCTGATGGTGCAGAGCCTTTCCATTGCAATATGGACAAGTCTGAGAGTTAAAAACTCAGAGGGACACAGTCATGGGGGGTCCTCCTTAATTGTGTGAAATTTAGCTCCAGGATCTCCTCCACACTGAAATAAAAATGCACTACTGCAATGACACAACCACACATTCACTAAGGAAGCAGAATCCCGTGTTCTTCCTGTTTTCCATCTGATTACTCATGCTTTTCAGATGTGGTTGGGAATTGAAGGCTAGAGTTTCTGGAGCCCACCTTTCCCTCTGTTTGGAGAATTGGGATAATATTTGTTCTGCTACCAGGCTTTTAGTCCATCTCCTGTTTGCCAGAATTCTCCTCAAGGATCAAGGACAAAGTGTTGTTTATAACTTCAAAAAGTTCTCAAAAACGCAGAGCAAAACCACAATGAAGTGTCACTTCATACCCACTAAGATGGCTATAATTTTTTAAAAGCAAATGAAGTGTTGGCAAGGTTGTGGAGAAGTTGGAGCACTTGGGCCCTGCTGGCAAGAATGTAAACTGATGCAGTCACTGTGGAAAACAGTTTGACAGTTTCCTCATAAAGTTAAACATAGAGTTACTATATGACCCAGCAATTTCACTTCTTGGTATAGACCCAAGAGAACTGAAAACAGATACTGAAACATGTGCATGCACCCTCATGCTCATAGCAGCTCTAATCACAATCGCCAAAAGTAATAGATAACCCAAATGTCCATCAATGGTGAATGAATAAATAAACTGTGGTATATACATTTGATGGAATATTATTCAGCCATAAAAAAGGAGGAAGCACAGATACACACTACAATGTGGATAAACTTAGAAAACATGCTGAATGAAAGCATACGTGAGAGGGGCACGACAAAAGATCACATATCCTATTCATGGATTGATTCCATTTATATAAAATGTTCAGAATAAGTAAATCCATAGAGACAAGAGAGCAGGTGGATGGTTACCAGGGGCTGGGAGGATGGGGAATGGAGAATTCAAGCAATTGTTTAATAGGTGTAGGGCTTTTTATAGGGTGATGAACATATTCTGAAATTAGATAGAGGTAATGGTTGCATAACATTGTAAATGTCTAAACACCACTGAATTGGTCACTTTAAAAATGGTTAATTTTTGTTACGCAAATTTCTCCTTAATTTTAAAGTTTCAGGAATGAATTGAGTCTGGAGACCCAAGGTCATCTGGAACCTCTAGGTGTTCTTTTACCATCTTTTCCTCTCTTGAGCAATTGATTGGGGGCTTGATTAGACTCATTGATTGGTGTTTTCCCAGTGGGTCCTTGTTTATCAGTTTCAAGATGCTGTGGAGAGAGGTCACTGTATCTCTATTTTAAATTTCATGGTTTCTAGAGAAGCGATCATTGCCAGTCCATCCTGCAGAGAGAGAAGACAGACTTTGCCCAAGGCTGCTTCTCAGGGTAACAGTGGGGCTGGATGTCAGCTTGCCCAGCCCTGCTGACTTTCTATGACCACTCTGCTTTGTTCCCAGCATCTATAATGTGAAGAACAGAGAGCATGCAACAGTCCAAGAAAGCCACACTCCTATCCAGCAGGGAGACTGAGCTGAGGACAGTTGACTAGAATTGAGGGGTGACGCTGCTTCAGCAGGAATTCTTGCCTTCTTGATACTGTCCAGTTTGCCCAGACACTCCTGGCCCACTTCCCCACTCTGCTACCATCTTTTTCTTTCTTTTTTATTTAAATTCGATTAACCAACATATACTACATCATTAGTTTCAGATGTAGTGTTCAATAATTCATCAGTTGTGGTATGAGATCCCGTGCTCATCCTTTTCTGAAAACTGTTTTCCTTTGCTTTCAAATGAATAGTTGCCCATGGCGCTGTGACCCTGCTCCTGTCAGAGGTGGGCAGCTGACCCTGGCTAGGATAACTCATCACCTTTCTGAGGAGGTTGGAACTGGAACTTAGACCCCTCTGGGATGTGGGCCCTAACACGTAAAATTCATAAGCTACAAGAAGTTGTGCTAGCCCAAGGTAGCAGCCAGTTCCTTATGGTGTCCATGTGTAGTGATGTTCCTGAGGCCCAGCTCCTTCTTCCCTTGGGTTCTGAGGAGTGCCCCAGGTTACTTCTAGGACAGACCCTGCACATTAGCACCCTCACAATCCACCCAAGTCCTATCCAATAATCTAGAGGATGGGAAACTAATGTCTGAATTTCCCAGACTCCCTTGCAATGAAGGTTTCACATGTGACTGAGGTCCCACCAGGCACACACACCTGCAGAACACATAGAAGTTAATATTGAGCACTCCAGAGTGGTGAGCACACTCAGCGGGATCAGACTTTCTACAAGTAGAGTGGACCCAGGGACTCAGCTCTCCTGAGCTGCGGATCTGGAGAGTCTATTGCCCCAGCCCTGAGCAGTGGTAGGACAGAAGTCGCAGTGGTGTTTTCAGAAGTTGAGTCCTGTGGTCTGGTCAGGCATCTTTTCTGGCTGTAGGACCTAAGCTTGACCAGCCCACAAATTCTACCCACCACATGATACGCTGTAATAATTTCCTTTCTCTGCAACAAACTTGTGGATTCCATAGTCTGCCGCTTAGAAAGAGTGCATCATACGCATACATACACAGACAAAGAGTCCTCCTGACAGTTTGGTTTGGGTGTCTGTCCACCTGAGAGTGAAGCAGTCTTAATCAATTCAATAGCCAAATTCATTAGCCAGATTGTCTATTTAAAAAAAAAAAAACTTTAAAAGAGGTTGGAAAAAGCTCTTTTATCCAAGTAATAGAGATCTCCATTTTCAGGTAGCTCTGACAATACTTTATTGGTTAAAACATCTGAAATTTCATTTTTATAGAATGGGAAATGTGTGAGTGGTACAAGTTAACCGATTTGTGGGGAACCCTGAGTAGTTGGAATTTCACCTGACAAAAGGTTTAAAATTTAAAATATTGAAAATAAAATACTCATCTCTATTGGGTCATTAGCTCTAATGTTCTCCTTGAGTTCTGAGGGCATGAGGCCCAGAGAGTTACTCAAGAACACAGAGAGAGTGACAGGATTAGAACGAGAAGCCCTGTATCACTCGGCACTGGTTTCATCTCTCTTCCAAAGCACAGTATCTCCAGAGGATAAGATTCAGAGCTTGTGGCTTAGCCAGAAACAACAGAAGAAAAGAGAACAGAGCCTTATCACATATTTTTTATTTATGACCATGCTAGCAGAATTCGAAGTCAGAAGAATGGATCTGTGAAAGATGTATTTGGCCGAATCCTTGTTTGTTATTCCTTTTCTGAAGGGGGTGATCAATTCAGAGAGAAGAGCGTGAGTTCATGCCCATTCTTCCCTCTTACCCATCACCAGCCTTGCCCACACGGGATGAGCTGTGCCTCGATTTTTCACGCAGCCCTTCACACAGATTGGACTAATGTGTCTAAAAGTTTCATGAAGTTTCTGCTGAAAGAAATGTTGCTTCTTTCCTAAAGACACTCCAACAGAGGCTTTTTTCTTTTTTAAATAAAGCATGGTAACAGTCTGCAGCAACTATCATAAAGAGAGATTTGTCATGGCAGGGAGAGGTGTTGAAATGGATAGACAGGCTCAAGTCATGATCAGCCTTCCTGTGGTGCGTCTGAGAGGCACACAGGAGAGAAGCCTGCCTCTGGACTCCTGCCTGGTATGTACAAGAACTAAAGTGTACGTAAGGTCAGCAACCATATGAAAAGGGTGGCTATTCCTAGTACAAATGCTGCTGAAAATTCACTCAGAGGAGAAGCAAAGGTCTTCATCAGAGTAGAAGAAAAAAAAAAAAACAATGACTTTGTCATGAGCAAATCACTGAAAAATGAGAAGGGCGGCTTGTTACCTAATGTGTCTTCTGGAGATAGATGGTATTTTGTGGAGTCAACCAAACAGGAAATGAATCAGTGTTTGAAAAAAACAGTAGCTACCCAAGATTTTTCTTAATTCTCTCCAGACTTGAAAACAGTAACAATGTCAGCATCCGGAGACGTAAGTTCTCTGCCATGTATTGAGGAATAACACAAAGTTCAACAGCCTTTAAAGGTTTTGGAATTGGGTTTTTCTGAGGCAGTGGATCTCACACTTTAATGGAAACCTTAACCACCTATTTATCTTTGCCAGAAAGACCCAAAGTGGCAGCAACTAAGAGTTTGGCTTTAAATGTCCTTTCTCAAATGGATGCTGGTAGCATTGTATGACTTTTTTTTTAAACTAATGTAGGAATGGGAAGCCATATTGCCTACTTTGACTTCTTCCCCTCAATGAATGGAGGTTCTTTCCCTATAGTACTGGTCCCCATCTCCAAGCCAGCAGACTGGACAGGTGACCATATGTCTGGCCATGGGTGGTAGGGATGGGGCATGGAGGAGAACCTCCAAGGGAAAAAGCCACCACTCAGGCCACCAGCAAAAGATCCTGATGGTCTCTGGTAATGTCTGTGCTATTTCTAAGGACAGAGTGAGCCTAAGGTGCAATTGGGTAGAAGAAACATACAGTAACAATAGGATTTATTGCTCCAAGAACAAAAGAATAAAAGGCAGAACCAAAGGGGTAGAGACACAGAATTATGAGAAAAGATGAGAGGCATGGGGAATCTTTCATGATGGAAACATATCTCAAGGTCTGCAAACACTCTCTAGGGATGCCAGCACAGACTCACAGACCATACTATGTTTCTCAAATCATACTTGTATTGAACCAATTGGAAACATACAGAGAGAAGTCAGGGAAGGAGATGGGAGAGGCAGACCCAGAATAGGAACCAACAGGGCATTTGCATTTCTGACTCTCTCTGCCACATCAGCCTTCCCTGCTGATGGTGTGGGTATAAGGACCAGAATTGAAGGTAGGGAAAAGGGCTCAGCAGTTGGCTCTCTTCTCTCTCAGAGAGATGCTGGATAACTGTGTTGGGCTGGGTGTCCCCTAAAACTCACCAAAAACCACAGAACAACCTACACTGCATGTTTCAGGTAACCAAGGCATGACTGTGTCAATTTGCTAGGGCGGCCATAACAAAATGCCAGACTGGGTAGCTTAAACAATGGAAATTCATATTCTCCTGGTTCTGGAGACTAGACATCCAAGATCAAGGTGCCAGCTGGGTTGGTTACTTATGAAGGATATAAGGGAAGAATTTATCCCAAGCCAGAATCATAATGCTATTGTTTTAAAAATATATATACCAGAAAACAAGAAATAATTCTTGGAAATTACAAATGCAAAGCAAAAGTTAAAAACTCAACAGAAAGCTTAGAAGAGCAAGCAGAGAAATATTCCAAGAAGAATAAAAGACAAAGGTATTAAAAAAACAGGGGAAAAAAAGACACTAACTGGAGCATGTAGTTCATGCAAAAGTGGCCATTAGTCTCCACCCTTCCCTGTCTTAGTCAGTTCAGCCCGTTTTAAAAAATGCACAGGCTGGGTGACTTAAACGACAAATATTTATCTCTATCATTCTAGAGATTGATAAGTCCAAGACCAAGGTGCTGGCCGTCTGGTGAGAGCCCTTTTCCTGGCTTACAGATGGCATCTTCTCATTGTATTCTCACATGGCAGAGAGAGAGCAGGATCTCTCATTGTCTCAGAAGACAAGATTTCTCATGTCTCAGAAGAGCACTTATCCCATCATAAGAGTTCCACCCTCATGACTTAATCACCTCCCAAAGGCCCCATTTCTAAATACCATCACATTGGGTATTATGGTTTCAACCTATGAATTTTTAGGAGGACACAGACATTTAGTGCATGGCACCTACCCTTAGTTACTGCCTATAAAAAGTGAAGCCCTTTCTTCCCCTTGAACCAGGGTTAGACCTGTAATTTGCTGTAACCAATAGAATATGACATACAAGTTCTGAGTCAAGGCCTTGAGATCTTGTACGTTGCTGTTTTCTTCCTTGGAATTCTATCCAACTGCCATGTAAACAGACATAGACTAACCTGCTGGAAAATGAGAGCATGTGGAGGGAGATGAAGCTGACATTTATACCAGCCAATTACTAGCAACCCCAACAGCTGACCACTGATGCATGAATGAGCCCAGCCAAGACTAGGAAGGCTGTCCAGCAAAACCCAAACCAAAGTACTGACCTCCAGAATCTTCAGCTAAATAAGTAGTTGTTTCAGCCACTAAATTGGGGAGTGGTTTGCTACACAGCAACACCTAAGTGATACAGTGCATCAGTCAAGGAAGACTAAAATTTCAATAATTTAAGTGTCAAGAAGCACGAACAAAGGAGAAAAAGAGAAGGAAATTGCCATAGGCATATTACAGCAAAATTTCCCAGGCCTAACAGATGACTTTCCATATTAAAAGAGTCCACCAAATTTCTACTCTAATGTATGAAAAAAAAATTCTACACTAAGGTTATCTTTGTGAAATTTCAGAATACTAGGAGAAAAGAGAAGCTCCTATAAACTTTCATAAATGAAAAAAGAGTCATATAAAAAGAATCTGGGGTAAAAATGACATCGGACTTCTCATCAGACATCGGACTTCCAGGGGCAACCCTGGAAGCTAGAAGACCATGGAGAAAATGGCTTCAAAATTTGGAGAGAACGTCTGGGTTCTTTCCATAGTTTGGCTATTGTGGACATTGCTGCTATAAACATTTGGGTGCACGTGCCCCTTCAGATCACTACGTTTGTATCTTTAGGGTAACCTAGATGTCCATCAACAGATGAATGGGTAAAGAAGATGTGAGATATACACACAATGGAATACTATGCAGCCATCAAAAGAAATGAAATCTTGCCATTTGCGATGACGTGGATGGAACTAGAGGGTATTATGCTGAGTGAAATAAGTCAATCAGAGAAAGACAATTATCATATGATCTCCCTGATATGAGGAATTTGAGAGGTAACATGGGGGCTTGGGGGGTAGGAAAGGAAAAAATGAAATGAAACGAGATGGGTTTGGGAGGGAGACAAACCATAAGAGACCCTTAATCTCACAAAACAAACTGATAGTTGCTGAGGCAGGGGGTATGGAGAGGGTGGTTGGGTTATGGACATTGGGGAGGGTATGCACTATGGTGATTGCTGTGAAGTGTGTAAGCCTGATGATTCACAGACCTGTACACTTGGGACTAATAATATATTATATGTTAATTTAAAAAATTTTTTTAAATTTGGAGAGAACAATTTCCTCCTGTTAACAAGTCTATACTCAAAGTGTGGGTGTTTAATAAAGACATTTGCAAACACTCAAGATCCCAAAAATGTGTTGCCATGCATCCTTTCACAGGAAGCTACTGTGCCTCATCAAAATAAATGGATGATATACTTATACTTCTATATGGGTCAAGTGTACTTGTGTTACTTATACCTATCCAAGAGAATTAAAATCATGTCCACACAAAAACTTGCCCATGAATTTCATAGCAGCATTGTTCATAATAATCAGAAAGTATAAACAATCTGGATGACCATCAACAGATAAATGGATAAACAAAATGTGATATATCCATACAATGGGATATTATCCAGCCATAAAAAAGAATTAAGTACTGATACATGTGATAACATGGATAAACCTCAAAGACATTATGCTAAGTGAAGGAAGCCAGACACAAAAGGCCACATATTGCATGGTTCTGTGGATGTGAAATGTCTAGAATAAGTTAATGCATAGAAACAGAAAGTATAATAGTAGTTTCCAGGACCCGGAGGGAGGGAGGAATGGGTAAATGAGTGCTAATGGAGATGAGGTTTCTTTTGGGGCTGATGAACATTTTCTGGGATTAGTGGCACAATTCTATGACTATGATAAAACCACTCATTTGTATAGTTCAAAGGGATGAATTTTAAGGGATACGAATTATATTTCAATTAAAATTGCATACATACTTTGAGAAAGTTGAATTCAGCAGATTTAGAAAATAAGAGCCTTGACGTAGGAGACAGGCAAAGGGAATGCCAAGGATAATACTAAAGTCCTAGGACAACACTGTGCAGCCATGGAAGTAACAAAGTCAGATTAGATCAGCAGATAAGGGACTCTGAGAATTTGAAAATGAAGCTGGTGTTGTATAAGTTCCTTATATATTTTGGATACTAACCTCTTATTGTATATACCATTTGAAAATATCTTCTATTCAGAAAACACTATGAAAGTTCCCCCCCAAGAATTTAAAAATAGAAATATTATATGATCCAATAATTCCCATTGTTGAGTATTTACCCAAAGAAAACAAAACCACTAATTCAGAAAGATATGTGTACCCCTATGTTTATTGCAGCATTATTTACAATAGCCAAGATATGGAAGTAACCTGTATCCATCAATAGACAAAAGTAAAAGATACACACACATAGCAGAAAGAAAGATGTACACACACACACAGAGGAAAAGAAGACACACACACACACACACACATGAATATTACACAGCCGTAAAGAGATCATGCCATTTGAGACAACATGGATGGACCTAGAGGGTATTATGCTAAATGAAATAAATCAACTGAGAAAAACAAATACCATATGATTTCACTCATAAGTGAACTCTAACCCCCCAAAATCCAAATAAGCAAACCAACAAAAAGGAGAATCAGGTCTATAAATATGGAGAACAAACTGATGGTTGTTGGGCAGGGGTGGGGGGCACAGACTAGGTAAAATGGGTGAAGGGGAGTGGGAGATACAGGCTTCCAGTTGTGGAATGAATAAGTCACTGGAATAAAAGGCACAGCATTAGGAATGTAGGTCGATGATACTGTAACAGTATTGTTTCAGGACAGATGTAGCTGCACTTGTGGTAATGGAAGCAGAATGTATAAACTTGTGGAATCATTGTGTTGCACACCTGAAACTAATGTAACATTGTATGTCAACTGTACTCAACTTTTTAAAAAAACTGAAAAAAAGATGAAGCTGGTGTTGATGGGTTTGAATATATTCAAGAGAATTTTATCATCAGTTTGGTGATAAATTAGTGATTACTATATAGAAAACAAATGGAAACTTCTTTAAAATTTAAAAGTAGATAAGACAAAAAGCTGAGCAAAATAACAATAACAAAGATGTAACGTTGTGTGAGTCAACTCTCAATAACAGTTGCACATTCACAATGTAAACATAAATACATACACACTTGAAAATGGATGTAACCATAGTGCCAGGAGGGGAAGCACATATATGTTAGTAGACGGGAAAGGGATTATCAGCAGACAATATCTAAAATTGAAAACTCAAGAAACAGAAGTATAGTCAAGTTATATAGAAATATGGATATAAAAGCCAGGAAAAAAAAACCCAACTAAAATAGTTTAAAAACATTTGCTTCAGAAGTCTTTTCCTGCCTCATCCATCAAACTTCTAATTTTTACTTGAAAACAGACAGCTCTTCCCATTGGGAAAATGCCATACTCTTTTCCTGTTAAAAATGCAGAGGATAGCTTGGAAGAATTAATAGTGATATACTTAGTAGTAAATTGGTTCTGGCTTTCTATGATCTGTCTGTCTGCCTGCCTGCCTATCTGTTTAGAGACCCCTCCAAGAAAGCCATACTGTGCTGATCACACCATTCTGAAAGAGGAAAAATGGAAGATAAATGTTTGTAAATATTTTGAGTTGCTTTGCATCAGATGATTGGTGTCAGAATTTCGAGCTTTTATTATTCAATGTATGAAACGAAAATCAGGAAAATAAAAGAAGAAATGGCCTACTAGTCAACCATTGCTTTCTCTCTGTCTCTCTTTTTTAATAACAGAACCTTGATTTTTTTGTTTGTTTGTTTGTTTTTTAAGTCTTCATGCTCCTCTGTGTGGCTTTAACCCTAAAGACTGGCTCCAATCCAGTCATGATAATTCTAGTCCCTGGCATTGGAAGAGGCATGTGACCCAATTCTAACTGGTGAGATAATAGAAAATTCTCCCAGGAAGGACTGTGTGGTGGATTTCTTAGTTCTCAAAATTACACCAAGGTAAGATGACTCTCTCTTCTACTCTGAACATCGCAAGACTGTGATGCATGGAGTCATGGTGGCCCTCCACAGCTAGCTGACCTGGGGAGGCTGGCTGACAGAGGAGGAGAGAATGTAGGGCCTTGGTGGCAAGGTTGAGCCAACTCTGGAACTACCCTTCTTTGAGAATTCTATGCACCAATTAGTCTCCTTACCTTTTAAATTGTCTTATATTGGAATTGAATTACTTCCAGCTAAAAGCATCCTGAATGATACAGATACCCATATCTAAACACACGGTGAATTTTCAGAATAGCCAGGATCAAGAGAAAGTCCTAAAAAGCTTCCAGAAGGGAAAAAGACAGCCCTCCCAGAAACGGGAATCAGACAAGAAGCAGACTGGCAGCAGGGCTGGATGCTAGACCCCTGTGGAACAGAGCCTGCATATCCTGGAAAGAAAATGGCATCATTCTAGAAAGTAGCCATCAAGCGTGAGGACACACTAAAGAAACTTCCAGACTCCTGCGAATTCGAAAAGTTCACTTCCCAAGCATTTCTCCTTAGGAAATAACCAAAAAGAGTACTCCAACAAAATAAGGGAATGAACCCAAAAATGGGAAAACTGAGACTCCAGGAAAACAATAGTTCCAAACCCAGAACAGCAGTCAGGAGAGGCCTCGGGTCTGCAACTGAAGGAGGAGGAGGTCAGAGGCTGGGGAGGGAGGACCCGTGAGAAAAACGAGCTCCGTGGAGTACCATGTGCTCCTGGTACAGGAAGTTATGACAAGGGCATTGCATATAAGAAGGAAGCAGAAAGGCATCCAGGTGTTCCATGAAAAGTAAAAAGATGTAGACTCACAATCTGCATCTGAAGCATAGGACTTGGGTGGGGTCCAAGAAGAAGAAGAAAATGGATTCTAAGCAATACAGAATGCTAGGAAGCTGGGAACTAGCAGGCATGTGTTGAATAAAATGGATGCTTCTTCTCTCCAAAAGAAAAACAAACTGAACGTAAAAGATACAATAGAAATATGAAACAAACCAAAATAGATCATGATTTTGAGTAACTGACAATGTGAAATGCAGTCCGAGGGAGACTTTTTTCAGTGACTGAAGGATACTGACAGCGGCTCCACAAAGAAGGAAACATAATTCTGGCACGTGACTTGGCGCAGCAGCGATACAACTTACACAGTCAAAATCACATTAGCTTGGTTTTTGCTTGTGTGTTGGTTTTCATCTTTGAGAATCAATCTATAAATAAAACTAGAGATACACCTTATCAGTCTTGACAGTGTAAGAGTAGAGATGTGTCGACAGATGTTGGTAAACTGAGTTGAATATCAGTAGAGGTATAATGTCCCCATGTCACAGAATAAGGAATCAAGAAACATGGACTATGGGTACGCTGGAATAAGAAATAATGTAGGACAAGATACTTACGTCTTTTAAATGTCCTATTCTGATGGGAATGCTTACAAAGTTTCACCAGCAAATATGTTGCTGTGGTGTGTTATTTGTATTTTATTTCATTTTTGAATTTTTCTGTTTTTGAGCAATGTTATGTTTACAGAAAAAAATTAACTGGAAAGGAGAATTCCCATAAATCACCCTCCCCCAATAATCCCTCTATTTTTAACACCTTGCATTGGTGTGGGACATTTATTACAATTGTTTGTTATAAGTGTTGAAATACTGATTCTGTGGCTTGTTTTGTTTTGTTTTGTTTTAGGTTGAGAAATTTTCCTTTTATTATTAGTTTATTGAGGGTTTTGCTCAAGCTCTATGTCAGGTTTCTAAATTAGGAAATTTACCAAGATGAATATGTAGCTTCCCTTTAACATGCTAGCAAATTACATTAATGGATTTCCAATATTGACTAATAAGAGTGAGAAAAATGGACTCATCAAGAAAT
This sequence comes from Martes martes, assembly GCF_963455335.1. NCBI lineage: Eukaryota > Metazoa > Chordata > Mammalia > Carnivora > Mustelidae > Martes > Martes martes. Next base: position 18,772,700 of record NC_137894.1, read on the forward strand.
ACTGTTTGGATGTTTTGGATTAAAAAAAATAACGTTGATTCCTTTCTCACACATCACACCCAAAAGTAAGTTCCAGATCAATTAAAGACCTAGATGTAAACATTAAAACCCTGTAGGAATCGGAGGAAAATATAGAAGAATATTTTTATAGTCTTGGGATTGGGGAGGACTTTTTAACCAAGAAGCGGAACCCAGGATTCACAGAAGGAAAAGATGGGGAGACTTAATTACATAAAAACATACGCCTTTTTACTACAAAACAAAAGCAAAGCAAAACAAAAACTGGCCCCTAACAAAAAAGGAAAAGGACAGGCTGAGGAATAATATTCATTATATATAGCAAAGAAAAGATTCATCTCCATTACATATAAAGGGGCTGTGTGTATTGTCAAAAGAAGCAGCAACTTATTAGCAAATGAACAAAGGATATAAGCAGACAATTCACAGAAGGACTCCAAATGTTTATAAATATGGGAAAAGATGCTCAATGTCAAAATGTAAGTGAAATACAGGGACCCATTAGAATGGATAAAAATTAAATGGGCAGAGCGGCTAGAGGGAGGTGAGATTGGGTGGGATAGCAAGGGGAGACCTCCTGGGAAGAAGAGGGGAGCCAAAGGGCGTGCCGTGCTGCCCTGCCAGGTCAGCGCCAGGCTGTGGGGGCTGAGCCTTCCCAGGATGGAAGGCTGGTGGGAAGTGCAAGGTGCAAAGCCCAGGGCTAAGCCCACCATGGCAGGTGACAGTGGTCAAGTGGGGGGATGATGAGGGTCGGTTAGAAAACTGGGCGTCTCGTCTCCCTCCCTCTCATCCCTGCCCAGACTGCCCCTTTACCACCCACCTCCAGAAGCAGAGAAACCCTCCACTCCCGCCGTGTGTCCCAGCTCTCTTGAGTCCTGACCCAGTGCCCCACCACACACGCCTCTACCAGAGCAGCAGCAGGTGGAGAAAACAGAGGTGGGAGAGGAGCAACCTCGTTTCTTTCCCCCACATTTTGCCCTGCTAAAGACTTTTTTAAAAAATCAGCCACTATAAATTCATCAGGAAAAAAATTAATGACAAATGGAAAATGATGGACCAATTTAATGTTCTATAATTAATCATAGGAGCACAGCAAATGAAACCACTTCAATTTCACTTTATTTGAGGGCCTATTTACTCAAATTATGGATGGCTGGGCTTCTTCCCAGCCTGAGTTAACTTTCAATCTAGCAGTGAGGAGAGGAGGGTAACTACCGTCCCAGGGACAGATGATGCCTCTTCTCTTCATTCTCCTGTTATCATCTCTACTTTGGGGTGCCCCAGACTCACTTGTTCTCACTCCCAGTGCCTAGCTGGGTCCTTTCACAAATCCTTCCTCATTGGCCTGAACAAATCCTGTTCTGTGGTAAACAAGCTCGTTTCTCCTGTGTCCTTTCCACTCCTAGATCTAAACAAGCCTGAGGTTCCCGGGATCTCCATGCTGGGCTATCCTTTCGGGTGGGACTGCTGCTGTCTCCCCCAAACCCCACATATTTTTATAAGTTTATAGCTCTTTTTATCATTGTCATTTAGTTTAAAATATTTAAAATTTTCTCCTGAGATTTCTTCTTTGGCCCATGTGTTATGTAAGCACGTGTTTTTTGATCTACAAGTGTTTCAGGGTTTTCCAGTTACTTTCCGTTATTTCCAGATTAATTCCACTGTGGTCTAAGATCAGAGGTTGTGTGGTTTCTATTCTTCTTAAATTTGTTAAGGTGTGTATTACGTATGGCCCAGAAGGTTCAGAAAGGATCCACACATCCTGGAGCTGCATCCAAAACGTGCCACCATGGTCATCACTCTTAGAAATCCTGCACTATCCACCCTCTCCCCATCAGCATTACCTAGGACACCCCCAGACCCACGCCAACTCTTCCTCACACAAGGTTCAGTGTCCCTAGTCCTCTAAGATATTTCTTTCTCTTGAATCTAAATGATTTCTGCAACGTCCTTCACATGTTCCCATGATGGTCATGGCTCATGTACAATAACAGAAGCCACCTTGCAGGTTTTTGCAGAAAAGGAGGCATAGAAGGGATCAGGGATACACAAAATCACATGGGCTGGAAGTGTGGCTTTGGGACTGATTCCCCCATTGCAAAACTGGACCTTTGCTCAGGAAACCCACTCACCTTTCAGCTTTCAGCCACAAGCCACACCAGCCATGCAGATGTCCTCTGCCTCTTATTTCCACAGCTACAGAAAAACCAAATGTCTTCTCCACTGTACTTGCCAGCAGAGCAGAATAGAAGCAGCAAAATGTCCAGGTATCCTGCACTTAATTGTCTCACTGTCGCACCCTTGCTGACAGTCCAGGGGCAGGTGAGTCTGGGAAATGCAGGTTTGAACTTCCTGACCTCAAGAAAGCATCTCTAAGGAAGCTGGGATGAGAGAAGGTGGCCGAACCTTATCTGCCCGGCCACCACAGCCCTCACCCCTGCTTGAGACACCCCCTTCCTCCTGGCATTCCTCATCACTCTTTATTCCTTTGAATCTATAAATAATAGTGCTGTGCCTTACTGTCCCCCTCCCAGGAGAGAGAGAAAGAAAGGGAGAGAGGTGGGGGGGGGGAAGGGGAGAGAAAAAGAGAGAGAATGAGAGAAAGAGAGAAGGAGGGAAGGAGGGAAGGAGGGAAAAAAACCTTACTATAACCACCTTGGAGACAGGGACTGATATGCTTTCCCTGAGCAGGGCATGAGGTCTGCTGAGTGACACAGAAGCCACGGGAACCAGAAGACATTAAATGTGCATAGGAGCAGATCAAGCTGGAGGTACTTTTAAGGGAGATACAAGGACGTAAGCAGCGATGAGAACTAAAAGAGACTATATTTAGACCATCTCTTTCCACTTCAGGTCTGGTTTGGGCCATTAGAAAAGCTAGGAAAAACCTCCAGTCTCAAATCTCGCTGGACTTGGGAATTACAGGTCAAGAACTGTCAGACATGGTGCTCTCCTCCTTTCCCTGGTTTTTCATTTCGGTGTCACACATCTGTAAGGTAGGCAATTCCTTTTATAGCAGAGAAAACCAGAGCCAGGGGCAGGAAAGATTGCCCTTATGTGGTCCTGGCAGGTGCACAGTAATAAGGTGGAAAAGTGTCTGCAAGCCTTCTGACACTGTTGGAATGCCAGTGTTGGTGGAGGAAGAACTGGGGTGGAGGCCAATGCTGACGGCATGGGGAACACCTAATGGTTACCATAGATTTAGTATTCAAAAGATGCGTGTATTATTCAGGACTCTCAGTTGCAAGACACTACACCAACTCAAAATCGCTTCTAAATTTTGGGAGGAGGGCAGGTGGGGTACTCAGTGGTTTGTGAAATGGGGACTGCCATAAGAGCATCTGGCTTCAGGCATAGCTGGACCCAGGAGATGGGCAGCCTGTGCCCCGCAGCTCCAGTGAAGGCTATGATTGGCCCAACTTTTGGTTATTCCCGCCCATTCCGCTGGGATGGAATTCTCTGATTGGCTGGGTCTGGGTCACATGTCAACCCTGTAGCCTGAAGATGGGGCAACCCCAACTGAGAGAAGGAAAGAAGGGTTGTCGCCTTAAGAGAACTGGTCAGACCAAACCTATGTACCTTCATCCCTACACCACACCCTAATTTAGTCCCCAAATTGGCCTGACACCCACAAGGAGAGGGAGGGACTCTTTCTGAGACCGAAAATCCTCTCTTGGGGTGGAGGACTCTTCTCCAATACCCATTTCTCTCCTTCACCTGACCGTCAGGCTCAGCAAGTCTGCAGGGGCATATTAAAGTATAAAAGCCACAGAAACAAAATTGAAAATAAAATTTATGACCCTTTTTCAAACCAATATCCTAAAGCTGACCAAGACAGCCAACCAGATATAGTCCCCTAAATTGCAGAAGAAATTTAACGGGCACTTATATTAAACCGCACACATGCAGGGGGGAGTCTTGGTCATTTTCTAGCTCCCCAGGGAATGGATGAAGAATGTCTCAAAGATCTTACTTGAGATAGAGAGGTAAGGTGTACTTGCCAACAATCAGCTCATCTTGTCCTTATTTCTGCTAATCTCATTGATGCTCATCCATTATGGGGTCCTCAGGCCACCTAGGCAGGCCCGTTATTGCTGCAGAAAAGTTCCGAGGAAGCCAGAGGACCTCTGTTCCTCTAGCATAGAGATGCAGGCAGTGGGGCAAATATTGGGGCCAGATGTCTTGCCAAGGGTGGCCCCTCCTATTTTGATGTAACCATTCCCCTTTCACTGGGTGGATAAGGGGCCATGGTCAGGACTGGCCACAAAACCTAGCACTTACCCCACCTTACCCACCTCACTGCCCCTCACGGAGAGCCTCTCCAAGATTGCGGAGGGAAGACCGTGAGCATCATAGACCCTACACCCAGAAGGCTCAGAACATCTCCCGGGGCAGGGGTCAACTTTCCACTATGGTTCGCCTATTGCTTGCCCATCCAATAGCTCTTCTCCATTCTTTCTTGCTGATGAACTCCAGGTGTTTCTGGGTGGCAACTGGCCCAGCAACAAAGAATGAATTATGACTCCCTCCGCTGGTGATGGAGGGGGTAGACATAGGCATGTCACCAGTTTGGCCAACAAAATGTAAGGAGAAGTCTTCTAGGAAATTGTGGGGTCATTTTCCTCACCAGGTAGAGAAGGGGTAAGAGGAAAATGTTCCTTTTTTGCTGTCGCCTCTTCTGTGGCTTTGCACACATGGTCTCAGGCTGTACAGCTTTGAATTGCTGCAGCCATCTTCGCAAATCTCAGAAAGGTCAATTCGCAAGTACTGATCCACCTTGTAGTTGCCTATCCCTGTTTCCTGTCGGATTAGATAATAAATCTATATTGCATGAAATAGTATTATATCCTGTTTCTTGCTGCTCAAAGCAATCAAATCCTATACTCCCAGTTAGTCCGCTGGCTTGAACTAGAACCTGAATGAGACACCAAGCTAGTGCTCATCTTACCTACTTGGAATTGCACTTTTAAACCTTTTCCACTCCCATGTGAAGCATATATAGGATGATTGATACATACTTGTATGGGGGAGCATGTCTCCACTCACACCTGGAATCGTCAGGGAGAATTGCTACTGACAGCCTCTGTAACCTTGTATCTCCAGGCACTACTAGATCATTTGTATCTTTCTTGCTTTTTAAAAATTACACTTTTAATTTTTAGGTCATTGCAGGTTTACCTGCAGTTGTAAGAATACAGAGAGATACAATATACCCTTTACCCAGTTTCTTCCAATGTTATTTGCAAGATAACATCTTGCAAAACTATGGCATACTATCACAGCCAGGAAACTGACATAGATACCATCAAGACACAGAACTTTCCATCATGACAAGGATCCCTCTTGTGGTCCTTTATAGCCACACTCTCTTTTGTCCCACACCACTCCCACCTTAAACCCTGGCAACTGCCAATACATTACATGTTCTCCATTCATGTGATTTTTGTCATTTCAAGAACAGTACATAAATGCACTCCCAGAGTAAGAAACCTGTTGGGTCTGTTTGCTTTTCATTCAGCATAATTCCCAGGAGATTCATCCGCATTGTTTAATGTATCAGTAGTCATTCCTTTTTGTTGCTGAGTAGTATTCCATGGATAATGTACCACAGTTCAACTCTTTGCTCATAGAACATCTGGATGGTTGGTTTCCAGGTTTTGGCTACCATGAATAAAGCTGCTGTGAACATTCACATGAGGGTTATTGACATTAACCTGAGTCTTGCTTTCTCCAGGATGTATGCCCAGGAACACAATTGCTGAGTTGCCTGGTATTTGCATGTTTATGTCTTAAGAAACTGCCAAACTATTTTCCAGAGTGGCTGTTCCATCTACGTTTCCAACAGCAAATGTAAGTGAAGTGTTCCAGGTTCTCTGCATCCTTACTAACATTTGGTGTTGTCACCACTTTTTATTTTAGCCATTCTGATAGGTGTGCGGTAATATCTCATTGTGGTTTTTATTTTGCCTTTCCCTAATGGCTAGTGATAGTGACATCATTTCATGTGCTCCTCTGCACCTGTATATCCCCTTCAGTGAAATGTCTCTTGCCTAGTTTTCTAATTTATTTTCTTACTGTAGAGTTTCAAAAGTTGCTTATTTATTACAGATACTAGTCCTTTGTCCTTTATGTGATTTGCAATGTTTTCTTCCAATCTGTAACAGCTTGTCTTTTCACCTCCTAACGGGTCCTGTCATAGAGAAAAATGTGATAAAGTCAGATTTATCAGTTTTCTCTTTGTGGATTGTGTTTTGGTATTAAGTTTAAGATCGCTTGGACTAGCCCCAAATCCCAAAGTTTGCCTCCTATGACTTTTTTTTAAAATTACATAGTTCTACATTTTACATTTAAATCCATGATTTATTTTGATTTACTTTTTGTATAAAGTGTCAAGTGTAGGCTGGGGTTCATTTTTTTCCCCCTCCAGATACCTGGTTTTTCAAGCACAATTAATTGAAAAGTCTATCTATCCTCCCTGCATTGAATTCTTTTGCAGCTTTGTAAAAATTCAGTTTGGCATATTTGTGTGTGTCTATTTCTGGGTTTTCTTTTATGTCCCATTGATCTATGTGTCTGTCCCTTTACCAATACCACAGAGTCTTGATTACTGCTGCTAAATAATAAATCTTGAAATTGGGTAGACTTATTCTTCCCGATTTATTCTTCTTTCTCAAAATTGTTTCAACTCTTCCATTTCCTTTGCCTTTCCATATAAATTTTAGAATCTGTGTCTGTATCTGTGTATATATATCTACAAAAGAAAAAAAAAACACCTCCTGTGATTTTGGTAGGAATTTACATTTAACCAGCAGGTACATTTGGAGAGAATTGGTACCTTCATGATACTGTATTTTCCAATCCTTGGACACAATATGTCTCGCCATTTGTTTAGACTTTCTCTGAATTCTGTCATCCGTGTTTTGTATTTATTAAAAATTCTTTTAATTTTATTTTTATTACCATGTGTTTTGTAATTTGCAGCATACAAGTCCTATACATGTTTTGTTAGAATTACACATAAGTTTTTCTTTTTTTTTTTTTTTAGCAATTGTAAATGATACTTTATTTTAGGTTTCAGCATCCATATGTTTATTAATAGTGGAGAGAAATACAATTGATTTTTGTGTGTTGATATTCTTGTGTCCTTGAAGAATGTACTTCTTAGTTCTAGCATTTTGAGGGGTAAATTTCTTGGGGTTCTCTACATAAACAATCATATCATCTGCAAATAAGCCCACTTTTAGTTCTTCCTCTCTGATTTGTATAATTTTTATTGAACTAGCTAGAACTTTTCTATGTTGAGTGAGTGGTGAGAATGAGCATCTGTGCTTTATTCTCAAATTTAGAGGGAAAGTATTCAGTGTTTCAATTAAGTATTGAGTACAATGTTTTAAGTTTTTGTAGATGGCCATTGCCCAATAGAGAAATTCTCCTCTATTCCTAGTTTTCCAGGAAATCTTAAATCATGAATGTGTGTTAAGTTTTGTTAAATACTTTTCTGTGTCAAGTGATATGATCATATGATTTTTCTTGCTTAGCCTAAACAGTATTGGGATTGGATTATATTGATTGATTTTTGAATATTGAACCAGGCTTACACCCTTGGGAAAAAATCCCACTTCATCATAATTTATTATCTTTTTTTTTTCCCAAAATAAGTTACTGAATTGGGTTTTCTAACACCATGTTAAAAAATTTTGTATCTATATTAAAGGGGGGTATTTGTCTGTAGTTTTCCTTTTTTGTACTATCTTTGTCTGGATTTGTATTAGGGTAATATTGGCTTCATAAAATGAGTCAGAATGTGTTCCCTCCTCTTCTGTATTTGGAAAGATTGTGCAGAATGGGTTTTAAATATGCCTTAAATGCTTAGTGAAGCCGTCTGTTCCTGGTGATTTCTTTCTTGGGAATTTTTAAACAAACAAAAATCCCTGGAACTAATAACTGATCAGAGCAAGGTTGCAAAATACAAGGTAATATTTTTTTAAAAACCCAATTGCTTTCCTATATACTAGCAATGAACAATAAGAAAGTAGAAGATGCACCATGAGAGACTATGGACTCTAGGAAACAAACTGAGGAGTTTAGAAGGGAGGGGTTGGGATGGATGGGTGTGGTGGTGGGTATTAAGGAGGACATGGATTGCATGGAGCACTGGGTGTTATATGTAAACAACGAATCATGGAACACTACATCAAAACCTAACGATGCACTGTTTGGTGACTAACATAACACAACAAAAAAACAAAACCACTTACACTGGCACCATAAAATGAAATATTTAGGCATATCATAAAGCTTTGATGAATGAAATTAAAGAAAACCAAATAAAGGGAGAAATATTCCATGTTCATGTATTGGAAGACATCATGTTGTTAAAATGTTACTTCTTTCCAACTATTGTTGATGTATAGATTTAACACAATCCTAATAAAAATCTTAGTAAGGTATTTTTTTGGATACAGACAGACTCATTCTGAAGTTTACATGGCAGGTAAAAGACCTATAATAGTCAATACAATCTTGAAGAAAAAGAACAAAGTCAGAGGACTGACACTATCCAATTTCAAGATTCACGGTGAAGATACAGGAATCAAGGCAGTATGGTTTTTGTGAAGGGAGAGACAAATGGAACAAAACAGGTGACTCAGAAACTGATACATACAAATATAGTCAACTGCTCTTTGACAAAGGGCAGCAAAGGCAATTCAATGGAGAAAAGGAAGTCTTTTCAGCAAATGATGCTATAGAAACTGGACAAAAATATAAAAAAAAAAAACTAACCCAGACAAAGAATTTACATCTTTCATAAAAAATGAACTCAAAATGGATAATAGATCTAAGTATAAAACACAAAACCATAAAATTTATAGGCTATAACATAGGAGAAAAAATCTAGGTGACTTTGGATTTTGCAATGACTTTAGAAACACCAAAAGCACAATGGAAGTATTGAGATGATGTATTTCCCAGCTTGGTGGTGGGTATTGTGGAGGGCACGTATTGCATGGAGCACTGGGTGTGGTGCATAAACAATGAATTCTAGTACACTGAAAAGTAATTTAAAAAAATAAAAAAATTTAAAAAAATAAAAACAAAAAAAATAAAATAAACTTATGGGTGCCTGGTTGACTTTGTCAGTTGAGTGTCTGCCTTCAGCTCAGGTCATGATCTCGGAGCCTGGGATTGAATCCCCTATCGGGGCTGTCTGCTCAGCGAGGAGTCGGCTGCTCCCTCTCAGTCTCACTTTGTGTTTTCCCTCTCTCCCTCTCTCTCTCAAATAAATAAATAAAATCTAAAAAATAAAAACAAAGTAAACTTTTGTTCTGTGAATGACACTGTTAAGAGAATGAAAAGACAAGTCATAGACTAAGATAAAATATTTGCAAACACATAATTGATAAGGGAATTGTATCCAAACATGTAAAAAACCCACAACCCTCTTCAAAGTCAGTAATAAGAAAACAAACAACCCAATTAAAATGTTGGCAAACAATCTGAACAGGGACCTCACCTCACCAAAGAAGTTATACTTCTGGCAAATAAGAATATGTTAAGATGCTCATTATATGTCATTAATTTTAAATTTAAACAACAATGAGATACCACTATGTACATATTAGAATGACCAAAATCCAAAAGACTGACAATACCAAATGCTGGTGAGCATGCAAAGCAACACAAACTCTCATTTATTAGTGGTGGAGATACAAAATGGTACAGCCACTTTAAGAGATAGTTTGCCAGTTTCTTTTTTTTTTTTTTAAGATTTTATTTATTTATTTGACAGACAGAGATCACAAGTAGGCAGAGAGGCAGGCAGAGAGAGAGGAAGGGAAGCAGGCTCCCTGCTGAGCAGAGAGCCCGATGCGGGGCTCGATCCCAGGACGCTGGGATCATGACCTGAGCCGAAGGCAGCGGCTTTAACCCACTGAGCCACCCAGGCGCCCCGAGTTTGCCAGTTTCTTATGAAGCTGAATATAATCTTACTATTCAATCCAGCAATAGCGCTTCCTGGTATTTACTCAAATGAATTGGAAATTTATGTCCACATAAAAACCTGTACACAGATGTCCACAGCAGCTTCATTTATAATTGCCAAAACTTGGAAACAACGATATCCTTCAATATGTCAATGGATACACGAATTGTTCTATAGCCATGTAATGGGATACGACTCAGCACTAAAAAGAAATGAGCTACCAAGCCATGTAAAGACATGGAGAAATCTTAAATGCATATTATAAGTGAAAGAAGCTACTCTGAAAAGTCTCATACTGTATAATTCCAACTACATGACATTTTGGAAAGGAGAAAACTAGGGAGTCAGTAAAAAGATCAGTGGATGCCAGGGAAGATAGGGGATAAATAGGCAGAGCCCGGAAGATTTTTAGGGCAAAGAATCTATTCTGTATGATACTGTAATGGTGGAAACATGTCATTATGCATTCATCCAAACCCAGTATACAACACCAAGAGGGAACACTAGTGTAAACTATGGATTTTGGATGATAAGGATATGTCAGTGCAGGTTCATCAATTATAACGAACATACTACTCTGGCGTGGGATGTTGATAGTGGAGGAAATTGTGGGAGCAGGGAATACATGGAAACTTTCTGTTCTTTCTGCTTGATTTTTCTGTGAACCTAAAACTGCTCTAAAACTGAAAATTGGTTTTGTTTAAAAAAAAAAAAAGAAAACAGAACTGTACAACACAAAGAATGAACCCTAATGTAAATTATGAAATTTAGTCAATAATAATGTATCAATATTGGTTCACCAGTTATAACATATGTATCCCATTAATGCAAGATGTCAATAATAGGGAAACTGGAGGCAGACCGTGTATGGAAACTCTTTGTGCTTTCCGCTCAATTTTTCATAAACCTAAAACTGCTCTAAAAATGAAAGTCTATTAATTTTTTAAAATTCAATCTCCCTAATAGCTATAAGTCTATTCAAATTAATTAATATTAGGCAAGTCGTGGTAGTTGGGGTCCATTTCAAGAAATTGATCTTTTTCGTTTAATCTGTCAAAGTTATGTATTTGCAGTATTTTCTCGTTTTCTATTTGATGTCTTACAGATTCTGTAGTAATGTCCACTGTTTCATTCCTGATATTGGTAATGTGTGTCTTCTCTTTTTTCTTTGTCAGTGTTGCTGAAGTTTTGTCAAGTTTGTTTATCTTTTATTGAATTTTGGATCAAATTTATTGTTAGTTTTGTCAATTCTTTGAAAAAATGTATTTTGTTGACCTTTTAAAAAACAGCTTTTTGTTTATTTTTCTGTATTCTTTTTCTATTTTCAATTTGATTGATTTCTGCTATTGTCTCTATTATTTCTTTCCTTTTACATGTTTTGGCTTTATTTTGCTCTTTTTTTTTTTTAATTCTGAAGTGAGAACTTAGATGATAAATTTGAGAATTCCCTCTTTTCTGGGGGTCCTGGGTAGCTCAGTGGGTTAAGCCTCTGCCTTCAGCTCAGGTCATGATCCCAGGGTCCTGGGATTGAGCTCTACATCGGGCTCTCTGCTCAACAGGGAGCCTGCTCCCCCTCTCTCTCTGCCTGCCTCTCTGCCTACTTGTGATCTCTTTCTGTCAAATAAAGAAATAAACTCTTTAAAAAAAAAAGAATTCCCTCTTTTCTAATGTAAGTACTCAGTACAATACATTTACCATTTAGCGCTGACTTAGCTACATCTCACAAATTTTGATGTTGTATGTTCATTTTCATTCAATTCAAAGAATTTTTTAAATTTCCCAGGTAAATTCCTCTGGTAAAAACCTAATGATTATTTGGAAGTATGTTGTTCAGTTTCAATTGTCTAGAGATTTTCTTGTTTTCTTTCTGTTACTGATTTTTTGTTTAATTCCATTACAGATGGAGAAAATATTCTGCATGGTTTCAATTCTTTTTAATTTGTTGAGTTTGGGTTTTAATGGGCCAGCATATGATCTGTGGTGATGTATGTTCTGTGAGCAGTAGCTAGAGTGTGGACCATGCTACTGTTGGGCGGGTGTTCTCTACATTTTAGCTAGATTCTGTTGGTTGATGGTGTTGCTGAGTTCTTCTGTAATCTTTCTGACTTTCTCTCCAGATATCCTATCAATCATTGAGAGAGGGATGTTCAAGTCTCCAAATATAACTGTGAATTTTTCTATTTCTCCTTTCAGTTCTATTAGTTTTTCTTCACTTATTTTTATGGCTCTGTTGTTTGGTGCATGCACATTTAATTTGCTATGTCTTCTTGATGGATTGGCCTTTTCCTCACTGTATAATTTCTCTATCTGTGTTTAGTAATTTTCCTTTCTCTGAAGTCACTATATTTGATATTAATATGGTCTCTCATTTTCTACTTATTAACATTGCATGTAATATCCTTTTCCATCCTTTAACTTTTATCTTACCTCCATAATTATATTTGAAATGAATTTCTTTTTTTTTTTTTTTGGAAAGGAATTTCTGTTAGCATATAGTTGGGTCATGTTTTCTAACACACTTCAAATTTCTGTCTTTTAATCAAATGTTTATGGCATTTCTGTTGGTATGATTGTTGCTATGTTAGGGTTTAAATTAGTCATTTTTACCTTGTTTTCTGTCATTTCTTTTTTAGCTTCTCTGTTTTCTTTGTCTGACTTTCTTGTATGTTACTTGAACATTTTTTTAGAATTCTGTTTTGATTCATCCATAGTGTTTTTGAGTGAATCTTTTTGTATAGCATCTTTAGGGGTTGTAAATTATATATGCATAACTTAATAGTCTACTGATGTGAACGTTTTACCAGTTTGCCTGAGGCATAGAATTCTTACCTTTCCTTACATCCACTTTCCCTTTTCTGTTTATACTATAATTGTCTTAAATCCTTTTCTACATACATTTAGAATTTCATGAAAATATTATAATTTTTATTTCAATTCTCAAACCTAGAAAACGTAAGAGGTGAAGCAAAATATATTATATTTAACCTTATCTTTATTCATTCATCGTTCTTTCTCTATGTTTTGTGAGTCCTTCTTTTTGTATTTCCTTCCTGTTAATAAATCTTCCGTTAGCTGTTCTTTTAGAATAAGCTTGCTGACAACAAATTCCCTTAGTTTTCCTTCATCTCAGAATGGCTTGATTTTCCCCTTTATTCTTGAAGAATATTTCCTCTGAATACAGGATTCTGGCTTAAAAGTTACTTTCTTTCAGCACAGGGAAGATGTGGTGCCACTTTCTTCTGGACTCCATGGTTTCTAAAGAGGAAATTTGCTGTCATTTGAATTGATTTTCTTTCCCGTAGGTGAGGTGTTGCTTTTCTCTTGCTGCTTCCAAGATTTTTACTTTGTCTTGGATTCCAGACATTCGATTATGATGTGTCTTGGCATGGATTTCATTAGATTCATCCTATTTGAAAATAAATATCTTGAATCTGTACATTTGTGTCTTTTGCCAAATTTGGGGTGTTTGCAGCCATTATTTCTCCAAGTTCTGCCATTTTCCTTCTTCTGGGACTCCAGTGACCCAAATGTTAGATCTCATAGCTCCACAGATCCCTGAGACTGCTAAATTTTTTTTTCCCAATCTATTTTGCCTTTGTAGTATAGATTGGGTAACTGTTCTTCTTGCCTTCATGTTCACTGATTCTTTCTTTCTCCCTCCTATTCTGCTGCTGAGACCACCCACTGAGATTTTTCTATTGCTAGTGACATATTTTTCAGTACTCAAAGTCCCATTTTCTTCTTTATATCTCTTATTTTTTTACTGAGACTTTCCATTTTTCATTTGTTTCAAATGCATTTCTAATTTCCCACTGAAACATTTTTTGTTATCATAGCTGCTTTAAAATTTTTATCAGATAATTCTAATATCTTTGTCACCTTAGTGTTATCATGTATTGATTGTCTCTTTCATTCAAGTTGAGATTTTTTTTCCAAGTTCTTGGTATACTGAATGATTCTCAGTTGAAACCAGGACACTTGCGTATTATATTATGAGACTCTGGATATTATTTAAATCTTCTGTTTTAGATGGCTTCTTTGACACCACTCTGGCAGGTGAACAGAAGGTACTGTCTTGTTATTGCCAAGTGGAGATAGAAGTCCAAGTTCCCCACTTGGCTTGCATTGGTCCCAGGGAGGGGAAGGACTCCTTGTTACTGCTGACCAGGGGTGAGAATTCTGGCTCTCTTCTAGGACTTGCTGAGAGAGGCAGAAATGCTTCACTACTGTTTCCCACATGGCTTCTACCAACACCAAAGGTCAGGAGGTGTTGTGCTCATAACTGCTTGGCATGGATTAAAGACTCTCCCTACATAGCCTTCTCTGACACCATTTCATCAGAGAAATTGGGGCACTTTGCTTCACAGTCTGGCAAGGGTAGAAGTCTAGGCTCACCTACTTGGCAAGGGTAGGGGTGTTGCCATTTTTTTCCTGGAGTGTTTGGCTGGACTAGAGCAGTTACTGACTAAAAGTTTTCTGTCTTACTAGGCATTCCATTCCTGGTCCTTTGGCTAGAGATAGCAGGTTTTTGTTGGGACTTTTTTTGTTTGCACTTGTTGGTGTTTCTAAGTTACCTGTTTCTTTAGCTCCATGGCTAGATATATGAGGTGAAAAGAGAACCCAGAGAACTCATCACCATGCTGTTTCTTGGGTCCTGAAGTCCCCAGCTTGTCTGCCTTCTCTCAAACTTTCAGAGCCTCCTTATGTTGCTTCAATATATAATGTCTAGTGTTTTAATTATACTTAGTGAGAGAAATAGCAGAAGAGAAATTGCCCTTCCTGGGCAATTTGCATTTTTAAATGTCGATTTTCCTTCATTTACTCAAGATCAGGAAGTTAAGCTGGTTTATCACAACACAAAGAGGAATACCCTTTAAATGTTTTGCAAATCTCCAAAACCAAATTATATTGCTTTGCTTCTGAGGGGAATTTTCAGAACAGAAACTATCCTAATACTACCATAGTGTTAGGATGTAGTACAATGGTGTAAAACCCATGGAAACATTCAAACAATTTACCAAGGATTTCAGGATGCTAATTCAGTTTTTTGTGGTTTGGCTTTTATATAAATCTGAAACCAAATTTATTTATTTGTTTGCTTGTTTATTACTTTTACTATTGGAGACTGAGACAGAATTAGAATGATGCCAGTCACATTGCACATCTGGACACTCTCCTACTCCCAACTTGCATGGGTCCTTCTGAATTCCTAGGAGGGGGCCTGACAGTGCTCTAAATGGCTGTGCATTTTATAAAATTTACAAGAATAGGGGTGTATGAATTGTAATTGCTTATGATCACTTTGTTTCCACTCTGATTTCCCCTACATTACATGTCTCCTCTTTTGGGGTGATTTTGGAGTGGCTACAGATATTTTTAGGTGGCTGTAGATCTGTTAAGAGTAAGTGAACTGGGGAATACACTTAATATGAGTTCAGTGGGATATATTTATATGATGCATACTTTCTTTTGTGTATAGTTAAATTATTGGAAGTCATCAGACACAGCATGGCTTCCAAAAATCTGGCTATTGCCCACTGTGTTGACTCCTGGAAAGTTACAAGAGAAGACTGACAACTAACTGAGTAACAAATGTCATCAGTTGAAGGAATATTTCAGATTGGCCACTGCACAAGAAAAACTTGAGATGCCTTGTAATCTCATAGCTCACATATGATGGGAATTTGATAAGATTTTCCCCAAACTGGAAATAATACAAAACTTTATCTGAGGATGACATTACTGAATTCAGACATTTCTGTAATGACAAGTTGCAAAGTTGAAAATAACTTTTCTAACCTATCAGTATGGAGGTCAAATTGTAATCATCAATGCTAAAAGAAAACTCCATCTATCTTTCAATAGAAAATGCTATTACAAAATTATCATTGGAAAACATAGGAAAGTGATAACTAAGGGTAAGTTAGGGTAGAAAATTAATTTTTAAAAGTACATTATTTGGGGCGCCTGGGTGGCTCAGTCAGTTAAGCATCTGCCTTCAGCACAGGGCATGATATCAGGATATTGGGATTGATCCCTGTGTCAACCTCCCTGCTCAGTGGAGAAGCCTGTTTTTCCTTCTTCCTCTGCCTCTCCCCCCACTCATACTCTCTCATTCGCTCACTCTATCTCAAATAAGTTAAAGAATTAAAAAAAAAACAAATAAATAAAATTACATTTTTCAAAATGTTGTGATATTTGATGTCTAAAATTTATAATTTCTTGGGGTGCCTGGGTGGCTCAGTGGGTTAAAACCTCTGCCTTCAGCTCAGGTCATGATCCCAGGGTCCTGGGATCGAGCCCTGAATCGGGCTCTCTGCTCAGCATGGAACCTGCTTCCTCCCTCTCTCTGCCTGCCTCTCTGCCTACTTGTGATCTGTCAAATAAATAAATAAAATCTTTAAAAATAAAATAAAATAAAATAAAATTTGTAATTTCTTGTGACTTCTTTTTTCATTAAATAAATACTTTTTACATAATACTTAATTTTGTTTGCATTATTTTTATATTCTTTTTAAAAAAAGCCTCCCAATTATATGAGCTTTGAACCCCATGAATTTTTTTTTTAAGAATTTATTCATTTATTTGACAGAGATCACAAGTAGGCAGAGAGGCAGGCAGAGAGAGAGAGTGGAGGAAGCAGGCTTCCCACCAAGCAGAGAGACCGATGTGGGGCTCGATCCCAGGACCCCAGGATCATGACCTGAGCAGAAGGCAGAGGCTTTAACCCACTGAGCCATCCAGGCACCCCACGAACCCCACGAATCTTGATCTGCCCAGGTGGAGCCATTCTTGTGGTTTGTGAACACCCACAGAACCACTTAGTTTGGTTTAGTCAGGAGGGAATTTATTGATGGGTGTGAGAAGCCTCACAGCACCATCAGGAAGATCGAAGGACTCAGTTCTGGCTGAGTTTCCAAAGCCACAGAACCACAGACCTGGGCTTGTTAACCACAATGCCAACCCATCTCTACCACGCTGGGGCTGGTGCCTCCATTGACACTGACTCTGGAACAGCTACCTCAGCTGCCACTGGCATGCTCTCCATGGATGTCTGCCTGCCTGATGCTTCAAGGTCATACTCTAGGTATGTCTAGGTCATACTCACATGGTATCTCGTGGGCAAATACCAAACCAGGCTGGGAAGAGGAGGTCAGTTTGGAAGTCAGGACTCACAAGGCAGGGGGCTGTGAAACAGATTGGAGGGTGTGGAAGATATTACGAGCATCTCCAATGACGAATGTGCATTACACCTACTGCATGACAAAAACCCATGGGGATTCACGTGTAGATAAGTAAACGAGACAGGGTCTCAACTTCCAGGACTCCCAGGAGCATGAGGGAGAGAGACTCATGCCCAGACACCCCAAAGGAGAAAACAAAAGCTCTAGCCACAGGAGCCCTTTACAATTCTCAGACTGTTTTCTGACAAGGGAGGCTGCTGACTTAGACAAATCCTCTAACTGGTTTATCCAGAAGGAGCAGTGCTAAGGGATGACCTCCTGGGCCCCGTGACGGGCCATCTCCGCTTAGTACGTCTTACTGCTGTTGCCACTGCCTCAGGAATTCTCAGCTGCTGCTAAATGTTACATCCCACCACATATGCAAAAAAAGAAGAGGAGTATTAAAACCTAAAAATACAATGTATAGCAAACAGCTACTTCTTCCCTCACCCACATAGTCCCAGAATATAAATGAAGGTGCTCACTCAGTTTCTAAATGTGTATGTATCTACAGGACCAACAAATGAAAGAATAACTAATATTTTGAAATATAATCCTCTAGCAGATAAAGGTAGAACATTTGTTAAGAACATCCCTTCTGTAATCTAGGATGGGGAAAGAAGGTATCCTGGAGGTAGGCAACTCTAGTGGTCCTTTCCAAGATGAAGACCACAGGGAGAGACTCCCAGGGATAGAGACAGGTAGAAAGGTAGTGCTGACTCTCACTTAGCCAGACTCAGGGTTCAGGAAGTCAGGTAAGAAGCTCAGGGCTGTGCTGGGTGGGAACCAGAGGTGGGGGGTGAGGAGTGGTAAGTTGACACAGGAGTCAACCACAAATCATCAGTGGTTGCCTTCCCAATAAATACAGAAAACTCAAGGACTCACTTACTGACATACAGTCACACTTGGGGATGGTTGTCTCAGATCCATTTAACACTCTGTGAGCAGGAGAAGCTGGCCATCAGTGACCGACTCATTACGAAGTAGGTGGGGGTGCTAGAAACTTCATCCTGGGGGGCAAAGGGGCCTCCAGCTCCCTTCCTTCCCCTTCCTATTGGGAATGTGCAGTCAGTAGTGGTGGGTTGGTAAATACTTACCCACGGGCTCTCGAATATAGATGTTTATTTGTATATGTATGGATGTCAAATATACATATATTTAAGTGTATGTGTAGGTAGATATAAAGACAGATACACACACATGCATTTCTAAATTTTACTGACATAAAGAATGTGTAGCACATACTTTATAAACAATAATAAAACATAAAATATGCTCCATCATAAATTCCAGATACTCCATGGAGTCTCATAGAATTTCTCTGTTGAGTTTTCCCCAGCGCTTGTTTGGGTAGCCAACTTATAGCCCCATCTGATGACTAAGTGTGCCTCCAACATGACAGCGGGTTGCTATTTTCATTTCGGTTACGGAGTAACACAAAAAGGAGACAACGAAGACAAAACGTCAGAGCTTCACTTATCCACTAATGTCGTGAGTACCTTCTTTGCCAAACAGATCATAGTTGTCAAGTCCTGGAAGAACATTTCCTTATTTTTTCGTGCTGGTCATAATATATTGGCGTGTCAGTGGTGGGGGGCTAAGTGATGGCCCCTAACGATATCCAGGCCCTGATCCATGAAACCCATGAATGTCACCTTATATGGCAAAGAAGACTTTGCTGGTGTGATTAAGTTAAGGATCTTGAGATGAGGACATTCTCCAGGATTGTGTCCCTGTACGAGGGACATTTAGACGAGAAGACAAAGCAAGGTGAAGGCAGAGCAGAGGGAGACTTGAAAACACTAAGCTGCTGGCTTTGAAGGTGGAGGAAGGGGCCATGAGCCAAGGGGAGCCACCTTCTAGAAGCTGGGAGAGGCAAGGTAATAGCTTCTTCCCTCAAGCCTCCAGAGAGAGGGTGGGCCTTGACTGAGCTCCTGACCATGATTGTTCCTCATCCCGTGCCCTGAGTGTGAAGGCTGCAGCCCTAAACCTTCCAGTGCGGTCAGAACTACCATTCTCCGTGAATCGGAGAGTGGTCATCACTATGGCTGCTCCTACTTTATACTCAGTCATGGGTGTTGGGCACGTGGGTCCTAGAGCCAGGGGTCTTGTTCTGATTTCACCACCGGCTGGTCACAGGACTTGGGCCAGCTGCCCACAGTGCCAGGCCGGATGGCCCCTCAGCGAGGGTGGGCCTGAGCTTTCTTCCAGGACAAAGAGTTGCTTCGGGTCCACCATGATGACAGGACAATGTGTGGACCCCTGCAGTTTCCGGGAGCTGCAGCAGCATCTACGGGGGGCGTGGTCCTGCTGGGAAACTTTATCCCTGGGAACTGGCCGAGGGCCCCGCTCACAGGACCTGCTGTCAGATAGCTCAGACTTCATCCAGAGAAAACAAAACGCAGGCAAGACATACGATCTTCCTTTTCCACTTTCCCAGGGACCGAAGTCTCTGTAACAGAACCCAGGGGAGACAGACCCTCCTCAGAAATAAAACCCTCTCTCTGGCTGTCTTCTGGGATAATGGGGGGCTTTACAGGGAGCCCCAAGAGCTCTCCACCAAGGGGACGGGCTGGGCTGGGGCGGCGGTCAAGATCTGGACCAGCTGCCTAGAGCCCGTGTAGTAAGGAAACGCAACTCCCTTCGCTCTGGAGCACTTCGTCAGCGTGGGGAATGATGTGGGGAGGGGGTCAGCGTAAGGAATATCAGAGCAGACCAATGTCCCCCACAGTTAGTGGGAGAAAGGGAAATCCTAAACAGTAATTCCAGGACACACCTGTATTGGGGTGATGCCAGGTGCCTCAAGGGCCAGAGGGAGGACCCAGAAAGATCCCTGGCCCAGGGTCCAGGCTGTAGAGCTCCTAGCCAACAGCTGCGGTCCTCCTCTTCGTGCCCTTCCCATCTGCACACTTGCCTTCCTGCTTGGGGCCGCACCCCAGGTCCAGCTTGTGGCACTTTGGCAAAGCTCCGTGATGCATCCTCAGAGAGATTTCACTCTGGCAACTCAAAATGAGTCCCAGAAGGGCTTTCCTAGAAAGGACTCTTTTCTTTTACCTGATGGCTCCCCCACCCCCATTAGCTGCCTCCACCAGGCCCTCCCCTGCCCCTCTCCTATTTGCTCGTCTCTAACGACCTGCCCTCCTGCTCCCTCATCTTTGTTGCCACAACCAAAGACCTTCTTTCAGGTCCCCCTTTCACAGCTTCTAAAGCCTGACCTAGTCCAAGAAAGCTGCCCACTGATGGGCAGGAAGGGCCCAGGCTGCACGATCCTTTTCCAGGGAGCCTGGTCTGCAACCCTCCCTCCGCCTGCTGGATCCGTGGCTCTGTCTGCATAGACAGGTGTATCTGGCTGCCCAGCATCTACACGCTGCTTTTCCTGGGGTCCTGAGGGGGAGGTCAATGAAAGAAGGATCACGTTTGTTCTGGAGAGAGGCAGAGAGACAGAAAGAGAGAGAGAGAGAGAAAGGGAATTACAAATAAATATTTATACCAATACATATATACACTGGATATATTATAGTTATAACGTTATCTATGCATACATGTATGTTTACATGTGTGCGCCTATACACACGTACAGTACATGTACGTGCATGTGCGTATATGTCACAGCAACTCTAAACGCACAATGCTCAACCTGACCCGTCACCTGATCCAGGGCCAGCGGTGCCCTCCCTGGAAGAACATTCTACCCGCAGGACAGGGAGCCCAGGGAGGCAAGTGCACATCCCAGGGAGCAGGCAGGGGCCAAGCCAGAAGTGTGAATCTCCCGGTTTGCACACCCCTCGTGGCCGAGCAGGTGACAAGGTCTCCTCCCTTGTTACCTTCCTCTTCTCTCCCTGAGCCAGGCGGGCTACCCTCCTGTGGCTTTTGTCACCGCAAGACACCAAGGACCTTTGGCTTGTTCATCCAGCCCAGCTGCTCCTGGGCTCCAGACCCAGAGACCAAGCCAGCACTTGACACCCACCTTGGACGTACCCAGCCTCACACCGTTGTCCCCTCACTGCTGGCCTCTCCCAGCACGGCCATGCATCACCGGCTTTTCTCTGTCACCTCTCCCAGTGATTCCTTGGATCTCTGGCTTTCCGGCATTGGCATCAGCATCCTGGATGCTACCCCCCACCCCACCGCCACACTCTCCAATTAGAGTGGTGCTCAGCTCTCCCCCAGGCAGGGTCTCCCTCTCCCCTTCCTTGCTGTGGCCTCGGGCAGCTTTTTCGGCATCCTATTAAGTGGCTGATGTTGGAAGAGCTTTCGGATAACCAGTCGCCAATGCAGGTGACCGTGCAGCACTCCCCCATCGCAGCCCCCTCTCCAAAGCCAGGCTGGGGGTTGCCGGTCGCAGGGGCTGCTGGCAGAAGCACTGAGGCCTTGGCACAGCCCTGTGCCCTCTTCCAGGGATGTGCATCCATCGGACTGTGGGTGCCCCCAGGCTACTACTCCTGCCCGCAGGGCTGTGGGATCTCCCTCTTGGCTTCCCTTACCCTGCATGTCCCAGGCCTGGCGGGGCTTCCCCGTGGATGTCCCCATTCCAGCAGTTTCTGGCTCTTTCCAGCCTTCCTCAGCAGCCAGTAGGTCCCGAGACCACCCAAGCATGTCTGGAGCAGGGATCCAGCTTGAAAGAGTTGTTGGCCCCACCTCCTCTCACCTCGTGTCCAAAAGAGCTGGAAGCCTCAGGGCTGGGCAGCCCAGAGGGGCCTGGGCAGCCTGGTCACTCTCTTGGCACATCCCATCTGAGGAGTGGACATGCCTGCTCGAAGCCACCAGACACCAGGGCTCCCGGGGAAGGGGACCAAGGTACAGATGCCCAGCCCTGGAGCTCTGCCCTGCCCGACAGAAGGGGCACATTTGGCAGCTTCGCCTACCCAGTAGAGACACCTGTTCCTAATTCCGATGAAGGGGCCATATGTGCTAAATGAGGTCTCTGCCTATTTGCATAAAGACTAAGGCATCTGCTAGGGCAGAGACATCAGGCTTGGCCGGCCGGCTCTATCCAGACAGCCAGGTCACCAGAGGAGGGAAACCAAAGGGGCTTTTGCAACAGAGATTCTATGGAGAGGTGTGAGCAGGAGCAGTACGGCTGGGGACCCACTCAGCAGAGCACCTGAGTGCATCGCCATGCACCCCCCAGGGCCACAGAGGGCCACAGCAGGGCAGGGAGAGACACTGCTGCAGAGCAGGGGAGTGGGGGCGGGGGGACGGGGGCAGGGGAGCAGACTTACTCCTGGCAATTGTAGGAATGCCAGAGGACGCCCAGAAATGTCAGTGCCAGAGGGGCCCCAGTATCCGTGGAAGACGTAGGTGTCCCCACGAATGCTCTGCTCCCGGCAACCGGGGCCCTGGTCCCCACATGCCTTGGCCCCATGCACTCTGTCTCGGGGGAGCCATCCACCAGGAATCCAGCACCCAGGGTCAGGGTTTCCCTCTGGAGTTCCAGGGCGCTGACTTCCCTTCCACACTCTCCGAAATTATTTAGAACTGGGGAGTCCGAAGCCATTCCGGCACAAGCAAGGTGACAAGAGCAGGTAGAGCAGAAGCAGGGCTCCGTGAAGGCAGCACCCTCTGCTAATTACCCCTCCCCTGCCCCTGCCCGGAGCAGGACTCTGTCCGTGACTTGGACTCAGCCAGGTGGGCCCAGGCGACTGCATCAACCTTTACCGTCCTTTCGTTTCTCCCTGATAGCGTCCTCCCGACTCCTCAGACCGGCCTGGTCCACACTGATTACAACCAAATTAGTGACCACCCCTCTGTTTCACAGGACTCTACTGGAGCCTAGGGAGAGGGACAGAGGGCAGGAGAATCAGGCCCCCAAGGGTCACCAACTTACCAGCCCCGCCGGGCGACATGGATGTGGACTGTGGGCAGCTTGGAGGGGTGAGTACAACAAGAACCCACCCAGGACCGTCTCCCACAGGTCTCTTCACACCTGTGCACAAAGGACTGTCATCCCAGTGAGTTGTGACGGCAAGAGCACGTTCCATCAGGGGCCCGGGGGCTGCGTAAGGGAGGCAGGAACACAGTAGAGAAGGACCCAGCCAGGAAAACACAGAGCACATTGGAAAAGTGCCAGCGCATGGTGTCTGAGACATATTCCGTTTCAGAAACGAGACTCAGGAAGGCGCACGTGGCTCATCTAGCGGCACAAGGTGTGGTCCCTGCCCAGGCCACCACACCAAGAGCAAGAAGAGCTGAGCGCCCGACATCCTAAGGGTGCTAGGCCAGACACTTCAGCAAGTAGCCTGTGAATGTCGGACTTTAAAGGGGTTTCCTTTCCCAGGTAGACTTGCCAAGAGGTCCCCAAACCCCTCTGAGCCCTTCTAGAAATCTGTTTGATCAGGGAGGCAGGGGAGGGAGGGTTTCTGGTTAGAGAGCTCTGGGGACAGATTGGCAAGAGCTCTGTGATGCTGTCTCTGCTCCCGCTTCGGGGAACGGAGGAGGACCTTGATATTCTTGCCCCAACCTAAGCCCAGAGAAGAGGCTCTGAGGCTCCTGGCACCCAGGTTAAGGAGCAGAGCATAGCGAGGGACTCGGGAAACTTGCAGAGGGAACCTGGAATTGGGGCACCTGGACTGTACCTTGGTTCTTCTGCAAGAGGGAATGTGGCTGGGGGCGCCTGGGTGGCTCAGTGGGTTAAAGCCTCTGCCTTCAGCTCAGGTCATGATCCCAGGGTCCTGGGATCGAGTCCCGCATCGGGCTCTCTGCTCAGCAGGGAGCCTGCTTCCCTTCCTCTCTCTCTGCCTGCCTCTCTGCCTACTTGTGATCTCTGTCTGTCAAATAAATAAATGAAATCTTTAAAAAAAAAAGGGGGGGGGGAATGTGGCTGGCACAAGGGCTACAGTGCAGACAAGCTTCTTGTCCACCTTAGCAGGACAAAGGAGACAACGCAGAACGTGTCTGAGTTCAGGTCATCTTGCCCAGACTTCGCTCAAGAAATGACCTGCAGGGGCGGGGACACCAGCAGGGGGCCATATATGCCAAAGGATGCAGGAAAGTGGTCCCCAAAGGACCCCTAAAAGCCCACTGGGAAAGAAAGAGAGGGCTTTGAGCATCTGCCAGAATGGATAGAATGCCTGTGTCCTCCGCTGAGGGGCTAAGAACAGCCTAATGACTGCAGGAGAAGGAGAAGCCCAAAGAGGTGGAGGAGGAGGAAGAGGGGAAGGTGGAGGTGTGTGATGGAGGGATGCAGGAATGGAGGGATCCAGGAATGAAGGACTCAGGAGTGAGAGGTACAGGAATAAAAGGTTGCAGGAGGGAGGGGTTGAGGGATGGTGGGCATCATGGGGGAAGCAAGGATGAGGGATGACAGCGTAAACCATGCTGGGAGGCAGAATACAGGGCTGCAGAGACGTGAGGCAAAGGGATACAGGATGCAGGTTTGCGAGATAGAGGGAGGAGGGAAGCCACGTTGAGGAAAGCTGGTGCAGGGGTGTAACCGATGGGGACCCAGGGATTAGGGATGTAGAGGTATGGGAGATGGACAGAAAACTGAGTCATGTAGGGCTGAAGGGTGCAGCAATGAGAGAGAGGGGCAAGGGATAGTGGAGTGAGGGAGGTAGCACTGAAAATCCAGGTTTTATCTTAAACCTTTAAATGCGGGTGACAAATTCAAATTTGGGTAAAATACTCCGCCAGCTGAACAAAACATGTCTCAAGCTCAGGGGCACCACACATGCCTTTGGAGGCCAAGGTGAGAGCTGTTTTGGGGACCACCGCATCAGTCGGTGAGCCATTGCACGGGCTTTCGTTTCTGGGTACAGAGGCTGCTGCGGCCCTGGTTGAGCTGTGCCTGCACATTGTAGGCTGTGACTGGGAGGTTAAGTGCGGGGCAAGATCCGGCTGGCAGGCAAGGGCTGCCCCATGCCCCCTGGGGGTGCCCAGAGCTTGGGAGGCAGAGGCCCTGCAGGGAGGAGCTGCAGGTGAGGCTCCTCGAAACCCTGGCTGGGCTGGTGACTGGGCTCACCCTCTGACGTCCCAGGGGCACAAGCTGGAGGGTAGAGAGCGTGGTGCTGGCTCACAAGGCAGTGCGAGCATCCCGTTGGCCCAGGGAGCAGTGATGAAGGATCTGGCCCCATGGGGGACCTAAGCAAGCATGAGTCCTTGGAGGCACAGAGCCCAGGCAGGCAGGTTCGGAAGGGGTCCACCTGAGAGCTGCCCTCCCCGTCCCCACCATCCCCACCCCACGTAGCTGCAGCCATGTCCTTCTGCCAATAGCCTCCGTCCTCACTGGCCCGTCTGCCCTCCGTGGTGCCAAGCTCCATCCTGTCCTGCAGCCTGGCAAAGAGCATTTGTCAATGTGAGTGCATGACAGCATGAGGCACCTTGCTTATTTCTCTGCCCCAAGGTACATTTGAGAGAGGAGGACACCTGTGGAGGGGCATAACTTCGCCTAGCACCCCAGGCAGTAATGAGTACACCTGGAATTCACAGCCTTCTGTCATTAGGCTGAGGTCCTGGGGGACAGCTGGGGGAGTTGGGCCTGGCCACAAGGCAGCAGCCGGATCAGCATCAGTGTCTGGAACCAATTACTTGAGCCACCAGCCAGGGAAGTGCAGTGTAATGTAAGGTAATGTCACATTGATGTCTTGAGAGCCAGGGGCAGGTGCAGTGGCAGGTGTATGCGCTCGGTGCAGGGTGGGGTTCAGAGGAGGAGAGAAGGTTGGGGTGCTTGGAATCACCTCAGAGCCAACTGTCCCCCGATGAAGGAGACCCTCGACTCCCTGGGGTCCCAGGCATGCCCGGGGCCCTGCTTCTGCGACAGCCCCTCTGGGAGGGAATTTTCCACTCTCAAGGCTCACAGCTGGTTCTGACATGAGGAGTCTTGGAAGATCAGACAACATGGGCCCCCCTCGGGAGGTTTTCATTTGGCAGTGAATGAGCAAAGACTAAAGCAGGCCTGCCCCACCTGGCTCAGGCAAAGAAGCGTGGAGAACATCCACCAAGGGGCATCAGCCAGAGAACCAGGTGGAGGGGGTCCCTGCCCGTGTGGGCGCACAGTCAGGTGGGAGACAGCAGCCCTCGGGCCAGCACACCAGCAACACACGACCTCATGGAGGAAGGTCCTGGGGCTCAGGCAGGGGCCCCACTGCGACCACGTACAGTTAGAGCAGAGCTGACCAGGGAGCGGGGCCCAAGCAGAAAAGAGCGTGGGGGCCCCAGAGACTACTGACAGGATGGGAGGACCCGGGAGCAGAGCATGCTGGCTCCATGGGGAAGTCTGAACTTCCTCCAGAGAGTCAGGAGCGGTTTTAGGCCACAGGGCGACCCTCGAGTGTGAGAGACCCCTCAGGGAGAAGGCAAGTCCAGGGTGGTCACGGTGCGGCGGTGGTGGAGGACGCAGAGGAAATGGTTGCTGTCGAGGGAAGGACCCATAGGAGGTGATAGGTAGCCCTGTGGCCCCTGGGTCCTTTGCGCCCTTGGGTCGTGGCTCACCTGGCCTTAAAACCTTCAGCTTGGCCTTGGTCCCCCCAGTGTCACGAACACCTCCTGAGAGAGCCTAATTGTACCCAATGACCAGGGTGTAGACTTGGGTCATACGAGACCCAAAGTACCGTCTAACCAGAGTCTGGGAAGGGAAGGGCTCTCTGGTGTTTGGTTAGAGTGCTCACAGTAGACATGCGCCTTCTGTCACACCCTGAACGTGGCATTTCCTATTCTTGGGTCCTCCTAAGCTTCCTGAAAATCTTCCCTACCCACCCAGTGCCCCCCCGCCCCATGCCGAGACCCAGCCTGGGATAACTCAGCCTTCCCCAACCCCTGAGTCTGGATTCCCCCCAACCTAGCTGACACCCCCCACACACACACTCCACCAGGGCCCACATAATGTCAGTAGAATCCGTCAGCCATTTGGTCCCTGACGCCACCTGTGGGGCAGGACTCCAGCTAACAGAGCAGTCCTGAGGAGGTCACCAAGACGACAGGTCACCGGAGCAGCACAGTGAAGGGAGAGGACATGACTCCTGGGGGGTTTGGGAAGGGGCACGGTCATTGCCTTCTGGGGCAAGAACACAGAAGAAGGGCTGGGCCACGTGCTGGCCTGCAGAGCTGAATGGGCAGAATGCAGGGGGGAAACCACCCCCCTTGATGTGAAGAGGACTTGACAATGCCACCCACAGAGGCAGGAGGGCACAGGGTGAGGACTTGGGGGCTGTGCCAGTAGCAGAGCAAGTGACTTCCCTTCTTCCGGCCTCCGATCTCCACTGGGACCTCTTGACAGAGATTCACAAAGGAGACTCAGGGACAAAATCAGCATTACAGCTAGAGACCAATCATTACACAAATTAATGTATACAGAACAGACAGGTCACGAGAAGTGCCCCTTTCTCACCCACTTTGGCTTGTTCGCTGTGATTATGCTCCAACCTCAAGGCAGACAGCACAAGGTAGGCATCCCATCCGGAAGCCAGATGTTAAGCAGACATGTGCCAAAAGTCATCAGTTAGCATTCGAACATGCTGCCCCAGCCTGGCCAGGTGCCCCTGGTGGTATCAGAGTCCTGGATCGAACATCCCGTGTCTGAACACGTGGGACACAGGAACTACAACTAAGTCATGGTTAAGTCACTCAGGGAGGAGCAGTAGCCTCTCATTCCCACCAGAAATCTGGTCTCCACTCCCTACCCACACTCCCCACCTCCCTTCGCATTCCCTGCCCTTTATATACTCCCTGCTGCTTTATAAACACATGCCATTGTCATTGTCCAAACAATGGGAGGGGTGGGGCCAGGACTTGGAAAATACTTTCCTGTGCACAACAGGTGTATCTGGTCAGTCACTACCAGGTGAGCGAAATAAAATCTGACTTACAA
This sequence comes from Martes martes, assembly GCF_963455335.1. Classification (NCBI taxonomy): domain Eukaryota; kingdom Metazoa; phylum Chordata; class Mammalia; order Carnivora; family Mustelidae; genus Martes; species Martes martes. The sequence continues at coordinate 18,800,727 of NC_137894.1, forward strand.
CCCAGGCGAGGCGTGGTGTGTAAGTGTGTGAGTGTGTGCGTGTGTGTATTTGACGATGACACAGGATGGTGCGAGGGCCCCTTATCTTGTATCAGAAGATGCATGATTTGTAGAAACACAGACAGATGTGTTAATTGTAGGATGAATGGCTCTGGGCGCTGTAGGTCCGTCAACCTTGGATTATACATCATAAAGGAGATCTTGATAAAAGAGTGAGTGCACAGTGGTGACATCTCATTAATTCAGCCCTGGCAGGAAACAATGAGATCTAATTTTTCCGGATAACTTGGGTTACCCCTGTAATCACTCAAACTTACAAATTAGCATTTTATCAGAAACATTGTTATCCTTAACTGAAGTATTCTGACCACAATTTAATCTTCCTCGGGTACCTCGGGGCTGCCTGTGGAAGATGGGTCATTCTGCAGGCTGTGATCGGGATGGCTTTAGCAGTAAGGGTGACCACTTAGCCCCAGAGGAAAGGGCTCCAGGTCACCGCATCTTTTGGCCTCGAATCTACAGTGTGGCTGAAGCAATTGACAAAGGCCCACAGGGATCAATTACAGAAAAATGGCCGAGGTTAACATCATCATAATCGATTGAAATGCTCGGGCTGGGCTGACGCTTAATGGATTGCGTTGTCATCTGTCCAGACTTTGCTGAGGGGGCAAGAAGGCTCGAGCTGGGATGCCGGGAGGCAGGCACTCGCACCCATCTCATAACCTCAGGGGGTTGGGCGTGACCCCGATCTTCAAGCTCTGGCAGTTTATATACCACAATGCTCGAGACCATCCAGTCTTGTCGTTACTGGCTAGCTTTTACCTCACCACGTTCTATGGGGGATTTTAGTGGCAGCCACTGTCACCCTGAGCTTGGACCCTCTGCCTACCATCTGCAGCCTGCCAGGGAAGGGGTCCCGGCAGCAGGTGGGCCATTCTCTGTGGAAACTCCAGCAGGTGCAATGTTCCCTGCTGCAAGTCTCCTGGAGTTGGCTGGCTGACAGTCCTGCCAGGCCCCCTAAGGGCGTTGAATAAACTGAGGGCGGGGAGCTCCAAAGCTGGGGACCAATCCCTGACTCACAGTGACTGTCACCCGAGAACGCCCGAGAAGTCACTGCTGTGAGAACAGTCACGAGCCACTGCGACTAATAACAGTAAATAACAGTAAAGTAAACCAAGGTTTGCAATCTTCTTGTTTGTGAATTAGAGTGGTTTATAAACATCAGATGCAGTGATCATGCATTATGCTGACGGTTTTATGTAAATTGTCTCATCTGGTGTCCACATAAACTCAGTGAGGTAACAGCTAAGAACACCCCCATTTTACAGATGAAGAAACAGAGCCCTCAAGCAGTCAAAGACCACACAGAGGTATTTGAGAGCTCTGCAGCCTAACCTTCTGCAACTTTGCTGCCCTCCTCCTCAAGACCCACTGCCCGACCATTTCTAGCACATCACTTGTACTCTGGTTCCGGAGAGAGAGGGGTGCAGGGACAGCTGGCTCACTGGCCCTTGCCTGCCTCCCTCCTGAGTGTCTCAGGCCAGCGAAGGTCTTATAAATCTCCAGTTTCATCATCTACTTTCAAAATGTTTTCATGATTGTTATATAAAAAATTAACTGAATTATTTACTTCTTCGAGCAATTTCCTTCCTTATGTAGCCCAGACCTCAGCTGTTCCTGTTCCATTAGATGCTGCATGAGGACCTACAGGGGCAGGTCACTTAGGAACAGCACTTGGCTGCTAGGAACGGACTGTGGTGTAAACAGAGAGCATTTTGTTTCTCCCTCTTGGAAATGAAGGCAGAGGTGGGGTGGAGGATCTGCTGCGCCCTCAGGGACCCTCCATCTTTCTGCTCTGCCTTCCTCAGTGTGTGGTTCTATCATGAAGGTCATCGCATCCCGTCCCAGCCAGAAGAAAGAGGGAAGAAAAGAGCAGGCAGAAAGGACACAGGTTCCTTCTTAAGAAGTTGTGTTTGGCAGAGTTCGGCCCCAAAACCAAAACATCCAGAAACTACACTAGGCGTATCAGTCAGAAGGAGGTTCACACAGGGAGCTGAAAGGTGGAAAGAAGATAAAGAGCAAATACGGACGCCCAGGTAGTGGTGATACTTGCTAGCTACCCTGTGCAGCATTGCAGCTAGGGCTGGGGAACAAAGGAGAGAAGTGGTGTGTCCACAACTAGCAGCTCAGACGAAGGTTGGGCTATACCTCCGAGGGAGCAGAAGGGCCGATGCAGGGAGAGCCCAAGGAAGCAAAGGCTGACTTGTCCTCCACTGTGCAGCCATGGAGCATGCAGAGCTGGAAATTCTGTGCAGTATGTGGAAAATTACAGCAACCCCGTAAAGTCAGAACCACTGAGGGTTGAGATGCCTCAGCAGTGAAGTTTCTCCCTTACTGCAGCCAGCTAAATAAGCTTACCTTTTTGAGCTATTGATGTGACCCTGGTGGTCTTAGGTTAGTGCGCTGCGACAGGTGGAGGGTCCAGCATGACTCATCCAAGACCCTCGGTCCTGCAGACCAGGTCCCTGACGTAGTAATTGCATGTACACCGCTTGGGTCAACCTTCTGTCTGAGGCCACATCCTGCCTGTGACAGCAAGGTGAGTGTTAGTCTGCGCTCCAAATATTTCATTAAGCCCTTCAGTGAGCTGAGTGTTGTTTGCCTGCAAGAGGTTGTCTCCAAGGAGAGGGCAGATGTGGATCGAATAAGTCCCTCCTCAAGCAGCTCCAAGGGCTGTGTCTGCCCTCGCTCTATAGATGTCTTCTTACAGGTGAACAACACTCAAGATATGGACAAGTACGCAGTTCACAGGAGGGTCCTTCGTTCCACAGTTGAGTACAGCTGGCTCTGGGCCAGGTTCTGGAGATTGCATACACATCATTCTACCAACTACCACCATTCTTGAGGGATCATCTCAGTCTGAGTCTGTGCCCTAACCAGGCCAAATACCTGTTTACTTCGTATCTCCGCAATACAAGTCTTACTCAAATAATGCCATTATTTCCCTCAGGGAGACAATTTGAAGTCACAGTGGCCACCTTGGGTAAATTTTGACATAGACAGGATTGCTATTTTGATGGGCATCTGAAAACAAGTAGAAAAAAAAAATCCTGCATATCCAATGCAGGACATTCATTATTTGACATGAGGAGACCTCTAAACTCAATTCAAATTCTAGAACTCTCTACCTAGAAGATTTCCCAAATCCCAGGTGAGAAAGTAAAAACTTCAGTGATGAATTCAGATTCATGCCGGGCACACACACCCCAGGTTTTTCTGACCTCCCCCAGCCAGTCCATGTGTGGCTAGGTCAGGAGATGGAATGCCTTGGATTAGAGAAGCTAGTTGCCATGACCCTAAAATGGACACAAGCTGGCAAATACTTAAAACACAAAGTAGGAACTCTGCTAGCAGAGACCCTTGTCAATATTGCAAACAAAAGAGCAGCTGGAAATTCATCTCTCATCCTACCCATAAAGAAAAAGGAACTCAAAAGTTCTTAAATATTCTGAAGGGGCTCCAAGGGACATGATAGCCAATTCCGTCTCCTCTTCTCTTCCACCCCCCTTCCCTCTTTCATTCCATCTCATGAAAGACTTTGGAAATTAATCATAATAGATTGTACTTCCTAAAAATGTCTACTACAAAATTCAAGTTTCCTACAGTTTTCGAGTCTACCTACTCCCTCAATAGGAGATGGAATTTATGTCCATTCCCCTTGAGCTTGAATGTGCCTTTGTAACTGACTTAATGGATAGATTGGGGTAGAAGTAATGTTGCAATGCTGGGCTAGAAGAGAGAATCCGGCTTCTGTATAGCCAACCACCATGCTATAAGGATGCCCAACCAGACCCATGCAGAGACCACATGGAGGGGTCCACATTGGAGGGGAAGCACCAGGCATGTGAAGAATAAGCCATCCCCATTCCTGGAGTCTCCCAGCTTCAGTCCCCAGTGATCATGGGACAGAACACAACATTCTGCTGTGCCTTTTCCAAATTTCCGATCCATAGTGTCTGTGAAAGTAAGTGATTGTTTTATACCTCTAAGCTCTGAGGTAATTGTTACACAGCCATGGAAATTCAAACATTAAATAATCACAAAAATGTTCTGTCATTATGTGCACACTCCCGAACTAACCACGCAGGCAAACAATCCTAACACACACAAAAAAATAAACTAGGTTGTAAGGTCTCTTAAAATCCACAGGAGATACTGCCCTAATGGGTTACAGACAGCTTATATAAATTCAAAAGAAGACAATTCAAGAACTTCTAAAGGAAAAAGGAAAAAATTCACCCACTGATTTTGTGGTTGACTCCAATTTTTTCAAAGGGAAAAAGTTTAACTATGATATTCATTAATGACCTTGGTTACAAAATAAGAATAAAAGCAGGTAATTCACAGCTTTTAGCTTTTAAATATGGCTGGGAAACTCTTTTAAAGACGTTTTATAAATATAGAAGGATATAATTGAAAAAAAGTTCATGAAGTGTTCTTGATAGATGACTATAGACAAATTAAAATGAATAGTAATTTTAATTTAAAACCTCTAATTTCTGCTTCCATATAGGTTATAGAAAGCTGCAAGGAAAAATGAGAAAATCTGGCTAGTCTATAATTTGGAGTACCCAATTTTTCTTGAGCCTATCAGAGATGTAAGGTTACAAGGGAACCAAATAAGCTAAATTCCAAAAAGGGAGCACACACTCCTCCAAGAGGAAATACAGTGCACAACCTGTTTCCCCTTCAGCCAAGCACAGGAGAAGGATGGCCACCAGGAGGTATGAAGACATTAGCTAGTATTTTAGCAAATCATTAAAAGCCAATTGTGGGCCTGGATGTAAATGAGAAAGGCTGAGGAATTCAGTCTTAGGTGAATCAGAATTCACTTGTTTTCAAGAGAATATTAGGAGCAGAGCAGGGGCCTGGGAAGGGATAGGCATGTGAGGAGCAGGAGGTAAGCTGCTGTTGGAGGATAGGCACTAGGCCCTGCCCCTTCCCTGGATCTGTTCCTCCTATGAAGCAAAAGCCAGACATTGAGGGAGGGGCAGAGGTAAAAATCCATTGCTTTTGAAGAAAGAGTAGAAGCAAATCCTATTTGCCTCTGGGAGAGAGGTAGGAAACCTCTTGCCCCAAGGACATAGGGACAAATCCATTGCTATGGTGGGAGGGAAAGGCAAGAAATCATTTTGGGCCCAGGATCTTACACCAATAAAAGCAAAGATCTGCTACCAGTAAGGGGAAAGGGTCAGGAAAGTTCCATCCAAAAGTAGAATTTAGAGACAAGGCAGAACTGAGTTTCCCTGGGAAAGTTGGGCAGGAATGCTGAGAAAACCCCACACTGAGGTTTACAATCTATCTAAGAGTGCGGCTAGACCAGGATAACAGAGTGGCCCCTCTCACCAAAGGCCCAGAGTTGAGAAACAAGTCTTAGCACAACCCCTGATGGAAAGGCAAGAGTATAGAAAAAGCCTCTCAGTGGCATAGGCATGTAGGAAAGGCTTAAAGGTGAAGGGACTATCAGGAACACTGAGAGAAACCATCTAGTGTCCCAGTCCCCAATATCAGTACAGGTAAAAGCATCCCACATTTAGAGAAATTGAAAGTGTCAGCTACTCTGAAGATAGCACTAGCATCAATAAAACCCAGACCTGGCTCAACTCCTAACTGGGAGCACTGAACCTTGAATACTAAAATCCAGGCAGAAGAGGCATGTTCATATGCAGGTGTAAATGCAATTTCCTTCAGTCTATACTGTTCTACACACAATGTCTGGCACACAATTTTTAAAAAAATCACAATTTTTTTTAAAAAGTGAAAGAAAACAATCTAGAGATAAAGCAATCAGCAGCAATCAATTTGATGACCCCGATGGTTGGAACTTTTAGACAGGGATTTAAAAATAACTATAAGTAATATGTTAATGCTTCAGTGGAAAGGGGAGAAACAAGTATGAACAGATGGGGAATTTCACCAGAGAGAGCCAACTATAATAAGGAGTGAGATAGAAATGCTAGAAATAAAGTATATGATATCATAGATGAAGAATTCTTGTGACCAGTGCATAAGTAAAATGAGTATAGTTTTGGAAAAAATCAACAAACTTGAAGATAGGTCAATATAAATGATGTGAACTGAAATACAAGGAGAAAAAAGTAGTGAAAGCAAATCAGAGCATTCAAGGGCTGTAGGTAGGACATCATCAGATGGTCTAACGCACATGTAGTCAAAATCACAGGGGTGCCTGGGTGGCTCAGTTGGCTAAGCAGCTGACTTTAGCTCAGGTCATGATCTGAGGGTCCTGGGATTGGGCCCCATGTCAGGCTCCCTGCTCATTGGAGAGCTTGCTTCTCCCTCTCCCTCTGCCTGCTGCTCTGCCAAATAAAATATTTAAAATAAAATAAAATCACAGATGGAGAAGAGAGAATTTTAAGAGAAGAAATATTGGAAGATACTAGGCAAGAATTTCCCAAAATTAATAAAAGACATTCAACCACAGATTCAAGAATTCAGAGAATTCCAAGCAAAATAAACAACAACAAGAGAGAGAAAGAGGGAAAAAAAAAAAAAAAGCCACCAACACCACCACCAACTCTCCTCACCCCCAACACTCACACACCTATACACATCATTGTCCAACTGCTCCAAGCTGAAGAGGAAAGGTTGAAGGCAGCCAGAGGAAAGTGGTAAGTTACACACAGAAGAGCAAAGAAAGAGTTACAGAACACTTCTGATCAGAAACCATGCAAACAAAAATACAATGGAATGGCATCTTTAAAAGTGCTGAAAGGGGGGAAAAAAGACTGTCAACTCAGAATTCTATACTCGGTGATAATATCTTTTGAAATTAAGGTAAAACACATTTGCAAACAAACAAAAGCTGAGAGAATTCATTGACTGCAGGCTTCTATCATAAGAACTGTTAAAGGAAATTCTTGAGGCAAAAGGAGTGCTTGATAGTCACCCCAAGCAGGGCAGGATGAGCCCTCCCCAACCCACACCCCATCCTGGAATAGTTGAGATGTTGATATCATGATGCCATACACACCAAAAAGACATGGAAAGATTTATTATTCATGGTATTTCTGAGGAAAGAAGGGCAGGCACAAGCCAGTCCAAATGGCAAGAGCAAAGTGGGGCCAGTGACTTTGGCTTGTACTGTGGCTGAGAATAGGGCTGAGGAAAGGGTTTGGGCACTCCGGCTGGGGTTTGTGTGGTTTGAACCTCCTTTTGGCACCACCAGAAGGAGTGTTCAGGTTTTCTTATCAGCTTCCTTATTGAACTTCACCCCAAATGTGGGCCAAAAGGGAAGAAGGAGGAGTGGGACTTATAAGCTGTAAATGGTCCAGCATCAGAAGTGGAGTCTTACTCTTTATTACATGTAGTATGATAGCAGTGGAAACTTGGATCTACACAGGAATGGAGAGCATTTAAATTCATGGCCTCTGCTTCCAGACAAAATGAGTAATCACACTTCACCTTATTCCTCCCACTTTTTGCAATCAAAACTCTGAACAAAATACATAAAGCAACCATCAGAAACTTTTAAGAGACAGAGATGGGAAGTTGAGCTGACCAGAGACCTTGAAGAAAACCAGGCAGTGATTTCTTTGGGTTTTTTAGTGTGTGTGTGTGTGTGTGTGTGTGTGTGTGTGTGTGTGTGTTTAGCACCCTACATATCCTTGCCTGAGCACTAGAAACACCCACAAACTAGAAATATCAAAAAAACCCCAAAAGCTCCAAAGGAAGCTTGTTTTCTCTGACAAAAGGGAGCCCTACAGGATGGAACCCACTACTCCAGATGGAATTCCTCACAAAAAGCTACCCCAGCCCCACCCAGCCTTCAGTGGCAGGGACTGGAGTCAGGGCTGACAACACAGTGTCAACACTGCCCTACACTAATGAGGAGACAGCCTCCCTCCTCCCATTAAGGGGATAGCAGTGAAGACCATAGGCAGAGACCTGTTGACCATGCCTGCACTTCACTAATGAGGAGATCCACCTCCTCCACCCTGGGGTTTGGGGCAGACTTTGGAGTGAAGCCCTACCAACCTTTATGATCCTACACTAACATGAGCAGAGGTGGCATCCCTCCTCCTCCATTCATAGCACTGCAGAGAGTATGGAGGGATCTCTGTCTATCAAATGTCCTGCATCAAGCAAACGTCAGCAAAAAGTGGTGCTCCTCCACCACGCCCTGGTGTAGCAGTTGCAGGGACTATAACTATCCCCTGTGCACTAAGCAAACACCAAGAGGCGAGCAGCACCCTTCCCCTTCAAGTCAGAAAGTGAGTGAGGTGGGTAGGGAGGTTACAGAGAAAAAAAAAAAAAAGAACTGGAGACAGGGACAATTTATATCTGTGTATTGATGACCTGAGCAGACCCCAAAGCAGTCCATACATGACCAACCAGAATCAAAACATCAAGAGATCGGAGAACTTAATTTAATGTCAAATACTGCTTTCATTTCAGACTGGCCTCTGAGCCACACTGAGCAGACCAGAATAGCACAGCAAACTAAATTGGCATTTGAACCACAGCCCACAAAAGTGTGCCAGAACATGCACTCTGAACCTAAACAGGCTGACTGCCTGCTGAAAAAGATTTAAATAGAAAACAGAATCTTGTAACAACACTCAAAATGTCCTGGTTACCCACAATTACTCATCATACTAAGACCAGGAAAATCTCAACTTGAATGGGAAAAGACAATCAACAGACATGAACACCAAGATGATACAGATGCTATAATTATGGGACAACAATTTTAAAGGAGCCACCACAAAAATGTTCCAAAAAGCAAGTACTAGCACTCTGGGGGGAAAAGGGGGGAAAAATAACAAACCTTAAGCAAAGAAAAAGAAGACTTAAGAAAAAACCCCCAAAATATCGAGAACTGAAAAATAAGCTAAGCAAAATTTTAAACCTCACTGAATGGGCTGAACAGCAGATAGAGATGACATTAGAAGGAATCAATGAAACTGAAGATAGAATAATAGAAATTATCTAATCTGAACAGATAGAGAATTGATTTTTAAAATGAACAGAATCTCAGAAACATGTGGGACATGTTATAATAATTAGAAAAAGACATTCATATCATCAGAAACTCAGTATGAGAATGTGGTGTTGAACAAATATTTAAATAATGACTGAAAACTCCCCAAATTTGACAAAAGAAGTTAAACAAACCCCAAATAGGATAAACTCAAAGAAATCCATGCCTAGATATATAATAATCAAATTTCTCAAAACTGAAGACAAAGAAAAAATCTTGAAAGCAGCCAGAAAAAAAAAAAGTTATCACTTGCAGCAGTAAAATATTCAAATGACAGCATATTTCTCATCAGAAATCAAGAAGACCAGGGGCACCTGGGTGGCTCAGTCAATTCAGCATCTGACTCTTGGTTTCAGCTCAGGTCATGATCTCAGGGTCATGAGACTGAGTCCCACATCCAGCTCCATACTGAGTATGGAGCCTGCTTAAGATTCTCTCTCTCCCTCTGCCCCTCCCCCCCAACTCACACACAGTCTCTCTCTCTCTAATAATAATAATAATAATAATAATAATGATAATAAAAATAATGTTGGCCAGAAGAAAGTGTCAGAAAATTTTCCAAGTGCTGACGGAAAAAACTGACACCCAGAATTCTGTATTCAGCAAAACTATCTTTCCAAGAGAAAGGTGAAATAAAAGTATCCTCATATGAAAAAAATTAAAGAGGGTGCCTGGGTAGCTCAGTTTGTTAAGTGACTGCCTTTGGCTCAGGTCATGATCCTGGAGTCCCGAGATTGAGTCCTGCATCAGTCTCCCTGCTCGGCTGGGAGTCTGCTTCTCACTGTCACCCTCCCCCTTCTCATGCTCTCTCTCAAATAAGCAAACAAAAAAATCTTTAAAAAAATTTAAAGAGGGGCACCTGGGTAGCTCAGTGGGTTAAAGCCTCTGCCTTCAGCTCAGGTCATGATCCCAGCATCCTGGGATCGAGCCCCGCATCGGGCTCCCTGCTCAGCGGGGAGCCTGCTTCCTCCCCTCTCTCTCTGCCTGCCTCTCTGCCTACTTGCAATCTCTGTCTGTCAAACAAATAAATAAAAAAAATTTTTTTAAAGAAAAATTTTCATCAAAAAAATTCCAGAAATTGGGAAATCCTAGAAATAGGAAAGCTTGGAGCAATACATGAGAATAGGGAGTCTGGGATGGCTTAGCTGGCTTCTCTGCTTCAGGATCTCACTGAGCTGCAATCCAAGTGTCAGTGGGTTCCTTTCTGGATCTTGGGGTCTTCTTCCGAGCTAATGTGGTTATTGGAATAATTCAATTCCTTGCAGTTGTGGGACTGAAGCCCTCAGCTCCTATAGCTGCCTATAGTTCCCTGCCATGTGGCCCTCCAAATATGTTCATACACAGCAGCTTGCTTCTTCAAGTACTCCTGTGGTTAACTTACCCCCCACCCCATCTGCCACAAGGTAATGTGAATCAGTGGTCCACTTCTGTCAGGGTCAAGTCAGTGAAGCCCAGCAGGGAGCTGAATGTGCATCCAAGCTCTACCTGCATTCTACACATAAACAGAAGGGGTTAAAAAAATAACAATACCCTACAATACCCCAAATGCCCAAGATACAATAAAAAATCACTTGTCATATAATAATGAAGGCAAACACAACTTCAGTGAGAAAAAGTAATCAAATTTGCCAACACTGAGATGACTCAGCTTTGAAATTATCTGTCAGGAATTTTATTTTTTTTAAACAGATTTTATTTATTTATTTGACAGAGAGATCACAAGTAGGCAGAGAGGCAGGCAGAGAGAGAGAGAGAGGGAGCAGGCTCCCTGCAGAGCAGAGAGCCTGATGCGGGACTTGATCCCAGGACCCTGAGATCATGACCTGAGCCAAAGGCAGAGGCTTAACCCCCTGAGCCACCCAGGCACCCTCTGACAGGAATTTTAAAGCAGCAATAATAAAAATGCTTCAATTATGAGCACTCTAAAAACAAATAAAAAATAGAAAATCTCAGCAAATATATTGAAGATATAAAAAAGAACCAAAGAGAACTATGTAACTAAAACTTCAATATTTTCAAAAACTCACTGGAGAGGCTCAATAGCAGATTGGAGATGAATGAGGAAAGAATTAGTGAATTCAAAAGCAGATCAGTAGGGGCGCCTGGGTGGCTCAGTCATTAAGCATCTGCCTTCAGCTCAGGTCATGATCCCAGGGTCCTGGGATTGAGCCCCACATTGAGCCCTGCATCAGGCTCCCTGCTTGCTGGGAAGCCTGCTTCTCCCTCTCCCACTCCCCCTGCTTGTGTTCCCCTCTCGCTGTGTCTCTCTCTTTCAAATAAATAAATAAAATCTTTCAAAAAAACCCACACATTATAGAAATTTCCATATGAACAACCTGAGAAGATACACTAAAATTTTTTTTAAAAAAGAACAGTGCCAGGCACCTGGGTGGCTCAGTTGGTTAGACATCTGCCTTTGTTCAGGTCATGATCCCAGGGTCCTGGGACCAAGTCCCAAATCAGGCTCCCTACTCAGTGGAGAGTCTGCTTCTCCCTCTGCTCATGCTCTCCCTCTTTTGAGTGCTCTCTCTCTCTCTTTCTTTCTCTCAAATACAAATATAAAAGAACAGAGCCTGAGGAAACTATGAGACAATAAAATAGTAAAATCTAACATTTGTATCATTAGAGTCTCGGAAGAAGTGGAGAAAGAGTACGGGGCTGAAAAAATTTTTGGAAGAAAATGGGTGAGGGGCGCCTGGGTGGCTCAGTGGTTTAAGACTCTGCCTTCAGCTCAGGTCATGATCTCAGGGTCCTGGGATCAAGCCCCGTATCGGACTCTGCTCAGTGGGGAGCCTGCTAAAAAAAAAAAAAAAACGGGTGAAAATAATTTCTAAAAATTCAACAAATCTAAAAGTAAGCAGGAAAAGAATGGATAGAACAAAGAGAAAACAACTAACACGATGACAGATTTAACATCCAACCATATCGTTAGTGATGTTAAATGTAAACGGTTTAAACCCCCCCCCCCCATTAAACAGAAGAGATTGTCAGATTACAGGGAAAAAACAAGACCAAGTATATACTGCCTAAAAGAAAACCCATTTAAATATGAAAACATAGGCAGGTTACAAAAGTAAAAGGATAAGAAAAGATATATCAGCAAACACTAACAAAATAAAAGGGGAGGTGTTTATACTAATATCAGACAAAGTAGATTTCAGAACAAGGCATGTTGCCAGGGCCATTTCATGATAACAAAAAGGTCAATCCGTCAAGAAGACGTCACAGGTTCCTCAAAAAATTAAACAGGATTACCATATGAGGCGCGCCTAGGTGGCTCAGTGGGTTAAGGCCTCTGCCTTTGGCTCAGGACATGATCCCAGGGTCCTGGGATTGAGCCCGGCATCGGGCTCTCTGCTCAGCAGGGAGCCTGCTTCCCCCTCTTTCTCTGCCTGCCTCTCTGCCTACTTGTGATCTCTGTCAAATAAATAAATAAAAATAATCTTAAAAAAAAAATTACCACATGATTCAGCAACCCACTCTGGGATTACCCAGAGTAACTGAAAGCAGGGACTCAAACAGATATTTGTACAACCATGTTCGCAAGAGCATTATGCACAATAGCCAAAAGGTAAGGACAATCCAAATTTCTACCAACTGATAAATGGATAAACAAAATGTGGTATACATAAATAATGGTATCTTATTCAGACTTACAAAGGAATACAAGTTTGACACATGCTATAATATGGGTGAGCCTCAAAGACATTAGGTTAAGTGACACGCGAAAAAACAAACATTGTCTAGTTCTACTTATATGATGTACCGAGAGTCATCAAATTTATAGTGACAGAAAGAAGAATGGTGGTTGCCAGGGGCTGGGGGAGGAGGAATAAGGATTAGTTTAAGGGGTAAAGAGTTTCAATTTGGGGAGATGAAAAACTTCTGGAGATGGATGGTACTAATGGTTGTACAACAATATGAATATATTAATCCCACCATATTATACACATAAGATAGTTAAAATGGTAAATTTTGTGTTACATACATTTTACAATGAAAAAAGAGAAGTCATCACAATCCTAAATGTGAATGCTTAACAATAGAGCAACAATTGATAAAACCAGAATGAGAAATATGGAAATCCACCATTGTAGCTGGAGATGGCAATACTCCTCTGTCAATGGATAGAATAAGTAGACAGAATATTGGCAAGCCTGTAGAAATCCTGAAAAATACTATCAACCAACCTGACCTAATTGACATTATAAAAACAATTCCCTGGAGCAGTAGAATACTCACTCTTTTCAAGTGCATACATGGCACGAGCCAACAGATGCTATTTTGAGCCATAAAGCAAACCAACAAATTTAGAAGAATTAAAACAAAATTTTTAGTCTCTGACCACAGTGCAATTCAACTAGAAATTATAAAACCGTATCTTGAAAATTCCTATGTATTTGGAAATCAAATAATACAATTTAAAGATAATCCTTGGATCAGGGTGCCTGAGTGGCACAGTCTGTTGAGGGTCTGACTCTTGATTTTAGCTCAGGTCATGATCTTGAGGTCGTGAGATCAGCCCTGCAGCCAGTTCTGCCCTGGGCAGGGAACATGCTCGAGGTTCTCTCTCTCTCTGCCCTTCGCCCACTCATGCGCTCACTGAAAAAATAAATTAATTAACTTTTAAAAATAACCCTTAGGTCAAAGAGGAAGCCAAATGAAAACTTATGAAGCACTTTTAATTGGACATAACAGAATTATGTGAGATGTACCCAAAGTTTATGGGGAAATTCACAACGTTAAACACTTGTATTAGGAAATGAGAAATGTCTTGAATCAATGCCCCAAACTTTCACCTTAAGAAACTAGAAAAAATTGAGGCAGTGTTGCTTGTATTCTGGTTTTTTGTTTGTTTGGTTGTTTGTTTGTTTTTAAATTCCTAGAGGTTAACATCACAGCCTGGCTACTAGCTGTAGTACTGGTTACTATATTTTCCCCTTTCTCAGGATCAACTCACGCTTGCTGCCACTTTTCTTTTGCTGTGAAATGAGTTCTTTGATCAGCAGCAATTTTGTGTGAAGGAGTGAAGGCTGCGGGAGGCAAATTCACCTCCGGAGTATGTGTTCATACATACCCTCCAGGCGGCTGCCATTTCTTTTTTAAAAAACAGCTTTCTTGAGATATAATTTGTATACCATAAAGTTCACCTGCTGAAATGTGACTGGCTTTTTTCACTCACACCGTAGTTTTGAGATTTATCTGCGTTATGGCGTGTATAAGCACTTCATTCTTTTTACGACTAATATTCTGCTGTATGGATATACATTTGTGTACGCGTTATTCTTCAGTTGATGGATACTTGGGTTGTTTCCACTTTTGGACTATTAAAAATAATGCTGCTATGAACAAGTTTTTGTAATGGGCCACATTTTCTTTCTTCTTCGGCGTCTCTATCCAGGAGAACTGCTGAGTCATGTGATAACGCTGTTTTAAAAATTTAAGATCTTTCAAACTGTTTTCCAAAGTGGCTGTGATCATTTTACGTTCCCATCAGCAACGTAAGAGGGTTCCAATTTCTCCACCTCTTCACTGATACCTATCATTGTCTTTAAAAAAATTTTATTTATTTGACACGGAGAGAGAGAATGAGAGAGAGAGAGAAAGAGAAAGAGGAGAGAGTGCACACAAGCAGGGGGCACAGCAGGCAGAGGGAGAAACAGCTTTCCCGCTGGGCAGGGAGCCCAGCATGGGCCTTGATCCCAGGACCCTGAGATTATGACCTGTGCGGAAGGCAGACCCTTAATTGAGCGAGCCACTCAGGTGCCCTGATCGACTTTGTGATTATAGCCATCCTAGTGGGTATAAGTGGTGGGTCATTTCTTGTGTTCTTGTGTAATGTGGGCAACTTCACGATACCATGTGAATAAATTCCCCTATTTTTCTCCTCTGAGCCGTTTGCAAGTCCTATTTTGTGTTGTAGTCAATGTTCTGTGGCCTGACAGCCAGAGGGAAGGCAACTGAACTACCTTTGCTAGAATACCTAGTCTCTGGTCTCTTGACCAAGATTTTCTACATGTTTCTCTTCTCATTAGGAAGTGCACTGCATGACCCAAGGAAGTCATCTTGGGCTTTGGAGCCTCTCTCTGGTTCAGTGTGGGACCCCCAGTCCTGGCTGCTCAGAAGCCCCCTCCCATCTGTTCCCAGCAGCCCTTTCCGCTCCCCTCTGCTATAACCGGGGAAGGACAAGGATAGTCCCCTTCCCCGAATCGGTCTGTTTCTCTTGTCAGTCAGTTGCTGGATTTTGAGGACTTACCAGGACGATTTGCAGGAGTAGCTTAGCATACTTGAGCCAAATTTTTCTCCTTCTCTGACCACTTTTTGACATTTGGTTGTCTTTTTCCTTGTTTGCTGATGGGTTATGTTTGTTTTTTGCAGAAAGGAAGTGCCAGTTTTTACTAGCTTGTGTTTGCGTCATCAGGCATTTTTTGAAAGGGAGCTGTTGTAAGCCAGCTGCACTCCACCACTTTTTTTTTTTTTAAGATTTTATTTATTTATTTAACAGACAGAGATCACAAGTAGGCAGAGAGGCAGGCAGAGAGAGAGGAGAAAGCAGGCCCCCCGCAGAGCAGAGAGCCCGATGTGGGGCTCGATCCCAGGACCCTGGGATCATGACCTGAGCCGAAGGCAGAGGCTTTAACCCACTGAGCCACCCAGGCGCCCCTGCACTCCACCACTTTATCCAGACATTCCTAGCAGTACTTTTAGGGATTTGGCTTACTCCCGGAGATCCTCCATTATTTACTCTTTGAACAGTCACTGTGCACCTACTTTGTGCCAGGTGGGGACCACAAAGGGGGCTCTAGCACAGAACCAGAGCCCTGCCCCATGGAGCCTCTTACTTAGTAAATTATGTCCAAGTGTCTCTATCGAAGCTTCCTTATTTTGCATAAAAATGTGTTTGTAGAAGACAATGTCAATACACCAAATCGAGATATTTATACCAAACTCATCCAGGTCACAAAATTAACCTAACACAAAATTAACCGCCTAACATTCTGTGATCCTTCCAGGAGATACAGCATGGACAGAAAGGAAGCTTCAGAGCAGAAGGGAAGGAACCTGCCTTCATTTTTAAGGTCCTGATGCTGTATTTGAGAAGCTGCATCAGATATAGCTCATTTTCCACTCTTTGCTTACGGGAGGAGTTAAAATCATTTGCAAAATCCTTAGCTGATGATATGCCAAAAATAAATGCAATTCTGGCAGAAAGTATTAAAGACTTGTGGCAAAGAGAAGACAGTTTAAGACCTTGAAATATTAAGATGTTTTTTTAAAAAATCCCTTTTTATAAGCCCCATAAACCAGAGCTGTTCCTCAGCAATTTGCAGAAACCAGATTAACATGGTGCTATAGCCAATATTTACTCAAAGCCCAACTGCTGCGCACTGCCTCCCGGCAGCCACCTCAGCTGCACTCCCTGGAAGTGCTCAAGCCCTGCGGTACCTCTGAGGCACCCACGGCATTAACTCAAGCCAGCAGATATATGTGAGCCTCGGTGCGCAAGACACCGTGCTCTGGACAATGGAAGACAGAAGTAAAGAACACGGCACCTGCCCAGGCGGAATTACGAAGGCAAGTGGTAGAGCTCTGCCAAAGCAAGTGAGAGATTCTTAGGATGAAGTAGTGACATAAGGCATGCCGCAGTGATAAATTCTGAATTTCCAGACAACCGTCAATAGAGGGCGATGACTGATACAGTCCTATCTGTTCGGGGATTTAACAGTCCCTAGTCGGAGCTCACAGCACACAAGCCCAGAGTCTGAAGGTCAGACCCAACAATGACCTTTTTGTTGCCAGCAGAGGTCCATGGAATTTTCTAGAGATCACACCCACCCTCTCTGGTGCCCTTGGAAAGTCTAGGTTTTTTTGTGGTTTTTTGTTTGTTTGTTTGTTTGGTTTTTAGGGGCCATGTATGAACTCATCATTCACAAATCTGTTTAAACTGCATTTGGAAATCTCTTCCTTTTCTTGCTAGTTCTGTCACGGAGGTCATCAGCTCCACCAAACCCTGGATAGGAAGCATCCCTGATTTGCTTATAGTTTCTAGGTGCCCAAGACCATCCCCTTCTAAAAGTTTATCAGCATTTGAGAGCAATTTCATTTCTCTGTCTCCTTTCATGGATTCTGAGCCTTTCAAACACTGGAACTTCACGACCGAGCTCAGGCCCCAAAGCCATAAAGATGCTCAACCGGCAAAGCAGCTGCTACCCGCCTCCCCGCAAGCACTGAGCGCAGCCGGTGATTCCCACCGCGTCCCTGGCTCCTCATGGGCTAGCTCAATAGGGCAACGGCGCCGAGCCTCTTCCGTGTAGAGCGAACTACGGAGGAGATTCAGGGGGAAATTCTTACATAGTTAGCAAGGGAGCTGCTTCCTTGGAACAGAAGCCTACTGAAGAAGGCGCAACTCAGCCCAAAGTCTCATGTACCCACGGCGGATGAGAAAGTGTGTCTGCCCTGGAAAAGAAAGGTCCGTGCAAACTAGGCTGCTCCCATCTGAAGCACTGCCCACGCTCTGTGCCCCTGCTCGCGTTCCTAGGAAAGAACCAGTTACCCTCAACATAGTGGAAATGTACCACCTAGTGGCCAGGGCTGGAACTGTCACTCAACTAGCCCGAGAAAACCCCTCCTCAGAAGAGATTCTGAGCTTCGAAAGAAGCCTTCTTAACTGGCAGGTTACCACATCAAAGCGGTTCAGTTCCCCTGTAGTTTATAGGTAAACTGTAATTAATAATCTTGTGAAGAAAAGATGCCCTTTTTCCCCCATGAGATTTACAAAAATATGCTAAAAAATATTTCATAGCTTCTGGATGTGATAGGCTGGTTAAGCCTTCTAGCTATTAACACAGATATTTAAAAGTAATACTCAGATACTCTAATTTGAAAGGAAAAATGCTAAGAATTTTTCAATGTTTCAAAGGAAACCTTAAATAAAATGCATTTGAAATAACTGTCTTTCTTTCCATGAAAGGGTCTACAACAGATTTGTAAAGACTCAAAATATTTCTCACACTGAAACACACTGTTCAACACTTCCACTGTGTGTCAATGAGCCAGTCAACTGTGTTGAATCTGTTGAAGTGGAGTAAGGCTCTGAAAAATAAACATTTTACCTCAGAGCTGTTACAATTACTTGATTCCGTCTTAATACAGAACACAGATCTATACATTTTTCTTAAAGGAACCTGTAGTTTTATTAACTTTCCAGTACTCTTGCAAATACGTTACTAACAAAATTCAAACCAGAGCAACTACACACAAAAGTTTTGCAGTTTTCTTCAAGCGTCATATATAAAGACCAGGCTACAGAGATGGTGCACCCCAAAACGTACAGAGGGAAGTCAGGTAGAGAACTTTATTTAGCTGGAGAATGAAAACACATTCCACTTTCTGCAATCATGACTGAAAATCTTTTCAAGGCTGGAGATCCAAGTGATATACCAACTTAATCTAACACTAAAGTCATAGGAATTAAGCAGATTTTCAATCACTGCAGCTTTGTTCTAGTTTAAGTAAGTTCATATTTTTTACACTTGATCTTAGCCAAAAGGCCGAGAAGCGATGAGTTAAGTTTCAATTTTTCACAGAAAAAAATAAATTTCAGGCAAATAAAAACAAATTCCAGACAAGCATGTTTTTTTTTGTTTTGTTTTATTTTACCTTCATCAAGGCAGGCAAAGTACAGATGCTGTACATTAAAAACATACAAATACATTAGCCACAGCACATCAACTCCTACCGGCAAAGAGACTTCAAAGCACTGCTCCTCTCTGAAGCACATAACCACGGCTAAATGTACAAAGAGCCATCTGCTGGTCCCACGTAGCCAACGCCAATCAGCAAGACATCTATCAGCGTCCATATGCCCAGGCCGCCGAAGCTGAAGAGCTTGCCGAGGCCTTCCCGCCACTGGCCCAGGTAGAAACGGTCGGCTCCAAACCCACCGAGGGTGATGCTGCAAGAGCAAAGGGGTTATGGGAGGCGAGTCCATCAGCCACCCACCGGCCACAGCCAGCTGTGGCTCGATACCAGCACGAAGTCATGCATGGGAAAGGGCCTCAAATGATCACAACCCTTCGTGAGGGCACAAACGTCTACTTCCCAAATTCACAACACCAAATAATCATGGGCAAGAAGACTGTCTAAATGTCAAAGGTAAACATAAAATTTTTCGCTGTACTGAAATCTAATGTTTCTCTTTTAAAGAAAAGTAATCCATCCCTCTCATTGCTTTCGAGTCTTGAAAATGGCACATGCAGGGGAACAAAGCAGGGAGCCAGTTCAACAGGCAGGACACGAACATGGAGTCTGGAGGTGGGGTCGCGAGGAAGCCCACCACCAGGAGCTGCCCCAGATCAAGTCATCTGAACTGTCAGTCATCTCCAAAAATGGAGTGTTAAAAACAAGTGACTCTTAAGGTTCCTTCAAATTCTAAGATCTAACAATATTCCGACAACTTCTCATTGTACTTCTTTCAAGCTTCTTACAGGGAACATTTCCAAACATATAAAAGTAAGAGGTGAAGAGAATAGTAGCCCCAATCCGGCTCCACCACTGATCAGCATGTGGCCAGCCCTGCTGTGTCTCTACGCTCCCCCGCCCCTGTGCCAGAGTACTTTGAAGCAAACCCTGGCCATTATCCCATTCAGTGAATGTTCTGAAAGAAACTGTGTTGAGCTCTGAAAAGAAAACAGTTCTTATTTTTTAAAAGTCAAGTTGTGAAATACCACGGTAACTTAAGATGTGAAGAGCCGAAGGGGAGATGGGTGACAGGTGTACAGGAATGATCTACCTTTTCTGTAAGTCTCAGGTTATTCCAAAATAAAAAGATTATTTAAAAAAAATTAAAGAGTCCGTTGTTCATTTTAATTTGAACCACTGCTGACAAAGACGATGGCTAGTTATCAAATCTCATTTTTGGTTTATCGAATTTTCTACCTTGGACTATTCTTTTACTCTCCAGTTGGGCCTTCCCGCCAGGCAGGCTCTGCCCCTCCCCAGCCCAAACCCTAAAGCAGTGCTGTTCAACAAGGGGCACCTTGGGAGTCTCTGAAGACATTTTCGATTATCACCCCGTGGAGTGCCAGAGGCACCTAGCAAGTCCAGTCCAGGGATGGACTGCCCTACTGGCCCCAAAGCAAAGAATTATTTGGACTGGATGTCAGCAGTGACGAAGGTGAGAAACCCTTCAAGT
Organism: Martes martes; assembly: GCF_963455335.1. Classification (NCBI taxonomy): domain Eukaryota; kingdom Metazoa; phylum Chordata; class Mammalia; order Carnivora; family Mustelidae; genus Martes; species Martes martes. The sequence continues at coordinate 18,820,982 of NC_137894.1, forward strand.
GTCACACTACAGCCCACAGGGTCTCGGGCTCTAGCACCAAACCTTCAACTGTAGATGCCCTGACTTTTTAATTAGTGAATAACCAGCATCACACCTGCCCTTCCCTCTGGGGGTAGAAATTGGTAGTTTTTCCCCCAAACTGTTGAAAAGTTTAACAAATTCAAGCACATTTTTATGTTAAAATTCTAAGTCCACAGTTATCTCTGGATGGTGAAATTAGAGGTGATTTTTCATGTTTTATTTTATTTCAATCTTTCCAGTTTTTAGGATGGAGTATATGTTAGTTTTTATAATAAAGGATGAAGTTACTAAAAATTAAAACTACAAATCATAAACCCACCTATTTTAAATAGTATATACCATTTTACTGACTCACAGTAGTCAGGATGGGAATTCCTGACCAGTTCTAATCTATAATAATGACTCCAATGGGCATCTCTAGAACGTGTGGACATCTTGGGAGAAAAGCAAACATCCTGCCATTAATGTCCATGAAGGTTCTGGTCTGATCATCTAAATAACTTCTTGCAGCCATGTTTCCTAGGGCCTCCCTCACACAATGAAAGAATCTAAGCTTTCTAAGTTTCTCGAAGGAGAGACTCGGCTAAGCTCAACATCTGGAGGATTCCACTGATCCCCCGAAACCCGAACAGCATCCTTAACTTACTCGTAGCCAAGCTCACCTCAGAGCCAGAGCAGTAGACCACTTATAACCTCCAGTCCAGTTGCAGTACAGCATCTTTGGAAAAGTACGGTTACCTTAAAAAAAGAGAAAACACTCGGTATAAGAATATTCTTACAAAGAGACTACTGGCCTTGTAATTTAAAATCTAAAAGCCAACTCTCTCTACAGTAAGTAAAGTTTGCTACAGTGAATGGTAAAAAGTCAGTCCTTACCATCAATAAGCATACACTTAATGTTTAAGTCAGTTAAGTAAGCATTACAGCTCTAAGTACATGAAGCTATCAGGACTTGGGTGAAGTTTAGGGCAAACAAAACGGTATGGTCTTATTTATCAAACAGATAAATCAAGCAATGGGGAAAGGAGACAGAGCTCAGCCCAGGCACACAGAAACACTTCTTGTGGGACACAGGGCACACATAGATTGGAGACAACTGGCTATCCCTGTGGGGAAAAAAGGAGACCTGAGTCTACTTCACAACATACACCGAAACCAATTACACGCAGATTACAGGCCTCTCTGTGAAAGAGCAAATGTTCAACTTTTAAAAGAAAATATAGGAAATAAAAAGGCTATGGTTTAAAAAAAAAAAAAGTCAAGCTCTATCCAAAAGATACCCCAATAAAGTGGGGGAGGGGGGTTATTTAAAATCTGGGAAAGAATTTTAGGCACACTAAAAGGTTATTATCCAAAATATAAAAGAATTCCCAGAAATCTTTAAGAAAAAGACAATATTTTTGAAATAGTAAGTACTGGAGAGCATGTGCATCAAGAACAGTTATGCACCAATGGTGGCAAGGTAAACTGTTCAAGCATTTTGGAGAATAATACATGCTAGAGAGTATACTGCTAGACATGCTCCTGCACACGTGCAAGCAGGAGGTATGTACAAAAACTCTAAGAGCACCACACCCTGGGAGAGCAAAAAACTGTAAATAACCCAAATACATAGAAGAAAGAAACTATGATAGAATCTTACAACGGATTATTATACAGAAGCAAAAAACAGTAAGTAAATAAGACACATGGATCATCTTAGAGCCACAATGTTGAGAGGAAAAGAGAAAGGACAGACCATAAACAGACTACTATTTTACAGAAGTCTAAAACACGCTCTACTGACTAATGTCTCACATGTTATTATTTACATGTGCTAGAACTACACAAAATGTAAAGATCAGAAAGTTCATCCACAGGTGGTCCCTTCTCGAGAGCAGCCAGGGCAAGCTGGGGCAGGAGAGCACTCAGCTGTGATTGATGTCCGCACGCCGCTCTCGTCGGCTGTTTGGGGAAAACATTACTACGACATGTTATGCTTTACACCTTACACACTCTTTCTTTTGTTAGCAAACACTACATTTTAAAAGATACGAGAATTGCATATTTTCTGGATTTTTTTTTTTAGTTCATTGAGTTTATTTTTTATCTTTCAGTGGACATACCATGTTATATTAGTGTCAGGTGTGACAACACAGGAAGCAATTCAACAACTCTGGTACGCCACGCCGGCCACAAGTGTAGCTACCATCTGTCACCAGTGAGTTTATTAACGAGGCCTGCTGTAACCAGAAAGTGCCAATAAATGTTTCTGATTTAAACAGTTTAAATTTGGGGCGCCTGGGTGGCTCAGTCACTTAAGCGTCTGACTCTTGGTTTCGGCTCAGGTCGTGATGTCACGGTGCTGGGAATGAGCCTCACATTGGGCTCTGCGCTCAGTGCAGAATCTGCTTCAGATTCTTTCTCTTTCCTCACTCACGATACCCCTCTCTCAAATAAATAAAAATCTTAAAAATAAATAAATAGGGGCACCTGCGTGGCTCAGTCAGTTAAGTGTCTGCCTTTAGCTCAGTCACAATCTCATAGTCCTAGGATCGAGGCCCACACTGGAAGCCTGCTTTTCCCTCTGCCCCTCACTCTGCTTGTGCTCAATATCTCTCTCTCAAATAAATAAATAAAATCTTAAAAAAAATAATTTAAATTTCATTCTCAAACTGCTAATTAAAGTTCCATACATAAGCTTAAAGAAAAGTATTTTGCTCATGAATTTCCTTGAACTCCAACTCACCCAGGCAATGAATGTGGTCCCGCACGGTGCAGTTGGCCATGTAACGCTGCCGGGGACAGGACACTGTCATGCAGCTGGTGGAATTGGAACACTCGTAATCGGTTTCTGGAAGCTGCCAGCAAAACCTGCAAGTCATGTTGATGATGAAGTTCTTTTGGGATTTGAAGTCTTGATCCTGTATGCCAAAGGACACAGAACGAATCAATCATAATAGTTCATTAATATGTCAATAATAATACAAGGCACAAAGATCCTAAAAGACTTGTGAATAATACCAGCAGAAGGTGGGAGGAAAATAGGTACCAAACCAGTATGTAGGCAAAACAAACATACAGGGTAGGATCCTATCATCATAAAAACATACGCCCCAAAATATATATGCCTAAGGGGAAAAATCTACATAAATTTACATCAAAATAACAAAGGTTATTCCAGGATGGTAAGCGTATTTTACCACTTTCACTTGGCTAAATTTTTTCATAATTGAGCATGGGTACAAAAAGAAATTAAGGGAAAATGTATTTTATCAAGCTCCAGAGTCACAGGGAGCTGGAAGGACAGATGAGTACATCCATTCAAGGTCACTGAGCTGCCAGTTATGTGCAGAAACCCAGACTGGTGCTCCCAAAAGTACAACACATGGGCTGGTGGCCGAGTCTCAAATCCTCCCTAATATCCTCACCAGGGCCCAGGACCTCCTGGCCGCTACTGCTACTCCACACCTCCACTCAGTATAATCAACAAACAGGTCACCCCAGAAAGTCACTCTCTACTTTGAAAGAGCCACATGTAGAGACTCAACAAATGTTCACTGTTGGCACTAAGCTTTTAAGGCTGTAGATTTTTTTCACTTCAATTTAAAAAATCATTATTTTGTTTTCTCTTGTAAGAGTAGCACATGCTGCGTGTTGCACCTTTGGAAATTACAGGAAAAAGCCTGTAACCTCTTTAAAGAGAACAACTTTTTTTTTTAAAGATTTTATTTATTTGACACAGAGAGAGAGATCACAAGTAGGCAGGGAGGCAGGCAGAGAGAGAGAGGGAAACAGGCTCCTGCGGAGCAGAGTGCCCGATGCAGGGCTCGATCCCAGGACCCTGGGATCATGACCTGAGCCAAAGGCAGAGGCTTTAACCCACTGAGCCACCCAGGCACCCCTAGAGAGAACAACTTTTAATCTTCCATTTTTAATTCCTATAATACAGATTTATGTAAATGCAATTTTGAAAGTATTTTGTATACTTTTCCCCACTTGACATTTATAACGTAAGTTTTCAAAAAATCATTTTTAAATGGTCATCTCTGAAGTATTAATTTACTGATTTTTCTGATTAGTGCAAAACTGCATTTATGAATAACACCCAAACTGGGAGAGGCACCATTTGACTTAGGCAATTATCATTTGAAACATCTGCGTATACCTAGCAATGCACTGATGATGCATGCTTCTTATCAATTGTTTTTTTTTTTTTTTTAAGATTTAATTTATTTATTTAACAGAGAGAGAGAGAGAGATTACAAGTAGGCAGAGCAGCAGGCAGAGAGGGGAGGAAGCAGGCTCCCTGCCGAGCAGAGAGCCCGATGCGGGGCTCGATCCCAGGATCCTGAGATCATGACCTGAGCCAAAGGCAGAGGCTTAACCCGCTGAGCCACCCAGGTGCCCCTTATCAATTGTTTTTTAAAATAACATAATCCATGAACGTGGTAGATTCCCAGACGGAACAGGAGCAAGGGGGAAGCTGGTCCTGTCTAGCCATCAGCAGCCACTGCCCTCCCCAGCAGCAAGCCCTGCTTAGCTTCTGGCCTTCCGGGGAATCTATTCTATGCCTGAGCACCTTTATGTCTGATATATTTCTTTTTTTTTTTTTTAATTTAACTTATCCCCTAATATTCACTTTTCACTGAATTCTGAAGCTATCAGTAGGTATCTCAAGAGCTGCTTAGTTCTTTTTCACAGTTGCTATTTATTTCACTTCATAGTGAATCATAAACAGTTCCTTCTTGGACATTAAGCTTGTTTTAAATCTTCTGTCCAGGTGAACAATGCAGCTAAGAATATCCCCAGGCATATTTATTTGAATCCATGTATAGTACTAAGATAAATTCCTAGATATGGAATTGCTGGGTCGAAAGATACACACATCTGTAAGTTTCACAGGTCTGACAACTGCCTACAAGAGGGTGACCAATCTGCCCACCCACTAATAAGACAGAGTAGTGTCCCTTATGTCCTCATGAACTCAGTGCGTTACCAAGCTTTTTTACTTCTTTGCCAATCTGAGAGGTTTAAAAACACATCATTTATACTTCTTTAATTATGAGAAAAATTAAACATTTTTCCATTTGTTGAAAGCCTATTTGAATTTCCCTTCCTATGAACCTTCTACCGATGCCCTCATACCATTTTTCTACAGCTGTCATCTTTTCCTCATTAGCTTTTAGGAAATCTTATTATATATTACAGATATTAGTGCATTATTTGCCACAAGTGTGAGAAACACTTTTTCCTAGTTTGCCATTGATCTTTTGCCTTTATGCTTTTTTACGTCATTTTTAGCAGTCGAATGTATCAATTCTTTCTTTTATGGCTTCTAAATTTTATTTCATACTTAGAAAAACATTTCCTACTTTGAGATTACAGTGTAACTATCAAGCTTTCTCTGCTACCTTGTGGCTTCATTTTATTACATTAAACCTCTAATCTCTCTGAATTTATTTTGGACAGGAGAAGTATTCCACTTTTTCCCCCATAGCGACCAGAGCATTCCAGCATGGACTGAATCCATCTTCACTCTGGAGAAGTACAGACCCCCTCAAAAGCTTACACATGGTAAAGAGATGTTAGCTTTCCCTCCCTGAAACAGCTGTCATTACTAAGAACCCCGAACCCATGGGAAGGCATTACACCCGCTTCAGATACACTAGCAGTCTGATAGCTTCTCTGAGTAATGCAAAACAACATTTCTGACGAGCACATTTCCAGCAGACATCAACTGGCTGGGCAGTTACCACCGTAACTGGAGCAGGGGCGATCGGACACGGCAGGGGATGCAGGGTTTTTACACTTCTTTCTATAAAAGAATCCAGGTCACTTCCCTTAGCCTGGGGGTCCTTATTCAGCATGTCCAGAGAAGGACTAGAAGAGTTCATTTTTTTTGCCACTTAAGTTCAAAAGAAGAGGGGGCAGGGAGGCACCTGAGTGCATGCACGTGCAGGTGAGTGAAAAGAAGCATCTGCATGCTTGCACCTGATGGTCGTGGATGATTCTTTCCGGAAATGGTAACTTATTTACCAAGAAGAGACCCTACAGATCTTTATAAAACAAATGAAGAAAACACACGTGACTTGCCCTGGCTCACCAGGCAACAGCGGTCCCAGGCACGCTCTAGGCAGCCAATTCACGTATTCTCCTGCTCTCCACTTTCAAGAACAGACCATGCTCTCTTTGGCACATTTCCAAGTCCTACCTCTGAGGACGGGGTACTTGGGCTTTGACAGGACTCAGGGTCACTGGCCAGGAGAGGAGGAAAGAAAAAGTCCCGCCCAGGACACATCTTAGCCAGGGGCTGAGGACGGCAGCAGGCACCATGACCAAGGAGTTCAGAAACTTCCCTTAAGCTCTGCAACTTCTCTCTACCTTTGTTATTTTTCCTATCTTCTGCTATCTCCTACTAAATGAAACAGTTTATGTTGGAAACATCTAAAGAAGGAAGAACCCAAGAATCCCATCTCACTCAGTAACCAGTGCTGGGAGTGAACATCAAAGCCCGCTGAGGCAAACCACAATTCTGGAAAAGTTCCCCCGGACCGTCAGAATTTTCCCATTCTTCACAAAGTACCTACTATCTGTCAGACCCATGAGATAACATTTTTAACTTTTTCATTGGAGTATAGCTGACACACAGTGCTACATTAGTTTCAGGTAGAAAGAACATTTTTAAAAACCTCCAAATTAGTAAGCTTCACTATCAGGTAACTAGGGAGAATACTATACACAAGATTCAGCCACAAAGACTAATTATTCAAGGGCAGTCAAGAACACCATCTGGCACTTAAGCTCAATTTTCCAGTGTGCTTATACAAAATATAAAACAATAATACTTAAGTTCCTGAAAACTAAATTCAGACACTGACAGCACAAAATCTTATTTCCCCTTGCCCCCCTCACAGATACTACACTTCACCAGGAAAATTACAGAAAGAGTGTAAGGGTGTAAGAAACTTTCCAATCAGGCCCTCCACAGAGCAAGTTCTGAAGACTGGAGGGGAAGGTACCCCGTTCAAGTGACAGACTCCATACCACATCCTCTCTTGCCAAGTCAAAAGAGATCTGCAAGAGAGGACGTGGTATGGAATCTGTTTCTTCTTCCACGATCACTTCCCAAAAAAGTAGGGTTTCACAGAAACACTTTAGGAAAAGCTGTTCTGGGCCCATCTGCTCATTTCCCTCATTTAACAAGAGACAGATTAATAAGCCACACTGCCAGTTTCGGCAAGGCCAAGAGTAAAACACTACTTCATTAATCATTTCTACACTTCCTCTCACCCAGCAGGTGAGTGCAATAGAGGGAGTGTGCAATAATTTACCCGGTCCAGTTTAAAAATGCAGGTACCTGGGGCGCCTGGGTGGCTCAGAGGGTTAAGCCTCTGCCTTCGGCTCAGGTCGTGGTCCCAGGGTCCTGGGATTGAGCCCCGCATCAGACTCTCTGCTCAGTGGGGAGCCTGCTTCTCCCTCTCTCTCTGCCTGCTGCTCTGCCTACTTGTGATCTCTGTCAAATAAATAAATAAAATCTTTAAAAAAATAAAAATGCAGGTACCTGAGTCTCCCTGCCCTATGCACAGTTAGCAGGCCTGGGGCTGGTTCCAGGAGTGATTCTAAAGGCAGCCAGAGTGATGCAGCTTGGAAGCAGGCATCCCTAGAGCACTCAATGGAACACCAACTATTAAAGCCTTCCTAGGCCCCTTCCTGTCTGGCAAAATATCAAGAGATAGGATATAGGTGTGATGACTGTAATAGGGTCATTTCTAATAGGCAACAGTGCACGTGAGCCTTTTCTATTTCTGACTTTCTGTAAGGAGTCTGATAATTGTTCCAATTTCTCATGTCGAGAAATTGCCATTTGAACCCTGGTAACCAAACCTCGCCTGGAAATGGAAGCTTCAGTATTCTGATCACGTTACTTTTGCTCCTAAAATATTATCTGTGGAATGCAGAGCGCTCTCTTTCAGGATTTCCCCCACAGTCAAGTCTAAACTGTACTTAGAGCTTGAGGTTTATGGTGAGTTTATTTCAAATTAGTAAGTAGCAGTACTTACAACACAGGTAACAGAAGGTTTGACCGTGCAGTCAAAGGTGACAGGCTTCCCATAGACACAGGAGAAATTTGTCTTGCATTCTACACAGTCTGCAGGAAGTTTGCTACACAAACCATTACTTGGACACTTCATCACATAAGGTGGGATATCAGTACTTTCTGTGAAAAGTAAGAGAGAAGCTTATTCTCATATAACATTGATCAGCACCGCAGGAAAAAACAATTTCCTAGGGTAAGGGACACGATTGCTAGCAATGAAATACTGCGCTGGAATGGAAAATGACAAGGTTGGAGTCAGAGACACCTGCAATTAAAGCAAGGTTCTGCCACCAAGTTGTGTGAGCCGAGGCAAGAGTTCAACAGCTAAGTACAAAGAATTTAATTACTGCCCCCCAAAGAGCATGAAAATCAAAGGTACTTATGTACATACAATGTATACACAAAGTTGGATGTAAGTTTGGGCCTCAAAAAAATCTACTCTATAACAAGATGAAAAATTAAGGCTTAGAGAGGGTAAGGTTTGTTCATGATCACGGAGTGAAAAAACTGGAACCATGACCCAAATCTCTGTTTCTAATCCAGTATTCTTTTCATCTGAATTCACGGATTTGGTAATCACAACACTGACCCTCCAAAGTAAATCACTCAGTACAACAGGGTACCAACCTTTAGAAAATGTTCGCCATCATTATTCTACACTGGTACTTCAAAAAGCCTTAATTTGCTAGTACCACTTACAGTTTTATACCACCCATGTCCAACACACTTCTTCATATTAATAACTTGTTCAGTGGGTTGTCATTTTTTCCCCAGACCACCTTACCAGGAGGACAATATATTTTTATCAATTAAGAGAATGATCATTTCCAGATATTCCTGGGGGAGGAAGAGATGCTTTCAAAAATGTCCAAAAGAATAAAAAATTCTTGTGCTTTCTCTATAATCTGTGCTTTAAAATTCAAGTATGGGGGTGCCTGGGTTGCTCAGTGGGTTAAGCCTCTGCCTTCAGCTCAGGTCATGATCTCAGGGTCCTGGGATCAAGCCCTACATCGGGCTCTCTGCTCAGCAGGGAGCCTGCTTCCCTCCCTCTCTCTGCCTGCCTCTCTGCCTACTTGTGATCTCTCTGTCAAATAAATAAATAAAATCTTTAAAAAAAAAATTTCAAGTATACTCCCATCTTGTAGTCTTAACATCCAAATAACAATCAGTAAAATACCTCTGTCAGTTTCAATTCATTCAAATAATGGAACTTTAATAGGACGAACTATAAAGACAAAGGTTCTTTTTAGCAAAACACACTAAGACTCATTTAAAACTGATCCAACTTAAAGTCATGGATTATGTAGTCAATTCTACAAAATAACATTTTTTCTTTTCTTTTATTCTGATTACGTGGCTGAAGTTGGATACTTAGAAATCATAAAAGCCAAAATGACTTTAGAGGGCCAGGCTAACTTCACCACCTTAATGATGAGGAAAGCAATGCTGAAGGGGTGAATTAATTTGCTCAAGCTCCCAGTAGCTCAAGCACACCTAGAGTCCAAGTCTTAATTCTGTCTGTGATCCTTCCATTTCATACAGCCTTGGGAGGAGCCTCTCATGTCCAGGAATGATGGGGCTTAAAAAGAAAAAGAAATTTTCTAAAGGGAAAGAAGCACTAAGGTCGAAGGTGATCTTGATGAACGAGGCGGAAAAATAATAAAGAGATAGAAATGAGGAATGTGGAACTGGAAAAAAAAAAGATGAGGCTGGAACGTCAAAAGGTATTGCAATATCAAGACAGTCTACAGAAAAACATCTGTGTGTCTGTCTTTAGTTCACGTAACCTGAAATACAATAAAAATTTCAAAAAAACTGGAAAGTTATTTTATCTAAAAAGAGAAGAAAGAAACCACTAGATATAAATATACACATTTACTAGAATAGAAAATGTCTAGTACCTGCTGCCCTGGGAACTACTGTGAAAGTACGTGTTGGGCCCGGATCCTTTATTGACTGAGCCAGCGGCTGCGACTGCTCTAAATTTAAGGATCCTACAATTAGAGAAACATGTTATCCTGGGACAGGAAAACCTTGGTTTGTGTGGTTGAGACGCAAGGTCCACACCAGGCCAATAACTGCTCATGAACACCTCACAGCTTGACTGCCCAGAAAACTAAACAAAGAAACGCCAATGGGGTCGACACCAATTTGGATCGATGGGCAACGAGGGAACAAAGCGTGGTATCGGGTTCCAGGTCCGCTTCCCCCGCCGACACCCGAGCTCTCGGTCCCCCACGCCAGGGCTCATTAGCCGAGTTCGGAGGCTCCGGGGTCCTTGAGGGGAGGCGCGGCCGCGGAGAGGGCGGCCAGGACCCCCAGAAGACGGAGCTGAAGCGACCTGCCGCCCCGCGCCCGGCACTCAGCCTCCGCCCTCCGCCCGCGGGCCTAGCGCGGACGCTTCCCGCAGCTCCCCGGGGCCTCGCTACCGCTCAGCCCGACCCCGCGTGGACCCCGGCCTTTAACTCACCCCCGCCCGACAAGATGTAGAACTGGGAGAGGAACAGCAACACCCGGCACAGGCGGCGCAGCGCCCACAAAGGGACCGCTGCAGCCGCCATCTCGCCGGCGCGCGCACTTCCGGGCCGGGAGGCGGGACTAGGCGGAGGGGCGGGGCGCCGGCGCGGGCCGTGGGGGCGTGAGCAGGCGCGTCCCCGGGGAGCCCAGGGCGCAGGCGCATATCCAGGTTCGCTCGGGGTCTGCGGAGTGGCGTCGGTTGTGGTCTCCGCAGCTGGGGTGCAGGTGAGGGGCCGCGACGCTGAGGTTGTTTGCTTCCCCAGAGTTCCCCACGGACGAGGCGCTGCCTTCTCCTTCCGTGGCTAGCGACTGGGGGAGGTCACCCGGGACCGAAATTCACGCCTGAAGTGGCTGCAGTCAGAGGCGCGCAGATTGGGAGGTTGGCCATCAAGTATACAGAGAGGTTGAAAACTGCTGGGTACTCTGCGAAGGTGGTGATGACGTATTTGACTGCATATCGAGACGGTACTTATTTGCATATGAAGGAATTGTGGCACAAACCCAGTAAGGGAAGTGACACCCCCACCCCCCACCCCGCGCTGCGACAGGCAGCCCCAAAGGACGCCACCCTTTTCTGCGTTGCGGACCTGCTCATGCCCAGCCAGCATCTCTCTGTGGTCAGCTGTGGGTGTCACCACTAGCCAACTCTTTAAAGACGCTTCCAGAAATTTCCTCCGAGCCTGGGAGAGGACAGTAAATTTACCTGGCAAGTATTCAGGTCCAGAGGTACTGGGACGAGAACCCTGGGATATGAAAGGAGGGTCCAAAGCACGGGCCCCTCCTTGGAGAAGGCCAGCCTTGGGGAGGGGAGCTGCACCCCCAGGCCTCTGGCTCCCTGTGTGCTCAGATGGCCGACTGCGCCTATTTTGGTCAGAGCCTACTTTGTCCTGTGATGCTGACTTGCGTTCCTCCTTCCCACCCCCCTGCCACAAGACTCTTTGGGGGGTCTTCTGACTCCCCACTCCTTCCCTAGCAGTTTTGATGAATGAAGAGAATATACTGAATGGTGTCTGGCACACAGTAAGCCCTCAATAAATATTACCTTAAAAATTATATCACACAGTTTGCACCTCTTAGTACCATACAGGTCTGATACATAATACAGTTTTGTTTACTGTTTAGGATGCTAAATAAGATGTTGAGAAGGGAGAGCATGTCTTAGATTCATATTGAATTCCACAGCATCTAGCCAGATAAAACGCCCAATAAATACTTCTTGATTGGTAGCTAAATTCTCTATTGGCCTAAAGCTATTTCAATTTGGTTTTGAGCAGTAAGGCATTCCTCTCAGTTAAAATCAGAAATCCATTTGAATTTTGTGGAACGGAGTGAAGGAAACTCCATTTAAGATGGAGCCAGGAGGCCAGAAGGGGGAGCTCCCGTGCCCTACCATTCCTAATGGACTACAGAATTGCACTACAAGACAGGCACCTTGCATCCCCAGCAGGAAGAGCCTGTACTCTATGACCCCAGCAAGAGGACCAAAGATTTTCTCTTTGCGGGGGGGGGGGGGGGGGGGGGGGGGAGAAGGGGGCGTCCAGCCAATGAAAAGATGAAAAGCCGCTACACTTCAACTCCCAGTTTACTCTGGTGGACTTTTTGTTTATAACAGCCCTTCCCAACTCCCCTGTGCCCCTTCACTCTATGAAAGAGCAGCCTTCCCTCCTTTGTTATCCAGACTTGTCTATGGTTTTGGGATAGCTTACATGTCTCAAAATAAAATTATCTGCTATTCCCAAATGAACCCATTTTTGCTGGTAAAATAAGGACAGTTTTATTTTTAAGGTTAACAGTGTAAATCAGTAGAATGTCATCTCATGAAAAAAGTAATTTACCTTTAGGGGAGCAGCTTACTGTGGTATAAGCTCATAGCTGAAATACTGGAAACACTGTGTGCTGCCTTTTATTTAAGAATTTATTTTTTCTACAGATGAACAATTGTCAATTAGAAGCATTAAAACCCAACTCAACCTACACTGCAAACAACAGTAGATTATACAACACTGAATTTGAGGTTCTGAGTCCTTTGTCAGTAATCCAATATTTAGTACTAGCTGCTGCTTTTGTGGCTGTTGGTTAATTAAAACAAATTAAGTGACGATTCCAGTTTTGGAGAGAAAGTTTCCGTGTGAACTTTAGTAAAAGAACTGTAAAAATACCTGAGATGTATTGTCCTAGAAAATAAGATTTTCCCTTATATTTAAGAAAGCTTTGCAGGTTTTAATTTGAAGACTATTTTTTGAAAACCACAATCTCAGTAATGACCTCTCCTAATCTTCATATCCTAGTATTACCCTCTTTCAATAAATAACATTTCCCACTTAAGGCTCTCAGGGCATTTGGGAAATTAAGAATTTCCCAAGCTTGTCCTCGTATTGTCCTCAGACACATTAATGAACTAAACTTTTATATCAGCTACTCATTCATTGTCTCCTTTCTCACTGTGCCCACCAGTGAGTCAAAAGTTCTTAGAAGGGACGCCTGGGTGGCTCAGTTGGTTAGGCAGCTGCCTTCGGCTTGGGTCATGATCCCAGGCTCCTGGGATCGAGTCCCACATCGGGCTCCTTGCTCAGCGGGGAGCCTGCTTCCCTCTCTGCCTCTGCCTGCAGCTCTGCCTGCTTGTGTTCTCCCTCTCTCTCTCTCTCTGACAAATAAGTAAAGAAAAAAATCTTAAAAAAAAAAAAAGTTCTTAGAAGTAGTACCACTGGTAAAGAAAAATGCATTTTTAAGGGTCAAAACAAGGTTATACAGAAGCAAGTACAGGAAAGAACTTCAAAAGTCTTCCTCAGCATTTAGTGTACGTGATTTCTTGAGATTCTTCAACTTATCAATGGCAGAAGCTACAGAAATCTCTCCATGAATTTTGTTGTCTCTTGTTCGAACATTTACAGCATTATTTGTCTTTTCCTTTTCTCCAACCACTGTGGAAAAGAAAGGGTAATAAACATATTTTAAATAAGTGGTTTATTAAATAGTAAGTCAGCAGTCATATGACACATGTCTTACTGAGTTCTTCTTCAGTATTAATCTCTAATTATCAATCTAACGACCATGAAGTCATCCTCTGATAGTATGTTTCTTGAGAGAAGGAATGACTTCTAACCCCCTCTCCTCTTGTCCACTTGCACGAACACATATTGTGGTCTTAGGGTACAAAATGGAGCAGGGAGGTCTAACAGATCCCCTGACTCTATGTGCCATATGGGTAGGCACCAGACCCAGGCCCAACAGGCAACCAAAATTTTCTGGAATATACATAGAAAGTTTCTCTCTGGTGCCCCTTCCTGTGGGATGATGCAGGCTTGTCTCTTGCCATGTGGAAGGAAGAAATTGGTGACCAGCTAAGGGGAATATAGTGGATAATCAAGAGAAGCATAAAGAACCAGAGCAAAGTAGGAGCTAGAAATGAGGAAAACAGTCCCGATAAAGGTTGAGTAACTTCCTCCAGTTACTCTCCTAATGGTCTGGCTATTTAATTCTGCCATCTGTGTCATGAGATATCTCATTACCCTTCCAGTAAATTCCATCTTTGTCTAAGTCAGTGTGAAAGTTCTGTCACCAGAAGGAGCCTGACTGAACCATCCCAGTATCTACTACACAGTCAAACACTTTTGATGCATATTTATTTTACCTTCTACAGAACCACTCAACTTACTGGAGATAATAATATCATGCCTGGAGGCAGCCAGGATCAGCTTCTCTTGATTTCTGAATCATTTTAAAGTCAAAATTTTAGATGCTGCACCCAAGTACTCATATGTCTTAAGGGCACTTTTTCACTTAAATTCTTTTCTTTCAATCACCTTAAATTTGGCATCTTTCCCACTGATTAATCCCAAAGATTTGTAATAAATCAGAAAAGTGAGGGAGGATATTTGAGGCCTGTCACATGACTGAAACATAAAGAGCGTAATTCTACAGATGAAATCATTTTCATGTTTTTTTCTTTGTTGAGTTGAGATGTTAACTACTGCTAGTGATATCATCCCACAGGACTCATGTGAGGTTTTACAACTCTTCTTCCAGAAAACCACAAAGAGTATTTAAGAACAGCTAACTAGGAACACCGTGGGCTGTTCTTTGTGGACAGGTAATAAATTGTCATAATCACATAGTTGTACCATGTTGATGTAGTTATTCCATTCCCATGGTTATACCATACTCACATAGTTTATACTATGTTCAGAGAGTTAAACCATTTTGTTTTTTTGGAATTAAAGTGGAAAAAACCCCAAGCATTTGAGAAAATATAAACTTGTTACCCAAAATAAAATTATACTGAGCCAGCTGCGCATTTCGTATTTTCTTATTTAGTGTACAGCTATGATCTAAGTCAACGTCGGCCATGAACCCTTCTTCAAAAAATGCACTGGATACCTACAAGAAAATAAAACACTTCCATTATGACGATATTTATGGTAGCCAGCCTCCGAGATGACCCACAGGGTAGTCACATCTTGTGTCATCTCTGCCACAGGGTACCAGGTGCCTCTATGCGACCACAGAGAATGGCAGGGGTGATGGAGCATCACGGCTGAGATGAAGCCGAAAGACTACAGCTTCCACGTCTTTAACATCACTCCCTCTGGGGAAACCAGCTGCCACATTGGGAGATACTCAGGGAACCTCTGGAGAAGCCCCCCAGGGTGCAGAACTGAGGCCTCCAACACTGACGATGCAAGTGAGCCCCCAAAGGAGGTAGCCCGGGCTGGCAGTGCAAACCGAGGCCCTGAAGGGGCCCTGAGCCAGCAGCGCCCAGCCTCGCTGCTCCCAGATTCTAACTCGCAGAAACTGGGTCATAATAAATGTTTGCTGTCTCGGGCTGCTGAGTTTTGGAGTTCTCTGTTACACAGCAACAGACAAGTACTCTTCCTTAAGAGAGCCGTGTGGAAAAGAATAATTTAAAAGGAGAGGTTTTAAAAGCCCAATTTCTCAAAAACATTAAGAAATAAAGTAGTTTTGACCCAGCTACAGAGATGTGACTCAGATGTTACTCTCAATTACTGAAAATGCGGGTTGCTAACGTAATGTATTAGTTATGCAATATTTTAAGGCACAAATAACATTCCAAGTCAATAACCTCCACAGACAACATGCTGAGATGATTATGTAATTTCCTATCTCTGATTTTACCTGCAGTGCGTATTTTTCACAAGTTGGCCCCACAGGGATGACCATTACCTGACGAGGCGACAGCCAGAAAGGCCTGAAAAATATATGATTGTATTTTCAAAATCTAACGATGATTGTTATGTGATTTTAAAAAATAACCAAAGATTTTTTAAAAGTAAGACTTCGCAAGAGAGCAGACTCAGCAGAGTGGTGTGGAAGCAAACCAAACCACATCGAGAGCTAAAAAGCAACAGGGGACACAAAAGGGGAAGCTGGGAATTATGGGAGGAATGGGAGGGAAGAACAAGTCAGCTGCGGGGAGGAAGGGCTAAACATCACTTATCACACCACCGGGCACTTGCACTCCTGGGCACTTACTCCAGAGAAATGAAAACATGTTCATACAGACACCTTCCCACTAATGTTCACAGAGGCTTTATTTATAATGGCCCCAAACTGGAAACACTCCAAACGTCCTTCAATGGACGAATGGTCAAACTGGTGCATCCACACCATGGACCACTATCGGCAATGAAAGGGGACCAACCACTGAGACGTGAAACGAGTTGGATGGAGCTCAAGGGAATGCCACCGAGTGATTAAAGCCAGTCACACACAGTTGCACGCTGTGTGATTCCATTTACGTCACCTTCTTGAAATGGCAAAATTGTGGAGCTGGAGAACAGATGAGTGGCTGTCGGGGGATGCTGCTGGGGGTGGGTTAGGGGGCGTGTGACAATAAAAGGGTAGCATGAGGAGTCCTCGTAAGCAACAGAACTGCCCTATGTCTTAGCTGATGGTGGGTACACAGTTATAGAACTCTGTAGAACTCAACACACACAAGTGCTTGTGCGCTCATCTGACCTCAATAAGGTTGGTGGATTGTATCAAAGTCAATTTCCTGGTCATGATATTGCATAGAGTTTCGTAAGATGCTGCCACTGAGAACAACTGATGGAAGGGTATGCTGGACCTTTCTCGATTTCTTACCACTACATGTGAATTTACAATGATCTCAAAATGAAATTAAACAAAAAAAAAAAAGATGGGAAGTTGGCTATAAGCAGTGTTTAATGCAGAAATATTTCTTCATCAAGACTTCATTTGAAGGTGAAAGGAAATGCAGTGGGAACTACTACAAGGTGGCACCTTATGAATATTTATATATTTATTCTTAAATTACAAAAGCAAAATAATGCAAATGATAAAAGTAGTAATAGGAATACAGTGGCGAAAACACAGGAATATAGCGGATAATGTGAAAAGTAAATATCTCCTTCTGAGATCTGTCCTCACCCCATCCCCAGAGGAGCCACAATTTAACAACTGCTATTTTGAGCCCTTGGGGAGGCGTCCACCACATCTCAAGCAGGTGTCCGAACTCTTGACTGATGGCTTGCACAGCCTGTGCCCCGCGTCTGCGCAATGAAGGACTGAGTGTACAGCACCACCTCCTTCTCCCCTCCATCTCCTGATCCCACTAGTTCTTTTTTAGCCTTTGAGCACATTCGCTGCCACGACTCTAGGGCAAGACCCCACCATCTCTTACCTACATTAAAGTATTTAAAACAAAATCAACCATAAAGAAATGTCAATGTGTTAACTCATACTTAGGTAGCATGTGTGTTCATATCTGTACTTTTGGCTTACCTGTAACTTTAACAGGTTGGACACCCCATGATACCTAAGCACGTTTCTTGAAGGTCACAAATAAAACTTCAGGGATGCACACAGACTCCAGCTACCCAGGACCTCTTAAAGACTCCTTGCTTGGGGAATTTCCCACCTTGCAGTACCTGCTTAGAAATTTGCCTTCCCAGGGACGCCTGGGTGGCTCAGTTGGTTAAGCGGCTGCCTTCAGCTCAGGTCATGATCCCAGCGTCCTGGGATCAAGTCCCACATCGGGCTCCTTGCTCGGCGGGGAGCCTGCTTCTCCCTCTGCCTCTGCCTACCACTCTGTCTGCCTGTGCTCGCTCGCTCTCTCTCTAACAAATAAATAAATTTAAAAAAAAAAAAAAAAAAGAAATTTGCCTTCCCAGCTGCCCTAGACAGGTTCGAGTCCAGGCACGTGATCTGGCATGTACGAAGCCGGTGCTTGGATTTGGGACAGAGTAGTCCCTGGGGGGAGGGACTACATGGAATCAGTTCTGGTGGGGGTGGTGCAGAGACATGGAGCTCTGGGAGGGAGCTGTGGCAGCGATGCGAGCAGGACATCCAGCGCCCAGCCAACGATGGGAGCTACAGGGACTGTGCCCAGCAACAGCAGCACAGAACTCAATCAGAACTGAACCGCACGAGCAGATCTCAGTCGATTTCTTCAAAATGAGATGAGAGATGAAGATACCACGTGGGGTTGCTGGGTTGCAGCATTTCTACCTGCCATTGGATGCCGCTACCACAAGATGGATCACCTGCCACCTGGTGCCTTGACTGCCAGCAAGGGGAGCTGCCTCGGGGGCATGGTAATACTAGCAAATCTCACAATGTCAGCTCGGCGCCTTACTTCTTTTGCTAAAAAAAATTGCTTCCAGGGTCAGAAGGTTATTGTGTTTCTGACAGTCAAGACTCAAGTAAGTATTTACATGGTGCTGTTGACGGAGGCATGGGAAGAAGGACAAGCAAGGACAAGTCACTGGCACTTGCATGATGAGAAGGAACCAGAAAGCTGATGGTTCCCCGGGGTTATGGTTCCATAGACGGGGTCAGGATTGATCGCTACTGATGGCAGATTGAGGCCTCAGAAGAGGCATAGCCAGGTGGAACTTGGGGAGGCCCATGTTGTTGATCTCGAATCCACAAGTGGCCACTTTGTTCATGAACCACGGAGCAGTCACTAGGGGAAGAATGAAGCTGATGGTAACCCTGGAATGGGTCCTGCTTTATTTGAATCTTTAAAAACAACCCACGGTACGGGTTTTGGGTGGGTGACACCACCTTCAAGGGCCATTCTGAGTGATGACCCGCATTCCTCCCCTGAAATCTACTTGTCATCTACTTTCCAATCTAATTACTTCTAGGTCAAAGCAGTCACCAGAGCCCAGGCATGGCTGTAACTCCATGGTCTGGCCATTTTGCCTTCCAAAGGAAGAGGACTGTGAGATGCACTCAAATTCCTGCCCTCGAGGGCATTTCCCTTCCACACTTCTTTCCTAAGTGGTACTGTCGCTGTCCTCATTGGGTTTGTGCCAAAGTATCATTCAGAGCCATTTCTGAACCAGGTTTAGGTGCTTTTCTCCCCATATTGACTGGGGACCCCCAGGAGGTGAACCACACAGGCTGATGGAGGGATGGCCATTCAGCAGGAGGTGGAATGGTACTCCCAGGGTCACCAGACACAACTAGATCTTTAAAGGGCTTGACATAGGTGAAAAGATAACTCTTCAATTCTACCGCATGCCCTGAAAGGTAAATGATACAGTTTTAGGCCACACTGCTTTTGTCTTCTTTGTTTTGGTTTCCTGACCTGGTAGATTCAACAAGAATTGCTGTTTGGATACTTGTTAATTACAACGTAGGAGCCACCAATTTTTTTTTTTTTTGCAGTAATCCTATCTTGTTAGATATGATATTTCAAAATGATACACAGTTTTTCTTTTCTGTATTACTTACCATTTCCCCGCATAGTTTTCTGACAGGATGGCTATCATTCTTTCCACTGACCCCAAAATGGCTCGATGAATGATCACAGGGTTCCTCTTATCATCTCCATCCTTACTAAAAAATGAAAATTAAACATTTATGTATTCTCTTAAGATTCAGTAATATCTTTATCTTCTTGCCTTCTATTTAAAAGTTATTCTTCCGAACTAGGAAAAACAATTGATTCCTCATAAATCATCTTTAAGCATATAATGTGCCATGTATTAGAGATAATAATACGAACCAAACAAAAATGAAGTATATTATGTAGGAAAAAGCAAGGTAATATTAGGGTACTATTTCTACTATAAGTCTACTGATTATCTTTTATTCTAAACTACTGGCTACTGTCAGTTTAGCAATACTGACAGGCAATCTTACAAATCATAATTTTTTCAAAATTAACTTTATTTTGAACAATGGCTTACTTCACCAGTAATATGTTGAACAATTGTCAAAGACACTGAATAAAGAATATTGATTTGTTTCTTCTCATTTTCTCGGGGCACCTGGGTGGTATAGTCAGTTGAAGGACTGACTCTTAGTTTCCGCTCAGTCGATGATCTCAGGGTCCTGGGATGGAGCCCCAGGTTGGGCTCTGCACTCAGCAGGGAGCCTGCTTGAGATTCTCCCTCTCCCTGTCCCTCTCCCCGACCCCAACCCCATGCTCTCTCTGTCTCTAAAACGAATCAATCTTTAAAAAAACAGATTTTGTTCTTATTTTCTCATAAACACTAAAGATGAATCATGGGATGAATTATTTTATGAGTTATAAAGACAGAAAATTAAATTTGAAAAAAAATTTGCACTGCTGTAATTAGTTAAGTTGAATGTCAATTTTCATGTTCAATGATTGTTTACATTTTTTTTAAAGATTTTATTTATTTATTTGACAGACATAGATCACAAGTAGGCAGAGAGACAGGCAGAGAGAGAGGAGGAAGCAGGCTCCCTGCTGAGCAGAGAGCCCCGATGCGGAGCTCAATCTCAGGATCCTGAGATCATGACCTGAGCCAAAGGCAGAGGCTTTAACCCACTGAGCCACCCAGGCGCCCCGATTGCTTATATTTCTTTTACTTCAGTTGCCTACTGTGTCCCTTGTCCATTGTCTAGTGGGAGTGGGGTGATAATTTTTAAACATATATGTGCAAAAGTGTCTATATATAGTATTTAATATATATAAATACTATGCAGTATATATACTGTATATATATATATATACACACAGTAAACAAATAATTTTTAAATATACATGTGCAAAAGTGTCTATATATAGTATTTATATATATAAATATATATATACTGTACACTGTATATATATATATATAGTAAACAAATATATAAAGATACATTAAGGAAATTAACTCCTTTTCTAATGTGGGAAATTGAAAATACTTCTTCCAAGCACATTTATTTACTTGTCCTTTGCCTGTTTTTGTACTATCTTTTCTATCATAAGTTTTTAATTTTGGGCAAGTCAAAGCTGTCTTTGTCTCTTTTTTATTTTTTAGGTATTTATTTATTTATTTATTTGAGAGAGAGAGAGACAGCGAGAGAATATGAGTGGAGGGGAGGGACGAAGGGAGTGGGAGAAGCAGATTTCCCACCAAACAGGGAGCCCTGAGATCATGACCTGAGCTGAAGGCAGATGCTTAATCACTGAGCCATGCAGATGCCCAAAGTTGTCTTTTTCTTTATGAATTTTAACAGTAACGTTATGTAAAGAAAGAAACTTCTCCAACATAACAGTAATATTCACTACATTTTCTTCTCCTACTTTGATGGATTTTTTAAAAAATTCCAGTGTAATTAACATACAGTGTTATATTAGTTTCAGGTGTACAATATAGTGATTCAGTAATTTCATAATTAATCAGTGCTCATCATGACAAATGACTCTTAATCCCCTTCATCCCCTTAATCCCCTATCCACCAACCCTCTGGTAGCCATCTGTTTGTTCTCCAATAATCAAGAGTCTGTTTTTTGGTTTGTCTCTTTTTCTTCCTTTGTTCATTTGTTTTGTTTCCATGTATGAATGATATCATATGGTATTTGTCTTTCTCTGACTGGCTTATTTTGCTTGGCATTATACTCTCTAGCTCTACCCATGTTGTTGCAAATGGCAAGATCTCATTCTTTTTCATGGCTGAGTAAAAATGGATGCATTCCTGGAAACCTATAAACTTCCAAAACTGAATCAGGAAGAAATTGGCAACCTGAATAGACCAACATCTAGTAACAAGATTGAAGCAGTGATCAAAAACCTCCCAAAAAACAAGAGCCAAGGACCTGACGGATTCCCTAGGGGATTCTACCAAACATTCAAAGAAATAATACCTATTCTCCTGAAGCTGTTTCAAAAAATAGAAACAGAAGGAAAGCTTCCAGACTCTTTTTATGAAGACAGTATTACCCTGATCCCCAAACCAGGCAAAGACCCCACCAGAATAGAAGGAGAGATAAAAAGTTTCACAAACAAGAATGGAAGGAGTTTATGACCACTAAACCAGCCCTACAAAAAATAGTAAAGGGGGCTCTTTGAGTAGAAAAGAGAGACCAAAAGTGATAGTATAAAGGTGGGAAACATGAAAGCAGTAAAAATGAGTATTTCTGTAAAAAAATAAGTCAAAGAATTCACAAAAAAAGGATATGCCTAAAACAGGTGCCTAAAACATGGGGAGGAGAGGAGAAAAGAATGGGTTCAAAATTAAACAACCATCAATTTAATATAGACTGTTATATGCAGAGGAGGTTATATGCAAACCTAATAGTAACCATATATCAAAACCAGTAAATAAACATGTAAAGAATAAAGACAAAGTCATCCAAATATATCACCAAACAAAATCAGCAAAACATGAAAGACAGAAAGGATCAGTGAAAATCTCCAGAAACAACCACAAAACAAGTAATAAAATGGCAGTAAATACATATCTATCAATAATTACTTTGAATGTAGATGGACTAAATGCTCCAATCAAAAGACACAGGGTGTCATAATGGATTAAAAAAAAAAATCAAACGCTGCCTACAATAGTTAGACCTAAAAACATCTGCAGATTGAAAGTGAGAGGATAAAGAAACATTTATTATGCAAATAGATGTTAAAAGAAAGCCAGTGTAACAATACTTACACTGGACAAACTAAACTTTAAAACAAGACTGTAACAAGAGGCAAAGAAGGACACTATATAATCATAAAGGGGACAATCCAACAAGAAGATATATCAATTGTAAATAGTTATGCACCCAATATAGGAGCATCCAAATATGTAAAATAATTAATAACAAAGATAAAGGAACTCATTGATAATAACACAATAATATTACGGAACTTTAACACCCCACTTACATCAATGGATGGATCATCTAAACAGAACAAGAAATAATGGCTTTGAATGACACACAGAAGCAAATGAACTTAACAGATATATTCAGAACATTACATCCTAAGACAGCAGAATACATATTATTTTCAAGTGCACATGGAACATTCTCCAGAATAGATCACATATTAGGTCACAAAATAGGTCTCGACAAATTTAAAAAGATCAAAATCATACCATGCACTTTTTCTGACCACAAAGCTGTGAAAATAGAACTCAGCCACAAGAAAAAGTCTGGAAAGACCACAAATACATGCAAGTTGAATAACATGGTACTAAAAAAATGAATGGGCCAACCAGAAAATAAAAGAAGAAATTGGAAAATACATGGAAACAAATGAAAATGAAAACATAAGTGTCCCAAATCTTTGGGATGCAGTGAAGTGGCCATAAGAGGGGAGTTTATAGCAATACAGGACTACATCAAGAAGCAAGAAAAATCTCAAATGAATAACCTAACCTTACACTTAATGGAGCTGGAAAAAAGAACAACAAATGAAACCTAACACCAGCAGAAGGAAATAATAAAGATTAGAGCAGAAATAAATGATATAGAAACTAAAACAATAGAACAGATCAATGAAACTAAGAGGTGATTTTTTTAAAAAATTAATAAAATTAATAAACCTCTGGTCATATTTACCAAAAAGAAAAGAGAAAGGACCCAAATAAATAAAATCACAAGTCAGAGAGGAGAAATATCAACCAACACCACAGAAATACAACAAATTATAAGAGAACATTATGAAAAACTATATGCCAACGAAGTGGACAACCTAGAAGTAATGCATACATTTCTAGAAACATATAAATCACCAAAACTAAAACAGGAAGAAATAGAAAACTTGAACAGACTGAAAACCAACAAAGAAATGGAATCAGTAATGAAAAACTCCAAACAAACAAAAGTCCAGTACTAGATGGCTTCGCAGGTAAATTCCACCAAAGATTTAAAGAGTTAATACCTATTCTTCTCAAACTATTCCCCAAAAAAATAAAAGGAAGGAAAAATTCCAAATTCATTCCATGAAGCCAGCATAACTCTGATAACAAAACCAGATAAAGATATTTGCAAACGACATATCAGATAAAGGGCTCGTATCCAAAACCTATAAAGAGCTTATCAAACTCAATACCCAAAGAACAAATAATCCAGTCAAGAAATGGGCAGAGGACATGAACAGACATTTCTGCAAGGAAGACATCCAGATGGCCAACAGACACATGAAAAAATGCTCCACATCACTCGGCATCAGGGAAATACAAATCAAAACCACAATGAGATACCACCTCACACCAGTCAGAATGGCTAAAATTAACAAGTCAAGAAATGACAGATGCTGGCGAGGATGCGGAGAGAGGGGAACCCTCCTACACTGTTGGTGGGAATGCAAGCTGGTGCAACCACTCTGGAAAACAGTGTGGAGGTTCCTCAAAAAACTGAAAATAGAGCTACCCTACGACCCAGCAATTGCACTCCTGGGTATATATCCTAAAGATACAAACGTGGTGCTCCGAAGGGGCATGTGCACCCGAATGTTTATAGCAGCAATGTCCACAATAGCCAAACTGTGGAAAGCGCCTAGATGTCCATCAACAGATGAATGGATAAAGAAGATGTGGTATATATACACAATGGAATACTATGCAGCCATCAAAAGACATGAAATCTTGCCATTTGCGACGACGTGGATGGAACTAGAGGGTATCATGCTTAGCGAAATAAGTCAATCGGAGAAATATAACTATCATATGATCTCTTTGATATGAGGAAGTGGAGATGCAAGGTGGGGGGGTTTGGGGGGAGGTAGGAGAAGAAAAAATGAAAAGATGGGATTGGGAGGGAGACAAACCATAAAAGACTCAATCTCAAGAAACAGACTGAGGGTTGCGGGGGGGAAGGGGGATGGGAGAGGGTGGTGGGGAAATGGACATTGGGGAGGGTATGTGCTATGATGAGTGCTGTGAAATGTGTAAACCAGACGATTCACAGACCTGTACCCCTGGGGATAAAAATACATTATATGTTTATTAAAATAAAAAAAAAATAATTAAAAAAAAAAAAAAAGATACCACAAAAAAAAAAAAAGAGAACTATAGGTTAATACCTCTGGTAAACATAGATTCAAAAATCCTCAACAAAATATTCACAAACTGAATCCAACAATGTGTTAAAAAAAAAAAAAAACTTCACCACAATCAAGTGAGATTTATTCCTGAGTTGCAATGGTGGTTCAATATTCACAAATCAATCAACATGATACATCACATTAATGAAAGGAGTATGAACCATGTGATTACTTCAATAGATGCAGAAAAAGCATTTTACAAAGTACAATACCCATTCATGATAAAAAAAAAAAACTGTCAATAAAGTAGGTTTAGAGGAAACATCATAAGGGCCATATTTGAAAAACCCATAGCTAATATCATTCTTAATGAGGAAAAACTGAGAGCTTTTCCTCTACAGTCAGGAACAAGACAGGAATGTCCACTCTCACCACTTTTATTCAATATAGTACTGGAAGTCCCAGCCACAGCAATCAGATGACAAAAAGAAATATAAGGCATTCAAATTAGCAAGGAAGAAGTAAAACTTTCACAATTTACAGATGACATGATACTCTATGTAGAAAACCCCAAAGAGTCCACCAAAAAACTGCTAGAACTGAAAACGTGAATTCAGCAAAGTCATGGGATATAAAATCAATGTACAGAAATCTGTTGCATTTCTATACACTAATAATAAAACAGCAGAAAAAGAAATTAAGGAATCAATCCCATTTACAACTGCACCAAAAACAATAAGATACCCAAGAATGACCCTGCCCAAAGAAATGAAAGACCTGTACTCTGAAAACTATAAAACACTGATGGAAGAAGTTGAAGATGACACAAAGAAATGGAAAGACATTCCATGCTCATGGATTGGAAGAACAAATATTGTTAAAATGTCCGTACTACCCACAGCAATCTGCACATGTAATGCAACCCCTATCAAAATACCAACAGCATTCTTCAGAGCTAGAACAAACAATACGAAATTTGTATGGAACCACAAAAGGCCCCAGATAGCCAAAGCAATCTTGAAAAAGAAAAACAAAGGTAGAGGCACCACAATTCTGGACTTCAAGTTATATTACAAAGCTGTAGTAATCAAAACAGTATGGTATATTGGAACAAAAACAGATCAATAGAAAAGAACTGAAAATCCTGAAATGAATCTACAATTACATGGTCAGTTAATCTTCAACAAAGCAGGAAATAACATCCAATGGGGAACAGATAGTCTCTTCAACAACCAGTGTCAGTAAAACTGGACAGCTATATGCAAAAAAACCCAAAACAAAACTGGACTACTTCCTTACACCAAATAAATTCAAAATGGATTAAATACCTAAATGTCAGACCTGAAACCATAAAAATCCTAGAAGAAGACACAGGCAATAACTTCTTTGACAATAACCCTGGCAACTTCTTTCTAGAAATGTCTTCTGAAGCAAGGGAAACAAAACCAAAAATAAACTATTGGGCTAAATCAAAATAAAGAGCTTCTGACAATGAAGGAAACAAAACTAAAATGTAGCCTACTGAATGGGAGAAGATATTTGCAAATGATGTATCTAATAAAGGGTTAGTCTCCAAAATATATAAAGAACTTTCATTCAAATCAACACACCAAAAAACAAGTAATCCAATTTAAAAAATGGGCAGAAGACATGAATCGACATTTTTCCAAAGAAGGCATCCAGATTACCAACAGACACGTGAAAAGATGCTCAGTATCACTCACCTTCAAGGAGATGCAAATCAAAACTACAATGAAATCAAATGCAAATCAAAACTACATCACACCTGTCAGAATGGCTTAATCAACAACACAAGAAACAATAGGTAATGGAGAGGATATGGAGAAAGGGGAACCTTCTTGTACTGTTGGTGGGAATACAAACAAGTACAGCTGCTGTGGAAAACAGTATGGAGGTTCCTCAAAAAGTTAAAAATAGAACTACCCTATGATCCAGCAATTGCACTACTAGGTATTTACCCAAAGAATACAAAAATACTAATTAAAAGGGCTACATGCACCCTAATGTTTACAGCAGCATTATCTATAATAGCCAAACTATGCAAACAGCTAAAGAGTCCATCGATCAATGAATGGATAAAGAGGAAGTAGGAAGGGGTGCCTGGGTGGCTCAGTTTGTTAAATGTCTGCCTTCAGCTCAGGGTCCTGGTCCCGGGGTCCTGGAATCAAGCCTGGTGTCAGGCTTCTTGCTCAGTGGGGAGTCTGCTTCTCCCTCTGCCTCTGCCCCTGCTTGTGCTCCCTCTGTCTCTCTCACAAAGAAGTGGTGTGTGTGTGTGTGTGTGTGTGTGTGTGTGTAGGAACATTATTCTTCCATAAAAAAGGAAACCTTGCCGTTTGCAACAACATGGATGGAAATAGAGAGTATTATGCTAGGCGAAATAAGTCAGAGAGAGATATTCATACATGGAATTTCAGAAACAAAACAAATAAGCAAAGGGGCGGGGGGAGAAAGAGAGACAAATCAAGAAACAGACAAATCAGGAAACAGTAGAGAACAAACTGATGGTTACCAGAAGGGATAGGGTAGGGGGATGGGTGAAGTAGGTGATGGGGATTAAGGAGTGCACTTGTGCTGAGCTGTGTTGTATGAAAGTGTTGAGTCACTAACTTGTACACCTGAAACTGGTATTACACTATACGTGAACTAACTGGAATTTAAAGAAAAACTTGAGAAAATAGTATGTATAAAAATATATGAGTATATCGCACATACAGTACTAGACATTTACTGGTCTATGTATTGATGTTTATTTTTGTATTGCTAATGCTCAAATGACATATGACAAATGATTGTCGTATTAGTACTACATTACTTGTCATATTCAATTACTCACCTAACATATGTAAGATTAAATCTAATAGGTAGTTGGAAGTCCAGCTGAATTGTGGCACATTGATGATATCTGCCAATAGCATCCTTGATTTTTATATCAATCTGTAAATTAAATGATGTTTGCTTAAAGACAGCTTTCATTTTTCCTTTAAATTTTACTCTTTTTGAGGCATACAATCTACTTACTTTAGGGCCATAAAATGCTCCGTCTCCTGGGTTCATCTTCCATGGTTTTCCAAATTCCACCAAGCTGTTCTGTAGTTGCTATTTTTTTTTTAAAGAAGAGAACATTTAAAACTTATACGTCATTGTACTCTCTATTTTTTGCCACATAACCCAAAAAAGTAAGTTATTACAAATCGTAATTATATTCTATTTTAGCTTAACATTTATTTGTTGGGTGTGTATTATATCCAATAAATTACTGAGCAGGGATTACATAATGATGAGTAAGATAGTACTTGCTCTCATACACACTGTAACTGGAAAAATTAAAAGACAATGTACTAAGCTGTTCCAGTAAATTCCAGACAAGTGTTGAGGGAAGCCAATGCAGGCTCCTTCTGCCTACACACTTCCCAGCTCTTTGTAGGCGAGGCCTCCACTCATTAAAAGGCATGAAGACTTTGATCCTTCTCCTTTAACCACTGTGTGTCCTCCCTTCCATTCTGTGTTTAGGTGGGCAAGAAAGCCAAGGGGAAGGGCCTTGCCACTGTTTCTTGCTTTTCTATACCTCTGTACATGTAGCTGGGGAGAGGCATCCTTTATGTTTTACAGCGGGTAGGAGCAGGAGGCCCACTTTGATCTTCAGCCTAAACCACATAAATTCTTTAATGACAGCCTGTAGTGAAAACCCTCAGAACTGATGGTGTTTGGGTATAAGTATTAATGTAAGTGTCTTTGAGTCTTTTGGCTATTTCCTATGGATATAGCTTCCCTGGGAAGCATCTGGGCATCCCTAAGTCCCTGGCCAGAATACTGCCAAACCAGTATCCAAAGTCTTGTCATCACCTCAATCTATCTGTGCCCATGAAGGGGTTGACATTTGGTAGTAGACTGCTGACAGGGAAGTTAAAGCAGTGGTGGTGCCTGGGGGCCAAAGCCAGAGTTATCAAGAAAGCTGACTTGTGGGGTCCTGGCAGGATTCTCCAGGATCTCAGTTAGAGTGTGTCAGGTGCTGGTCTTGGCTGAGGTCACAGGAGGCTCCCTCATGGGCCTGATACTACTAGAGTAGCTTGCATTCTACCCAGGACTGGAGAAGTCCACCATCAAAGATTCACTTCCCAGGCTGGGAGGCTAGCCTCTGCCTTACGCTGCTTCTGCAAGGAGAAGAGATACTGGGATATATCCCCAGAGAAAATGTAGCCGTGCTGCAGAAGGCAACTAAGTGATGGGGAGAATTTAGGAGTCTCCCAGGGAATTAAAAAGCCAAAGAAGGGCCAGTTTTAGGGGGAAAGCATAAAGTAAAGGGCACTGATCCTCACTGGGCCTCTCAGGACACAGTAACCAGATGGCCTGATAGGAACAGCCAAGGCTAAGAAAGCTTTTGGTTTATGCAAGATACGTGAGGACATGTATCTCTGAGGGAGACTGAACCACTGTAATTCACATCTGTGGACACTGCCTTCACTCTAGTAGAGGAGAAATCAAGATCTCCTTTTCTCCTCTTCTGGCTGGCTATCCTTTCCCAGGTAAACCAAGTCTTTGGCTCCCAATAGCACGTTGTGGTACATGCTGGGCTCTAAACATATCAATTTGCTTGAAAGTTTGTGGGTGTGGGCTTGGAATGTTCTTAGAGATCTTAATGACTCACTGCAATGCTGGAAAAGTAAGATGCAGGAGAGATTTGGAGAGGGGTTATTCCAACTCCAAGCAGCAGGTGGATTTACATAGATTCCAGGGGCAGAGGCCAGATCAGGTCTGCTGAAGCAGCAGCCCAAGATCCCCTTCACATTTATATGAGAGGGAACCCTATAGCCGAGTTTAGGTTAAATTAAAAAATTGGAGAGCTGGAACATTAAACTATTTCTTGTGGATTTTAATTTTCACAAGAAAATGTGGCTTTTCTTCAGGTCACAGATTTCTTGATGAAACTTACTAGAAAACAGGACTCACGTCATTCAAATCTAGGGAATTTTTTGCTCCTGACATTCTGGTTATTTGGACAAGCTATCATCTGATGGTTACACTGCACACCTCTCCAGTGAGTTCTGCTGGGTTCCATAACTACACACAATCTGAGATAAGAAATAAGATAACAGTGATTTGATGACCCAGGAACAATATGGCCTTGGAGCTGACTTAACTACTATCTCTTTCAAACCATTTCAGAGACATGTGAAGATTAAAAAAAAAAATTTTTTTTTTAAGAGAGTGTGTGTGTGTGTGTGTGTGTGTGTGTGTGTGTGTGTGTGTTTCATCTCACTGATTCCCAGATCAGAGGTAAATATCATGGGAGAAATTCCCCAGAGTGGAAGGATTCCCATCTCCTGAGGGAACAATCAGTGAGTTAAAAGAGAGCAAAAAGATGGTGAGACAGTCCAGCCCATTCTCCCCGTGCCAGGCCCACAACTGGTCCACCCACTTTTTGGCTCCCTGCATTCCATGTATGGGGTGATAATAATGATGATAATAATAATACTATTAATAATAACAACACACATGAGGAAGTGGAGATGCAACGTGGGGGTTTGGGAGGTGGGAAAAGAAAAAATGAAAGAAGATGGGATTGGGAGGGAGACAAACCATAAGAGACTCAATCTCATAAAACAGGCTGAGGGTTGCTGGGGGGAGGGGGGTCGGGAGAGGGTGGTGGGGTTATGGACATTGGGGAGGGTATGTGCTATGGTGAGTGCTGTGAAATGTATAAACCTGGCGATTCACAGACCTGTACCCCTGGGGATAAAAATACATTATATGTTTATTAAAAACTTTAAAAATTAATAAAAAACAAATAATAATAATAACAATACACAACAGTTCCTTTACACTTACATGAGCTGGCACTATGACAAATTCCTCACATAAATTATTCCACTTAAGCCCGCAATAACCTTATGCAGTAGGTGTTATCACCACCATCATCATCACCTTTTCAGACCTAAATGCTGCTTCTATAATTAACTTATGGAGCTAAGCTTTGAAACCAGGCACAAGATGTTCCAGAGTCAAGCTCTGTGCCCTCTTTTGCTCTTCCTACTTCCATATGGCGAGGCAGGGGAAGACTGTCTAGGCTGACTTTCTTCCTCCATGCAACAGATCTGGAAGAAGGTGCCTTTAGGATAGGCATGGGACAGAGGGGAGGAGAAGGCCCTAATTAGATCTCAAGCTGAAACTGCTTCTACCCAGTCTCTGCCTGCCTCGGTACCTAACAGAAAACTAACTGCCACACTCTCAATACAGTGTTCCTCTGATTCTTAAGTCCTTAAATGATCTGTGTGATCAGCATCCACCAGTATTCCATGAAGAAGTGGACTAACAGGCAGGTCAGGGTTTAGGCACTCCTGTGTGTCTGGCCATAATACCATCCTCATTTCAAATAAAGACTGATGCAGGAAATGTACTGTATTCTTTTCACATTTAGTAAGAAGAAAAGAGAGAGAGAGAGAGAGATAGGGAGAGAGAAAGAGAAGCATGGTGAGCTCCTTAATCTTGGTTTTCCAAAGCTGAGATGTGACAGGTGAGTCTCTGGGTGTGTCTAGAGACAAGACGGCACTAGAGGCTGTGACTGTGGAGGGGATTCAAGCATCGGTGTGTGTGTCTGTATCTATGAGTCACACTAAGACGGCTCAATAGGCAACAGGTTAAAACAAGCTGCACACATACCAAGAGTGCCTGCAAATTAGAGGATTCCTTTAAAACCTAGGAAAGTGTTAGTGACTGACACTGAAAGAGTATAAACAATAACCTGATATAAACCTTAAACTCTTTGAAACAAATGTGTTGTTATTATCACTATTAGGAAGAAAACTGGACAGCCACGTTCTACAATCTGCATATTTACCCCATAACTTCCAATTTAAACATTTCTATTTCAAAGCATGACATCCTCCTCACGCAAGGTAACTGCGGTCACTTGGGTGGTTTCCACGCTCCCAGAAAGGAAGGTGTGCACTTTGTCTCCCCCTACCTTTTCAGCTTCGTCCCATATCTCAACCTCGCCTAGGAAGTTTTCAGGCCTCGTTGACAAATTTAACTGAAAGGAGAAGCCAAATGTTGAATAAACAGATTGCAAAAACTGCAGACAGCCATTTATTTCTTCTTCAATCTGAAATGAGAGCAAACAAAATATTCTAGAGTTAACACCAAATTAAATTAAATTTAAAAATAAGGCATGTTCTTACGGTATAGTCGGTGACACTGTTTTAGTTGTTCCTCTACTCCTTAACCAAATATTCAGGGAATGCCCACCCTATGTCAGGTGTGAGCAGGCTCCCAGTCCAGTGTTGGGGCTGGGGGTGGGGGGACAAAAAAACAGGCAAGGCTGCCTTACCATGAGCAGTGCCACACAATAGGGGGAAGGGCCACTGTCCAGAGGAAGTGATAGCCAAACTGCAGCCAGAGGGTAAGTTAAGAGTTCTCAATGGAAAGCTAGGGCACAGTTTTTGGAGCACAGGAAATACTAAGAGTAAGGACCCAGAGGACAGAGGAGCAGGCTAGGACCAGGAAGCCCCAGGACGCTGCTGGGGGACTGAGCTGTGTATGACAGGGAAGAGGGCACAGAAGGGTGGTAGGTGATCAGGCTAGAGGCAGGCAGGGGTCAGAGAAAATTAAGGATCTTCAAAGCCAGCGTAATGTCTGCACTTTTTAGCCTGAGAGCAATGGGAAACCAATGGAGGTTTCTTCAGCAAGAGACTAGCACAATCCAATCTGTTCCTTTAAAGTATGGGGCAAGGACTGGTAAGACTAAAAGGCAGGCCCGTTGGGAAGCTGGGAGGGTCGTATGGGAGTGAGGTATTGGTGGTTTGAACGGGAGAGAAGTAGCTGGAATGCAAGGCATTTGTGCTGGATGCTGGAAATTTAGGAATGAATAAAATTATTCAGGAATGGATAATACACTTAGGGAGAGCTATCAATAGGGCGACTAACTGGACATGAGGAGTGAAGAGTACCAGACACCTGGACTCTTGGCCAGTGGGGGAGGCAGTGGGGAGGATGTCGGTGCATCCGCTGAGAAAGTGAACAGGGAAGGCAGAGGCAGTGGCGTGCGAGGCAGAAACAGGGGCTAACTTCAGATGTGGCAGATGTGAGGATGCTTGTGATGGTCAGGTAGACAAGTCTACCAGGCCCTGTGAGGTGGAGATCTGGAGCTTAGGCAGAAGAGCTGAGATGCAGGTGAGACTGGAAGATGAGCCTGGAACATAAAGGAGGTCCCAGAGAGGGCAGCGGGATCAGAGCTGGGGCCCGTGGGGGTGGGGAGAAAGGAGGGCATGTTTAAAGGCTAACAGAATAGGGCAAACAAAACCAGAGCCCTCTAGGAAGGGGCAGGGGGCACAGGCAAGGGTCTGCATTCTGTCACTACGGACCAGTTTGACTTTTTCAGAGTTTTCATCTGTGAAATCACGCAGCACATGCTCTAGTTGTAGCTGGCTTTCTTCACTCAGCATAATTATTTTGAGATAAACCCATGTTATGTGTGTCAATAGATCATTCCTCCCTATGGTTGAGTAGTTTTCCATGGGTACATGTACCACAGTTACTTTTTACATCCATCTATTATTGGGCATTAGGGTTGTTTCTATAATTCAGCTATTTCGAATAAAGCTGCAATGAATGTTTGTGTTCAAGTCTTTGCATGGACGTAGGCTTTCTTTTTCTCTTGGGGATAAAAAAGGAGTAAGATGGCTGGATCATATGGTAGGTGTGTGTTTAAGTTTTTAAGAAAATGCCCAAATGTTATTGAATTTATATTCCCACCAATGGGCCTATCATATGGTGGATTACATTGACAGATTTTCTGACACTGAATCAGCCTCACATCCCTGAAGCTAAACCTCAAGTGCTAATGATGTGTAATTATTTTAATATATTGTGGAATTCTATTTGTTAATAGTATATTAAGGACTTCTGCATCTGTATTCATGTGGGATACTGGTCTGTGGTTCTGTCTGGTTTTAGTATGTTAATACTAGCTTCATAAAATGAACTAGGAAGTATTCTTTCCTATTTCAGAACAGAGTGTATAGAATTGGTACTAATTCTTCTTTAAATGTTCAATAGAATTCTCCAGTGAAAAAAACCTGAGCCTGGAGATTCCATTTTGGGGGAATTTTTAAATTACAAATTCTATTTCCTTAATAGTGATAGGGTTTTTCAAATGATTTATTTCCTATCAGGTGATTTGTGGTAGTTTGTGCTTTTCAAGGAATTAGTACATTTCAACTAAGTTATCGAACTAATTTATGTATAGTTATTTATTTTTTTAAGATTTTATTTATTTGACAGAGAGACAGAGAGAGGGAACACAAGCAGGGGAAATGGGAGAGGGAGAAGCAGGCTTCCCACTGAGCAGGGAGCCTGAGGCAGGGCTTGATCTAGGACCCTGGGATCATGACCTGAGCTGAAAGCAGACGCTTAACAACTGAGCCAGCCAGGTGACCTGTACCGTTGTTTATTATAGTAATTTATTATGTTTTTGATGTCTTTAAGGTCTTTAGTGATATCCCCTATTGATTCCTGATATTGGTAATTTGTGTCTTCCCAACTTTTTTCTCTGTTAGTCTTGAAGGAAGTTTGCCAATTTCTAAATCTTTTTAAGGAAAGAGTTTTTTGTCTCATTATTTTTTTCCATTGTTTTTCTGTCTTCAATTTCATTGATTTCTGCTCTGGTCTTTAACCCATCCTTCCTTGTTACTTTGCGTTTATTTTGCCCTTCTTTTTTTCTAGCTCTTGAGATGAGAGCCTAGATATTGATTTGAGACCTTTCTGCTTTTATAATATATGCATTTAGTGCTATCTGTTTACTTTTTAGCACTGCTTTTGCTGTGCTCCATACATTTTAATATATTTCCATTTTAATTGGTTATTTTAACCATCTACATTAAAAAATGTTAGGATTTAAGTTTGTCTTTTGTGTTGTTTTTATTGTTTCCTTCTTGTATGGTCTTATTATTAATTTCCCTTTTCTTTTTCCTGCTTTTCCTTGGCTTAATGTTATATTTTTTAGAATTCCATTTTATCTATTTTTAAGCATATATCTATGTATCTTTTTTTAGTGGTTTTTCTAGATATTACATAACAGCCTACTGATGTCATCATTTTGCCAATTCGAGTATAGAAACCTTACCTCCTTTACTCCATGTATAGTGTAATTTTCTTATAAATTTCCTCTTACATATGCTCAGAACCATATCGGTGTTATAATTTTTGCTTCAACCATCAAGCATTATTCAGAAAACTCAAAAGGAAAATGAAATTATGTGTTACTTTTACGATTTTTCTTTCTTCCTTCTTGATGTTCCAAGACTCCTTCTATAATCACTTCCTTTCTGTTTAGAGAACTTCCAATAGCCATGATTTTAAGGTAGGCTTGATGTCTTGATTTCCCTTTCATTCCTGAAGGATATTTTTTCTGTATATAGAATTCTGGATTGATAGCTCTTTCAGCATTTGAAAAGTGTTGTTCACTTCCTTCTAACATCCGTGGCTTTTGCTGAGAAGTCTGCTCTTGTGCAAAAACAAAACAAAACAAAACAAAAAGTTTTCTTAAAGATAACATCGATTTCTTCTCACTGCTTTCAGAAATTTTCTTTGTCTTTAGTTTTCAGGAGTTTGGTTATGCTTTATCTTGATATGGATTTCTTTGGGCTTATCCGTTTTAGAGTTTTCTCAGCTTCTTGAATCTGTAGGCTTATGTCTTTTGCCAAATTTGGCAAGTTTTCAGCCATATGTCTTCGAGTACTTTTCACTTTTACCCTTATTCCCCTCTTCTTCCAGAACTTTGTTGACATAAATATTAGACATTTTTAGTCCCCCGGACCTCCGAAGTTGTGTTCACTTTTCTTCCAGTCTCTTTTCTCTTTGTTGTTCAAACTGGGTCATTTCTATGGTTGCCTTCAAGTTCATGGATTCTTTTCTTTGTCCCCTTCTTTCTACTCATGAATCTACCCACTGTTTTATTTCAGTTGTTATATTTTTCAGTTCAAAGATTTTCATTTGGCTCTTCTTTATACCTTTCTTTCTTTCTTTTTTTAAAAGACGTATTTATTTGAGAGAGAGAAAGAGAGCAGGGGAAGGGGTAAAGGGAGGCAATCCTCAAGCAGGCTCCACACCCTGCATGGAGCCCAATGTGGGGCTCAGGATCAGATCATGATCCATGATCCTGAGATCATGACCTGAGCCAAAACCAAGAGTTGGCCACTTGACTGACCAACTGAGCCACCACCCAGGCACCCCTCTTTTATTTATTTCCTGAGATTTTCTATTTCTTTCTGAGGCTATGTTTTCATTTGTTTCCAAGTGTATTTGTACTTGCTTGGTAAGACATTCTTATGATGGCTTCTTTAAAATTTTAGTCAGATAATGCTAATATCCTTGTCATCACCACATTAGTGTAGATTGTCCTTTCTCATTAAGTTGAGATTTTCCTAATTCTTGGCATGAATGACTTTTGATTTATAAAATTTAAAATTTGGGTAAAATGTTATAAGGCCTTTAATTTTATTTAAACCTCTGTAGCTGGCTTCCATAGATTCTGCTCTAACAGGGAGGGTGAAGTACTTCCTGGTTACTGCAAAGTAGGAACAGAGGGTGTAGGTTTTCCACTGGGGACCCATGAAAGTAGGAGCTCCTCATTACTGATGGTGACAGTGGGATGTATGGCTCCCCACCAGGTTTCCTCTGATAACACGTTGGCAGGGTGAGGTAGGAGTATCTTGTTACTGCTCCTCACATGGCCATTATTGGCCACATTGAATGCATGGCCTCACTGCTGTGGGCGTGGTAGTAAAAGTCCTATCGCTCCACTAGACTCCTCCAACAGCACTCAAACAGGGACTAGGAGAGGCACCTCGTTACTGCCAGAAGAGGGTGGAAGTCTAGGCCCACATGGTTTCTCCACTGACACTATGAAGTGTGTGGGAGGTCACTGTTAATGCCTGGCAAGGATATGAAGAATCGATATTATTTTTTCTCTCAGTGCTTGGTAGAATTCACCAGGGATTCCATAATGGCTTGGAGATTTCTCTGTGCAAAGGTCATTCACTACCAATTCAATTTCTTTAATAGACAAAGAGTACTCAGATTATCTGTTACTTCTTGAGTGGAGTCTGTAGTTTGTCTTTCAAAGAATTTGTCCATTTTATCTAAGTTGCCAAATTTACTGGCATAAAATTGTTCATAATATTGTCTTACTATTCTTTTACTATTTATAGAATCTGAAGGAATATCATATCTCTCATTTCTAGTATTTTTAATTTGTATCTTCTCTTTTTTTTCTGATCAGTCTGACTAAAAGTTTATATTTTATTATCTTCTCAGAGAACTAGACTTTGGTTTTTACTGGAAGTCTGTATGGTTTTTCTTTTCTTCTATTTCATTGATTTCTGCTGTTATTTTATTTCTTATGCTTACTTCTGATATAATTTTTTTTTTTTTTTTTTTTAGTCTATTAAAGTGGAAGCTGAGGTTACTTATTTGAAACCATTCTTCTTTTCTGATACAGGCATTTAGTGCTACAAATGTCCTTTGAAGTACTACTTTAATGCTGTCCCATAAATTTTGATATATTGTATTTCCTTTCATTTCTTTTGATACATTATATTTGCTAATTTCCCCCTTTGATTTCTTCTTTGATCCATGGATTATTTAGAAGTGTGTTATTTACTTTCCAAATATTTGGGGTTACTGATTTCAACTTTAATTCCACTATAGCCAGAGAATGTTATTTTGTATGAATTGAATCCCTTTAAATTTATTGAGAATTCCTTTAGTCCCAGAATATGGTCTATTTTGGTAAATGTTCTGTGTACATTTTCAAAGAATGTATACTCTGCTGTTATTGGTTGAAGTGTTCTATGAATGTCAGTTACGTCAATTAGGTCAATTAGCTATCAAATCAAATTTGATAGCTGACTCTTTCCATGGCAATTTTTATTTAAACTGACATGAAAACCGGAAAAAATAAAATCTCACTTCTAGGCAATACTGAAAAACAAACAGAAAAAACAAAATTCTACCAAATACCTTAAAATATTCTAATAAATATATTTAAATTAATAAAATGGAAGAAATTTGATAGGAAAAGATAATAAAATCATAAGAAATTACTGATCTATTACCAAATTAGAGGATCAAAAATGTTAGAGCTGAAGGAGACCTCAGAGATGAGAACAGACATCTTACTTTAGAGCGACTCTGAAACTAAGAGATGTATCCAGTGCAACACACTGAATTTATGTCGACCATGCTTCACCCTTTATTACTGTTTACCTGCTCTACTGTGCAGAAGATGTGGGCATCATCCTGCTGGAAGCGCCGAACTCGAGTCAAGCCACTTAAAGTTCCTGACAATTCATTCCTATGAAGAACTCCAAAATCAGCGAATCTGATAGGCATTTCCCTCCATGATCGTGGACGATGAGCAAACATTAGACTAGAAAAAATGCAACAACACACAGCTTTTGCTCAGCACAGAAAAGATTAAGTAATTATCTAAATACTAACAAGTTACAGTTAAGCCTCAAGATTTGTAAAGACCTTATTCTGGTTCTTAGATCACCAGTTTAAAAAAAAAAATTCCTCAGGGGCACCTTGGTGCCTCAGTTGGTTAAGCACCCGACTCTTGATTTCGGCTTGGGTCATAATCTCAGGGTCGTAAGACTGAGCCCCAACGTTGGGGCTTAAGATTCTCTCTCCCTCTCCTGCTGTTCCTCCCTGTGCTCACTTTCTCTCTCTCCAAAAAAAAAAAAAATCTTCTATGAATTATTGAACTTACACCACTGCAGCACTCTGAGAAAGAACCCTGTCTATTATCTCTTTCAGAAATTCTGTGCCCTATTCTTATTCACCCAATGAATTTCCATTTACTGTGTACAATTCATTTCAAAGGCTACTTTTTTTTCTTTTTAAATATTTTATTTATTTATTTGACACAGAGAGAGAGAGAGACAGCAAGAGAGAGAACACAAGTAGGGGAAGTGGGAGAGAGAGAAGCGGGCCTCCCGACAAGCAGGGAAGCCTGATTTGGGGCTTGATCTCAGGACCCTGGGATCATGACCTGAGCCAAGGCAGACGCTTAACGACTGAGCCACCCAGGCGCCCCACAAAGGCTATTTCTTAAGTGGAGCCGTCCTGGATACTTCCCTAAATGGGGCCTGGTGGTCTCTCCTCAGACTCTGAGATCACCCCAAACATGCCACTAATTTGACACTGAACTTACATTTTCATAACTTATTGTCTACCTATCTGTTTCTGTCCCATTCTGCTCATGAGCTCCCTGAGGAAGTGGACTGTGTCTTAATTTCCTTGGCATTTCTAACACCATGCACCATAAGCACTCAAGAATTGTTCCCTATCGAATAAAAGACCGCCCTTCTAGGAAAAAAAAAAAAAAAAGACTAAAAAAACCACTCCTGGCTTTCATCCCATCACCACTAATCCGCTGTGATCCTACTTCCTTATTCCAAGGTACAAAAATTAAAATTTCATTTCCTACTTTCATTTAGACTTATTTATAATTATAGCTGAAATCACAGGTTATAACTTCAAATATTACCTAATAGGAAATTGAGTTAAAAAGTTAACACAGAGAATGCAAGACTCTAGGTTAGGTTCCACCTTCTGTTTAAAAAGAGAGCAAATGAATGTTTATACACCCATTTTCATAAAATTAAAGGTAAATATATATATTTTTTACATGCTGTCATCATAAAGTTGAACTTCTTTTAGTCTTTCCCGAATAGGGCAAATAATTTTGTTCAGTTTGTTTTGAGGTTTTATACTTACCTTCTAAGGCCAATTTACTTGAAACTATGTATGCTGATGATACAAAATTACAACAGTTGGGATATTTTTTGCAGAGACTCATGTCTATTCACATCCTATTGTGAAGTACGCTTGTCTTAAAGGGTTGAATTTGCACACTAGCTTTATGATAACTACATTGTTTCAAAGAATCTGAGACAAGACTGTAAGATGTATCACTGTATTATGTACCGCTAGAAAGGAAAATAACCATGAAGTTATGACATAAAACGAAGATGCCCCAATTACATGATGCATTCTAATTTCAGGGATGTTGAAATGTCAGAGAGTGGGTGGTAAGGTATCTTAGAATCAGTGAAATCCAGTAACCCACTGATTTTGACTTCACCAGTCTTTTCAGTATATAAGAACTAAATGTTCTGCAAGTAGGTATATTTGAAGTGTATTACTCTTACAAAAACAAATATAATAATTTTAATAAAATTGATATATAATTCCATCTCTAAGAGGCACAAAAACTAAATGGTTTCCAGCTAACATTCCACACCTGCCCAAGATCAAACACATCTTGAAGAGTAAATGCATTCCCCAGAGTGAAAGAACTTTGTAAAGATGACTGACTCCTCAGATTAAAGGAATCCGTTAACTCCAAAAAAGCAAACTAGTATTATTAAGAGCTGTGATGAGGTGTGCTGTGTGCTCTTATGCAAAGATCCGCTTCATTTTCATACTCACCAGTGCCCTGGACAGTTCATGGGCTTTAGGGCAAACGTATCCTTTTCAATATCAAAGGTAAACATGTTCTCGCTATAATGCTGCCAGTGACCTGAGGTCTCCCAGAGTTTGCTGTTGTACATGTTGGGAGAGAGCACTTCTGTGAAGTTACGTCGGTGATATTCCTCCTTTAAGATAAACACATTTAATGCTAAAATGTGGCACGACAGATCATAAGTCCATGCAAAGTAACACTAGGAGTGAATATTTCTTAATCTGGGATTACATCTTATATTAATTCGTAGTTAATGTGCCCTCAGTTTTAGGTGTGCTGCTTTCCAGATCATGAAAGAAAGATTAATGTACTCTCAGTCTCATTTTCACATTAAGTATCTTTATTTTATACTATATAATAATATATAGTATATATAATCTGTTAATTCTTTGAAAATTAGTAATTGAAATTATATATAATATTTGTCATATATAATATTATGTATGCTATTACGTATTATTAGGTATATATAAACTTTCTATAACTACAAATTCCAAAATCCTTATACATTCTAGATAAACAGCAGGTATTTTTCTATTACTTAAGAGGCAGAATCACTTTATAACTTGATAAGCATGAATGCTACGTTGCATGCAAATTTAGTTTTGATCTATTTAGTTTTAAACAGAAATGAAGCTGGGAATTTTAATTTATAACACATTAAGTGGCTGGTATCCATAAAATCATAAGCTGTCTTCTCTTCCTCCCTACCTATAAACAGCATCCCCAGTTCAATCACTCGGGACAGGAAAAGAGAGTCTTTCAACCGAAGGTCTTAGTTTATGTAAACTTTTTTTTCTTCAAGGTATCAATCAGATGATCTCTGTTGCTGGTTTCTTAGGTTCTCACCATTTGTCAATCACTTAAGGGATGTCTGGCACAGATCCAGACCAGCATATTTTAATGAAGTAGAAAAATTTTTTCTTACAGTTAAAAAAGTATAAAACATAATATTTTAAAATAACAACACTCGTTTCATATCAGTTAAAAGGATTCCGTTGTTACTCTTCAGCAGAGTAACTTTTCGGTCTGGTTGTGGATAGCTGGGTCTCAAGCCATTCAGTAAGCTGCTTTACCTATCTTTCATTTTTACTAAATTAGAAAGTCTTAACACAATAATAGATCATTACAAAGGACAGCAATTATTCTGTGGCTATGTCAGAGGCCTCTCTATGTTCAGATTAAACAAGGTCCTAAAAATTGAAGAATTTTTTTTGCGTTTGCTTTTTTGTTTTGAGTAGAGACTATTTTAAAGCTAGGCTCAGGGGATAATCAATGGACTTTAAATCCACTCTGGATAATATTGCTAATCATGTTCACAATTCATGTGTTTCGGAATGATTTTAAAGTATGCCCTATGATGAGAAATGTCATTATGCTTACAGCTTACTTTCTGCAGTTTTGCCACTATAAATAAGGTTTCTGTGGACATTCAGATACAAGTCTCTGTATGTGCATGTTTTTGTTTTTCTTAAGTAAATAACTAGGAGTGGAATTGAGAGGTCACATGATAAGCATATATTTAACTGTGTAAGAAACTGCCAAACTGTTTTTACGAAGCAGCAGTACCATTGTGCATTTCCACCAATACGAGTTAGAATCTTTCCACATTCTTGCCAATCTCTGGTATTTTCAGGTTTGTTGTTGTTGTTGTTGTTGTTGTTGTTTTGCCACGGGGTGTGGTGGGGGGAGAGTCTGGTGAACATGGAGCTTACTGCAGCTTTAACTTTCATTTCTTTCTTTCTTTCTTTTTTTTTTTTGAAAGAGAGAGAGGGAGAGACAACAAGCAGGGGTAAGGGGAGAGGGAGAGAGAGAACCTTAAGCAGGTTCCACACCCAGTGCAGAGCCCGATGTGGGGTTCAGTCTCTACAACCCTCAGATCATGACCTGAGCCAAAATCAAGAGTTGGATGCTTAGCTGACTGAGCCACACAGACATTTCCACTCAAAAGATTGTCTAGGGATAAACTGATGAAAGATGTGCAAGACCTCTAAAATAGAAGTTATAAAATACTGCTGAGGGAAAAGAAAGAACTAAATGAACTGACAAAATTTCCATGTCCATAGATTGGAAAACTCAATGTGGTCAAGGTGTCAATTATCTGCAAATTAATCTATAGAATGAATGTAATTCCAATCAAAATCCAAGCAGTTATTTTTTTAGGAAATGCAAAGGATGATATAAAATTCATATGGAAGCACAAAGAATCCAGAATAGCCAAAATGATCCTGAATAAGAATAAAATTTAAAAATTTACTTACAGTAAGTTACGGTAGTCAAAGCAATGTGGTGTTAATGCAAAGACAGACAACAAAGGGACCAAAAGAACAGAGTGAATGTCCAGAAATATATAATGGTTTAGGACAAAGATTCTACTGCAGTAATAAATGGTACTGAAGCCACTGGATAAACCTGTGAATAAAAATCAACCTTGACCCCTCTTCCCCAACACCTAAAAATGAATTCAAGCTAGACCATAGCCTTGACTCTAAAAACAAATACAATCAAGCTTCTAGAATAAAAAAAGAAGACTATTTTCATGACTCTGAAATCGGCAAAGATTCCTTAAAGAGGTCATGAAAAGCCCTAACCAGAAAAGAAAAGAATAATATACCAGACTTTGTTAAACATGAGAACTGTTGGCTAAAAGGCATCATTAAGAAAGTGAATCAGGGGCGCCTGGGTGGTTCAGTGGGTTAAGCCTCTGTCTTCGGCTCAGGTCACAATCTCAGGGTCCTCGGATTGAGCCCCGCATCGGGCTCTCTGCTTGGCGGGGAGCCTGCTTCCCCCTCTCTCTCTGCTTGCCTCTCTACTTGTGATCTGTCCCTCTCTGTCAAATAAATAAACAAAATCTTAAAAAAAAAAAAAAAGAAAGTGAATCAATAAGCCACAGCTTGAAAAAATGCACTCACAATATACTCATTCAGGAAATGAT
This sequence comes from Martes martes, assembly GCF_963455335.1. NCBI lineage: Eukaryota > Metazoa > Chordata > Mammalia > Carnivora > Mustelidae > Martes > Martes martes. The sequence goes on from NC_137894.1 coordinate 18,864,286, forward strand.
GCATATCAGAATAAATAAAGAGCCCCTAAAAATCAATAATAAAAAGACAACTCAGTTTTTTAAGATGGGGAAAAGACTTAAACAGGAACTTCACAAAAGAGGATATCCAAACGACCAACAAACATATGGAAAGGCTGTCATATCATTATTCATCAGGGAAATGCAGAATAATACCATGGTACCTCCCCGAACAACAAACTGATAATACCAAGTGTTGAAGAGCATGTAGAGTAACTGGAATGCTCATACATTTCTGGAAGGAACAGTATATGGATCAACCACTAAAAACCATTCAATATTTTCTTAAATTGGTCATTACCATCCTATGACCTAGCAATTCCACTCCTAGGTATATGCCCAAGAGAAGTGAGTACCTGTGCCCACCAAAAGACAGGTACAAAAATGTTGGTAACAGCTTCATGTATAATAGCTCCAAAGTGGAAACAACGTAAATGTAAATGTACGCCTACAGGAGAACAAATAAATACCCTGTTCTATAGTCACAGAATGAAATACCTCAAACAATAGAAAGAAAATTATACACAAAATTTGGATGAATCTCGGACATTAAGTGGAACAAAAGAAGCCAGAAACACAATAGCTAATATTGTATGAAGTTTACGACAAGGCACAGCTGATCTACAGTTAAGAGAAATCAGCAAGATCATCTCAGGTGAGAAGAGGGGAGGCAGGTATTGATTGGGAAGATGCAGGAGGACTTTATGAACGGATGGAACTGTCCTAGGGGCACCTGGGTGAAATCAACTCTTGATTTCAGTTCAGGTCATGATCTCAGGATGGTGGGATCAAGCCCTGTGCTGGCTCCACACTGAGCCGGGAGTCTGCTGGTCCTTCTCCATGAGTTCCTCCCCTGCTCTCTCTGTGTCTCTCTCCCTCTCAAATAAATAAATAAATAAATAATTTTTTTTTTTTTTAAAAAGGATGGAACTGTTCTATGTCTTGATTTAGGTGGTGATTGTATAGATGCACACACGTGTGAAAATTTCTTATGCTGTAAGCTTCATATTTATGCATTTCAGCAAATGTAACTTGAACTTCAACCAGCAATTCTGGCATCAGCCTCCACCTGAATGCAGTCATATAAGGAACTCAATGTAGAACCACCTTGATAAGCCTAACACACAGACCATTAGAGATAATAATTTTTAAAAAATGGGGACGCCTGGGTGGCTCAGTTGGTTAAGTGTCTGCCTTCAGTTCAGGTCATGATCCCAGGGTCCTAGGATTAAGTCCCGCATCAGGCTCCCTGCTCCTCGGGAATCCTGCCTCTCCCTCCCCCACTCCCCCTGCTAGTGTTACCTCTCTCACTGTGTCTCTCTCTGTCAAATAAATAAATAAGATCTTTAAAGAAAAGAAAGGAAAGGAAAGGAAAAGGCCAAGGCCATTTTAAGCAACTAAGCTTTGGGACATTCTGTTATGCTCCAATAGACAACCAGAACAGAATTTGCACCAGATGTGGGTGCTGCTATAATAGAAACCTAAAATATGCAGCCTTGACTTTGGAGCCAGATGGTGGGCGGGAGCTGGAAGGCTAGAGACTCTCTGTGAGGACTTGGAAGGACAGTGAGGAAAATACATTGGAGGATGAAGAAAAGGGACTCTTGTTGTGTGGTACCAGAAAACGGGTAACACCAACACCTGAGGTGATAAAAAAACAGAAAAACTACCCAAAGGATTCATGGACTATAGCTAGGATGTGTCTAGGCAGAAAGAAGAAAGGGACAAGTGACTTCTTATGGCTGCCTATCACAAAATGTAAGAGAGACATAAACTAAATAGGGTACTATTACGTTTTTGAGAGGGAATATCAAAATGCAAGGACCTGTTGGATTCAAAAATAAAACTACTGCATCCTTAGACTCTCCCAGCAAAAGACTCACAGGGTAAGAAAGGCTTGTCACCACCAATAAAGCAGGGCCTAGGGTAAAGCACTTGAGGGTATGGCTGTGTGTCACTTGTGAAGACCTCAGAATGATCCACGGGATAGCTGGAGAGTCTTAAGACTGTGCTTGGTAGACTCTGTCACCTAGACAATAAGACTTTTTAAATTTTTTTAATTTTAAGATTTGTTTTGAGAGAGAGAGTGCATATGAGCTGGAGGCAAAGGGAGAGAGAATCCAAAGCAGACTCTGCACTGACCCCAGAGCCCAAGGAGGGGCTCAGTCTCACAACTTCGAGATCATGACCTGAGCCAAAACTGTAAGTCAGACACTTAACTGACTGAGCCACACAAGCACCCCAAACATTAAGGCTTTTAAAAATCTTGAGTGTACTGGGGCGCCTGGGTGGCTCAGTGGGTTAAAGCTTTTGCCTTCGGCTCTGGTCATGATCCCAGGGTCCTGGGATCGAGCCCCACACTGGGCTCTCGGCTCAGTGGGGAGCCTGCATCCCCCACCCCCCCACGCCTGCCTCTCTGCCTACAGGTGACCTCTGTCTGTCAAATAAATAAATAAAATCTTAAAAAAAAAAAGAATCTTAAGTGTACTGTCTCACATCAACCTCACAGGCAGGCTTAGGTAGAGAACGATATGGCTCAAAAAGAGACACCAGTGTGATTTTCACCTAGTGTTGATTATAACTGTATATAAAAGATCTCATGAAGCTTTTAAAAGAATTGTACTGGCTTAGACTAAAAGGGACAGAGACAGCACACAATGAGATGAGGTCTTGGAACCCCTAAACACCTACCAAAAGAAACAGATTGAGAATATTGAGAAAGCTACACAGAGGTCTACATGGGCTATTTCTCATGGTAAAGCAAGGATGATGCAAAGGTCAGAACCAAAACCCATGCAGAGACAAAAGTCCTAACCAACGTGCATTTTCTGACCAGGGAGAAAGAACAAGTACGTTGTCAGGATTTCTGCAGATCAGTGACTACTACTCTCCCCCAACCCTTTTTGAATGGCAGTATGCACTGCATCCTGTTTGTTTGCCATTATTTTGTAATGTGGCGGCGGGGAGGTGGCCCACAGATTATTTTCCCTTTAGTTCGCAGATCTCACAATGAGCGGGCTGCACTTGGTGATCTGTACTTTGCTTCTGAGGAGCCTCATCTGCACCCAGACCTGATTCAGATGACATATTATTAGATGTTCGACCAACGCAGTAATTGGATGAGATCTGGAACAGTTTGCTACCCAGTAGAACACATTCGAAGAGCAGAATTAACTGTCCTCCAGGCTTTCAGAGCTGAGGAGACCAGACTGTCAACTGGAAACCCCACAGGGTCATGTCCTAGAAATATGGATGAAGAAGAGATAGACTGTGTCTTATCAAAACGAAAGCCCAGCCTTTACTCAGCTCAATCTTTAACTGGATCAAGCAATTAGCCTTCAGTCTTGGCAGGAGGTAAATGCTCTTGTGGGGGATGACATTATCTACAGCCTTTCAAGTTCTTTTTATATACAGTATTTAGATATAATTAAAAATTACTAAATATGGGAAAAGGCAAGACCATATAGAAGAGAAAAAACAGGTAAAATCCCTGTAAATGTTTTTGTTTCGTTTTGTTTTGTTTGCATGTAAAGGCCAATTTCTTCAGACAAAGGTATCTGGAAATTCAGAGTCCTCTGCCTCATCTGTGTCTGCCAAAAATTCTTGCTCCAAAATTCAGGAACCCATTCTTTCCCACAAGTGCCATTACCTTAGCATAAGACACAACTGGGGCTGTGAATTCAAATGACTTTACAATTCTGCAGCCCATACAATCAGGCCTCGGGTCTAATCATCAGCCATGTGTGTCTTGCATCTATAAAGATAAGAGATTCCTTTCAGGCCACCATAGAGGTTTTCTGGTTATTCTCCACACACTCAGCCCCTAACCTCGAGAGTTGAAGGTGCCAGGGGCTGTGTTGATTCTCCACAAAGACAGCCCATCTGAAATAGCAGTTGTGATGGCCATCACCACCTGCTCAAGTCCTGGATAATCTTTAGTGATTCTTCAAGGCCCTCTGGCCTACCATGGCTTCACCCTGGCCAATCCCTACTGGAAGGTATGTAGCCCAGGTGATAGAGTCCACAGAACTTAGCCTCCAGAGGCACGGCACAAGAAGAGAGGGAAGAGAAATGAGACTGGTGAGGTGGACAGAGAATAACCAGCTCACGCCACTAACCTTTTCTCAGGAAGTTACTCAAGAAAGTGCTTCCCCAGATGAGAGGGATAAGGAAGGAAGAGGAAGATGTGGGATGAGGAAAGAGGAGAATGAACATAGCAGAGATGTGAGGGGAGTCGTGAGACTGATGAAGAAAACAAGTCCTAAGATGTCAGTTGGCAAGAATCCCTGTAGCAAGTTAATTCTAGAACAAGAGGACCACATTTTTAAAATTACTGAGATATTACCTGGATCATCAGAAAACACTTGTAAGGAGTTTTGCAGTTTTGAGGAAAAGTTTGAGGATGAATTAGTGATAAGAACTAAATAAGTTAGTGATATAAAACTGAGTAAGTGAAAATTTAGGTAATTATTAATTATGGGAAAGACAAAAAACACACAAAAAAGGAAACATAATCCTAACAGTCTACATGGATCACCTTTGAACAGAATCTATAGTTCAAATGATATAAACTGAAGACTTTCTGATCTATAAACTTTATTATAAGAAGGTATTTTGCACAATTGTCTTTACCCTTGGCTCTGGATGGAGGTGCCAAGTCACCTGGGAGTCACACCACGGACAATGGAGAGGGACCATGGACCATATTTTGAGAAGCAACCCTTCATCATTTAGCACTGTGTACCAGTTAGACACTTCCTCCTTTCTTCTCCTTCACAGGGAGTTCCATGCTTTGCCTAATAATGCTTATCTCTGTATTGTTCATGTTCTAGAAACTTCCGTGGATGGGAGGTACACTTACTGAAATCCCAAGAATGCATTTTACCTAGGGAATATAGAATTTATCTCAATTTTTTCTGAGGCTCAACCCAGTATTTCTCTTCTAGGTTCAAAACTCTTATTAATATTACTAAACTAAAGTTAATGAAAATGCTTGGCCATCTTACTATGAAAGAAAATAGTAAAATGTAAAATGGGGCTGAATGAGAAAAACATTTTAAAAGTTAACTTACTCGTATGAAATCCATAAGTGTATTATAAATGAAGGCTCCTCTGGGAAGAAAAAAACAGCTTCCAGGACTCAAATCATGGAAAAAGAACAGTTCTTGTTCCTAGATTAAAACAATAAATGCATCTCAAATCTCACTGCCATTGATCAATATTTACTATACATATGTGACATGCTAGGAATGACTCAGTTACAAGTTCCATCTTCTAACGACTGACTTCTCGAAGCCCCCTCAATACTTACCTCTATGTACTAGCACACATAAAATCACAATTTGTATTTATGGTTAGTTAGCTTTCGTTCACCTTTTATTTACTGCTGATTTTTGACTGGGCACCTGGGAGCGTGGACCTCGTGGGCAGAGAATGTGGCACAAAGTTCAGAAAAGTTCACCTCGGGAGGTGGGCTCTACCTGGTGGGGATCATCATCATGGCTGTCACCACTGAACACCTGCCCCATGCTGCCACCGCCATCCAGCATCTGTCCTCCTATTAGCCCTGCAAGGGCTTCCAAGCAAGAGATGAGCACAGGGAGTCCCAGAAACAAATACCCGGGCCCCCACATAACACAGCTCCTAAATGGCCCAATGGAGACTGAACCCTGTTCCCCAAATACAAAGTATGTTATCAAGGCCATACAACTTTTTAAAAACACTATTTTTGTTTCACGGTAAGAATGAGAGAAGGGTGTAATTTCTAAATTTAACAGAAGACACGGGAAGGCAAGAGGTGAGAAGACATTTAGGGGATCAGCAAGCAAGAACCCAACAGCAAACTCAACTCAGAGTGCTAGCAAAAAACAGAAGACTGGACAAGAGAAGAAGAGACACCGAACAATTTAATCAGGGGCCAACAAAGCAAATCCCCATCGTGCTGGTGATCAGGACACACAGGTACCTTTCCAATCTTCCTGTGATCTCGGTTCTTGGCTTCCTCTTGGAACTTTTCCCAGGTCTTCATCATCTTGTTATCAGGGAAGGAGATCCCGTAGATCCTCTGCAGTGTTTCCATTTTGGGATTTCCCTCCCAATACGTTGAGGAATTCTACACATCCAACAGGATTTAGGGAAGCACACCAAACATTTGGTGATAAATAAACCTGCTTTTAAACATGTGCATAATTTTCCGTGATATCATCCACGTAGCTTTACCTAAAGATGACTTTTGTTACCCCTGGAAAGACTTCGAAATGGAGTCTAAGTAAACCTGCCCAGCCCAAATCCATCAGAAAATGATTGAGTCCGCTGTGGACTGTGGGAATGGGAAGTGTGGGAGAAGGGGAAGACGGGCAAGGCCAGAGTAATTGCACCACCGAACGGAGAAGCAGCGGAGGAAGGGGGACGTGATGATCCAGTCAAGGGTTCCTGTTCACTTACGGTGATTCGAGAAAACAATACCTTAACATCTATAAATCTATATGTCTTAACTATCTTATATCTATATATTTTATCTACATGCAGAACAATGTCTTAACATATCATATGAAAAACAAAGGCAAAGTAAGGTTAGATAATAAAAAAATAAAAGCTACTTGTAAGGTACTAATAATCAAAAATGTAAAAAATTAGGGGGTGCCTGGGTGGCTCAGTGGGTTAAAGCCTCTGCCTTCGGCTCAGGTCATGATCCTGGGGTCCTGGGATCGAGCCCCGCATCAGGCTCTCTGCTCAGCAGGGAGCCTGCTTCCTCCTCTCTCTGCCTGCCTCTCTGCCTACTTGTGATCTTTGTCTGTCGAATGAATAAATAAAATCATTTTTAAAAATGTAAAAAATTATAGTATTTTTAGAAGTGTATGTAAAAATCAAATAATGAAGTATTTTTACAATACTGCAATGTTCGGATTATAAAAGATATGATTGAAATTCCTCATTATCCGGGTCACCTTAAGTTTGCTGTATTAAAAAAAAATCCTTACCTTGAAAATTTTTATGGTTTTAATTTTTCCAGTGTGTCTTACATGGGGGCCTTTGCAGAGGTCAATTAGCGGACCACACCTATAATGAAATATTTCAGACATGCCCAGTTACAGTTACAGCTTTACGGATCATTCATTACAAACTGCGCTTTCATGTTTAAAGTGAAGAATCTCACTTATTTATATATCTTTGGTCAATTTTTAATTTGGGGATAACTTAAAATAAAAGTAATTTTTAATTTAGGATAAAGAGGCAATTTATCTAGCCTTAGATCCCAGTATTCCCTCCTCAGCTCAAATTCAAAAGTTACAGGGCTCCTAGGTGGCTTAGTTGGTTAAGCAACTGCCTTCGGCTCAGGTCATGATCCTAGAGTCCAGCTACGGATCCTGCATCGGGCTCCCAGCTCCACAGGGAGTCTGCTCCTCCCTCTGACCTTCTCCCCTCTCATGCTCTCTCACTGTCTCTCTCAAATAAGTAAATACAATTTTTTAAAAAAATTCAGAAGTTACATGATCTTCTGAAACTAACTATACATGAAGACCCCACTTTTCATTGTCATATCCCAAGGCTCTTAAAAACCTTCCACTTTCGTAAAATCAAAAAGTCATTCCCCTGCTCTACACTAACTTTCAAAACCAAAATTACCTGCAATTTATACAAAATGTACTAACTTGATACCTCACTCTAAAAATAAACTTCACCAAACCCACAGAAGGTACCCCAACAAGAGTGAACCATGATGCAGACTCTGGGCTCTCTGTGACTGTGACGTGTCCATCATATGAAGGTCCATCACTTGTAACTAATGTGTCAGTCTGTGGGGGGTTTTGAGAGTGAGTGAGGCTGTGCATGTGTGAGGGGTACAGGAGAAATTGCTGTGCCTTCTCCATTTTGCTGTGGACCTAAACCTATTCTTAAAAATCAGGTCTGGGGTGCCTGGATGGCTCAGTTGATGAAGCCTCTCCCTTCACTCAAGTCATGATCCGAGGGTCCTGGGATCGAGCCCTGCATCGGGCTCCCTGCTCAGCGGGGAGTCTGCTTCTCCCTCCCTCCCTCCTTCTGCTCCTCTCCCCTGCATGTGTGTGCACTCTCTCTCCGTCTCTCTCAAATAAATAAATAAAACATTTTTTAAAAAATCAGAACCCTCTTACACTGTTGGTGGGAATGCAAGTTGGTGCAGCCACTTTGAAAACAGTGTGGAAATTTCTCAAGAAATTAAAAATAGGGGTGCCTGGGTGGCTCAGTGGGTTAAAGCCTCTGTCTTCAGCTCAGGTCATGATCCCAGGGTCCTGGGATCGAGCCCCATATCGGGCTCTCTGCTCAACAGGGAGCCTGCTTCCTCCTCTCTCTCTGCCTGCTTCTCTGCCTAATTGTGATCTCTGTCAAATAAATAAATAAAATCTTAAAAAAAAAAGAAGAAATTAAAAATAGAGCTTCCCTATGACCCTGAATAGCATTACTGGGTATTTACCCGAAAGATACAGATGTAGTGAAAAGAAGGGCCATCTGTACCCCAGTGTTCATAGCAGCAATGGCCATAGTCGCCAAACTGTGGAAAGAGCCAAGATGCCCTCCAACAGACGAATGGATAAAAATGATGTGGTCCATATATACTATGCAGTATTATGCCTCCATCAGAAAGGATGAATACCCAACTTTTATATCAACATGGACAGGACTAGGGGAGATTATGCTGAGTGAAATAAGTCAAGCAGAGAGAGTCAATTATCATATGGTTTCACTTACTTGTGGAGCATAAGAAATAACATGGAGGACATGGAGAGGAGATGGGAGATGGAGAGGAGAAGGGAGTTGGGGGAAATTGGAGGGGGAGATGAACCATGAGAGACTGTGGACTCTGAAAAACAATCTGAGGGTTTGGGGGGGGGTGGGGATTGGGTGAGCCTGGTGGTGGGTATTAAGGAGGGCACGTATTGCATGGAGCACTGGGTGTGGTGCATAAACAATGAATTTTGGAACACTGAAAAAAATTAAATTAACTTAAATTTAAAAAAAGAAAATTTGAGGGGCACCTGGGTGGCTCAGTGGGGTAAGCCTCTGCCTTCAGCTCAGGTCATGATCCCAGGGTCCTGGGATCGAGCGCCACATCGGGCTCTCTGCTCAGCAGGGAGCCTGCCTCCCCCTGCCCCTCTGCCTGCCTCTCTGCCTACTTGTGATGTCTCTCTCTGTCAAATAAATTAAAAAAGAAAAAAAAAAGAAAAAGAAAATTTGAGGAAATATATAAAAGAAAAAAATCAGGGCTGTTTAAAAAGTAAATAAATAAATTTCAAGAGTGTTCTATTTGTTTTTACGCCCTCTGGCATTATGACAAATTGCTTGTCTTTTGGTATACTAAAACAGAACACTGACTTACAGTGCAACTCTCGGGCTAAAGTTTAAAAGTGGTGTCAGAGATGACACCACTATTAAAACACTTGGTGGCACTCCTGGGTAGCTCAGTTGGTTAATCGTCTGACTCTTGATTTTGGCTCAGGTCATGATCTCAGGGCAGAGCACTCAAGCCCGACATCATGTGCTGGGCATGGAACCTACTTAAGATTCTCTCTCTCCCTCTCCCTCTGTCCCCTCCTCACTGGCGGCTTATGCCCTCTCTCTCTCTCTTTCAAACACAAAACACAACAAACAAAAAAACAAAAGGCACCTAATAGTGTTGCTGGGAATTCACTCATACCTCTAACAAACAAGGACCCCAAACCTTAATAAGCAGACTTTTTTTTCCAAGAATAGAAACATTTAAAACACAAATGACGCAGTATTTATAAATTTGTATAACAGTCAGAGGGGAGGTCCTTAAAATCAATTAATTTAAGGAAAATTTAATAAAGAAAGTGAGTTGTTCCTTAACTATTCTAACCAATTTTAAATATTTTTAAAGTTCACTGCTTAAAAAGTTAAAAATAACACTGAATACATAAAAGAACTGGTTTATTCACCAAAGTGAAATAAGCTTTAAAGATGAAAATATCATTTCTTTGAATGACCAGGCTGTATTGTTCTCTGCCCAAAATGGCAGTGGTAAACCAACACTCAGAGGAATGGAAGGAATGCCTAATTAGCACGAAAGACTTCAATACTCTAATCTTTAAATAACCCTATAGGAAGAAAAGCAATTCATTTTCCAAAAATTAAACTGGCAGAATAAGAAGTGCCAGTGTTGACCTAAGTAAGGCTCAAAAAAATAACCAAAAAGGCTCAAGTATTAGAAGCCAGAATTTTAAAACAGCATATCTTTTCTATTTCTTTGTGTATCTTTAAGCTTTAAAATGCATATTCTAACATTAATTTGAATTACAGGTAAGAATAATAAAACCTTATCAGGTCATTGGAAAATGGAAAAAATAAGGCAAGCAGGCATCTATCCTGTTTCAATGTCAAAGGGCAATGAGTTCATATTATAATGCAAGAAATGCCCTGTGCATAGCTTTGCTTAGAGGGGAGACGACTTGACTTACAGCACAATTAATCGCCAGAACCATAAATACTTGACTGTGGAAGGTAAATGCCCTTAGGAGGATAGCTGTGATTTCAATTACATAGACATCAGATCTTCTAAGATGGGACCGTGAAGGTCACAGAAGCAGCCAGCCAGCCAGAACACACAGACATGGAGGACAGCAATTACCTGTCAGGTAGCTTAAAAAAAAAAATGCATGAATAAAAAAGGGGTTTAGAGGTTAAAGGAACAGAACTAAGTCATGGAGGTACTGACTTCACTTGCCTCTTCTACCATTTGATTTGCCTTTGGTTCCCAAAACACATTGTCTTTCATTATGTTTCATCATGAATATCCAGCTAATGCATGAACATTAATGCTCTTGGACTCCAGGAAATGGGGAGTGTGGTGAGAGGCAGAAAAATCACTGTAGGATAAAGATGGCCTCAACAACTCTTGGTGCCACGTTAATAAGAATATGGGAGGACAAAACAAAATTCCCTTCCTTAAGAGCCCCCACTAAAATGTAAGGCATTGGGCAAACACAGTCTCACCCACGGCGGGGAAGGTGCCATCACCACTAACGTCCAGGAAACAAAAATTTAGGGTTTAGCAACAGCCTGATAAATACAAACGAAGAGGGAGTAATTTCCCTTTGCTGATAACATTTTGGAGTCCCAAATCCAAGTAGTACATCAACCATGAGAATTTACAAATACACCATCCACCCAAAGACCAACTTCTTCTACTTCTCACACCTTCAAGTTTGCCATGAGCAACGCTTAAAATTGACACACACTTTACCTGTAAACTGTCGTAGTGGGCGTGTTCACTTTCTCATTCAGGATGCGGCACTTAAATTTATTGTACTACAAAGAAAAATATATTTACATATTATTATGTAAAATATTTAAGTAGGAAGAAAAACTTTTACTTTCTTCAACAGACACTGAATGGGTGTCTACTGTGTTCTAGCTGCTGAGACCTGGGAAATACCATGAGCTCACAGCTGAGAGCGGTAGTGTCGAAACCAGGAGCCATGAGCCCGAGTGGCTACAGAGCACTCGCAACGGAACCAGTCTGAAATGAGATGAGCTTAAGTGTGAAACACAAGGGATTTCTTACTGTGAAAGACAGGATGTAAAATAACTTATTAAGTACTTTGATGTCGGTCGCAGACTGAACTGATATTTTTTATATAATGGGTTAAAAAATGTTATAAAAATTAATCCCACCATTTTTTTGCTGTTAGAATGTGGCTACCAGAAAATTTAAGACTACATATGTGGCTCAGATTTGTAGATCACATTACATTTTTGTTTTTTTTAATTTTTAATTTAAATTCAATTAGCCAACATATAGCACATCATTATCACATTATATTTTTATTGAACAGCACTGTTCTAGAAGATTCTGACTTTTTTCATCTCATTTCCAAAATGTATATCTTTCAAGTTTTTATTTAAATTTCAGTTAGTAGTTTCAGGTGTACAATATAGTGATTCATCACTTCCATACATCACCCGGTGTTTATCACAAGTGCCCTTCTTAATCCCCATCTCCTATTTCACCTATCCCCCCACCCACCTCCCCTCTGGTAACCATCAATTTGTTCTCTGTAGTTAAGAATGTTTCTTGGGTTGCCTCTCTCTCTCTTTTATTTTCCCTTTGCTCATTTATTTAGTTTCTTAAATTCCACATATGAGTGAAATCACTCATTTGTCTTTCTCTGACTTATTTAGCTCAATCCATGTCTTCCTAGGAAACATTCCATTCTTTTTTATGGGTGAATAATACTCCACTGTAGGTTTATAAACCACATCTTCTTTATCCATTCATCAGCTGACGGATACTTGGGTTGTTTCCATATTTTGGCTATTGTAGATAGTGGTGCTATAAACATTGGGATGTATGTATCCCTCTGAATTAGTATTTTGGTGTTCTTTGGGTAAACACGTAGTAGTACTGGATTGCTGGATCCTAAGGTAGTTCTATTTTTAATTTTCTGAGGAACCCACATACTGCTTCCCAGAGTGGCTGCACCAGTTTGCATTCCCACCAACAGTACAACAGGAATCCCCTTTCCCCATATCCTTGCCAACACTCGCTATTTCTTGTGTTGTTGATTTTAGCTATTCTGATAAGTGTGAGGTGATATCTCATTGGAGTTTGGATTTGTATTTCCCTGGTGATGAGTTATGATGAGCATCTTTTTGTGTGTCTACTGGCCATCTGGATGTCTTCCTTGGAAAAATGTCTATGCATGTCTTCTGCCCATTTTTCATCAGATTACTCTTTTTGGGGGTGTTGTTTGGTAAGTTCTTTATATATTTTGGATACTAACCTTCTATCAGATACGTTATTTGCAAATATCTTCTCCCATTCAATAGGTTGCCTTTTATTTTGTTAATTGTTTCCATTGTCGTATAGAGCTTTTTGTGCTGATGTAGTCCCGATAGTTGTTTTGTTTTTTTTTTAAGATTTTTTTATCTATTTCACACAGAGAGAGAGAGATCACAAGTAGGCAGAGAGGCAGGCAGAGAGAGAGGGGGAAGCAGGCTCCCCACCGAGCAGAGAGCCTGATGTGGGGCTCGATCCCAGGACCCTGGGATCATGACCTGGGCCGAAGGCAGAGGCTTTAACCCACCGAGCCACCCAGGTGCCCCCCAATAGTTTATTTTTGCTTTTATATCCCTTGCCTCAGGAGACATAGCTAGAAAGAAGCTGTTACAGCCTCTGTCAAAAAGGATACTGCCTGTGCTCTCCAGGATTTTTATGGTTTTATGTCTCACATTCAGGTTAGAAGAATCCAATTTTAACCACATGAAATAAATAAAATTCTGAGGACATGGCCACTCTATTGCATAAAACGAAAACAAAGTTTATAGAAAACGATCTTATCATTACATTAACAACTCAGCAAACATGTTTCCTTTCTTTCCTGCTTTCATCACTACTACCTTGGTGCCAGGTAGTTTTTATTAAATGACTATTTAAAGGGTATAATTGTTGGGAGGAAAAAATAGATTTGTATGATTTAACTTTTATGAAACATAAGTATGTTTCATACTTATATGTTCAAATCAAATCATTTTTCTTCACAGACATTTAAGTTTAGTTCTTAAGAGTAGCTGCAAAAAGGCAACCCACAGAATAGGAGAAAATAATGGCAAATCACGTATTTGATACAGGATTAATATCCAGAATATATGAAGAACTCCTATAATTCAACAACAAAAAACAAACAACCCAATTACAAAGTGGGCAAAGGACTGGAATAGACATTTCCCCAAATAAGACACACAACTGGCCAACAGGTCTATGAAAATATGCTTAACATCACTCGTCATTCGGGAAACGCAAATCAACAGCACAATGAGATACCACCTCACATCCATTAGGATGGCTACAACCAACAAAACAGAGAACTACAAGTGTTGGCGAGGATGTGGAGAAATTGGAACGCTTGGGCACTGCTGGTGGGAATGTAAAATGATGCGGCTCCTGTGGCGAACATTCTGGCAGTTGACAGAGAATTTCTACATGATCCAGCAGCTTCTGGGTATAGACCCCAAAGAACTGAAAGCAGGCACTAGAACAGATATTTGCACAGCCATGTTCACAGAGACACTTTTCACAATAGTCAAAAGGTGGAAACAACCCAAGTGTCCCCCAACAGATGAATGAATGAACAAAAAATGTGGTCGATACATACAACGGAGTATTATCCAGCCTTCAAAAGGAAGGAAATTCTGACATAGGCTACAACATGGACGAACCTTGAGGACATAATGCTAGTGAAAGGAGGAGGTCACAAAAGGACAAATATTGTATGATTCCACTTATACGGTTCTTAGGGTAGTCAGATCCGTAGAGGCAGAAAAAGGGGGAGTTCGTGTTTATAGGTGTGGGGTTCCAGGTGGAGAAGCGGAAAAAGCTCTGGAGACAGATGGTGGTCATGGTTGCACAGTATGAATGTACCAAACGCCACAGATCTGTACACTTAAAAATGGTTAACATAATACATTTTTCTAGTTTGCATATTTTACCACACACACCCCCCCCCCCCACACACACACACACGAGAAGCTGCAACTTTACCTAGCCCAAGCCTATATTTTAATTCAAGCCCACAGAACTAATAGTCTTACATATTCAAATCGCGTGCTTTCTCTAATATGACTTCAAAAATAAAGCCAGGGGGCGCCTGGATGGCTCAGTTGCTTAAGCATCTGGCTCTTGATTTCAGTTATGGTCATGATCTCAGGGCTGTGAGACTGAGCCCTCTGTCAGGCTCCAGTCTGGGCTGGGTGCAGAGCCTGCTGAAGATTCTCTCCCTGTCCCCCTGCCCCTCTCCTCCCCTATCCCCCACCCCTGCTCACACGTGTGCACACACACTCTCACTCTCTCTCTCAAAAATAAATAAATAAAAATTAAATTAGATGAAGAATATATTTACATATGTTGGTCAAAATAATATAAAGAGAAAGCAGAAGTAGCATTGCATTTAGCAGTCAGAATATTAACAACACCCAAAATTAATTTCATTTATAAACACACACATGAAAATTATTCAGCTGGTCCTCCACCTACATATATCTGCATTAAAATGTTCCAGGGGCGCCTGGGTGGCTCAGTGGGTTAAGCCTCTGCCTTCGGCTCAGGTCATTGTCTCAGGGTCCTGGGATCCAGCCCCACATTGGGCTCTCTGCTCGGCAGGGAGCCTGCTTCCCCTTCTCTCTGCTTGCCTGTCTGCCTGCTTGTGATCTCTCTCTCTCTCTGTGTCAAATAAATAAATAAAATCTTTTAAAAAAAAATAAAATGAAATGTTTGGGACTCAGTAGGGACATATCACTTTGGGTGACTAGGGACCACTTCACAGTAGGCTGCAAAACTGTCTGAACAAGGTGGCAGGCAACACTCAATTATCTGTTTAAAAAAAAAAAAAAAGCTGTCTATGTCAACTAATCATTTTTAATATTCCTGGCAAAAGGTTTTCTTATTCTAAAGAGTTTCCCGAAATCACCTTAAACATTTCGAGGAGCACTTCCTTGCTGACTTCCAGTCTTTCGAAAGGCTGCTTTTCTTTGATGATGGTCTTACAGATGTCCTCCAAGGCTGACAGCTCCGTGCTGGACACGGCCCTAAAAAGAAGAGCAAGCGAGGGTCAACAGAGTTCTCAGCCACCCTGCGATGTCCTTTCTGTGGATCGCTGTCACTTAGCAACACACTGTCCGCACTGAGCAATTCTGCGTTTTACTGCACCAGGCCTTCAGAGAGTTAGACGTCCACAGGGATGGCAGATCTACTCACTGCTTGAAGAAGAATCCTGAGGGAGGCCCCCGACAGAGGAAATGATTTGCCCGCAGTTCTCTGCAATTTGAAAAGCCCGGTTAGGATCCTCCTGGGTTAGAGGGTAAGCTCCTTTGAGGCCTGTTCTTCGTGCGGTCCAGCCTGTACTTCACGCATCGACACTTTTGTTCAAAAGAGCTGTAGTAAGTGCCCACAAAGCCCCGCCTTCAGGGACTGCAGAATCAGCGCTGGGGACAGATCTGTGGGTGTGAGCTGCAGTGTCCAGTCTGGCACTCGCAGGGAGTGGGCCTCCGGGAGCCAGAGGCTGACCCCCTTCACCTGTTCCCTGGTTTACCCTCACTCCCCTCCACCCACGCCGCTTCCTTGCCTTTCCTCAAACAAGCCAGGCATAGGCCCACACCAGGGAGGTCCCAGAGGCCTAGAAGGTTCTTCCCCCAAATGTCCATAAATACCCCCCCGACACACACACACACAATAGCCTCAGAACTTGCTCCCTTCCTCCATCTGGGTCCCTGCTTCAGCACCTCTTTCCCCTTTCCTGACCACGCGTCATGGCACACACCTCCCCCACCTGGCTTCTTTTTCTTCCAACCGCTCATTGCCACCTGACAGTGGATGGCTGCTGGTTCGTTTCCTGTGTAAGCTAAACAGACTGTGAGCTCCACGGGAACAGACTAATGTGTTCCCTGCTGCGTCACCAGCACCGAGCCCAGAGCACACGATAGGGGGTCCGAAAATCTTGTTGAATGAGTACTGGGTGCTCAGTGCGGTGGTGAAAGTTAAGGACAGAATGTACCAAAGTCATCCAGCAAGAGACATCGTGGGTCTAAATGAGGCAGAAGTACGAAGGAAGAGGGGAGGGTGGGAGAACCATTTAGGAGATGGAATTGGAAGAACTGGATTGAGGGAGGGACAGAAATGGGAAAGCCCTCAGGTCTGAGCTTTGGCATCTAGTCCTTAAGAGCTATGGGGATACAGCTGGTGGGCTGGGGCTGGGCCTGTGGCTACTGATTTCAAGCACAGACCTACCGAAGGTGAGGCCTCTGTGCCCTACTCTGCCCGGTACTTATCTGCGTGAGATGTCTGGCCAAAGTGGGCAGCACCCCTCGTTATTATGGAGCGGAAACTGAACCGACCGCTCTCTGGGGATTACATTTGAGATTCTGTTCTTAAGTTAGTACTAGGCTCTGGCAGGTCTCATGTGAAATAAATGATATATCACTTCCTTCTGGGGAGAAGAAAGAAAGTTGGAGAAGCTGGTCTGGAATCTAAACTCATAAAAAAATAATTTTCCAACATACCCAATCTATATTCAAGTTACAGAACATAGACACATTCGCTAAATTAATATGTAACCATGATACACGCATGCCTTCAGAAGTGACTCTGCAGTGGTGTTACCTGTCTCCAATGAACATGTCATAATAAAATCCATTTTCAATGGGTGGACCGTAACACAGGTGGCCTCCGTAGTAGAGCTCCATGGCCTCCCCGAGGACGTGAGCACTGGAGTGCCAGTACACCTGCGGGGAACACAGAGGCCAGTGGCTATCGCAATGACGGCAAGGAAAACTGTCAGTCCCATTACACAAGGAAGCAAATGGATCCCCTTTAAGGGGACAAATGCCAAGACAAAGAGCAACATCAGTCTGAAAAGAAATGCTTCAATGGGGGCACCTGGGTGGCTCAGTCAGTGAAGCCGCCCAGTGTGGAGTTCAGCCCAGTGTGGAGGGAAGCGAGGAGTGACAGACACCAGCTTCCCTCCCTTTCCGTCCAGGGACAGCCTCTCAGCTGAATGCGGAGGACCAGAGTAGCTTGGATCTACACAGCAGTCTTCACAGGTTGAACGGCTTTTGACAAGACGGCTCTGGAGGGAGACAAGTGTGGCCTGGCAATGCCGGCTGGCTGCCCAAGAGCCCCGGGCAGCCCACACGTGAGTTCTTTTACCACTGTCCCTGGGCTGCTCTGCAGGTCTACAAGGTCAGAAAGTTGGGTTTTGAATCCGGTTTTGAATGCCCAAGGAATGGATGGCTTACGGATAAACTAAAGCTAAAGCTAACCGAAGTCACCAAATATAGGTGCCAAAGAAGACAGACAATGGAGTCCCCGGGCAGCCCTTCCTTTCCCTTACTAAACAGGAAACATTACAACGAGAAAGCTGTTGGACAAGTAAAATGGATGGAAATGGAAGTAGCTGGCTGGCTGGGCAGGCTGCGTGCAATCCCAACCCGCAGCCTTAGGCTGGGGTAGGATCTGCAAACCGCCCCAGAACATCGGTCCCCGAGCACAGCCCCTTTGCTTTGGATGGTGCCGGGAGGGCAGAGTAACTGTCAACGTGAACCCAAGTCTCTTCTTTGGTGCGTTGCCCACACCTAGACATTTGTTGAGCCGAATACTGAGTTAGGTGCTGGGGATACAACAGTGAAAGAAAAGGAGTCACTGCCCTCATGTGGTTTGCAGCACAGTGTGGGAGAGATAAGCATCAACAAACTAGGTCAAGAGCATAATCACAGGGTGAGAAGAGCATTTAAGGGGAGATGGACAGGGCACTGTCATGAAGAGGAACAGTGAAGGCTCTGCCTGCACAGGGAGTCGGGAAGGCCTGCGTGGCTAACATGTAAGGGACAAAGCAGGGTAGCCTGAGAGAGGCTGCAGAGGGAAGAAGGGGCCAGCAGCCACGCAAGCCTGGTGTGGAGCTGGGGTGGGGGAGGTGGGTGGGGAGGAGGGAGGCTGAGTTTTACTCTAAATGCAATGAGATGCAGTGAAGGGCTTTAAGCAGAAAAGAAATCATTCAATTTACATTTTGAAACATCATTTGGTAGCAGTACGGGAAGGGACTTTAGGGGAACAGGACAGCAGGTGGGCAGTTTTCCCGGGTTGTGCTAGAATAATGCCATCGTAGACTCTCGGACGGTGGCAGTGGAGATGGGAGAAGTGGCCAGATTCAAGACATGGCAGGAAAGTAATGGCTTACTAATTAATTCGAGACTGGTGTGGAGGGAGCAGGCAGTAATCACACACAGGCTCCGAGACTCCAGGTTGAGCCATCAGGTGTGGCGTGGAGGTGTACCCCGAGATGGCAGACAGGGAAGAAATCCATTCTGGGGCCGCAATCAAGCGTTCCATCATGGCCATGCTGAAGATCCCCGTACGATCTCTCTGGATGGAGCTATCCCACAGGCAGCAGTGTACACAAGACTGAGACGTGTCTAGCTACAGACAGAACGGACAGCGGACCGTGAACAGACGGGGCAGCTTGGAACGGGAATCTAAAGACAGAGGGTGCCATGACTGCGCACGGAGGAACTCTCCACTCTGCCGGCAGATGAAGGAGAAAAAGCCAGCAAAGGAGACGGAGAAAGAACCAAGGGGGGAATGAAGCCAGGAAAGCAATGGTGGCATGAAGGACCTTAAAAGAAGGGCATGGGTCATTGTCGCTTCTGCTGAGAGGATCCAGAGGATTGGTAGCGAGGGGGGAAGTGGCCATTGAAATGGGCAGCGAAGCCCGACTCAAGCCCTGAGGGACTGGAAGAAACTACTACCACCGGTGTCCCTGGGACTTCCCCCAAAGATTTAAAGCAGAATTATAAACACCTATATATATTCTTTTACTGGACAATATGCTTACAAAAGGAAATGCCATTAGCTATGTTTTAAACTTGCAAGCTGTTGCCATCTTATAAAATGCCCCTTGTTTCTGTTGTGCGTATGTATCAGCTTTACGTGAATATTCTTCCTGTCGTTTTTCTATATGAACTTATCTAGAGGGCAGCAAGAATTTTTTCTGTACATTATATTATACTCTAGTCTTACAAATAGAATCATCTTTTACAATATAAAAGGTCTTGAATTTTTCCATAAGGCAAAAAATGCTTTTAAAATATCATTAATTTCTCATTGTTTTAGATCTGAGTTTTCAAGATTTGCTTTTCTTTTTTTTTTTTTTAAGATTTATTTATTGGACAGAGAGAGATCACAAGTAGGCAGAGAAGGGGGAGGAAGCAGGCTCCCTGCCGAGCAGAGAGCCCGATGCGGTACTGGATCCCAGGACCCTGAGATCATGACCTGAGCCAAAGGCAGAGGCTTTAACCCACTGAGCCACCCAGGCGCCCCTCAAGATTTGCTTTTCTATAGGGTTTCTTTTTCATGGATATGTGCTAAATATTCATAAGTTGCTTTATGTTCAGTATCTTAATATGTCCATGGTAACAGGAAAATAAATTCCCAGAACAACAACAAAAATCTTTGTTACTAAAAGAAGCATCAAGATCTTGGAAAAGTTACTTCGCCATTCTGAGCTTCATCTGTAAAACAGGGATTAAAACCTACCTGTGTGCTAAGGTAACCGGGGACTCAAGGGGCCAGGGTCACTCGGTAATTGTTTGGCAAATAAACATTTGGTGAATGTGTTTACCTATTATCATTTGCATCAACAACCACACATATTTATGGAAACCCTACAATCTGATGTCAGATACCATGTTCTGAGCATGGCAAGCAGAGGGGCCTGCTGGTGTGGCACCCTAGAAAGATTTCCCATGATAATAAATGTTTTCTTTTTCATGAGGTCACTGAATGCAAGGAGGGAAAACCCCAAAGAGGCCCACATCTCCACAGAACATTTAAGTTGGTAGTTCGTCCATCCCCTACCATCCCAGTACATGGCAGACTGAAAAAGTTCAAAGAGTCTCAGGAGGGACACCTGCAAATAAACCAAGAGCCAGTGTGAAAAAGTGTAAGTAAGGATTTCAGGCAGGATCTGGGCCCTTAGTTGAGGATCAAAACTAACTGCCCTGCCAGCTGTCATGGCGGCTCTTGGTTCCAGCTACCATCTGACTTCTCCAGAAACTGACACTATCTGAAACCTTTAGTTGTTTGTTTTCTTGTTTACTACCTCCTCTCACTGAATGTAAACTCTTGAAACTCTTGGAAGTGGGAGTCTCCAGGCTTTGTCCATTGCAACCCTATAGTGCCTGTGTGTGCCTCCAAGGCCTTAGATGCTAGTCAGTCGACTGAGGGAATTTTTAAAATTTTAAAAACTAGGGATGACATCTAAGATGAAGTTGAGAGACAGGTGTTAACAACTCACAAGAAAAACTAAATAATACATATATGCTATGTATTTATTCTAAAAATTGCTCTTTCTGAATCACTTTTAAATGTGATTTTATTAATATTGTATTATTTAGCTATGGGATTATTATACCTCACATGTTTTAAAAGGAAAAGTAGGGGCTCCTGGGTGGCTCAGTGGGTTAAGCCTCTGCCTTCAGCTCAGGTCATGATCTCAGGGTCCTGGGATCAAGTCCCATATTGGGCTCTCTGCTCAGCAGGGAGCCTGCTTCCCCCCTTCTCTCTCTCTGCTTGCCTCTCTGCCTACTTGTGATCTCTCTCTGTCAAATAAATAAATAAAAATCTTAAAAATAAATTAAAAAAATAAAAGGAAAAGTAATAATAATATGCTTCTTATAAGTTCGGGTTAATAATTCAATAAATTTAACCTAAGTTTCAAGATTAATGTAATCTAAGCTAATAGGTTAGGTTTTAGGTGGATAATGAGCTGCGTGAAGAGAAAACTGCAAAGTCAAGGTAACGATGCATATCAGAGACCTACATGAAAATCTGGTATCTAGTTTACAGAATAGTAAATTAATAACTATTTAAAGGATATCTGAGTTTTGGTAATGTTTTCAAACTCTCCTACACATATTGTATTATAAAGAAGACCCATTTTTAAGAATCCATTAAACTTCATTTGGAATATACATTGATTTTAAAATAAAGCATTATAGCATAAGGAAACAATTATTTTAAAAAATGATAAATAGGGGCTTCTTTAAAAGCTGATATATATTTGTACTTACTCAGTCCATAGAAACTCATGAAATACATACTAAACACCAATAAACAAATTTTAAGTCTTAGAAGGTTACAAAACTCATCATTCTTGACTTCAATGTGTCTTCATGCATAATATCATTTATAATACAAACAAAGTTTGTTTTGTTGATTGGATTTTAAATACTCACAGCTTGAGCTTCCTCATTATCAAATGTAAGCAGCTCTAGAACGGAATCTCCTTCCAATGGACGGTCCAAGTCCCACAGTTCACCATTTACTTTGGCTACAACTGTGCTTTCAGCCAGTTCTGGACTAGTAAGAGAAAAGTCACTTGGGAGTTAACCTTATCACATTCTACAATGATTCATTAAAACAAAAGATTAGAATAATTTCCAGGGTTTTTTTTCTTAAGTGAATAGAAAGTACAAATGTAAACTAACAGAATAGATTTTTTTATTTCATAACCTTTATTTTAAATACAAAAGTAGTACACATCCACCGTAAAAAAACAACAGCAACCACAACAATACTTGGAAAAAAGAAAACACAAAGAACAAAATAAAAATCACATCTGAATTCGCCAACCTGAAATAACTACTCCTAACATTTTAGTACATGTCTTTCTAGTTTTTTTCTATATCCACCCATCCTTCTCTCTCTCTCTCACACACACACACACACACACCGCTCCCCCCCACATTTATTGTTTGAAAATTATTGACAAAAACAATACATTAAGAACCTGGAACGCACAGAAAAGCAAAGAAGAAGAAAAAAAAAAAACCACCCTCAATCCCAGCCCCCAGAAATTGCTATTAACATTTTGTTGTATGTCCTATCACAATTTTTGATAAATATATATATATATATATATCAATATAAAAATCTAGTAATAGTACCATTCTGGATATGTTATTTGGTAACGTACTTTTTAAACTCAGTAAAGTCACACATTTTCCCTGACAACAGGCAGACCTGAGAAACACACTGGTAAGACTTCCTTACTGAACCCTCTGTGGCTGGGCATTTTGGTTATTTCTTTGTGGGTTTTTTTTTCTGTTTTGTTTGGGGACAAATAACACTGCAGTGAACATTCTTGAACACACATCTTAGTTCCCTGTCATTTCCTCAGGAAAAATTCCTGAAGTAAGACTGCTGGGTCAGGGAAACGTGCTTTAATGACCTCTGTTGGAATAGTCTGCCAAATTTTCCAACCGGGGGAAGGTTCAAGGATACTTTTTTTTTTTTTTTAAGATTTTATTTATTTATTTCACAGAGATCACAAGTAGGCAGAGAGGCAGGCAGAGAGAGAGGAGGAAGCGGGCTCCCTGCTGAGCAGAGAGCCCGATGTGGGACTCGATCCCAGGACCTTGGGATCATAACCTGTGCCGAAGGCAGAGGCTTTAACCCACTGAGCCACCCAGGCGCCCAAGGATACCTTTTCTCTGTCCCCTCATAATGTCAGGTACTATGAGACCGTGTCCTCTTTCCAATATGATGTTTGAACTTGCATTTCTGTAAGTAACGTGCGCAGCGGTACAGAGCTGTGGTTTAAGAGCACCTGCTCTGGTGTCAAGACCAACCTGGGTTTGAACACTGAACAGTGTACTCTCAGCCTCAGCTTTCTCATCTGTAAAATGGGGATCTAAAGGACCTTCCTCATCCATTTATTCTAAGGATTAAATAAGGCCATACTCACAGTAAAAACTTCTCACTAAATGCTAGCTACTGTTACTAATGTAGTAGAATTTTATTGTCATTTTTAATGGCTGTGTAGACTGCTAAGGGTTCTTCAAATCCATTCCCTCCTTCAGGGAGGTTTTCAGCCTTCCTTGCAGCCAGATGTGGCCACGTGACTAGGTCTGCAAGCAACGGATGCAAGTCAAAGTGGCCTGTAGCACGTGTGTATCTCAGCCTTGAGACCTCGGAGAGCCCCTCTACATCCCCTCCCCGCCCTCTGCACACCATAGCACATGCACACTGTTCCCCAGGACCACGCAGACAGCGCGACACGGAATGTACATACTGATGATTCAACCAAACGGAGGGAATTCAGGTTTCTAGATGACTTATGGAGAGGAGTGCTGCCCTGCCAAGCTGGGCCCCCGCACCTCCAGACTGCTACAGGAGAAAGACTTTGATCCTATTTATGCCACTGAATTTTTTGTGGCCTCTGTCACAGCGGCTTAGCCTGTATCTTAACTAATACAGAAGACTAAAGACACAGAGGTGAACACCAAAACACGTGGCACTGGCTTAGCAAATGGGCAGTGAGATGTGGAAAGCCAATGCCCCTTGCCATGGAATCATTTGATATTCGACATTTGGTAAATATCAAATATTGATAGGTATTTGATTAAATAGTTGAGAACGTATTCAGTAAAGCCTGAAAGCAAACTAAGGTGCTCATGAAGCCTGCAGCACAAAAGGAAACAGTCATAGAAAGGCAGAATGTTGCTTAACACTGGACAGCCACTGCAGCCTTTGCAAAATACCAGCCCACCGAGCTCAGCCCAGTTGAGAAGTATCCGGTTTGCAGGCGGAGATGGAAGGGACGGGACTTTGCCAAGAGAGGCTCTGCCTATGGCCTGTAATCCAAACTGACTAAGAGTCCAGAAATGTGAGGCTGTGCCAGATTGGAGAAACAGTCTTTCATCCCAAATGGCAGGAGGGACATTCTCAAAGGCCACCCGTTGAGACTGACAATAGGGGCGAGGCCCACTGCAGGGATCAGAGTAAGGGTGCCACCCCCCACAGCCTGTGGTTAAACTGAGGGACAGAGGAATGAGCCAAGCCAAAAGCCAGGGGAAAAAAAGGATGAGAAGTCTCTGTGTAGAAGAATTCCCTAAGCAAGATGACTTCACGTGGAGCTGATTTAGAAGCAAACAGCCCAGAAGCCTACTATGCTAGAAAGATCAGGACTACCAAAGGACAAACACCTGTGACTGTGCAATCCTTTAAAGGAGCTCTGAACCCCCAAGTGTGCACCAGCAGGAACCAGGTACAGCCTCGGGGACAAACTGTCCTGTACTTCAGATGTGACTAATGAGGATGATGGACAAAGAGGAACCTCCCAAAGAGCAAAATCAGGGCCTCTGGGGGACTGTGGACCAGAAAGCAAAGGGCGGCCAGACAGGCCTTCCCCATCACTGCCAGCAGGATCTGACGGCTTCTCTACACTACCTGATCCCCTAGTGCTCCTTCCTCTTTCTTCCAGATACACTTCAATCATGGTGGCCTCCTGTGTATTCCATCACTGTATATACATGTGGGGTGGGCAGTCCTGTCTGCCAGCTTATCTGTTGCTAGAACGTAAGGGACCAGCCTCACAGAGTGCTCTGCACATCACTTGGAAATCCCATGCTTTCAGCTGATGGGACCTAGAGCTGTCTCTCCTGGGGAGGGACTGAGTGTGCTGGATGATGAAAAAGGGATTTCACAGATTCCTGGATGCCACAGGGGCACATTGTGGCAGACACTGTCCCCTAAGCCAGGATTCCCCTCTTCCGTGGGGAGAATGCTTTAGCTGGATATGTGGCTGGCAAGCAGGGGCAACATTTCCCTTTCTCTCGTACTGCTAGGGTGGCCAGGTGACTAAAGGTGAGCTAATAGGATGTAAGAGAACATCAAAGTGTGCCGCTGTGGGGTCTGGCCCTCAAAGCATCATTGGTCCTCAGCTGTCTTCCCCCTGCCTGCAAGTGAGTCCGTGAGTCCATGAACTCAGCTTCCGGATGAACCGGAAGAGGATGGAAGATCAACAAGACAGAAGGAATCCAGGTCCATAAACGACTGCATGGACCAGAGATGTCCACCAGCCTGGACTGGTCATCTCTGGACTGTCATATGAGAGCATGTGATGTCTACCTTTTCAAGCAATGGTCTTCGGGTGGGGGTCTCTTGAAACAGCAGTTTAGCCTAACTCAGTGGTTCTCAAAGTTGGACTTGCATCAGAAACTCCTGGAGGGGCTCACAAACACAGAGACTAATTAATTCAAGAGGCGTGGGGCAGGGCCCAAGAATTTGCTCTTCTGAGTTCCCAGGTGATGCTCATGCTATTGGTTTGGGGACCACATTCTATGAACAACTCTTTCATGAACTACTATGAAATGTCCTTTGCCCCCTTTTTTCTACAGGGGTATATTCTTTCCTTCTCTTTTTTTAAAGATCTTATTTATTTATTTGAAAGAGAGGGAGCACACACACAAGCAGGCGGAAGCAGGAGAGGGAGAAGCAGGCTCCCCACTGAGCAGGGAGCCCTACACGGGGCTCAAACCCAGGACCCCGGGATCATGACCTGAGCCAAAGGCAGACACTTAAATGGACTGAGCCACCCAGGTAGCCCTCTACAAGGGTATTTCCTTAGGATAAATGGCTATGTATAGAATTACTAGGTCCAAGAGTTAGAGTCTGCATGTTTTTACGGCTTTAAAAGTTTGAAAGAGACTGGACCTACTTATCTACCCTCCAGCAGTGCCATTTCCCCAAGACTGCATCAATATTAACTGCTATTCATAAACCTTAGACAAATCAAGAACACATAATAATTTTCATTTACACTTCTAAGATAATCTGTTCCTCTGTTGAAGTTTTCATCTCTTTCCTATTAATTTGAAAAACACTTAGAGAGCAATCATTTGTTTTATAGGGTACATTTTTTTCACATCTGTCACTTCCCATTTTAGGTGTCATTTTTACACATAGCCATTTTTCTTCAGTGTTTTCTTTTGTGTGCCATTTGAATTTGTCCTTTTTCCTTAATGATTTCCACATTACCTGTTATGCTCAGACTCCCCCAGAACAGCAATAATTATCTATGCTATCAACTCTCAGCTACCCAAGAAAAGAGGCAGTATAATTTAACAAAGCTAGTAATTTCTCATTTATTTTATATCGAGTCACCTCACTGAACCTTTACTTACTTAGTTTTCCATTTAATACTTTTCTCTAATTTAACTTTTTTTTTTTTCAAGTAGGAGCCCAACACAGAACCCCATTCACAACCCCAAGACCACCACCTGATCTGAGATCAAGAGCCTGGTGCCCAACGAATTGTGTCACCCAGATGCCCCTCTCTAATTCATTTTAGAGCTCCGCCCTTTTTTCTAACTGCCTGAGTTGAATTCTTAGTCCGCTTCCTTTTCCTCTTTCGTATTAGAAAAGCCTTCGACGCTACAAATCTGTTTCTGATCACTACCCCAGCTCTATTCCACAGATTTCTGATATATATTCTCATGAAAGTATTTTCTAAAAATTCTGTGGGTTTTATTTCCTTTTACCTGGGTTATTTTGAAGAGGTTTTCCTCTTTTTTAATTTCAAGTTTTATTTTGTTTTGTCTTGCTATCATTTAATGTTTACTGAGTGCCTAATGGATTTCATTTTACCTACAAAATATGGGAACTGTGTATTTCCACCTATAATTAAGGTTCTGAGGAGCCAAAAACAAGACCACGGGTGTGAAGAGATCTCTGTCTGTAGACCAGAGATTGGTGAGCAGCGAATAAGTTCACCGCACAGTGGCGGTAAACCCTAACTAATGTTTACCCATGTGATCTATCCAGAACCTGTCCAAGGACAGGTTAAAGCCTACAACATCTGAGTGTCTATAATTTTGTATTTCTGATCTGAGGCTACATTATTTAACTCATAAAGGTCCATGACAAATAGTCATTGTGGATTACACTGTTTGTCTCTTTTTGCAATAAGCCTCCATATCCCATTGGATGATTTGATTTCGGTCCTGAATTCTGGTGTCTCATAGTAATATTATGATCGTTGCTTTCTTCTTACCAGGTTTGCCTGATATACCAGCTCATGTTTTGGTTCTGGCTAATTTTACTTTTTAGACACTCCTGCAATCCCTCTCTCATGAAACTTGACTGTGGGGTTTGTAAACTGGTACCCTGTAGAAATGCAGATAATTAAGGGCACAATGAAGAACCCATCCTATAATCAAATAACTTTGTTTCCCAAGTTCAAACAGGTTTCTTTCGTGCAGAATTTCTCAGTCTCTAATATGCCAACATGCAAACTGACTCACCATGAAGAAACATAAACTTTTTGCTTCAAACCCCATTTTTTCCTAGCATACCTATTCATCTCTCCTGGAAAACATGGGAACAGGCTGGGAGAGGCTGTTAGAGTGCAAGATATGATGGGACGGAAAAAATATATATATATAATTTTAATTATTGTTTTCCAAGGAAATCTGAAGATTTCAATTTTGAAAAAACTTGCTTTTTAAACAGTACAAGTTTATTCACATGGCAGTCTTGAGCTATAGCTTCCATAGAATTATATTTAATGCTGGGAATTAATATTGGTTAAAATAACATAACTTCACTAATGTATCTAATTTCTAGGAAAGTCAAAGTACTTATTCCAGGGTTGATAATAGCTCTAACACATACACCCTCAATCTATAATAAGTTGTTTTGTTTCTAGAAGCACTTTAGTTTTCAGAGTATTTTTCATATGCAGGATTTTACTTAACTTTTACAACCTCGTTAGGTAAATGGGAAAAGCATTATTATTTCACAGAGATAAAAGGAAACAGGGATCTGCCCAACGTGGTTCGAAGACTTGGAGTCAAGTCCAGGAAAGATCAGTAAAATCTCATGGAAATATCTTGATGATGAACAAAGTCAATGTAACGAGACCTGTCAAGATTATACATTTTTCTCTACTATATATTTTTCTTAGAACCTTAAAGTACGGGGACACCTGGGTGACTCAGTCACCTGCTTTCGGCTCACGTCATGATCCCAGGGTCCTGGGATTGAGTCCCACATCAGGCTCCTTGCTCAGCAGGGAGCCTGCTTCTGCCCCTACCAACTCTGCCTGTCACTCCCCCTTCTTGCTCTCACTCTCTCTCTCTCTCTCTCCAACAAATAAATAAAATCTTAAAAAAAAGATAAGAACTTTAAAATATGGACATTTTAAAGAAGAAGAAATTTTATCCTGGTATTCAATTACTTATTTAAATGTCCTCTTTCAAAGCAGCGAAAAATTAATGACATTTAATTTATTCATGTAATAAAAAATATTTTCATGGTCCCTGAGGAACACACTGTCACCAAGCTGTGGCACAATACTGAATAATGACTATCTTCTTCAAACTATGGTTTACCTAATTTCAGCAGCCACTTGATAAGGTGTCGTTTTCCAGATTTCCCCTTCCACTGCTTTCCCATCAGCCACTCTCACTGTGATCACGTTGTTTGTATTCCCCTTTTTGTCAGTAATGGCAAATGGGAGCTGATAGTCTTTCCTCAATATTTCAAACAGCTTCAATCTTTCCTTCACAAAATCTGGTTGATTTGTCACCTGAAAGTCATTAGAATACAAGAAGGTTAACATACGCAGCCCACTTTTTTCTACCAGTTGAACTGCAGTAAGGCTCACCCCATTCTCTGCACACCCCAGGTCTTTTTTTAACTCTCCTCCCATTCACTTTCCACCTCCTTATGTCTCAGGGTCCAGCTCAAAGCCTACCTCTTCTAACTACCATATCTCCCTCTACCGTAGGTTCAATACCCATGTATGCACAGTCCACAATTCACCACCTACCCACATGCCACTCTACTTCATTCTCAGTTGTCTTTCCTGTTTGTCTGATCTCAACCAGACTGATCCCCCTGAGGCCAGGTTTTTCTCCTTTGCTCCTGTCCAGTGTTTACGCTCAAGACCTACTCTGGTTTGTTTTCATGATTTATATGGTGGCTAATTTCCTTAACACAAAAGAAAAGCTCTGCTATCTCAGCTTAAATAGACAAAGAAGTACTTCGTCTTGGTTCTTCGTGACTGGCTCATCTCGAAGACATCTGGCAGCTACGGTTTGCAAGGTTTTGAATATACTACCAGTGTTGTAATTTAACTAGTAATTATGTTTTAATCAAAAATCAGGCAATTAACTGTATCAGCATCTTTAAATGACATGGAGTATTTTACGTTATTTCCGTAGCAACAACTCACCTCGCTCTCAGGCCTGCTTTCCTCCTTCATTTTAGCATTCTTTTCTTGGGTTTGACTGGAAGGAGGCTGAGAAATAAAGGTAAGTTATAAATAACTCAGACCAATGTGGAGAAAAAGGAACACACTGGAAACAGGAGAGGACATGCCAGCAGTCAGCCGGTGTCCCACGTTGGACGCTGGGCTTCCCTGACCACCACCTAAAACTCTAGATGGGCAAGTCATTTGCTGGGGTTCCATCCTTCCTGTCTGTGCATTTTCACACTCTTGCTCAGTATATTTAACATATTTTGCTCTCTAAAGTTTTTTTCCCCTAAACTTCAAACACAATGTCGCTGGGAAATGCTTGTGTACCTGCTGCCGCACTTTAAATGTACTGTTTTAGGAAGATGTTGCACTACAGTTACCCTTGGTAAAGAACTCAAGAACATCCCGCAGTCTGAGAAAGCTTTTAGAACTTCAGAAAATGTATTATGTTACCCGACAATAATTTGTCCTTCAATGGACCAAAATATTAAAACACTCTATTAAATAGTAAAGCTAAATATACAGCTCTCAACAAGTGAACAAAAACAAAAACCACCTGTCGTGAATAGCTCAGAACCAGCCATTCATTAGACGGAATGGATGAGTTTATTTATTACATAGCTGTTGGTCTTCCTGCTAAGGAAATAGTGAGTTTTAAACACTCCAGCATTTTTTTCAAAGAAAGGAAAATGCTATTTCTGCTACCGAAGAAAATGCGTGGCAATTTACTGGAAAAGCTGAGAAATGACACCATTAAGTCAGTCCGGCGACTGCTGGAAATACAGGGCTCCAAACGGTGTCCAGGCCCCTCACTGGTTCCCTGGGCTGTAGCAGGTGCACAGCGCATCGCTCCGTGAGGCTCGGGCCCTGCAGCGCGCCGCCGCCGCACCCGTCCTTCCGGCGGGATCACCGGCACCCGTGCACCGTCGCACCGGCCGCGCCACCCGCCCCGGGCTCTAGGCGGCACTCGCCCGCGTTCCCCGCAGCGACCCCGCCGCCCCGTTACCTGCGCGCCCGCCGCTGCGCGCCTGGCCTCCTGCGCCGCCGCCGCCGGTGCCGCGCTCTCCAGCTTAGCCTGCTGGCTCAGCTCCTCGGCGAGGCACAGTCGCAGGCGGTAGAGGCGGTGGCGCAGGTCGCGGTTCTCGGCCCGGAGCTGCGCCACCTCCCGCGTCAGGCACGGCCCCTCCGCCTGGCCGCGGTCGGGCGCGTTCAGCTGCTCGTCCCTTAGGCGCTGGACCTCCGCCCATAGCCAGCGGATGTCCTCCTCCTGCCGCTCCAGGCGTGAGGCCACGGCCTCGGCCGCCATGTCCGCCGGCTCCCCAAGCCACCGACGCCGCTCAGCGGGCAGTCGCCGGGGTGCAAGCAGTGGCCACCGGGAGGAGTGGGAGACAGCGGCTCGGCTACAGAAAACAGCGGTGAGGCGGGGCGTCACGGAGAGGCGGGGCGACGAGGAGAAGAGAGGCAGGGCTCACTGAAGGGCGGGGACTATAGGAGACGCGGGGAGGCGGAGTTACGGAGGGCGGGGCTCTCGGCAGACTGGACCCATAGAAGCCGCGGGGAGGCGGAGCGAGGAGGAGAGGCGGGGCAATAGAGAGGGGCAGAGCCGGGCACACTGCGGGGCAGGGACTATAGGAGCCGCGGGGAGGCGGGGCGATGGGGGAGGCGGGGCGATGGGGGAGGCGGGGCGATGGGGAGGCGGGGCGACGAGAAAAGGAGGGGCGGGGCTCACTGCAGGGCGGGGACTATAGGAGCCGCGGGGAGGCAGCCTGAGGTGGGGCGGGGCACTGCAGGGCTAGGATTATAGGTGCGGCCAGGAGGCGGGGCGAGGGGTGGGGTGAGTGCCGGGCTGGGGCTGAGGCTGGGCTCGCTGCTGCGGTGCGGTGTTTGGGGTGGTCAGGGCGCGGTGGTCACGCGGAGTGGTCAGGACGTGGAGAGCGGCGTGGGGACTGAAAAGGCTGACCGCGCCTTCGGGGCTAGCCATGAATATCACCATGAGTTGGTTGAAACGCAAATTGTCCAAAACCTTGGGAAGATTTCCTAGCGTAACTCTTTTTCTGGCCGTCACCATCCTTCCAACTTGCGACTAGGTTCTGAAAAGTGACTGTTGAGAGTCCACCATCTTTGGCTTTCATGCCGAAGCTGACCAAGTGCAGCGGCCGTCGGGCCAGGGGGCACGGAAGACCCCTAAGGAAGTTTAAAGCTCACGGGCAATTGCTAGCTCATCGCTCCAGGTTAGGGCAAATGCCACCGACATTCCTGTATACCACGTAACTGAAAGCGTGAACCTTCCTGTAAGAGGAACAAAAATTGATTTTTATTAACATTCTTGGGGCTTAGAATGTGGCAAACACTGTTTTCAGCTCTTGATAATTACTAACTCCTCTAGTACTCATAGCAAAAAATACTATTATTATGTCCAGCAAATTGATGGATAAACTGAATCACAGAGAGGCTAAGTGACTGGGTTATTTTAAAGATTTTATTTATTTATTTATCTGACAGGCAAATTTATTTATTTATAATATATAGATTAATATATATTTATTTACATATGTATATTTATAATATTTATTCATTTATTTGTTTTTTTTTAATTGTTTTATTTATTTATTTATCTGACAGAGACAGAGTGAGAGAGGGAGCACAAGCAGGGAGAATGGAAGAGGGAGAAGCAGGCTTCTTAATGAAGGCCTGATCCCAGGACTCTGGGATCATGACCTGAGCTGAGGGCAGACATTTAACAACTGAGCCACCCAAGCACCCAGAGGGGCTGTGATTTAACCAAGGTCACACAAACACTGCATGACGGAGCTGAGATAATCTGATGCCAGTGTCTATGTACTTAACACTATGGTGCCTTTCATCATTGGTAAAATTTAATTGAACACATCATATGATTAAATAGAGGTAATAAAGGCCATCAGAATTCCAAAATGGGAGAACTTAGATGGACTGATGAGGTTAAC
This sequence comes from Martes martes, assembly GCF_963455335.1. NCBI lineage: Eukaryota > Metazoa > Chordata > Mammalia > Carnivora > Mustelidae > Martes > Martes martes. The sequence continues at coordinate 18,896,855 of NC_137894.1, forward strand.
ACAGAGAGCAATTACTCTGGAAAATAAAGGTTGGCAATTATTAGAAAGGTGGAGAGGTGAATGAATGCCACTCTGGGAGCAGATCTGCATTCCAGGGGCTGAGGGGGGCAGCTAATTGGGGTAAGCTAACTGGAATCACAGATAGCTCCCAGCAGGAAGTTCTGTAATGTATGGCACTGAAACCACGCTATCTTTTTCTTCCCTTCCCTGGTAGGCTTCTGGACAGAGTAACACAGACTCACTGTCTGCACCCTCTTCGCAGTCACTTCTCAACCTGCTGCCATCTGGTTCCCGCTCCTCCCATTCCTCCATGACTCATGTATGATCAAATGCTATCCCCCTACTTAGGGCCCCCCCCCTCAAAAGTTTTCTCAACCTCCTTTGTAATTTGTCTCTCTTCAGCCTCTACCTCCAATCACTGAGACGACCAGTGATCTTCTGTCTGTTGCTAAAGATTTGTTTGCATTTTCCAGAGTTTTCTATAAATGGAATCATATACTATGTACTGGGTTTCTTTTTGGCTCCTTTCATTCAGCATAATTGTGAGATCTATCCATGTCTGTGGGTATATCTGTTGTTCATCCCCTCACCCACCCCTGGTAATATTCCATTATATGGCTATACCACAATTTGTTTATCCATTTATGTGTTGTTAGACATTTGGGTTGTTTCCAGGTTTGGGCTAGTATCTACCTGATGGTGAACTCATCAGGTTACTGTGGTTATTTCCCCAGTTTCAGAAAGCAGGGTTTGAATAGACATACTCAGCAACTGGCAGACTGTCCACAGTGGTTCCCCGACCCATGGACTTAAAGCTAATCTGGTAGAAAAGACCAAGTGGAACCACTAGAACTTTCTCAATAGTAAACCAAAAGCTATCCCATAGTCCTGGAGGAATTGCAGAGATTACTGTCACCCTCAATGACTTGAAAGGTGCAGCGTGGTGATTCTCACCACACCTCCATTTGCCTCCCTTATTTGGCCTTTGGGGAAGGCAAATGGATGAAGAATTATAATGGATTGTCATTAATTTAATTAGACGGTGACTCTAGTAGCAGCTCCTCTTCCAGATATGCTTTCATTGGTGGAGTAAATCAGCATAATCTCTGGTACCTTACATGCAGCTATTGATCTGGCTAATGCTTTTACTTTGTACCTATTAGTTAAAGGCCATCAAAAGCAGTTTTCATTCAGTTGGCAAGACAAGCAATACATTCATCATTTCAACCTAGGACTCTCTAGCTTTATGTCATAATATAGTCCTCAAGAACTTTGATTGCTGCTCTATTTCAAAGACATCGCGCCAATGTCCTATCATGAATAACATACTGCTGATTCTACTTGGTGAGCACATTATATGAAATGACAAACACAGTTGACCCCTAAACAATACGAGGGTTAGGGACATCTCCGCCCTGTGCAGTGAAAAATCTGCATATAACTTTTGACTCCCCAAAAACTTAACTATGAATAACAGAAGACTTGAGGTCGACCGGAAGCCTTTCCAATAATATAAAGCCAATTAACACATACAATTAACACATACTCTGTATGTTATATGTATTATGTGCTATATTCTTACTAATCAGTAAGCTAGAAAAAAGAAAATGTTATTAAGAAAATCATAAGGAAGGAAAAATACACTTTTAGTTCTCTACTGTATTTATAAAAAAAAAAAAAAATCCGCAGGTAAGTGGACCCATGCATTTCAAGCCTGTGTTGTTCAAGGGTCAACTATACTATAGTCACCTCGAGAAGGCAGTGAAAGACATAGGGAGGGAAATAAATCCCAAAATTAAAAATTGCAGGGGACTGCTATTCAGCGAAATTCTTGGGGGCCCGATAGGTCAAGGCATCTAGAGATGTCATTTCTAGGGTGAAGGAAAAGTGGCTGAATCTTGACTTGTCTCACTAAGACACACAATGCCTAAGGGGCCTCTTTGGATTTTAGAGAAAATGTATACCTCATTTGAGTATATATATTACTCTGGCCCAATTACTGTGTAGCTCAAAAGACTGTAGTTTTGAGAAGGAGCGAGAGCAGAAGGTTCTAAATAGGTCAGGCTGCTATGCTAGTTACGTTTACCCATGGACCACAATGATTCAACAGATTTGGTGGTGTTGGAAGTGTCCATTATAGGTAAGAGCAGTATTCGTAACCTTTGACAGAACTTATAAAGGAATCACAACATAGTCTTTTAGGACTGGGGAAAAAGCACATGTCGTTCTTTATTTCTGAGAAGCAGCTTCTGGTTTGCTCCTGGACCACAGTGGAGACTGATCTCTTGATCATGGGCCATCAAGTTACCAATCTACCTAAATTGTCCATCATGAGCTGGGTGTTGTCTGACCCACCAAGCCCTAAGTTTAGGCATGTGTATTAGCACTCCATGATCAAATAAAGAGGTACACATAGTATCAGGCTCAAACAGAGTCTAAAGGCACAAGTTAGTTACACAGTCACCCATATGACCACAGCTCCAATGGCCTCATGGGAAATTCTGTAGCACCAGTTCACTGAGGAAGAGAAAATCTGAGCCTGGTTTATAAATGTCGCTGCACTCTTGTGGACTAGAAGCCTCTACAAGTTGAATCCTGAGAAATTTCATTCCTGCCTTACCTTCTGATATCACAAAATATTCTAGACTCATCTGTGCATATGGGATCTGTCATATCTCCAAGGTGCCATGCCTAACTGATATTTAGTTTGCAAAATCTGGGTACTGGCAATGATTCTTATTTCTAGGACTTGTCTGTATTTAGAGCTGCAGATAAAATATGATGCACAGCGAAATTTGAATTTCAGATAAGTAATTGGGGATGTAAGTATGACCCATGCAATATTTGGAACATATGAATACTAAAAAAATCAAACAAAAAATTTCAGTGAGACAAAGGAGACTTTATAATGTAAAAAACGTTATATTCTGCAAGGACAATATAGCAATTAAAAATATATATGAGGCAAACTACACAGCACTCACCAATATAAAATATAAACTTCAGGAAATACAAGGAGAAAGAGATCAAACACACTAATAATGGGAAAACTTTACACATTACTCTATTCAAGACAGGTCAAGTATACACACAGAAATGTAAGAATGTTAAAGACCCCCAAAATATAATAAAAAGGTTAGTGTATATATCAAAAACTACTTAAGCACACACACATTCTTCACAAAGATTAATCATATACCAAGAGCCAAAGAAAACCTCGGTAGCTTCAATAAACTAGAAATATGCAGGCAACATTTTTGGAACCCAGTACAATGGAATTGGAAATTAGAAAGGAAACAACTTTTTAAAAAGCCCTTCCACATGGAAATGAAATTACCTCTATTAAACAACTCTTTAGTAAAAGAAGAAAAACAAAGAAATCACAGAATTTCTTTAAAATAATGATACGAAAATACTCACACATAAGAAGCTGTGGGATACATTTAAAGCAGTGATGAAAGAAAAATTCATAACCCTAATACCTGTGTCAGTAAAAACAAAGGAATGAAGGGGCACATGGGCAGCACAGTGGGTTAAGCCACTGACTGGTTCAGGGTCCTGAGATTGAACCCAAGTCAGTCTCTACACACTTAGCATCAAGTCTGTTGAAGACTCCCTCTCCCTCTTCCTTTGGACCTCCCCCAGCGTGTTCTCTTTCTCTCTTTCTCAAATAAATAAATACATCTTTTTAAAAAATGAAAAGAAATAAATTAAATTCTCAATTCAAAACAAAAAAAAAAACCAGCAAAATAAAGGAAGGCAGGAAGCACAGGAAATAATAAAGAAAAAGGAAGAAATTCATGAGCTAGAGAACAGAAAACCTTTCAATCAGATTAGTAAACCAAGATATCCCAAACCCTGAGAAATAAAATAGACAAGACTGATTTCCACAGTCAAAGAAAAAAAGGAAAAAGGCATAAATATGCAAGATAAGAAAGGATACAGAGAAAATAACTACTGATACATAAGAAATTTAATAAATTATAAGACACTCCCTTCTGTACCTCTAAAAATAAACTTTGAAAACAAAAAGAAATAGATAATTTTTTTAAGCAAATAAAGTTTACCCCAGCAGAAACAGAAACGTTAGACCTACCAGTTTCCATAGAAGTAAAGTTTTATCAAAGAACTACCCCACAAGAAGCATCAGGCCCAGATGATTTTCAGGGGATTTCAATCAGACCATTAAAGATCAGAGAGTCTTGGTGCTAATAAATTGTCAGAGAGCATGGAAATAAAGAAAAATGTTTTATGCGTTTTTTTATGAAACAAACATAACATACTTACAGCTGATAAAGGTGGCATGAAAGAAGAAAATTAATCAACATCACTTATGAATGCTGGTGCAAAAATCTTAAATACAATGTTAATGAAAATGAACAGGTTTCCATGCTATATAAAGAAAATAGGATGACATGATCAAGTAGGGTTTAGGCCAGGAATACAACACTGATAATGGAAAATAGATTAATATAATTCATCATATTAGCCTAAAAAGGAAACCATTTAATTACTTCATAGATGCTGGAAAGGCTTTTGATAGAATGCAGCACCCATTCCTAATAAAAGCTTGTAAAAAATACTTTTTTAAAGATTCTATTTATTTATTTGCCAGAGAGAGAGAGAGAGAGCACAAGCAGAGAGAGCAGCAGACAGAGGGAGAAGAAGGCTCCCTGCAGAGTAGGGAACCCGATATGGGGCTCGATCCCAGGATCCCGAGATCATGACCTGAGCTGAAGGCAGATTCTTAACTGACTAAGCCACCCAGGCATCCCTGAAGTGGGTTTATATTTTTTAACATGATATATACCTCAATCATAAAACCACAGTACTTAAGTTCTAGCTTAAGGGGGAGACCCAGAGGTATTTGCCCCAAAGTCACAAACCAGACACGATTGCCCACTCACTCCACTATCACTTAAATCTTGCTATGGAGGTACAAGTAATGGAATCTAACTGAGAAAAGAAGATTAAGGGAGAGAGGAAATAAATTATCTCTAATCGAGATGACATGGTAGCATACCTTGAAAATTCTAAATAATCAATTACAAAATCAACACAAAAACAAAAAGAATTTATCCAGGTAAAAGGGCATAAAACTGGGTGTTTGGGTGGCTCAGTCAGTTAAGCAACTGACTCTTGATTTCAGCTCACATCACAATCTCAGGATCGTGACATCGAGCCCAGCGTCAGACATGAAACTGCTTAAGATCCTCTCTCCGTCCCTCCCACCCCCACATGCTGTGAGGGGTGGGGAGAGGCCCCTTCTCTCTCTCTCCCTAAAAAAAAAAAAGTATAAAGCTAATGTGCAAAAATCAATAGTATTCACACACATAAATGATATCCAGTCAGAAAGTACAATGAATAGGAGAATCCCATGTATGGTAAGAGCAACAAAGAGAAAATATTAGAAACAGGGCAGCAAGGAACATAGGCGTATCTCAGAGATATTGCTGGTTCCGTTCTAGGAACTCCAATGGAAAGAACATTCCAGTAAAGAGAATCAAGTTTTTTTTAATTTCCCAGCGCACATAATACTTAGGTTTACTATACTGTAGCCTGTTGAGTATGCAATAACATTATGTCTAATAAAAAAGTGTACACATCTTAATTTAAAAATACTTTATTTCTGAAAAATGCTAACCATCGTCCGACCTCTCAATGAGTCATCACCTTTTTGCTGTTGGAGGGTCTTGTCTTGATGTTGATGGCAGTGGGTTGATCAGGGTGGTGGTAGCTAAAGGTTGGGTGGCTGTGGTGATTTCTTAAAATAAGACAACAATCGGGATGCCTGGGTGGCTCAGTTGGTTAAGCAGCTGCCTTTGGCTCAGGTCATGATCCCTGTGTCCTGGGATAGAGCCCCCCATCGGGTTCCTTGCTCAGCGGGGAGCCTGCTTCTCCCTCTGCCTCTGTCTGCTGCTCTGTCTGCTGGTGCTCACTCTCTCTGACAAATTAAAAAAAAAAAAAAGACAACAATCAAGTGTGCTGCTTCAATGAACACTTCCTGTCACTTGAACACTTAGAGTTAATAATAAAAACTATTCATTGGTCTAACTTCAACGTCGTTGTGTCTCATGGCACGGGGAGGCTGGAGGAGAGGAAGAGAGTCGGGGTGACGAGCACGTTGGTGGAGCAGGGAGAACACACAACATTTGTCAGTTAAATTTGCCGTCTTTTCGGCAAATTTTTGGTGCAGTTTATGGTGCCCCCAAATGATCGCAATACTAACATCAAAAATCGCTGATCACAGGTCAGCATAACAAATACAATGATAATGAGAGCTGGAGGGCACCTCGTGGGTCAGTCGGTGAAGTGTCTGCCTTCAGCTCAGGTCATGATCCCACAGTCCTGGAATTGAGTCCCACGTCAGGCACCCTGCTCATCGGGGAGTCTGCTTCTCCCCCTGCCTTCTGTTCCCCCTGCTTGTGCTCTTTCTCTCTGTCAAATAAATAAATAAAATCTTTTTTTTAAGTGAATTGCAATAAACAAGGTATGCCTGTACTCGAGACTTATATGTCTCAAACCCTCAAACACTTCTGAAAGTCATAGGAGACTTGAGCTAATGGGAAAACATCCTCCTACTTGCTTAGGCTTTCTCCAGATCCTTACATGTCAGGCCACCCTCAGTTTATTTATAAACTTAATGTGACCCCAATAAAAATTCCAGTGACTGTTTTCAGGAAACTGGAAAAGCCAATTCTAACATTCACATGAAAAAAATAAACACAAAAGAATATCTAGGAAAACAATGAAGAGAAAGGGCTGTAAGTAGAGGCTAGTCCTACTAGATATTAAAACATACTACAAAGGCTCTAACATGAAGAATACGGAACTAGAGCGTAAATCAACAGATACACCTAAAGAACAGAAAAGAAAGCCAAAAAGTAGACCAAATATCATACCCCCCCCCAAAAAAACAAAACCCCGCCTAGTAGATGATCAAGGTGTTATCTCAAGCAAATGGGCAAATATGATTGTTTTAAAAATGGTCTTGGGGCGAAAGGGGTCAAATGGTACAAACTTGCATTGATAAAAATAAATCAGTCACAGGAATGTAATGTACAACATGGGAACTGTAGTTAATAGCACTGTATTGTATTTGTATTTGTAAATTTGCTACAGTAGATCTTAAAAGTTCCCACAAAAAAAAATGCAACTCTGAATGGGGATGGATGTTAACTAAATTTACTGTAGCCATCATTCTGTAAGACATACAAATACTGAAACTTTATGTTGTATACCTGAAACTAATATAATGTAGGTCAATTATACCTCACTAAAAAAGATAATTTAAAAAATAAATTTTAAAACCTCAACTTGGACCGGAGAGAGGGTTGGTTTAAAAAAGTTGTCGAGGGTATTATTGTATCAACCAGACAAAATTAGAAAAGGAATGATGTATTAGGTAAAATATCTAATGTGATACTATGTTACTGTGAATTCAGAAGTTGATAATTGTTCCAAAGCTATGTAAGAGAACATCTCCATTCTTAGGAAAAAAACAAGCTGATGTTATTCAGAGGTAAAAGGTCACAGTGATGTATGTAATTTAATGTCCAAATAGTTCAGGAAAAAAAATTACAGCAAGCGAGACAGCAAGTGACAAGCAAAGAGTAAAATGTTAACCGCTTCTGAACCCATCCATCAGATGACATCCCTCCCCCGGGCAAAGCCTTCAGGAGGTTCCTGTTGCGAAGAGGAAAATCTAGATTGATTGATCTTTCTTTCTTTCTTTCTTTCCTTTTTTTCTTTAAAGATTTTATTTATTTATTTAGACAGAGATCACAAGTAAGCAGAGAGGCAGGCAGAGAGAGAGGGGGAAGCAGGCTCCCCGCTGAGCAGAGAGCCCGATGCGGGGCTCGATCCCAGGGCCCTGAGACCATGACCCAAACCGAAGGCAGAGGCCTTAACCCACTGAGCCACCCAGGCGCCCCAAAAATCCAGATTTCTTATCAGGACCCACCAGGCCAGCAAGACTGAGCTCCTGATGGCCTCTGCAGTAATACCCCTTGACCCCCATCCTATAGCCCCGTCCGTTGGTTCCGGAGCCCTCCCTGTTTCTTGACACTGAGAGCTTTCCTTTCCCGGTAGTATCTTCTTTTCACAGTAATACCTGCCTTCTTGTCATCCTGGCAGTTTTAGCTTACGTGCCTCATCTGCTTTTTATTTAAGGGAGCCCTACCTTTGTTTTCCCTCAGCTTCTTTTTCAGCTATACTGTAATTATTTTGTCTACTTGACTTTTTTTTTTTTTTTTAATCTCCTTCTGCACCTCCTCTCCAGGGTAGAGATGCTGTCTGTCTTACACACCATGAATCTACACCACGCACCGGCACAAAGTGAGCATCCAAATACGGAAAATCTGGGAGTGAAGATCACCTGTGGCAAACTTTAGAGCCAGTAAAAAGCTCAGTGGGTGCCAGAGGTTGGGGGCGGGGAGCAGCGATGATGGGCGGATCACAGGGGATTATTAGGGCAGTGAAATTATTCTATGTGATGCCAGAATGATGGATGTCATTATACGTTTGTCCAGACCCATGACATTTACAACACTGAAAGTGAACCGCAAACTGTGGACTGTGAGTGATGATAATGTATCAGTGCAGGTTCGTGATTGCAACAAATGTACCAGCTCGTGGAATATGTTGACAGTGGGGAAGCTGTGTGGGGGCCCTGAAGGGGATGAGAACTCCGTATTTTCTGTTCAACTTTGCTGTGAACCTAAATCCGCTTTTAAAAATCTTGTTGTGCCCCTGAAACAAATAATACATTTTATGTTAATAAAAAAAATTTTTTAAATAGTCTGAAAAAGAAAAAGAAATGCCCTGAGAGACCACAACGCACCACAAGATGGCACTCTTCCCCCCAAAGCTTCAACATGCGGCACATTTACCTTAATTGCTGGTAGTGAAGCAATGGCTGAGGTTCTGTCACTGCCTGTCCCCGTTCTTCATGAGGCTCAGAGCGCTTCATGATAGTGTCCCAGCCCAGTCCAAGATGTGCACTTTCAATGGATGTCTTAAAATGGAGAGTTCAGGGGCGCCTGGGTAGCTCAGGTCTTGGGATCGGGTTCCCTGCTCAGCAGGGAGCCTGCTTCTCCCTCTCCCTCTGCCTGCCCCTCCCCCTGCTGTGTGTGAGCTCTCTCTCTCTCTCTGTCAAATAAATAAATAAAATCTTTTAAAAAAATATAGAGTTCATTGTTATTCAGGTATATTGAAGCCAACAGATGAAGAGACAACCACCAATGAAAAGATAATTTGTGGGGGACCTGGGTGTCTCAGTTGGTTAAGCCTTTGGCTCAGGTCATGATCCCGGGGTCCTGGGATGGAGCCCAGAATCCTGCTCAGTGGGGAGTTTGCTTCTCCCTCTCCCTCTGCCCCTTCCCCCTGCTCGTGCTCTCTCTCCCTCTTTCTGTCAAATAAATAAAATCTTAACAAAAAGAAGATAGACAAGATAATTTGTTACCATTCCCAAGTGGAAGGGGCCTGCCACACCAGACAGGGCCATACAGCAAAAGCACCAGGGTAGGTCAGGAGGTGGAAGGAGTGGGAGGAAGTTGTGAGAGAGGCTTTACTGTGAACTCTGCAGGGAAATCACAGGCAATTCAGAGGAATCAGGCTGAGGAGTGCCTAGTTTGCATACTTTCGGGGTTGGGGGACCTCTGGGACATAGGGGTTGTCCCTAGTCATCTGGCCCCTGGCCAGGGGTGATTAGGGCAGGTGGATGGTGGCCTGAAATGTGAGCCTCTGATAAAGGAGGTGCTTGGGGTTGGGGGCTCTGGACCGGTCAGCTTGCGTATGAAAGTCACACGTGCACACTGGTTTCTCAAGGTCACACAGGAGGTCAGAAGCATTTCTCTGTGGTTACCACATCAGATCACTCCAAGGGAGTTTTGATTTCTAAAAAATAAATCTCCCACTCCGATTCTGGAAAAATATCTAATTGCTTCTATAAACCAAACCAAATAGCACAATAACCACTGATCTTTTCGTCAATTTCCTAACTGGAAAAATGTAAGAGAACTTTGGACTTCTTTAAATCATTTTTCTTTACCTGCACCTGATCTTAGGGCAACATTTAGAGAGCAGACACTTATGATACAGGTAGAAGAAGGACCCCAAAGCCATAATTCACCCACACTAGCAGATGGAGAGAGAGTGTGGACAAGCAAAGAATTGGTCACCTGCAGACCCAACCAGGGACATTCCAGGGTTACTCCGGGCCTGGGAGGTTCTGGGCAAGTAGAAACATGAGGGCTTGCTTGGAGCAATTGAATTATATCTGTGCAATCTTCCGTGAGGCGTCACTGGTGGCAAAGGCCTCCCCTGAGCCAGCAATAATCCCCTCTTCTAATCTGGCTTCATTAAGTGGACACCAGGGTCAGAACAGAGGAGAGGGGTCATTCATGGGATTGAATCATTTAACCAGGTGATCACATAGAAGTGTTTGCATTTCTTAGGAGGAAGGGGACCGGGCCACGAAGAAAGAGCACTCTGTAGATAGCTGAATAAAACTGAAACACCGTTAAGCAACCACTGGCTCTTGGCTATTTTCCTCTACTGTCTATAGTTTTATCGCAAGCCCAGGTCTAACCCCAAATTAGGGTGGCAGGAAAAGATGAGCCGCAGGGTTCCTGGAACCGCTTCCAACATCGTGATGAGCCCGTGAGCATGTTACGTTCCTAACATTAAAAACAACCATTTGGGGGAGTTGTAGGGGGAAATGAGCATCTGGGGTGAGAGGAAGAATTTCAACGCAACAGGCAGTAGTCAGACTGTTTCTTCTTCATCTTTTAAAGTTAACGGCTGCAAGGGGCTAATCAGTGCAGTACAATCCTCTTAGGGCCACGCGGGTCAGCATGCGGGTTTAATCCGAGGCCTTCCCTCTCCCCGCAGATCTATCATAATTCCAGACAGCAGGCGAGTCTGCTCCAGATGTCCGTGCAGTGCGGTCGGTGCCTGCGGAGGCCGCCGAGCAACCAGGCCCAGGAGGGAGACAGTTCACCGGCTCTCTACGCGCAGGCATGGGTGAGGGAGGGGCCGGGTCGTGGTTCTACTACTGCGAGTCAACAGCACAGAGAGAAAAGGAGAAGAGGAACAAGCAGCTCTCGGAAATACTCATGAGCTACAGAGAGAGGATACTGAAGGATTTCAACATGAGCCAAGTGCTCCCGCATTTGGTGTATGATGGCGTGTTCTCCCTGACAGAGTACAGCGAAATCCTCTCTTGGGATTGCCCCTGGAGGAGAGTGGAGTCTTTTTTTCTGAAGCTTTGCTCCAAAGGTCCAAAGGCTTTCTGTGCCCTCTGCTCTCATCTGGAAGAATTCTGTCCTTATCTGCTCACCTGCTTTTTCCTTTATTATCAAGGTAAGAACACAGTTTGCTCTGGGAAGTAGTGAGATTAATGATAGTCGAAGCAAAAATCTCTGGCACCCCACCCTCACTATGTAATAGTGAGCTTCAACACAGCATTTGATTGAAAACTCCCATGCTTCTCTCTCAAATCTCATGACACAGAGGTAAACGTTCGTGATGCCAAGTAAAACCTGATGTAACCCCTGGACAACCTGGGGGACGATTTCAGTTGACTAATAGAAAACTATGCACCTTTCTTGTTTTAATGAGGACTTCGAAGTGCAAGGCAGAGAATAGTAATAAGCTAAGAAGGCTGGATTGAACTTTCATTCTATAAGTGAAGGCATGGAAATGATCATGGTTCCTCCAAATGTTGTCATATGACCCGCAATTCCACGCCTAGATATAAATCCAAAAGAAATGAAAATATATACCCACACGAAAACCCATGCAATAGTGTTCATAATTGTGGGGCTCCTGGGGGGGGGCAGTTGGTTCAGTGTCTGACTTCAGCTCAGGTCATGGTCTCTGGGTCCTATCATCAAGCCCCACATCTGCTTCCTGGCTCAGCAGGAAGTCTGCTTCTCCCTCTCCCTCTGCCTTGCCCCCCACTTGTGCTCTTTCTCTCTCTCTCTCTCTTTCTTTCTTTCTCAAGTAAATAAATAAAATCCTTTTTAAAAGTTTATCAATTTAAAAAAAAACAATGTTCACAGTGGCATTATTTTAAGTAGCCCCAAAGTAGAAACAACCCAAATGTCAGTCAACTGATAAATGGATAAACAGAATATGGGCTATCCCTAAATGAAATATTATTCTGCCCTAAAAAGGGATGAAGACCTGACACATGCTACAATACAACATGGATGAACCTTGAAAACCTTTTGTTAAGATAAAGAAGCCAGTCCTAAAAGACCACATTCCTTCCATTGAAATGTCCAGAATGATAAATCCGTAGAGACAGGGAGTAGATGAGTGGTTCCAGTGGCTGGAATTAGGGGGAATGTGACTGCTAGTGGGTACAGGGTACTTTTTTGAAAACACTAAAAACCACCAAATCGTATTACTTTAGAAGATGAATTTTATGGGGGCGCCTGGGTGGCTTAGTGGGTTAAGCCTTCTGCCTTTGGCTCAGGTCATGATCTCAGGGTCCTGGGATCAAGCCCTGCATTGGGCTCTCTGCTCGGCAGGGAGCCTGCTTCCCCCTCTCTCTCTGCCTGCCTCTCTGCCTACTTGTGACCTCTCCCTGCCAAATAAATAGAATCCTTAAAAAAAAAAAAAGAAGATGAATTTTATGATATGTGCACTATATCTCAATAAAGCTGTTATTTTTTTAAAGATTTTTTAAAAATGTATTCATTTGACACAGACAGAGAACACAAAAAAAGGGGGAGCTGCAGGCAGAGAGAGAGAGGGAGAAGCAGCCTCCCCACTGAACAAAGAGCCCCATGCAGGGCTTGATCCCAGGACCCCAGGATCATGACCTGAACTGAAGGCAGACGATTAACCAACAGAGGCACCCAAGCACCCCAACGCTGGTTTTGTTTTTTTTTTAATTAGCACAGTGATCTTCTTATCTATTTCTCTTCTCCTAGCCTTCCAAAGAGAGCCCTGTGATTGCCTCGCTCAATTTCCCTATCTCCCAAAGTTGAAAGAGAAGGGACCCTTCCCTGCTATGAAAGGGTTTGGGTTGGGCCATGAAGAGTAGGGGAGGGGAAGGTGAGCGTGGGTGAGAAAAACAGCACACAGCTGGACACAAGAGGAGTTGGACACAAGCAGGGACAGCAGGTGTTCTGAGGCTGTGGTAGGAGTCATGGGGCAGAGGCCAAAGGAAGGGATTCCTCTCTGGGATGCTGTGGCCATGTGTGGGGGGAAAATTGCAGGGCAAGATTTGAGCTGTTTTAAAGCAGTGTTTGGTTGTTGGTCTGCAATACTTCCTCAAGACTGAACCAACCATCAGGGTCCCAACTGAACATGCATTACGTGTATTTTAAGATTTGTCTTAATGGAGAAATTATCCTTAGTTGTTAACATAGTTGTTGTGAATCATAGTCTTGTTGTGAATCATAGTCTTATGTAACCTCACACCTACCACAGCCCCCATAATCTTCCAGTAAAATGTCCCATCCACTGGAAAAGTTGGTGAAAATGGATATTTATACATAGCTTTTTATTTGTACACTATTTTAGGCTGTCATGTAATACATTCTTTTTGCCTGTAATGTAATATGTTTTTCAGAAAAGTATTCATCTATGCATTTATTAATTCCATACAGTTCATAGAGTACTATGATAAACAAGATTACTGCAGAACTTTATTTTTTATTTGCCAAACTCTTCATTTCTATTAAATATCTAGAATACATTTTTTTTAAAACTTTGATGGATATTTTTTACAATGTAACTTAAAATTCTGGCAAGTCAAACATAGCCTGAATATCTATTGTAGTAATCATTTCACTTTTTAGGTAAAGGACAATTGCAGAGTGAGGTTGGTTTCCTGGGTTTGCCACTTAATCTTGCGTCTACAGAGACAACCTTGGCTGAGAAGGAAGAGGGAAAGGGAAGCAATCAGGTGGCATTTAGCTGCATCTTTAATATTTTAATTCTTTAGTAGATTCTGAAGTGTATGTGTCAAAATGTTATCACATGTTAAATCCAGAGTTAGAAACATGGATATCTCTTCTATCACTTTTTATACTTTTCTGCATATTTGAAACTGTTTAGAAGCAAAAACAATATAGAAATATTCCATTTGAGGGGCGCCTGGGTGGCTCAGTGGGTTAAAGCCTCTGCCTTCAGCTCAGGTCATGATCCCAGGGTCCTGGGATCGAGTCCTGTATCGCGCTTTCTGCTCAGCAGGGAACCTGCTTCCCCCTCTCTCTCTTTGCCTGCCTCTCAGCCCACTTGTGATCTCTGCCTGTCAAATAAATAAATAAAATCTTTAAAAAAAAAAAAGAAATATTCCATTTGAAAAAAAATCACCTGATTGGGATGGTGGTTGCAGAAATATATACCAATGATACAATGTTGTGGAACTATACAACAACCACACAAGCACGTGCACGTGCATGCAGACACAAAATGAATGCATGTAAAAACCAGTACAGTCTGAATCAATCTATAATTTAGTATTGCACCAATATCAATTTCCAAGTTTTGATTAACATACTAGGGTTACGTAACATGCTATCTGTTGGGGGAGACTGAATGAAGGGTACATGGGAACTCTCTGTTCCACTTTTGCAACTTTATATGAGCCTAAAACTACTTAAAAATTAGGTATTATAGGGGTGCCTGGCTGGCTCAGTGGGTAGAGCATGGGACTCTTGATCTTGGGGTTGTGAGTTCCAGTCCCATGCTGGGTGTACAGATTACTTAAAAATAAAATCTTAATAAAAAAATAAAAATTGATATAAAAAGAGCACTAACATTGTCAAAATGTAACTGGCAAGATTATGTTTTAGATTATTTTTTAAAATAAAATTCTAGGGGCACCTGGGTGGCTCAGTGGGTTAAGCCTTTGCCTTTGGCTCAGGTCATGATCTCGGGGTCCTGGGATCGAGTCCTACATCGGGCTCTCTGCTCAGCAGGGAGCCTGCTTCCCCCTCTCTCTGCCTGCCTGTCTGCCTATTTGTGATCTCTCTGTCAAATAAATAAATAAAATCTTTAAATAAATAAATAAATAAAATTCTAGAATATTCCAGATCTTTTGCCCCTTGCACATTAGATCCATAGACAGCCTTTTGAGTTTGAGGTTGACCTTTGTATGTGATTCCCTAGGCAGTAATTCCAGGCTTTTAAGTGAAGCCTTGCTTCCCTCCAGCGTTGGGTGATCTGTCTGTGCTCTGTGGGGGCTCCTCCTTTGTGGGTGTCCCAGAAGGGGCTGCTTTATGATGAGCTATAATGGCATCCGCCTTCAGAAGGAAATCCATTTCCTCTCGCTGTGTAAGGGTGCATTCAGCTGGTGTAAGCACCAAGGAGGGCTTGCAGCACTTACAATACAAAAAGAGCCAACTGCCGTCATTAGAAATACATCTTATTAAATAAATGTATCCCAGGGTGACCAAGCTGGAAAGGCTCCAAATTAGCAGCTACGCTTTGGAGCTCTCTGTGCAAGGCAAAATGATCTAATCAGTAGAAAGGTAGAAGCAAGAGGATTGCATTTCACTCTGTAGTACCAGGTCACGGGGCCCAGGAGCACCATAGTGTTACAAGTTTTATGTCCACATTTTAATACTGTTCATGGACAACCTGGGCTGTTAGGACAGGTCACTTGTGCCATCAGGGATAAAAAGAACATCCCTGATTACAGGGGAGAAGCCATCACTCTGGGGCAGGAGTCTTGTCCCCGTGACAATTCCCATCCCTTAAAGTGGCCACGGCTTTTCTCTTGTTCCCACCCCTGTCCCACTGGGAGGAGGCAAGATCCACAGCTGGATGGACAATTTAAGACTGGAGCATCAAAAGAGACCTCAGGGAGAGCCATGCTAATGCCATCCCTTCCCATAGCCTGTCTCTTGGGATGAGCCTTTCCACCACAATGTGGTTCAATGTGACAACATAGATCATGACATGTCTGCACCTCGCAGGCTCAGGACCCGGCATGGGGCACACATGGATGGGAGAATGGCGGCCGCCTTCCAGAAGCTCAAGGAGGAAAGGGACATAACAGAGGGGGAATATGTGAGGGTGAGGGACAGTGCAGGACAGAGGTGGGCCAAGAGATTGGTGGGATGGACTTGTTGATAAAGGGGCCCCCAAAAGTTTCTAATTGGGTTGACATCAGCCATTTGCTAGGGGATATCACCCTTGTGACTGTTGCGAGGTGGGTTGAAGAGGGTCATGAGTCTCAGGGGTTTAGAATCAGGTGTGTGGAGAAGGTGCTGCCCCAAACTAAGGCAGGTATTGTTGTCCATGGTTGAGTCCTGGAGAGGAAGAAAATGAACTTTACTGGTGAACATTAAAAGTCAATAAACAAGATGGGATCGGGAGGGAGACAAACCATAAGTGACTCTTAATCTCACAAAACAAACTGAGGGTTGCTGGGGGGAGGGGGGTGGGGAGAGGGGGGTAGGTTGTGGACGTTGGGGAGGGTGTGTGCTGTGGTGAGTGCTGTGAAGTGTGTAAACCTGGCGATTCACAGACCTGTACCCCTGGGGATAAAAATACATTATATGTTTATTTAAAAAAATTAAAAAAAATTTAAAAAGTCAATAAACAAACAAACAAACGGAAAAAGAAAAAAAGAAAAGAAATAAAAGTCGGTAGAAACTGCTGTGAATCTGGTTCCCAAACCGAAGAGAAACCAAATTTAAACCCAAACCCAAACCCAAGGTAGGGAAGTCATTGGCCAGTAGTTCAGGAAGATGCTACATTTGAAATGGAATCTGCTTCCTCCTTTTTCTTTCTTCTTTCTTTCCATGAAACCCATTTTTATCTATTACAAAGAAGGGGGCCACTTACTGCAACCCCCATGACCAGAAAAATATCAATACAGTCTTTTGAAAAATGTCCACTATACTCCCAACCAAAACAAGAAATTATTTATTTTGAATGACTAGTAATGCACCATTTTCTCATGAACTAATGGGCATCTGTTTAGAAAAACATGAAATATGAACTGAATAATATCCTTTGGTAGACAATTTGGAATAACCAAATCCCCAGCAACATATAACTTTAGGGAAGAAAAGAAGGGCAGCAAGAAGTAGGTGAGCTTTTCTTGCCAGAACTGTGATACCTCTTTATGTTATAATGCAGAACAAACCCACAGGATCTTCCAAGATGCATCCCCTGCAGACGAAAAAGCAAGGATTGGAACTCAGCTCCAACCAAGCGATGCCCTTGAGAATGCAGATCAAGAACAAGGTCTTCAATTATTTAACAAGTATGTTAACATTAAAAAGTCCTATTTTTTTGCTTTTTGTTTTCTTCCTCCCTTCTCTTTCCATGGTGTTCTCTGGCCACTTACAAATTGTTTTGCTGATGCCTCTATTTTCTGGGACATGCCCAGACCACTGTGTGCCTTCTTGGCTTGCTCTGTCATATATAAGGAACAGTACTTGAAAAACACCATTTTATTTCAGGCAGTTGATGTGATCCTGTTCAACTGTAAGCCTGACTGTTCTTACCTTGTGTTCTTTGTCAGAGCCCAAAACAGGCTGATGTTGTTCATTTCTCAGCGGCCCAGTACTCCAGATGTGGTATACACACATACATTGGAATATTACTCAACCTTCAAAAAGAATGAAATCTTGCCATTTGCAATGACGTGGATGGAGCTAGAGGGTATTAAGCTAAGCAAAGTAAGTCAGAGAAAGACAAATACCATATGATCTCACTCACATGTGGAATTTAAGAAACAAAAGAGATAAACATAGGGTAAGAAAGAAAAAAAGGAAGGCAAACCATAAGAGACTCTTATCTACAGAGAACAAACAGGGTTGCTGGAGGGGAGGTAGGCGGGGATGGGCTAAATGGGTGATGGGGATGAAGGAGGGCATCCATGATGAGCTCCGGGTGTTGTATGTAGGTGATGAATCTCTAAATTCCACTCTTGAAGCCAATATTGTGCTGTATGCTAACTAGAATTTAAATAAAAACTTGAAACAAAAAAATTTATGCACTTCAGTAGTAAAATTCTAAAATCTAGGAATTGTTTAATGGTTCTCTAAAAATCTATGTCCATGCTTCTCTCCCCCCAAACACCTGCATTCTCAACTCATTGTTGGATGCTCTGGAGTTGCTCAAATATGAGTTGCCTTCACCTGATTTCTGGCTCACAAATTATGTATTTTATGGACCAGAATAAAACTTGAACTGTGGTAAGCCTTTATGGCCATTTCTGATTGGAAGGATTTGAATAAACCAAGAACACAAATCAACCATGGAAATGGTTCCTACTCCATTCAGTGTCCTTCCCTCAACCCCAAAGGCGTGAAAATTGTAAACCATCAGTTTTCTTTGATTTTTTTAATGGCTTGCTTATAAATATCTAAGTTATGGCAATTAGTAAGTATTGTAGAGAAGTGCACAAGCCAACATTTACTGTGTTTAATTAGCATATATAATTGATTTTCTATTCATCAGACTTATTAACTCAAATATATACCCAGGGTCCCATTATCACGGTCTATACACATCCTGCTTTCTGTCTTTTCTCTGGCTGTGTGGAGAACCATGTAGTCTTGGGGCAAAACTCCCAGAGGTCCCTTAGACTGACCTGGGTGGTCTTGGGTTCCCTGTAATAATGGCCCCTCCTGCAGGCTCCTTCTGGCTCTCTCTGGCTGGGGTTCATGGGGTTGGTGGTTCTGGAGTGAATCCCTTACATGGAGAGCATGACCTCCTGCCTGCCAGGTTCAGGAGGCCGGAGCCTGGTCCCATTGATCACAGCCCTTCCTAGTGTAGGATTCTGCATTAACAGGTACTTCTGGTATTTGTTAAAGAGGTGATTTTCCGCTTCTAGTTTTTGTTTTTGGTAAGGAGATGAAAGAAAGAAAAAGAAAGAAAAGAAAGAAAGAAAGAAAAGAAAGAAAGAAAGAAAGAAAGAAAGAAAGAAAGAAAGAAAGAAAGACACTTATAGGGAGAAAGAGAGAGAAATTAACCCATGCAACAGTTTGGGCTGGCAAGTCCAAAATTCACAGGACAAACCCCACCAGGGTAGAAATTCAAATAAGAGTTGATGTTGCAGTCTTGAGTCTGGATTCAACAGGGCAGCAAATTGGAAACTCTGCCAGGTTTCCTTCCTTCCTTCCTCTCTTTCTTTCTTTCTTTCTCTTTCTTTCTTTCTTTCTTTCCTTCTTTCTCTTTTCTTTTCTTTTCTTTTCAGATTTTATTTATTTGAGAGAGAGAGAGAGAAAGAGAGCATGAGCAGAGAGTGCAGGAAGGGGCAAAGGGAGAGAGAGAGGCAGGATCCCTGCTGAGGAGGAGCCCGATGTGGGGTTCAATCCCAGGACCCCAGGATCACAACCCAAACTGAAGGCAGACACTTAGTTGACTGAGCCACCCAGATGCCTCACTGGCAGGTCTCTATGTTGCAGTCTTAAGGAGAATTCCTTCTGTTTTGAGAAATCTCAGTCTTTACTCTTAAGAACGCCAAGTGATTGGGTGCAGCCCACCCACATTTTGGAATGGGATCTGCTTTACTCAATGTCTATTGGTTTAGATGTTAATCTCATCCCCAAATACCTTCACGGCAACATCCAGACTGGCATTTGAGTAGACAGGTGGGCACCGTGGCCCAGCCGAGTTCCCACATACAAACAAGCATCGCAGGTGTGGCATAGCCTTGGGCAAGCCGTTAACCTCTATCCCTGCATTTCTTCCGTGGAAAATGAGGATAATGAATAGTTGGTGTGGGGAAGAAGCACACAAAAACATGTCAAGCACCCTGCCCTGACCTATTCTTCCTTTCCTGTGCCCAAGACTGCACTGTGCCTGGCATATAGTTGGCACCCAATGTCTGCTAAGTAGTTGTTGACTGAGCAGTCTGCACACTGAATTTCCTGACTTGGCTCCTCCATGCAATTAAGTCCCAGATCACCAGCATTTTCTCTGTGCAACTAGTCCCTGCACACTGGACCTGCTAACTCAGTTCATCCCACCACTTTAGCTCCCTGTTTCTCTGGGTCTGGCCACACACCAGCCCCAGGGGCACCCATGGTACCCTAGCTGCATTAATAAGGGTGGCAGGTCATCCTGGATTTTGACTTTCTGTCTCCTGTGTGAACACAACATCCAGATTATTATTTCTTGGCCCTTCCTACCTTTCCCCAAGTCCCAGATCTTTCTTTCCTCCCTCCCTTCCCTTGTTCAGCCCCTATCCAGGGATCATGTAAGGCCAGAAAGAATAGTCCTCAGATCATAACTCTGTTAGATACCAAGAGAATAGGAAGTCTGGGCTCCAAAGTCTGGGCTCCAACTACATCAGGGAGTAGTTGGCTTTCTTTGAGTTTCTAAGGGATTTGGTTTTACTGATTCCTGGGGAGAGCCTCCCAAGGTCCACATCTGCCACTAAGCTTTCCTTCAGATTCTACACGTAGGTTAAGACGTACCCTGAAGTGGTCTAAGAGTAAAGAGCCATCTTCCCTTGCCTCCTAACCCCAGTCTCAGGCCTTTCTGAGTTTAAGACTAGGCCAGTGTTATCCCTGCACTTTCATTTCCCAAGCAAAAGTTGCAGCCAACCCCACGCATGTCCCTAGGTTGGCCTTTCTCTGTAAGGCAATGACCTATACTCTCACCAGCTTCCCCAACCCGTTCTATTCTCACAGCTCATGCTTCTCTTCTCTCTGACTCCACTGTCCTTTTCTAGCCTAAAATCCTGAACAGGATACACCTAACTCTGCTGGAGAACATGTGGAGAACCTTCCATGCAGGGGTCATCATTGGACATCCTATCTGTGTCGGTTTATCCTTATGGCACCACTCCCTCTGAGCTCACTGTCTACTGCTAACAATTTCTGCATACTTCCCTGTACACTCCCAACTGTATCGTGCCTTATGTATTGGATCCATTCTAGAACAATAGTTAAATCTGTTAGGTTAACCTACAGGGTGCATGATGTAAGCCCTATTTTGTTCATAAAAACAACTTGTGACACGTAGATTGTTTGGCATCCATGGAACATTGGCCTAAAATTATAATTAATCATCTCATACTCATGTTGAAATGTAGGCCTGTGAAAAATACACCTCATTAGGTTATTTTATCGTACCAGGAAAACAGTCCGGTATTATTAAGCACCAATACAGTCAGCTCTTAAACCTGCCTCTTGAGCAGAACAGTAATGTAGATAATAGCCAACATGATTTATATTTGGGTTCCCTGAGTTAATGAATAGGTTAGAAATGCACCACGGGTTTTACCGGGAGGTGAGAAAAAGTTCTCTCCTGAATGGGTTTTGCCACGCTCCCATAAAAACCCGCTTTGATTCCACCAATTGCGAGAAGACATTTCCACAACACAAATGTTGGCTGAGTGGCTGTCATCGTGAAAGTCCTGCTCCGTGCCCCGTGGGATCCCCGTGATTCCCTCTCATCCTCACGCTTGTCAATGGAGGACAAGGCAAAATGGAATACGACCTCTCCCATATGACGGGGTGAAATGAAGGCCCTCGAAGTGGATCACCCCCACTCTGCCTTGAGAGCTGATTTCAGAAAAATGATGGTGCATGCTTTGTAATTTTTATCTCTCCACTTCAGGAAGGTCTGGAGTGGGGAAACAACTGGGACACAGGAGATATTTGCATTCCCTCATTTTTCTGCTCATTCAGCTGTCAATAAAAGAACATTACTTGCTCACGGAAGCATAAATTGAAGAAAAAGAAAACAGTGGAGGGGGAAAGTCATAATTTATTTCAAGCTTCATCTGGAGATAACCTGAACTTTTCAGAGCAGAGGATAAATCAGCCCCTACCCACACACGATGTTGCAAATTCACCAAGGCGACTGCATCCAGGACCGATGATTAGCCAATGAGAAGCCAGCGGCAGTGGTCCTGAGGACAGGCAGGTGGCAGTGGGAACACGGGGATCCCGCTCCATGAAGACGAGGCTGTAGGACGCAGGGAGAAGTCAAGCCAATGGTGTGTTTCTATTTACACACGTTAAATGCACGGGAAAAGGAACAATGTTGGACAAATGTAAAAAAAAAAAAAAAACTGGTCTTTTTTTTCATACCTGAAATTTTTCACTCATAGAGAATGACCCTCAGGTGTCTGTTTAAAATTCTCAATGGGTCTGGTGCTTCCATGGAGTGTGGAGAACATTCTTGTCACACCCACGACCCTCAGGGTCCACAAGGAGTTTCCACATGTTATCTTAAATCATCTCTGAGGCATCACGCAGTGTGATTACCCCAAAATCACAGGTATAGAAACTAAGGCACAGCCATGGGTTCTGTGTCCTTTCCAGAGCCCTGTTGTCTCCAAGGACTTGGTGTTCCTCATTTATAGACACAAACCTAAGGATGTGGCCAGCCCGGTTCTCAACACCCTTGGATGGAAAGAAGTGTAGGTCTTCTGCCCACCCTTGCCCACCAAGCCTCCACTGTGGAACGGAGAGAGCTGCACCTGTGATAAAGCCCATACTGCTTCAAATGGCCTGGTAGACCCTGGCCCTGGATCCTGGATGATCCCTTCATCCCCTAACTCCACTGCTGTGGGCTCATCAACCTTTTGCTTGTTCTTCTTCCCGGCTTGGGACTTTATACTCCTCTCTTCCCAGGAACAGCTCCCCACTGTCTCCCCACAGCACAGTCCACCCTCAGCCTCTTTCTGAAGGTCACAACCCTCTCATGGAGGCTTTCTTACAGCCCCTTCTAAAACTGTGCCATCCCCACCTCCTGTTCTCTCTATCTCTGTTTTATTTCCTTCATTGTAATTACTAATCCCTGATATATTTAATTTTTTACTTGCACATTGCCCATTTTCTCCCAACAGAATGCAATCTCCTTGAGGACGGTGACTCTGTTCAGTTCATTGCTGTATCCCTAGCCCTGAGAGCAGTGCCTGGAACATAATAGGTGCTCAAAAAATATTTGTTAAATGAACACAGTATCGGAATGGGGCTTAATAAAATGCACCAAAGTACCAATTTCCTCATTTCTGATAGAGATCAGGGTTTGCAAAGTATGGCAGAGGACCCAATCCAACCTACAGACTGTTTCTGTGAATAACGTTTCATTTGGCACAGCTACAGCTTTTCATTTACATTATAGTTTGTGGTTGCCTTTGTGTTGGCCACCAAAGTTGAGCAGTTGTGACAGAGACTGTACGGGCCCCAAAAGGCTAAAGTATTTACTGTCTGGTCCGGCACAGAAAAAAAAAAAAATTGCCAACTTCTGATACAGATGGTACTCCTACCTATTCTTTTGGTTGAAAAAGTAATAATAAATAAAACAATGAATGCTTTAAAAAATTATTACATAGTTAACCCATCAATGTGTATTTATTGAGAAAAATCACACTGCAGAAATGTGTAGGGTAGGAAGTGAAAGCCTCCTTCACCCAGCCCTGGTCCCCATCCTTCCCAGAAGGAAGCCTGCTAGGATCTGGATTCCTTCCAGATCACTTGTATGCATGCACATGCAAACCTATATGCCTCTCAAATGCAAATGAGTTTTGATATTAGGGCCTTGTTAGACGTTTAGAATGAAAGGGAAATGTTCCATCTGTTCCTGTGCTCTGAAACAGTTTGAATAATAAGAACCTTTTCTTGCAAGGTCACAAGAATTCCCCCCCAAACACTGCCTGAATCTGGGGGCTGTTTTAGGACCAGATCTCTGACTACCTCTGACTATCTTTACAGTTACTTTCAATGGAACCATCAAGGATTTAGGTCTTCTGACCCTGTAGTTAATTTTAGTCATTTATACTTTCCTAAAAAAATATTCGCTTCATTCAGATTTTCAAATTTATAAAGTTGATTACAATTTTGAAAGTCTCTCCTCCCTTGATAGCGCTTTTTCTCATTCTTTTTTGTGGATCAAATTTGCTAATGGTTTGCCATTGTATTGATTATTAGTAGTTGTTATTCTGAAAGAACTTGATTTTGGGCTTATCAAAGTTCATTGTTTGCCCTGTTCCATGAATGTTGGCTTCTTTTATCTGTTAAATTTTTTTTTTTCATTTTGAGTCATTTGCTAGCTTTTGGAGTTGATTTCCTTTCCCCTTGTCTTCTCTGTGACTTTACTGCACAGTCTTTATTGTCCAGGTAGAAACTGTGGGCAGTGCCAGCCATGACTTTCTGCTTTACCCAAGAGTATTTCTTTTTTTTTTTTTTTTTAAGCTTTTAGTTCAATTCCAGTTAGTTAACATACAGTGTATGTTTCTGGTACAATTTAATGATTCAACACTTCCATACATTCTTTGTTATTTCTAATCTCCGGTTTTGCTGCATTGTCATGAGAAAATAATCCTGAGTATCTTCCACTTTTTGAAGTTTACTGGGACTTTTTGTTTAAAACTATATTAAATTTTGTAGATATTCCATGTGTGCTTACAAAAAGTGTGTATTCTCTACTGGGTTCAAAATCCTATATGTTACTATGGAATCAAGGTTTTGATTTCAATATTTAAAACTGTTTGTCGGGGTGCTATGTGGTTCAGTTGGTTAAGTGTCTGTTTTTGGCTCAGGTCATGATCTTGGGGTCCTTGGATGGAACCCCGCATCGGGCTTTCTGCTCAACAGGGAGTCTGCTTCTCCCTCTCCCTCTCCCTCTGTCCTCTTGCTTTCTCAAATAAATAAATAAATAAAATCTTAAAAAAAAAATAAAAATAAAACCCCATGACATTTATTTTTGTCTATTTCATCAGTCATCTTAGAAATTTGCTAAGTTCTCTCATTTTGACTCAATTCATTTTTCTTTATATATTTTGATTCCATGTCGTTTGATACCATTGTTGTTCAGGCATAGAGGCTCATTGCCATTGTTTTCATAGTTTTTTTTAAAATTATAAATATAAAATGTGCCCTATTTAATACATTTGGCTTAGAAATCTATCTTTCTGATTTCACTGTTTCTTATCTTCTGTTTTTGGAAGCAAGTGACCACTCTTGTCATTATTACTTTTGAAGATTTCTGCATCGTTTTATTTTCAACACATATTCGGACATGGGATGTGGTAGCATATTTATTTTTAACATAGCTGATGGTCTGTCCATATTAATAATGATAGAAACTTAGCTAAATAGTTCTGAGTCACTCCATTCAGGCACCTTTTGAGTACTTTACCTGTTATTTTATATAATGCTCAAACAGTACAAGGGGTGTCCCTATGCGATGGTTCCTCTGGTTGTCCCCTGTCCAGAGCTGAAGAAACTAAGGAGCCAGGATGTGGCTTATCCAAGTTCAGAGAGCTAATAAAGGATTAGGCAGGATTTGAACCCGGAGACTCCCTGAGTCACTCCACATAAATGCTGTTCATCACACTTGCCTGCAGTTTTATCCTTGGCATCTTGTTTTGCACTGCATTCTGGGAGAATTCATCTGCTGAGGCTTTCAGTTCCCGCTTAGACCTTGAGACAGGCCCATCATGGATGAAGAACATCTGCTCAATGTTTCACTTAAGAACTCATTTCTAATTTTTCCGGAACTGAAGACTTTTTGGATATAGCAACTTGTTGCTTTTTAGTGGGCCATGTGACTAGACAGGCTGACATTTAGGTTCTGAGGGTCACTTGACTTCTTCGTGTGGGTTCTCTTTGTCCCTCAAAGCAGCTGACAATGCGGGGCACTGACCCTTTAGTCCTGCTCCAATATCCACGCCGGACACTACCTGTAGCACAATTTCTTCTTTTATTCGGGAGCAATATTAGAAGATGGAAACTGGAGACAAATTCTAGAACTCTCACCAACCTGATGCCGTCCGCTTTATATCTTAGAGAATATTTCTGTGTGTCTTCTGATCTCTTAAAAACATCCTTCCCAGATTCCCAATGCTACTATGGCCTTTCTCTTCTATGTTTCTTTGGTCATTGCCATAAGACTGTTGGTGGCAGGAGGGGTAAATTAAATTCGTGTGTTTGGTGGGTCATCTTCACCTGGAAATCTTTCCATTCTTATTACTCACTAGTTAGAGCCATTGTTATCAAAGATATCAGAAGGGAATTGCTTTGTTTCCTCGCTACTCCTCTGGACTCTATCAGCATAGGAAGTCAAAACTCACACTCTTGTCATATGGTGGACAGGGCCATGACACTTGTCCACAGTACAAGGGGTGTCCCGTAAACCTCCAACAGAGATCAGCTGCAGGTGGAGTCCCCCACGCATGTGTGTGACCTATGACCTGACTCAGCTATGAACTGACTCAGTGAGATGCTTGTCACTGAAGGGTTATGTGACCATTGACGCTGAAAGGTAAGTCGCGAGTGCCCCAAATCTTCCTTTCAAGTCTTCTCTCTCAATTTTAACTATTTTTATTTTTTACACAAATATATTTACTTGGTTCAAAATTCAAGGGGTTCAAAGTGATGCATGGTAAAAATCCTCTCTTCCCCTCTCCCCTATCCAGTTCCCTTCCCATGAACAGCCACAATGATCAGATTTTTATACTTCATTCCGGAGAATGTAGAAACTCTATACATTTTCCTCTTTAAAAAAAAAAAAAAAAAAAGCCGCACACAATTAGTACAGTATATTGCACACATGTTCTGCAACTTGTCTTTTTCACTCAATCAGATGCGTTGGAAATAAATCCACGTTTGTTCTTGAGCTTCTTCCTTCTTTTTTACAGTTATGGAATACTTTGTTGTGTGGCCGTCCCATTGTTTAAGCAATCCCCTGTTGACCCATGTTGAGGAGGAAGACCTTCCTCTGCCCTTCAAGGTCATTCTAGGTGGACTTAGAATCAAATTGACATGACTTGAATTAAAAGGAGAAATTCAAATTTAATAGCATACATATGGGGAATCCACATAAACATGGAAATTCTAAGGAAAATAAGGCAACGTGAAGCTTCTATGAGCTAAGGAGAGGGGTGGAACCTGAGGAAACAACGACAGGGAGGAAGGCCATAGCAGGAAAGTGAAAGGAGATGTTTTGAAAAACGAAGCTTGCCCTATTCTGCGGTTGAGTTTCTTAGGTAAAAGGGAATCTGTCCGTCTTCTCATCCTGGTACAGACTCTCCTTCCCAACGTACATTTAGACAGTTGAGGACCAGGAAGAGAGATTTACCTCCATCTGTGGGGTTTTGATCACTCTGAACTCAAAAGAGTATTCATGGCAAAGTGGCCCATCCTGGGGCAGCCTGCCCTTGGCCCCCTACATTGACACTTTGCTCATCTCTTGTCTCTACTGTTACAAGCCATGTTGCTAGGCTATGCTGACATCCTTTCACATATCTGCAGAAACGGAGAAAGTCCTAAAAGAGGACTTGCTGGGTCAAAGGGTATTTGCAAAGATGTTGTCAAATTGTGCTCTGTAAGGATTGTTGCAATTTATACACCCACGAGTAATTTATGGCAGTGCTCATTTCCTGTATCCTCAATAATACAGCATGCTATCAAACTCTGGGATCTTTGCCAGTATCTGATAGGTGAAAAATGATGTCCCTTTGTAGTTGCAATGTGAAATGACTTACTGTGAGTGAGACTGAGCACCATTTCATCTTTTAAGATCCATGTATGTTTCCTTCTATCTCTGTTCATATCATTGGCGCATTTCCTCGCTAAGTTACTGGTCTTCCCTTGCAGATTTGCAGGAGCAGTTTGTGTATTAGGGAAATTATTCTTTAGAAGTGAATTGATTTGCAAATACTTTCCCAGTGTATTATTTCTCTTGTGGCTTTGCTTATGGGGGGGTTCGCGTACAGGGCTTTTTTTCCCTTTACCTTTAAATAATGGAATCTACCAATATCTTCTCCATGGCTATGAGGTGTTTATGTCATACCTTGGAAAGGTCTCCCCCGTATTTGGTTCTAAACAATTACCATTATTTCTTCTAATTTTATGCTATCCTGTTTTACATTTCATTATTCGACCCACTAGAATTTATCCTGGAGTCATGTGCGAAATCTGAATTTAACTTAACTTTTTTCCAAAAATTCCCTTTTGATCTTAATTTTAGATTGAGATTGTTTCGTTTTTCCTTCAAAAAAATAATATGCTGTTGGCATATTTATAGGGATGACATCACCTTCATAATTAATATACTTTCCACTACTGGTACTGTTATGACCATGAATCTTCTTTTCCAGGAGTACAGATTTCCATTTGTTTGAGTTTCCTTTGTGTCCCTCAAGGGTGTTTTCAATTTTTCTTCATATGAATGGTGCACCTAAGAAATGTTTATTCCACTGAGGGCGGTTGTAATTTAAAAAGAAGAAAGAAACCCTGACATTTTAGATTAGCACAACAATGTTTACTCTAAAAACAGGTTGGCAAGTGGTTCTCCATACTGAGATTCAGGCTTCCAGGTTCTTTCTATCCCGAAGGGGGCTTTTAAACACATGCTCTCCAAAGTTCCCGGGGTGGGGGGGAGCGGGTCAGAGCATGGAGAGGCACCCAAGCTCTCAATCCCCTGGGCCTGGAAGCGATGTACTTCTTCTATCACAATTCATTGGCTCTATTTATCACAATGCCCCCTCCCTGCAAGGATCTAGAAGCGTACTCAGGAGAGAGAGGAGGACAAGCTATGGATAATGTCGGGAGTCTCTCTCATTCCAGCAAAACCGCTAGTCAAGCATGAAGGTAAACTAAAGGAACATTCTGGTCTTAGGAAATCTCAGAAGAGAACATTCAATTCTAGACCTCTCCTCTCAGAAAGCTACTAGAGGGCATGTTCCACCAGAGTGGAGAATAAACCGGGGAAGATGGTAACATAGGATAAACAAACAAAGACTCTAGCCAGGGCACCTGGGTGGCTCAGTGGGTTGAAACCTCTGCTTTTGGCTCAGGTCATGATCCCAGGGTCCTGGGATCCAGCCCCGCATCAGGCTTTCTGCTCAGCAGGGAGCCTGCTTCCCTCCCTCTCTCTCCGCCTGCCTCTCTGTCTACTTGTGATCTCTGTCGAATAAAAATAAAACCTTTAAAAAAAAAAAAAAAAGAAACAAAGATTCTAACCCAAGACTGAGTCCAAGGGTATTGCCAGGAAGATGGTGAAGATTCCTGGAGAGTAGCTGGGCTTTTTAACTGAAAGTGTGTAGCCTAGAGCTACTGCTTTGCCTCTTTGAGGGAAGACCCATGTGAGAAGGAACAGACAGAGAGGAAGCTAGCCCAGGGGCAGAGCAGACGGGCCAGGTGATGCGGGGAAGAGCCTGGATCCAGCCTTCCCTGAAGTTGAACCTATTCTTAGAAAATTCTGTCACACAGGCCAACAACTTTCCCTTGTGCTTTAGCTAGTAGCTTCTGATCTTCTGTCACTTGTAACAAAACAAAACAAAAAATTCAGACTGAGACCAGGAAACAATAGAAACAGAAGAAACGACCCATGTCCTTTAAGAATTTTAAATCTTGTTGGGGTAATTTTATCTAGCATCACCCACTAGACATTGCCTCTGCTTCTAGACTCTCATCTCTGCAAGGACCAGGTCATATTTTTAGATAATTTCCTTGCATGCAGCGGGCCTTAGGAGCTGGGCAGTTTTCAGAAATTAAAACTACCTTGTCTTGATGTTGCTGTTCTTTTATGAAAGCATTTACTATTTAAACATTAGTAACATTTTTTTTCATTTAAATGAAAATTTTTCATTTTTTTAATACCAAGGAAATAAACAGAGATGTTTCCAAAGGTTTATTTTAGACAGAAACATTGGGAGCAACTTAAGAGTTCAACATTATGGAGCTAATTGAGAAAATTGTTCTATACCTGTACAGTGGAAAACTAAATTATTTTAAATAATTTCATAAAAAATATCTTTCTGGCATTACAAATTATTATTAGGTGAAAGAGATCAGGTGGCAAGCAAGTTTGCTAGTTTTTAAAAGTGGGGAAAATAGTTTAAGTAGTTTTCTGAGTGTTGAGATTTCAAGTGAGTTTTTTTGTTTGTTTTCTGTTTGTTTTGGTGGGGGGCTTGCCAGTGAGGTAGGAGGGGCAGAGGAAGAGAGAAACAGAATCTTAAGCAGGCTCCACACTTAGCGCAGAGCCCAGCACGGGGGCCCGATCTCACAACCCCAAGATCATGACCTGAGCCGAAATCAAGAATCAGACATTTAACCGTTTGAGCCACCCAGGTGCCCCTCAAGTGAAGTTTCTTTCTTTTTGATTTCCTGTTTTCTTAATTTTCTGCAATTGATCTGGATTAATTTATAATGGGAAAAAGGTATTTATAAGATGGCTTGTGAGTTCAAAGGTATTTTGTCAGCATTATGCATGAGACTAAACTGCAGATATATATATATATGTATATATATATATAGATTTTATTCTTTTTAAAAAAGATTTTATTTATTTATTTGCCAGAGAGAGCACGGGAGAGAGAGAGAGAGTACAAGCAGGGAGAGCAGCAGACAGAGGGAGAAGTAGGCTTCCTGCTGAGCAAGGACCCTGATGTGCGGGACTTGATCCCAGGACCCCAGGATCATGACCTGAGCCGAAGGCAGAGGCTTAACCATCTGAGCCACCCAGGCGCCCTGCTAGGAACATCTTTAAATGTACTTTTAAAACAGTTTTTTAATTAATTAATTAATTAAATAAATAATCTCTACACCCAATATGGGGCTCAAACTCATGACTCCAAGAGAGTCACATGCTCTTCCAACTGAGCCAACCAGGCACCCTGAGAACATCTTTAAATTTAATATCACGGTATACGAGCTGCTAATACTTTGATTACTTTATATTAATGCACTTTATCCTCTGAAACACGTTCTGGTAATAAAAGACGCCTATCTCCTTTCACACTTTCAGTAGTTGACGGTCACAGATTGTGTAATTGACTAATGACCTGGAGTTGCTAGTTTCCGGCTAAGATGACTACCATCCGCATTTAACAGAAGGATGGCGCTGTCTCACCACTAGGTGGTGCTATAAAGTAGGCATTCAATCCCACACTGCTTGAACTTGGTGTTGACAGCGATTTTTTTTTCTTCAAGGAATAAATCACTCTGAAGGCATCTTCGTCACTCCCATTAGCTCTATCTACTCCTCTCCTAACTTTAATTTGTTAAATCACCCCGTGGTGAAGGAATGACAGCCTTTGATTCATAACAAAATCCGTTCTGTAAAAGTTCTTTGGGTTAAATAAAATGAGAGCTTCTGAGAAGTGATATTAATTCCCTGCGTTCTTTCACAGTTACCTTCAAGCTCTAAACGATATTGTAAAAGAATGCAAATAATAGTTTTCATAGCCAACTAAGCAGAAAAACCAAAATAGCCTTAACAACAAACAAAACTTCACCACTCTTCACGGCATATGTAGTTGACAAGCTAAAGCTTTTGTTTATTTTCATTGCTAAATCTTGCATGGAAAGAATGTTTCTGGTAGGTACAGTGAGTTTTGTCTTTATCAGTGTGGTTCAAGCACTCAGGCTCTGGTTAATACCCAATTTAATCAAAGCTTTGCTCTTCCTGGCAGCTTCTCTGATGGACGTTACTAGTGGACTCTGTCCCCCAGGAGAACACAATGGTTTCACTCCAGACGGCATTTGCCAACTTTATTCTGTGCTGCTGAAGGTTTCCGTTATTCATTGGGAAAAAAGAATTCTACACCATTTATGCAGGAAGGTCACTCTGGTGCCAATTTGTAATATGTAGATATAGATCCTCTCTCATCTGTGGTTAACTGGTAAGAATGATTCCATTCTCAGGATACCCAGATGGTTCAGCCCGTGGAGCGTGTGACTGTTGATCTCAGGGTTGTAGGTTTGAGCCCCACATTGGGTATAGAGAGTACTTAAAAAGAAAAATTTTTTGAAGAATGATTCCATTCTCCAAGACCTGAGTCAGTTCAGTTCAACTCCCAGTAACCTCATTAGAACCAATATTTCCAAACACACACACATACACACACACACACACACACACACACCCCAAATATTTCCCCTACAACCACCTCAGCACTGGAATGATATGCATGAGGTCATATAGCAAAAATAATATAGATAGAAATCTGTTGAATAAGAGATAACATTGAATTGGCAAATCCCAAAATGAAATAACTAAAAAAGTATGTTTACATTTATACTTATTTTTATATTTCTTTCATGAAGGAACATATCCCAACAACAATCCTTTAGTTCAGTGCCTTGAGAAAAAATTTTTGGCATATTTATAAATATAAAAATATGTCTTACCCCATTTCGGTTGTTATAACAAAATACCACAGCCTGGGTGGCTTATAACAATAAACAGTCACTTCTCACAGTCCTGGAGGCTAAGAAATCCAAGATCATGGTGTCCGCAAATTTGCTGTCTGGTGAGGGCTTCCTGGTTCACAGACAGCCATCTTCTCTCTACCTCTTCACTTGGCGGAAGGAACTCTCTGGTTCTCTTTTATGAGGATAATATCCCATTTATTAGGGTTCCACGGACCCTCATGATCTAATCTCCCCCCAAAGGCCCCACTTCCAAATACCCTCACGTGGGGAGTTAGGATTTCCAAATATGAACTTGAAGGGGACATGACCATTGAGACCATGAGACCATATATATATATATATATATGTTGGGGGGTATGAGAGAGAGAAAGAATACAGCCAATTTTTAGTAAGAAAATAGTCCACTATTTTCTAAATAAGTATCTGAACAACTGTCTACTGAGCACCATGGTTCTAAGTGTTGGGAGGAAAGCAAAGAAGTAAAGGATGGATCCTACCTTAAGAACACGTACCCACACATTCTCACTGAAGAAACCAAAACAGGAATTTAAAAGTTTAATGCAGTACAAAGCCCCATATAACTAGATAGCAGACTGAAAGTCCGCCATGTTGAATAAAAGGTCTTCTCGAGCCAGCGCAGAGGGAGATGACTTCCGGGAAGGGAAGCGACTTAAGCCGTCCATATGCTTCACATAATGTCTTGTGAGGTTCATCCATTCAATAAATAATTCTTAAAGTAAAGCATTCTGGTTTAGAAAGTGGTAGGAGCAGAGGGTCCATGTTGAGGAACGGACTGGACAAGCAGGTTGGACTCAGCCTATGGCAGACAGTTCTTGAAAGCCAGGAAAAGGGACTTTTACTCTATTTTCCTGGCCCCAAGTCAACAGCCTGCTTTGTAATTTCAGAGAGGGGCTGGGAGCTGATTCTCTGCCGCCACATTCCACTCCCCACTGCTTTCATGAGTCAACGTTGTACCACTGAGTGACAGTGACCATTGCCAAACTCTACATGGGGCTGGTCCATTGATATCTCCCCCTGAAGAGTTGGCACTTTCACAGGTCCTATACCACACCCCCAGGAAAGATAGCAAGAGCAAGCTCAGAACTTGGCTCATTCCTTTGTTCACACTGCCTCAAGGTGGTGTAGCTGGAAAGTTCAGGGTTACAAAAAGCTTGAGAGGGGCATGGGGGGGTGGGCATCTATGAACCAGGGCTGAGCACTGGGAACTAGTCAGGGACCTGATTTGTAACTCGGGACCTGGCCTTGTATTTTGGGGGGAGGGAATTGAACCTTCCTGCAGAGCTGCCAAGGTGGTTTTGATTTGTGTGGGTGCAGTACAAGGTCAGGAACGCCAGAAACCAACCACCAAATGCTGCAGTAATAAAAGATCTGCTGACCAAGTCAGGCTCAGAAACACAGCAATCAGGCTGTGGAATTGGTGAGGGATGCAGAAAAATACAGTCTGGCCCCAAGCCACGTTTTTGGACATAGAACATAACAAGGAAGAAGAGTGAGGACAGTGGTTTTGTCCCCAGTGAAAAATTGGGGAAGGGTTAGACTGGAGAAACAGTTGTACAACAGAGAAAAAAATGCTTGGAGATGCCATATCCTGAAAGATCTCTTCCTGCCTAAGAAGCACATTCATTTCCATCAAATTCTAAAAAATCAAAATTTTAAGGGTCTTAGAACAGGAGAGAATATCTCAGTGCCTTATTATAATTGATAGGATCAAAGATAACTCCAAGTATTGGAATATAGGTGTATTAGTTGTCTATTGCTGCATAAAAAGTTACTCCCAAAACTTAGTGACCTAAAAAAACATTTATTTTCTCAGTATGTGTGGGTCAGGGATCTGGGCACAGTTTAATTGAGTTATCCATTCAAGGTTTCTTATAAGGCTTCGATCAAGCTGTCAGGCAGGTCTGTGGTCTCATCTGAAGGCTCAATGGGAGAAGGATCTACTTCCAAGGTCACTCACATGGTTGTTAGCAGGATTCCTTGTGAGATAGTAGAATGAGGGTCTTGATTTCTCACTGGCAGGTGGTCAGAGGCTACCCTCAATTTCTTGCCATATAAACTTCCTCAGCTTGCTTTATCGGAGCAAACACGCAAAAAGAGTCAGAAAGACAGAGCATACAAAAAAAGATGGGAACTGATCTCATATAACCTAATCACAAAACTGGCATCCCATCACCTTTACTATATTTTATTCATTAAAATCAAGTCACTAAGTTCAGCTCAGGTACACAGGGAAGGGAACTACAGGTGTTAATACTGGGAGGTGGGAATCATCGGGAGCCCTGTGAGAAGCTGCCTAACACTAGGGGACTGGAAGAAGAAAAATATCATGGACCACAGTAGGGTAATCAGGATGGAAGTCATTTAGAGACTCAGATGAAGAGCTGAGTTGTATTCCTGGTGAATGTGAGTAATGGTGCCAGACCCAGAACCACAACCCACCACGATTTGAGCCATTGAGAGCTCAAGCAAGAAGGCAAGCTGGAGTCCTAGATTAGGAAGCATCTCATTTTGACCATGTGCAGGACTGGTACACTTAATTTCATTACATGCGTCTGCACAATTAACTAAACTGGTCTGCTCTCTGGACAATCAGGTCTGTCCTTGAGAACTCTAAAAACTCTTCCCGGCGATGTGTATTTTTCATCAGTTCCCTCCTGATTCTTAGAGAACTATCTGATGAAACTGACCTTGGCCATGGTGTTGAACCACACAGGCAAAGGAAACCACTTAGATGTTGGTTTGGTTTTTTTTTTTTTTTTTTTGAAACAGAATAAGGCCTAAAAATTGTTTTGCCTTGATTGCTGTTGTTACTTTTCTAGAAATGGTCTCTTCCTATTTTAGACAAGGATGTAACATCTGCCTGTTCTATCTCGAAGCTCTTGTGGGAGCCAAATAAATAATGTTCATAAATGCATTTTTGAAAAGTTTTTTTAAAAGGACAAATGTCAGATATTCAGACCACATAGTGGTATTATCATGGTTGTTGCTCTACCTTTTTTAAAGTTTTTAAAATTTATTTAAGTAATCTCAACACCCAGCATGGGGCTTGAACTCAAGACCCCAGAATCAAGAGTCACATCTCTTCCAACTGAGCCAGCCAGACCCGTCTCATTGTTATTGCTTTAAAAAACTGTTTATCAGAAAAGATCAAACCCTTCAAGATTCGTTTTGGCTTCTTCTACTCCTTCGGTTCCCAGGATAGCTAATCCCTACATCCCAAGAGGAGGTCTCTTCTTCATGACTTTGAGATCTGTACCTTCATCTCACTCTTCTGGTCCTTGAGTTCAGGCCCTTCTCTTCTCAGGCCAAGGACGCAGACAGCCTTCATGCTTGTCTCCACGTGCCACTTAGTTTTGCCATATCTTCTTTCTGAAACACTTCTTATCATCACATCAGAGGTACAGAGCTCTCACCCCACACTTGGGGCCTCCTGTCACCGTGGCATTGACTGATTCCTCACCCCACCAGCCTGATGGCCCCTCTGCCCAGACCTATGGCCTTCCTGAGGTCTTGCCCTGGTGCTCCTTCTCCCTCTGTGCCTGGAAGCAGAGGACATGGGTCTGTTCTCTGATTTTTGTACCTACCATGACTGCTCACTCCAACTTCCTTCAGCACATTTGTGTTGCATATTTTGCATCCCTCTTCCTGTCTCGAATATTGACTTGAAATCATTATCTGGTCATTTTTATCACAGATTTTTATCATTAACCAAAGATACATTTAATCGTCACAATTGTTCAACGAAACAAATATAATAATCCTCATTTTATGGTTGAAGAAACCAAAGCTCAAGGCTACACAGTTAGAGCCAATACCCCAACCCAGGCTCATGTGCTCCTTCTACCCACAGTGCCCCGTGATATCTCCCCTATTGGATTGTGAGACACCATGCTCCCTGAGTCTTTTGACCCCCCACAATAACTGGGGATTTTGCCCCAGGGTAGAAAACAAAGTGACATGTACAAACCCCTGACAGACATACACATTTCTGCCACTATTTATTCAATGCTGATAAATCCCAATGGATAGAAAAGGTTAACTTGCATTTTGTAGGGGAAAAAAAGAAAAACAGACATGTTCATGAGACTGTTCTCGTTCTGGTAACAATGCATGTCCATATTAAATATAAAGGCTGAAGATGTTCCATTTCCAGTAGGCTAAGTCTGACTCTGTGTCATTAAATATCTACATTAAAAGAAGTATCACACTGTCTTAAGATTTCTTCTTTTACATGAAGCGACTCCAGGGTGTAACACTTAATCTATAAAAAGTACTAACTAAAAGTAACCGTTACCATGGCAGCACACTGCATGCATTAGTAGCCTCCAAAGGCAAAGCACTTTGAAAATGAGCATTTAAAGATACCCCAGACTAACCGACACTCCAGGGAATGGATTTTAAATCACCGTTAATACTTGGGAGTTTCATTCTTGGGTTCAGAAGTAGATCACAGAGCTTGCCCCACACATACACTATTTTTTAATTAAAAGACAGTATTCCATTAGTAACTGACTGCTGATTTTCTATATGTATTTTTTTTTTAGGAACTCAAAAAATAGATTTTAAAATGTGTCTAGATGTGTAAGGTCTGCAAATAGGTGTGACAATATGGCAGAAGAAGGACCAGGGGTTGCAGGGCGCTCCCCCTATGTGAAATCATACCACAAAGTTGAAGCAAAAAGAAATCTGGTCTGGCAGAAGAAACACAGAGAGATAAATGCAGCCTGTGGGTGAGCTCCCAAACTACCACACGCAGCCCTGGGACAGGCACAGGGGAGCAGGAGACTCCAGACCAAAGGGGAAAGACTGACGTGTTAGCAGCAATGATGGGGAAAACCATCTCAATAAATGGACGGCTTTGAGTTGGATCCCTACCTCATACTGTACGAAAAAGGCAAAGTGCTCTTGGATTCAATACCTAAATACGAAAAGTAAAACCATAAAACTTTACAAAAAGGTGACAGAAAGTGTCTTAGAGACTTCAGGGAGGAGATAATTGGAACAAGATCTGTTTTTTTTTTTTTAAGTCTTATATATTTAAGTAATTTCTAAACCCAACATAGGGCTCAAGCTCACAAACTCACAGCAAGAGTTGTGATCAAGAGTCACGCACTCTTCTAATGGAGCCAGCCAGGTGACCCTTTTTTTTCTTTTTAAGATTTTATTTATTTATTTCACAGAAGTCTTTGAGTTTCTTCAAGTTGGGCCAACACTGGCCAGGGATGAAGTTTTACATTTGTGCATGGGCCCCAGCTTTGTGGAAACTTGTTTATTCAAGTTCATTTTAAAGAACAAATAGATTTATCAAGTGCTTAATGAGAATCTAAGACAGTAGACAAAGGGCTCAGTGATGTTTCCAACTCCAAACAAACTAACACTTAAGGTACATGTCACATTCTTTTGATAAGTATACTCCTGAATCCCCTTCACCTATTTGACTCATTCCCCCACTCACTGCCCCTCTGCTCACCATCAGTTTGTTCTCTAGAGTTAAGAGTCTGTTTCTTGGTTTCTTTCTGTTTCTCTCCCCAATTTGCTGTTTTGTTTGGTTTGGTAGATTCCACATATGAGTAAAATCATAGGGTATTTGTTTTTCTCTGATTGACTTATTTTGCTTAGCATATACTTTCTAGCTCCATCCATGTCATTGGAAATGGCAAGATTTCATTAGTTTCTATGACTATTATTTCATTATATAATATATACACACACACATATATACACACCACCTCTTTATCCACTCATCTGTTGATGGACACTTGGGCTACTTCCATAGCTTGGCTATTGTAAATAACACTGCAAGAAACACAGGTGTATATGTATCCCTTTGAATTACTATTTTTGTGTTTTGAGGATAAATACCCAGAAGTACAATTACATTACAGTAGTACAATCACCACCCACAAAAATAAACTTAAAATGGATTAAAGACTTAAGTGGAAGACCTGAAACCATAAAATCCTTAGAGAGAGCACAAGTAGTAATTTCCCTAACATTGGCAATAGCAACGTTTTTCTAGATAGGTCTCCTGAAGCAAGAGAAACAAA
Organism: Martes martes; assembly: GCF_963455335.1. NCBI lineage: Eukaryota > Metazoa > Chordata > Mammalia > Carnivora > Mustelidae > Martes > Martes martes. Next base: position 18,935,028 of record NC_137894.1, read on the forward strand.
AGCAAAAATAAACTACTGGGACTACATCAAAATAAAAAACTTCTACACTGTAGGGGCACCTGGGTGGCTTAGTGGGTTAAAGCCTCTGCCTTCAGCTCAGGTCACGATCCCAGGGTCCTGGGATTGAGCCCCGCATCGGGCTCCCTGCTCAGCACGGAGCCTGCTTCCCTTCCTCTCTCCCTCTGCCTGCCTCTCTGCCTACTTGTGATCTCTGTCTGTCAAATAAGTAAATAAAATCTTTAAAAAAAAAAAAAAAACAACTTCTACACTGTGAAGGAAACAGCAAAACTAAAAGGCAACCTGTGGAATGGGAGAAGACATTTGGAAATGACATATCTGATAAAGGATTAGTCTCCAAATTATATAAAGAACTGATACAACCGAACACCCCCCAAAACAGAGAACTCACATGTTACATTCTTTTTGTTGTTTACATAATTAAGAAGAAATGTTAACGTTGTATAAAGCTTTCAGGCAAAGAGAAAATGGAAGAAAGTATAATTTACTACTTAAACTGAACAGGAAAAATATTTTGGATTATTCCTGTCATCATACCCTCAGAGACAGATGTCTCAGTGGCCCAGAGGAAGGCAACTAGCCACAAAGAGGACAAGGGGTGCCCCGTGGGAAGGCAGGGAAGGGTTCAGTCCTCCAGCCCAGGAAACCGGCATTAAAGCCTTGCGACGGTGCCATACATGTCACTGATGAGGAAATATGGGTAAAACTAATATCGTTTTGCTCAGAGAAACACTTTGAGGGAGAAACTATTTGTCCCCTGTATTAGGTCACAAAAACAGGTAGATAGATTACCACGCCAGAAGTACTAAAATGAAGGATATGAAATTGTCCATTTTCCAGGACAAAAATGACAACTTAACATGGTTCCACCATACAGCTCTCAATCGGAAAAGGCATGCGAAGCTCGCTGAGCGATGAAAGGAGAGGTCGCAGGCTCCAATTTCAGAGATGAACAGGATAGACAAGCTTCAGGTCCAAAAAGGTGTGAACGGAGAGGCAAGAACAGCCGAGAGTCTGCAGAGAAGTTTAGCACCGCAGAGTGAGCTGTAATGTGCAGAAAGCCCTGAGGCATCAGTACCACACACACACACACAAAAAGTAAATAAAAAGAAGTCGGAAAGTCCCACGACTGTCCTGACAATAGATACCACTGATCTTCAAAGTTCCAAGCCAAGCATTGCGGCTTAAACGTGTTTTTGTTGAATTGATGAATCTTTAGAGTAAATCAAGCGGTTATGGCAGCAAGCCCCAAGGTTTGCCACAGCAGGTGCCCCCGGCTGAGCACGCAGGCAGCGCCCCCTGGCGGTCCTGGGTCCTCAGGGGTGCCGGGAAGCCTGCAGAAAGGGGCGCTTTGACCGGAGTGTGGTGAGAAGTGTTGGGGCATCCAATTCTAAACTCTGGTTTGATCGGCTGTGAAATCACTTCTGGTTTATATTTTATGATGAATAATAATGGTTCATGTTTTCTTTCATTAAAAATGCGTCATAAATTTCGGGGGAAGGATAAGACAAATATATTGGGGGATTTCAGAATTAAAGCTGTGCATCTGTGTGGTTAAAAAAAATGTATCATAAAGAAATATCCATTTGGTTCCGAAACATCACAACGTGATTTAATAACTGTTTGTGGTAAAATTGGTTTAAGTGTTCAAACTGACAGGGCCTCTGTATAAAACTTCTCAGTCATTTGACTGAACGTCCTAATCAAATTGGTTGGACGACTTGCTAATTTTTTTGTAAGGATCAAGCTTTTGATTTAGAAATTATCTTGGAGGCACCTGGGTGGCTCAGTCGGTTGAGCAACTGACTCTTGGTTTCCGCTCAGGTCATGATATTGGGGTCCTGGGTTCGAGCCCCATATCAGACTCCACATTCAGAAGAGAGTCTGCTTGAGTTTCTCTTTCCCTCCCCCTCTACCCTTCCCCACCCCAGTCACCCCCGCCGCCCCACTTTTTCAAATGAATCAAAAAATCTTAAAAAAAAAAATGATCTTAGTGTAAGTTAAAGCTTTGAGTCAGACAAAGCTGGGTTCAAATTGGCTTCAGCCAGTCAGGGAAGTGTGGACTTCAGCCACTTCACTTCCACATACCTCAGTTTTCCCATCTGTAGTATGGGTTGCTTCAGAAATGGAGAAAATAGAAACATCCATGTCTGTTCTCTTCTTTTTGGAAGGGATGAAAATCCCTCTCTTACACTGGTATGGAAGAGCAAGTTCCTGATGTGACCCCCAAGTACAGGGGGAAGAATTCAGCCCAGAGTCATCATCCCAGGCCCGCTCCTGGGAATAAAATTAGTTCTAATAGGCTCTTCTAGAAGAGCAAGAAAGTGAGGCCAAGGGGAGACAAGTGCCTCCAAGGGGAGGCACGCGGGATAGTATTCCCCTAGGCCTGGCCCCACCCTGCAGCCCACCAAGGACCCAGCCTCCAACTCTCAGAGGGTTCGGTTCCTGGATCCCCAATTTCCTCCAAGCCCTGGTGTAACAGTAACTAGAGTGATCCTCATCTTCATGGCCTGAGGTCTAAGGCCCCAGAGACTGTGGGAGGTGAGAAAGGGAGAGTCATGCCCCTCTTTCCAGGGCTCTATGGAAATACAAAATGAGAATTATGTTTTAAAGTTATTTCAGAATAGCATGGGTTTTTTGTTTTGTTTTGTTTTGTTTTTATTGTGGTAAAATACCTATAATAATAGAATTCACCATCTTAACCCTTTTCCACTATACAGTTGGGTGGGGCTAAATACACTCATGATGTACAGCCATGACCCCCATCCACATCCAGAACTTCTTCATCTTGCAAAACCAAATCTCTGCACCCATTAAAGGCTAACTCCCCATTCCTCTCTTCTCCCAGCCCCTGGGACCACCATGCTACTTTCTGTGTCTATGCATCTGACTACTCTAGAAAACTCATCTAAATGGAGTCATACAGTATTTGCTTTTTAATGCCTGGCTTATTTCACTGAACACAATATCCTCCCTGAACCATAAGCTTCATCCACATTGTAGCAGGTGTCAGAACTCACAGACCACAAAAACACAGAGCAGTGTCTAATGCACTCAAATTCCCTTTGCCTCGTGGAAGAAAATGTTTTTCTCAAAAATCCTAAATTCGTGTTCAGTTTGTTTATAGTAATGGCTCCTGATAAGTGATATTCCTTAGCAGACCGTACAGAATAATGTCAAAGAATTCGTTGATGCTTAAGTTCAATCATCCACTCATAATGTAGTAACTTTCCCTTCTGGTCTCTTATTTGCTCGGAGATAAAAATAGATAGAGATTTCAACCTCAGAGCAAAGCGCAGCTTATTGTGTTTATTTAGTGTGTTATAATTAAAACTCTTGTGAATTCGGCAGCTTCATTTTACAGAGGCTGAGAAAACCTTTTTTCAGTTTGGTTCAAGTAAATTCACACTTCCCGAATTCCGTTTTGGTTTTAGGATCTAAAAATGAACCTAGGATTAAAAACAAAATGCAGCCACACCATTGTGGCATGCTTAGGCTCGTGCAGGAACAAAAGGGTGTGTGCAACGCCTAGCACGTGCCCACATGTCACATTTATAGAGCCAGCTGAAGCTCTGTGACTACATTTGAGACCAGGGACGTTATTGGTCACACATGGTTCCCCCCCCCCACTTTTGATTGAGGTCAGCTCTCTGACCCCAACATCAACGATACCCTCAACCTTGGGATTGAATTCTTTAGAAGAAATTCTTTATAAGAAAAAGGAAAAAGAAAATTTGCTAACAAAAGGAGGTCCCTGAAGGGTACTCATTTTATTTGCCACCAGAGTTTGGGAGGTGGCAGGAGCCTCAGAGTTAATGGGAAGGGTTGTCGTTGGGGTTCCTCCAGCAGAGCACCCCAATGTCCATGGGAGTCTTCCATCAGCGGGGCACCAGATCCTTCTCTCCTGCCCCACTGTAGCCAGGAGGCTGGAACATTGACTTCTGGGACACCAAATCTTGAGTGTCATGATGCAGGGAATGGGGCGGGAGTCAGAGGTCATATTGTCATGGTGACAGCAGTCTCAGTGACTGCAGCTGTATCCCATCGGGGCTCTTCCTGCCGTCTCCCTGACCTTCCCAAGCTTCTTGGTCCTTCTGCTCCAGAGGGTAGTGTGGGCCCTCTTATGTGTTCGTGAGCACAGATACTGTAAGCCAGAGCACCCTGGAGTTTGGAGGAAAATCAGGGAGAGTAATCTAGATATGGAAACAAAGTTGGGTCAGATTCCAGATCTGCCTGTTATTAATCATGTGGTCTTGAGCAAGCATTTTGCCCCATTGTCTTTTCCTCTCCTCATTTGTGCAGTGGGAGATGCTTACTCCCAAACGAGACCTGAATGTTTCTTTACTGAAACACACTGCACATCGGAGAGAGGACTTCTCTGCTATAAACCAAAAGTCCACCAGCACACCAGACTTGGACCTGAAAAGGCTTCATGTTTAATATTATAACTCCCACATCGCTGCCCCTTGACCCCACCCTAGACTGCTAAAAGTGACATCACCCCTCCATTCTAAGCCTGGATGGACAGCAGTAGATCAAGGTTCAGGACTGGCTTAATCCAGGCACTCCAGTTCCTCCAGTGCCGTGCCTAAAATGTCTGCCTCATCTTCGCTTTGAGGTGTGGAGGAAGTGAGAAAGATTCTCTTCTGTATCTCTCTCAAAAGAAAAAGATTTTTCCTGGACTGCCTAACAAATTTCTCAGCCTGTTTACTAGCCTGAATTGGATCTTATGCCCATTTGCGATCTGATCTAGGGCAAGGAGAGTGGGTCACCCCTGACCAGACATCTCCCAAGTCTGGGGTTGGAATCCGCTTCTGTTAGACAGATGGGGGTTCTGTGGGGTGGAGGTATGGGGAGAACTGCCCCAAAACAGAGCTCTGTCAGGAAGGAGGGAATGGTGACTATATGCCATACATGCATAGAAGAGACTGGATGAAGATGCGGAACAGTATATCAAGTAAGCGATCGTTTTGGTTAAAAAAACAGAGGAAAAAATACATATTTGTGTACACATAAAATATAGTTAGAAGAATAAATAAAAAACTGTTCATGTGACTACCTCATGGGAAGGACTCAGGTGTCCAGAGACAGAAATGGGGAAAAAACGTTTCACTCTACACTCATCTATACCTTTTAAGTTTTGAACCGTATGATATACTGATTCAAAAAAATTAATGAATTAAAAAATTAAAAATGAAAGTGGGCTTTCGGAAGCATGAAAGTGTGATGGGACATTGACACTTCAAATCTGGACTCTTTCAAGGACTTTGCTACAGATTAAGTAGAAGCTGTGCTTACTTATTCATCCAAGAGCCCAGTGGATAACTGTTGGGTCAAATAATCACACACACACACACACACACACACACACACTGAACATTAATTTTCAAAAGCAGTGTCTGAGTTCATACTTAGGAAGGGAGATCTTTTCCTAACTGCTTCAAAATCCGAACTATAGCCTCCTCCTCTGCTGGAGAGAATCGTTTTCTTGATTATGCAGAGGGGTGCAGAGGGGTGACATGCCCCCTGCTACCATTCCCAGCCTCTGAAGCAACCCACAGTGATTTCACACCCACCCCCCAAAGGGATCTTTGACAATATCTGGAGACATCCTCGGTTTCAGAACTTGGGGGTACTACATGTGTTTAGTGGGTTGAGGACAAGGATACTGTAAAACAATTTTAAATGCACAGGACACCCCCCAACAAAGAATTATCCCTCTGAAAATGTCAGGACACCTGGGTGGCTCAGCCAGTTAAGCATCCAATTCTTGATCTCAGCTCAGGTCTTGATTTCAGAGTTGTGAGTTCAAGCTCTGCTCTGTGCTCCACACTTGGCGTGAAGCCTACTTTTAAAAAAATGTCAATGGTGCCATTTTTGAGAAACTCTGCTCTAAGGCAAAAAGCACAAGCAAAGAGCCTAAGAATTAAGCCCTCAGTGTCCACCACTTCTTAAAATACTTGTCTTCGGAATTGCCACTTGTCTTACTCCCAGCTTACTAGAATTCTGACACAAATAAAGAAAGCGATGTGGGAAGCTATGATATCCTAGAACAAGCGATGCCCCAGAATTTAACAAGGTGGGGACATTGATCACCTGGTCAAAGGGAGGTTTGCTCCATTCACTTGAATGGAACATGGTAGCCCATGGACTTACTTAAGCAGCACGCTATGAGGAGCAATTAGGTGTTTTCTTTCGATTAATGTTGCAATGATGGATAACTATGTGCTAAGCATTCTTCCAATGTGTGTAAATATTTCTACTCTTCACAACAACTCTATGAGAGAACTAAGCTATTATCTCCGCCCTACAGATGAGGCCCATGTAGGTAAAGTAACTTGCCACAGTCACACAGCTGGGAAGTTGCTGAGATGTCATCTTATCCCTGGCAGTCTGGTTCCAGAGCCTGAGTGCCTAGCCATACCCTCTCCTGCCTGCATACTTTCAAACCATCATATACCTCTGTGTGTTCCTGCAGGCCCCATAAATTGCCAGGAGATATTGCCAAATGGCCTCCAAAAAGACTATCCTGATATATTTTCCAGCGAATAATACTTGAGAGTCACAGTTTCCCTGCACCCTCACCAACACTGGGTATAATGAATTTTTAAAATCCTGTAGTCAACCATTATTATTTCTATTTTTCATCTCCTAAGAATGAAGTTGTGCATCTTTTTATGTGTTTATATTTGCTCTTTGTGTTTCTTTTTCTATGAGATACTTAGCTATTTTTTCTATTGGGTTGTTTATTCTTTTCTTTTAGGCTTATAACAGTTTTTTTTTTAAGCTAGGAACACCTACCCATTACTTAACATATATCACAAATATTTTGTCAAGTTTATCTTTTATAGTTTTATTGTACTTTTCCTTTTCTGTGCAAAGGAATTTAATTTTTATGTTCTCAGATTTATCAGACTTTTCCTACTTGGCTTCTTGAATCTGAAGTCATCCTTAGGAGGTTCTTCTGTATAAAAGATTATTTTAAAAAATTTACCTCTATTCCCTTCTTGCAGATTCTCATGGTAAAACCTAATTTTTAGAGTTTTTTTTAATGATTAAAATTTGTATACTAGATTTGCCGATGTTTGTGTATCGTAACATGGTAAGAATCACAAAGAGATCATGTGTATTCTTCACATAAGGCAGATTTCAGTTGAGGTCATTCTGCCTTTGGATATTTATCAGGAAATTGACTTGAATCCCCATCGCACACCTGAAGGGAAGCCCAGCACCCTTTCCAAAATTTTTGTGGGCTCCATGGGGGCCGGCCCTGGTTCTCTGCTCTGGCTGAACTCTTGTAATCCCTTGTATCCCCTAACCGGTGCCATGTTCTGCTCTCCGCTTCATCAGCCAGACTAGAAACTCAACTTACCCTTTCCTTTGTGCTTCACACAAAGAAGACCTTTGTATAGGGTCTGAGTGAGAGGTGACGCTTTCCTGCTGCAGCACTAACTGTAAACTGAACGTCAGCCATGTCTGTTCATAAAGTCCTTTGGTCAAGTCACCCGTTGAAATTAATCACTGACAAATTTCTCCAAGAGTCTTAGGCTTCTACCCAGTTTGCTCAACCACACAATCCTATTTGGTTTCCCTCCCATCTTTTATCCCCTTCCCTGAACTTCTGTTTCGTTTTTATGCCGAGTATTATCACTCTTTCCTTATTGGTCATTCCAGAACAAACCACTCCCTCGGGGCTTTGCCTTCCAATCAAAGTATTGTCAAAAACTGTGAGACCATTCCATCATTAAACACACCCTAGTACTATCTATTAAAATAATAAATCATTCTGCTACACTAGGGTTTGAAAGTCTTTACAGTAATACAAATTGAATTTATTTCAAATGGCTCCATAGAATTGATTAAGATGATCATAAAGCCTTCATTATAAATTATCAATGAATGGAGTTTCTAAGTCAAAGGATTCTTTTTTAAAAAAAGGATTTTATTTATTTATTTCAGACAGAGAGAGACAAAGAGAGCATGAGCAGGGTCAGGGGTAGAGGGAGAGGGATAAACAGACCCCCCACTGAGTGCAGAGACCCGGAGCTCAACAGGGGGCTCAAGGCAATGCAGGGCTCAGTCAGGACCCTGAAACATGACCTGAGCTGAAGTCAGACGCCTGATTGACTGAGCCACCCAGGCACCCCAGATTCTTTCATTCATAAATTAAGCCTTGCTTAGCCAAACTGTGTGTTTCTTGTAACACATTTTCTTCAAGTATATGTTGGATTTTTTTTAAGTTTATTTATTTATTTTTAGTAGTCTCTGCCCTCAAAGTGGGGTTCAAACTCATGACTCTGAGATCAAGAGTTCACATGGTCTTGCAACTGAGCTGGTCAAGTGCTCCAATGTTAGACATTTTTAACTAAATCCACAAGTAAGATTCAAAAGAGGGGTGTTGTGAGTGTGCATATGTGTATGAGAGCCATCTAAGTCAGGTTTAGATGTCAATGCTTTAGCATGGGCAAATAAATTAGAAAGATTTCTTTCCTCCTCTGTTCTTTAGAACAGCTTAAATGGCATTGGAATAATCTTTTCCAAGAGTGGCTATATTAACATCAGTAAGCTTCAGAACAACGAAAATTACCAGAAACGAAGAGGAAAAAAACACTTTCCTTATAAAGGAGCAAAGATAAAAATTACATCAAACTTCCCCTCAGAAACCATGTAATGGGAAGAGAAAGGAGAAAAATATTTAAAGAAGAGAAAGAAAAAAATCTAGAATTTTGTGTCAAGTGCCATTATCCTTCAGCAATGAAGTAGAAATAAAGAACTTCTCAGACCAAAAGAATAAATAAATAAATAAAAGACGGGGGATTTTGTTGCCAGGAGACATGCCTTGCAAGAAATGTCTTTAAAAAGATCTTCAGAAATAAGGAAATTAATATGGTCCAGAAACTTGAATCTACCCAAAGAAAGGAAAAGCATTAGAGAAAGAATAAATGAGACTAAAAGAAAATCTTTTCTTTTTCTTATTCTTGTTTGACTTGAGAGATTAAAAAAAAGTGTGTTCAAAATAACAGATTATATAATAATTACATAATAATACAATCAATAATATGTTAGATGATTAGATTAAATATAAAAAGATATTTAATAATATAATAATTGTATAATAATATACATCATAACAGACAATTAGAGCTTATGGATAAGTGAAATGAATGACAACAATGTTGTAAGAAATGGGAAGGAGGAGTTGGAAAGACTGTTATAAGGTACCTGTACTATCCATGAAGTAGTACAGTGCTAATTGAAAGTGGACTTAGATTAATTATAAATGTGTATGGTGAACTCTAGGATAACCTTTGAAAAATGTTTTTAAAGAAGTATAATTGATATGCTAAGGAAGGAGAGAAAATGGAATTATATAAATTTTTTTATTAAGCCAAAGAAGACAGAAAATGTGTGAAATACAAAACACACAGACACGCAAACAACAAAAAACAGGAGAAATAAGAAACAAGGAACAAGGGTAATGAATAGAAAACAGTTATAAGTATGATACATATTAATCCAACTATGCCAATAATCACTTTATATGTGAATGATCTACACAGAGCAATTAAAAGACAGAGAGTAAGTATTATAGTAGGTAAAAAAAGAAAACTCCGCTATATGTTGTCTATAAGAAAACCACCTTAAATATAAAAACACAAATGGATTAAAAGAAAAAGGATGGATCAACAAATGATGCTGAAAAACTGTTAATTCTCATGCAAAACAATGAAGTTGAACCCTTAACTTACACCATACACAAAAATCAACTTAAAAGGATCAAAGACCTAAAACTATAAAACTCTTAGAAGAAAACAAGGAGAAAGTCTTCCTGAAATTGGATTTGATGAAGATTTCTTGGATATGGCACCAAAAGCATAAGCAACAAAGGAAATATAAAAAAAATAGACTACACCAAGATATAAAATTTTATGCATCCAATGATGCTATCGGGAGACTGGAAAGATGACACTCGGAATGGGAGAAAATATTTGCAAATCACTTACCTGATAAGAGAATAATGTCCAGAATTCTATGGAGAGCTCCTAAAACACAACAGGTTAACAATCCAATTTAAAAGTGGGCAAGGGATTTGAATAGACATTTCTCCAAAGAAGATATACAAATGGCCAATAAGCACATGAAAAATGCTCAAATCACTAATCACTAAAGGAATGTAAATCAAAACCACAATAAGATACCATTTCACCCCCATGAGAATGGTTATTATTTAAAAAACAAAAAACAGGGTACCCGAGTGATTCAGTTAGTGAAACATCTGCCTTTGGCTCAGGTCATGATCCCAGGGTCCCGGGATGGAGTCCCACATCTGCCTCTTTGCCTTGTGAGGAGCCTGCTTTTCCCTGTGCCTGTCATTCCTTCTGCTTGTGATCTCTCTCTCTCTCTCTGACAAATAAATAAATAAAATCTTAAAGCAAAATAAAACAAAAAATCAGGAGAAGGAGAAGAGAAATTAGAACCTTTGTGCATTTTTGGTAGGAATGTTCAACGGTGCTGCCACTGTGAAAAACAGTATGGCATTCCTCAAACAATTAAATTTACAATAGCAATTCCTCTTCTAGGTATATACCTAAAAGAATTGAAAGTAAGGACTCAAACAGATCTTTGTATACCAATACTCATAGCATTATTCACAATAGCCAAAAGATAGAAACAACCCAAACATCGATCGACAGACAAATGCATGTTTTAATGTAGTAAATACATACAATGGAATATTATTCAGCTTTAAAAAGAAATGAAATTCTGAGACATGGCACAACATGGAAAACTTCCTAAGGGAAATAAGCCAGATAGAAGAGGACAAATATTGTATGATTCCACTTACATTAAGTGTCTTAGTTAGGTCTGGCTGCTGTAACAAGATACCATAACTAAGTGGCTTATAAAGAATGGAATTGTATTTTTCACAATTTTGGAATCTGGAAAGTCTGAGATCAGGGTGCTAGTATGGCTGGTTTCTGGTAAGAGCCATCTTCCAGGTTGCAGACTTCTGACTTCTCATTGTATCTTCATGCAATAGAGAGCAGAAAAAAGTAAGTAGGCTCTCTCATGACTCTTCTGAGGGCACTAATCTCATTCATGTGGGCTCCACTTATATGACCTCATCTAACCCTGCTCACCTCCCAAGTTTGCTCCCTCCTAATACCATCACACTAGGAGGTAAGATTTATTTAAGATTTTTTTAAATTTATTTATTAGTCAGAGAGAGAGAGAGAGAGAGCGAGCGCGAGCACAGGCAGACAGAGTGGCAGGCAGAGGCAGAGAGCGAAAGCAGGCTCCCTGCGGAGCAAGGAGCCGGATGTGGGACTCGATTCCAGGTCGCTGGGATCGTGACCTGAGCTGAAGGCAGCCGCTTAACCAACTGAGCCACCAAGGCGTCACGGAGGTAAGATTTATCATATAAATCTTGAGGGAACATAAAAATTGAATCCATAACATTGAAATACATAGAATAGGCAAATATGCTCACATACTTGACAACGTAGATGAAATGGGCCAACTCCTTGAAAGACAAAATCTCCAAAACTCGATGAGAAATAGATACCTGAATAGTTCTACATCTATTAAAGAAGTTGAATTCATAATTAATAACCTTCAAAACAGAAAGCATCCAACTCAGACGGTATCATGGGTGAATTCTATTGATCATTTAAGTAAGAAGTGATATCAATACTCTATGTAATCTATTCCAGAAAATCAAAGCAAAGAGAACACTTCCTAACTCATTCTATGAAACCAGCACAACACTAATACCAAAACGAGACAAAGACATTATAAGGATATAAAATTACAGATCAATATCCCGCATGAACATACATGCAACAATACTAAAAAAATTAGCCGGTCGAATTCAACAATGTATAGAAAGAATTATACACCATGACCAACTGGCATTTATTCCAGAATGGAATACTGGTTCTGTACCAATTAATGTAATCAATTAATTAATCAATGTAAATCAATTAATGTAATCTATCACATCAACAGGCTAAAGAAGAAAAAAATGATCATATCAATAGATACAGAAGAAACATCTGACAGAATCCAACATCCATTCAAGTTAAAAATTCTCAGCAAAATAGGAATAAAGGGAACTTCCTCAAACTGATAAAGGATATCTACAAAAATTCTATGCAATACTCAGTGGTGAGAAAATAGAAGCTTTTCCCCTAAGACAGGGAAAAAAAAAACCATGAATGTCCCCTCTTTCCACTCCTATTCAACATCATATTGGAAGCCCTCACTGATGCATTAAGATGAGAAAGAAAAATAGAAAGTATACAGGTTGGAAAGGAAGAAATAAAACTTTGTTTACAGATGACACAATTATTTATGTAGAAAAGTCTCCATTAATTAGCAACAACAACAACAAACTAAATTCCTAGAACAAACTAGTGAGTGTAAGAAGCTTGCAGGACATAAACTTAATATATGACTTTCGAGTCAGTTGCTTTTCTATATACCAGGAATTAAGAATTGGGATTTATTTTAATTGAGATACAATTGACATGTAACATTACATTCATTCCAGGTGTAATGTAATAATTCAATATTTGTATATGTTGCAAAATGATCACCACAATAAATCTAGTTAACATCCATTACCACACAGAGGTACAAATATTTTGCGATGAGAAATTTTAAGATCTATTCCATTAACAATTTTCAAGTATAAAATATAGCATTACTAACTACAATCTCTGTGCTGTACATTCCACCTCCGTGACATATATTTTTTTAAGATTTTATTTATTTATTTGACAGACAGAGATCACAAGTAGGCAGAGAGGAAGGCAGAGAGAGTAGGAAGCAGGCTCCCTGCGGAGCAGAGAGCCCGATGCTGGGCTCGATCCCAGGACCCTGGGATCATGACCTGAGCTGAAGGCAGAGGCTTTAACCCACTGAGCCACTCAGGTGCCCCATCCATGACATATTTTATAAGAGGAAGTTTGTACTGTTTGACCACCTTCACCCATTTCACTCACCCCATACCACTCACGTCTGGAAACCCCCAATCTCTGCATCTTGTAGTTTGCTTTTAGGTTTTTGTTTTTGGTCTGCTTTGCTTTAGATTCCACATACAAGTGAGATCATACAGTACTCATCTTTATCTGCCTAACCTATTTAGCATAAAGCCCTCAAGATCCACCCATGTTGGCAGAGATGGAGAAGTGGGGTGAGAGGGAGCAGTGTGTCCGCAGAAGTCACTGAGGCAGCCTCCGTGGGAGAGCAGAAGGAAACAGAAGATAAAGTGGCTAGTCTAGAAAAAGCCAAAGAAGCAAAAGTAAAAGCAAAATCCCCATCTGGCACAAAAGCCTGGAGGTTCAAATTTCTTAAGGAGACAATTGCAGAACAGGCAAAACTATTTTGATTCTGGGAATTACAACATGGCTAAAGCAAAAATGAATGAGCAACTTCCTACTGCAGTTCTGGACAAGACAGAGGTTACTGGTGACCACAGTTCTACTCCACAGGACCTTCCTCAACAGAAACTATCCCTGTTGCTAGCAAGCTGGCTAGTGACTAAAAGAGCTAAACAAAAAGAAAGAAAGAAAGAAAGAGAGAGAGAGAGAGAGAAAGGAAGGAAGAAAGAAAGAAAGATGGATGGATGGAGAGAGAAAGGAAAGGAGGAAAGAAAGAAAGGAAAAAGGGAAGGAAGGAAGAAAGGGAGGGAGGAAGGAAGGAAGAAAGGAAGAAATAGAAAGAAAGAAAGAGAAATCTATCCATGTTGTTGCAAATGGCAAGCATTCATTCTTTTTCATGGTTACATAATATTCCATTACAGATGTGTATATGATTTCCTTTTGCAGTCACTGACTGTGATCCCAAGGCTTTCTAATCTTTGAGCAGCCCTACTTATTCTACTAAAAGTCAAGTAAACTTTTCTAGGTACAGAAAGCAGAGATCTGAACCAGATAATTTTGAAGTTTCTTTCAAATTCCATTATTCCCTGATTGTCTGCAAATGGTTTTGGAAACGTTTCTTAGCTTCTATGGTTCCCGTGCATTATCTCATTAAATCTCTACAAAGTGTCAGGTGTGTGCTTTAAATACCTTTCTGCCTGATTTCAGATAAACTGCTACTGAAATTATAACCCTTTCATGATATGATTGTTTAGTGTTCAGTTTTTGTATTATTAAACTACAGAATACCTTAAATATGTTTTCTGATAGATCTAGGGCAGCAAATCCCTTCTGGATATTTTCCTCTGAAATTACACTGAAAGAAATAAACAGCTGTCAGGAGTATGAAGCCTAAACCATGAGATTGCTGAGTCAGTGCTCTGGAAGTTACAATATGTCCTAGAATGCAAGTCACATGCCTTGACATTCAAGTCCTCATTTTCTTTTTTGAGGGTCAACATAAATTAGTAGTGGGAGGTTGAAAAGAGGACAGGAGAATTACTGGCAAATCCAAATGCAGGTACAAGTGGCAACCAACATTCTAATTGTGCAGGCAGAGTCAAACATACAGATGATATTCAAAATATGATTACTACCTAATTGGTGATGGAAAGACTGTTCTTTAGGAAATGGTTCTTGTTGTCCATTAAAGGTGCTGAATTATGTATTTCTTTGTTGCTTGGTCTTGTTTTCTTCTGCAAAACCCTATAAAGCAGTTGTAATGAAATACAGTATTCTACAAATATAAAACCAATGTATTCTATCCTTAAGCCATATTTCATTCGAATCTCTCACATCTGGAAGAAGAGTCAAAAGGCCTATTGTCGGGTATGTGCCCTATTTAGTAAGATACTAGGCTTGAAATCCAGGCTTTGTGGGTTTGGTTGATTTTTTTTTTTTTTTTTTTTTGCATGCCATTCAAATGGCCTACACCTGACTTTCAGCTTAAACCATCTCTTAAAGTGAAGAGAGAAGAGAGTCCCACCATCTGTCTCCGCTGAGCCTTGGGGCTTTGTTCAGTCTGGTGGAAAAAAGTTCTCAGAGAGGAGATACAAAAGAAAGCCTACCTCCTTCCCCTTGAAGGAAGGTGGTAGAAGAACAAGAAGGGTCTGGCCAAATGGTCTACCTGGTGCTGGTGCTGAGCCTGCTTCATGAAGTTCCAGCAGGAAGGGATGCAGAATGCATGGGCTCTGCAAGGAGCCGTGCAGTGGGGTCCCTTGAACCAACATGAGGTGGCCCAGGCTACTTAAGAGCACTGAGCAGAGTGGTCAACCAGAGAGTTTTCCAATCCCAGCAGGGCCCTGAGCTGAGGTCCACTGAGCTGGCCCCACATCAGTGGTGGCAGGATGAGGCCAGGCTGCAGAGGGCCCAACGGGGTTGCATGGAGGGCACTATGGGCTCTTAGAGAGGCCTCAACCAGTGAGACAGAGGAAGAGCAGGTCCTCAGGGACCATGGCCCATGGGCATAGCTCCTGACCTTGAAGGTCCCACCACAAGTCTACCAGCTCAGGCCACAGCTCAGAAGCCAGCAGGGAAGAGAGCTATCGGGTAGCCAAGGACCTGTATCACCAGGACCCAGAGGAAGACCATAGCAGAGGAAGCATGCCTGGTCAGAAGGAAATGGGCAGGCTGAGCAGTACCCACAGTGCAGTTCAAAATATTGTGTGCATCTAAGGTTTACATTCTGCGTGCATCTAAGGTTTACACTCGATGGGCCTTTTAGTTGGATTCTGTAGGTTTGTTCGTTTTGTTTCCCTGTGAGAAATGGGAAGTATGTAAAGAAGGCAAGAAGTTATACAAAATAAGAAGTGAATGTTCTCTGCCCTTCCAAACTACGGCCTGTATCATTACAGGTAGCTTATAGGTTTACAGGAAGGATGCATGTGCATATGCACACACACACACACACACACCCCTATTGTAAACCAGGTACAGAACTTAACAGAAGTGAACCTTGAAGCAGAGCAAAGCAGACACAACCTTCTCTGCATGCCTTTCTCCTGCCCCAAAGTTCCTTCCAGGGCTCGCAGCTGCCGGTGAAAGCTTTTCCTGAAAAAGAAGTTCTGTCAAATTTTTGTTAAGGCTCATGCAATGGGGCTCATGGCACCATTTCAGAAGAACTTCCCCTGGCCATTTTAAGAGAACATTCACCAACATGGAGAGCTCCTGGTTCTTTTTTTTTTTTTTTTTTCAAAGATTTTATTTATTTATTTGACAGACAGATCACAAGTAGGCAGAGAGAGAAGGGAGGAAGCAGGCTCCCTGCTGAGCAGAGAGCCCGATGCGGGGCTCGATCCCAGGACGCTGGGATCGTGACCTGAGCCGAAAGCAGTGGCTTTAACCCACTGAGCCACCCAGGTGCCCCCGAGAGCTCCTGGTTCTTGAAGCTAAGTTGGCCTCAGTGAAGCCAACTCTCAATGAGGGCCAGAGCCCAGGGTCCTGAAAATCAGCCAGCTTTCTAGCATTCCAGGGAGTCTGTGTTAAGGAATTATTTTTTTAAGTAGGTTCCACAACAGGGTGGAGCCCAGTGCAGGGCTTGAACTCATAACCTTAAGATCAAGACCTGAGCCTAGATCGAGAGTTAGACGCTTAACCAAATGAGCCACCCAGGTGCCCCATAGGAACTGTTGTTATTACTGTTGTTTAACAACACTTCAAAGAGTGAACATTTTCATGTATACAGATGATTATTCGTGTTATGTGTGTATTATTTTACTTATATAACTACTTTTTTATCAGGTCAACGTTTACTGATCTTACAGTTTTTAGAATGTAGTGATCAGTGACAGAGTATCTCCTTCAGGTCATTGCAATGTGGTCACGGGGTACTTGGGGCCCTGGCATGGAAACTGCTCCCCTGGGGTGCCAGACGCATTTCCCTTCTATCTAGCAATACCCAAGACCAAGCCAGGATGAAGAAAGCTTTTCCCAGATGGAATCGGACTGACCCTGCCAAATCCTGTCAGAAGTTGCCCATCCCTTGAACTTTATATGGAAGCTCAGAAAGTTATACAATTTTTCCCTCATATTGTACTGAATATGTTTATTGCAATATCTATTATTTCATCCTTTTTTAAAAATTAGTCTCTGAAATAACAGTTGTGAAGGCCTCCTTTCTACCATGCTAAGTTGATTTGGGTTTTCCTTCTTTTCTTTCTTGAACATGGCCTTAGGTCACTTCTTTCTGTTTTATTTCTCATATCTGAGATATGAGAGTATCTATGATATTTCTCATATCACAGCTTTTTTTGGTCATAACTAAGTCACCACAAGAATTTCTAATATACTCATGGTAATGTTCAACAGTATCTGTTGGGATCAGAGGTCAGAATCTGTTTTGACCTTAGAAAAGCTTTTTATGGCCAACAAATCTGGGACTCTGGGACTCCCCCTTTTGTAAAAGAATTTGGTGGGGATTTGACAGACCTGAGAGACTTAGAGGCATTTGTGTTTGGAGTTAGGCACACTGGTCGTCGCCCCATGTTTGGAGGAAGGTGAGCCACCAAGAGCAACAGAGTGTCATTACCTCAAGGGGACTCTGGAAGTTCCATTTTCTGATTTTTCATGCAGAATGTCAAGGAATCCAGACTCTGTAGGACTTTCTGAAGTCCTTCCTGTTGGGCTCATTCTCCGTTGTGAGAATGGCCATGACTTTATCAAGCTATGGTACTGCATGTAAGCCACTAGACAGAAAGGACTCGCTTCCCACTGGAAAATCCCAAAGGCAGCCAAAACTCTAAAAAATGAGCTGAAGCACACGGGTAGGGTTTACTGTTCCAGGCTCTGCATTTTAAAATATGTTCAAAAAACTAATTGGCTGAGGTTTCAGGTATGGGTACAGCATTTCTCTCCATTAGTGTTGGTCAGATACCTTAATGGGGGCTCTCTTGACTTGCGATAATTCTTTGTTCAGAACTCTCCTACACATTATCAGACAATGAGAGTTTGGGGCCTCCAGGCACTAAATCACAGTAGCATTTCTATGTTATCAGAGCAACAGATAACTCTCTATACATTTCTGAACGCCCTCTTGGAAGTCATCCTTCTTTCAACTGAAAACCACTAGCTCTAGCCTGAGACATATAAATGAATGATTTCAGAGCACTTCGTTAATGTAAGAATTTCATGTTTGTAATCAATTCTTTAGATCAAATGTTAGATTTTTAAACTTTCAATCCATTAGTGGAAATACTAGATTCAACTGGAATCATGCTAGTCTCCCCCTAGTTGGCCCTAATTTTTTTAGAGCCTTTCTACATGAAGTGTGATTCTCAGACCAACAACATGAGCATCACCTAGAAGCTTGTTAGGAATGTACAATCTATAGAATCAAAGATTGGGTTTTGACAGGACCCTCACTTCATCCATCCATAATTAAAGTTTGAGACATGGTACTTTAGAGAATACCCCAGACAATCTTGTGACAGCTTCTTGTAGTTAGACTGGCCCCCACCCCCACCCAGTGGCACAACTTATTAGCATCCCAGCCTCAATGGTACAAACCCTTCCTATTTGTACTTTCCCATTGTGGTGAACCTAGAAACTTCCCTACCCAAGAACCGTCATGTTCCTCCCCAGCCTGGGTTCCAACCACATCAACTGAGCTGCCTAGTAATTATGAGAAAGCCAGAATATCAGGTGATCTCAATTATTCCTATTACAGTCTGTGATAGTATAATAGAGTCTGTCACCAGGCCTGGGGTTATGCTAGGTCAGCCTACATTTTAAGATAAAAGCTGGAATTATTTGCTCAGGATATACACTGCCCGGTGCTGTCTATCTTTCCCATTTGATGCTCTTGTTATTTTATTTTTAACCCAACTTTATTCCCTAAAGAAAATCCTACTATCAGATTCACCCATTCCTATTTTCTGTCATCTGCTGCAGTGAAAATCCAAAAGGCCCCAAGACCACAAAAGTCCAAAGGAACAAATGAATGGGGGATTGTGCTTCTGTGTGGCCAGCGGGGACTCATATAAAGGGCCACTTGTGCCGGTCTCGTTTACAATCAGCTGACTCTCTGGACACTCTGAGCATCAGTAGCCCTTGAACTTGCCTGCTCCTGTCTGCAACTGGTTCAACAGTGAACTCAGACCAATTAAATTTCCAAAGATACCCTGAGAACAAGTATGCCTGGGTCGAAGCGCACATCACTTCTTTGTTGCTTGTGCCAGCCGAACTCACACTTGCCCAGAAGTTAACAAAAATTTTGCAGGTTTTCAACAAAGGAAAGGATGGGCCATATCAGGAAATTCAATCTGGGATTATCCTTTTTCCTTTCTTCCTAAAATCTGCTAGATTTTAGGATCCTACCCACGTAGGTTTTTAGGCATATTTGGATGTGTTATGGGTTTTATTTTGAAGGGGCATTTTTTAAAATTATGGTAAAATACATAAAACAAACTTACCATTTTAACGATTTTAAATTTATTTTAACTATGCAATTCAGAGGCACTTAGTACACTCACATTGTTTTACAACCATCACCACTGTTTTCAGAATCAACTTTTAGAAAGATTTCTGTAATTCTGACAATCTTCTATCCTCTATTATGTATTTAGGAAAATTATGTTTTCTTACTTTTTTGTTCTCAACCAGGATGCATTTGGTTTTTCCAATTTTAAAGATCTTCTCACATCACTTAGGCACTATGATGAAAGGTGAGGGCAGAGAACTATCTGGAACTGTCTTCAGGCTAATTGTATACACAGAACTATTTTTGATTCTCTAATAGTACCCATTATATCCTTATTATTACTTATGCACATTGGTTTTTTCCCCTTTACATAGCTTTTTTACTAAGCCTAAACAAATCTAAGCAAGTACAATACAAATAGAAGAGGAAAGCCATTAATTATATATGTGTTAGTCTTCATAAATTCAAAGCAACTGTCCCACTTTAATGCTTTAAAAACCATTATACAACAATGAATATTTTTAAAGTCCTTTACTGTGTGGTGAGATAAATACTTTGCTCCTTTCATATATCCCCAAATATAATTCTATTTATAAAACAAACAGACGCACACACTTGAAAGCTTTCTGGCTTCATTAGGGGGCTGGTACTCAAAGGCAAAAAAATATATATATATATTGGCACCAAAAAAATATTGTCGGAAAATTTGGGGTTGTTGTCCTAATGAGATAAGATATGACTAAAGCATATCAGACATGACCCCTTGTTGTGGGTCGACAAGGCTGTGATTAAGTTCTTGTTCTACTTGTTGGTTGTAGTTTTTCATTATTCTTATCTTTTTATAGCCACCTGCCCTGACTAGTAAAAGCTTCATCCTAATTTTGGGTCTGAGACACCATCTTTCATAAGCACCATCCACAGAGAGAAATGATTCTTTAACCAGTCATACATGCTTCCTATTTTCATTTTGGCATACAAAGCATCAAACCAACTTTGATTTTTTTGTATCTGTGATCAAATCTTTGTATCAAATCTTTGATTTGATTTGTATCTGGGCAGGTTTTTCATCAGTTTTAACAGCAAACCTTGCTTTCAGCTTTTCTTAGAAGTTGTGTCTTACTACTCAGCCGCTTTTACCATCTACTGAATCCCGGCTATAGAAGATGCTACATTTAGATAATTATTTTGGTAAACAGCAAGTAAGTTATGAAAAAGTTGTGACAAGACAAATTTCAAGCACTCAATTTCCCTAAGATCAAATTGAATAGTTAAGCCAGGCAAACGTTAAATCCGCTTTCAGTAAACGGCTCATTTACTTGCATTCTCAGATATTTTTAAATTTTCTATAAGCCCTTCTTAAACATATCATACTGGGCAAAATTCATTCCATGAGGTATATGTTATACACATAAACACATGTTTCTAGGAATCACGATTCGGGATAGTCAAGTAAAGGAGTTGGTGGATATTGAGTCAAGAAGATGCTCTTAAGACTATGGACTCTGAAATACAACCTGAGGGTTTTGAAGGGGGGGGGTGGGAGGTTGGGGGAGCCAGGTGGTGGGTATTAGGGAGGGCACGGATTGCATGGAGCACTGGGTGTGGTGCAAAAACAATGAATACTGTTACACTGAAAAGAAATAAAAAATTAAAAAAAAAAAAGAAGATGCTCTTAAAATGTTACTAAACCTAAAATCTTAAAATATCTAAACCTGAAGATTTTACAATTACAGCCGTAATTGTAAAGCAGTAGGTTTCCCATGAGGGGCTCCAGGGGGTCAGATATCTGACCATGGGAGGAGACCAGAAAGGCAGCTTCACCTTCGCAAATGGAAGAATTCTTTAGAATTCAGAGCCGTTCAACAAGGGAACAGGTCACCTTCTGAGGTGGTTGGTCTTTCAAAATGTTAGAACCAGTACATATAGGAATATTGTAAAAGCCGTCTGTGTCGGCTACTTAACGCCTTACTTCCCTGCTGACCTCATTTGGCTTTATGAGCCAGACTTCTAAGGGTGACTTGAACATCAGGTTTATGGTTGGATTAGGAAATACAGTGGCTTCAGAGAGTATTTGGTTTCATGATCATTTTGCTTCTATCTGTGAGGCAGGTTGTTTCCAAAAATGGTCACACTCCTCTGTGCCATCCTGTATGCCCTTCACGTTGCAACATTGCCAAAAAAGAAATGAAGTCTCTTTCCTCTTCCCTTGAGTCTGGACTGACCCTGTGACTTTCTCTGGCCAAGAGAATGCAGCACAAATGATACTGCGATTTCTTGGTCTTAAGACACCTTGCAGTTTCTGTTTCTGCCCTCTTAGAAGCCAGAGGCTCTGTAGATCATTCCAGGCTACCCTATTGGAGAGGTCACCTGGAAAGAGATGGGCCTGGATGATAAGAGGTCAAACAGAGGAGAGCCAGGTTGCCCAAGATGGCAGCCAACACCAACTGGCAGACAGCACGGATATTCCAAACTTATATACACCACCTGACCCCATCAAAGTTGAGATGAACTGTTCCCACCAACCCTTGCCCAAATTCCTGACTCACAGAATTGTGAGCGATAAAATGGGCATGATTTAAGCTACTAAATGCTAGGCTGGTTTATTACACAGTGATAACAGCAGATACCCAAAACAGAATTGGTATCTGGAAGTGGGCTGCTGCTCTAACAGAAACCTAAAACCCCTGTGATTGGTTTTGACACTGGGTGGCAAGACAAAGCTCAGAGAGGAAGCTGTCAGGTCAGCCTGGAATAACAGTGAGAAAGTTGCCCTTGGGGTTCAAAAAAAGAAAGAGAGAGAGAGAGTAAGCTATGTTAGAGTGGTAGAATTTTTTGGCCATACTATCACGTGTGGGATCATGGGAGATAGGAGATGCAGCTAATGAACTCACTGACTTGAGCAAATGAGGGTATCACCTGTCTGGTTGATGTACCACTGCCCCAGCTCCAGAACTGTTTGTTTTCACCACTCTCTCTCACCTCCTAGGCCTCCAGTCAATGGCTCTGAATTTGCTGATGTGGATATGGAGAATCCCAGGCAAAATATTGAAAGTACAATTGTTTTCTATTAGCCACACTGATAAAAGCCAGGAAGAGAGAGATTAACTAAACAAAGAACTGTTTAGTTTTTAGGCAGAATAAAGAAGAAATATAGAAAGAGCAGGACAGACTCTTGGGCCAGCAAAACATCAAAGTAAGAAATAGCCTCAGAGTTAAGGTTAAATCAAGGGTTTGGCTAAAAATCCGTGGTTAAAATCTCTGTAAGACTAATGGCAGCATCTAGTAGACCCTCCCATCTAGACACTTTCTAAGAATATTAGGGGCATATTTTCCCACAACAGCCTTGCCTGTGGCCCAAAGGGAAGCCCATTTTAGAAAAAATTATGGAAATAGTTTTGTTGTCATTATTTGTTTGTTTTTGCTATGGTGTGATACCCAATAACATTCATAGGGAACATAGAACATTTTTAAGACAAATACTTACTAAAGTACCATAAGTTTTAACTAAAAGGTATAGAGATGGATGAATAGCGCTTTCTAGGTCCACATTTTTTATGGGCAGGAAGCAGGTTGAGAGAAAACTTTCTATTGAAAATAAAAGACAAAAGGGTAGAAACAAGACCACAGAGGATAAATTCAAGAGCTTCAAACAATGACCAGGGAACCAACATTTGTTGTCCCTGTAGATATGTGATTGACTGGACTTCAGAACTGCAAAGGACAAGTGACCACTATATGTTTCCTATTCTTTTCCCTAGTTTGTATCCCTCAGATGACAGGAGATCCTAATAACATTGCCTGAGCTTGCCCCCTGCCAAATTGTCTAAGCCCCTTGCTGAGGGTGATTGAATGCACACATTCTTCTCAATGTCTTTTTTTTTTTAAGATTTTATTTATTTATTTATTTGACAGACAGAGATCACAAGCAGGCAGAGAGGCAGGCAGAGAAAGGAAGGGAAGCAGGCTCCCCGCTGAGCAGAGAGCCCGATGCGGGGCTCGATCCCAGGACCCTGAGATCATGACCTGAGCCAAAGGCAGAGGCTTTAACCCACTGAGCCACCCAGGTGCCCCTTTCTCAATGTCTTTGAGGAGCATGAAGCCACCCAATTCCTATTGGCATGTATCATCTTTCACAGCTGAATTGGTTCCGTAGAAGGATCATCTCACTATCCCACACATGTTGTCCCTGTTATACCTTGCATCACACAAAACAGATTTCCTTTCCTCAAAAGCATTGTTCACACAGGCATGTGTATATAAAGCAGATTATAACAAAGATCTGAATTAACAGTGAGAGTTGAGTCATCTCGAATCTTCAATCTCTTTTTTTAAGAAGTTCCTTGAACATATTTTACCAGCTCAGGCTCCAGCTTTCTGCCAAACTACCAAACTACTGAGCCCTCTCTTCCCCTCTCTCTTCTTCTCTGTCCTCCACCTCCAAATCTCTGGCCCTTGGCCTGGAGAACCCAGCTCTGGGACTCCATTTAAATATCCAAAGGTTCTGCAAAACTCGAATTTCTCAAACCCTTCTCTTTCTTCCACTAGTGTATGTTAGGAGAAAAACGCCATAGAGAGATTTCTTTCTTTGCCAATATGAATTGTGTTGCTTTCTTCAGAAAGCAGAGGCAGTTATATATATGGTTAAATTGGGCTCCCTATTTTCCTTTTTCCATTACTTTTAGGTAGCAATAAGTAAAAACAATGATTTAGATAAGAGTTTTCAGAATTATATTTAAGACTAAAGTAGAAATCACTAAGAACAGTAAGATGCTGAGAATATGAAGTTTTATTCCATATGAAATTTAGTACTATTTTAAGCTTTTTAAGATTATGATTATAAAGAAAATAATATAATCTCAAATTGAGATAAATATCTCTTATGAAAGACAAAAATGGGGTGGGATGGCGGAAGAGGCTGCGATTCTCCAAGGTTGCCACCCACAGGCATCAGATAATTGCTTCACTCTCGCCATTGATTTCAGTAGCTCAAAAGCTAAATAAATACCAAAGTGAAACTTTTTTTAAACCAGTGGCTGGCATGCTTATTTTAATTGTACCATTTTAATTACAATATTTAAAGCAGTCACCGCTGTATAATTTAGTCATATTTATGATTTTGACCTATTTGTATATATGTATATAAAATGCATTGTGTCATATAGACAAAGCTGTTGAAATATTGCCAAAATGGCTCTTGGTATTTCAAAAACTAAGCACAAACTATAAAGGGGGAGGCTTCATAGATTGAACTACCTGAAAATATGAAACTTCTGCTTACTGAAATGGGCACTTAGAGCTTTGGAAACATGGCAGAACAAGAGCAAAGATAAAAGATCCCTTTGGTTCCAGAAAATCTCTTGTAAAAGAGGAAGGCTTATCAGGCCCTTAAAGCCATGCAAGCAAAGCAGGTACTCTTGGACAAGAAGGAGCAGATGATGATGTTCCTGGCAGGTACTTCTCATCACAACCCAGTTCCAAGGACAAGTTCCAGTCCTTTTTCTACGTTGGCTACCACTGCCACCTCTGAAGTCGGCAAAGGACTCGTGCCATGGAAGACGGAGTCCAGCTATGTCCCGTCTTCTATCCTGGGGTTTAATGTTGGTGAACGAATATCCAAGCATGAATACAAGACAACAGTCGACCAAGCTCAGGGATGTATTTGAACCTGGGGGTTCCTGGGGCCTTGTTTTGGAAGGAACTTGAAATATAATTACAAAGAAGAGCACAAAAACACGGGCGGGGGGGCGGGGAATGCAGACTTAAAAAAGAAAAGAAAAATCAGGAGAAAAGGAGAAACTAGGAGAAAACCTTCACAACACTTATAAACCTCAAGGGACTAATTCAGAACATATGCGTATCAATAAGAAAAAGCTAGCAGAATAGAAAAAGTATAAGAGACAAATGGGCCATTCACAAAAGAGAAAACAGGAAAGGCTCAATTCTGCCAATCAGAAAAATGCAAGTTAAAAACCACAAGTGCTTACAGAAGCCAGGTAAGTAATGTTAGGGCATAAAGCAAGCCAAGTGTTTCTTTCTTTTTTTCTTTCTTTCTTCTTTTAAGATTTTATTTCTTTATTTGAGAGAAGAGAGCACAAGCAAGGGGAAGGGGCAGAGGGATAGGGAGAAGAAGACTCCCAGCCAAGCAGGGAGCCCGATGTGGGACTCGGTCTCTGGACCCCAGGATCATGACCCAGGGCCAAAGGTAGATGCCTAACTGACTGAGCCCCCCAAGTACCCCATAAGTATTTGAAAATAAGAAGTGATGGTAACTGGCAAACTGGAACATGCAGGTCCTAACTAAGGACAACTTCTACCCAGCTCCAGTGGTTGATATGAGGGAATGATTTCTTTTTGTTCAAAAGGTGCCAGATTTTTACATGAAATTTCAAAATTTTTAAAATACTGTCCAGACAAATCAAAGATGTTTGTGATGCAATACAGCCCTCAGAGCATGAATTTGCAAACTTCAATCTAAATGCATATCAGAAGAAAATATGTTCTCTCTATTAGCAAGACTCTAAACTTATTCCTCAGACAGTGGGCCCCCAATTATCATGTTGCAAGGCTCTTGGTACTTTTCCCTTCCTACAAGGTTGCAGGCACCACAAGATCACTTTGATGACTGTTTGATACCCAACATCAAGCATTCCTTGCTAGTTCTATTAATATTTCTTCATTGGGTAATTTGTCTCATTAACAACAGTTCATCTCAACTATGCTATTTTTTACATTGACCATTTTTACATGTTTTTCTTAACAACATTTTGTTATAATACAACCATAATTCTCAGAGTAGATCAATGACTCAGAGCTATTCATGAGAGCTTAAAAGCAGTGTTCAAAAAGAAAAAAATATATATACCTTAAAAAATGTAAGAATGGATGAAGAAGATGTGGTATAGATGTAAAATGGAATATTGCTCAGCCATTAAAAAAAAAGAATGAAATTCTTCTATTTGCAACAACGTGAGTAGAGCTAGAGAGTATTATGTTAAGTGAAATAAGTCAGTCAGAGAAACACAAATACTATATGATCTCACTTTTATGTGGAATTTAAGAAACAGAACAAATGAGCGTGAGGGGGTGGGGGAAGAGAAAGTCAAACCAAGAAACAGGGTCTTACTTAACTGTAGAGAATAAACTGATGGTTATCAGAGGGGAGGTAGGGTGAGGTTGGATTAAATGGGTGATAGGGATTGAGGAGTGCACTTGTGATGAGCACTGGGTGATGTATGAAAATGCTGAATTGTTAAATTATATACCTGAAGACAATATTACACTGTATGTTAACTAACTGGAATTTAAATAAAAACTTATTTTAAAATGTAAGGTTAAAATCAAATAAAATTTAAAAATTAAAAAAAAAAAATGTAAGGTTAGGGGTGCCTGGTTGGCTCAGTGGGTTAAAGCCTCTGCCTTCAGCTCAGGTCATGATCTCAGGGTCCTGGGATCGAGCCCCACATTGGGCTCCCTGCTGAGCAGGGAGCCTGCTTCCCCCTCTCTCTCTCTGCCTGCCTCTCTGCCTACTTGTGATCTCTGTCAAATATACAAGTAAATAAATCTTTTTAAAAAATTATAAAAATGTAAGGTTAAATTGTGAATAGGACTCCAATATAAATTTAAAACATGAATCAGTGTATGCTTGGACTCTATTATCTGCCAGTGTAGAGAATTCAAAGAGCTGCCATAAACAGATAAATAGAAAGTACAAAAACTGGGATTTTTTGGGGGGAGGGCAGTCTATTCTTCCAATAATCACCATTTATAAAAATTTGACAAATAATGACATGATCCATCAATGTTTTTATCTACTTTTCGAGGCAAGCATAGTGAGCTACTATCTGGTAAGACAATGGAATTTTTACAAAGCCAATAACGCTGTTCAGCACAAACTTGGTGAATTGTGTCTCTAAAGAAAAATCACACTAATGATCATCACTGCAGTCTTTAAAACCAGGTAGAAGCCACTGTATTTCCAAGAGACATAAAAAGAGCTTCAGGGCACCTGGGTGGCTAAGTCACCGACTGAGAGCCTACCTCTTGATTGTGGGTCAGGTCATGATCTCAAGGTCATAGGAATGAGCCCTGCATCAGGCTCTCAGCACGGAGTCTGTTTGTCCCTCTCCCTCTGCTCTTCCCCCTGCTCATTCCCTCTGTCTCAAATAAATAAGTAATTTTTTAAAAACTGTCTCGGGGGCGCCTGCTTGGTTCAGTGGTTTAAGCCTCTGCCTTCGGCTCAGGTCATGATCTCAGGGTCCTGGGATTGAGCCCCGTATCGGGCTCTCTGCTCAGCAGGGAGCCTGCTTCCCCCTCTCTCTGCCTGCCTCTCTGTCTACCTGTGATCTCTCTCTCTCTCAAATAAATAAATAAATAAAATCTAAAAAATAAAAAAATAAAAAAAATAAAAACAGCCTCAAAGTTAAAGGCAAATATTATGTTCAGAGAGAATACAAAACAAATATGGGAAATCTTTTATCAAGTGACTTTGCTGTTAGACATTATGTAATATCAATATTATATTGTATGGGAGAGCAACTATTATTGTGTGTGCTGATTATTGCATATATAAAAGAACCATGGTAACTGAGGTCAAAAGCCTAGGAGAGCCAAACCTACATACCCCTAAACTGCTCAAGCCCTAATTGGATTGAAATAATCAGCCTTTCAACTCTGCCTCATGGAGAAAATGATGAACCATCTCCTGAGAAAAATAAATATCAACTTTCTCAGTCACTATGGTTCATTTATATACAATATCCAGCATGTATTAAAAAATATGAGACATAAAGAAAATGCAGAATGCATGACTGATAAATCAAGAGAAAAAAGATAATAAAGAAAACTCACAAGTATTCTAGCTACTCGAATTAGTACAAAGGGATTTTAACTGCCATGAACATGGTAAAGAATATAAAGGAAAATATGGATTAAATGAATGAAAATGAGTTTTTTCTGTTTTTATTGAGATGTGACTGACATATAACATTGTATAAGTTTAAGGCATACAGCATAATGTTCTGATACATGTATATATATATTTTTAAAAGATTTTATTTATTCATTTGACAGACGGAGATCACAAGTAGGCAGACAAGCAGGCAGAGAAAGAGGAGGAAGCAGGCTCCCTGCTGAGCAGAGAGCCCAATGCAGGGCTCGATCCCAGGACCCTGAGATCATGACCTGAGCTGAAGACAGAGGCTTTAACCCACAGAGCCACCGAGGTGCCCCTTGATATATGTGTATATTATGAAATCATTAGTACAATAAATTAACTTAACATCCATTGCCTTATATAACTACAAACTTTTTGTTGTGATGAGACCTTTTAAGATCTACTTGCTTAGCAACTTTCAAATATACAATACAGTGTTATTAAATATAGTCACCATGCTGTATACTTACATACTCAGAATTTATTTATCTTTTAGCTGGGAGTTTGTACCTTTTGCCCACCTTCACCCATTCTCCCACCCCTTAAGGAAGGAGTAGGAGAAAATGTAGCGGATCTCTCTACAATGTTAAAGAAACTTCTTTCTTTACATAACATATGTTAAAATTCATAAAGAAAAGGACATCTTTGACTTGTCTGAAATTAAAAACTTATGATAGATAAAAAAGACCATATGATTTCACTCATATGTGGAATTTAAGAAACAAAAAGGAATGAACATAGAGGAAGGGAAGGAAAAATAAAATAAGATAAAAACAGAGAGGGAGGCAAACCATAAGAGACTTAAATATAGGGAACAAACTGAGGGCTGCTGGAGGGGAGGTTGATGGGGGGTGGGGTAGTTGGGTGATGGGGATTAAGGAAGGTACTTGATGTAATGAGCAATGTGTTATATGCAACTTATGAATCACTGAATTCTACACCTTAAACAAATACCACACTATAGGTAAACTAATTCGAATTTAAATAAAATCTTGAAAGAAAAAGAGAACTTACGTTAGAAAAGATAGTACCAAAACCAGCAAAGGACAAGGAAGAAACTCCATAGTTTTCCATAGTGACTAAATCAATTTATGATCCTACCAAAAGTTCATAAGTGTTCCCCTTTCTTCATAGCCTCACCAGCATTTATTATCTCTTGTCTTTTTGATAGTAGCCATTCTAATTGCTATAAGGTGATATCTCGTGGTTTTGATTTGTGTCTCCCTAATAATTGGTGATGTTAAGCACATTTTCAGGTACCTGTTGACCATTTGAATGTCTTCTTTGGGAAAATGTCTATTCAGGCCCTCTGCCTATTTTTTTAATTGAATTGCTTGCTTTCTTGCTATTGAATGGTAGGAATTCTTTATATATTTTGGACATTAACCCTTTATCAGATATGTAGTTTGCAAATATTTTCTGCCAATATTATATTATTATAGTTTAAAAGGTAAAAAATTTGTTTCTGATGAACATTTAAGCTTACCTTGCACTCTTACTTTATTTACAAATTTTATTATTTTAATCAAATTAAGAATAATCATTTTCACTTGTCCTTTCTGAGTTAACTCCTACATTTAATATATTTACATATTTAATCACATTCCCTTGGCTATTTCAGAGTACAATTTTAATATAATTGACTCTCTCAAACATTTCAAATACAGCAAGGGAAGATGACAAATGTGAAAAACAAAAGCTCCCTAAGCATTTAAATCACCCTTGACAATCTACTGAATTATCATCCTTATAAATTTTGTAGATAAAATCCTTTTAAGCCTTTCAAAATCATTTAAAAAATTAACAGAGTGTGTACAGGACATCACAATGGTTATATTTAAACACAACTTACATAAGAGTACACTGAGTTTAAGAGATTATAAATAATTCATCCAACTAAGGGGAACAAAACAAACATGTCAGACCAACTCATGTTCCAAGGTCAATACCTCAGGACAATAGCCTGAGCTCCAAGTGAAATACATGAGAGACCCATGGGGCAGAAGACCCCCATACCTCTGGGCTGGATGTCTTTTTATAAGCAACTTTTGTCTATCATAGCATCAGCAGTCTCCAAATTCATGACTTTCAGCTGAGACTTGACCAATTGTATCAATTAGTCAATTAGAATTAATCAATTTCAGGAATGCCTGGGTAGCTCAGTTGGTTAAGTATCTTCCTTTGGCTCAGGTCAGGATCCCAGAGTTCTGGGATCAAGCCCCACATTCAGGTTCCCTATTCAGCTAGGAGCCTGCTTCTCCCTCTCCCTCTGCCTGCCGCTCCCCCTCCTTTCACTCTTTCCCTCTCTCTCTGTCAAGAAGAAAAAAAGGATTAACCAAATTCAATTTCTGACAATCCAGTGATCTTTAAAAAAAGGTCTGCCCTTGAATTAATGAGTCCTTTCCAGATCTTGGTTTTAAACTTAATTTTCCATAACTCTTGTGTAAATTCCTGCTAAGAATAGTCTAATAGAACATTAAGCCACATACTCAGATGTAACCTGTTAAAACTTCTTATCTTTCAAGCAGATTAGTTGACTTCTAGGACACCTCATTTCTATATCATACTGTAAAAATGAGTCACTCTATTTCTTTTCTTTATTCATTAAGATTGTCTAATTTGCACATGTCAAAATCTCATATTAAAAATCTATGCCTGAATCTTCTGAGATTTTATAATTTAATTTCATGTGACTGGAAGAGAATTACAAAATGTCCAAGCCTACTTTCTGCTGCTAGTTTTCTGGAATTATTAGCCTATGGCAGCTGATTTCAGATTACTCATCTCAGTTCCCTGCTGCCCACTTTAGCCTTTCAACCTATCTTTACCTCTGAAATGTCTACATTTGAAAAATTCTCATTTAGACCTCTAGCAGCTAGCACAGTGCCTAGAAAATAATATACATTCAACAATTATTGATTGAATGGAATGAATGATTAAATAGATCAATAATTATCTTTCATTACTTGTACCTTGGTCATCCAAATTATTTAGGAGAATTTTTAAACTGTTATTTATTATGTGTTATTACTTTGGAGGAATTTAACATATATGAGAAAAGTAGGCTAAAAATGAGCACACAATAAATGTTCTTTAACTGCCCCTTTGGTTGTCTTTCTGAAACTTAATATTTTATATCAACCATAGCATCAGTCTGCCCATTAGACTCACACTCTGAGCTTCCAATTGCTAATGATTCACAACAGAATTTCATTAAAATCCCTCTATGGGTATTTTATTGTGCAAGGAGCAAATATCATAACCAGTGAATATTTAATTGCCAAATGATTTGTGTCACTAGCTCATTCCTGACCCATCCCCTCCCACCTCTTGATTAGTCTGATGATGCCAGCCATGGCTCTGGGTCAAAAGCTGAAAACACCAGATGGTGTCATACCTACTTAGGAAGAGAGGAAACAAACTAAGCTCATTTGATGAGGGGAGGGTACTGAGTAGATTGTACTGCATTAAAACCCTGGATATGAAAGCTGGAGTCTGAATAAATTTCAATAATTTCCCCATAGATTTTGAAGAGAAATGTAAAAATCTTAAAGAAACAATTAACACTTGTAAAAAAAATGTGAATAATTGCTGACAAATACTTAGAGCCTTTAATGTCAAAGACTGCAGGTGCTTCAGCAAATATCTTCTCTCCCATGCTTCTTTAGTAACACAACTCAACACAACTCAGATTTTATTCAGAGTGTCAGTGCATCAAACTAAAAAACTTAACTTTCCAGACTCCCTTACAGTTAAGGGGGTAGTCAATGAAATTTAAGTAGAAATCTTTGGTTGGTGTCTTCCAAAACTCTTTAAAGGGACAGAAGTGCCTGTTTTCCCTTTCCAGTCTTCTAAAATGCGCGCAGGCTGGTAGGAGATCTTGTAGCCATTTTGTGACCTCAGAGATGGAAACGACATGCTGAAGAATGCAGAGCCGAAATTTAAAAGTGCCTACGACTCTCATGCTTCATGGAACCACTGTTCTAACGCCAGAGTAGCCGACCGTGACATTTTTTTCACATGAGATGAAAAAAAAGATACTTACTAAGCACCCGCCTATGTACCAGAAACTGGAAAAGGCATTGTGGAGAACTAAAAAATGCATCTGACAAACATCCTGTTTTCCAAGAGATCTTCTGAAGGAGCTAAAACATGTATGGCTACCATAAGCAAACCAGATAGAAAGTAAAAAGGTCAGAGAAGAGCTGGCAGTAAGACATTAGCTTAGGATGGGGCACCTGGATGGCTCAGTTGTTAAGCGTTTGCCGTTGGCTCAGGTCATGATTCCAGGGTCCTGGGATGGAGACCGGCATCCAGCTCCGTGCTCAGCAGGAAGCCCCCTTCTCCCTCTCCGGCTCCCCATGCTTGTGTTCCCTCTCTTGCTGTGTCTCTCTCTCTCAAATAAATAAATAAAATCATTTTCAAAAAGACATTAGCTTAGGAGAGTTTCCTGAAGAAGGTGCGGTGTGCAGGTTTTAAACTGAGCACACTTGGTGGGGTGGGGGGGAGGGACACGCCATCACAGTCTTCAGAAGACAGGGAAATGGTGTGTTTTCTTGAGAGAGAGAGGCTCGTATGATTGATAGTCCCTTCTTTCTAACTGCTTTCTACATAATTCATCCAAATGTAAGAGCCACTAGAGGCTGAAACTGAAGGATGCCATTAGGAGTTTTGCCAACTCTTAAGCATTCTCATAGAAGAAATTCCTCATTTCACGTCAGTGGAAGGAAACCATTAAAACAATATGACAGCTGTTACCTCCACTAAACGGTAGCTGAACAATTTAGCACTGATACTGACAAGAGGCAGAATTAATTGTCCTGCCCCTCATCGAATCATCAATGCAGGAAGTGAGCAAGTGTGCTTACCAGCCCTCCCCAGAATCCCAGGACTCTTCCACTACAATAAATTGCTGTTTTTATTACAACTTTTCTGGTATTGTGTATGAAAATAGTCCCCACAGCCTCTCCCAAACTTATTTCAGATTTCATAATTTTGGCCAGTCTAATAGGATTATAAGGGGGTCTCACTGTGATTTTAAGGTGTATTTCCATGAATACAAATGATGCTAAACACCTTTGATATGTTAATTAGACATTTGGAATGCCTGTCTTTGAAGGAGTAGCCTGCTCAAATACTATGTGCATTTTTATTTTGAATTATCTGTCTTTTTCTCATTGATTGGCAGGCATTTGAAAATATATATATATTCTTGATATAAGCCAGTTATATCTATTGTAAATATCTTCTCCTAGTCTCTGGTCTTATGATGATGCAGATGGTGTCTTTTGATGATGAGAAATTCTTAATTTTAATCTTGTCCTATTTACTAATCTTTTCCTTTATGGCTAAAAGGGTATTTATATAATATTTAAGAAATCCTCACTCCCAGGTCTTGAAGATATCCTTCTCTATTATCTTCTAAAAGTGTCATAGTTTTGGTTTTCCCATATAATTTGCCTATTAATGATTTTTGTGTGTAATGTAAGATACAGGACCATTTTCATTCTTTTTTCCATATGAGATTCCAATTGTTTCACCAGCCGCTAGTGAAAAAAATCTATCTTTTCATCACTTATTTGCAATGCTAACTGTCGTACATCAAGTGTCCACATGTGTCTAGGCTTATTTCTGTGCACTCTCTATGATCCATGCATGGATCTCTCCATCCCAGAGCCAATGCCACACCTTCTTAATTATTACAGTGTTGTATTAAGTCTTGACATCTTATAGGGCAAATATTCCAACCTTGTTTGTTTCAGCTTTCTAGGCCCTTTCCAGTTCCATATAAACTTTAGAATGTTTGCCAAGTTCAACAACTTGAACTATTATTTTTTATTATGAATAATGTATGATGTACTATAAATACATTGAATGTTTACTATAACTAACAATTATATAATTAATCTATGGTTTATTCAATTATATTATAAACCATATTAACCTATAGGTTAAGGAAATAGATTAGGAAAACTGACATATTTACTATATTCAGTCTTCTAATCCATAAATTATTATAATTCTATTTATATCTCCTTTGATATCTCTCAATAAAGTTTTATAATTTTTTCCATAACATTTTTATAAGATTTTCTTCCTAGGCACATCTCATATTTTGTTGCTATTGCAAATGGAATCTTTTTTCTTTCATTTCCCAATATTTTGTTGTTGGTATATAGAAATAATGGATCTTTTTTATATTCAACAAACTTGTTCATCTCTTCTCATTAGTTCTAATAATATCTTACTTTTAATTTGAATTTTCTATTTTATAAGAATATTATTTTCCACTTTTCCACCACTTATTTCTTTCTATTATCTTATTTTATTGACTCAGAACACACT
The DNA here is from genome assembly GCF_963455335.1 of Martes martes. Classification (NCBI taxonomy): domain Eukaryota; kingdom Metazoa; phylum Chordata; class Mammalia; order Carnivora; family Mustelidae; genus Martes; species Martes martes. Next base: position 18,969,664 of record NC_137894.1, read on the forward strand.
ACTATATCAAGTAGAGGTGATGACAGAAGGAACCCTTGTCTTGTGTTGATCTCAAAATATCACCATTTAGAATGATATTTGCTGGAGCATCTGGGTAGCTCAGTAGGTTAAGCATCTGTCTTTGGCTCATGTCATGATCCTGGAGTCCTGGGATCAAGCCTCAGGTTGGGCTCCCTGCTCAGCAGGGGGGGTCTGCTTCTCCCTTTGCCCCTTCCCTCCACTTGCACACTCGCTCTCTCTCTCTCTCTCACACACACAGACACACACACTCACTCTCTGTCTCCCAAATAAATAAATAAAATCTTTTAAAAATATGAATTTTTTAAAATTATATTTACTATATATTTTATACTTATTTTTATTGAATAGACAGGTAACATTGTATAAGTTTAAGGTTTATAGCATATTACTTGGATACATTTATATATTGCAATGCGATTGCTGATATATGTATCACATTACATAATTATGGTACAGTATTACTGTCTATATTCATTATACTGTGATTCTAGTGCGTTCTTTATCTCATTTATTTGAGTTCTTCAGCTCCAGAATTTCTATTAGGTTCTTTGTTAGAATTTTAATCTCTTTGGTAAAGTACTCCTTCTGTTTGTTGATTTTATTCCTGATACCTTTGTATTGTCTTTCTGAGTTTTCTTGTAGCTTATTGAATTTCTTCATAATAGCTATTTTGAATTCTTTATCTGTTAGATAACTGGTAAATAATAGATAACAATATGCCGTGTCTTTGGGTTTGGATGCTGGAAAACTATCAGCCCCTAAAGCTGGGAACCTGCACATACAGAGAAATAAAGCTGGTGGAGAAAAGAAAAAGGGTGTTGGTAGACTGGGGGGAGGTACGTACTTAACACATAGGGCTTTGGGTATGCCCGCAGCCAGGTAAAAGGATCCTCAAATTAGGGTGGTGGTGATGGTCCCAGGATTCCATGGATGGTCATCTTGCTAGAATCCCAGAGCGGACAGCAGGAGACATTTACCTTTAGTTCTCTTTGCCTACTTTTTCCCCTTTTTCTTTTCTTTTTTTTTTTTTAAAGATTTTATTTATTTATCCGACAGAGAGATCACAAGGAGGCAGAGAGACAGGCAGAGAGAGAGGAGGAAGCAGGCTCCCCACTGAGCAGAGAGCCCGATATGGGGCTCGATCCCAGGACCCTGAGATCATGACCCGAGCCAAAGACAGAGGCTCAACCCACTGAGCCACCCAGGCGCCCCCTTTTCCCCTTTTTCACTTCTAGTCACTGTGGTGTCTCCTCAGAGAGAAAAATGGGTCCCCCAAAGCTACAGTGCACATAGCCAGGCCGACCTCCCACTCACCCCTACCTCCTCTGCCAAAAAGGTCATGGTGGCCAGTTGCCAGACTTTTTACACCTTCTCTGCTGCTGCCTCTGCCACCACTCCCCTTGCTTCCCAGCCTCCTTCCCAGTCCAATCCACCCACTTTGGGGTGCACAGATGAACGGACCTTTCAGGTGTCCTGGTATGCTATGCAGAGGCACTTTATTTTCAGTTGCAGATGTCTGATTAGTTGTAAATAAAAAAGGAGAGGAGAAAAAGCAATTCACAATGCCATGATGTTGATATCAGTCTTACGTGTGATTTTTGAAGTTAACTTTCATCATAGAAGGTCGCTTTCATTCTCGCTTCAGTAAGATGTTTAAATGTGGGGCACCTGGGTAGCTCAGTTGGTTAAGCGTCCAACTCTTGATTTCAGCTCAGGTCATGATCTCAGGGTCCTGAGATGAAACCCCACATGGGGCTCCCTTCTCAGGGAGGATTCTGACAATTCTATCTGCCCCTCCTTCCTGCCCGTTTGTGCATACATGCACGTGCTCTCTCTTTCTCTCTTTCTCAAATAGATGACTAAATCTTTTTTTTTTAAAAAATCATGAATGTATGTTAAGTTTTATCAAATGCTTTTTCTTTATCTACTGAGAAGATGGTAATTTTTTTAATATGGTAACACAGTGGACTATATTTGTTGATTTTCTATTGTTAAACCAACCTTGAATTCCTGGGACACGATGTATTGTCCTTTTATATGCTACTAGATTCAGTTTGTGGATATTTTGGTTTGGATTTTGCATCTGTGTTCATGAGTGAAATGTCCCGTAACTTTCTTTTCATGCATTGTCTTTGCCATATTTTTGTATCAAGGTTATTCTAGTCTCAAGAGTTGGGAAGTGTTTCTTCTTTTCTACTTTCTGAAAGAGTTGGTCTAAGATTAAAATTAGTTCTTCCATTGGTAGTACTTGCTGGTGAATCTGGGTGTGGAATTGTCTTAGGAGAAACATTTGGATTACGGATTTAGTTTCTTTAATTATTATAAGTAGAAAGGATAGACATAGCCTTCTCTCCCAAACTGCAAAATTTTTGAAAATTAAAGAGGTTAGGAAAATAATTAATGGATTTTAATCTATAATACGTGTAAACTTGGACTTTCCTGCACAAAATGGGATATATGGGCACCCTAATGATAAGATTGCCTGTTTCTGATTATAAATTTCCTACTTCTTCCTGAGTAAACTTTGGTAAGTTATGTTTTTTAGAAATTTGTATGTTTTGCCTTAATTTTTAAGCTTATTGATGTAAAGATTTCATGTTAATTTTTTTCTTTTCAATTTTTTTTTCTAACTTTGTTGATTGTGTTCATCTTATATTGTCTTTTTAATACCTATAATATCTGTAAGTGTATAATATCTTTTTGTTTCTGGATGTTGATTATTTGTTGTGCCTTCTAATTTTCTTCATCATTCTTGAAAGAGATAGTTTGATTCTGTTAAACTAAATGAGCAACTTTTGGCTTTGTTGAGCCTCTCTATTTTATAATTGTTTTCTATTTCAAAATGTCTCCTTTAATCTTCATTATTTTCTTCTTTCTGGTATACCTCTAATTTTTCCAAATGAATGTTTAGTTAGTTAAGCTTCATATTTTCTAAACATACATATTTTGAGGTTATAAATTTCCCTTTCTGTACTCATGTCATAAATCTTGACATACAATTGTTCCTATTCTGCTTAATATATTTCCTAATATTTTAATGATCTTCTTTTGATGCATAATTTTTTTAGTCCCTAATATATGGGTTGTTTTTTTTTTACCTCATTCTAATTTTTGCAGATTTCTAGTTTGTCTTATGATCTAAGAACATGCTCTGTATAATTTTAAACTTTTAAAATGTATAGAGACAGGCTTTATGGTTTGTTTATATTTAGTAAATGTTCTGTATGCCTAAAAATATGTATTCTGCAGTGATTAGGTGGAGATCACACTATGTCTATTTTATTATCTTATTAAAATCTTTTACGTCTTTGGGGTGCCTGGGTGGTTCCATTCGTTGAGCGTCTGCCCTCGGCTGAGGTCATGATCCCAGGATCCTGGGATAGAGGCCCACATCAGGCTGCCTACTCAGTGGGAAGTCTACTTCTCCCTCTCCCACTCCCACTGCTTATGCTTTCTCTCTTGTTCTCTCTCTGTGTCAAATAAATAAATAAATAATCTTTTTAAAAAATCTTTTACGGCTTCACTGATTTTTTTTTTTGCTTGCTTTTTTCTGTTAGCAACTGAGAGATGTATTATGAAAAAACACTCCATCTATACCTGTATATTTGTCTATTTCTGTTTGAAGTTCTGTCATTGCTTGCCTTATAGATCTTGAGGGTTATATATTGGAAATACACAATTTTTTTCAAAAGATTTTTATTTATTTATTTGTCAGAGAGAGAAAGAGAGCAAGAGAGCAAGCGCAAGCAGGGAGAACAGCAGGCAGAGGCAGAAGCAGCCTCGAAGCAGGACTCAATCCCAGGACTCTGGGATCATTACCTGAGCTGAAGGCAGACGCTTAACCAACTGAGCCACCCAGGCATCCAGAATACATACAGATTTAAAACTGTCATATAGTTCCCTTCATCACCACAGAGTGACCTTCTTTACTCCTTTAATCTTATTTTCTTTAAAGATATATTTTTAAATAGGTAACACTTTCTTTGGCTTAGAATGTTTTGGTACATCTTCTTTTTCTTTCTTTCTTTCTTTTTTTTATTTTAAAGGTTTTATTTATTTATTTGATAGAGAGAGAGAGAGAGAGACAGTGAGAGAAGGAACACAAGCAGGGGTAGTGGGAGAGGGAGAAGCAGGCTTCCTGCCAAGCAGGGATCCTGATGTGGGACTAAATCCCAGGACCCTGAGATCATGACCTGAGCCGAAGTCAGACACTTAGCTGACTGAGCCATCCACATGTCCTGTTTTGGTATGTCTTGTTTAATCATTCAACTTTCGATTTTTCTGTATAAGGATACAGAAAGACATGTTTCTTATAAATAGCATAAGATACCATTTATTATTATCAAGTTTGAAAGTCTTTGTTTTTTAACTGGAGCATTTAGTTCCTTTACATGAAACATAATTAAAACTACATTCTAAGGCCACGGACATTGCACCACTCCTAAAGACGCAATTCACATCGTATGTGTATTTGGGCTTAAATCTGAAAATGTGTTTTGTAGTTTTCATTTGTCATATCTGTTTCATTTTTTTTCTCCTTTCTTAACTTATTTTGGATTTGCCAAATGCTTTAGTCATATCAATGTTTTCCCTTTAAGTAGTTTAAGAGTTATACATTCTGTTCATTTATTTTAATAGTTGTCTTTGAAATTGTAATATGCTTACTTAACATAATAAAGTCTAAAGTTAACAAATCATTTAAATTCCTCCAGCATAGTAAAAGAAACTTGGAACAGTTTAATTCTTTTTATCTACTTCAAAACCTACAAATTATTTTTCCTTATATTTCAACTATTTTTTAATCCTTTAAGATACTATTATCATTTTATTAAGCAGCATTTTCTTAGGTTCATTCACATATTTACTCCTTTCTATACTCTTTTTATACCTTGTCTCTCAGACCTACCATCTGGGAAAACTTCCCTTCTGACTAATGTATATGATTCAGAATTATCTCTATTGAGAACCAACTAGGGACAAACTCTACATTTTCACAGGTCTGAAAATGTCTTTATTTCACCATAATTCTTAAAAGATATTTTCAGTGGTTATAAGATTCTGCTTGACTGTTACTTTCTTCCCGCACATCGAGTATCATCCCACAGTCTTCTGGTTTCCATTACTGCTCTTGAGAGACCAGATTCAGTTTAATTGCTGCTTCCTTGAATGTAAACTTTCTTTTTTGCCTGGCGTGTTAAAGATTTTCTCTTCTTCTACTGTGTTCTGCAGTTTCACTACGGTATATTTTAGTGTGGATTTCTTCTTGTTTATCCTACATGGGGTTTACTGGGCTGTCTGAAACCATGAATTGGTCCTCTCATCAGTTCTAGAAGATACTCATGAATATCTCCTTTAAGGTGGCATCTGCCCCATATATCCCTTTCCTCTGCTTCAGGTGTCTACCATGTTAACCCTCACTCCAGTTTGCATGTCTCTTAATTGCTTTTTCATATTGTCCATCCTTTTTTCTCTTTGTGCTACTTCTAGTTTACTAATAATTCTCTCTTTAGCTACATCTAATTTTCTACTAAACATTTTTATTTCAATTTTCAGTGAATTACTTTTATCTATCTATCTATCTATCTATCTATTTATAAGTTGGCTCCATGACTACTATGGGGCTTGAACTTACAACCCGGAGATCAAGAGTCACCTGCTCTACCAACGGAGCCAGCCAGGCATCCCTCAGTGTATTATTTCTAGATATTTTGTTTGGTTGATTTTTCAAATATGTCCTGTCATTTGTCATTTTTATTACTTGTATCACTATTACTGTTATTGAACCATTTGAGACTTAGTTGCAGAGGTAATAATCCTGCCCTAAATATTTCAGTGTGTATCTGCTGGAATCAAGGACTTTCTCCTCCAGAACTATTGTAAAATGGCCAAATTAAGAAAATTTAACATTGATATGATACTATCATCTAATACGTAGTTCATATTCAAATTAGATAATTATTCCAGTGCTGTCTTTCACTGTATCTTTATTTTTACCCCTTTGTCTCTTAATCTGGAGCAGTTCTGTGGTCTTTCTTTGTTATACGATTTTGACAGTTTTCAATAGTATAGGCTTATTGTTTTGTAGAGTATCCTTCATGAATCAATTCCTGCATCCCCCTCAATTTTTTATTATAGTAAAATAGGCATGATACATGTGTACCATCCTAGCCACTTTTAAGTGGGCAGTTCAGTGGCATTAATAAATTCATAATGTTGTGCTGCCATCACCACCTTCCATCTCCAGAACTCTTTCATCTTGTAAGAGTGAAATTCTCTACCCGTTTAACATTAACTCCTTATTCCCTGTTTCTCCCCAGCCCCTGGGGAGCTGCCTCTATGATTTTGACTATTCTGAGTGCTTTGTATAAACGGAATCACATAGTATTTGTCTTCTTGTGACTGGCTTAGTTCAATTAGCATTACGTCCTCAAGGTTCATCCACGTTATATCATGTGTCAGAATTTCCTTCCTTCCTAAGGCTGAATAATATTCCATTGTATGGATTATATTTTGCTTATCTATTCATCAGTTGATGGACCTAAGTCGCTAGCACATTTTAGCTATTGTATGTAATGGGTGTAGAAATATCTCTTCAAGACCCTGCTTTTGCTGGATCCTATGGGTAATTCTATATTTAATCTTCTGAGGACCACCATACTGTTTTACATTCCAACAACAGTACATAGGGGTTCCAGTTTCTCCACATCCTCGCCAACACCTTATTTTCTTTCTTTCTTTCTTTCTTTCTTTCTTTTTTTGATAGTAGCCATCTCAATGTATGTGTGAATTCCTACATTTTTGGCATGAATACTATAGGACTGGTGTTACTTCCTTTTCATTCCATCATATCAGGAGGCACGTGATGTCAGTTTGTCTCATGATTGGTGAGGTTAATTTTGATGATCTAGTTAAGATGATTGATACATTCTGCCACCATAAAAGCAGATTTTTCATCCTTCATAATGTAGAAGTAATGTGTGGGAAAATACTTCGGGATTATATAAATTATGTTGTTTTTATACTTTTCATCACATATTTCTAAGCTTTTATTTCTTTTAACAGAGTAAATAGAGTTATTTTACAAGTTGTATATGTTAATTCCAATTTCTGAAGACTCTGTGCTTCTCTTTTGTTATTCGTTGTGTCTATGACTCTCACTCATGGTAAGTTGTTTCCTAGTATATAAGTAATTTTTAATGTGAACTATGATTTTCTCTGGAAAAATTACTTGTAATTTTTTAAGGCCTAGTCTGGAGACATATTCTAAAAAGATTTGCATTTGCTCCTGCCAAGCAGCCAGAGCTTACCATTCCAGGACCACATTTCCAGTCTTTTCTTTTCTTTTTTGTTTTTTTAAGGTTTTATTTATTTATTTGAGAGGGAAGTATGAGCAGGAGTGGGAGGGGGAGAAGCAGACTCCACACTGAGCAGGGGAGCCCAATACAGGACTCAGTCCTAGGACCCAGGATCATGACCTGAGCCAAAGGCAGACACTTAATCAACTGAGCTCCCCTAGATGCTGGAGCCACTTTAAGTCAAATTCGTACTTGAAAGTACTTCAGATTACCCAGGTGAATTAGATGGCACATTCATGTGAGGGATACATTTTTTCCTTGCAGTTTTTTGCCCTGTTCATGGATATAGAGTAGATTTAAATATAGTATGCCCTGGGGTACCTCGGTGGCTCATTCAGTTGAGCATCTGCCTTTAGTGTGGGTCATGATCCCAGGGTCCTGGGATCGAGTCCCACATCAGGCTCCTTACTATCAGGGAGCCTGCTTCTCCTCTGGCTGCAACTCTCCCTGCTTGTGCTCTCTTCTCTGACAACCAAATAAATAAACCTTTTAAAAAAATTTTTGGTATACCCTCACAATGAGGATGTAGCCATTTGGGGTCCTACCATGCTTTTATGGGGGAAAATCTATTACACAAACCACCTTGAGTTTACTGAAATTATATGCTAGTGGGAAAGACAAAAAAAAAAAGCAATCATGTATATAAAATGAAAAATAACCCGAAGAGAGAGAGAATTATAGATTGTGAGAAGTTTGTGAGAAGAAGGAAATAGATGGGCTTCCCTTTCAGAATATAGAGGATGGAAGACATTTAGATAGGGGACTCAGGGAAGGCATCTATGAGAAGATGATATTTGATGGGTAAGTAAGAGCCAGTCAAACAGAACTATAGTAAGAGTAAAGGAGAGTGACAGGAGATGAGATCAATATGGGTAGTAGCCAGATCATGCTGGTCCTTCTAGGCCATGGGCAAGAGTGTGGGTTGTATTCTAAGTGTAATGGAAGGACTTTGGAAAGTATTTGAGTAGGGAATATCGTGATTTGATTTTTTTTGTATGTAACTGTTTTTTTTTAAATATAATCTTATGAAATTACTTTTTTGTTGAAAAATATTTTGACACACAATGTAACCTTAGTTTCAGGTATACACCAGTGATTTTACAACTCTATATTAATGCTGTGCTCACCACAACGGTAACTACCATCGGTCATACACAACATTATTACAATATTATTGACCATATTCCCTACGCTGCCCCTTTCATCCCCATGACTTATCCGTTCCATAACTGGAAGCCTGCACCTCTCTCTCGCCTTCACCTATTTTGCCCATCCTCCTACCCACATTCCCTCTGGCAACCACCAGTTTGTTCTCTTTATTTATGGACCTATTTCTGCTTTGTTTTGTTTTTTAGATTACACATCTAAGTGAAATCATATGATATTTGTCTTTCTCTGTCCAGCTTATTTCACTTAGCATTATACCCTTTAGGTCTATCCATATTGTCACATATTGCAAGATCTATTTTTCTTTTATGGCTGAGTAATATTTCAGTGTGTGTGTGTGTGTGTGTGTGTGTGTGTAAAATCACAGTTTCTTCATCCATTCATCTATTGATAGACACTTAGTTTGTCTCCATATCTTGGCTATTATCAATAATGTTGCAATAAACATAGGGTGCATATATCTGATTTTTGGATTGGTGCTTTCCTTTCCTTTGGGAAAATATCCTGGAGTGGAAATTACTGGATCATATGGTATTTCCACTTTAAATTTTTTGAGGAAACACCATACTCTTTTCTATACTGGCCACACCAAATTACATTCCCATCGACAAAGTGTGAGGATTCCTTTTTATCCACATCCTTGCCAACACGTATTTTTTGCTTTTTTGTTATTAGCCATTTGGACAGATGTAAGGTGACAACTCATTGTGGTTTTGATTTGCATTTCCCTGATGATTAGTGATGCTGAGCATCTTTTCATGTGTCTGTTGTGTATATGCCTTCTTTGGAAAACTGTATATTTCTGTCCTCTGCCAGTTTTTTTATCAGATCATGTGGGGGAGTTGTATAAGTTCTTAAATATTTTGAATATTAACCCCTTATTGGATATATCACTTGCAAATATCTCTTCCCATTCAGTAGGCTGCATTATCATTTTGTTGATGCTTTCCTTTGCTGTACAAAAGCTTTTTATTCTGATGTAGTCTCAGTAGTTTACTTTTGCTTTTCTTTCCTTTGCCTGAGGAGACATATCCATAATTATTTTGTTAAGTCTAATGTCACGGAGATTCATGCCTATGCTTTGTTCTAGGAGTTTCATGGTTTCGGGTGTCACATTTAGGTCTTTGATCCATTTTGAACTTGTGTTTGTATATGGTATAAGACAGTAGTCCAGTTTCATTCATCTACATGTAGTTTTCCAGTTTCCCAAGCACTATTTATTTTAGAGACTGTCTTTTCCCCATTGCATATTTTGCCTCCTTTGTGGAAGATTAATTGGCTGTATAAGCATAGATTAATTTCTGGGTTCCCTTTTCTGTTCTATTGATCTGTGTGTCTATTTTTGTGCCTGTATCATATCGTTCTGATTATTATAGCTTTGTATTATATCTTGAAATCTGGAATTGTCATACCTCCACTTTGTTCTTTTTAAAGATTGCTTTGGCCATGGAGTCTTTTGTGGTTCTACACAAATTTTGGTATTATTTGTTTTAGTTCTGTGAAAATGTTGTTGGTATTTTGATGAAGATTGCATTAAATCTGTAGATTGCTTTGGGTAACATGGACATTTTAACAATATTTACTCTTCCAACTCATTAGCATGGGATGGTGTCCTATTTGTGTTATTTTCAATACCTTTCTTCAGTGTTTTATAGTTTTCAGGGTATAGGTCTTTCACCTCCTTGGCTAAGTTTATTCCCAGGTATTTCATTATTTTTGGTGCAATTGTAAATGGAATTGTTTTCTTAATTTCTTTTTTGGCGGCTTTGTTATTAGATATGATTAACTTTTAAAAGTTTATTTGAATGTTTAAAAAATCATTTAAAAACTTTAATCACAGGCACCTGGGTGGCTCAGTCAGTTAAGACCTGCCTTTGGCTCAGATCATGATCCTGGAGTTCCGGGATTGAGCTCCCAGCTCAGCGGGGAGCCTGCTTCTCCCTCTCCTGCTCCCCCTGCTTGTGCTGTCTTTCTGTCAAATGAATAAATAAAATCTTAAAAAAAAAAAAAAAAAGAAACCATTAATCACAGGGGATGTCAGTGGCTCAGTTGGTTAAGTGTCCGACTCTTGGTTTTGGCTCAGGTCATAATCTTGAAGTCGTGGGATCGAGTCCCTCATTGACCTCTGCACACAGCATGGAGTCTGCTTCAAACTCTCTTCCTCTCTCTCCTGCTTATGTTCTGTCTCTCAAATAAATGAATAAATAAACAAAATCGTTAAAGAAAATAAAAAATTAAAACTTTAATCACAATACACGTACAATCATGTTAAAAACTTTATGGGGGGGGGGCGCCTGGGTGGCTCAGTGGGTTAAAGCCTCTGCCTTTGGCTCAGGTCATGATCCCAGGGTCCTAGGATCAAGCCCCGCATGGAGCTTTCTGCTCAGCAGGGAGCCTGCTTCCTCCTCTCTCTCTGCCTACTTGTGATCTCTGTCAAATAAATAAACAAAATCTTTAAAAAAAAAAAAAGCCTTATAAGGCAACAACTCTACCAGTACTCTCTCCCAACCTACTCCAAAAATGTAGCCTTTCAATTTTAAGCTTTTTAAAAAAGTATTTATCTTCCTATTTCTAAACAATATGTAGATGTTACCACTTCTTGATTCAATTATTTATTTACTTTCTGCTATAGAATATGCACATTTTTAGTATTCCCACACCTCCTTTCCCTCTTTTTAGAGGTTCCTTTTCTGGATAAGTGGAAGTGTCCTGGAGAAGAAAATATCTATAGATTATGATCTTTGTGTTGGGGAGGGGGAGAGAAGGATGTAAAATTATAAAGAGTACCCTCAATAAAGCCCACCAGTAAATAAAATCCATCCCACCAGGATTTTCATGCCTCACAGTTAAATATGAGTGGAAAGACAAATGTTATCAAATATATGAGCAAATCCTTCAATACGAGCTAAAGAGACTGAAACAAATAACAGAAAATGGGAAGAATGAATTGTAACTACTGTCACAGAGAGATTATAAGAGATATTTTTAAAATATGCATATGGGACTCCTGGATGGCTCAGTCAGTTAAGTCATGATCCCAGGGTCCTGGGATGGAGTCCTGTGTTGGGCTCCCTGCTCAGTGGGGAGTCTGCTTTTCCCTCTCTCTTTGCTCCTCCTCCCCCCTTCACTTGTGCTTTCTCTCACTTTCAAATAAATAAATAAAATATTTAAAAATAAATAAAAGATATGCATACATGAAATAAAATTACATACACACACAAGCAATCAAAACAAGAAAAAGTTTAAGCCATGTAATAGCAAAATTTTAAATTCAGTAAAACGTTTGAAGGATAAAGTTGAAGAAGTTTCCCCAAAAGTAGAATGAATAGACAAAGCAACAACAACAATAACAACAAACCCTAAGAAATTAAGGTAATACAATTATAGGATTGAACCAGGATATCAGACATTTAAGTAATAGGAAGTTAGCTCCAAAAAGTCAAGAAAGAAAAGAATAGAGAGGAAAATATTAAAAAATTAATATAAGAAAATACCCCAGAACCAGAGAATATACACTTTTCTAATGAAAAGTCCACAGTGCTTGACCAGAGACCCACTCCAAGAAATATCATTATGAAATGTTAGAACAATGAAATGAACAGAAGATTTGAAAGCTTGTAAAGCATCAGAAAATAAGCAAACAATGTATTCAGGACACAGAGTACACTAGATTTCTCAACCACAACGTTGGAAACTAGAAGGTAATAAAGCAAGGACTAAAATTTTGAGTTAAGTTATTCACAGTCTAGAATTCTATATTCAGCCAAATAATAAATCAAAGTGATGGTAAAATCATAACTTTTCAGATATGCAAGGTCTATCTAGGTCTCATGTATTATTCATCCAGAAGTTTCTAGAAGAGATTATCCATCAAAACAAGGAAGTGAACCAAGATATGAGGTCCAGAATACAGGGGACCCAACAAAGGAGAGATACAAAGAAGAGACACAGGACAACAGTTGGGCAGAAGCCTAGAGAGCAAAGCTTTACAGATTGGAGCAGCAGAATGGAGGACTTCAAGAGTGCTGGATCCAGGAAATGGAATCTATAATAATGGAATCTATAAACTCTCTGTCCAGTCTGAGTGTATGGAAAACTGAATTGCAAAGCATTTCATATAACAGTTGCAGAGGTGAGAGCACTTAGCCATGGGTTCTAGGAAAATAAAACAAGTTGAAAAACAAGGCAATGATTAACTCCAGATAAAATAAAAAGTTGTAGAAGAAATGAAATAAAAGAATGGTATAATACCAAGGTCAGCACTAAACTATTTTTCATCATAATAAACAAATACAGAGATTTAACCAAATATGTTGATCTACACGGAGGATAAATAAATCTCCTGCTTGAAGTTGCAAGCATTCTGGAATGAGGTAAAAGAAGAGTTTAATGTCTCACCACTCAATACACAGACTCTCCCATACCCCACCCCCTTTTCAGTCTGTCAGTCTACCCTGTTGTTCTGATTCTACTCTCTAGTTTCTCTCCAGAGAATATACCTCAATTTCTGCAGGATAGGGGAAAGGTAGTTGCCTAACTAATGGGGTAGGAGAGGATATAAGAGAAAACAGTTTCTGTTCCAGCTTTCAGATAAAACCCTAGTCTCAGTGCTTCCCATCTCCCTCAATTTACATACATCTTTTGTGGTATCTGGTCCCTCCAATTTAGTACTTAGCATCTCTGCAGTTCCATAGTGACAATGAGCTCCCTTCTCCATAGCATTGCCCTAAACAGCCACTTAGATTTGTCCTCTCTCTACTGTTAAGACATTTACTTTTCTTCCACTGCTTTCCAACTTTTGAAATAGGTTTTCCAATATCTCCATGCTTCCATGAAGATGGTATTTTTATTTCTCTTTCTTAGGCTTGTTCTTTTGAACGATTTTCAAGAGAAGAAAGGGAAGGGATGTTTTTAATGTTACCGTCTTAAAACTGAAAGTCCATATCGTTGCTAATATTAAGATTTAAGAGACAGGACATGAAAATCTTTGTTGACATGAATTGGAAGGAGTGGAAATACTGGTGTAATATTTCCACATGACAACAGTTGGCAGGTGCTGGGTAGTGGCTGCTCTTTTCTAAAAGGGTAGGCAGGTCACAGACTCCACCAACCCCTGGTGACTAACACCTGGCCTGCTTGACTGTTGTAAATGCCTTACTCTATTGGCTTTTGAGTTTGTGAAGCCAGTTCTCTAAGGTAAGACCACAAGAGAGGGAGGTTGAGGTGGAACAGGGAAGAAGTTATTGGAAGAGATGAGGCCAGGGAACTGAGAGGGCCAAAGTGTTTGATGGTCCATCCACATGGATGCTGAAGTCATTAAAAAGTATGCCAAAATAGAAAAAGAGAGGAAGTCAGTATGTGATAATGAAGAGAGGGGGAGAAGATGGTATAGATTAAGAACATAAAATTCAGAGGGTCCAGTTTTTAGGTTTTTCTTGTTTGTTTTGTTTTGGGTGTGAAAAGGAGCAAGACATGGTTTAAAAGAGGCAGTATTGGCAAGGAGGAAACTTACCCCACCTTCTGGCCTTCCTTGAGGCAAGTTGGGTCCAAGAGAGAAAACACCTTCTGCTGTAGAGGGCTGCAGGAAGAAACACTGACTTGGGGAATAGCCGGACGTCAAGCAAGGATAGCAGCTAAAGAGAATATTCCAACAAGGTGCTAAGGTCACGGGGGAGTGGGGCTTGCTCACAGATAGGGCATTCCAGAAAACAGATAGATAGCTTTGGGAGGGATGGAACTTGGGTCACCTTAACCTGAGATGAATGAAGCAATAAATCTGGACGCTACTGGTTGACTGGAGGGGCTTGGACTTTAGGTGGTTGCTGAGGTAAACAAGGATGTGAGGCATGTGAGCAAGAAGGTGTGGCATTAGTCACAGGCCTCTCTTAGAGAAGTGCTATACAATTCACAGCTGCAATCTATTAGACAGGTGGAAAATAAATCGGAGGGGGGCACCTGGGTACCTCAGTCAGTTAAGCATCTGTCTTTGGCTCAGGTCATGATCACAGGGTCCCGGGATTAGTTGCCAGGGATGAGTTGCCCATCCAGCTCCCTGCTCCGTGGGGAGCCTGCTTCTCCCTCTTCCTCTGCCTCTTCCTTCCCCCTGCTTGTGCTCTCTCTGTCAAATAAATACATAAAATCTTTTCTATTTTATTTTATTTTTTATTTCTTTTCAGTGTAACAGAATTCATTATTTATGCACCACACCCAGTGCTCCATGCAATATGTGCTCTCCATAATATCCACCTCCTGGCTCCCCCGATCTCCCACCCCCTGCCCCTTCAAAATCCTCAGATTGTTTTTCATAGTCCATAGTCTCTCATGGTTCATCTCCCCTTCCGATTTCCCTCAACTCCCTTCTCCTCTCCATCTCCCCATGTCCTCCGTGTTATTTGTTATGCTCCGCAAATAAGTGAAACCATATGATAATTGATGCTCTCTGCTTGACTTATTTCACTCAGCATAATCTCTTCCAGTCTTGTCCATGTTGTTACAAAAGTTGGGTATTCATCCTTTCTGATGGAGGCATAATACTCCATAGTGTATATGGACCACATCTTCCTTATCCATTTGTCCTTTGAAGGGCATCTTGGTTCTTTCCACAGTTTGGCGACCGTGGCCATTGCTGCTATGAACACTGGGGTACAGATGGCCCTTCTTTTCACTACATCTGTATCTTTGGGGTAAATACCCAGTAGTGCAATTGCAGGGTCTTAAGAAAGCTATATTTTTAATTTCTTAAGGAATTTCCACACTGTTTTCCAAAGTGGCTGCACCAACTTGCATTCCCACCAACAGTGTAAGAGGGTTCCCCTTTCTCCACATCCTCTCCAACACACGTTGTTTCCTGTGTTGCTAATTTTGGCCATTCTAACTGGTGTAAGGTGGTATCTCAATGTGGTTTTAATTTGAATTTCCCTGGTGGCTAGTGATGGTGAACATTTTTTCATGTGTCTGATAGCCATTTGTAAATACATTAAAATCTTAAAAGAAAAGAAAAGAAAGTCATAAAGTCTTTCACTTTGTATTCATGCCCTCACTCAACTTCAACAAATATTTATTGAGTGTTGTTATACACCAGGCACTGTTCTGGGTACTAGAGCTTCTGTAAACAGCATTGATAAAACCTCTGTCCTCTGGACTTGGGCTTTTTGGGGTGGAAAGGTTTTTTTGTTTTTGTTTTTGTTTTTTTTTAATCCAAACTCTTTATTTGTTATGGTTATTTTCAGATTTTCTGTGTGCTCTTGAGTTAGTGCCAGTAGTCTGGTCTTTCTAGGAATTTTTCCATTTCACCTATGTTTTTTAACTTGTTGGCATACAATCACTCATAGTATTCCCTTATAAAGCTTTTTATTTCTGCAAGATTGGTAGTAATATCTTCTCTTTCATCCCAAATTTTAGTAATTTAAATCTATCTTTATTTTCCTAGGTCAGTTTAGCTAAAGATTCATCTAAAATTTTATTGAACTCTTCTAAGAACCACCTTTTGTTTATTGATTTTCTATATCATTTTTTCTAGTCTCTTTTCATTTATTTACACTCTAGTCATTATTATTTCCTTCCTTTTGCTTGCTCTGGGTTTAATCTGCTCTTCTTTTCTAATTTGTTAAGGTGGAAGAGTGAGCTATAAATTTGAGCTCTTTTATCTTTTCCAATATTGTGTTCACAGTATGAATTTTTTTCTAAGCACTGCCTTAGCTGCATCTAGGTTTTATGTTATACTTTTTTCATTCATCAAAAGTTTTTTCTAATTTCTTGCATGATTTCATTTCATTGGTTATTTAGGAGTATTTCATTTAGTTTCCATGTATTTGTGAATTTCCCAAATTTTCTTCTGTTGCTGGTTTCTAATTTAATTCCACTGTGGTGGGAGAACATACTTTGTATGATACCAACACTTTTAAATTTGTTGAGGGCTTGTTTTGTGGCTGAATGTACAATCCTATCCTAAAGACTGTTCTATGTGCACTTGAGAAGAATGTATACTTCGCTGTTGTTGGGTGTGATACAGATGTGTTGGGTCTATCTGAACACGGTGGTGTTCAAGTCTTCTAATTCCCTGTGATCTTCTGCCTTGCTCTAGCCATCATAGAAAGTGGATTTGTTGAAATCTTCATTTCTTATTGTTTAATTCCCATTTTTTCCCCTTCAATATTGTTAATTTTTACTGTTTTGGTGCTCAGTTTTTATGTGAATATATGTGTCTAATTGTTATGTTTTCTTGAAAGATGGATTCTTTTGTCAGTAAAAATGTTCTTCTTTGTGTTTAGTAACAATTTATTCTAAAAGTCTATTTTGTTTGATATTAATACAGTCACTCTTTTTTTACTTTTTGCATGGTACAAGTCTTTCTATCCTTTTACTTTTAACACATTTGTGTCTTTATTTTTTTTTAAAGATTTTTATTTAACCATTTGACAGACAGAGATCACAAGTAGGCAGAGAGGCAGGCAGAGAGAGAGAGAGAGGAGGAAGTAGGCTCCCCACCGAGCAGAGAGCCCGAGCAGAGAGCCCGATGCCTGAGCAGAGAGCCTGATGCGGGGCTTGATCCCAGGACCCTGAGATCGTGACCTGAGCCGAAGGCAGAGGCTTTAACCCACTGAGCCACCCAGGTACCCCACATTTGTGTCTTTAAAGTTGTCTCTCGTAGATTGCATACAGTTGGATCATGGTTTTTTGTGTGTTTTTGTTTTAGAAAGAGAAAGAGAGAGAGACAGGGGTATAGGGAGAGGAAGAGAGAGAACCTCAAGCAGGCCCTATGCCCAGTGTGGAGCCAGACCTGAGCCAAAATCAAAAGTCAGATGCCGAACCGATTGAGCTACCCAGGTGCCCCTGGATCACGTTTTTATAACCATTCTGCCATCTCTTGTCTTTTTTTTTTTTTTTAAGATTTTATTTTATTTGACAGAGATAGTGAGAGAGAGCAGGAATGGGGAGAAGAGGGAGAAGCAGGCTCCCCGCTGAGCAGGGAGCCCAACATGGGGCTCAATCCCAGAACCCTGAGATCATGACCCAAGTCCAAGGCAGACGCTTAACCGACTGAGCTACCCAGGTACCCATCATCCCTTGTCTTTTGATTGAAATGTTTAGTAATACACATTTAAAGTAATTATTGATAAGGTATAATTATGGCTGCCATTTTACTACTTTTTTTTTTACATATCTTATGTCTTTTTTTTCTTCCATTTCTCTATTACTGCCTTCTTTTGTGCTATGTTTTTAGAATGTACCATTTTAATTTTCTTCTTGCCTCTATTTCTATAATCTAAAAAGTTATTTTCTTAATGGTTGTCCTGAGGATTACAATTAACTTTTTTTATAAGATTTTATTTTCTTGAGAAAGAGTGAACAAGAGAGAGACAGAGAGAAAGCGTGAGTGGGCGTGGGGGACTGGGGAAGGGAGGGTCAGAGAGAGAGGGAGAAGCAGACTCCCCACTGGGCAGGTAGCCTGATGTGGGGTTCTATCCTGGGACTCTGGGATCATGACCCAAGCCAAAGATAGACGCTTTAACTGATTGAGCCACCCAGGTGCCCTACAATTAACTTCTTAACTTGAAATAATCTAAGTAGAATTAGTACCAACCATGTTCCTTTATAGCTCCATTCTCTCCTATCTCCTTTGTGCTATTATTGCCATAAAATTACATATTTATACATTATAAATGTAAATGTATAAATGTAAAAAAGTTCCAGATGAAAATACTTTAATTAAAAGATTTTAAAAATAAAAAGTTAAAAAATATTTTATACTCTCTTTTATATTCAACTATGCAGTTGTCTTTACCAGTGCTCTTTATTTCTGTGTATGGATTCAAGTTATGGTCTTGTACCCTCTCATTTCAGCCTAAAGGACTCTTTTGGTATTTCTTGTAATGTATGTATGCTGGCGATGATTTGTTAGTTTTTGTTTGTCTGGAAATACCTTAATATCTCCTTCATTTTTGAAGGATAATGTTGCTAGATATATAATTCTTCACTCGGAGTCCTTTTCTTTCAGCTCTTTAAATTTCTTCCCTTCTGACCCTCATGATTTCTGATGAAAAGTCAGATATTAATCTTATAGAAAACCCTTATATGTGATGAATTGTTTTTTTCTTGCTTTCAAGATTCTCACATTGTCTTTGGCTTTCAATAATTTGACTATGATGTATCTAGGTATGGATTTCCTTGAGTATATCATACTTAAAATCCTTGGATGTGCAGATAAATATAATTTCATAAAATCTGAGAATTTTTTCAGTCATTTCTTCAAATACTCTTTGTGTCCCTTTCTCTCTCCTTTCCTTCTGGGACTTTATGCATATGTTGGTATGCTTAATGGTTCTTCATGGTTTTCTGAGGCTCTGTTCATTTTTCTTCATTGTTTTGTGTTTCTGTTCCTCACACTGGATAATCTCAATCGAATTATCTTCAAATTTACTCACCCTTACTTCTGCTATTTTGAATCTGCAGTTGTGTCCTTCTAATGAATACTTTATTTCATTGTTATTTTTCAACTCCAAAATTTCTATTTTTAAAAATTTCTATCTTATATTATCTATTTGGTGAGACAAGAACTTGGGAAGTTCTCAGACTCCCCTTTATTTTTTAAAGATTTTATTTACTTGTCAGAGAGAGAGAGCACACACAAGCAGGGGGAGTAGTAGAAAGAACAGGCAGAAGGAGAAGCAGGCTCCTCGCTGAGCAAGGAGTACCACATGGAACTTGATCTCAGGACCTCGGGATCATGACCTGAGCTGAAGGCAGACGCTTAACTGACTGAGCCACCCAGATGTTCCTCAGACTTCCCTTTAATTCTTTAGACATGATTTCCTTTAGTGAACATATTTAAAATAGGTGATTTAAAGTCTTTGTCCAATTAATCCAATGCCTGGGTTTTCTCAAAGACCATTTCTACTAACTGCTTTCTTCCCTATATTGGCCATATTCTGCTGCTTTCCAAGTCCTATAATTTTCTGTTGGAATCTGGACATTTTGAATAAAAGAATATGGCAATTCTAGAAATTATATCCTTCCTGTCTCACTCCAAGGTTTATTGGTGTTGTTTGTTGTTGTTATTTTTTTGTTCAGTGACTGCTGTAAAGTCTGAATTCTCTGTCATGTTTGGCTACCAAACTTTCTTCTCAGGTGCTTAGTGACAGCCAATTATTGGACAGAAATTTCCCTAAATGTTTTTGAACCAATATGTGTCCCAGCCTTTGCTGAGAGGCTGTGTCAAGACTCACCTTTAACATTCTGATAAGTAGTTTACAGCTCTTCCTTAGCCTTCATTTTCTGCTTGCTACTGAACCTTAGTGCAGCCAATTGTGAGAGATTAGGGCCTTATCAGGCACTTGGTGAATATGTGCACAGGCCTTCATCCTATGGACTCTCATTCCCCATCTGTCCTTTTAAAAGTTTTTTTGTTGGCCTCTTATTAGCCCCACCTAGTTTCACTCCCTCAGGCAGCTGTGATGTTAAACAATTGCTACTGATTGTTTCTGACAAATGCCCTAGGTATTCCTAGGTTCTAAGCCAGGTCAAACAAAGACAAGCCCTATGGATGGAGCTTTTCAAGTCAAATAATGATAGTTTTCGGGGGATAGGGCTTTTGGGGAGCTCTGAACCCATTCTGCCACCTCCAGTGGCTGCTAGCATACTGGTTTTCAAAACCAGTAATTGTAAGGCTGTTGGTTTACAAGGCTATCACAGAGCTGGAGAGGAGATGTGAATTAAGCAAGTCAAATACTATAAAGCTCACTGCTCTAACGAAGATTCAATACTTTTTCTTGTACATACACTCTACACTCTCTGGATTGTTGCAAGTCTTTGGTTAATTTCTGGAGTTCTAAGAAGGTTGATTTTGACAATTTTAGCCAGTGTTCCCTTTTTATGGAGAAGCAGATTTTCTGCCATTCTGGAAGTGCTTCTACCAGATTTATTTTTGTCTTTCATTATCCTGAATTGATCCCCTCAGCTTCCAGTTATCTAAATCCTTGAGTACAGTGCAGTATTTTCATCAAATATCTTACAAGCAATATAAGAAGGTGGTACAAAAATCCATAAAAAATGATGAATACGTAAGTATAGACCCTGATGCTTTTTCAAAGTTCTGCTCCAAGGTCCTCTCCCATGTTTGGATATATATTTGAAATGTCAAAGATCTGCCAATTCTTCATTTTAGGCAAGAGCTTAGTCTTCTGGATACATAAAAGTGAAGTAGATTCCAATGAGCTTTACTACTGAAGTGAATGTGAAATCATGTTGGGAACCCACTAGAAGGAGATTTTTCTTTTGTTCTATTTTTTGCTTGTTTTGTTTTTATTTGTTCTAATCTTCTCATACTCATTAACTTATGTAGTGTTTAAATAGAGGTACAGGGGGAATGTACTGTGGAGGGAGGGCATTATCATTTGATAGTTCTGCCTGGTGGGTGCACAGGTTATCTTGTTATCCATACTCTTCATATATACGTATAATACACACACACACACACACACACACACACACACACACACGCAGAGTCAGTCTTTGCTGTGCAGGTTCAGATGTGCCCGACATTAGCTACTATGGCTTAAATAACACCAGTAGCTCAACAATATGGTTCAAATTTCAGTTATCATAGCATATTAACTGTGAGGAAATGCATAGAGTATAAACTTCCGTGGTAGCTCCTTAGTGGACAAATCACTATGTAAATAACATGTGCATCAGGATTAGTGAGCAATCACAGCAGTTCTTGCAAAGTCTGCCAGTGATTGGTTACTGCACATCTACTTACAGTTTAGGTAATGACAGCAAAGTGTGCAGTTGTGTTGCTTCCTTTTCTCCCAGGGATAAACCCACAGAGCATTGATAAAAATGGGTAACTGAAAGAGAACTGGTCAACAAACATGATAGTGCAGCAAAGGAAAAAGTGAAAAAGATGGAAGTGAAGTCAAATTTGCATGGAATGTAAATGGTGTTATAGAAAAAATAGGCAACTGTGAAAATACTGACACTGTCATCTTTTCAGAGACTCTAGATTTGCAGCCAGAAGAACTAACTGAATATAAACTAGGATGAGGAGAGTGGTTGTGACAAAAAGGATGAGGATGTTCCAGAGAATGTCACATTAAAGGAACTCTGATATATTTCACAACATTGAAAGCTTAGAGGATAAACCATTGAAAGTGATCCAAACATGATGCATTACCAAGGCTCAGAAAAGATGCTCTATATAACAATTCTAGGGTCTCCTGGGTGGCTCAGTGGGTTAAAGCTTCAGTCTTCAGCTCAGGTCATGATCCCAGGCTTCTGGGATCGAGCCCCGCAATGGGCTCTCTGCTTAGCGGGAAGCCTGCTTCCTCCTCTCTCTCTCTCTGCCTGCCTCTCTGCCTACTTGTGATCTCTGTCTGTCAAATAAATAAATAAAATCTTAAAAAAAAAAAATTCTACCAGAAGACCAGCACTATTCAAGTTACTTTTGATAAGTTTCTCTTACAAAGATATAAAAGAGTTTAATTCTCAATGTTTGTAATATTCCAAACTACAGTGTATTAAATTTGTTTTACTTTTTTTTTTTTCATTTCTTTATACATTTACAACCATCAATGAAGAGAGTTCGGAATGTTTTGACAAAATTTTTAAACGTCATGGAACAATCTTACATTTTCCCATTGATTATTAAGATAGTTTTGCATGGTTCACGGTCATTCGTACAGTTCCAGACTACCGTGCAAACGAAGACTGCGCACACATCATGTATATGGTATATATACCATACATATTGTATACGGTATGTGTACATGTATACACATACGTGCATTTTGTAGAGAAGCATTTTATGTAAACATAAAATCTTCAGGGACTTAGGCTAGAACACGTAAATGACGATTACAAACCATCAGCCGGTAATTATAAATTAAAGCATTTTTTTTTTTTTTTCTCTTCTGGAATCTTGTCATGGGATTCTCTCGGGCTGTAGGCGGTTGAAATGAGCTGCTGGCAGCCGCGGAGGAAACTGAGGCACGCGGGCCGCGGGGACGCGGGGCTGGCGGGCGGGGGCGGGGCCTGGGGGCGGTGGCCCGACCGCTCCCGCCTCTCCCGGAGAGCGAGTCCCGCAAGGCCCGCCGCCCGGGACGCCCTGGGCGCACGCGGGGGCCGCGCCAGCAGGGCGGAGGGGGCGCTGCGGACGGCGGCGGGAGCGGCGGGCCACGCACGGCGGCGGCGGGAGCGGCCGGGCACGCACGGCGCCGGCGTCGGCGGGAGCGGGAGCCCCGGCCACGCGCGGCGGCGGCGGCGGCGGCGGCGAGGGCGGCGGTGGCGGCGGCGGCAGCGGCGGGAGCGGCGGGAGCGGGAGCCGGGCGTGCACGGCCGCGGCGGCGGGAGCGGCGGGAGCTGTGGCGGCGGCGGATGGCCCAGAGCTGATCTATGCGGCGCTTGGAGGGGCTGTGTCTGCGGCGCCGGCGGCGGCGGCGGGGCCCTGCCCGCGAGCGGAGCGGGGACAAGATGAAGTACCAGAAATACCTGACGGTGCTGCAGATGGCCATCGGCGTCACCCCCTCCAACCGCGGCAGCCTCCTGCCGCTCAAGAGGAAGCTGTGGTGAGGGCGCGGCGGGCGCGGCGGGCGCGGGGTCGGGGCCGGGGCCGGCGGGCAGCGAGGCCGGCTGTGGCCGGGCCCGACGGGCGCGCAGAGCCGGGGGGCGCAGCAGCCATTTCGGAGCCCCCGGGGCCGAGCGCCGCCGCGTCCCGCGCCCACGCGGGCGTGTTCCGCCGCGACCCTCGGCGGTGCCCGGCGACACGCAGAGCGGCGCGCCGCCGAGAGGGAGGGGCGGGGACCCGGCGGCTTACGGGCACCGGGGCACCGGTCTCCCGCCCGGGACTGTCCTTCCAGCCGCCTCCCCGCCAGTTCTGGCTCGGAATTTCCAGCCAGGCTTCCTTGCGGGCACAGGACAATTTATTAGCGCTGCGTTTTCTGCTGTTTCTCAGAACCCTTCTGCTGTGGGTACATAGTGAAGGGCGAGCCGCTCCCACGGTGAGGGGACCAAGTTGCGAGGGTTTAATGGCATTATCAGGGACTACATTTTATCTGCACGCGTTCCAGTTCCTCTGACCTGGAAACTGTTATTGGGGTAACGGGAAAAGATCGCCCTTAAAAGAAAAATGTCTGGAAGTTTTCCAGATCTGGTTTACACAGTTGATTATCTATCGGGTTGTATGGCGTTTTATTAGCGTTTAAATGTGGCATATGGAATCCCCGTGTGGGCTGCCTGGGTATTCCAAATGCCTTGAGACTTAAGTGTAAGGTTCTGCCACAAAAGAAATAGTCCAGTAAAGGGATAGTGACTATAGGAAAAAAGATGCCAGACTTCTTTGCTGTTCAGTGGCTGTTTTAATTTTAAAATTCGTGGTTGGTGAGGTTCGTAGAGATTTACGCACTTTAATTTTAATTGAATTTAATTTCAAGGTTACAGAGAAAAGGAAGTGAGCCTGCTTTTAGGCATTTGGGAAAAGTAGTTTCTGCTATCTAAGGCAAAATGAGTGATCCGAGGACTCTAAGGATGGAGCAACCAAGAAAAAGAGTTTTCTTTTTTGAAAAAAGAGTGCCAGTAATGGAGAATTTTGGAGGTGAGACCAAAATATATGGATGGGCAGTGAGGTTCAAATTTCAGCTGTGCCACTTACGGTGTGACCTTAAGTTACTGGAGTATCTGTTTCCTGGTCTGTAGGATGAGAATGATATTATCTAACTCATGGGGTCATAACCCAGATCAACTGAGATAATGAATGCAAAGTGCCTGCCACTATGCTGGACTGAATAATGGGTCCTTAGCGAGTATTAGTGTCTTCCTCACTGCCCTCGCCTACCAATTTGTTCAAAAAAAGAGATTTGGGGGTGCCTTGGTGGTGCAGTCGGTTAAGCCTCCCAACTCTTCCTTTCAGCTGGTGTGCTGACCTGGGGGTCCTGGCATCCAGCCCCACCTCTGGTTCTGCACTCAGTATGGAGTCTGCTTGAGTTTCTCTCTCCCCCTCTGCATCTCCCCCACTTTCTCTCACTTGAATAAATACATTTAAGAAAATAAAAATATTCTGTAGAAGGCATTTTAATTGGAAGAGCCACAAGTGACAACATGTCAAAGACTAGACTGGGAATAGTTGGCAGTAATTAAGAAATGTCCATGGAAGAAGATTTTAGCAAGTATAGGAAGACTGTGCTACTATAATGAAGCAAGAAGTAGTAACGTTTGAAGAAGGCTTTTCAGGTTGATGGTGTACAGGAAGGAAAAAGAGATTCAGCGCCAGCAGTCTTTCCCCTCACTCTGCTTTTCTTCTGAGCAACTGCATATTTTACTTATGCACTTATACAAAGCACTGCATATTTTACTTAATTGTCATACACGTTTCTCCTCCTTCCCCTTACCCCCACAACTGGAATGTAAGTTGCATGGGGGCAGGACTTTTTATCCGTTTAACTCATTGCTAAGTCCCCTGTAACCGGTATCTGGTACAAAATAGTTTCTGAAAAGATATGTGTTGACTAAATGAATTCTTAGTAATGCATAACTGGGAAGGAGATTTTCTTGATATTAAATTTAAAAACTAAGATGTGAGAATAATGCTTGAGCTGTTAGGCATGAATATTAGTATCGGTCAGCCACCAAGTCAGGACACGAGGTTTATTCTTTTTCAATGGAGTGCCATTTCTGAATACATTCCTCAATACAGTTTGCGAAGAGAGGACACAAAGAAATAAATCCCAGGTAACTTTTATACTCCAGAAATTCATGTTTCAGTCAGGCAGTAAACTGAGGCCATGATTAAAAACCATCTTACTAAGAGATAGCCTGGAAAAGGCAGGAAGATTTTTGTTTAACTCTTCCACAATATTAAATGAGCATTTCAAAATTTCTGCTCAATGTTAAGGGAATTTGCAAACGTTAATCTAGTTTCTGTAGAGGCAAAGTGAAGAGCATATGCTACAGAAACTCTAGAGGGAATGGTACATTAAACATAGATATATATAGCCCTTTTTTTTTAAGTTGAAGAATATTGTGCTACTTGATTCATCTATTATATCTTCTGGAATTAATTTTCTAGATAACATTCCATTTTGCCAGTGTCAGAGCCAATGGGACATGGAGGATTGAGACAGAAGACACTGTCACATGGCAAGAAGATATGTAGCTATGGGTTCTGACTCCAGAGTGATGGGTGGGACGCAATAGCAGACATCAGCAAGGGTTGTCAGACCTTGGAATGCCCTAGTTTATGCCAATTACAGGATGTGAGGGCATGCTGTCATAATTGGTTGTGGCCTAGATGAATGAGGATTTATATGAAGGTGCTGTCTCTGTTTCTCTCTCTTTAAATTATTGCAGTGTATGGAAAGACTGCATGCCTACAAAGCTTATGCCAATGGAGGTAAAGCGTAGGAGGGAGTGATCCAGTGTTTCGGTCCCACACTTCTGTCTAGTTTGACCATCTGTGCTCCTTAACTTTCTTTTAGGGAGTAGCTTCCTGTCTTTCTGATTGGCTCTGCAGATCCTTTAAGGCGTATTGGTTTAGATGGAAACTAAACCAGACAGACAGCCAGACCTGCATCAGCGGAGCCTGTAATTCTTCTCTTTGTCTCCTTCTTCAAGAAATTTAGGAAGTAGGACTGTTTGCAGTATTTGGTTCTGAATCATTAGTGTTTAGGAACCTGGAACTCAGGCCTGTTAACCTCTCCCTGCAGTAGGTGTCAATCTGTACGGCTTGCTTCCTGTGGGGGTCTTCTGTAATTGCTGGTTATGAAAAGAAGCAGAAGGGCACTGTATTTCCCAGAGCTGCTGTAACATTACTACAGACTCAGTAGCTTAAAACAACAGAAATTTATTCTCTCTGGTTCTGGAGGTCAGAAGTCTGAAGTCAAGGTGTCCGCAGAGCCATGCTCCCTTGAAGTCTCTTGGGGAGGATGCTTCCTTACCTCTTCTAGCTCCTGGTGGCTGCAGGCATTCCTTATGGCTGAATCCCTCCCTTCTCTCTCTGCATTTTCACATGGCCTTCTTTGTGTTTCTGTGTCTTCTCGGCTTCTTCTAAGGATATTTGTCATTGCATTTGGGGTCCACCTGGATAATCCAGGATGATCTCATCTCAAGACCCTTCAGTATATCTGCAAAGACCTTTTTTCTAAATGGGGTCACAGTCATGGGTTCCTGGGGTTAGGGAGAGTGGAGAGGAAGGGCACCATTCAATCCAGTACAAGTACTGAGGCCAACTCTTTGCTCTTCAGTGGGTGTGAAGCCCAAATAGTTGTTTCATCCTAATTTTACGTTGTCAGTCCTGATTTTTGCATTGAGTGCTGTTAGGAATGTGTACACTGATCTTAAGGGGGGAAAGAGTGTCATTTCATTTTCTTCATGCCTCTAAATATGGATCTCCCAGTTATTTGATTCAGTAATTATTGAAGGCCACGTCGCATCAATTCACTCATTCAAGTAGTTTAGTTGTCCAGTAATCAGATTCTGGAAATCAGAGGAGCTGCCATTCATTGTGCTTATTACCTGCTAGGCCAGTGTAAGTGCTTTCCAAGCAACCGTCATGTAACCTGCAACACCTCTATGAGGTAGGTGCTGTATTTTTCCCAGTTTTACAAATGAGGTCATTGACTTGCCCAGAGTCACACATCAGGGTTTATACCAGTTGTTGGGGTTAAAAACACATTTGAGCAGGGACATGACAGTCTAGAAAGGAAGAATAACTGAAAACGGGTACAAATAAACTGAAAAGTGCCTTATGGAATGTTGTTTCTCCAAGGGTGGTGCAGAGCCCCCTCATGGGTCCCAGAGGTTCCCCTGATGGGATAGGTATGCCTCTAATATCCAGGTCCTTTCTTGGTTTCTTTTTTTCTTTTTTTAATTGTTGAGGTATGATTGGCATATGACATCATTACTTTGAGGGGTACAACATAATGATTCAGTATTTATGTATATAGCAAAATGATCAATACAGTCAGTTGAGTTAACATCCATCCCTTTCTTAGTTTCTTTAAAGAGCAAATTACAGGCAATTATACACGTTATTATTTATAAGTTCAACTAAAGGCTGGCTATTTATATAAACCTTTTTATATAAACTCTGGAGATTTCTGAAGTCTGTTACTTATAGATAAAAATTAGCATTTTACTAGCTTTTGCTGAACTATCCTTTATAAGGATTCAGTATCCTTCTAAAGTCAGTGGCCGTGCTGTACTTAGTAGTATCTCAAGGCTTCTGTTCTTATACCCTTGTTTGTAATTCCCCTTGTTAGGGGGAAAGATGCTTTGCTATCACCCATTAGAATTAATCTTGAATTGGTTATGGCTATCAATTCCTGATATTTTAAAATTACTATCTTGTAGAAAGATTGTTAGGTGTTACTTTTTTTTGGTAATTTGTTCTTGTGTAAATGCTTTGTTTTTACCATCTTGATTGTTTTTGCCTAATTCTTTGTTATTATTGAGATCTTTTCCACTAGAAATTAGAGATGGGTGAGGTAGATAAGTTTGGGAGTTGTTTGTTCCAAGTGAACCTTGGTCGAAAATAGTTGTGAGCCAAAACTTCTGAGTTAGAAACAAAATGAGAGGGTGGACCCTGGGTTTCTGCCTTTTAAGCACACCAGCCATGCCCACAAGTCCCACATGGTCCCATTAGGGGAGTTAGAAAGGGAGTGCAGAGAAGGAGAAATTTTCTCCCCAGTCATCCCCTGGGGATGATAAAATGGAATTAAGAATTAGGAAAAGAAAAACTTCATTGTAAGCTAAATACTGATTTCCTCAGAGTTCAAGTGGAAATATCCAAAATGCTTGTATCTCAGTTACTAACTTTATTTTTCCTGCTGTGAAGGGCCATTCTCCTAAATATTTAAGAAATAAATCCCAGAGTCTGAGTTATTCAGTGCAGACCACACAATCAGGTGGAGGGAGTGTGGGACCCTGGGATTAAAAATACTCCTTGGGTGCCTGGGTGGCTCAATCAGTTAAGCAGTTGAGTCTTGAGTTTGGCTCAGGTCATGATCTCAGGGTCGTGAGATCGAGCCCCACATCAGGCTCCACACTGGGCACGGAGCCTGCTTAAGATTTTCTCTCTCCCACTCCCTCTGCCCCTCCCTCTACTTGCTCGTGTGCTCGCTCACTCTCTTTCTTTCTCTCTCTCTCAAAACAAAAACAAAAACAAAAACAAAAAAAACCAGCAATAAAAAAGAAAAGAAAAATACTCCTTATACTCAAGAACTGTCTTTGGTGGGCTTTTTGTATCCCAGTATAGCTTGTCTTACCTGAGTTGTAAATATTCCTCTGTATTCTTATGAGTGTACAGTGGGAAAGTATTTGAACACACATATCCCTGCCCCAAAAGAAATACTAATTCTCAAAAACAGTGGTAAAACAAGAGAGAAGTGACATCTTAAATTCCCCTGTATCTCAGTACCCCTTCTACTTATATATGAGATAACATTGAACATTATCATCTGGAACCATGTTTATTCCTTTTCTTTTTCTCCACCTAAGAAAAGGGGGTCATTACTGAACCATATGCTTTTTAACAGTTGACCTCTTAGCTTCCAAAAGACCTGGTCAGAACTTTAAAGTTACTGAAATTACTCTGTAGGAGCCTGGTTCTGTGCCTACAGAAGGCATCTTCCTCCTGAGAAGTCTGTGTGTAGGGGGGATACAGACCTGATATTCACCTGCTATATATCAATTCAGCTCTACTCTTCAGTAATGTTTTTATTATGATACTGGTGGGGAAGGGGAGGATCCATTCTTCTATTTATATTGAGGATTTTTTTTTTCCTGTTTTAGTCACTGGACTTGGCATTACATTGAGTTAAGTCTGATAAATTTCTTGGTTGTCCGTCATTTATAAATTTGATGGATATAAATTCTTATCACAGACTTTAGGTTTTAGGTTTGGAAAAAGGGTAAATAATAAACATTTCTAAGTTAAATGAGAGAAAAACTTGTGAAAAATGTCTTTGTCAAAAAGCTTATATTTCTTCTAATATGATTATGCCATATAATGCAATCAAAGTAAAGTGTGAGAGAGGAGGCATAACTTAAGAATTGTATATTGTTTTCCTTTCCCATATGCCCACTTTTCTTAAATGAAATTCTTAATTATTTTCATGAAAGCTTTTACTCTGCAGAGAAGAGAGCAAAACTGTGCAATGTAAAACTTTTTTAGTGTATTGAAAATAGTGAAAGTGACATCAGAATTTTACTCTGGGAAGTGACTTGAAAGGTGTAATTATTAGCAATTCAATGAAATAACAAAAATGAGAATTAAAAAAGCCACAACAAAAATACTAAGAGTCTGAGTAAACAATACCGAATGCCATCAGTGGACCAGCATTTTTGCGGTATCTCTGAAGTATATTTACTAGATAAAGATAGTTCTACTCAGAGAAAAGCCTTGCAAGAACCATTTCCAGGAAATGTGCAGGAGAACATTTCTGCACAAAGAGAGGCTGATAACTTGCAGCAGCATTCCAAGGACAGAAGAAGCAGAGGACACTTGGGGAATTATTCAGATTTTATGCACCAG
Source organism: Martes martes (assembly GCF_963455335.1). NCBI lineage: Eukaryota > Metazoa > Chordata > Mammalia > Carnivora > Mustelidae > Martes > Martes martes. The sequence goes on from NC_137894.1 coordinate 18,999,730, forward strand.
GTTGATTGACGCCTTGGCTTACCAGTTTGTGACAAGCTGTGGACAACAGTCTTGCTTTCTCGCTTACCAAAGCAGTGAATGTGGGCTCTTGGGCCAGAGGGACAGGGCTGTACCTGAGATAGCTACTGAGTCCTCTGACCCAGAAGACAAGTGACTTCGCAGCAGCATGTCCCATCTCTCTGCCAGAGTTGCCAAAGGCAGGCCACAGTAAATGTGACAGTGAAGAAACAGATGTTCTCTAATACAAATATAAGTAGACATTAAAAATCACCAAACAGTTGGAGAAAACCAGTATTAGAAGAATTACCATACTCAACAAACAAAAGAACTAATCCCTGAGAAAAATAGAAAAACCTTGGATTAAGATGGTTATTTTCAGAAAGATGCAAGAGAATATCATATGAATAAAACACCATACTAGACACTAGAAATATAACCTTTGCTCACTAAGGTGAAAGAGAATGGCTGAATTGACAAAGCTGAGAAGCAAGTGAGCAGTGTGGAGGAGGAAGCTAGAGAATCACAAAAGAACAAAGGGACAAAAGTATGAAAGAGAAGTTAGGAGACCTTGAAACTATTTCCAAGCAAGGGTGGAGCTTTTGGTAGGGTTGCACTGGTGCTGGAAAACAAGAGAAACAACAGTGTGTTAAACGTCATTGCTTGTGTACCAGGAGATAAGAATACCACTGAACTCTAGATGTTGATAGGAGTATTTCAGTTTAAATAAGTGTGTGTGTATGTGTGTATTGTGGAAATGTAGAGGTACATATATATGCATATATATGTGTGTTTGTAAATATATGAATGTAACTATATAAATGTACATGTAAATATATAAATACATGTGTATGTATGGTTAGCTAGAGTTAGAGTTGCCCTAATAAGATGTATAACTTTGAACTACTAATTGGAGAGGAGAAAGTCCAAGGGAGGGTAGAGAGAAAGAAAACTCAGTCATACTAAAAAGGTAGGAAAAGAAAAAGAAGAAAGCATTTAAATTTGAAAAACACAAACTATAAAACATGGCAGAGGAAAAAATCTAAACATATCCATAAACACAACACATTTGAATGGATTAAGTTTCTCTCAAATGATAGGGATTCTCAAACTGAGTATGAAAGAAAAGCATCCAGTCACATGCTGGTGAAGAATTAACTAGAGTTAAAGGTACAGCTAAAAGAAGGAGGCTGGGGGGTGGGTGGAGACAGGGACCTGGAAAGGTTGAAAATACAAGCACAGAAAAACATAAACCAAGAAAAGGATAATATGAAAATGTAGTTGGGGAAATTATTAGACGGAATTGCATTTAAAGTAAAGTCTTTAATTGGAACAGAGACTTTAAATGTGATAAATGTTTAAGTCCCTAAAAAGATAAGAGCATTGGGCATTACATGTAAGAATCGTTGAACACTACATCAAAAACCAATGATGTACTATATGTTGGCTAACTGAACATTATAATAAAGAATAAAAGAAAAGATATGCGTTACAAACATTAAGGCATCTAATACAACAGATTTGAAATATGTAAAGAAAAAAACTAACATATAAAGATCCATTGTCAAATCCATGTTCATGGTGGGAAACTCTGTCAATTGCCTCTTTTAAGAGAAATTAGCCCTTTAGCAAGACAAATATAATGAAGGACACAGAGAAGTTAAGTTATAAAAGAAAAAAAAAGGATAAAGTCACCTTTCCATTTAAGGACATGCCCACCTCCACATGAACATTTTTCTGTACTGTTGATGGAAGCATAAATTGGGAAAGCCTTTTTGAAAAGTAGTACTTGCAACATCCGGAAACCTCTGACTCTGCATTTTTCTTCTAGTGTTCTTTCTTAAGTAAATACTGTGTTTGTACCCAGAGATGTCACACATGTTCATTGCTTTACAGTTTGATAACAAACATTTGAAAACTAAATGCCCAATGGTAGGGGAGTGGTTGAATAAATTGTGGTATGCCTGTACAATGGAATACTGTTTAGCCATTAAAAAGAATGAAACACATGAGTTCAAGCCCCACATTGGATATAGAGATTACTGAAAAATAAAATCTTTTAAAAAATAGAATGAAATGGATCTGGGTTATTATGGGAAGAGCTTCAAGATATATTATTATGTGGAAAAAATGAGATGTCGGGCAATGTGAACAGTTTGGTCAGTTTTGTTAAAAAGTTTCAAAAGGAGATTAACACATACATAGATAAGCATGAACATTTGTTTGGGAGGTTATAGGAAGAACCATTAGTGGTGATTATCTTTGGGGAAAGGGATGGGGATTTGTGATGAGGAAGGAGAGGGAGGCTTTACTTTTCATTCTTGCATCTTTTCACACTCTTTAAATCTACCTGACTATAGGGGCATAGTACTTTTATTCTAAACTGCCTATTCTATTTCATGATATTCATTCCCATCTTATTATTATATAAATCAAATTTACTTTGCTATCAGTCTATCCAGTATGTCCTTTTCAAGCAATGAGAGACTTTTTTTTTTTTTTTTTTTTTTTTAAGAGAGAGAGCTCACACAGAGGGGGAGGGGCTGAGAGAGAGTCTTCAGCAGGCTCCATGCTCAGCCCTGAACCCGTTGCAGGGCTCAATCTCATGACCTTGAGATCATGACCTGAGCTGAAATGAAGAGTCAGATGCCTAACTGACTGAGCCACCCAGGTGCCCCATGAGAGACCTATGCCTTTTAGATCACAACATTTTTAATATAAAATATTAAGGTCAGGATATTTGAAAAGTTTACCAACATGGAACATACACAAGCAGGAAATTGATCATAAAATAAGGAATCTGATTTTCACAAGCCACCCTTAACAAATCAGTCTTACTACTTAAGTCTCTGTCATCTCTAAGACGATAATCCACTAAGCAGTTTCCTCCCAGGTTCCTGGGGGCACCTTCTAAGTGTGCCAGCAGCAGTGACACAGAAATGATTGAACACATAACGGTCTTGAGTGTATGTTGATGTGTATGAGCATGTGTCCCAGTGTGCAGATATGTAGATAGCTTTGATTATTTACCATTTCTTCTTATCTGTGTTTTCTTGGTTCTGTAACCATGCTGAATTAAGTGTTGACTGTCATGTTTAAAGCTTTAAAAGTTATGCTCATGCTTTAAAAAGTATGCTGAACGGTATTTATACTTGTACACAATGACAGCTGACTTGCACTGAGTGTGCTGGGCCCTGGGCTGAGCGCTTGAGAAAGAACTACCCAGAGGGGAGCAGATGCCTCTCAGTTACCTAGGAAACTTCAGTCTGGCCTTAATTGCTTCTTTGATGGTCAGAGTTGACTTCTAGTGAATCGTAATGTAGAAATGTTTGAACCCTGTCAAGAGAAATTTCTAAACCAGCAAGCTACTAAGAAATACTTAGAAAGCGTATCTGCTCAGAGGTAGATCCACTGTGGTTCTTTGCTTCTTGGCTGAAAAAGGAGCACAATGTTTCCAGAGCTATCCTCAAGTAAATACTTATCTCGTGCTTGAGAAACATATCTACCTGCAAATCCGTCTTTTAAGTGTTTTCCGCTTCTTGCAGGGTAACGCCATCCTCTGAAAATCCGAATGGTGCTACTTCTAGCGTCAGCCAAGGAAAACCTTCTTTAAGACGAATAAAAGGGAGACTGCACAGAAGCAAAAGCCTTGATAGCATCGATTTCTGTGAACTCACTGTAAGTGGACTGTGTAGTAGTTTTTATTTTCAAAGAATATGAAAATTTTGATGTCATTGTTTTGATTTTTATAACAGCACAATACTCTTATTTTGTCATGAGCATCTTTTTGCAGTAAAAATTGGTTTATCCAACGGGTTACCAACTAGAGTGCTTTGTTAACTGATATCCATATGAAACCTTTAGAATTAATGATTCTGATTCAAAGACCAAGATAAAGAAATGCTTCCTGATCTGCAACAAAAATTAAAATAAGTTCAGTGAAGTATTAATGTAAACTTCTTAGAAATTACATATCTGAATATTAATGTAAGTAGGGATCTCAGTGTTTGATTAACCCCAAATACCCACCTTCCTGGCAGGACCAGAAAATAGTGTTACTTAGCTATTCTTAGGACAGATCCTGATTCAGTTAATGTTGGTGCTTTCTTTCCATTCTAAGTGATAAACATTAGTGGCCATGTCCTTTTTATTTTTTTCTGGACCAAGTGATGGGTTTTCATGTGGGTGTGTGATACATTCATGCATGTTTTTAGAGGAGCAGGAACACTGGCACTTTCAGTCCCCACTCTCCTTTGCTATTAATTATATTGCCTAGTTCATAAGAGATACTATAGTACTATAAAGGATATAGTAGAATTTTCTTTGCAGTAAGATTTTATTCAAATTTATGTATTATAGGGGTCAATGGCAAATTAATGGATATTTAGGATGTTTAGGAGACCAAATGTGTTTACTTCTTTCCTTCGAGCTCTGAAAACTTCTGAATTATAAAAGTACCATTGACTATACCTGTTTTGAACAGTGGAAACAGAGCCTTTCTTCTTTGAGGATATGACTTCTGCACCTTTGATCTATAATTGATGAAAACAGAAGTTCAGTAAATGTGGATACTCTTTTTTAATTTATTCTTATTAAAATAATTATACTCAATTTTGCCTAAAAGTGTGCTTGGCCATTTTATGACGTAAGACAGCAGAAGGTGAAATGTGACCTATCAGAAGACATTTAAGCAATAACTGAGAAAAGACAGTAAATTTTTGCTAAGTAAAACTATCAATTAAAATGACTAAAGGAAACAGCGTGGTTTAAAATAAGGAGGATTGCTTTGCAGTAGTGAAACACTGAATTGAGAAGCAGATTTGAATTACTTTTTGGAATATAAAAATGGAAATTGGAATTTTATCAGGTCCTTTTTATGGTACTAAACATTGTCATTATGGGAGGTAGTCCAATAACAAATAAGTTTGGCATGTCATAGAGTATGTTTGCTTGCTTAATCACGGTCTCTGTGGTTGGGGAAGAGGTTAAAATATCTGTAGAATATGACAGAAAAAAAAGCTTTACTTCATGTGCTATTGCTTTCAGTTTCCCAGAAATAGAAATAGATTATTTCACCTAGGAGGAAAAGTTGGCAAATAGAGCTGTCTTTTTATCATGACAAATACGTCTTAAAACTGTTGATAATTCATTCTCTTCCTTGTGCCGTGTGAGGGTTGATCTGGCTCAAGTGAGTGTGTGGCTCAAGTGAGGGAAAAAAAATAACACTACCCAGGTGCAGTTAACATCTGCAGAACTAGTGTCTTTTTTTTTTTTTTTTTCTAGTGTCTTTTTTTTTTTTATCATCTTTCCTAGTTGACCTTATTTCAAAAGTGAAATGTCTTAGCATCCCTGAAGTGAAGGCATTTGACACTGAGGTTAAGCAGGAGAGATAAAGTTGAGGTTGATGGAAGGTCCATTGTCTTTCAGTAATGAGAGTATATTATTGAAATATAACTGCAGTTCACCCTTGAAGATAGCAGGGGTTAGAGGCGTCCAACCTCCATGCAATTGAAAATCCACATATAACCTGAATCCCCCCCAAACTTAACTACTAATAGCCTACTGATGACCAGAAGCCTTACCAATAATCCATTAACACATGCTCTATATGTTATATGTATTATATACTTTATTCTTAAAATAAGCTAAGCTGGAGAAAAAAATGTTAAGAAAATCGTAAGGGAGAGAAAACACATTTATAGTACCATATTTTTAAAAATCTGCATATAAGTAGACCCATCAGTTCAAACCTATGTTGTTCAAAGGGTCAGCAATACTGCAATTGTCAGACTTCTGTTGCAATTGGAGTTCCTTTTCCTTCTCAGAGAGAGGTTTTTGTAGTCATGGGTGGTAGGACAGCAATCTTTGAAGACTTTTAGATTCTTAGAAATTTTTACAATGAGCATGTTCCATTTTTAGGAAAACAATAAACTGCTTTTCCAAACAATAGAGAAATTTTTAAAAAGAGCCTAACAGCCTGGCTACTCCCACCATCTACCGTAAACTATGGCAATTAATATTGTAATACTCAAAATACATAGGGACATATAACGTCTTTAGCAAGGGGATGAAAAGGATGTTTTCCCCTCCACTTCTTAAATTGTCTTTTTTTTTTTTTTTTTAAGATTTTATTTATTTGACAGAGACCACGGGCAGGCAGAGAGAGAGAGAGGAGGAAGCAGGCTCCCCGCTGAGCAGAGAGCCCGACGATGTTGGGCTCGATCCCAGGACCCCGAGATCATGACCTGAGCCGAAGGCAGAGGCTTTAACCCACTTTAACCCAGGCGCCCCTTAAATTGTCTTTTTAAAAGAAGGAAGTGCTGGGGTGCCTGGGTGGCTCAGTCAGTTAAGTGTCTGCCTTCGGCTCAGGTCATGATCCGAGGGTCCTGGGATCGAGCCCCATGTTGGGCTCCCTGCTCAGTAGGGAGTCTGCTTCTCCTTCTGCTTCTGCCTGCTGTTCCCCCTGCTTGTGCATGCATTCTCTCTCTGTGTCAAATAAATAAATAAAATCTTTAAAAATAAATAAATAAATAAAAGAAGAAAGTGCTACTCTCGAAAAGTAGATGAGAAAAGACTCCCACAGGAGGAGAAAGGGATTCAGACCTGATTCTGTCACACAGCTGACTGTAATGTAATTGTGGAAAACCACATTTTAAAGCCTTAGCCACAGTGTCTACAGGGCACTTACTTGGTAAATGATGATCAATTATATAGGAATAGATACTTCTTATCCCTTTTAGGAAATAGTTTAGCCACCATAGGTATCTCTTGTTCAAAAAAACTGAAAATTCTGTCATACACTATTTTTAAAATCTGTAAAAATTTTTATTAGATGTATGGCTTCCTTTGACTGCCAGAGTAACTGGCAAACCTCAAAGCAGGAAGATTCTAATTTAGTTCATTATCTCCAGTCATATGCGTATATCAAATTTGCACGACCAGCAGAATAACATTTATGTTTTTATTTTCACATTTTACTTTTAACTTTGCCTAAGAAGAAATACAATTTTTATTGCTTTTGGAAAAACATAGCAAACAGAACAAGAGGTCTACTTGCTATGCATTCAAGGTCCCAATTTCTGGCTGAGAAACCTCAGGTTCCAGCTGAGATGGTTGGCTTTGGTCCCGGGCGTCAGATTGATGCCATTTCACTCCTGGGGAGAGGTGATTGTTTCAGCTCTCTCTGTGGGGATTAAATGGGATGGGCATTCTAGTTCATTTTGTAAACCCTACAGCATAAATGACTGACTTCCTAGTTCACTGGAGGAGACTGGAATCCATCCAGTCTCACGAGTCCATGAGACCAGAGATCCCAGAGATCCGTGGCACAATTTTCTTAGGCAAGGCCTGGACTGGACAAGTCTGTAGTGAACACATGTTTTGCCTGGAAAACCTAAGCCTTTCTTCAACATGTTTTCATGGGTACAAGGCTATAAAACCAAGTGACAAGTCCTTTTGTTTCCCTCAAGGTAATGGAGTGATACATTGATAATGGATATGGAGAAGAAAAGTGACCATTTGTCTTTGGACTGACTCAGTTAATGGTGTTTATATGCTTCGCTGTTCCATATCATTCTGTGTCGCTGCCTGTTGGGAGTGATCAGGTGGCATCGACTCTTGTCTCTTCCCCCCTCTCAGATTCTAAGTGTATAGTCAAAACATTTTTAGTGATAATTTAAAAATTCAACAGATTGCTTGAAATTTTACAGCTTCTCTTGATTATACATCCTTCCTAAAACAGGAAAATGGAGCCAGTTGAGTAGGATTCATTCAGTGGGGGAGGCTATCCTGAATATAGACTTACGCAATTTATTTCCTCCTTCGTGGGTGTAAATCTAGATTGCTAATTTTCTCTTTCTGCCAACAGAAAAATACTACAAAAAGTTTTATGCACAATAAAGAGAAACAATGAACCAATTAATAGTTTATGGCTGTGTTCCCTTAGCCTTGGATAAGAGACAGTTTCACTCGTCACCAAGAACCATTAGGCAAAAATGATACATTTCAAAATCTTCAGTGGTTTTTTTTTTTTTTTTTTTTGCCATTAGAGGAAAAATCTGTGATGATAAGATATCATTTGGAGTATTACATTTGTGTACATTTCTGGGCTGATAAGTCACGTTTCACTGCTGCCTGAGTATAATGTAGTTCTATGTTTTATTTTTTTTAATGATCAGAGATTTTTCTCATTTGAAAAGCTACTTTTTTCTCCTGATAAAGAGGAGTCTCCATGTACGCTCATAGAAAATACTGGTAACCTATGGAGATATCAGTGATAGGAGTTTTCTCCTTCTTCCTCTATCCTTCAAGACCTTCTCCGTGAGATCTGTGGGACCCCTGAGAGATTCTAGAGCCCTGTTTTAAAATGAAATATCTATTGGACTTTGAAGACTTACCAAGTTTGCTCTCTTCTTGGCATGATGGGGTGCCCGACTGGTGAATAAGGAGTTGGGCACTCCAAGGTGAGAAAATGGTGGAAGGTGAACATGTGAAGGGACACTGAACACCAAGTTAAACTGCCTCCCATTTTGTTGGAAGGAGGCCAAACACTTCTCCCCTTTCTCACTCCCAGTCGATCACCACTGTCCCCCTCACCATGGGAATGAGACCCTAGAAGAAGTAGTAGTGAGCATTGGGGGCCCTTTGCTCTGGGTGCACAGCTGTTCTTTCCATCCTGAGCTCTAGTGACATGGGCATCTTTTCTGTTCACTTTTACAAATCTCTGTCATTTGTAGGTGTTGGCCCCCAGATTGCCAGCAGATCTCCTTACTGTGCCCTCAACACTTACTGCATGCTTTGTTCCTGATTGTGTCATGGGCTGATTCAGTTCCTCAGAGATAGGGAACATGTCTCTTATATTTCTCTGAACTGTAGCATGACAGATTTTATCCTCATTCAGTATTTGTTGGTTGATTGTTGGTTGACTGATTGTTTCATGGGCTGACTGTGGCACGACAGCTCAGTAGAGAAAAGCTTAGACACCATTAAATGTTAAAATAGTGGGTATTAAGAAGTAAGAGGAGATATAAAATGATGTAACTCATTTGATACAGAGTCAGGTAAAGTGACAAACTCACTCTGTTGACTTTTCTTATGGGAAAGATGTCTGAATACCAAGAAGTAAGGGGGACATTTTTGGAATAGCCAAAGTAGATATCGTGGTGCCATTAGAGATATTGGAGGTGGGAGTGGAGATGGAGGTGGTGGTATTTGGTGATGAATGTGGAGATGGTGGAGGTAGAGGTGCACACACCCATTATCATTAGTTTTTTGTTAAAACTTTTGAGAGCAAACTTTAGAGATGATGTCCCACCAGCCCTAAATTTTGAAGTGGTAAGTTCCCCAAGGCAAGGTCATTCTCCACTTATCCACCATGTAACCAAATCAGGAAATCAACACTGACACGATGATTCAGTCCAATCTATAGTTCCCAACCCAACTTCACTACTGTGCCAGTGGTGTCTCTCTTTCCTTTCTGGTGTAGGATTCCATCCAGGAACATGCATTGGTTTTAGGTGTCATGTTTTGTCCTTGACAGTTTTAAAGAATCCTTGACTGGAGCCATTCAGTGTTTCTCATGACTAGATTCATGTCATGCGTTCTTGGCAGGAATGGAGGACCTGCCCTCACTAGTCCCAGTTCACGGAGCATCTGGCTTCCTCGCTGGCTTGGGTGTCAGGGAATGGACATAGGAGCATGCTGTGGCTCACTCCCAATGCTCCCTGAGGATACACATTGTTCTAGGGTACAGGAACCTACCAGAATTAACCCCCTCATTAATTTTCCACAGTGAGGGGAATCAGAGTTTTTAGGCTTTTGTGCAGAACAAAGGAATCTGGTTACTTATATCATTTAGGACTTCCAGAGGCCATTCTGAATCCAGTTTGCTCATTGACAACCAACCAGTAGTAGATGGTGTGTGCCCTTAATGAATATCCTGATATTTCTAAGGGGCTCTTACAGACAGCCTTGCAAGGACTCTTGTTTTTTTAAGAGATTATAAGCGTAATGTCTATAAGGTATCTATTCCTGTAAGTGTTGTCAGCCTCCACCTTTATCTAACAGGTATTTTGGATTGGTTCTGCAGGTCAGAATTTTGTCTCTATCTTACACCTATGCCAACATCTCCCTTCTTTATTTTCTTTTCACTGGCCACTGCTGCTTGAGAAGTTTATTGACTCTGATGGTAGGCAGGATTTTTGTTCATCAAAACCGAATAGAAAATATAGATAGGCCTTTTAGAAATTTAGATCTTAATGAAAACAATAGAGAAGTATTATTTCAAAAAAAAAGAATACGAGGTCTTTGGTATTTTACCTAATGCTTATTTCATAGTCTGTTTTGAAAGCAGTTCTTTGATTTTGTCTCTCTTTCTAGGGCGGGCTTAGATTCCACCCTTGTTGGTTGGGCTGGAGAGCAGCCAGCCACTGTCCTCTCCCTGTCTCTAGCCACAGCCTTGCTTCTCTTCATGCGGATCAAGGCGCCAGCCCCACAGTCACAATATACCCAGACCTCATTTGAGGTTCATCTGGGACCCCTCTCCTTCATATCTCTCAAACACACACACACCACCACCACCATCCTCCTCTCCGCTGTTCCAGTGGTCTGATCTAGTACAGCGAGCAGAAACGTAAACTACGAACAATAGTGGAGGCAGTCCAGGGTGCCTCCAGGGAATATGGAGAGCTCATCTCGGCCTCTTACAGCAAAGAATCACAAGCAGGTCGCCCTGGACTGAATCTGGGAAGGGCGCATCTGACTTTGTGGGGAGAGTGGGGAGGAGGTCATCAGGTTGAAGGAGCAGAATCAGGAGTGGAGACGGGGCTGAGAACTACTAGGGGTGTGGAAAGACATCACAGTTTGTTCTGAACCCCAGAGCTCTGCAGAGATGCCTGGGGCTGGGCTGGGTGTGTCTTGGGCCCCCATCCTCCTCTCCAGCAGTAGTAACTCTGTTTGATCTGTTCTACTGGAAGGTGGGAGAGACACAACAGCATTTTATCTGGGGGAAAAAAAAGATTCTGCCCCTGTGATGGCTTTGTGAACTAAGAGGGCTAATACCAGAGAACCAGAGAACACTAGTTCAAGGGTGGTGGGAAAGTAGAAGAGTAAGCCAGAGAAGTTCATGGATAGATGTTAGAGAAGCTGAGGAGGGCAGTTCCCAGAAGGGAGTGAGTGATCCACAGATACATGTAGCCTCAAATAGCCCGGGGAGGACAAGGCAACTTGGACCTGCCCATGGGCAGAGCGAGGAACGAGAACTAGAGCTTATCTTTTCCTTTGTTTTTTATCTTGAGAAGAGGAATTAGTGTAATTTTTTCATACAGACACAGAACAAAGAGAGCCATCAGCACTCTGAAATCTACGGAGCTGATGTCATGGACTCTTGACAGTTACTTCACGTTTCTGACAGTTAGGACCTGAGTCCTCCAAATCTGAATGGGGCACAGGACGGTGGAACTCACCTTCTGGGTGCTGTGCCCATGGTGGTGAGCACGCACAAGGTGAGGAGGGGACGTTTGGAGGTGGTTGGTGACGTTAGCCAAGGCTAGCAGGGTGGGCTGGCAGGCCGAAGAAGGTTGAAAATACAGAAATAAAAAGAATATATTCATGTGTGCTGAATGAGTAAATGTATGGAAACAATTCTTCTTTAGCTAAAATGGGTCTGCTTCAGGTTCTCAGAGAAGATCTTATATTTGTTTTTCACTCAATGGACGGAGTCATTAGATTTCCCCATTTGTTATGGAGCAGAATGAATAACCTCTGAGGAACGGAACAGATAATGCAGTGTTTGTGTGTGTCTATGGGCGAACACATTACTTCCAGCGTGGAGAAAACTGGCCGCATTTCTGTTTGAAACAGACATCGTTGTGTTCCTGGATGAGAACACGTTAACTCATCTGGTCATTACGTGACTTCTGAGCATTAGAACAGAAGCAGAAGTCTCAGAACGTGTTGTTTGCTGTCTCTCTAATGTGTTCTATTTTGGGCAAGCCGCACGAGCCGTAGTAGCTAACATTCAGGACGGACTGACTACACCTGGCGGAGAGGTGGAGTGAGGGCCACACACAGCGAGTGCACCTGCTCTTCTCCCTGGCTCAGGGGGCCCTGAGAAAGTAAATCCAGGAGGAAGGGAATCCTTCCATTTCCTCAGTGCTTTCCTGTTTTCATTCCTATAGCCAATGGAGGCATGAAATATTGATTTCTCTTCTGTGATGACTTCATAGCTTGCAGGAAGCTGCCTCCTTCAGAGCCTGCTTTGGGTGCTGCCACGAGACCCAGTCTTTCCCAGATCTCCTCGTGGCCTGTTTGTTCTGGATGTCCCTCACATTCCGCATGTTTGGAAGTCCCACTCTGAGAGTCAGCAAAATGAGCTTGAACAACAGAACTTTTCAGATTATTCGAGCTAGTTTTCCGCTTCGGAGGCACTGAGAGCCTGGCCCTGAGACTGAGAGACAGTACAGGTTTGGGAAGCACCCCGCTTTGGAAACTACATGGGGTGGGAGCCCGAGAGGACGGGAGCATTCCAGGATGGGCCCCAGGCAGCCGGATCTGGGAAGGAAGGGTCCCAGACCACAGAGGGGGTACTAGACACAGAAGGAATACCAAAAGCCCAAAGCACTGAGATACCCCATTTGCCCCAACCAAAGAAAGTCGTATATGACCTTTACATACAACTTTAATATTAACTAAAAGACCATATGCAGTGAAGCATTACCAGCAAAATATGTTGTGACCAGGAAAGATGTCATTTAAACTGGGCCTCAGCATTGTCTCGCAGTGTCGTTGAATGTCCCTGTTGGCAGAAACCACATGTGAGAATCTCTGTAAGGCCCAGGCAGATACAGCCAATGTCGTTATAGCTAATTGTTGTATGTTCTCACTGTCCAAGGCACTGAGCCTGGAAAGGGTAGAGTTTCTGCTTAGGAGGCTTTGTTCTGAATCTTTCAACAGCCAGAGGTGGGCATTTCACAGGATTATTTTAGAGCAGAATCTTCCCACTCCTGCCCCAAGGCCAGTGACCTGGCTGCACAGCCGCACAGCTGGCCACATGGGGGCAGGGCTTTCTAGCAAGTGCACTTGGGCAGCTGGGACAAGGCCGTCCAGCTGGGGTCCTTCTTGGCTAAAAACTTCACTTCGTGCTCCCTAGTGGTCACCCACGGTAACTCTATTGAAATTCGTGGTACACGGACTTCCATGTGGAAATGAAAGTGGAAAACCTGTTACAATTTGAAGTTATTTTGGATGTTTGAATTGCTGGAGGTAGTTGATACTTGGAGAGGTGCCCCCTAGGGCAGAGTGGACTTTTGAGCCACTCTGCTTTTTGAAAGGTGATTGCTAAGTCAAGAGCTTTGATGATTGGATGATATCTGACAATGGAGGCTCTGCTTTATTCTTTGGGATGAAAAACGAAAGTGCTTCTACCCTTCTGTAAGGACTTCTGTGTTACCAGAAAGAAATCAAGCTTTTTTATTGGTGTTTTTTGTTTTTTGTTGTTGTTTTTTTTAAGTAACCTTGTTGAAATTCTTTAAAACTAGGTATATTCCTAGATACCAAACAGGGATTAGTTTGTGATCTTTTTAAAATTTTTGTTTTGGTATTTTTTGTTTTGGTATTCATTTCCATGTTTGTTATAACCTGAGCCACCTTTGTAAGTATTTATTAACTTTGTTTCTCCATTCCTGTTATCCACTAAATTGAAAGATTTATTATAATTAGAGAATGAAAACCGTAAACTAGCCTTTAACATATTTTATTTTTTTCCTTCTGATCCAACTGTACTTTGGGTTACCGCATTTTATGTAGATAACACATAATCAGTAGCATTTTCCTACTATTTCAGCATGAAAATTCATTTTCAACATTTTGGAAATTATATAATTCAATATATTACTGTTGCTACTACTTACATTTTAAAAACCTGTTTCACCTTTGGCTTCCACTCTCTGTTTCGTGTTCACAGCAGAATGTTTAAAATGGACTATTTAATTTTAAGTGGTTTATAAGTGTTGATTTTTTTCTCCGTTAAAAATGTTAGCTAGGTCCAGTAAGATAGGAAAGACAAATGCTCATGCTTTGGGGCAAGGCCATATTTTAATTCATCTAAACTGTTTTAGTATAACGTTAGATTTACCATTTACCATCTGATAAAAAAAATCTGTTAGATTTTTTTTAATGATAAAGAGAAACGTTTTCCATTGTACTTTCTCATATCTAGGTGTATTTTGGACTAGGGCAAAAGAACAGCCTGGTTAGAGCTACGAGGTAATCAAGAGTGTCATTAAGGAAAGAATTCCAGAGTCAGGCTTTGCCCCTCTTGACTTATTCTCCAGATGATGAATGCGCTAAGTATGTCTTGCATGTCATTTTCTATCGTGGACTGGGTCAGTGGTGTTTATATTAGGTTACATACAGATGGTCCCCAACTTATGATGGTTCAACATAGTAATTTTTCACCTTTACAGTCGTGCAAAAGTGATGTGCATTTCAGTAGAAACCATACTTCACATTTTGAATTTTGATCTTTACCTAGGCTGACAATAACACTGTTCTCTCGTGATGCTGGGTAGTGACAGCAAGCCACAGTGCCCAGTCAGCCACATGATCATGAGAGTAAACAACCAATGCCCTTGTGACTGTTCTGTCCCTATACATCCATTCTCTTCTTCCCTTTCTATATAGTACTCAATAAATTACGGGAGAGATTCAGCTCTTTATTATAGAATGGGCTTTGTGTTAGGTTATTTTGACCAACCGTGGGCTACTGTGAGTGTTCTGAGCACATTTAAGATAATGCTAGGCTAAGTAGTGATGTTTGGTAGGTTGGTGTTGTTAAGTGCATTTTTGACTTATGATCTTTTCAATTTACAATGTGTTTATTAGGAATATAACCCTACTGTAAGTCAAGGAAGAGCTGTACTTCTTATTATCTTTGCACATCATGTGCAGATGGGTATCTGATGACTGCTTTTCAAAGTTATTTTTTTAAAAGATTTATTTATTTATTTTGAGGGAAGGGCAGAGGGAGAGAGAGTCTCAGACAGACTCCACACTGAGCGTGGAGCCTGCCATGGGCCTCTATCTCATGACCCTGAGATTGTGATCTGAGCCAAAGCCAAGAGTCAGAGGCTCAACTGACTGAGGCAGTCAGGTGCGCCTGCTTTCCAAAGTTATTAAGTTCTGCTGTGTTGTGCATTCATGAGGAAATACTTTAGTACCAGTTGGTTTTAGCATGCCATTGTTTCTTAGTTTTCATTTCAGAATATACAATATATAAATGTATTGCTATTTTTTTTGTATGTTTTCTCTGATTCGTTTTGGATCTTTTTTTTTCTTTTTTAACATAGAATCAGTTCCTTTGGATGGTATAAAATGAGAAAGTCAAAAACTTATCTGGTAGAAACCAACACATTTGGAAGCCTCAGGATCCTCAAATTTTTGTTCAAGATTTGATTTTCCAGCATATTACTACCTGATATTAACCTTTTTTTTTTTTAAGATTTTATTTATTTGACAGAGACACAGCAAGAGAGGGAACACAAGCAGGGGGAGTGGGAGAGGGAGAAACAGGCCTCCCGCGGAGCAGGGAGCCTGATGCAGGGCTCAATCCCAAGACCCTGAGATCATGACCCGAGCCGAAGGCAGACACTTAACGACTGAGCCACCCAGGTGCCTGATATTAACCTCCTTTTCTTGGTTTTTGACTGATTGAATAGTTTCAGAAATAGTTTACTCTTAAAATGGTGGTCTTCTCTGAGCATAAATCCTGTAGCATTCATGTTATATAGAATCTATAATTATGAATATTATAGAGCCTATAACAGTATTGTTTGCAGACTCACTGAAAGAGGTATATGAATTTCAGAATTTGGTTTTAACACTTAAAACTACTCAAAATAAGTAGTAAATGAAATGAACCACCTGTTACAGCATGAGTGTTTGTTCACAGATTTGATGTGGGGTTGGTTGGAGATGAGTAGAAAATGAGAGGAAAAGATAAACAAGGGAGTGGGGCTTAAAGTGACAGACCAGCTATCCAGCTGGACTTCACCAGAGTAGCCAGTGTTCCTTGTGTGTTTATTGACATCGCTGGAGTGCAGATACTGGGTGTACAAACTGAAACTAAGCCCGGAGCTGGTGATCACAGTTGCATATGTGAGAGAGCAAGCCTCAACTTGGAGAACCAGCGGGTGGCCCTCTAGACCCAGACATGGGAAGGTCAGAGGCTTGGTCTGGATGGCTTAGGAACTTGCTGGAGTTGAAGCAACAGGAATGAGCATCAATGTCTACAATAAGTTGGACCCGTGAAGGCAGGTACTGAAAACATAAAGTAATACAATGAAAATTGAGCAGACCACTATATTCAGTATGTAGTGGAGTGGTAACTGTACAGACATTTGTAATTTTTAATATATGCCATTTTTTAAAAAATGAGAGCATATTAAGTATCTCTGTTTGCCTAGAGAAGCCTTTGAGATACCAGAGGGAGAAGGAGGTGGATGGAGAAGGAGGTGGATGGTGGATGCTGCTGCGGGGGTGGAGAGGGAAGGATGGAATTCGAGGCACCTTAATGGGAAGCTTCCTGCCCCCTAGAGGAGGAATTGTGTATTCGCTTGTAGAGTAAGTTAGAGGTCGGGAGGCAGCTTCATTTTCTAAGTTGACACTGAGATTGCCACTTGAGGAAGAGGTGAAGATTCTATGGAGAGGTGACAACGTAGAATTGCTACTGAGGGCAAAGGAGAGGAAATGACTGGGAACATGAGTAGAGACTGCCAGGCATGGTTTAGGGGCCAGCAGAGGTCAGAGACCATGACTCAGACTTGGGACAGCAGTGAGATCTGGCCTGGCTGGAAAGGAAGGGTGTGGGCGGTGAGACAAGGGAAGAGAGACTTGAGATGGAAGGTGAGAGGGTGATTGAAGTGAGGGTCCATGCAGAGCAGACTGATGATGCAAGGAAGTGAAATCAGAAGGGATGGGGGAAGCTGGGGCCTCCATCCAGAAGACGAGAGCTTTGACCTGAATGTTGGATGTGCACATTTGATTTGTCAAGGGAACGGTGCTGGCATTGGGTGTGGACTGATGGAACAGGGGCCGGTAGTCAGGGTCGTTCCAGGACTGGTGAAGCCAGGAATTTTAAAGTCATTTGGCCATGGCCATGGGTGAAGAAGCAGGCATTTGAGTGTTCATGATTCCCCCCTTGGAAAGCCTGGTTACTGGCATGTTGCTCTGGAAGGGCCTCATGAAGCCATAGCACCTCACGGGAGACACAAGAATTTTAAGAAAATACCTAACGTCATTGCTGAAAGACATGGTATTAGAGAGTCAAGTCATTACTGATAATTGGAACAGAAGAAGGGAGTACAGAGTTTAGAAGGTAAAAATAAAGAATCTAAAATTAAATGAAATTTGAGGAGAAACTTGAGAATAAGGAACCTTTGAAGGTTGAGAAAAGAAATACTTTGTGGAGGCAGTTTGAACTAATTGGAGAATTAAATGCTTGATATTAAGAACACCTAGGAGATCTGCAAGTGTTGCTGGGGGTGTGCCAAAGAGCAAATGGTTCGTGTAAGCAAATAGAAGAAACATCCGTGGAATGTGGAAGAATGTGGGTATAGTAATGTCTCTGTGCCTTCATTTCTGACAATCATTTTCCAGACACTTCTGAGAGTAATAATTCCCAGTTTCCCTCTAATGGCACTGCTTTGATATTACCTCAAAGACATCCACACTTAACTTACTAATTTATTTTAACCTACAGGAAGATAAAAGCTATTTCAGAAAGTGGAATTGTTGAGCATTTTGTAAATCCACAGTCAAATGAAAATCTTTGCCAGCTTTACTTCGTCAAATCATCATTAACTCTTCACACACTGCTAATAACAAAGCTAATTAGCTTTGCTTCCAATAAATGTTTGTATTTGAAGTTGAAAACCATTTCAGAGGTTCCATATATTTCAGTCATAGGCTTTGGTTATGCGTATACTTAGAACATAAACTTTTTTTAAAAAAATTTATTACTCATAAATTTTAGATCTCTTTTTAAGGAATAATTAAAGAGGTCAGTAAGCGTTCTTGTTTTTCCAGTTTGTTGGGTTTGTGGCACAAAGAAGTCTAATTCGGCTTTTATCTAGGCGTCACTCAAGGCGGGGCTGACTTTTGATAGGTGAGGAGAGCGTGGAGCTTGGATGTTGAAGGAGTTGAGAAAATCACAGTGACAGCCCAGCCCTGCTTCTCTGAGACAGAGGAATAACTTCAGTATAACTTAATACCAGTACCATGAATCACCACATTCCTTGTTTAATCACAGATGTTTAGGAAAACATGAGCTGGGTTATTTCACCTGGAATTGTTTTACTCTTAATCCTGTATATTAAACCAGCAACTGCTCGATTGAGCGTGTCATACAGAAACATTCATTACGTGCAGTTTTTACCAATAGTGTGGATAGACACTTGTATATCAAAGGATAATGTTAAAATAACTCAAGATTTTCCTCCTTTTAAGGAAACAAGAGCTTGTCAGTCTATTTGGGTCAGCGGTTAAGTTGTTTTAGAAATTCCTCTTAGCATCAGTTTTTATGACATTTCACTCAAATACTTGTCTTGGTTCTCATGCCATGACTGACTTGAAGCAAAGACGTAACGAGGGATTTGCTTTTTTATTTCTAGTAAGTTCTCAAATACTGCTTCACGGAGATGCTTCTTGATTTAAATAGAATTTTGTCCCATGCCAGGTCTTGGTACTAAGCTACCAGGTTTACCTCCCAAAGGTTCCACTGTCATCATCAGCTTGAAACACCCAATTCTTTTCTCCTGTGTCAGCCCATGAATCATGATTCCCCCTTTCCCAACTTCATTGTCTCCACTGCCTTCAGCTTTTTGTGTCCTTGTTTTCTCTCTTCCAGCATCTTCAGTCTTGCAGTGTATCGGGCTTCATTCCCTAGAGCTAAACTGATTTCTCCCATCTTGAAAAACATTTCCAGTGATTTGTCACCTTCTCTTTCCTGCTACATTTTTGACTCTATGGTCAAAATGCCTTATGGACACACATGCCTTTATCTCCCACTTTCTTTGCATTTCAATAGTCTGATATTTTCACCACAGCCCTCTTGATTGTCTTTTCTTAGCTCTTATTCTCCTTAAATGCTCTCCTTTACAGGCTTCAGCAGTTCAGCAGTATTCTCTCCTCGAAATTCTTCTGCAATATCCCCATTCTCCTCCTACCTCTCTGACCCTGCCTTTTCTTTTTTAGAGAGTTCGTTAACCCAACATCTCAATTTAGTCTTTATTCCAGCATTTAGTTTTCACTCTTATTTTCCTCCTAGTCTCTGCCTCCAAAAATGATTCATTTGTTGCTCCAAGAATGATCTCCCCAGCCAGTATTCTCAGACTCCACCTTTTCAAATGTTAGCTTGCATCTCCAAATTGATGGATGTCCCTGGAATGACCCGTCCTCACTTTAGATCCAACTTGTCAAGCATGTGTACGTATGTACATGCATATAACATGTCAGTAGTGTACATGTACATCTCTGTATGTAATAGTGGAAACAAAGTATAGGAAAAATTCCAAAATATTAAGAAGGATGTTTGCATGCATGTAGGATTATTCATGATTTTCCTTTCTCTAATTTTGTTTCTTTTTAATTTTTTTTAAGATTAAAAAATTATTTATTTGAGAGAGAGAGTGACAGTGAGAGAGGGAACACAAGCAGGGGAGTAGGAGAGGGAGAAGCAGGCTTCCTGCTGAGCAGGGAGCCCAATGCAGGGCTCGATCCTAGGACCCTGGGATCACGACATGAGCCGAAGGCAGACCCTTAATGACTGAGCCACCCAGGTGTCCCTCTTTTTAATTTTAACATTTTAATTATTTAATATTTTAAATGTATATTTTAAAATACTTCTAAAAATTTCTGCAGTTATTTTGTAATCAAGCTGTTAAACTACATTAATTTAAAAATATTTTTCAACAATTCTAATACTATTCAAATCAGAGTTAGAATTCTGTGTTGCAAATAACAAAAAAGAGAAAAAGGATGGTCTCAGAGAAACTAAATATTTATTTTTCAAAACGGAAACAAAAAATGGAGACTTTTCACACATACCTAATTTGTTAGGAGAGAAGATTGAGTATAGATTTGTAGGAGTTCTTTGTATATTGTAGTTATTAGTCCTTTGATGGCAAGATGCTTGCAAATACCTTATCTTTCCTTGTCTGTAGTTTATCTTTCACTTTCTGTTTCATGTTCTTAATTTGAACGTAGTCATGTTTAGTGGTCTTTTCCTTACGATATTTACTCTTTTAATATCTTGTTTAAAAAATGCTTTCTTCAAGTCATAAAGATGTTCCCCCTTATATTTTTAGAAATGCTTTAAGGTTTACTTTTCACATTTAGTTCTTTCATCTTGAAATTTATTTTTTGGATGTGATGAGTAGTAGAGATTGCTTCATTATTTTCAAGGTGGGTAATCTCTTGTCTCAGTACTATAAATTGAATGTTTCAATCTTTCCATATTGATCTATAATACTTTGTCAAAAGTAAAGCCTCCTTACATCTGTGGATGTATTTCTCTTTTCTTTTCCATTGCTCTGTTTACCTATTCTGGTGTTGTAACTAAACTGTCTTAGTTACTAGAACTTAATAACAAATTTTTTAAAACTGGTAGGGCAGGTATCTTCCCTCCCCACCCTGGTTATTTAATTTGCTTTGGCCAAGCTTGTCCCTTTGATCTTCCTTATATATTTTATAATAAATCTGTCAGATTCCAGACAAAACACACTATCAGGAGTTTGACTGAATTACATTGAAGTATAAAATTAGAATGAAAGAGAATTAATATCTTTATAATCTGGACTCTTATACTTGAATAGAGCACATCTCTCTATGCTAAAATAACTTTCAATAAAGTTTTATATTGTATAACCTATTAGGTTGGTTATACAGGATAGTTTTGGACCATTATAAATGGTTTATATTCTCATTTTCTAACTATGCTGATATATAGATAAGTAATTGACTTCTGTGTTTTCATGTGATAAGCAGCAACCTGTCATTTTAATTCTAATAATTTAAGATTTCCTTGATTATTCTGTATACTTTCCTAGTCTCTGCTTGTACAAAACCAAATTTGTCTTATTTTCCAATCCTTATGCCTGTTCTGTTTGTCTTACTTCCATGTTGGGCTTTCCAGTAGTCTGGAATGGGGGTGGTGCTAGTGAGCATCTGTATCTTCTAATGTTCATCATTTGGTATGGTGTTTGTTGTATATTATACGTCACCTTTATCAGGTTAGAAAAATCCTTTTCTCGTCTTAGTTTGCTAAGAGTTTATGTCACGAGTGAGTGTTAAATTTTTAAAAGTGCCTTTTCTATACCTGTTGAGATAATGCAGTTTTTTCTCCATTAGTCTTAATTGACATGTGCATGTCAATGTGGTGAATTACAAAATTATACTAACGGATTATTTCTTCTTTTGTTGTTTAAGTTTCATTGTTAGGCTCATGTCCTCAACTCTGCTTGTACTTCCTCTAATTTTTTGAGTTGCACATTTATTTTTATTTATTTTAGAGAGAGAGAGAGGGTGAGCTCGAGGGGGAGGAGAGAGGGAGAGAGAATCTCAAGCAGAGTCCACACTGAGCATAGAGACTGATGTGGGGAGCGCAATCCCACAACCGTGGGATCATGACCTGAGCTAAAAGCAGTATTTGGAGGCTCAACCAACTGTGCCACCCGAACACCCCCATTTTTTTAATGTAATCTTTACACCCAGCATAGGGCTTGAACTCAGAACCCCAAGATCAAGAGTCACATGGTCTTCCAACCGAGCCAGGCAGGTGCCCTCAGTCTTTCTTCTTTTCAGATAAACTCTTAAAACATGACATTTTTCTCTAAGTAGTGACTTAGCTGAATCTCATGTATTTCATTATTTAGTGCTTTCATTGTCACTAAAACTTTTAAGTGTTTTCGAATATCCTTTATGTTTTTTCCCTCTGACCTAACAGTTATTTAGAACTCTGTTCATAAATTTCCAAGAAGATAGGCACAGATTGGTTACTACTTCCCCACTGATTTCTGATTTTACTGTGGTAAGAGAAGGTAAGACGTCTATATGACAGTGATTCTTTGGTAATTGTTGAAATTTGCTTTATTGCCTAATGGAGTCAAGTTTTTTTTTCTTTTAATGTAATCTGTAGGGTTGAAAATATTGGGTTTTCTAATAAGATCTTATATTTCTTTTAGGCTTGTTAGTTTTTATTCAGCTTTTGTGTATTTGATCAATTAATTTAGTGAAATGAATATGTTAAAATCTGCTACTGGGGCACCTGGGTGGCTCAGTCGGTTGAGCTGCCAACTCTTCATTTCAGGTCATGATCTCTGGGTTCTGGGATCGAGCCCCTTCTCGGACTCTGTCCTCAGCAGAGAACCTGCTTGAGAGTCTCTCTTTTCCCTTTCTCGCTCACACTCTCTGTCTCTCTCTCTAAATAAATCTTAAAAAAAAAAAAAAAAAATTGAGTCTGCTGCCGTAATAACAGTATTATCCGTTTTTCCTTCTAGTGATTTTTACTTTTAAAAGTTTTCTTGTATGTGTCTCATGGTTTACACATGCATGAGTTTCTGTTGGATGTATAATCTCCTTGTAGAATTACTGTGTCTTTAGTTATGCATATATGCAATTTTGTTAGTGCTAAACAGTTTCCTAAACTGGTTTAAACAATTTCTAGTCTTACCAATGATACGTGAGAGTTCCTGTTCCTCTGTTTTTAGCAATACTTGATGTTGTCAGTTTTAAAAAATTTTAGCCATCAAGTTGGGACATAGTAGTAAGCATAGTAAGCAAAGTAGTAGACATAATGGTTTTAGTACGTATTTCTTTGATTACTAATGAGGTTGAACCTCTTTTCATATATGTATTCGTTCTTCTCTATAGTTTCCAATGCTCTTCCAAAACAGTCTTTTCTTTCATCTTGTGGAGATAGTAAGCAAAATTATTTTAAATTTCATGTCTCACTCTCTAATATTTAGAGCAATTATAGGTATTCTGTTGCTTATGATTTCTTTCTTTTAAAATAGAGTCTTGTTTTTTGTAGGTCTAGTTATTTTTAAGTATCGGAGAAATGAAAAAAAAATAAAGTGAGGTCTAAGATAATACAGTCTTCCTCCAGAGTGGTTTTGTGTTTGTTTCTGCTGGGTACTTGTCAACCGTAGTGATCTGGGATCACTTCAGTTCAGTTCCAGGACTGAGATGATTCAGAACTAAGCTTTAGTGCCTACAAAGATCTGCTGATTCTGATTCATCTTTATTTGTAGGGAGCACTGCTTCAGAATTCCAGTTCAAATTAAGGAGGATTCACCAGGCTCCCTGAATTTGGTGGGCCTTGGACTCAAAGTTTCTGAAACTTGAAAACTCAAGTTTCTGAACTCAAGGATTCAAGTTTCTTAAATTTCAGAACTCAAGTTTCTTTCCCTTAATTCCTGGATGGAGTCACAGTGTTGTTCAGTGACACTCTTCAGAATCAGAGGACACCCCAAAGGGAAAGTGGCCCTTGTATCCTTAGCTCACTTTTTGGACTTCCATCTTCCCAGGATTTGGCTTGGCAGTTCTTTGTCGGTTCTATAATGCCATCAAGAAAATGTCCTTTATATTCTTCCAGTTATGTTCATAGGGAGACTTCTGAATTTCCTAGTCTGTCATTTCCAGAATCTAATTTCCTCCCACAGATATATTTTTCTTCTTTATATTCATAATCTCTGTGTGTGTATGTCTCTGTGGATTTTGTGGGATTTTCTTTTTTACACGATCTAAATTTTTTTCCAATGAAATTGAGACATTTCATTTATTTATATTCTGATTTATGAGGTTATTTGGATATATTTCTATATTGTTTTTCTGTGCATTGTGTTGACCCTGCTTTTTCCAGGGTTTTTATTTCTTTGGGTCTTTTATTGTCCATCACACATATGAATTTTTTTTCTTGTCCCAAATAATTATTTACCAGTTGATGGGTCCCAGTGGTTATTTCTGGGCTTTTGATTGTTTGTGGGAATCAGGGAAAAGATTATGTAAGAAAGCTCTTAGCTTTTACTTATAAACACTGAACTTGCTATCTCTACTTTAAAAATACACAAAAATGTTTTCCTTTTTTCTCCTCCTTTTTAATTTTTATTTCTTTGGTTTTCAATAAGATCACATATTCTGAACAGAGAGCTTGTTCGCTGGGGGGAGTGTCAGGGTCATGGTGAACTAAGCCTGCTGCCCCAGCTTGTGGCTGCTCTCCCAGACTCACAGGCCACACGAAGGGCTGCTGAGGGGCTGTAGGTGGCTGTAGCTAAATGGGAGGCCCAGGAAAACACAGTAGAGGAGGGGAAGATGAAAATGTGGCTGAGAACAGAGGATGCCAATTTATTTTTTCTCTTCCTTTCTATGCTGGTACAGATCCTCTTGTCAATGATAGAAACCACTGAACTTTTCCTTTTAAATAAGTGAATCTAATGGTATGTGAAATATACCTCAGTAAAGCTGTATAAATGGAAGATCAGCCTGTCTGAAGAGTTAAAGCAGAACGTGTCAGAAATTGCTAACCTGCTCGTGGATTCCAGAAGCCTTCTGATTCTTTGTGATGGATCAAGTTTGATACAAATGAGAAGAAAAGTGTATGTATGTATGTACATTTATATAGGAATGATTTCATGGACTCCTGGTGAATGCCCTGGTTTACAGGTTGTAACTATTATGTCCACAGCAGCAAATTGACATTTTTTTTGTTTTGAAATTTTTAAAAAATATTTTATTTATTTGAGAGAGAGAGAGAACTTGGAGACAGCATGAGCAGGGGGAGGTGAAGAGGAAGGAGAAGCAGGTTCCCCACTGAGCAGGGAACCTGGTGTGGGCCAGGATCACAATCTGAGCCAAAGGCAGTTGCTTAACCAACTAAGCCACCCAAGTGGCCCTAAATTTTTTTTTTTTTAATAGAAAAGGTAGTAGTACAGAGAAGGGACCAGAAGTGGTATTTGATGAATGCCTTCAGTGAAGTGAATGTTGTGATGCCTCCACATTAAGATGAGAGAATGTGAGCATGGAGGGGTCAGTAACCAGGGGCTTTAGAAGGGAAAGAGAGAGGGAGAGCCTGGTCTAATGGGCCTGAACATCTGCCCTCTTTCCCTCACTATATGAGGGCAGATTTGTTCGGTGTTCCTCTACCCTCAAAAGTTGTTGTTGTTCGGTGCTCCTCTACCCTTAAAAGATTTGGGTGCTGTTGGAGAAGTGCTCAGCTCGGAGGATCCTAAGAAGATCCAGCTTGGTGGATTCCCTTTCACATTTTGTGGTGTTGCTTGCTGTTTCTGCACTGGGGTTGTGTGCTAGGATAGAGGGCAGCCGAGGGGATACTGGAATGCAGCCCTGAAATACTGAGGGGCCCCTGGGTCCGAGAGTGCTTGATTCTCTGTCTGCAGGAGGGCAGCAGTAGTGGTGACTAGGATCTGTGGCTAGACCTACAAACCATGCTTTGACAGCGATTAGAAATTCTATACTGGCCCATGTACGTAGCAGGATCAGCTGTTAGATTTACTGCGCTTGGAGCAGGTTAAACAAGAAGATGCCACAGGGAGCTGCTGACACAGGTGGATAGCAGCCGGCAGTGCTCCCATGGGATTAGCTTTGCTCTTTCCAACCAGTGTGTGCCCAGAGAATTCCTGCTTCTGCATTCCAGCCCCTTAAGAATGATGGAATTTAGGTGCAGCTAGATGTCAGAGCTGTGCTGGTGGGCCGAGATCCTAGCAGCATTCTTCAGATAACTGCAGCCTGCAGCAGACTTGCAAACTGGGCCTGGGCTTATATCTCTTCAGCTCAGAAGAGCAGTTTGAATCTCGTGGTTTCAACTGTGCATTTCTAGGGAAGGGACTGTGATTGCCCACTGCATCCCCAGACCAGTCTCTGTCCCTGTGGCTAGACAGTGAGGTCACATTACACTAACATGGTGGTTTTCAAAGTTCTCAGGGGAATGGTATTTAGAGAAAGCCGTGCATGGCCCTCATATCCCTGTTGTCAACATGTATAATGTACATAACAGGGATCACACTAGATATATACCTTGTGTTCTGCTTTTTTTCACATATAGAGCGTGAACACTTTTTCTTTATATTCTATATTCGTTGAAGACATTTTAGTGGCTTTTCGCTATTCCTTGTCAGGCACTTTATAGTTGATTTTTCAGTTGTTAAATGTTTAGATTGCTTGCATTTTTTCCCAAACTAGAAAATAGTTGCTTTGAATATAAATTTCTTTTTTTTTTTTAAGACTTTATTTATTTATTTGACAGAGATCACAAGTAGGCAGAGAGGCAGGTGGGGGGGGGGCGGAGGGGGAAGCAGGCTCCCCGCTGAGCAGAGAGCCTGATATAGGGCTTGATCTGGGACCCTGGGATCATGACCTGAGCCGAAGGCAGAGGCTTTAACCCACTGAGCCACCCAGGCGCCCCTGAATATAAATTTCTAAATTTATATTTCCTTAAAATAGATTTCAAAAAGATACTATCTGAATCAATGGACAGAAGTTGTTATTTTAGCTATTGGTATGGTATGCATTGTCAGATGGCTTTCTAGAAAGGTGAAGTGACATGAGTGTAGAGATGGTTTATTGCACACAGGTGGTAAAACTTGCATACATAATAGGAAAAACAAGGTGTCCTTAGCTTGAAGGATGAGACTGCTGAGGTGGCAAAGGGACATGCAGATATTGGGAGAGTTTTTGCCTTTTAATGTCTTTTTGGGTTGTAATTTATATGCCCTCTACAATTCACCCATTAAAAATGTAGTATTCAGTGGCTTGTAGTATATTTACAGATTGTGCATCCATCATCACAACTAATTTTAGACTATTTTCATCACCTCCCAAAACCCCACTCCCTTTACCATCAGCCCACCATCTTTCCCCCACCCTCACCCTGTTCTCCCAGTCCAGCCCCTCCCCACAGCCCTATGCAACCTGCTTGCTATTTCTATAGATTTGCCTATTCTGGGCATTTCATATAAACAGAACGATACACTATGTGGCCCTTTGTGACTGCTTTCTTTCACTTAGCGTGATGTTTTCAAGGCTCACCCATGCAGCATGTGTCCGTCCTTTCTTCATTCTCTTTACTGCCAATAAGAGCTTTGGTTACATCAGCAGAAGGACCTCTAAGTCTGTGGTTAGAGAAGTAGAGGGCCCATTTGGGAACAATGATCATGAATTTACAGTGGCACTAAGTTTCTTTGTTATGTGACTTTCTTCAGAATCTTCGTGCTTTTTATGGTGGTAGCCCTTTTTGTGGATGTGCCACAGGTAATTTTACCTTACCCATTGTTAATGGATATTTGAGTTTTTTGTGGTTTTCATTCTTTGGGACACTTCTTCACTGGGCATTCTGATGGATATATCTTTGAACACTTATCTTCTTCTAGAAGTAGGTTGTTTCCTAGGAGTAGATTTGGTGGCAGAAAGGGTATTGTCAGTTTACATTTTGAACAGAGTGCCTCCTGCCTTCCTGAAAGGCAAAGGGCATTTATGCATCAACCAATAGAACAGGGAAACATTCATTTCCCTGTGTCTTTGGTACACTGAAATAGTCTTTTTCATTTGTAGTGATCTGATGAGTTAAAAATAGCTCATCAGCGTCCTTGTTTGCATTTCTTGGCACTTTTCAGGTTGAACAGTTGTTGGGTGTTTTTTTTGGGGGGGGGATGTAGTTATTTTGCCATTTATGTTTTTCTTTTAAAATATGTAAGGTTAGAAGTTTATAAGTAGAAATTTAGAATTTCCATATTAGTCAAATTTTTCAGTATTTCAGTATTTTTTTCCACTGTCTTAAGTTTAATGAAAATGTTAATATCTTCTAAATATCTTCTTTAATACCCTTTATTACTGTTAATTATCATTATTCTGTTAACCTGTTTATTATTCTATTATCCTTTGCTCTATTACTCTTTCCTTTCTAGTACTTTTCCTGTGGCTTTTAATAACCATTTAATTTCTTTTAAAAATGCCACCTTCAGTGTTACTCCTCAAAATATTTATTCTTCTCGAGTTACAAGAAACGTACAACCCTCAATTAGACATTTTCCCACACAGCTAACCCTTGCATTTTCACACCAATTATTTCTTTTACTTTAACTAATTTTAGAAGACTCTCAACAGCTAACTGAAGGTTTTCTTAGAAGCATAAAAAGCATAGCCCTTTACAAATTTAATGTTTATGTGCAGCCTATGGGTTAATCTGTTAATTTGTAAACTAAATGTCGAATTCAGAGACTGCAACTTTTGCTGACCTTTGCATTAATTTCCCCACTTCTAGATGGTTCTTTTGTCTGATATCCCCAATTCCTCTCTTTTTCCTTAATTTCGCTCTTTCCCCTTCTTTGGAAGGAAGAGAAAGTTGCATCTTTTTATTCTCCATAGAAAATCTTCCTTTTTATCTCATGCATTACTTTATCATGAGTAGTCATGAAGAGAGCCTGTCTTTGGAATCAGAGGTAACTCTAGCTCTGAATGATAAATCTGGAGTATTCTGATTGTGAAGACAACAGGTAACAGCTGAATAAAGAGATGACAAAGAATATCATATGGAGGTATCAGTGTAATTTACAATGAAGAAATGGTAGTTTTTCATATCTGTGCTGTAAATAACACAAGCAACTTTCCTGGAGCAGAAACTATAGGAGATGAAAGGAGAAATAGGCTGACACTAATCCACAGAGGTATTTACCATACTGCTCTCTGATTATACAGATTGAGTGCAAAAATTCCGTGGTGATATAGATGACTTAAGTAAATAATCAATGAACAATCAAAGGGGATCTGTAGCTCCATATTGAATTGTGTACCCCAGTCACAGAGACTATACCTTGATGTCATGTGCCCATGGATCATTTATACCGGTCCGCGTTGTATTAGTTGATAGTAAAAAAAATCTGAATAATTTTTTTTCAGAACTGACGAACTTGACTTTTTTTTTATTGTGGTAAGAACACCTCACATATCTATCCACTTTACCATGTTGTGCAGCAGATGTCCAGAACTTCTTCATGTTGCATAGCAACTGTTACCGTTTAAAAATTTTTTCTTTTATTTTTTTCAGTTTTATTGAGATACAATTGATAAAATTGTAAGTTTATTGGAAGGTAGTTGACATACAATATTATATTAGTTTTAGGCATAGTTATTCAACATTTCTATGCATTATGAAGTGACCACCATGATAAATCTAGCTACCATTTGTCACCATACAAAGTTGTCACATATCAACTATAAGCAACTTCAAATAATTTCAGAAAAAGAGGAATTAGTCAACATTTTCTGAATAAAACTAGAAATTAATAAAAACAAAAGGTTGATTACACACAGTATAGATATACTTAATATTATTGAACTGTATACTTAAAACTGGTTAAAATGGTAAATTTTATGTGTAATGTATCAGTTTTTTTTGAAAGGCCTACAAAAAGAAAAAAAACAACGACAGAAACACCAGCTATGTGGTAGAACCAAAAAAGATACATGATCTACCCTTCATAGATGAGTAGTGCAGAACGGAGCAGACTTTGTTACCACAATGAGCTGGTGCAAATCAGACAGTTTCTTCCATTGGCCTGATACATAAGCAAAGCAATCACCTTTAAAGTTCACTTCCCTAATTTTCAGGTGGATAATATCACCTCCCTTTAGAATGAAGATTTACTTAACATTTATGTAAAATGCCTGGTAATTTCATGTTAAAAAAAAAAGTTATGGGGGCACCTGGGTGGCTCAGTGGGTTAAACCTCTGCCTTCGGCTCAGGTCATGATCCCAGGGTTCTGGGATCGAGCCCCACATCGGGCTTTCTGCTCTGCAGGGAGCCTGCTTCCCTTCCTCTCTGCCTGCCTCTCTGCCTACTTGTGATCTCTGTCTGTCAAATAAATAAATAAAATCTTAAAAAAAAAAAAAAGTTATGTTCCTCCTTAAAGTCTTTGTCATTAAAATAGTTCCATGAAGTGAACTTACAATAAGCAGTCAACACAAACTCATTAATGTTCATTAACATTTAAAGAAGATACTAATATGGACATCAGAGGGAAATGCAGAAAGTGGTCACAAGACTCCAGATTTCTCTGCTTTAAATTCAAGAATAGGTGAGGAGTAGCATTTTTACTTGAGTGCCAATTTATTCTAAATAGAAAACAGAAGTAATTATCACTTACAGTGCAGCTATAGGATAGAATTTAGACCTGAAACAAACCTTGGAGGCAACGCCCTACTTAAACAGATGAGGGTATTGAAACCCAGAGAGGTGAATTGCAGCCCCAAAAGTCTTACAGCTGATTAGTGTTAAAGCCAGGATTTGACTTTGTTTTGTATCAGGAGCGTATATCAGAAGTAGGGTAAAATTAATAGCACCAAATAAAGAGGGCTAACAACATACAAAGAAAAGAATAAAGCAAGTACAAATAAAGACTAAAAACAAAACTTCCTTACAATGTGGAAATTTTCAGAGTGGAATGACCCTGTGCTCCAAAATGCAACATCTTAACAGTTATTTTTTTCATTAAAAATGAGACTCTAACTCTGGTACATTTAAAACTCTATTAAACAGTTCTTGGAGCAAAAGGAAAATATGAACAAAAGTACAGAATTCTGAGAAAACAATATTAAAAATTAATATTCTGAGAATTCTGAGAAAACAATATTAAAAACACGCCATAATATTAAGGAGGGCATGTGATGTAATGAGCACTGGTTTTTTTTTTTTTTTTTTTTTTTGAGCACTGGGTATTATATAAGACTGTTGAATCACTGATCTCTACCTCTCAAATAATACATTATATGCTAATTAATTGAATTTAAATTAAAAATTTTAAAAATAAAATAAAAACATGCCATAGGAGAGTGTTGTGTGATGTAGATAAAACAATGCTTAGGAAGATTCATGGCATAAATATCTGTAAAAATAAAAATCAAAACAAAAAATGTTTAAAGTGAACTAATCCTCAAACTCAAAACACTGGGAAAATAAACAACAAAGTAAACTAAATAAAGATAGAAATAAGGCATTCATGATATAAAAACTGAAATTAACTGTTAGTAAACACAAAGAAGAATTAACAAATCAAGAATTTTAATCTTGAGATAAAGATCAAGAGAAGATTAGCACACATAATTTTTAAAACACAGGGGAAGAAAATAATATATACCCAAATAAGATATGACAAGGGGGAAATAACCATAAAAACAGGAAATTTAAAATAAAACAGGATACTACTTTGTACCTGGATTAAACAGGCAACCTTTTATGAAAATATAATTTACTAAAACTGAGCCCAGTAGAGACAGAAAAATCTTAAGGGCCCAACAATACATGAAGGAGGAAAATTGTTAAAGAGTTTGGTTAAGGGGCGCCTGGGTGGCTCAGTGGGTTGAAGCCTCTGCCTTCAGCTCAGATCATGATTCCAGGGTCCTGGGATCAAGCCCCACATGGGGCTCTCTGCTCAACGGGGAGCCTGCTTCCTCTTCTCTCTCTGCCTGCCTCTCTGCCTACTTGTGATCTCTGTCTGTCAAATAAATAAATAAAAATCTTAAAAAGAAAAAAAGAGTTTGGTTAAGCACCATGCCCAGATGACCTGATAGGGGAATTCTTCCACATCTTCAAACCTCAGATAATCCCAATATTTCCTAAATTGTTTCAGAGTACAGAAAAGGAAAATTTCCAAATGTGTTTAAAGAAGTAAATTAACAATAGTAAAATCCAGTAACGGCTTTACAAAAAAGGGAAGCCAGGGAAAGGTATTACTTACCAATATCAATGCAAAAAATTAAAGTAAAATGTTAACAAATATAATCTGATGATGCATGAAGAAGGTACATGATGATGAAGTAAAGTTTATTCCAGGAATGCAAATATGACTTACTAATCCATTTGTATGTTTTTTTGTATTAGGTCAGAGTCATCTTTATAGAGCCAAAAAAGTCATTTAACAACGTTCAACACTCATTCCTTTAAAAATGCTCAATAAAATAGGACTCAGTGCAAAGTAGCTTAACATGGCTAGACATTCTCACATGTGTATATACGTACCCCAAAGCTGAGCATCTTAATGGGGAAAATCTGGAGGCCTTCTCTCTATAGTCAGGAACATGAGAGGCATATGATTTAGAAAGTGTCAAAAAATTTTGTGTGCAGATCTTAATTTAAAACCCTGTAATGTTGGGACACCTGGGTGGCTCAGTTGGTTGAGCAGCTGCCTTCGGCTCAGGTCATGATCCCAGCGTCCTGGGATCGAGTCCCACATTGGGCTCCTTGCCCCGCAGGGAGCCTGCTTCTCCCTCTGCCCCTCTGTCTGCCTGTGCTCTCTCTCTCTCTCTCTCTCTGACAAATAAATAAATAAAATCTTTAAAAAAACAAAAACAAAAAAAAACCCCTGTAATGTTAAATCTTAATTGGAAATAACACTATGAACTAATTTTTTATTTAAAAAGGAAAACCTGTTTCCTGGCTCTGTCCACAGAATAGTCCTAGAAGGAATGATAACTCTGTGCTCTCTAGCACTGCGACTGTAATGTCTAACCAGGGCTCCTTCGAAGAATGGCCAGTTGTAGACTTGGGGCTGTAAATATTCAAGATGAGCTTGGAATATTTTATTGTGTGGGAAAGCAAAGAAGTTACCTAAGACTATTGGGACCGTGTCAAGAAACACAGGAGCTGTGTTTGAAAGGGCTGTCATTGGTCAAAGTTGAGAAGATTAGGGAATTACATGTAAAAATGAGTTAACTAAAACACAAAGAATGGGGACAAATGTATCATTTTATATGAACACTTTAATAGAGAAAGTCAGAAAGCTCATTGGACCCTATTGGATGAATCCAGAATTAGGGTCCTAGTTTGACTTTGAAAGTTAGGGACTGGAAGGAAAGAATGACACACTTATCCTGCTTTTTGTAAATCACTCGTAATACAGGTAGACAAGTAACCATATCTTGTGAGGAGAAGTTGTTCTTTATTTAAAAAAAAAGTCAACTCATAGGAGTGGAAACAATGATAGAACTAGAAAATCGTCATTTTACAGCTCTTGATGAAATAGGAGATGGAGGCAATGATTATCAGTGAATGAAGCCACTAGCTAGATGGGGGGGGGCGTTCTGATGCACAGTTCAGGCTGTCAGCACCTCAGTCCGCTGATGGATCACCAAAGGGGGGCCAGCGGACACTGCGGGCCTCCTGATGCGATGCACTGGGACGCACCCAGCGCCACCTGTGGAAGCTGAGTTTTCTCAAGCTTCTTGAGCTAACTTCTGTTTGCAGGAGATACAGGAGGGGAGGAAATTAAGCAGATGACACTGTGAGGAAACAGCAGACAAATCCAGAGTGGGGCAATTGAACAAATACAGCAAAGGGAAGGGCATTAGATTAATAAAGGTGGGGGTGACTCCTAGATTAAAGACGACGCACAGCTACGGGTAATACATTTGTAGGCTCTGGATCTTGATTAAAACCTGTTTGCATAAAAAGACATTTTTCAGACAGTCGGGGCATTTTTATTGAAGACTAAGTCTTATATGACATACCATTTTTATTTTTATATACCATTTAAATTTTATTATGTTTGATAAAGACATCGTGATTATGTTTTAACAATTCCACATTTATTAGCGAGATCTTTTAAAATACTTGAGTGGGGGCACCTGGCTGGCTCAGTTGGTAGAGTGTGCAAAGCTTGTTCTGGGGTTGTGGGTTCAAGCCCCACATTGGGTATAGAGATTACTTAAAAATAAAATCTTTAGAAATGAAATGAAAAGAAAAAGAAAAACTGGTGTTAGTGAAGTGAATCTTGACACTATTGAGTCTGAAGGATGGGTTCATATACAGGTCTTTACACTTCTGAGTATATTTAAAATATCTCATAATAAAAAAATATTTAAACTGTTGAAAGACATGTGCCATCCCAACAAGGGTAAATTAAGCGATCTTGGGAGGGGGACCGCCTCCTGAGGTAGAAGCACTGAGGAGAACAGTAAACTGGGTGACAAGGAATTTGGAAGAAACACAGGCAGCACTGTTCTAAGTGAGGGTAAGGTCCAAGATGTGAGGGGACCCCCACAAGTACCGAGGGTCAGGGAGCTTGTGGCTGTATCATTCGCATGGATATGGAAATTATCCAGGATGATAGGAGAGCCCCCTCCCAACATTTTATTATGAAAGTTTTCAAAAATACCACAGAGCTGCAAGAACGTTGGAGTGAATACTCTTCTATCCAGTACCTGGGTTCAATACCTTGCTTTACTTGTTTGATCACGTATCTGTCCATCCCCCCCACCCATCCATCCACCTTGCATTTTTGCCTCATTTCAAGTAAACTGCAGACATGAGTGTGCTTCTCTCCCGCAGGAGTTTTGAGGATTAGACGGGAGCATGTCCTTTAAACTGTTAGATACTATAGAAATACATGGTATTTTAAGTCTGGCTAGGAGGAGACGTTGCCTGACTTCAGGTTGCAAATGATGACTCGTTCTTGAGTCAGCTCCGGGAGCTGAGCCAGACCCAGATGGAGACAGGGCCACCCCTGCATTTCTCTGCTCAGCAGGAGCATGGGCCGTAGCTGCTGACTCCACACGCTGGCACAGAGCAGCCGCTCCTCCCATCCTGCCCGTCGCACACCCGCGCCTGCGGATGCAGACACTCTTCTGCTCTCCGGATACCAGCGACCCGCAGGCAGGTAAAGAAAGGCAAGCGCAGCATTTGCAGTGGAAGATTAAGGTGGCATATTCCAGAAGGGGCCTAGCAGTGATGCCAGTAACCCAGCCTTTGAAACATCCTGCTTCCTCCAGGTCGATTTTATTCCCTCTTTTACGTGCATTTGTTTCCTGAACTGTAGTTGTTTCTAATCTGAGGGGGAATAGGTCTAGCCTAGCTCTGGTACTTGTCTCTTGCCATGGGTAGGCTAGAAAATTACAGCTCAAGAAGTTCCAGGACGACCAGACTTATATTTTATTAAATGCTGAGACAGATGTTTTGTTCTCCTGATGAACCAACTTGAGCTTTATGTTCACTTGCATGGAGAAAGTGAAAAGTAACAGGAAAAATATTTGTAAATGTCACGTTGACTGGTCTCTGAAACAGGCCCAAGTGACAGTCTGGGCTCAGTAACTAATGTGATTTCTGACGCTGGGCACATTCGTTACCTGGCAGTGCCTCCGTTTCTGTATCCATGAATGAACTTGATAACATCCTGTCTGCCCCTCTCTTGTTTGTGAAAAAGACACATAAAGAGTAACAGAAGTGTAAGGTGGCAGGTCTGCCTTGACCAGCTGGGGGCCTGGACTCAGCATGTTAGCATTTAACCGCTTGGGTCCTTTCTATCTGTCTGGGGTCTCCTCTCCCTTGCAAGGTCCCCACCGGGCAGGAGAGAGAGAGGATGAGTCTAACACAGGGCCCCAGTGGCATGGGGGCTGGGGCTGCCTAGCCCTGCTGCCCGGCTCCAGGCAGGATCACATCGGGAAGAGATGAGATGGTTGGGAATGAGCAGAACATCTTGTCCTTGGAGAGTGCTTGCCAAGAGGGTAGGCTGAGTGAGGGGCGGTGGGGTGGTCCTGGGGTCCCTGCCTGGCTGGCTTCTGTCCCTGCACTGCACTCAGATGCCCGAGGTCACCTCCATTGTCTCTCACCCAGCAGTGGCTGGGTTACACTCTGTCTCTTCTGCTGTTGATTTTCCTCAGTATTTACCCAAAAGCATGGACTTGTTCTTTGTTGTCCCTCCCCACTTAGAATGAAAATGAGAGCTCCATGAGGACAGGAGCCTTATTTTATCCACCCTGTGTTCCCAGCACCTGGAACAGTACAGTGCCTGGCACATAGCAGACACCCAGTAAAAAGACTGTTGAGAGAGTGAATGAGTCAGAGCCAGTGGAACACAGTGGAAGACAAGGTCAGACAGAAGCCCCGCGCCCGGCTCCTACCGGCTGACTTCTCTGCCCCTTTCTGATGGAGACCCGATTTGTCTCTTGCCTGGTTAGTGGTTTGCTTCGGTATAGGATTCTAGCTTGAAAAGTACTTTTCTCTGAATCTGAAAAACATGTTCTATAGTCTCTGTATGAGTGTTACTATTGAGACCTCTGACACTATTCCAGTTTTTAAGCATTCATGCAAACTGCATTTTTCTCTGAAAGCTTCGAGCATCTTTATTCCTGGTAACATTTCACCATGATATGCATCATATTTTCACTTTGGCCAGGCGCTGAGAAAGTTCTTTGAACGTGGAAACCAGTATTTTCTAATTTCGAGAAAATGTCTTCTGTTGTTTCTTTGATAAACAACTTTCCTCTCTTCTCTCTGGGAATCCTGTTAATTTGATGTTGGGCCATCTATATGGTCCTGCAATATTTGATCTTTTTATATAGCTCTTTTTAAAAAACATTTTACTGCGGCATCTGGGTGGCTCAGCGGGTTAAAGCCTCTGCCTTCGGCTCAGGTCATGATCCCAGGGTCCTGGGATTGAGCCCCACATCGGGCTCTCGGCTCAGCAGGGAGTCTGCTTCTTCCTCTCTCTCTCTGACTGCCTCTCTGACTACTTGTGATCTCTATCAAATAAATAAATAAAATCTTAAAAAAAATTTTTACTTATGCTATTTAAGCATTTTTCAGACACCTTCCTTGTTGCTTGTGGTTTCTGCCTTTAACCTTGGGAAGTTTTCCTGAAATGTTTTCTAACCCTTAGTTATCACTTTATACGTACGTGCAAGTCACTAGTGAGTACCTGGAAGTCCCTTGAGCGAGCTGGTTCTTTCACTGAGAGAAAGGCTCTGTTCAGTGTGTGGGGTGTGGGGGCACACCTGGCAATCCAAGTGTCCCATATACTGGCATTCACTGACTACCCCTGCTTTTTCCCGCCCCCTGCCCCCAGCCCTGCCCTGCCCTGCCTTTGGTGGTTGGTTTCAGTGCCCCTGAGCCTTGAGTCTTTCCTGGGACTCAGAGCACACTGGTTTATGTGTGGCGTACCCTCTGCTGCCATGAGGCCGCAGTCGCAGCTTTTTCTCATTAGTTACTCCCCCTCATTACCCCTTTTCCAAAATATGTTGCTATCTCCCACTCACTGGGATCTTTTTTTTTCCTTGTGGCGCTGTATCTTTTTTTTTTTTGTCAGTGATTCAGGAGGGAGAGAAGATAACATGCATGTACTCTCCAACTTTTTAATTAGAGGTTTGCATAGGTGTATTTTAATAGTTCTAATCATGTAATTACGGATATATCACCTTAATCTTTGTAATCTACTCACATGAAAATGAAAATTCAAAGTGCTTATTGCAGCCAGCTGTTCACTTGGTCTAATTGTCTGCATTGGTACCGCCATCCCCTGGGAGCTATGAGCAAAATGGGGAATCTTCTTCTAAACCTGGGCTCCAGTGAGCAACAGTCCCCTTCAGAGTAGTGTCCATTCATTTACAGCCGAGGTGGCATGGCTCTGTGCCCTGATAGCATGAGACATTTCTTAAAACAGAAAACTACAGCAATGAAACCTTCAGAAAGTTCATTCCTAAATGTCTTATCTTTTTGTCAATTATTTAAAGAGGGTTGAAAAATACTTTCAAAGTTGTCAAAAGAAATTAACATAAATTTGGTTAAATTTAAACCATAAATATATGCCCTGAAAGACTGAGGTGTGAGTGTGGGGGTGGGGGTGTTGGGTTGTGCATATGTGTGCGTGTGGCAGTTGGAAGATAGATTAAGGAGAGAGCTTGAAAGGAAATGTCACATGATGTCACACCTCACTGTGTTGTTGATGGTTTTCAAATGGTTCCTCTCAATTGCTTAATTGACGGTAGAGAATGATATGCTGAAATAACATAGTGAGTTTCTTTTAAACATAACTTGTGATGACGATACATTAACATTTCGGTACATCTGCCCTGTTCAGGGCGATCCATAAGGTCAAACTCCGTCCTTGAGTTGACAGCAAACATTATGGAAGCAGAACCTCAGGAGCTGGCCCGTAGCTGGAAGCCGGACCTTGAGGCCTGGCGAAGATGCATTTGTGTGTTGTTACACAAATGTAACAACATTCACATAGGTTTAAAATTCACGAAGCTCTGATAATTTCCATCTTAGCTGCCTGTCAGACAAAGTAAATGTAAGTTTAGTAGTACCATTTTTTTTCTTTTTTGTTTGAAGGCGAAGTTAGTTGGCGTCCAGTGGGTTAAATGTAAGAGATCCTGTTCCCCATTCAGGAAATGCAGTTCTGTTTTCTCAGGTTGCTCTGTGACACTGAGTCGCCTGTAAATGTGATCTGGGCGTTCCATCATGCTCCTGAGATCTTACAAATGTGCCAGATGTATACCGAGTAGTAATATATTGATACGTTAACACATAATGAAGAAAGAGCTATTGAGGAGCTGGTATTCACTGATAGTCTTTTGACAGCATGGGTTTTAAAGCATCAGGTTTTTTGGTTGGTTGGTTTGTTTTTTTTTAGTTTTATTTGTTCAAGTAATCTCTACACCCTGCGTGGAGCTTGAACTTACTACCCTGAGATCAAGAGTTGAAAGCATCAGTTTTTAAAGGACAGCTTCTCCAACTGAATACATTTTCTTTTTAAAGATTTATTTATTTATTTATTTGACAAGAGACACAGCAAGAGAGGGAACACAAGCAGGGGGAGTAGGAGTGGGAAAGGGAGAAGCAGGCTTCCCGCTGAGCAGGGATCCCAACACAGGGCTCGATCCCAGGGCCCTGGGATCATGACCCGAGCCGAAGGCAGATGCTTAATGACTCAGCCACCCAGGCATCCCAAGAATACATCTTTTTTTTAAAAAAACGTGAACAAGGCAATTATTCAATAAAAGGACAGCTTTTGTGTCTAATTTCAGTAGTTATAACTTCAGTGTTTTTTTTTTTAAAGATTTTATTTATTTATTTGACAGACGGAGATCACAAGGAGACAGAGAAGCAGGCAGAGAGAGAGGGGGAAGCAGGCTCCCTGCTGAGCAGAGAGCCCGATGCGGGGCTCGATCCCAGGACCCTGGGATCATGACCTGAGCTGAAGGCAGAGGCTTTAACCCACTGAGCCACCCAGGCGCCCAACTTCAGTGTTTTTGTTACTGTACAGTTTGTCAAATTGAAATGTGCGAAAACAAAGTTAAGTAACTGCAGATCTTACATTCAAAAATTAATTTTAACTTTATTGGAATGATCTTCAGTACTTAAAATTCTGCAACTAGAATATGAATGATAACAGGCACGATGAAAGTGACAGAGTACCTCATATAGTTATTCCACATATATGTTCTTGTCTAAGTTATATGAGATCCTATTAGCCAGACTTGGCAGTGGTTAACATTTAAGTCTTAATTAGAAAGTCTTTTCATCAAGTGAAGCCAAATGCAAATCACAGTAAATGAGACTGTGCGGTTTATGAATCATCGTTGATAAAGTCCAGTTGCAGAGCCAAGGATTTTCCAGTTGAAAGGGAGTGCAGCTGGTCATGGGTTGTGTGGGGTGAAGGTGGGTGAATATGGCTGTGATGGCCATTCCAGTTACACTCACACAGGGGAGGAATGGGGGAATTGCTACATTTTTTGTGACCTCCTATGGCAGTTGGCCAGTGAGTTCTGAGACAGTAAATCAGAGAATCATAAAAAAAAATGATCCATATATCCCTTAAACACTTTATATTGATTAAATACATATAAATGCACATTCATCTACTAGTGTTTTTTTTTTTAAGATTTTATTTATTTATTTGACACACAGAGATCACAAGTAGGCAGAGAGGCAGGCACAGAGAGAGAGAGGAGGAAGCAGGCTCCCTGACAAGCAGAGAGCCTGATGCTGGGCTCGATCCCA
Organism: Martes martes; assembly: GCF_963455335.1. NCBI lineage: Eukaryota > Metazoa > Chordata > Mammalia > Carnivora > Mustelidae > Martes > Martes martes. The sequence goes on from NC_137894.1 coordinate 19,039,560, forward strand.
GGTCCCTGGGATTATGACCTGAGCTGAAGGCAGCTGCTTAACCAACGGGGCCACCCAGGTGCCCCTACTAGTGTTTTGATGTAGATTCCAGGCCTTTGCTCTGAATATGGATTTGTTCTTCCATTAACCACACAGCCATATTGCGGCTGGGATTTCTTGAAAGTAGAAAGAGCTGGATAGTCTGGGTGGAAGATTCTTTAAGACTTTTAGTAATTTCCCCTCCTCCTTTTTAGAGTTAGTTTCTTCCATACCAAATTTGACAGCATTTTGGGTATTTTAGTAATTTGCCTTCATCAGATGCTCCCAAGGCATTCGTTGAACAATTGTTTTGGTACCCATTCATCAGTTACACTGAAAAGTACAAATGAAACAATACAGTTGTCAAAGATCGTATTGTACGTAGCGCTCAGTTGATGAGAGCAGAAGTGTGTGTGTGCATGGTCTGTTCGTGTACAAGTGTGCATCTGTGCAAGCGTGCTTGTGCTTGCTTGTGTGTGTTGTGGGATTGGGGAGAAGCCTGAGGGCCCCGGGCAGGTGGCAGGTCCTCACTGGCTGTGAATGCTTCACTGAGAAGACGAAGAGCGGTAGCAGATCTGGCGAAACTGTGTGAGTGGAGTTCAGGTAAGAGTGCCTTGCTGTTCAGGTAGGAGCTTTTAGGAAGCCTCAGATGCTCTTGGTGAAGGCCCTTTTCTCAGTTACTCTCCTCTCCAAGTGGCAGCCATCTCCTCCCCGTAGCGGCCATCCCTCGCCTCCTAGGCAGTCCTCTTCTTCCTCCATGAGGCTGCTCCCATGTGGCAGAGCTTGACTACAAAGGGAGAGCCCCTCCTGTCTCTGTATTCTCTGACACCATCCTAGCCTCTGGCTCTTGATACCTGTTTGATGACACAGTCTCGGCAGCCTTCTGCTGTCTGACTTTCTCCAGACTTCCTGAGGCTAGTTTGCAGCTCTTTGCACTTTAGGTCTCCTGGAGGTGGGTCCGAGAGAGCAAATGGAGCAGTTAGAGAAGCACTCTATAGAGCACCTTCCTCTCTCTTTCTCTCTCTCTCTTTCTTTTTCTTTCAAGATTGACTTATTTATTTGAAGAGAGAGAGAGAGCGAGCACAGAGGGAGAGGGAGAAGCAGGCTTCCTGCTAAGCAGACTCACAGGACCCCGGGATCATGACCTGAACCAAAGGCAAACGCTTAACTGACTGAGACCTCCAGGCGCCCCCTATAGACCTCCAGGCGTCTTTCAAATGAGGCCATGTGAGAATCTGAGGAGGTTGGGCAGGAGGGGGGCTCTTATGAGTAGGGATGGCCAGAACAGTTAAATTGCAGCCGCCGAGGGGCCAGCAGCTTTGGATCCTGGGAAGGCCTCCATCCTCTGGGTTAGGGCATTTTGATTTGCCCAGGGCAGGAGCAGGAGTGATCCCCAGTGTGGCTCAGTGGCCCTGCCCGCTGGCCAGATCTGCACTTGCTTTTGCCCGGTGCTCGGGGAATCTTGAAGAGCAGAAACTTCAAAAGCAGAAGAGCACGAACTTTTCTTGGGGCACAGCCCCTGGATAGTGTGGGGAAAGCTATGTGCTCTTAATAGGAAAAAGTACTCCTAGATCCACAGCCTTTTCCTCCAGTTTCGGGAAGCTGAAAGACAGTAGGGGTAGAAAGAGGCAGCTCCTGATAACATCCACCCTTCCCGAATCCGTCCTTTCCTTTTCTTACCCATCTCTAGCCCACTCTGCTTCTCCTCTCCTCTCCCTTCCTTCTCTTCTGCTTGAAACTTGTGTCTGGACGCTGCTGCCTTGACCCTTCCTGACTTCTTTAGCACTCAGAGCTGAAGTGGTTTTTTGGCTCCAGATCTACATTTTCCTTAGCATGTGCCAAGAAACTGCCTGCTAACCAAGCTGTTTGGTGGCAGAGAGACTTGAGCAGAGGTGATAATGTGGCCCAGCGGTTCTCAGAGTGCTGGCCCTCAACCAGCGGCAGCAGCTCTGGCCCACCCCACACCTGCTGAATCCCAAACTCTGGGGGTGAGGCTCACACCCTGGGGGATGTTGATGGAGGTTAAATTGTGTGAACTGCTCATAGAGTGAGTGAGGCCTCCACTCCCCCAGTTTTAATTAACTTGTTCAGATTTGCGTGAAGTTCTTTGTAAACTCAGCCTCAAGCCCCTTTGCAACCAGACTGTAGCCCCATAAGGGCTCTAGAGAGAAACTCTGGACCCTGTGGATGTGGTGGCAGGAGATGCCTTCTCTAGAAGGAGTCTCAGACTCTGGCTGTGAGAAGTGGTACCGGGACAGCGGGAGGCTACTGCTATCCCCTCCCTCACTACCGTGCGGGAGAGAGAGGTGAGTCCAGGGCCTGATCTTCCTAGGAGCCTGGCAGGACAGTAGTGAGGGGGATGATGGAAAGGTTGTTATTCCCGCTTCTTGTCTTACAGTCTTTGAGAGATTTTTTAAACTTCAGAGCCATTTCAGAGTTAATGGAATCAGAGTTCTAGAAGAGTCATTTCTTTAAGAACAGTCTGGAAGGAAAACTGGAGGACCAGTTTCCTTGAATATAACCAAAGTCAAAGTTTGGCGGTGTTCTAACCCCGTTTCCTCCCATCAGACAGAGGAGTCTTTCTCTCTTGTCTTCCTGTCTCTTTCTGAGACTCACTCATTTGCTTAGTCTGCTCATTCTCAGCCCTATCTCTTTCTCTTCCTACCACTTATTTCTTAGACCAGTGGCTTGTAACCTTTGTGGCAAGCAAGAACCATGTGGGTGACTGTTACTGTTCAGTCTCCTACCCCACTACAGAGATTCTGATTTAATAATCTAGGTGGGACCCAGAAATCAGCCTTTTTGACAACACCCCCACATTTTGTCCCATGGACTGCTTTGCTGGTCCCTGGAATGGAATACGTGCTAGGATAATAGCGATTTATTTTAAAATTGAAACTTCTGTCATGCATTACTTAGGTAACAAAAGAAGATATTTTTAAAAATTTTGTTTTAACCACAGAAATTTTCGTTTTACTTAGAAATTGAATGAGAGAAGTGAGCAATTGCGTTGTTCCCGACCCAAGTTTGAGCGCCTCCGTGTGTCAGTCATGATTTTAACTTTGGAGAGGAAGAAAGAAATATACCAAAAAAACCTGTAAAGTTTCCACTTAACAAATGTTTCACCACTAAAAATATGTAAATTTGTTCCTCGATACGTAGTATCTGTATAAAAACGAGAGATGAAATTATATTTGTTGAAGGGGTAATCCATGCTGGTGAGTCAAATTCCTAATTTGTAAAAACCTCGAGTCATAGAAAGTGTTTTGAACATTCAAGAAAATTATCACTGTCTGGATTGCTGTCTTTAGTTTACTTCTCTCAGATATGCTAAATTCATTGGCTTCTGTGACTGAGGCGAGTGCCATCTCCCTGAGGTTTCCTGATGCCATGAGAATACAGAGAGCCGGCTTCTGTGGAGAGAGAAGGGACTCTGAGAAGGACTTTGAAGATTGTTTTCTCATCTGCTTTTTATTTTTATATGCAAACAGGGCCCTCTGTAGTTCATCTTATCTCTGTCTTTAGCCAGAAATACTTTGGCCCATAAAAATGAGGGAAAAAAATCTCCCGCTCAGAGTGACATAGGTGAAAATGTTAAGTATTCAGTTCTTTGAAGTGAAATCATTTATTTTTCTTCTTAGTGTAATTGATACCCCTTTCTGTTCCTTTCCCCTGTGTGTCCCCTCCACACTTCCCAGTCACCAAGCTAGAACCTTTGTTGTCATCTTTAAATCCTCCTCCTCTCTCACTCCCTACTGAATGCCAAGTCCAGAAGTGGCAATCCTTTTAAAGTGTCATGAATTTGTTGTGTTCTCTGTGCACTTAACTGCTCCTGCCCCGTCACTGTGCCCTTGAACATTACCTTTCTCCTCCTTAATCTTCTTAATCTCTCTGAGGTTATAGACCCCAGGAGTATCCACGGGCTCTCTTCCTGAAATGCGTGTACTCACATGTGTAGTACACCTACACACGCACACAATTTTGAAATCCTCTCAAGAGATCTGCAGACCCTGGTTAAGAAACCTTCACCAGAGTCATTTTCCTGCCTGTAATATCTCCTGCAACAAATAAATTCTTTGGGGTGCCTGGGTGGCTCAGTGGGTTAAAGCCTCTGCCTTCGGCTCAGGTCATGATCTCAGGGTTCTTCGGGGTGCCTGGGTGGCTCAGTGGGTTAAAGCCTCTGTCTTCGGCTCAGGTCATGATCTCAGGGTTCTGGGATCAAGCCCGGCATCGGGCTCTCTGCTCAGCAGGGAGCCTGCTTCCTCCTTTCTCTCTCCCTGTCTCTCTCTGCCTGCCTCTCTTTCTACTTGTGATCTTTCAAATACATAAAGATTAAAAAAAAATCCTAAGAATTTCTTTCATGATTAAAAAAAACAAATAAATTCTTCATATTTTTACCATTTATCATCTCAAAATAGATTTAATTCTGTCACTGCCTGCTTAAGGTTTTATTGACTTGTCTTTGCCTATAGAATAATGTCTAGTCTGTTAAGCAGAATCTTTAAGGACCAGGGTCTTCCATTACCTAATTCTGTTTCATTTGGCTTCCCTGCTTTCACCAACTTCCTACTGCTTTATTTACTATTCTCCAGATATATATACTGTGCGTTTGTAAAACTTTTTGCCTGTTCCTGCTGCTCGTGTAGAATGCTTACATCCTCAACCTCCTCTTCTTCGTCTTCTGAAAGCATCTTTCTTTTTCAACAATTGCAGTTCAGGAGACTGCCTGTTACTCCCTTGGGAATCTCTGCCCACCTTGGCTTCCTGTGCTCCTACAGAACCATCTACTTTGACTAGAACATTGGTTAGGTTGAACTATAAGAAATTGCTCATATTTAGCTGCTTTTAACACTTTATTCTTGAATTTATAGACAGTAGAATTCACTATTCTTGGTGCACAGTTCTGAGAGTTTTAACAAATGCGTTAACTTCTGTAGCCATCACCACAGTCAAGATACAGAACAGTTCCATCACCTGCCCCCAGAATATTCCTTCATGCTACCCCTCTGGAATGTTCTGTCCGGTTAATGTCATTTTTTATATTTAATCCAAAACACAGTAGTTGTCTGCTTATCTTTCTCATGAGATTGTAATCTTTTCAAGAATCCTAGAATCCAAGCCATGGCTGTTTTCCCATAGTTCCTAACATAGAGACTGGTGCATTTTAAGTTCCCAGGCCTGAGCCTTAGCTGAGTCAACACATGAATGCGTGGTTAACACAAATAATTAGGAGGGTTGCTTTAATTACGGCGGTGAACTTCCCTCCTCCTCATTTTCCTGCCTTTCTCTTCTTCAGCTGAATCTACTAATGGGTTCCACCATGCCCTGCTCAGTTCTTGAGTCAGTAATGATAGAAACAGCAGCCTTGACTCCTTCTGTCTCCAGATTCTGGAATCAAGTTAGGAGAGTGAGCAGATTGTAGCCACAACAGAAGGGGATAATAGCACTTGACTCTGGGAGTCCCAGACAGACCAAGTTCAGCCACTTGCCACTGACAAGATCCAAAGGCAGGGAGATGGGTAGTGGTTACATAAGAAAGGAATTTATTTCAGTGAGGCCAACACTGGGGAGAGGGTAGACTAATGGCTCAAAGACTGTCTGCAAAGTGCTAAAAATACCTCGAGGTTCATATAACAAGAATGGGGACAAAGGTCAGTGGATACCTGCAGGTGGGCAATGAAATCAAGTCATCAGACATCTTGGGGGTGAATCATGGGCAGGGTCTTGTTGGCTCGGGGCAGTCCTTATTGCTTGGATTGGGAGGTAGTTTTGGTTCCCACCAGGGGATGCTTTGCCCTCAGGGTCTTTTGCCTGAGTTAGGAGATATGCTGGAAGGAATTTAATCAGTCAGCAAGTCTGAGGTCACAATGAAGGTAGTTGACATCCTCTTTCAAGATCTGGTGTGCTTTATGCCAGCTCTGAGTGCAAGGCATTTGGATGACCTCTCAGTGGCAATGGGCAGCTGCTGGCTCAGTGGCTTGCAAGTACCTTTCAAGAGAGACACCACTGCAGGTCAATGTATGCAGGAAGAATATAACCTAATCTTAATCTTTTTTTTTAAAGATTTTATTGATTTATTTGATAGAGATCAGTAGGCAGAGAGGCAGGCAGAGAGAGATGGAGAAGCAGGCTCCTTGCTTGTGGAGCAGAGAGCCCGATACGGGGCTTGATCCCAGGACCCTGAGATCATGACCTCAGCCAAAGGCAAAGGCTTAACCCACTGAGCCACCCAGGTGCCCCAACTTAATCTTAATCTTAATCTTTATTTGCTTCTCTGCTCTCAAAATTGTTCTGGCACCACTTACTTGCCTCTTGTGCTCTGAAAGCAACAGAGCTACCTGGAGCTGCAGGTGCCAGCTAGTGACCTGTTACCAGGCACCCTGGGATCTCCAGTGCCTCCGTTACTGTCACATGGGTGCTCTCCCTTCCTGTCTTTCAGTGGTCATTGGCGCAATTGATACCAGCTCTGGTAATGTCTTACTCTCTCTCAGTGTGTCCCATTTCATATAACTGATCATCTATCATCCACGTTTGAGTAGGGGCCTCCTGTACCTAGAGCGTGTTCTTTTCAGGAGCAGAGGTAATAACTCTCCTATCTTTAGAGCTCTTGAACTAGGGTTGATGTTAGCCATTAGGCATATCAGTCATGACCAACACTGATTTCGAGGTCTGTTTTTTGGTCACCAGTATTACTAACACAGTTTGTTAGAAATATAGCACAATATAAGTATTTTTAACTTTGATAAAATACTACAGAATCTTCTACATGCAGGTAATAAGCATAATCTCTGTTGCTTGATTTAATTAAAATACTTTTCTTCATATAAACAGCCTTTAAAAATGTAAAAGCAAACATGTGGTATCAGAACATAGTTTAGAAGTGGAAAGGTTAAGGGAGTGGTGAAAGTGTTCAAAAACAGGGCTGTGTTTAGGACTTCCTAGCGATAGGCCAAACACTTTGGCAAAGATTCAGGTATTGTAGCAATGAAGTTGGGTGGGGTGAACATAGTAAAGTCACTCTTTCCACTTTAGTATTTAAAAACATAAGCAGGCTTTGATGTTAAAGAAGAAAGTAAGTGTGCATAGAAAATAAGTACTGTGTTTCTTTTTTCTCGGGTTTCTGTGACATTATAACATTTCTTAGTATAAGAGGCTCTGTCTCCAGTGCCTGCTATTGTTTTGCAAGGAAAGTAGGCGTTAGATATCAATTCAGATTTGGGGAGGTGAGTAACAGTTCAAATTGTTTTTCCAGATAAGGCGTTTTCTCCAGTGGTTTTTAGTAGTACAAATAAACAAATATCACATTGCTTTTTAGAGTGTTTTCCGATTTCGGTGCAGATATCCCAGCCCTTTGTGGAACACGAGTCTGGATCATTCTAGAAACTCTGCTTTGACGGAGATAAATGATAACTTAAAAAAAAAATACTTAAAAGGCTAAGTTAGTTTCCCACTTCTACCTGCTACAGCTTAACCCATAGATGGGTCCCTGGCTACGCATACGGCTGAGGCTGACCCTGGGAAGCTTTAGCCACCCCACCCGTTGGGGACCTGGATTCTAATCTATAGACTGCAGTTTGGCACCGTGGTATAGAGACAACGCATTTGGTGGGGAGGGGTGCTCGGCTCCCCTCAGAACTCTGTGTGAGCAGGGTGCGCAAGCCGGAGGTGTCCCGGGGCATGTCCTGAGAGCAGCAGCGGGTCTTCACACAGCGGGTCTTCACACAGCGGGAGACCCGTCTTGTACCCGGAGCTGTGGAGGACGGAGGCACTGTGGAAGATAACAGTTTCTGACTCCTAAGCATTTCACGCAGAAATGGGTTTAAGAGCATCAGAATGCCCTTCTCTCTGGATTATCATATTGAAATGTCATTTAAAAAATTATCTTTCCTACGGAAGGGTTTACACCCCCATAAAGCAATCAGTTGTTCTTATTCGTGAATTAAGGAATCACCTTCCTGCTACAAGAGAGCTGTAACCAGATCTCGGAGGTTTGGAGGTGAGCAGGATGTCGAGCACGGAGGTGAGCAGGGAGAGCTGGGAGCCGAGGGAGGAGGCCCGGAGAGGGCCAGCTCAGAGGGTTTGGCTCAGGTGGGTGCTGAGGTGCCTCCAGGGGAGAGAAAGGAAAAACTGAAGAACAAAGGACACTAAGGATAAACTTTACTTTTCTCATTTTACCTTTGACCAACTCTAACCATAAGGAAAGTATTAGACATTTGTTTTGAAGAATGTGGAATTAAATGATTGTCCAAGTCGACAGTCTTCCCAGACAGAAATCTTCCTACTCTGGGATAACATATTGGTAGAAAAATCCCAAGAAACCTCCCTTTCGGCATCCTCAGGCAGAAATAAGGCCTGCCGAGCTTGCCTCGGTGCTCGCTCAGTACGCTCCAGCCATCCCCACTGCTCTCACCCTTGGGTCGGGGGTTTGCTCCAGGCTCCTTTGATGATTAAAATGCTTAGGTTTGGGGCGCCTGGGTGGTCAGTGGGTTAAGCCTCTGCCTTCGGCCCAGGTCATGATCTCAGGGTCCTGGGATTGAGTCCTGCATCGGGCTTTCTGCTCAGCAGGGAGCTTGCTTCCCCCCACCCTTCTCTCTGCCTGCCTCTCTGCCTGTTTGTGATCTCTGTCTGTCAAATAAATAAATAAAATCTTAAAAAAAAAAAAAAGATGCTAAGGTTTACTCCTTTTTCCTTTAAAAAATTAATTTAGTGAAGTAGCTCTTCTATACCCATGCCAGCTGGGTATACTGCTGTTCCATTCTGCCACTAACCACCCAGAGTTAGCACAGACCCCAGGAGTTAAGGACCTGCTTCCTGCAGACTGGTCCTCACTTCCAATGCCAGCCTCACTCTGGAGGTCCCAGATCACCTGCACTTCTGACCATCTGGCTGTAAATATTCCCAGGACCCCCTTGGGCTTCATAACCTACTGGAGCAACACACAGAACTCAGGAAAGCACTGTACTTACAGTTTAAGTTTTATTATAAAAGGTGCAAATCAAGAGGACCAGCCAAATGCAGAGACATACAGGGCGAGGTCTGGGAAGGAAGCACAGCTTCTGTACCCTCTCCTGGTTGAGTCAGGGCGTGTGACCGTCGTGGTATGTTCCTGTGTTCACCAACTAAGAAGCTCCACTGAGCTTCAGTGGCCAGGGTTTTTATTAGGGCTTCATTACATATGTAAGATTGATTGAACGTGATTGAACTCAGTCTTCAGCATCCCTCGGGAGATGGGGTGGCTGAAATTTCCAAACTTCTCATCACAAGGTTTCTCTTCCTGGTGGCCATCCCCGTTTGTACAGCTCTGCAGGGTCCCACCCGGAGTTCCCTCATTTGCATAGCAAAGATACTCCTCCCTCTCCAGAAATTCCAAGTGTTTAAGAAGCTCTGTGCCTGAAACCTCAGACAAAGTCTTTTTTACACCACAGTAATGCATTCATAGTTTACTAAGTCAGATAATACTACAGGGTTTAAATGCCTTCAACTTTCAGCTTTTTCTTTGGAATTGACTTCTAAATTGCTATGTGACATGCATATTCTGATTTTTTTCTTGATTCATCTGCCTGAGATCTTTATGATCCTTGGACTTTCTGTTTGGAAGGTGGAGAAGTAGCCCTTTTACCCTGTGCTCAGGTCCTTCCCTGACACCTGCCTTCCTCCCCCAATTCTGAGTTCATATATTGTAACTACATAAATATTATTCACTGCTTTAGCTAAGTAGTATATTAGTAGTATCTTCCTTTCTTGTGCAAATGTTAATTTTTCGTGGACTTAAAAATTGTCTCGTTTTTTAATTTGCTTCATTTTCTCTGCATCTCTTATTACGTCTTCTTAAACTGAAGAGACTACACAGAATGCTTCTTAATGTTCTTTTTCACGTAGTCACAAAGCTTTTGTCGCTTTTCCCTGGGGGCCTTTCCAGAGCCCCACCCTCCAGCTCAGGTCTGGATGTGTCCTCTGCAGGACTTGGCACAGCCGTTGTTCCTTGCTTGTCCTTACACTGTCATCCTGGGCATTTCCTTCACCTCGCCTGTTTCTTGGCTCCAGGGAGGCCTTGTCCATTAACTTTCTGAGAAAGGGTACTTATGAGTTTATGATGTTTTCTGCTACAGGTAATAGACAATTAAAAGTGACTTAAACAGGACATTTCTTACATCAGGCAAGTCTGGAGTTAGGATGGTACAGCATCGCTCGGGGATATTTTCAAACCCAGTGTTACGGGATGTTTGTCCCCTTAGCGCTGGTGGTTCTTGGTCACAGCACTTTGAAGAATGAAGAGTAGACCAGACCAGACGACGAGTGGTGGGCATCAGAGCAAAGTTTATTAGGTGAAACTATAAAGCTCCTGGAAAGGGAGGGAGACCCAGGAGACCTGAATGGGTTGCCCTTGGAGTTTCTAAGTTTAGGGCTCTTTTCTAAGTTGAGCTTTTTTGCAGAATTTTCTTAAGCAATCAGGGCTTTGATCATGTTTCTCTCTCTTAGGTTAATGTCTCTGGGCTGATGGTCTTTTATTTTTATTTTTTGCTGACATCTGGGGACTTATGTCTTAACTGCCCCCTGCCCAAGATACTGACAAATGCCCTGTGGTTAATTGTCTTATTTTAGGACGTTTTGCAGAAGTCATTTCTGCAAGGACTACAAAGCAGAATGTCAATGCGGTCCCGTCAAAGCTGCAGAACAGGACATCAGTGCTGTTTTTTGGATTTTTTTTTTTTTTAAGATTTTATTTATTTATTTGACAGAGAGAGACATAGCGAGAGAGGGAACACAGGCAGGGGGAGTGGTAGAGGGTGAAGCAGGCTTCCTGCTGAACAGAGATCCCGATGCAAGGCTTGATCCCAGGATCCCGAGATCATGACCTGAGTGGAAAGCAGATGTTTAACAATTGAGCCACCCGGGGGCCCATCAGTGCTGTTTTATCATAGCTGTCCTGATTCCATATTTTCTTGTTGGGGACCTTGGCCCTGACCACATTAAGTGTCCAGTTAACTCCTAATGATGTAGTTTTGGAATGTAGCTGAGGTTTGGTGGGGTGAGGTCTGGAGCTGACCACCAAGCAAGAATTCTTGAGACATCTTTGGTGCAAATGGTGCTTTTATTAAGGCACAGGGACAGGATCCCTGGGCAGAAGGAGCTGCTATACTCTGGCTGATAATCTACTTGGGAGCTGGGGGGAGGGGGAAAAGGGAGGTTTTCAAAAGAACTTACATATACTAAAGAGGACCTACCAGATCCTGGAGGCCTTGCCACCGTCCAAGTTCAGGTGATTTTTCCCTCTAGTTAAGGTATTACCACTAAGACAGTTGGGAGCTTTCTGGAGGAATGTCACACATATCCCACCCCAGAGTATGGGGGCGGGGGGTTGCAGGAGGGTGCCCGCTTGTGCTGTGTCCTCAGCTTGGCTTCTGCTCCCTCCTCACTAACATCAGGTCTTTTCAGACTTTCACCTCTTTGAGCCTCGATGTGAGGGTTTGGCCTGGTGCCATGGTGCCATGCTGCAGGGGTCCTATGCAGAAGGAGGTTACCTGGAAGTGAAAAAGGAGCCATTTTCTCTGGTGAGCCCCATTTGGATCCTTTCTGGAAAACTTCTAGCTACCTTCACTTCACATCTCAGACCATAGCGAAGGGAATGGAATGGCCATAACTGGCTTCTAATAAGGATTCACCACCCTCCTGGGGCTGATACCCCACCTCCTTCAAAACAGATGACCACTTAATATGTGAATAAAATTGGGGTTTTTCAGCAAGTAAGAAGGGGGATGGCTGTTGGGTAGGCCATTAGCAGTGGCTGCTGTGGTACCAAAGAGTCGGTTGAATGTCTGAGAACATGTTTATGTCACCTGCCCACTTGATAGTTTCGCTGAGTATAGTATTCTAGGTGGGAAATTAGTTTCTCCTAACTCTGCAGGAATCACTTAATTGTTTTCTAGTTTTCAGCATTGTCACTGAACCCAGTGGCGTTCTGATCTTTGGTCCTTTATATGCTCTAGTTCTTTCCCTCTCTTTGGAAAAATTTAGAAAAAACTCTTTATCCTTAGTATTCTGATATGCAATGACGTCGGTCTTTTTAAAAATTCATTGTGATTGGCACTTAGGACTAGAAAATGTCTTCCAAATTTGGGGAAATTGTTTAGTGGTATTTCCTGTCTCTCTTGTTGGGGCCCCTTGGACTGATCTTTTAATTTTTTTTTAAAGATTTTGTTTATTGGGGCGCCTGGGTGGCTCAGTGGGTTAAAGCCTCTGCTTTCGGCTCAGGTCATGATCCCGGGATCCTGGGATCGAGCCCTGCATCGGGCTCTCTGCTCAGCGGGGAGCCTGTTTCCCTTCCTCTCTCTCTGCCTGCCTCTCTGCCTGCTTGTGATTTCTGTCAAATAAATAAATAAAATCTCTAAAAAAAAATTAAAAAAAAAAGATTTTGTTTATTTATTTGAGAAAGAGATAGAGAGAGCCCACACTCACAGTGGAGGGGGGAGGTGCAGAGGGAGAGGGAGAAGCAGACTCCCCACAGAGCAGGGAGCCCAACTTGAAGCTCCATCCTAGGACTCTGAGATCGTGACCTAAGCTGAGGGCAGACACTTAACTGACTGAGCCACCCAGGCATCCCTATTTCTTTTTCTTTTTAATCTTTAGTTTCCCAACTCTGTCCTTTTATTTTTTTCTTGTTATATGAGATAATTTCTCAATTTTATCTTCCAAATTTCCATTGATTTTTTCCCCCCTCTCCCATATTTTTAGCTTTCAAGAGCACGTTTGTTCTAGGGCTTTTTTAAAAAGAGCAGTAAATGACAAGAGGAATGGATGATGTTATGTGATGGGTAGAAATTCCAGGGAACTTGTTCTGCAAGCAGGGGAATTAAGGTTGGTTCCTGTGAGGTGAATCTCGGCATCCCTGAATGGGTAGGCAGGTTGCTTAGTAAAAGAAAAGGAAGTTGGAGGAACTTTGGGGAGCTTGGGAGGAATGTAACAGAGGCCATGAACAAAAATGTGGTGAATAAGTTAAAACAACAAAATAGGTGGCTTTGAGAGCTTCATTAAAGCAGTTTGCTATTTGTCTCAAATTAACATTCTTAGATTTTTCAGACCCCTGTATTTGTTACTACTTTTAAATGACATTAACTCTTCATTCCTAATTATAAAGGTAATGCACATTTATTGTAGAAATCTTGGAGACTGTAAGACATCACAAAGAGGGGCACCTGGGTGGCTCAGTCAGTTAAGCATCTGACATTTGATTTGGGCTCAGGTGTGATCTCAGGGTTATAGGTTCAAGCCCCGCTTTGGGCTCCTGCACTGGGCATAGTATCTACTTAAAAAAAAAAAAAAAAAAAAAAAAAAAGAGGGGTGCCTGGGTGGCTCAATGGTTTAAAGCCTCTGCCTTCGGCTCAGGTCATGATCCCGGGGTCCTGGGATCGAGTCCCGCATCGGGCTCTCCGCTCAGCGGGGAGCCTGCTTCCTCCTTTCTCTCTCTGCCTGCCTCTCCACCTACTTGTGATATCGCTCTCTGTCAAATAACTAAATAAAATCTTTAAAAAAAAAGAAAGAAAAGAAATCACAAAGAAAAACATAAAAATTGTGTATAATCTGACCTCTCAGAGATACCTGTTATTAATATTTTAGTGTTTTGTGGTATATCTAATAATATATGAATGTGCTGTATGTTTCTATATACTTTTTAAAAACAAAATTAGAATCATACCACAAGTTGTTTTTATACTGTTGCTTTCTCCTGTTAATAGTACAATTCACATCTTGAATATTTTTGACATGAGCTATTTTTTCAAGATAATTTTTTTCTTTGGAATTCTTTTTAAATTAATAGACTTTATTTTTTAGAGCAGTCTTAGGTTCACAGCAGAGTTGACAGAGAGTACAGGGAGTTCCCATGTACCCTGAGTCCTCCCACACCCCATCCCAGATAACCTACCAGGCTATCAACAGCTGTACCTGGGTGTTGTGTTAGTTACAACTGATGAACCTACGCCAACACATCATTATCACCTAGTTTGTAGCTTATATTAGGGTTCCCTCTTGGAGCTGTTCCTTCTGTGGGTTTGGACAAATGTACAATGACATGTATCAACTGTTATAGACCAAACAGAAGAGTTCACCACTCTCAAATGTCCTGTGCTCCAGCTCTTAATCCTTTTTCACATCCCCTCAAGCACCTGGCAACCCACTGCCTTTTCCAGAATGTCCTATAGTTGGAATCCTACAGTATGCAGCCTTTTTCATACTGGTCTTTTTCTCTTAGTAATACACATTAAAGTTTCCTCCATGGCCTTACAGTTCATTTCTTTTTATCACTGGATGATATTCTGTTGTATGGCTGTACCACTCTTTATTTACCCATTCAGCTGTTTTCGAAGGACATGTTGCTTCCAAGTTTTGGCAGTTACGAAAAAGCTGTTAAAACATACGTGTGCAGGTTTTTATGTGGATGTAAGTTTTCAACTCTTTTGGGTAAATTCTGAGGAGTATGATTACTGTATTATATGGTAAGAGTGTAAGGTTTTGCAGGCGAGGTAAACACAACACCAGGCAAGGTAGGCGCAAGGCAAGATTTATTAAAGGCACTCTCCGGCGAAATTTCAGGGCTCAGGAGAAGGGGAGCCAGGAAAGTCGCGCAGGAGGTGGGCACCCTCGGCGACTCCGGAGAGGGGAATGGGGGAAGTCGCACTGGGAGGGAGTTGGCCGGGGTCTTTTATCGGGCCAAGGTAGGGCATGGGCTCACATCCATATCTGGTGACCGGAAGGTCTGGGGTGAGGGCGGTCCGTGATGGGCAGTTCCCAATTTGGAAACTCCTGGGTGGAGAGTTTCAGTCTCCTGACGGTGACACGGAGGTCACAGTGAGGGTGGCGGGAAAGTCCGCCATCTTGGAGAGGGTTGGCGGGAAGATCCGCCATTTTGGAGCCCTGGTTTCCCAGCCGGCTCATCAAAGAGTATGTTTATTTCATAAGAAGCTACCATACCGTAGTTTACTTGACTAATTTCAGATTTTTAAACATTTTGATTCTTTTCAGTTTTAACCCTAGGTTTAAAGTTCTTTTTTTGAAATCTTTACATACATTTCTAGTCATTTCTTTAATACAAATTCCTCAGATTGGAATTGCTGCATCAAAAAGTCTGGTTATCTTAAAATTGTGTTTGATAAACCTTCTAAAATCAGCTTTTCTAAAGGTTGTATACTAACTTATGCTTCTAACAGCAGGATATGCGAGCGACTACTTCCCATACTCTTCGTAACGCCATATATTACAGTATTCGTCTTCCCAGGACTGCTGTAACAAAGAGCCACAGGCTCAGTGGCTTAAAACTACAAATTCATTCTCTCACAACTAATGGAGACTAGAAATCTGAAGTCAGGTGTCAGCAGGGTTGGGTTCCTTCCAAAGACTCCAGGGAAGGATTCTTCCTTGCTTCTTCGTATCCTCTGGTGGCTCCTGGCAATCTGCTGTGTCAAGTCTCATCTCACCTTTGTCATCATAGGGCCTTCTTACCTCTGTGTGTATCTTTGTGTGCTCCATCCTCTTATGAGGATACCAGTCACTGGATTTAGGGCCTCTTAATCTGGTATGACCTCATCTTTATTAATTACATCTGCAAAGACCCTATTTCCAAACAAGTCACATTCTGTGATTGCTGAGGGACACAAGTCTTGGGGAAAAAATTCAGTCCACTAGGATAATCTTTGCATTTTTTTTTTTCTAATCAGAGTATGGGGCTGGGGTGGGAGGCATCCTATTTTTGTTTTAATTTGCATTTCTGGGATCACAAATGATGTTGAAGTCTTTTGATAAGGTCATTTGCATGTATTTATTGTTTTGTAAATTGTCTGTAGCCCTTGCCTGTTTTTCATTTGAATGGTTTATCCCAACTCATCAAATTCTCTGGAATTTATTTTTATTTACAAAAAGAGGTTAGAGATATCTTCCTCTTGCACCTGGCATACTCCCCTCTAATTGTGTACCAAATCTGGTCACTTCTCTCAGCCTCTTCCACTGCCTGCAAGCTCTGAGCCACTCTTGTTTCTCCCAGGAATCATTGTAGGACCCTTGTATAGTTTCCCCGGACTCCACCCAGTCTGATCTCAGCACAGCAGCCAGAACAATCCTTTTCAAATGTAAATCGGATCCTGTCACTCCTCTGCTCAGCACCCTTCAATGGCTTCTGCTCACACGTGGAACAAAAGCCTGAGCCCGAATCCTGGCCTGCAGGTCCCTTGTGATGGAGCCTCCTCCGGGTCCTTTCCCACCCCTCCCTCCACAGCCTCCCTCCCTCCTGTTTATCCAAACACAGCTACTGATCTAGGACTTCAGGCACTGAAGCCTCCGAGGAGTTCAACTTTGCACAAATGTGCTCTGGTTATTTTAGGCCTCACACACGGCAATAAGAGGTCAAAGAGCTGATAATGGAGCTGCCCCCAGGCGCTTCTGTTCCCAAGCTGGGCAGCTCGGTTTGCAGGCTGGGCAGTTTGTCTTCCGGTTACCTACTACGAATACATGTGTTGATTTGGTTCCCATGAAAGAATTTCCCATTGCTGTGATCCACTTAGGTTGCTGCTTGTCACCAAAGTGCTACTCTGACTTCTGGAGGGGAGAGGAAAGAAATACCTTAAAGACTTGTAAAGGGAGATTTTCTGATTTTTTAAATATTTCGAAAACTTAGTAAGATTGAACACGTAATATTGAGCAGTTAATAATTTCTCAATGAGTAAGGCTTTGATCTTTATCTGCTGTTTTTACCAAATGGTAAGGAGATCTTTCTAGATAAAAATACTTATCATGCCATTAGAAGTACATTTGATCCTGGAATAAAACTAAATATTACATTTATGGCATGCATGGTTTGTGCCGTTGTAAAAGACTCATCTCGAGCTTCATGTAGAACAGATGCTACATAGATCAGTTAGAAGGTTTTGCCTCAGGCAGCCTCACCCACGTATGGAGATGGGAGATGCATGAGAACAGGGTGAAGGGGGCCCGGCAGGTGTGTTTGTGAGTAGCCTGGCTTTGTTTACAGTTCCTGGGCTTGCCTGTAAATCAGTTAGGTCAAAACCTGGCCAGTTAGATAGAAAAGATATTTTTCATAAATGAGGCTCACAGTTGTTTTGTTTTTTTCCTTAGAAGTGAATAGCACATAACAAGTGAGATGTTAACTAAATTGTTGGTTTCTACATTCTCTGGTTCTTATCAGTTTTCTTTGGCTTGAACTATTCCCTTTAGGGCAGGCAAATGGTCCTTCAGTGCAGTTTATTAAGTAAAGGAATTCCCATCCTAACGGAACTGGTTCACGGCAAGAAGGGAACATTAATAAAGAATAGTTGCTATGTTCCTGATCATTTCTTAAAGGTGTTTGTAGATAGGACTAGGACTCTATTCCCATAAATCTAAATCAGTGTTATTAAGCCTGACCCTTGATTGTTTTCCATATAATTAACTGAGTTTATTTTATCCTTACTGTTCACTAAACATTTCTTTCTCCATGTGTACTATAGTTAGAATAAAATACAGACTAATGACACTATTAGCTTACATTTTCTCAAGTGGTAGAATGTGTAACTTTCAAATAACCAGCAAGCAGAAAGAATACAATGTTGCATTTCTTTGAGTGGAAAGGTTTTAAACATGTAAGCATTTCCTTATGCACTATTTGTTGGTTTTCCCTTTTCCAATTTTCTTACAAAGTAAATCTTCAGAGATCTCCATGATTGAAATTAAAGAACCAAATGTGACAGTCAACAATTTCATTTAATATCTGGATTTTTTTCCTATTTATCTTCTGATTTTTAGAAATAGAGCTCTGTTCAGAATTGACGTGAACGAGAAGGTTAACACAGAAATTAGTGGCTTATTTTCCCATATTATTTAAAATTTTTGTAGTTTTAAAAATTTCCTCTTACTAAGAAGAGCAAATGAAATACAGAATTATGGGCTGGTACTAAATATGTGTGTAATGTCAAAAGATCTGATTCATGATTAGCCACTAACCAAACATGTCACCAATTTAGTAATGTTATTAAAAGTGATACTTAATCACTGCAGAGGATCAGAGTACACCAGAAGGTTCTGTGGTTCTTGGGATCTATGGCAAGCCCACAGGAATTGCTTAGGGATCAGACAGCTATATGGTTCTGTAGAATTTTGCTTTGGAGGTCTATAATGCAAAGCTACGCTGCTGATTAGCACAGACCAAACCAGGTTTATAATTGTGAAAGTAAGAACGGTCAAACCAAATAACAACTGCGTTGTCAAGGAACATTTGGAAGGAACTCGAATGCATTGCGGTGTCTGGTGACCTGCATCTTGGTGCTCGGTTTTGTGGCACACAGAGCAAACAGTGTCTGTTTCATTAGTAGATGGTCATTATTCCATGTGGGGCAGCCATTCCTTCAACTTCCTGTCTTTCTCTCTAGCCTTTCCCCCAGTCGTCGTAATTCCAGTAGGTTCTCCTCTTGTGAAGGCCACCCACTACTCTGCTGTCACCTACTCCGGGAAGCCATCAGAGTCCATCACACGCTCCCTTCCCGACTTTCAGATCTTAAGGTGCGTTCCTGTGACTGCTATTGAACCTTGAAGTACAGAGGAATATTTCTTTCTCTCCCTGGGTTGTGAACTCCTGCAGGGTGGTTTCCACATGTTACCCCATTTATAGCTCTAGACCGAGCAGAGTCAGAGCCAGGTAAAATGTAGACATCCGATAGGGTGTGTTACTTTGAAAGCAAATAAAATTTGAGGGCTCCTGTACCAGGCACTGGGCTGTGTGCTTTCATATAATCATTACTCATCTGATCCTCAGAGGCAGAAGTTAAGTCCCACGTGCCGGTTAGGCAGTTAGGAAGTAGAATGTGAATCCCATCTGACTCTACTCCCAGACCACCTCATTAAATGACGGGGCCCATGAGATTATCATGTGACTAAAGACTTGCAGGGTATCGGGATTTTGATCAGGATTGTGTTGAATCTGTACATCAATTTATGGAGTGTTACCAACTTAACAATATTAGGTCTTCTAGTCCTTGAACATGGGATGTTTTTCCTTTTATTAGGTCTTCTCTAATTCCTTTCAATGATGTTTTACTGTTTTGAGGGTACAAGTCTTGCAAATGCTTGGCTCAATTTATTCCTAAGTATTTTATCTTATTTTTTTTACGCTATTATAAACGGAATTGTTTCTCTTTTCTTTTTTAAGATTTCATTTATTTATTTGACAGTGAGAACACAAGCAGGGGGAGTGGGAGAGGGAGAAGCAGGCCTCCTTCTGAGTGGGGAGTCCAGATGCCGGACTCCATCCCGGGACCCTGGGGTCATGACTGGAACCGAATGCAGATGCTTGAGGATTGACCCACCCAGGCGCACCATGCAATTGTTTCTTATTGACTACTATTTTTAAGTATATAAAGTGTTACAGATTTTTATACCCGTTAGATACAGATTTTTTTTTTCCTAGTTCATAAAGGACAAGATACAAGGAAATGGAGTTCAGTTGGAAATGAGGGAGTTCTTTCTGAGAATTAAGATCAAGGGAGACTCTGGAGTTTGAGTACTCGATGGTTAAGAAGAGAATGGACTGCCGTCCAGAGGAAATACCTCAGTCTTCCCGTTCTCGTTCCAGTTCACCTAATCAGACTCTTACCTCCACCTCTTCCGTGAAGCCACTCTCCTGAAAGTCACCAGTGACCTTCGTGTTACCAGATTCACAGTCCTGTCAGTTACAATGTTCAGTTCATTATCATCCTCCTTGTCCATCCTAATGATCCTCACCAGTACAGACAAAACTCCCTGCTCCTAGGATATACTCCTAGGACCCCACACTCCTCTAGTTCTCTTTCTATTCTCCTGTGGCTCTTTTTCATCTTCCAACACCTTAATGTTGGGTCTAGGACTTCCTTTTTCTATCCATACTCACTCCTTTGTTGACCTTATCCAACCTCATGACTTACCAAATGCCATCTAAATGCTGTTGACTCTCCATTTCACATGTCTGATGTAGACCTCTGCCTTGTTTGTCAGTATTATACATGTCTACCCTTTACGTGTTCTGGTACCCCAGTGTTTTTTATCTTGGTCTATAGTAACCTCATCCTTTTACTTGCTCAGGTGGGAAATCTTGGGGTCATCCTTGACTCCTTCCTCTCTTACTCTGCTTGTACCCAGCTCATCAGCAAATCTCACCTTGGTCACACCTTTGGAATAGATCCATTATGTGACCGGAGCTCACCATGTCCATTTACCGCCCTAATTTAAACTGTCCTCATCTTTTTCCGGGATTGTCATGCAAACTTCTTAGTAGCATCTTGCTTTCACTTTTGCACCTCTTACCATTGTATTCCCAGCACTCTCTTCAAAGAACCTGGAAGATCAGGTTAAAAGGTAAGCTCATTATGTCACTGCTCTGCTCAGAATTCTTCAAGGGCTCCCATCTCACTCGGAGAAAAGGCCAAAGTCCCTACCGTGGCCTAGAAAGCCCCTCCCCTGTCTTTTCCTCTCATTTCCTTCTCCTACCTCCGTGACTACTGTAGCTGCACTGGCCATCCTGACTCCCCGGTACCAGCTGCTCCATTTGTCTGGACGGCTGCCTGGCTCCTCTCCCACTACTTCCAGTCTTATTTTAATGTCACTTTTGTCTGAAACTGTTAAAATTGCATTTCTCATCCCTTCCAAGTCCTCCCTTCTGTTATTTTTTCCTCATAGTACCTACCACCATGAAATATACATTTTGCCTATTTGTTTTGAGATTTATTTATTTGACAGAGAGAGAGCACAAGTAGGCAGAGAGGCAGGCGGGGGTGGGGGAGGGGAAGCAGGCTCCCCACCGAGCAGAGAGCCTGATGTGGGGCTCGATCCCAGGACCCCGAGACCATGACCCAAGCCAAAGGCAGAGGCTTACCCCACTGAGCCACCCAGGTGGCCCTACATTTTACCTATATGTTGATCATGTTTTTCCTCCTAGGATATAAGCTTCAAAAGAACAGGAGTTGTTGCCTGTCAAACCTCTGTATCCTCAGTACCTATAACACTGCCTGACACAGAGTAGAAAGTCAGGAAATATATTTTGAATAAATGAATCAGCTCGTCCAGCTTCCTGCTAATAGATGGTGATTTGGTGTGTTTTTTTTGTTTTTGTTTTTTGTTTGTTTGTTTATGTGTGTGTATGGAATCCTCTTAGCTGCATGTATGTCTACACTCTTATGAACCTTCTGCTGGCTTTAAAGCTCACGGCAAAACTGCGATGATGTAGGCATGATTATTTCCATTTAACTCAAGAAGAGCTTGGGGTTGCGAGGGCTTCATAGATTGCCCATGGTCACACAGCTGGTCACACAGACCTTGACTTCCTGTCAGGTGGCCCCCAGCACATCAGTGCCTCTTTCCCTGCTATGTCCAACTGTCTGTCCCAGGGGCTGCCCTCACAGCTGTCAGGGTAAGGAGCGCCAGCAAAAGTTCCCAAAGACAATAGTGCGGAAACAAATGAAATAAGAAGCTAGACCAGAGAGTCACTTAGCATTCTGACTGAATGCTAAGTCTTGTCTTCTTTTTTTTTTTTTTTTTTTAAGATTTATTTATTTATTTGAAGAGAGAGAAAGAAGCAGAGGCAGAGGGAAAGGGAGAAGTAGGCTACCCACTGAGGAGGGAGCCCAATGTGGGGCTCAATCCCAGGACCCTATAATTGTGACCCAAGTTGAAGGCAGACGCTCAACTGACTGAGCTACCGAGGTGCTCCCCAATTTGTCCTAAAACTGAGAACAGAGAAGGGAACAGGCATAAGATGTAATATAAAAGGAATCATTTAAGTAGAGACCTAAAATAGGGATTTAGGACTTTTCTGTCCATATGTAATTAAAAACAGAAGAGACAGTCACTTCTTCATGCTGGTAGAGGTCCCGTTTTTACCTAATAGTTGGGTTAGGAGCATCATGGATTTGGAATTACTTTCTTCAGGTCACTTTTTGCCTCACGAAACATTTGCTTCATGTTTTCAGGGCTGCCGATAGAGTATACAAAATAGCACATAGAGGCCTAGTAAGATAATCAGTATTGTCCCAGTAATGCTTTACATTCCCATCCCAGAGACCAACGCTAATACTTACCTTTGTCCTTATTTTTTCTATTCATACTTCATTTCAATCAACTGCTCTAGCCAGAACCTAACCAAAATGAACCAAAGAGTTCAAGTATGTTTTAGTCTATCAATGATCTTTTTTTTTTTTTGACAGACAGAGATCACAAGTAGGCAGAGAGGCAGGCAGAGAGAGAGGGGGAAGCAGGCTCCCTGCCGAGCAGAGAGCCCGACTCGGGGCTGGATCCTGGGACCCTGGGATCATGACCTGAGCCGAAGGCAGAGGCTTTAACCCACTGAGCCACCCAGGCGCCCCTATCAATGATCTTTTATGTACATATTTTCATATGTTTAATAGAAACATCATCTATTCATCATTTTCTTACTTCCAGAGACTTTGGGATGGGAATTGCTCAGTTTGAGATTATATTAGCATTATGTAACAAACATGCTGTATTTCTTTTATCTGATAGATTTTATCTGAAATATTCTGAAATGTAATAATTAGATAAAACTGCTAATTGAAATCAAATAAATTTTTGCTGTAAAAAATATCTGAAGGGGCTCTGTATAGCTGTTTCCTATGTTCAGATTCCTTCGTGTATATACTTCTATAAATTTAGAATCTTTTCTCATTAATCATCCATGAAGTATGTGGACAGAGCACAGCTTTCCTAAGTGAAATCATTTCTATTCATCCATCCCCAGACACAAAGTTAATGAAGCCACCAGTGAAAAACTTGCTTCTCAAGGCATGGTCAGACAGGATTCTTTCCCCCTCTTTACCATTTGCAAAAATCTACCATTATGTAAATGTTGCTTCATAGAATCTTTTTAGAACAAGAGGAAGATGTATTGCAGGGCAGTGCAGAGGATGACTTTATGACTTTTCTTTCACAAGAGAACAAGTATAATAAAACTGTTACTTCAGAAGCTTTTGTTTTTATAGTATAGTTTACAAAATGGGGAGAAAATACTGTTCAGAGAATCCTCTTTTCTCAGTTGTTCGCATTGTAAATTTTAACTGCAATGAAAAGGTGACGGCCAGAAGGATCTGAGTCAAGAGTTTCTGATTTCAAACTCTGGTCACAGAATCTTAGAATTTGAGATCAGGACCATAGAGATCTTGTGTAATCCCTTCCAGGACTTTCCCAAGATGGCGCCAAGCACTGTGCTCAGTGCTCCTCAAACCAGTTGGCATTTCCTCACCATCAGTCAGGAGGGAGACTCACACCCGTTCATTGGAGGACTGAATCACAAGGAGGGCTTCAAGTTGATGAGTAGAAGATGGGGGATTTGAGGTGGAGGCTCTGGACTTCAGATGTACATAGGGCCACAGAGCATCGTGGGAGAAGATGCTGTCCCCAGGATGATGCTGCCCCAAAGCAGGCAGAGTGGGGGTGGAGCTTGGGCCGGAGACTAGCACACTCACAGTGCCCCCAACATGGTACCTCTGTGCAGGCCACACATTGGTCCAAGTCTGGCGTGCAGGCTTCAGTGCCTCTACCCTAGAACAAGTAGACATTTTCCCTGGCAGAATCTGTCCTTATTGAGAGCTTTTGTACTCTTCTGTGGCATTGATTTTCTCGTGATTCTACTTTTTTAACAGCCAATGAGGAGATAGTAAAAGAGGATTCTCGTTCCTCTCTTAGCAGCTGTGTGGAGATGTACTATCACATCAAATTTTCTGTGCGGGAGTCGAAGGGGCCTAATAATTTTCAGCATATTTTGTATTGACCACACCGTATATATTATGCCTTTCACAGCAGAACATTTGCCTAACGGTCTGTCCTGGAATTTTGTTATGGATTGATACAAATGGATAACAAATATCCATTTGTTATGGATATTTACCAGTTCATAATTTCCAGAATCTTACTCTTTGCTCTTTTCTGAAAACTGGGAAAACATTGCTCTGGTTTCCCTGTCCTGACAGATATCCATTTTTTTTTTTCCTTTAGAAACCCACACCAATGATGGCTGCACAGAAACATACACAATTGCTTTTCATTACAATGGGGGTAGTTCACTTGGTCCTTCAAGTTGTTAAGAATGCCCTTCCTTATCTCCAGCTTTTCTTGCTTCAAGATCTTACTGAAAGTATTACAAATTAAGCAAAATGGTGAAGTGGCTCTACTTCTGATTTCTTAGCCTGTTTCCCCTTCACTCTCATTTTGCTTCAGACAGCTTCTAACAGTCACTTCATTTTAAATGATACTGAGAAGAATCTCATTTCCTTGGCAGCAGGATCCTCCCCGCAGACCCAGTTTTGTCAGGCATTTTCACTCGGAGTGGCGGATTCAGGGTGGGTTGGGGTGCTCAGCCACTGTCTGGCCCACTGTGGAACTTTCATTCTGCTGAGTGGGTCATGCAGCCGAGGGTGAGTACTGTATCGGAAGAGAAGCAGTGGGAGAGGAGAAAAGAGGTTAATGAAGCTGGCAGAAAGAGAAGTTTTGCACAGAAAACAGGAGATATTTAATGAAAGAAATTAATTTTTTTCCTCTGTGGTATATGAAAAAGAAGGCATGCATTCTGCTAACCATTTCCTCACAAAATCTTTAGTAGAATGGCTATGACTTGGTAATGCCTTGTGACATTGGCTCTTCCTGGAGGATGGGATGAATTACTAAGTGTGGTCTCACAGTGGAAGAGGGCTGAGGCGGGGCCAGGGCCTGCCCTACCATTCTCAGTTAAGAATCCCATGGGTGCGGCTGTGTGAGAGGCTGGGGAATGAGTAAATGGTGGGTTGTAATGTCCAAGAGGGCCCACTGTCCTTACAAAGAACTATTGTAGTTACTTGTGTTTAAAAATAATACCCAGTTTATGGAAATTAAACTTTTTTTTTTTTTTTAAGATTTTATTTATTTATTTAACAGAGAAAGATACTGAGAGAGGGAACAGAAGCAGGGGGAGTGGGAGAGGGAGAAGCAGGCTTCCCTTGGAGCAGGGAACCCCATGTGGGGCTCGATCCCAGGTCCTGGGTTCATGACCTGAACCAAAGGCAGATACTTAAAAACTGAGCCACCCAGGCACCCCTGAATTTGTACTTTTTAAAAAGCTAGCTTTCCTTTTCCTTTTCAATTTACAAAGCTTATTATTCCATTAATGGATGTAACTATTTTGTATATAGTAAGACTGATTGTTGATTTATTTTAGCTAACTGTATTTTTCCCAGACATTTTAAACTACATTTATAGGTTTAGTCCGTATATTTAATTAACTGATTAATTAATTAAGTTTTAAAGATTTTATTTATTTATGAGAGAGAGAGTGACAGCAGGAACACAAGCACAGGGGAGCTGGAGAGGGAGAAGCAGGCTCCCCGCTGAGCAGGGAGCCTGATATAGGGCTGGATCCCAGAATCCTGGGATCATGACCAGAGCCAAAGACAGACCCATACCAACTGAGCCACCCAGTATATTTTATTTTAAGCACTGAAAATGCCTGAGAGGTGGCTCTGCAGGAGAATAAGGCAGGAGGAGGCAGTGTCTGGGCCTTTGGGACCAGCTCAGCCTGGAGGGGACCCCCATGGCTTGGAACAGTGTGTGGGCTTGGGCACCTCCTAAGCTCCACCCCTCAGCAACAACCCCCTCCCCCCATCCCATCCCTCCACTATAGCCTGCACTTCTGCCTTGTTCAAAACTTCTGGTGTTCTCTCCTCCCCACTCCTCCCTGCCCTCAGCACCAGGCCCAGCTCAGGCTCCCTCCTGAGACAGTGTGGAACAGGGCTCAGGCTCCCCTCTAGACCTCAAGCCTCCAGACCCCAAAGTGGCCTGGAGTGGATCCTGTCCCTCCCTCCAGAAATTCTCATAGTGCCTCCCAGCCATGGATGAGTCACCCTCCTACCAGGAAAAATGAAGTTCATGCAATCTAACCAATATATGCATTTATTTATTTATTTATTTATTATGTCATTATGCCACTATACAGATATATTGGATAAATGATGGAAATACATACCAAAAAATAGAAACTGAAAAAAGAATGAAAGAACAAATAAATATTAAAGAATAAAAATAAAAAATAAATAAAATGTCTGAGAGGCAAACTTAAATCCCTGTGGGAAAAAAAGCTCCCGATAAATTAAACTCATAAGTACAGTCCTCAAGTCTCAAACATGGGCACCCGGATGGCTCAGTTGGTTGAGCATCAACTCTTGATTTCTGCTCAGGTCATGATCTCAGTGTCTTGAGAGGGAGCCCAGCACTGGGCTCAGTGCTCAGCAGAGTGCTTGCTAGAGATTTTCTCTCTCGCTCTCGCTGCTCACATTCTCTCTCTCTGTCTCCAAAAAATAGTAATAAGTTATCTCAAACATAACAGTATTTACAAACTTAATACATTTCTGGTCCATCTTGAAGTTTACAGATGACAAGACCATTCCAACAGGTTTCCTAAAATATTAGAAACATTTTAATGACAGTCTCAAAAATTTTCTTGTTTTTAACTCTAAAACAATACACATACGTACATGCTATGTATTCGATTTACTTTGAGACCTCTCCTTTTATTTACTTCCCAGGGCTGGTTATGCAACTCAGGGAACAGACTGATCATCTCTTGGTCTGGGGAACAGGAGTCCTCAGCCTTGCGCTGAGCACATTTTTGTG
Source organism: Martes martes (assembly GCF_963455335.1). Taxonomy (NCBI): domain Eukaryota; kingdom Metazoa; phylum Chordata; class Mammalia; order Carnivora; family Mustelidae; genus Martes; species Martes martes. The sequence continues at coordinate 19,066,239 of NC_137894.1, forward strand.
CATTTTTCACCCAGAGCACTGGATGAGATCCAGTCTGTCTCTGTTGCCTTCTCGGGTCCTGAGCTGCGTATAATTCTTGCTGGGCCTTCAGCCCCATTCCATAGTCCTTTTAATAACATCCCATAGCATTCGGAATTCCTGTCATGCTTCTGCCACGGTGTCATTCTCATGACAGGAGTGACAACACTTGAAGGTGCCACTGGAGCTCTGGGAACCCTGAGCCCGAGCCCTTCCTCATGGTAGGCAGAGAACATGGTTGTCAGATGTAGACTGGGGGGAGCTGAAACAGGGAGGTACTCTTATGCAGACCGGTTTATGTTACTCACCCACTTTAGGAAACTAAAGAACTTGAGCGTAAATGATTTGTCATTTTAAATGTAAGTACTATTTAATATACGCTTAATTCATAATTTTTTATGACTGTGGTGAAAAAAATTAGGAATTTAGGATACTCTAGAAATTAATTATAATTTTACTCTTGAAATTTCTAGTAATGCTACGTTAATGACTTTTGGCTTTATACCCTGTTTTTTGAACAAATTAAAGGTATTAAGCAGGTGATGTGTGTCTATATGTTTATTAAAATATATAACATATGTAAATATATACACATATATGTACACACATGATGGGTATATATGGTATTCTAGTGAAATATTTTAATATTTTATACATAAGTCTAGATTTTAAAATAGTTATATTCCTCATTAAATATACAATTGGTATCTTGATTTTTTCTTAACGTTACATTATAAAAATGTAAACATTGTTACACATCGTTTCTAAGCATCATTTTAAAAGGCTGCATCCTTTAACTGCTCTTTAATATGTTTTTAGATTGTCTCCACTTTTTTTCACTGTGATGAGCATTTTTCTGCGCAGAGAGTATTTATTATTTCCTTAGGCTAGATTCCCAGAAGTGGAATCACTGAGTCATGGGTAGGAATATATTTAAAATTCCGGTTACATATATTGCCAAACTGCCTTCCCAAAAGTTTGTACTAGTTTACTAGGTTACTAACAAACCTAAGACAGATGTTCTATCTCTGTTTATTGGAAAGTCTTTTTTTGATGATCATTTTTAACTACAAATATTTTTTCCTGTGTGGTGTTTCTTTTCCAGAAGTACTTTAAATATATGATATGTTTTTCTACCTTTCAAGAACTTTTGTTGTTAAACTCTTTATTTCATGGGGTATTTATTTCAGTATATGGAATGGGGTGAGAGGGCCTTTTTTTTCTGCCTGAGTAGCTAGTCAATTGGTGTGATCCTTCCCCAATGTTATTTGATTAGTTTGTGCTATCTTCTTCTTTTTTTTTTTTTAATAGATTTTATTTGTTTATTTGACAGAGAGAGAGAGATTGCAAGTAGGCAGAGAGGCAGGAGGTGGGGTGTGGGGTGGGACAGGCTCCCTGCCGAGCAGAGAGCCCTATGCTCTTCCCAGGACCTGAGCTGAAGGCAGAGGCTTAACCCACGGAGCCACCCAGGCATCCCTGTGCTGTCTTCTTAATATGTGTGGGTTTTATTTCTGGGTTGTCCACCCTAGTTCGTTGTTCTACTTGTCCCTGTTTCTGCCCCGTCGCGCCGTTTAAATAATACAGTATCTGATGGGCCTGATCTCCTTCAGGATTCTTCTGCAAATGTGCTTTGTAATTCTGGCCCGATCGTTCTTTCATGTTAACTTTGGAATACTTATGTTGAATTTACGAATTATTTTGGGAAGAATTGGCCATTTAACAATGTTCAGTCATCCCAGTCAAGCACATGGCATAGCCTGTGTATTTACTCAACTCTTCTTATTCATATCTCTCACAGAATTTTCCAGTTTTCTTTAAATAGGTCACACATATTTCTCATGGTTATTACTACTTACTTTGTAGTTTGTGTTTTCATCTCCTTTTTCATCATATTTTCAGACTGAGGGTACCTGGCATTTTGGTTTTGTGTATCTTGTATTCATTCTCTTTTAAATTAAATCTAGTAGTTTTCCATGTGATTCTACACCATCCAAAAATAACTATTTTACCTTCCTTTTTAATATTTAAGTTTGGTATCTGCCTTATGTCTTTTAGCATTAGCCCGAGTTTCTTGAAAATTTTTAAAAGAACACAAATTTGTAAATGATAAAACAGTAAAATTCTAAATAAGTAAAACTATATGGAAGAATGGTGACAGTGGCGTGATATGTGATATGATTTAAGTCTTACAGCGACTGTTAGCCTTTATTAAACAGTATGTTTTTTTTTTTAAATATTTATTTATTTATTTGACAGACAGAGATCACAAGTAGGCAGAGAGGCAGGCAGAGAGAGAGAGAGGGAAGCAGGCTCTCCGAGGAGCAGAGAGCCCCATGTGGGGCTGGATCCCGGAACTCTGGGATCATGACCCGAGCCGAAGGCAGAAGCTTTAACCCACTGAGCCACCCAGGCACCCTTAAACAGTATGTTTTGACATATCCTGGATTGCCTCGACTGCTGGTGTTCACATTTATTTAGAGCACACAGTATTTTTAAATTGGCACCTCATCCAGCTTGATCTCTTGTCTGAGGGAGCGGGCAGAGCCTGGATTCCAGCTGATGAAGGGTTTTCAAATCCGAAATGGGCCATTGGAACTTGTGGATGTTGTTGTGTCTTGAAAAACTCCCAAATGCTTTTGCAGATCTTCTTTGCATTTTTGGAATCTCTGACCTATATAGCTTACATTTCCCGGTCTGTAGTGCTTTCTAAGTAGTACAAATTGGGCCATATAATGCAATTTTTTACTAGTCCATGCAAAAACCATAAAAATATAGTTGAAAACAGTTTTTTTTAAGAGTTTATTTATTTGAAAGACAGAGATCACAAGTAGGCAGAGAGGCAGGCAGAGAGAGAGAGGAGGAAGCAGGCTCCCTGCTGAGCAGAGAGCCCAATGTGGGGCTTGATCCCAGGACTCTGGGATCATGACCTGAGCTGAAGGCAGACACTCAACGACTGAGCCACCCAGGTGCCCGTGTTTTAATTATTTTAGTTTAAAAATACAGTTGAGCTGTGAGCAACACAGGTTTGGACTGCGTAGGTCCTCTTATACATGAATTTTTTTCAATGAATACAGTACTGTAAAAGTATTTTCCTTATGATATTTTTTTTTTAAGATTTTGTTTATTTATTTGACAGAGATCACAAGTAGGCAGAGAGGCAGGTAGAGAGAGACAGGGAAGCGGGCTCCCCGCTGAGCAGAGAGCCTGATGCAGGGCTTGATCCCAGGACCCTGAGATGACCGGAGCTGAAGGCAAGGGTTTTACCCCGCTGAACCACCCAGGCGCCCCAAACAGTTTTTTATAATGTGAATTTTTGCTCCTTTAAAAACTGCCCTTTATTGAAATAGTGGCTTTCCTACTTTGTATATAGATGTATACTATACTTTTATATATTAGAAGTATAAGATGCTTTGTTCCCCCCCAAATATTCTTAGATGCCAAAATAAAAGTTGACAATTCTAGGTCAATTCTCTGCTTTCCTCCCCGCCCCCACTTCTTTTTTAAATTTACTGGCCCAAGGCTGAAAAGAAAAGCTGATTGTTTATCAGTCTTTTGTTCTTGTTTTAAAGCTTGAAAACACTGGGAGTCTTGGGCTGACAGTCCTCAGCAGCACTGGGGACATTTACTGATAAAGAAGTAGGAAGAGGGAACAAAGCCCCTGGGGCTGAAGCTCCTCCCCACAGTGTTCAGAAGTGCTGCTTTGTTTGGATTTCTGTTTCCCCTCCCTGTACTAGCTCTGGGAGCTCAGGGACAGCCAGAGGCTTATAGGGAACTTTGCAGTGAAAGGAAAGAAACGCTGGCTTGAGTGAGAATCTCTAGTTCCAAGCCCTGTAGCTGCCACTCACTCACTTTATGACCTCAGGGAAGCCTCGATTCCCATCTGTAGCAGGTAACCTATAAGACACTGGGAATGTTGGGGTTCCCTATCAAAACTGGGGGGGGGGCAGGACACAGATCTACAACTGAGCCTGCAAAGGAGCAGCGTCTGAGGAGTGAGGAGTCAGGAAAACAGCCCCAGCAGGGCCAACCTGGCAGCCCTGAAGGTGAGGGGGCTCCCCCTCCACCATGCCTGGAGGGGGGCTCTTGTTTTTCTGTCACCTATCCCTTGCAGTTCCCAGTAAGCACTTCCTATGTACCTGTGAAGGCTGTGGCCCCAGGATGATGAAAGCCTTAGTGTTTATACTTGGTAGTGAATGAGAATGGTAGGAGTTTCTCCCCACCTTAGCCTTCAGTCCTTAGCTGTCAGTTGCTTGCCCGGGTCTCCTGCCTGGCCAGATCCCCCTTCCTATATGAAGTCTCTTTACCGTCAGAGTAGAAGTGAGAGCTCGTTAGATCTCTTTAGCTAATCTGCTCCTGTGGTGTTTATTGTACACGGTCTTGAATTGCACCCCTCTGTGTAAATGTTTGATCTCTGCTCACTTATATACCCCTACTGCCAGAACGGGGGGATGCGTTATGTCATGGCATTCTGTAAAGATTTGTTAAATAAATGAATGAGAAAGACCTGAGATATTACCATAAGATACTTGCAAAAAATGTGAGTGTTCATTCTGCCTTTCTGTAGTTTAGTTTTTAGTAAATGTTACATTACAGTAGTATGATATTTTGATTATTGGATTACATTCTACCTAGCTCTGCTACTCTACTCTTAGACAACCCAGCTTCAGGTTTCTGTGCTCAAAAAGGGAAGAGATGGGATAACAGATGTTCTCAGAATTTAGTGGACAGAAGAATGAAATAAGGTGCTTATTAAAATTGTAGATGTCTTTGGGTGCCCAGTAGGCTCAGTCAGAAGAACATACAACTCTTGGTCTCGGGGTGGTGAGTTTTAGCCCCATATTGGTTGCAGAAATTACTTAAAAATAAAATCTTAAGAAAAAAAAAGTTGCAGATGGCTAGGCTCTGTCCTCTGAGATTTACCAGGCCTAGAATAGGGATGAGAGCCTGCCCATTAAATCCAACCCCCAGATGCTCCAAAGAGCATCTGTTGAGAATCAACGAACAAGGTGATCTGTATGGTTTCTCCAGCTCTTGTTTTATTTTATTTTAATATTTCTTTATTTGAGAGGGAGAAACATCGCACAGGCAGGCAGGGGAAGAGGGCAGAGGGAGAGGAAGAGAAAGAATCCCAAGCACCAGGCATGTACCTGATGCGGGGATCCAGTTCATGACCCAGAGATCACAACCCTAAGATCATGACCTGAGCTGAAATCAAGAGTCCAACGCTCAACCGACTGAGCCACTCAGGTGCCCCCCTCCAGCTCTATTTTAAAAAGAATACTTGAAAAATGATAGACATCTGTTTGTGGAGTTACCTTCTTTCAAAAGATGTTTCTTTCTCCTCTTGTGAGTTCAGTGCAGGCAAGTACAGATAATGAGTGTGTGCCAGATAATTCAGTAGAAGAAGGTGTGCTCTCAAATGCTCTAGAAGGAGAGAATGAACCGTCAACAGGATGTTCTTGTTTTAATAGGGATGGTCTCTAACAGCTTTGGGCCTCAAGACATTTTCCCAGGAATCTTTATCTTTTAGGAATTTCCATATTTAACATGTGTTTACTTTGTTACTAGCATTTTAGTGCTGTCAAGCTCCATGTATAATTCGTCTATTCCTTCATAAACCTGAGCTGTAAATAATCTGTGAGTAGAATCTATCTACACATTCTAAAAGATTTATGAAAATTTACCACTCTTTGAAATGCAATTCTTTTATCACTAGATACTTTTTCCTCTTTAAAAGAAGACAAAGGTGGAGGAGAAGGCAGCCTAACTTCCTAACTGAAGTCAAATGATAAAGGAAACCCTTCCTAAAGATACCTCTTTTCCTTTGTCCTTTGATCAACATTAAGTGGCAGTGATAGAAAAAAATGATCTCAGGGTTAAAAGGGGAAAAATATATATATACCATTTCACTGCTAAAAATTTGTGTGTGGAGTGTGGTAAGGAGTTAGTTGCTGCAAGGAAGGTATGAGATTATTTTATAATCTTATGCCTCAGTCATGATACAAGAGTTAATCTCTAACTAAGCAGCAAATATAGGTTATTTAAGCAAGTGTAAGCAACTCAGAGTACAAAAGAACACAGAACATTCTGCATTCCCTGCATTCCCCGAGCATTTTGCACAGAACTGTCACCAAGCCCTTCCTTAAGAAGCTCCCTCACCAGCTTTCCCAGGCTGCAGGAAATGGACCCAGCATTACCCTAAGTCCCAAGGCAAGCCTAGAGCTTGGAGGAAATCTTTTACTTTATTAGATTCCAAATTAAATTTCTTTGACAAGAGTTGGAGGAAACAGGCAGATTCCCAGTAGGCTTCAAGCTGTATACGGTCCGAGGTCTCCACAGTTTAGCATGAAACGAATTATTTGTTAGACATTCTTTTCCAGCAGGAACAATAGTTCCGAAACTCAAGGGGAGGCATTTTTTTCAACAATTAGATCAGTTCTTTCAAACTACCATTTTATTTTATAAGTTTTTATTTAAATTCCAGTTAGTTACCGTATATGTAGTACTAGTTTCAGGTTTAGTGATCCATCACTTATGTACAGCACCCGGTGTTCATCACAGGTGCACTCTTTAATCCCCATCACCTGTTTCCCCCATTCACCCACCCACCAACCCCTCCTGTAACCATCAGTGTGTTTTCTGTAGTTAAGGGTCTGTTTCTTGGTCGGCCTCTTTCTTTGTTTCCCCCTTTGCTTTTTTGTTTTGTTTGTTCAGTTCCACGTATGAGTGAAATCATGTGGTATTTGTCTTTCTCTGACTTACTTCAGTCAGCATACTACTGTCTAGCTCCATCCGTGGGGTTGCTAATGGCAAGGTTTTATTCCTTTTTATGGCTGACTAATATTCCACTATATATCTATATCTATATCTAATCTATATCTATATCTATATCTATCTCACTTCTTTTCTCTCTGGATATAGGGTTAAGTGTTAGATTTATGGCCAGGATTAGGGTTGGGGTTAGGGACAGAGTGAGGGTATGTTCCTTGTATCCTACAGTTTAGAGAACTCTCCAGAGGGTTCAATTTAGGGTTAGTTCAAACAACCATTTTAGAAGCATTTAACTGCTTTAGGAATTTTGGATTTCTTCCATCTAGAAGTCATAGGAGTGGCAGAATAAAAGGAGGGGCAGAAGGAAAGCAAAGACACAAGTCAGAAGATATTACAGAGTAATGAAGTCCTCACCAAGGCCAAGTGGGTAAGCAGCCAGCTGGTCAAACCTTGGGTCCATTGAACTTGTCTAAGTTACTCTCAAAATCACCTTCCACCAAATTTATCCATCAGGTTTTTGAGGTTATTTATTTATTCATTTAGGTTTTGGGTTTTTTTTTTTTTTTAACCTTTTTTGATAACCTGCAGCGTCCCTCAAGCTGAATTAGGCTAATGCCTCTGAATTCAGGAAAGGAGTAATTATAGAGGAACTTCAGCTGTTACACATGTAGACACAGTTGCTTTTCATCTGGCCCAGCATGTTTAATCCAGCCATCTCAGTCTCGTAGGCATTTGGTACCTGAACCCAGTTACAGATTGAATTTTGGTCCTGTTCCCTCTCCTGTGCATGATATCATGTGCCTCCTGGTCATTTTGTGGCCCATTTTCTGCAGTCTATTGAGTGAACTATTTGCCTAACAATTTAGAACGAATGTTACAAAATCATTTTTAGAAAGGTTATTAATGTTTCTAAAATCTCCATGTGCTCCCGGGGAGTCTTTTGTTGTTGATATTGGGAATGAGGATGTGAGAATCATTTCATATTTTCGATCTCCCATGTAGTATAGCTTTGAGCCTATATTGACATCATTTCTCCTCTTCCCCTGAACCAAAACACAAACAAAACACATAGTAAAAATTCTGCCCATGCTCAGGGCTTGATGGTGGGGGGCTCACTTGGTCTCTGTAGTCTGTGCCCTGGGGCAATTTAAGTTTAGCTTTGGCTGATGAGGGGGTGTCATACTTCATAGTTTAACTTCATGTCCTTGAGTATCTGGGAATTACTACTGAATATCCACACAGTCTCTTGAATGGAGGTGAAAAGTTTCTATCTGAAGTGTGGATCAAATTTAAAACTACTGGTACAACCCCCGATGAACATTATTTGGATAAGATCTTAATTAATAGATGTGATCCTATCTCTTTCAGTTAATATTATTCCAGATTAGCAGAGAAGGAAACCAGCTAGAAAGAGCAAATTACTTGCCCAGTGTTAAACAGTGAGATAGAAGGATCTGAACTCAGGTAATGAAGCTCTAAGCTTCTCCTGCTTACCCACTACACTGGACTGTCTCCAAATGACGCATCAGACCATGGACGTGTTTATTATTATTACAGCTTTGTTGTTAGAGACAAAGCAAAAGACGAAGAACACTGAACGTACATACACAGAGAAATGGTGGAATAAATTGTTGCAATACATTGCACCAAGAAAATTATTGAAGATATGGTAGCAGAGGGAAGCAACGAATATAGTAAAAGGTTGTGTAATTTTGAAATTTACCTTATATTCATGAGAAACAATTGTTTTCTTAAGGCAATACTCAACATATTTCAGAGTAGCTAACAAGATGAAGATAATTTTCACTGCCATTCGGATACATTTATTAATATTACCCCTTGATCCAAACCACATGTGGAATAGTGCACATCTGATGTCATAATGCTGTTGCTAAAGTCCTCGTGGGTCAGAGGAGTGAGATTTTCTTTTCCCTTCTCCTTTTTCTTTTTTTTCCCCATTTGTATTTCTCTGATGATTAATGATGTTGAGCACCTTTGCGTATACTTGTTGGCCATCTGTCTGTGTACTTTGGGAAAATGTTTATTTGGGCCTTTTGCTCATATTTAATTTAATTTAATTTAATTTATTATTTCAGTTATTGAAGTGTAGCTGCAGAAGGTTGGGCTTGATGGGATGACAAGATGGCTGCCTCTGAGAAAGACATTTCCTAGAATACCCAGACTGAGGGTTTTTTGTTTTTGTTTTTTTAAGATTTTACTTAAATTCCAGTCAGTAACATTCCGTATAATATGAGTTTCAGGTGTGCAGTATAGTGATTCAACACTCCCACCTGGGACTCATCACAACAAGGGCCCTTCTAGACCTCCCCATCAGCTACATCACCTATCCTCCCACCCCCAGACTGAGCTTTTAAAGCACTGTAAAAATCAGACCAATTAAATTGTTAATCACATTAGATGTCTAAGGAAATATTCGAGAGAAAAAGAAGGCCACCAGAGAATCTGGCCCTGGCTCTGGGGAGGCTCCTGGGCCTTGTACTCTGGAGGCAGCTGACAGAGAAGCTGGAAAAGGCTCTGTGCGTGGATGCCAGAGAACAACACAGGGGCAAACCTTGAGACTTACCATCAGTGTCTTCCCAGCCTCCAGACAGCGTGTTGCCTTTCTTAGAAATTTCTTCCCCACTGACACTGTATCCGAGATTCTTTTTATCCCATGTCAACTGCTTGTGCATGAATGTGGTGGGGGGTGGGGTGGGGGGAGAGGATTGCTGGCCATTGACTAATGTGTGGGTTGCTTTTTCTCTGCTACTGATCCCAAGCCTGCCCTGCCTCCCACATCAGCCTCCCTGTGGGTCCACACACAACGGGAATATTATCCAAACAAACTTGGAAACAAACACATACAAAAGGGAAATCATTTCTCATTTTAGCTGTTTACATGCATGATTAGAAATTGTATGGAGCTATGGAACTCTAAAATTGTGGGGATGGCTTTCAAAGAATGCCTCTAGGGACTCCCCCCCCCTTTTTTTTGCAGATTTCTATTCTAAGGACAGAGTTTAAGGACAGATAGTGAACTATGGCCTGTTTTTAGAAAATGAGGTTATATCAGAATGATCTGACTTATGAAGTATTTATTTGAGAATATGTCCATTTCTTCCAAGGAATTCTTAATGGTTCTGGGCAAAATCCAGAGGCTGCTGACAGAGATCAAGTTAATTTAGACTGCACTTGACTAGTCACAATTAACCAGCTTGTAAAAAACCATACCTAACTACAGAGAACAGGGGAAGTGGGTAGGGGGTTGGACTAAATCAGTGATGGGGATTAAGGAGCACACTTTTGTGATGAGCATAGGGTGATGTATGGAAGTGTTGAATCACTATATTGTACACCAGAAACTCATATTACATATATGGTAACTAAGTGGAATTTAAATAAAAACTTTTAAAAAATTATACTTTAGGGAAAACAGACCAATTTCAGTGTAAAAAGTCTGAATATTAAGCTTTTAAAGAAATAACCATACACTTTGTGTCCTTGAGTCAAATGTTAAGGCAAATTTTCTAAAATATTTTTGCATCTGTTTCTGCTTTTCATGAAATTATAAAAACTGTGAATCAGATTGGAATTGGTAAGAATTCGGTGTCGTAGAATGCTATCATACAGAGCAGCAAAGTAAACTGATGTTCTAAAGACAATTGTAATAAAAGGAGAAAACTGAATGTACTTCAAATTTAAATTGACTGAAATACTTCCCTTTTGTTACTTAAGCATTCTAGTTACTTAAATTAAGGCTTCACCGTGTTCTCATAAATGTGTGATGCAAGCACCTGGGAGGCGGTATTAACCTGTCTCAGGGAAAGGTTTGGGATGATGTCAGGCTCCAAACCCAAGGATGCCGGTTTCTCAGATTCGTATTCACGGCACTGCTTGAATTCTCCGCAGGAATGAAGGACTGTAGCATCTTGTTTTCAGTCATGTCAGTGTTCTCAGCTATGTGTGTCCTGGCAGAAAATGTTCCTTCTTAACCAGGAGCGTGGACAGACCTACCTTTCATCTTGTAGAGCAACCCTGCCCATAGAACTTTGTGCAGGGTTCAGTATGGTGGTCACTAGTAACACGTGACTGTGAGTCACTTGAAATGTGGCTTGACTGTGTGTGTGAGGAACAGGATTTCTAATTTTACAACATTTTAATTAGTGTATATAGTCACCTGGGGCTCATGGCTGCCATATTGGACAGTGCGGGTATAGAATTTCGGCTGAAGTAAGAGCTGCCTTTTGCCATTGGAGATGCAGCCCCCAGGGAAGATGCTAAAACTTGCTCTTGATGGCGGAACCAAAACCCACAGCCTGTACTGGGGACAGAATTTATGGACTTGTGCACAGCAGTTCCATGAAAATTTAGTCCTCAGATACTTGTACAAATAGATTTGCTTGAAGAATTCCCACAGCAGGTGGAAGAGACGACTCTCCTAAGTTACTAAGGTTAGCTGCAATTTTCAAATGCAACAAGGTACTTGAGTAAAATAAAATCAAACCAATGCAAATGAGGTTGAAATTCCTCTTTAAAAACTTCCCAGGCATTGACTGAAAAGTACAAGCTAGAGGCTTGTTTTCCTCTGGGTCTGCGGATGGTCACAGTGCCTCTTAGGGAGGCACACATCCTGGGGCAGAGTGGAAGGTGGGCATGAAGTCCCCAGTGAGTTGCTAAGCTTAGATTTAATACTCCTTATCAGTATCTGCTAGGTGACTCACAGATACGGGCACAAGAGGAGTGGGTCTATATTTTAAAAAGAAATCCTTATGTATTAGACCTTATCACCCATTCATGGGAGATTTTGCTTACTACATCCCAAGAAACATGTAGATATGCAATAAATGTGACTTTCCACTGAGGAGGAGAAGGCAAATCTAAAAACTTTTTTAAAAAAGATTTTTATTTATTTGAGGGTGAGAGAGTATGAGCAGGGGGTGGGGCAGGGCAGAGGCAGAGGGAGAAGCAGGGTCCTCACTGAACAGGGAACTGACTTGGGGCTCAATCCCGGGACCTGAGATCATGACCCAAGCCAAAGGAAGACGCTTAACTGACCGAGCCACCCAGGTGCCCCGAAATTTAACAACTTTAAAAAATCATTTTAATTGGTATTATTTTTTTTTTGTAATCATGAATTCTGTCTTTACTTGAATGGTCCTACTTTATGTTTATATGTGTGAAAATCCATCAGGCAACACTTTCCACATGATATTTTGGGTGTGTGTATGCACACATGTGTGTGACTAGACGCATTAAGTATAGTAACAGTTGTATATTGATACTGCTGTGCATTAAGTTGTGGTGTTTGAAACCATTACCCATTGGGTAAGGAACTAGACTTTGTATCTCAACAGCTCACAATCAAGGTTTGCAGACAAAATTTTTAACTTTTACCTTTGCTTAAAGCGATGGTTTTGCTAGTTTGTACTCGATTTAGAGAATGTCATTAACGTGGATTTTTGAATAATGCCATTGCATCAGCCCAGAAAGAACACAGACCATGATTCGCTGAGGTTTCTCTTATTTCATAATAGGGCGGATTCCTTTTTTCACCCGGGGCATTGTCCCTCTGACTGCCATCTGTCGCAGGCTTGCCTCACGGTTGATGGTGCCAGTCCCGATCGTGTCCTGTGACTGAGATATGCTGTTTGTGGGGTTTGCCCTCCTCCCCCCACTGCTGTGCGCACCACGTTGCAGTGAGCCAAGTGCCTGATTGAATCCGACAGCGCACAGTGGGGCCTTCACGGGGCTCCCTGCTGTCACCCTGCAGGCCTCTTTCGCCTGTCACCCTCCTTCTCAGAGAGGAAGTACCCGTGTTGCCTCAGAACAGAGCCTCCTCGTTTTTATAAACGTGACCACCCTCTCCAGTACTGTTATTTTGGTGCCATAGCGGTGAGAGGCATAAGTGGAAAACCTGAAAGAGAACATGCAGTATCGTCTTTACCAAAACACTAAACTGTGTGACTGAGAAACTCCCTGTGGGCTGTACATTTTGGGGGAGAGGAGGAGATGGGAGAGAAGAAAACTGCTTCGCTTTCTGTCCCTTTGTCTTGTTTTAATTTAGATTTTTTTATCCTATTAGGTAGGAGCTATGTCTAATGCTATCCTTTGTGCGATATCAAATGTTTTTCTTGTTCTCAGCAAAATATAAAGCTATGATCTGCTGTTCCAGAAAGATTTCTAGGTTTATCTGGAGAGAAATACCCATTTGGTACAACGGGTACCAAACTGTTTGGTACACCCGGCCACAAAGCCGGGTGCCTCATCTAGGCCCGTGGAGTCAGCTTCATGCCCTCACTGGAAGGAAAGGGGAACCTATGCTTGAAATCTACCAGACAAGAATATTAAAACTTGAAGTCGAAAAGGGTATCAAGTATAGAAAGTATTGCTGTGATCAGAAGTGAATAGTTCTCTGTATTTTCTTTAGACCTCTGATTTAATTCACAAAAGAAACTGATTTATGACAAGGAACAGGTAGCTCTTAGATGGAGAAGGGTGACAGGCCACACTGGAGCCTGGGCAACAGGGTGCAGAGGAGTGAATTCCTACATTAAGGCCTTGCTGATTTCCCCAAGGTGTTTCCAGCACCTGGATTAGATTGTGGCTGTGAGGGCCGTCACCTTTGAATTTGGGAACAACTACTATCCAGAAGTATTTTGTTTATTACTGCAGTATAGTTGGATATACAATGTTGTATTAGTTTCAGATGTACAACAACATTGTGATCTGCTGGTTCTGAAGCTGACCCAGTGCTCATCACTGTAAGTGTGGTCATCCTCTGTCACCATACACCATTACTACAGCGTTACTGACTGTAGTCCTCATGCCGTACTTTCATCCCCATGACGTATAACTGGAAGTTTGTGCCCCTTAATCCCCTTCACCTCTATTGCCTGTCTCTTCCCCCACCAACCTCCTCTCTGACAACCAGTTTTGTTTTCCTTATTTATGAGTCTTTTTATTTGTTTTGATTTTTAGATGCCACATATAAATGAAATCATGCAGTGTTTGTATTTCTTTGTCTGACTTTTTTCACATGGCATGACACCCTGTAGATCCATCCATGTTGCAAATGGCAAGATTTCGTTCTTTTTACAGCTGAGTAATACTCCATTGTACATATACACCACATCTTTATCCCTTCATCTGCTCATGGACACTTGGATTGCTTTCAAATCTTGGCTGTTCTAAAGAATGCTGCAGTAAACATAGGGTGTGAACATCTTTTCGAATTAATGTTCTTGTATCCTTTGGGCAAATACCCAATAGTGGAATTACTGGATCGTATGGTATTTCTGATTTTTTTTTCTTTTTTTTTGAGGACTGTTCATACTGTTTTCCACAGCGGCTGCCCCACTTTACATTCCCACCGATAGTGCCTGGTAGTTCCCTTTTCTGTACATCCTCGCCAACACTTGTTTTTTCTTGTTTTTTGACTAGTCACTCAGAATAGTGTGAGGTGATTATCTGTCTCATTGTGGCTTTCATCTACATTCTCCTGATGAGTGATGTTGAGCATCTTTTCAGGTGTCTGTCAGCCAGCTGTATGTCTTCTTTGCAAAAATGTCTATTCAGGTCGTCTGCCCATTTTTAATCTGAGTGATGTTCTTTTTTCCGTGTTGAGTTGTGTAAATTATGTATATATTTCGGATATTAACCCTTGATCAGATATATCATTTGCAAATGTCTTCTTTTATTCAGTAGGTTGCCTTTTTGTTTTGTTAATGGTTTCTTCAGAATTAATTATTTTAAATATGAAGGAGAGGGAATCTCCTAAGTGTTCAGTATATCTGGCAAAATACAGTGAGTTGGGGGGCGCCTGGGTGTCTCAGTGGGTTAAGCCTCTGCCTGCCTTCAGCTCAGGTCATGGTCTCAGGGTCCTGGGATCGAGCCCCACATCGGGCTCTCTGCTCAGCTGGGAGCCTGCTTCCCCCTCTCTGCCTGCCTCTCTACCTACTTGTGATCTCTCTCTCTCTGTCAAATAAATAAATAAAATCTTTTTAAAAAAATATAGTGAGTTCGTTTATTTAATAAGATTTTTTTTTTTTTTTTTTTGGTGCCAAATAGACATCAAAAGAAATGCTCAGAGCTGCCTTGAAGTTCCCCAAGTTCACTCTCCTCTAGGGACAGAGCTTCACCCTTCACCCACAGGCGTCCCCTGGATGTGTACTCACAGAATGACGTGGCCCCCGTGACCTCCATTGCTTCTGCAAGGCCCATACCAGATGCAGCTTTGAACGTCAGAAGTGACTTTGTTGAAATGACTGGTGTACACATCTGCTCGTTAAGGATGAGACATCCATGAGACTCAATCTCCTATCACAGAGTACCAGCTCTCTCCATATCTGACATGTGTTTTTGTTATACTATCCTTGAATTGTGTTTTGTTTGTTTTTTTATTTTCTGTTCTAGCCTGTGCTTTCATCTTTGTTTTATATTTTCAGTTTGAATTTGAGTTCAAGGCACTCCATACTCATCTCTGATTAGAATACAATAAGATTTTTTAAAAAGATTTTATTTATTTTTGAGAGAGAGAGAAAAAGAGAGAGCATGAGCAGGGGAAGGGGCAGAGGGAGAAGTTGACTCCCCTCTGAGCAGGGAGCCCAATTCAGGGCTCGTTCCCAGGACCCTTAGGTCATGATCTGAGCCAAAGGCAGATGCTTAACTGACTGAGCCACCCAGGCAGCCTGGAATACAATGAGATTTAAATCTAAAAAAAAAAAAAAAAATTTAATTTTAGAGAAAATAAAGAATAAAAAGTTGCTGCCACATAATCTAGGATAGTACAAGTAAGTCCACATTTATGCTTACTGTATAAATACCTCTTTAACCCTAGAGCATTCTAGAGTTTGTGAGAGAAAGAATCAGCAGGGCTGAACGAGTTTCAAGTTGAAAGCTAAGTGCTGTTGCTGAGTCCTTCAGCTGACAACCTCTGGGCACCCCCTGTGGTCATCGTTGTTCTCTTCCCTGCCCACAAGGCTTGTTTTCCACCTCATACCCTGTTAACCACCTGCCTTCCTTTCCACAGCTGTGAGCTGCCCTGCATTCAGACCTGCCTCCTTCAAAATACCCCAGAAAATAGGGAAGCATTTCTAAGGCTCTCCATTCAGAGAAGCAGCATAAGAGCTCAATAGTTGTTTATTAGCCTTTCTTGTTTTCATTCCTCATGTGTTGTAGCAGGAAATCCATTCAAATATTTTTTTCACAGTTTGGTTATCTATTGTTTCAATGATCTATTCTTGAATAAGTTCTGTGAGTTAGCAGTTCTCACCAGGGGTCTCTCATGGAATTACAGTCGGGTGGTATGTGAGCTGGACTCCTGTGAGGGCTCACCTGGTCTGTAAGTCCAGGATGCCTATTTCCTGTGTGTTTGCTGCCTTCGTGGGGGGCCACCTGGCACCTGTCTTCCGGCTGCTTTCCCAAGTGACCGGTATACATTTCCTCATAAGCAAGCCTTTCAGGGCAATTGGGCTTCTCCCACGGCGAGCATTCCAAGAGGGTCAGGTGGAAACTGCACGGCTTCTTAGGAACTAAGTGTTAGAAATCACCACAGCTTAGCTTCTAGTGCATTCCTGGGTAAGGGGCGGCAGGGGCTAAATATGGGAGTTTCGCTCTCAGTGAGGATGGTAGAAGTTGGGGGTGTCATCTTTGAAGATTAGCTGCGACAGCCAGAAAACCAACTCTGTATATTTCCATATGTATGTTTTGTACATTTATTAAAATCTTCTTTAAAAAAAAAGGGAGGGAGAAGCAGGATCCCCGCTGAGCAGGGAACCCAATGCGGGACTCAATTTCAGGAGCCTGGGATCATGACCTGAACCAAAGCCAAAGTTTAACTGACTGAGCCACCTAGGTGCCCCTAAAATCTTCTCATTTTACTGTTACTCCCACAGTAGTTGAAGTATGTCTCTGTGACCTCATTTCCTGCTTTGTATCCTTCTTCCGAAAAGTGTGGAAAATAACCCAAAAGTTGGTTAAGTGAGCTTTAAGTTGCAGGCGGGGCTTCAGTGACCTGCTCTTAATGGTGTTCAGCATCTCCTGGAGAGGAGGAGTGTCTTTCCTTTGGTAAGAACACTGCCAAGTATTCAGAGCGTGCCTGTCGGATTTGCCTCCTCCTGGCCACTCAAGCTAGCGTCTGAGGAGGTGGCTGGAGACAGCCCCAGTGGAGGAGGAAGTCCCCTGATGCTCCTGGCCTGGCCATGAGTGAGTTCGCTTGGGACTGGGGCAGGTTATCTCACACGCACAGCCTTGCATTCCTGTCTTTGTCTGAATGGATCAGTCAATAAACTTGTTCAATTCTATTAATTCCCCCCTCCTTTCTTATCCTCCTCTTTGGGTTTGCCCTCAATTTAAAATTTCTAGTCCTCCATCAAGTGTAGGAGATCTGCTTCTGTTTGGCAGCGGGATCTTGGAAGCACAGGATGTTTTACTGAGGCAAAATCGTGAGTCCTCCCCACACAGTCCTGTGAGGGACGGTTCCCCTAACAGGAATTGATAAGGGCACGTTATGTAAAATCTGGAGGGCAAGCCTTTCCCTTTTAGGTCAACATTCAGCCGCAAGCTAGAAGGGCTAATCAACAGAAGCATTTTCTGTGTTCATTCCAGAGCATTTCCCAGGGGCACAATAAATCGAGCCTGCCTGTTTACAGGAACGTGGTTATTTAACAAGCTAGTCTCCAAAGCTTTAAGAGTCTTTGGTTTCACCCAACTGAACCCAACCTGCTAAATTCGTGAGACTCATTACTGTCTGCTCATGTTACTCTAGGTATTGTAAGATAATTTCGCATACTTAATTATGAACGGTCTCTACACACAAGACCCATGTTGCGTTTATTACAGAACTCTTTTAAAAAGTGTCATCTTTCTCTTTCTGTAACCTTTCACCTGTGTTTCAATCCCGTCTCCCTAATCTGCCCTCTGGTATTCCCAGTTAGCAAGTTTGGCTTATTTACACATTCATTCATTGATTCGTTCATTTATTCAGTAAACGTTACTTTGCATACCTGTGTGGGCTCTATAAATGTTATATAAGGAAGACGGTAGGACGTCATCCTCCCTTCAGATTGTGGGAGGTACAGGTCAGTCACACCAGGCAGTGAGCTTGATAATCATCGGTGTCAGTACAGTGAGCATTTGATCTGGCATTGAGGAGTATCACTGGTGAGTGTAATGAGCAGTATGTGTGGGTTGTGGGGTTGAACTTGATGACAGTGTGATGATGACCTGGAAATAGGACTGCTCCTTCTGCAGCCTTGACCTCAGAGCAGAACCTCAGATCACGGGAATGTATTTGTAGGATAAATTCTTTTTGGTTCAGGGATTGCTGAGATTCATGTTTTCTAAGTTTTTGTTTTTAAGATTTTCTTTCTTTACTTGAAAGTGGGCAGAGGGAGAAGCAGACATCCTGCTGAGTAGGGAGCCTGACTAGGGGCTTGATCCCAGGACTCTGGGATCATGACCTGAGCCAAAGGCAGACACTTAACTGACTGAGCCACCCTGGTGCCCTTCATGTTTTCTAAGTTTTGATAAACCTTGCCAAATTCCCCGGAAATGTGGCATCTAATGTATACTCCCCTTAACAGTATGCCAGTGACCTGGGGCCTCCCCAGACTTTTGCAGTATGATGGGTAAAATAAATAGTATTTCATTGTTGAATTGATTTTACCTCTTTTTAAAAAAAATTTTTTTTAATTAAATGCAATTTAAGTAACCTATAGTGTAGTATTAGTTTCAGAGGCAGAATTTAGTGATTCACCAGTGACATATAACACCCAGTGCTCATGACATCACGTGCCCTCCTTAATGCCCATCCCCCAGTTTCCCCATCCCCCCACCCCATCTCCCCTCCAGCAACCCTCAGTGTGTTCCCTAGAGGTAAGAGTCTTTCATGGTTTGTCTCCCTCTCTGATTTTGTCTTACTTTATTTTTCCTTCCCTTCTCTTGTGTTCATCTGTTTTGTTTCTTAAATTGCACACATGAGTAAAATCATGTTATTTTACCTCCTTAAATATGTGTGAAGTTGAGCATTTTTAATGATTTTTGTTTTGTTTTTGAGATTTGTATTTCTCCTCCTGCAAATTTTCTGTGCTTCATTATTCTATAAGTTTATTTTTTGTTTGTACGAGCACTTTCTATTTTCCGTTTGCTTTTTGATTTTTATGTTATGCTCTGCATAGAAAGAGGCCATCCTGTCTAACTTTGTGATTTTCTGTTCACTGAAGCTTTCTCTTATAACTTCATTTTTTTTTTAAAGATTTTTTATTTGTTTATTTGACAGACAGAGATCACAAGTAGGCAGAGAGGCAGGCGGGGGGCGGGGGGGAAGCAGGCTCCCCACTGAGCAGAGAGTCTAATGCGGGGCTATAGCTTCATTTTTATATGTATTTCATTATTATACTTATTTTATACTTATACATATTTATACTTAGAAACTTTGATTCATCTGAAATTAATTTTGGTATAAGGAGTGAAAGAAATCCAGCTTTATTGCTTCCTAGTTGCATGAAACACTGAGGAATCACTCACTTTTCTTGATATGCTCCCTTTATAGTACATACCTTTACAATATGCCTTTATAGTGAATTAAATTCTCTTAGGCATTTTTAATCTTTTACTGTGACCCACTGACCTTTCTTGTTTATTTCTTCTCCAGTTCCAAACAGTTCTGATTCTAAAGCTTCATAATATATTCTATTATCTTCTGGGACTAATTTCTACTCCTTATTCGTTTTGGGGTTTTTTTCAGGTTTTTTTTCCCCCATGATAAAAACCTTCCTTTTCAAAATTTTACAGAGTTTATTTAGTACCTGCAAAATCTGCCTCTTACATAAGCCCTCAAAACCAGTCTTTAAAGGAAGTTTAAGAGAAACTTAAATTTGGGCTATTTTGCATAGAGGATTCATCTTCTCAACAAATATTGGGAACCCGGAGTATGCCAAGGCCAGACATGATTAGCCATTTTATTCTCTTGATTTATTTCTTCCTTTCTTTTATTCCTTTGCATCAGCCTTTATTACACATTGCTACGTGCTGGACGCTGTTCTTGACTGGGGGATTGAGAAAGCCCACGATTCCCGGATTCAGTGAAAGTACAGCCAGCTTGGCCCTGTCCTTGTGACCAAGCCACATGCAGGGTAGAGCTCCTGTAGATTTTATGAGAAATCAGGCTCGAAAGGGAAAGAAGCCTCCTCAGCAGTTTTGTTTTGTTTTCCTACATTTTATCTTAAACCTTAGCAAAACAACCACGGGCCAGAATTGGCATCCGTACCACTGACCAGTTATTTTTAATTTCTGGAAAATTACGAAGAGGGAATTAGGAGCTATTGCTCTAATCCTCTGTTAATTCTTTTTTTTTTTCTCTCTGCTAATTCTTAAACATGTTTTTAAAACCCATTTTTTTATACACTGAGACAATTTTTGAGGGAATATACACACCCATGGAGCCTGTGGAAAAGGATGGGAGAACTGTATCAGAATTCCCATATGGTGGCGAGGGAAAAAAATGTTTCACCCCTGACCTGAGCAGACATAGGATCTGTTGGGGTATGAGAAAGGAAAGCAGGTTACCTTCTTCAGGGGGTGCCTGCTGTAACATTTGAACAGACAGAGTTATGGTTTTGCCCTTGTGATGGCTATCACATAGATCATTCTTTTTTTTTCTCCAGTTGATTTCTTCCTCACAAATTGCCATTTGCTTTTATAGTTAAACAACTCAGTTCTATTATTGGCCATGGACAACCCATCTAACCTTGGCATTGCTCAGCTTTGATGGGTTGGAAATTTCTTATGTCCAGGAGAGTTCTGGTGCCAGCCAGAAATTGCTATTTCCACTTTGGGCATTTGATGTAGTACATACTTAATCACATTTGTTCTTAACGTCATTTAAGTCCAGTTCAGTGGATTTTGTAGGAAAATAGAGGGAGTGGAGAAGCATCAAGAAACAGAGACAACTTTGAGCATCTGCACTAATAAAATAGGAACCAAGGGATGACGTACACAGGCTCAGTTGAATGTTCGTTCCCCAGAAGGCTCAGGGCTAGTGATGGTGGCTTCCTGCAGGTCCTTGTGCACTTGGGGCCCCTGCTGTCTCCCAGGCTGTCTCAGGTTAGGGCAGCCACTGGAGAACACCGTGGAGGACTTATCTCCTACTACAGGTTCCTTGATAGTTCAGTTCCAACCAGAAGGCTTCTTCTCTTTTTCAGAGGGGTTGCGGGTAGAGGGAGAGGGAGAATCCCAAGCAGACTCCATGCCCAGTGTTAGCCCAACACCAGGCTTGATCCCACAACCCTGAGATCATGACCTGAGCTGAAAACAAGAGTTGGACATACGGCTGACTGAGCCAACCAGGCCCCCAAAGGCTTCTTTATTTTTATTAAGCATACCTTACCCCTTCAGTTAATTTGTTGTTGTGAAAGCCAAATGATATTTTTCAATGGATCAAAAACATGGGAATGCTTTCCAAACATTCCAGAGTACTATTTTCTGATGTGACATTTGACTTACATAAAAGCAGCCTGTTTGTTTCCTGCATAAAATATACACTCAGGACAGCTTTTGTGATATAGTAAATAAGATCCCACACAAATTCCACACGACATATTGTGTGGGGAGTTCACATAATAAAATGAAGAATGCTGCCTGTTTGTTTTCTGACCAGTGTGGAGTTTTCATCCTTCCCTGCCTCTCTCAAAGCCATGTTCAAATACAGAAATGATGTATTTAGACATACTGATTAAACACAGATACTTTTTCTTCATAAAACACATTATTGCAGCTATCCTTTATATTTCAGTAAAGGGGAAGGCAGGCTCTAAATATAGTTAATGACTTAAGCTAATGCCAAATTTGTGAGAGAAAATGTGTCGAAATTTAGGTGGGTGTTGCCAGAAAGAACGGGAATGTGGGGGGCAGAACTAGGTGACACGGGGATAAAGTCATGCCAGACATAAACAGGCATTTCAAGAGAAGAGTTAACAGAGAATTAATATGCTGCTATTTTTGAGAAAGAGAAGGTGTCAGGTCACCGAAAGAAAAAGAAAAAATGTCGAAAGCTGCATTTTCAGCAAAGTTGATATCAGCTCTGTGTTTCCGTTCTTCCAACTGCCAATGCTGAAAGGTTGCTTTTGCGATCGCTGTTTGCAGGTTTATTTCTGTCCCCATACCAATCAAGGGTAGGCAGCTTCTCTTATGTCCCTCAGTTTCTCGCATAGTCCCTGGTGATTTGAATTGATCTGAACAGGACTGGACATAGGTTTCTCTTGAACACTCTGCTTCTCTCTATTTCTTTAGCTATTCTGTTTGTCTCTCTGGTTGACTCCCTCACTTCTTTTTCTTTCTTTAAGTTGTTCCTCCATCAGCTTTTGAGGCTCCTGAAGGCCGGCTGTATTTATTGTCTGGTCCTGGTGACAGCGTCCGGCTCGGAGCTGGCGCGAGCCGTTGCGGGACGTGTGTGTGTCTTCACTAGTCCTCCTTGCTGCCGAGGCTTCTCTGCGCGTTCCTGTTCCTCTCTGTGCACCTGAGAGGTTTGCACGCGCTTCACGTAGTTCTGCACCTTCGTTCATTCATTGGCTTAACAAATATTTAGCAGAACAATCCTTACAAATAGAAAATGCACTTCTGAACATGATGATATTCTAGGGGCTTTCCAGATACTGCAACTTCCCTTCCATGTAAAAGTCTCTCTGAGGTTGAAGGAAGGGTCAGCCTATTCTCTTTGGGAAAAATGGTAGGTTTGGAGGTGGCACTGGAACCTGGTAGAGTGAAATGTTCAACAATGGAGGGTGGACTGAGCTGCACAGTTTACCTTGACATTTGTAAAAATCACCTGCTTCATTCCCCATGCACTTAGGCTTTAAATCCATGCTCTTTGTAAATAACTTCTTGGCATTCGCCATTGTCCATAACTGCTGAAAGAGTGATTCTTACCCTGTTGGAGGGACTGGTATTGATTTATGTAGCTAAAACTAAGAAAAACAGCCATCTAATCTTGTCCTTGAATAGTTTCCTGGTCTTGTTACATATTGCTTATACTGTTAAAATTCACTCATAGATTCCAACGCAAGCAAATTATGAAGATCTTGGCTCGTATGAGCGTTCATGGTTTCCCGAACCTTCCAGATGGCAGTTAGAAGGGCCCTCTTACTGTGTTACTCCTGGAGAAGGAGAAAAAGAGATTATTTTGAGCTTTCTAAATTTAGCTTAATGTTTGCTTTTTATTATATAACTTCTGGGTTAATTTTAGAAAAGATATTTACAAACAAAATACAGGTGTTTGTAGAGCAAAAAATTAAAAGGAATTAAAAGAAAAAAAAGCATACAAATGTTTACCACTCAGTACTCCGTAAAGCAAAGAAGAAAGCTGCCAAGTATAAAAGATGTGTAGGAGAGAAAGCACCAGCCCAGCTAACTGATAAGCAATGTGGGGCTAGTGATAAGACAGTTAGGAACTCAAAGACATAATACCAGCACCACAAAGAAAGATCTGGAAACCCTCAAGGTCAGATTTCAGGTTCCTTCCTCCCCTATGTTTATTCCTCCAAAGTGGCTGAAGGCCCTGTGGAATTGAACCTGGCCCAGAGGCCTGCGGGGAGCCAGAGCTGAGGAGAATTTATAGGTAAGTCATGACAGTAGGAAACCTGTGCAGTTCTCAGTAATAACTACCTCATAATAACCATTATGAGCCCGGAACCTCATCAAGCTCTTGTGTCACTAAGCCAAGTGAAATGTACGGTCCTTACCCTCAGGGAACTCATACTCGGAGACAAGGACCGGGGCGAACAAAGCGTAGAGGAAAACACAAGGATTATATTGGAACCAGGGTGCATCTTTTTAATCTGGAGAGAGAGAAATCTGAGAAATTTCAACTTGAGGCAAATAAAAGGAAATACCACACCACTGACTAGCACCAGAGTCTCGAGACAACTGTGGAAGCTGAAGCCTTCACAGTTTAAAAGAACCTTTGCTTCCCAAGGAACTGCAAGATCCACTTGCCAAAGCTTTCTGTCTAAAACCTTCAGTATTTAAAGAAAACGCAGTTAGAGAAGACATTTTCAAAGACTCTACGTATTTTTATTTTTATTATTGCCACGAGAGGCCAGCGACCAGCAGTGCAAGCTTTGGAGGACAGCAGGTTCAGCAAAAGCTTTGTCACCATTCTGGGAAAATAGGGTGTGGGTTAAGCACATGACCGTCCGGAGATTAACTGCTCTCCATGTTCTTTCACCACCAAAGAGCCAACAGCAGCCCTCTTTCTAATGATTCTGGGAGTCTATGTTCCCTTCTCTTTCTCTGTCTCTCTCACCCTCTCCCCACTGCTGCCACCTTCGAGTGGGCCCAGGTTGCAAACTCAATTGCTCGAAGGGGCCAGGCGGTAACATAAATGGGTGCGCCGGCCCAGACAAGCCTAGGGAGGGAGTGTTGGGGTTGTGGCACCCCAGAGAGAGCTTCCCTCCCCACTTCCTGATCAAGTATTCAAGTTCAAGATGTTTTAAAAACATTCCTCTAGCCAAACAACACACATCTGCCACCTGCAGCTGAAGATGACTGCAGGTGGAGGACTGTGCTTTGGCCGTGGTCATGAATTGTTTGTCTCCTTAAGGCTCCCTCTGGGCTCTGCCTCCTATGACCCACCATCCATGCTGCCAGCAGCAAATTTCTAAAACACAGATCTGGTGGTGGCCCTTCTTTGCTAAAAACCTGAGATGACCCCCAGTTGGCCTGTTCTCTTATCACTCTCCCCCCCTTTTTTTGGCCCCCCAATTTAAGATCTCCCCGAAGTAGAGACTGCGTATGCTTTCTACAACATGCCAGCCTAAAGGCTTTTGTAATTGCGCTTTTTTCCTTCTTGGAAAAACCTTCCCTGTGAAACAGCTTACTTACATCACTAGACAGTTCCCTGATCAGTCCCGTCTCTGAGGTCCCACACCACTTTGTATATTTCTGCTCTTATTCCTCAACATCCTGCAGTGGAATGTTTGCCTTCTTCACCTGACTTCGAGATTCTAAGAAGTGGGAACCAATTTTTCTTCTTTTCTGTAACTTCCTTTATTCTGAATGCAGAGCAGCTTTAACGTGATCTCTCTGGGCCTAAAACTGCTGTCTGTCAAACAAAGACGTTGGAGGTGTTAGACTGGAATTCAGTGGTTCTTAACTAGAGATGTACGTCAGAATCACTTGAGTTCAGCAAATGGTGCTGGACAACTTGATATTTACATGCAAAGAAATAAAGTTGGACCCCTACCTCACACCAAAAACAAAAGCTAACTCCAAATGGATTATACACCTAAATATAGAAGGTAAACTCAGAAGACAACACAATTGATATGGCGCCAAAAGCACAAGTGACAAAAGAAAAATAAATTGGACCTCATCGATATTATAAACTTTTGTGTTTCAAAGGATACCATTAATAAAGTGAAAGGACAACTGACAAAGTGGGAGAAAGTTCTGGCAAATCATATCTAAGAAGGTCCTAGTATCCAGAATATGGAAAGAAATCTTACAAGTCAATGATTAAAAGGCAACCCAATTAAAGAATGGCAATAGACAGTTCTCCAAAGAAGATATTCAAATGGCCAATAAACACCTGAAAGGGTGCTCAACATATCAGTCATCAGGGAAGTGCAAATCAAAACCACAGTGAGCTACCACTTCACACCCACTAGGGTGGCTCTAATCAAGATGAACGATAACAAACTTTGACTAGAAAGTGGAGAAATTGGGACCCTCACGTGTCTGGGCAGGGATGTGAAATGGTGCAGCTGTTGTGGAAAAAAGTCTGCAGCCCTAAAAACCAGAGTTACCGTATGACCCAGCAATTCTATTCCTAGGGATAGTTACAGAGAAGAATTGAAAACATGTCCACACAAAACTTGTACATAAATATTTATAGCAGCATTGTTTCATACTAACCTCAGTGTCCATCAGCTGATGAACAGATAAGCAAGTTGTGGTGTATCCATACAATAGAATATTATTCAGCCACGGGAAGGAATGAACTATGGATACATGCTAGAACTTGGATGGACCTTGAAAGTGTTATGCTAAATGTAAGAAGCCAGTGACAGAGGACCACGTGTTGTATCATTCCATTTAGATGAAATGTTCAGAGTAGGCAGACAGAAAGTGTAGATTAATGGTTGCCAGGGACTACGAGGTTGGGGAGGGTGTCAGAATGGGGAATGACTTCTAATTTGTATGAGGTTCTTTCTGGGATCCTTAAAATATTCTGGAATTAGATAATGGTGATAGTTGTGGACAACTTTGTCCATGTGCTAAAACTCACTGAATTAGACACTTTAAAAGGGTGACTTTAGGGGCACCTGAGTGGCTCAGTCTTTAAGCGCCTGCCTTTGGCTCAGGTCATGATCCCAGGGTCCTGGGATTGAGCCCTGCATCAGGCTCCTTCCTCTGCGGAAAGTCTCCTTCCCCCTCTCCCACTCCTTGTGCTTGTGTTCCCTCTCTCACCATCTCTTTCTATCTCTCTGTCAAATAAATAAATCTTTAAAAAAAAATCTTGGTGATTTAAAAAAAGGGTGACTTTAATGGTATTTGAATTCTATCTTAATAAGGCTGAGAGTGTTTTTAAAATGTACATGTAGTACCTACTGTCCTCCAGTCTTGATTCAGATTTAGTAGGACTGGGAGGTATCTAGGATTCCACCTACAGTACTCTTCTATGACGTTAAGAACCAAAAGTTCTGACAGTGCACATGCTTGGGTTATCCTAGAGCAAATGTGAAGTGTTTTCTAGATATTTAAGTATAGATGTGCAAATCTGAGGGTACCCCTGGATGACTTGAGGAGGGAATTGAAAGGAGAGGTGTCCTGTAATTCCATGTGTCCTGTAATTCTGGAACTAGGCAGTAAGGAGGAAAGGGTGGGGGCACATGGGTGGCTCAGTCAGTTTAACGACTGTCTCTTGATTTTGGCTCAGGTCACGATCTCAAGGTTGTGAGATCGAGCCCCACATTGGGCTCCACACTGGCCGTGGAGCTTGCTTGAGAGTCTCTCTTTCACACCGTCCCTTCTGCACCCCCCCCCCAAATAATAAAAAATAAAATAAAATGTAAGAGAGGAAAGGGAGGCACATAAGACAGAAGAATAAACCAGGACTCCCAGGGAGATTGGGGAAAAAGAGCACTCTATCCTGAGGTCAGAGTGTAGGCTGTGGTCAGGTCTGGGGCTGGTTCTGTGGCAAGGACTGTGATGCAGATAACAGGTACCATTGTCACCTTTGCAGTGGTGTCCAACACAGGGTTCTGGGTTGGGCAGAGCAGGGTGAGACAAGAGGGTCTGCCTGCAAGGCACATATGCTTGTAGCTTCATTTGGTTGGTGGCCAAAACATCTTTGGAAAAGTCTTGCAATTGATTCCCCCCCCCCAAGATACTTCCTTTTGAGATATAAAATCATTGGGCATAAATGTAAAAATAAAAATTGACCATAAAATTCATTTAATTCCCAATATAGGGAGAAATGGACAGTACAAAAAAAAAAAAACCAGTTTGCTGGGTTTTTTTTGCTTTTTTTTTTTGCCGTTTTCTTTTTTTTGCTTTCTAAATTAGATGGTCAACACAGACCTGTAAGCAAGGTCATCATAATAGCTCTCTGGTCGTCCTTTTGGATGTCATGTTGGAGCCGACCTTAATGGTAGGGCTTTAGAAAAATGACACCTTTCCTCATTCTTACCTTAAAAACTGAACACTCCACCTCAGAGTCACTCAGGCTGTACTGCATTTTCTTTTCTACCACATTGTAGGCATACTGTGATGTTGCTATAAATAAAACCTAAAACTTGAGGATGAAAATTGAAAAATCACGTTGACTGTGAAATGGAGTTTTATTGACCATCCTGTTTTGTTGTTGCATGAGCTCTGCCAGTGTCTGAGCCTTGACTGTATCTCCGATACTTTAAAGCTGGCTTCCCCCCAACACTTTCAGAATCTTAAACAGTTCTTTTGGAAACTAGGTGGATGGCTACCTGTATATATTTGTTTCCACTTGGAATGTTAAAATTGGAATGTTAATATGGAAACACCAAGTCAAAAAAAAAAACCACAAAAAACAAAACCCAAAACAACAACAACAAAAACCACAAAGGCATGAGCGCTGTTGGCATGGGAATTAAACAATAATAAAGCCATTGTTGTTAACCGAACACTTTCTAATAATACTAATTTTGGAAATAAAGCAACATTTGGGAAGAGCCCCTAAATGAAAAGGCGGCATGTTATGTAGTTTAATGTGTATAGTAAGAGTAGACAAGTCATATCCATCATCTTGTGCCCTTCCCCAACAGAACATCCGTCTGAGTGGTGTAAGTAGGTGTCCTTAAATGATAACATAGTAGATAATAGTCCTGCGCTTTGTGGCTACAGCACTTTGAAACTTCCTAAGGCAGCTTTGCCTAATAACCCTGTCTGCAAAATGATTGCAATGTTTTTTTCCTCTGATATTAGCATACATTTTTTCATGTTAGATTTTTTTTTTTAATTTTATTTGTTTATTTTGAGAGAGAGAGACATAGCAAGGGAGGGAACACAAGCAGGGGGTGGGAGAGGGAGAAGCAGGCTTCCTGCCAAGCAGGGAGCCTGATATGGGGGGTCGACCCCAGGACCCTGGGATGATGACCTGAGCCAAAGGCAGCCGCTTAACTACTGAGCCACCCAGGTGCCCCTATCATGTTAGATTTTTATTTAAGATTTTGTTTATTTAGGGGTGCCTGGGTGGCTTAGTCTTTAAGCATCTGCCTTTGGCTCAGGTCATGATCCCAGGGTCCTGGGATCGAGCCGTGCATAGGGACTCTTTGCTCAGTGGGAAGCCTACTTCTCTCTCTCTCCCACTCCCCCTGCTTGTGTTCCCTCTCCTGCTGTGTCTCTCTCAGTCAAATAAATAAATAAAATCTTTTTAAAAAAATTAAAAAGGAAAGATTTTATTTATTTAGTTGAGTTCGAGAGAGCACGAAAGAGGTAGAGAGTAAAGGGAGAGGTAGAGAGTCTCTCAAGCAGTCTCCACACTGAGTGTGAAGTCTAATGTGGGGCTTGATCTCAAGAACTGAGATCATGACCTAAGCAGAAGCCATGAGTTGGATGCTCAAATGACTGATTATTTTATTTTATTTTTTTAAAGATTTATTTATTTATTTATTTGACAGAGAGAGAGATCACAAGTAGGCAGATAGGCAGACAAAGAGAGAGAGAGAGGGAAGCAGGCTCCCTGCTGAGCAGAGAGCCCGATGCGGGACTCGATCCCAGGACCCTGAGATCA
This sequence comes from Martes martes, assembly GCF_963455335.1. Lineage (NCBI taxonomy): Eukaryota > Metazoa > Chordata > Mammalia > Carnivora > Mustelidae > Martes > Martes martes. Next base: position 19,095,292 of record NC_137894.1, read on the forward strand.
TGACCTGAGCCGAAGGCAGCGGCTAACCCACTGAGCCACCCAGGCGCCCCTGATTATTTTATTTTTAAAGATCTTATTTATTTATTTGACACAGAGAGAGAAAGAGAGACTGTGAGAGAGAGGGAATACAAGCAGGCAGAGTGGGAGAAGCGGGCTTCCTGCCAAGCAGGGAGCCTGATGTGGGGGGTCGACCCCAGGATCCTGGGATGATGTCCTGAGCCGAAGGCAGACACTTAATGACTGAGCCACCCAGGCACCCCAACTGACTGATTTTTTAAATGACTCATATATTTTACAATGATACAATAATAAATAAAATACATAGGATTATAACCAAATTGAGCAAAGTGAGTGAGGTCTGATAAGATGATATATTCCTCGATAAAGGACACATATTTTAATGACTGATGGGATGGATTGAACTGAGCTATCTTAAGTGTATCTGGGTATAAAGAATGCCTTTGGGGCAGCATGGCATCATGCTAAGCAGCATTTATTAACCATATGTTATGTACATGCCAGGGTTTGTGCCAGGAGGCTATGTTATTTTTAATCTTCCAAATAGCCTTAAATGGTAGATAGTTCTGGTTCCATTTTTTGATAAGGAAACTGATACTCAGAGTTGAAGCCCATGTCTGCTAGCATCCAGACCCCCGCATGGGTAAAATATGGTATAGCCCTGAAGTTGAAGGATGCTGGGTTCTGGTCTTGTCTTTTCTGTTGTGACCTTGGGTGAGTCATTTAACCTCTGCTTCCTTTTGTCCTTATTTGTACTATCAGGGACTTGGACTCTACAACTTCTGAATTCCTTTCAAGCTTCCAGAGCCTGTAGAAGAGGGAATATTTAAAAGATAACTATCGAAATACTCTATCATTATATATAGCTTAATATATATTAAATTTCAATTTAAAATTTAAATTAATTAAATTTTAAAATCTAAGTTCAGTGGTTGGCTGTTTGTAATTAGTCATTTCCTGATGACTTTGAATGACCAAGATCTTGGTGAACAGTTCTTACTGGTGATGCAGGGGGCAGATGAAGGAGACCCCTGCCACAGCTCTCAGAAATGAACGTATCTGCCGCTTACTCCCTCAAGCTAGAGTGAAATCAGGGCAGCACCCAGGCTGCTTTCCACAGGCTCCGAGTGTAAAATGAAAACCGCTCGTCCCTGAGAATTTTTCTTGCCCTTTGGAGAATTTCCTTCCCTGACGCTCTTCATAGCACTTGACCGGAAGGAACCATAAAGAACATTCGTTAGTAATTCCTGAATCACCTCAGTGACTTGCAGTTACTTTAGTCACTGGGACTCTTTCCTGAAATGAAATCTCTGACTGTCAAATGGGAGAGGCTCGGGGAGGGGAGGGAAGAGAGGAGAGGAAAAGAGCCTTTGAGCTGCTCTGATAGAGAGGATCAGGCCGAGAAAAAGCAGGAAGCTGGACCCCTGCTTACCTCCTCCTCTGCTCATCCCTGATGACCTCCAGAGAACCTCCCGAGGGCTCTGAGGAACACAGTTTCCAAGGGACTTCCTGAAACGACAATGGCTAGGGTTGAGTGTCCAAGTTGGTCACTGTCCGCGTCCCTTGTTTGTGGGACAAGAGGGACTATCTGTTTTGTTTGGAGTTTCTTGGACCGTTTGGGGTAAGAGCCCTCAGATGTTTTAGTCAGATGACACATACCTCCGCTGCCCTGCCTCCTGATTCCGTTTTCTTAAAACTCCTTATTTTATTTCACTCCCCAAAGTAAGCTTGCTCATTAAATGCTCTCTACTCAAAGTTAGTAACGTCAACACTTGGATCCTTCCAATCTTTTGTTTTTGTTTTTAAAATGTTCTTATGTAGTTGTGATTACAATATGTGTTCATACAGTTTCCGTCACTTAGCAAAATAACCTACTTTGCATTGTTATCACACGTGGCATTTTAATGATTAAGTAATATTAATGTAAGTAGTGTTGACTACATAGTCCACAGTCAACCCCTGGTTGTTGGAGATGAGCTTCGGGGTTTCTGCTATTGAGAATCCTATGTCAGCGACCATCTGACTTAGGAAGCCATGTGTCCACGTTGCCTTCAACTGCGTGGCGTGCATTGGAGACTCCAGGTTCGATCATTGGATTAATATTGAAAGCTACCTCTAGCTGTTCTTATATTTAAGATTCAGAAGAGCAGAATTACTGAGTCACAGCAAAAGAAACATTTTAATCTAATAAGATGTATTCCCTTAGACATAGTTCCTTGTCAACGAAGACCAGTTTGCGTACCAGGGTATCTCCTAATCCTCAAAGGCAGGCATGTATCTCGACCTTGGAAAAAGGCTAAAACAGGGAACTTGAGGGACATTAATACTCAGTTCTGCACAATTTATGTCTGTCCTCTCCTCTCTGCATATATCTTTTATTCTTGTTTTTGTCTGCAGAAAGGCTTCCTCTGCTTTTCTTGTCCACGTGCCAGAAAATATGACCAAGGCCAAGGGTGGATCCATGTGATTGAAGAGGCAGCATGGTTGAGTTGGGGGCTTACCTAGTGGTTGTCTGCTCCATTAGCCTTCTAAGATATGTGAATGGAAACTTCTGTTTTTAACCCAGCTGGTTAAAACAACTGTTTTAATCCATTTAGGAAGTCTCTTGTGTTGTCTGAGTTTGCAAGTTTTATATACTTAAGTCCCTCCATCTTTTATAATTTCTTTAATCCATGCCATCCTTAAAAGTGGCCTTTCCCAATTAAAGACTATAGAAACATTTTTCAGTATTTTCTCAGAGTACCTTCATGGCTTTGATTTTTATTTTAAAATCTTTAGTCCAACTGAAGTTTATTTCATGACATGATATAAAGTAAATATAACTTTATAGAAATTCCAGAACTTTCTATCACCTCAAAAGAGCCTCTTACTAATTAGTAGACTCTCCCCATGTTCTCTTCCCACAAGTCTGGCAGCCACCAATCTATTTTCTGTCTCTATGGGTTTGCCTATTCTGAACATTTTACATAAAGAGAGTAATGCAACGTATGGCCTTTTGTGTCTGGCTTCTTTCCCTTAACATGGTGTTTTTAGGGCTTCTTCCTGTTGTAACATGTGTCAGCATTTCACTCCTTTTTTGTGGCTGAACAGTATTTTCCTGTATGAATTTACTACTTTTTGTTCATTTATCCATCTATGCATTTAGCTGATGGATATTTGGGTTGTTTCTGCTCTTTGGCTATCATGAAATAATGCTACTATGAATGTTTGTTTACAAATTTTTGTAGGAATATATGTTTTCAGTTTCTCTTGGGTGTGGAATTGCTGGTAACTCTATATTTAACATTTTGAGGAACTGCCAAGCTGTTTTCCAAAGCAGCTGAACCATTTAACATTCCCACTAGCAATATTCAAGAGTTCCAATTTCTCTACATCCTTCCCACACTTGTTTTTGTTGGTCTTTTTCATTATAGCTATCCCAGTGGGTGGGAAGGGGTATCTCATCATGGTTTTGATTTGCATTTCCCTAATGACTAATAATGTTGAGCATCTTTTCATGGACTTATTGGCCATTTGTACATCTTCTTTAGAGAAATGTTTATTCAAATCCTTTGCCCATTTTAATTTTTATTTTATTTTCCTTTGTGCCCCACCCTCCTTTGCCCATTTTTAAATTGGGCTTTTGTCTTTTTATTTGAATCGTAAGATTTATTTCTCTTATATTATTTATTAATATCTTTTCCAACTTTCTCTTTTTTCTGCCCTTTTCACTCTGAGTGAATTTATTAGATATTGAGGATATTAATCCTTTTTCTTATTTATTGTAAATATTTTCTCCAGCTCATTTGTCTTTTTTTTTTTTAAGTATAAAAAGTTTGACATAGTAAGATTTATCAGTCTTTCTCTTTTTTGGCTTATTCCATTGCATTTACAAGCTCTTCTCTTTACTTACTGCCCCTCCCACCACCCTTGCCTCCGCATCTGGTTGGTTTTCTCTTTTATATCCCCCTGGATTGTTTGTTGTTTAATTTTTAGCACTTAAATCTTCAGTTCATTTGTAGTTTATTTTCATACATGGTGTGATACAAAGACTTGATTGCTTTCCTACCTCCTCTTCACCGAATTGTTAGTCCACTGTTATTATAAATTCATTAATTTTATATTCCCTGTCCTGCTGCTGGCTTACCATATATTAATTCTCTTCTATAATAAGGTTTATTTCTCTGTTATCTATTCTGCTTCATTTAACTTCTTCCTTGTTTTAATGACTATACCTTTATGGGGCACCTGGATGTCTCAGTTTGTTAAGCCTCTGCCTTCAGCTCAGGGCATGATCCCAGGGGCCTGGGATAAAGCCCCGCATCGGGCTTCCTGCTCAGTGGGAAGCCTACTTCTCCCTCTCATACTCCCCTTGCTTGTGTTCCCTCTCTGAAGATCTCTCTCTGTCAGATAAATAAATAACATCTTTAAAAACAAAAAAGAAAAACTATACCTTTATATCATGTTTTAGTATGTAGCAGGTCTGGTCATCTTCATACCCATTAGTTTATAAATCTTTTCTTTCTCACTAGAGTTTTACACTATAGGTATATTGGAGTCATTTAAGTTCCCTCAAAAAATGCATTTTGGCATTGTGTTAAACCTGTCAGCAAACTTGAGTCTAACTTGTGTCTCAACAACTGGATATGTCCCTCTTATTCAAGTCTTCTTGAATAGATTAAAAAAAATCAAATAATAAAATGATAATTATTTTTGTTCTTTTTCTATAGGAACATGTGTGGTTGGTTAAAGTTTATTCCTTGATACTGTGTTTCCTATTTTCATACTATTGTGAATGCAGTGCTTACCAATTATATTAAAACTAGTGTTTCTAGTGTATAGTAAAGATACCAGTTTAATTCCTGTTCATCAATTTTGTGCTCATTCTTTGTAGAATGCTTATTAATTCAAGGAATCACTTATTTGATTTTTTTTGGTGATACTGCTTCTCTTTGAACAGAATTAAAAATTTCTAAACTTCTTTTTTTCCCCTTTCCTCATAATACCTTTCTGTTCAGTTGTTTCTTATTTGTTCTGGATTCAAAACCAGCTTGGAGGTCTCATGGCTACATAAGCTAGATTCTGGCTGGCTAGAATCTTAAATTAATTTTGAGACCTGTTTTATCCGGAGTTTAAAAGGTAGTGATTCTCATGCTTTGCTTTGATTGGCAAGTGTATAAATTGTATTCTCTGATAAAAGGAGTGTGCTAGTTTTCTATGACTGTTGTAATAAATTACCATACCAGTTTCGGAGGATAAAAGGCCAAAATCTGGTGTGCCTGGATGGCTCATTTGGTTAAGTGTGTGACTATTGATCTCCACTCTGGTCTTGAGTTCAAGTCTCATGTTGGACTCCATCTGGGTGTGAAATCTACTTAAAAAGAAGAAGAAGAAGGAGACCAGTATCTATCTGCACTTCCTCCCAGAGGTTTAGGAGAGAATCTGATCATGTCTCTTCCAGTTTTTGGTGGCTGCCCAGCATTCTTGGGTGTTTTTGGCTAGTGTCTCTTCTCTCCAATCTTTGCCTTTGTCTTCACCTGCCCTTTTGTTCTGTGTCTCTGTCAGATCTCCTTGAGCCTCACCCTTCTAAGAACAGTGGTCACTGGATTTAGGGCCCACTGGGATAATCTAGGATGGTCTCCATTTCAGTCTTTACTCTACATCTGTAAAGATACTTTCCAAATAAGTTTATATTCATAGGTTCTGGGGATTAATTTGTGGCCATCTCTTGTTGGGGACCACCATACAGTCTACTACAGAAGCCATCTTGGGTGCCTGGGTGGTTCAGTTGGTTAAGCATCTGCTTTAGAATCAGGTCATGATCCCAGTGTCCTGGGACTGAGTCCCGCATCAGGCTCCCTGCTCAGCTGGGAGCCTGCTTCTCCCTCTCCCTCTTTTTGCCACTCACGCTCTCTCGATCTCTCTCTCAAATAAATAAATAAAATCTTAAAAAAAAATAAGCCATCCTATAATTGCTAGTACATAGATTCTCTCCCTTGTTTTTAGATTTTGTACATTTCTGTACTTTCTATATGGTATATAAAACACAGATTGAGTTTTGTTAAAGGTTTTTTTTTTTTTCTAAGTGATTCTATAATTTCCTTTGAAAATAGCATGCCAAGAGAATGGTCTTGTTATTTTTCCATGTATTATAAAACTGAGTAAAGTGCTGTGACATATTGATTTTCTTAAATGATTCAGGGAATCCAGTGGTGATGTGGTGAAGGTATAGCAACCATCTGCTAGAAATGCTGATGTATTGTTGTTCCCTTGATGTATTGTGTGTCTCTCCTGTGGAAAAAAACAGCCTACCATTTCATTATTACGTAATGCAGAATAGCATTATGTAAGTTATTCTCAACAAAGGATATTCATTTCAGAAAGCCTGGGTTTTGATAGTAGGAAATTGCTTTCATGATCCTGAAAATAAGCACATTTAGTAACCTTATCAAATTATATTTTATTGAGCTTTGAATTTTTTTTAGAATGTGCCTGCATTTATTTTAGTTTTGATATATTGATAAGTAACCACAGGGCATCACTTCCTCTTGCTCAGTTTTGATAACATGGCCATTGTGTTCAATATGAAGCTTGTGAGAAAATAATAGAGCCACATTAAAGTGTGCATTTCTCTTTATCTAAACTTTATATATTTTTTATTAAAAATTTTATTGAGGTAATTATAGTTTTCATATGCAGTTGTAAGAATCAATACAGAGAAATTCCCTGTATACTTTGTCCAGTTTCCCCAGTGGTAACATTTTATGGAAATGCAGTGTGATGTCACTACCAGGACATTGACATTGATATAATCCGCTGATCTTATTCAGATTTCCCATTTTATTTGTGTGTGTGTGTTAATTTTATACAATTTTATCATGTATCTATCATGACAGTTAGGATACCCCATGAATCTCTTACATTGCCTTTTTATAACCATATGGTTTTCTCCCTTCCTCTGACACACCTAGCTAATTTATCCTCTCTTTTTAAAATTTGATCATTTCACATGTTATATAAGCAGTCAAGCATTGAGTACAGAATGAACCTTTTGGGAATGGCTTATTTCACTCAACGTAATTTGCTGGAGAGCCATCCACGTTGTTGCTTACCTCAGTTATTAGTTCCTCTTTATTACTGAATAATATCCCGTGGTATGGGCAAATCAGTTGTGTGTGTGTGTGTGTTTGTTTTTTTTTTAAACTCACCTATTCAAGAAAATCTGGGCTGATTGTAGTTGGAGGCTATTATAATAAAACTGCTATGAACATTCATATACAGGTTTTTGTGTGAATATGAATTTTCATTTCGCTGGGATAAATGCCCAGGAGTGTAATTGCTGGGTATGGTAATTGCATGTTTAGTATTATAAAAAACTGCCAAACTGTTTTTTAGTGTCTCTACCATATCACATTTCCAGCAGCAATGTATGAGTGATCCAGTTTTCCCAATTCTTTTCTAACATTTGGTGTTGTCACCAAACAGGTATATAACTGATGGATATGCAGTGATATCTCATTTTAGGTTGTTTTTTTTTTTTTTTTTTAAAGATTTTATTTATTTGTCAGAGAGCGAGCAAGTGCACAAGCAGGGAGAGGCAGGCAGAGGAAGAAGCAGGCTCCCCACTGAGCAAGGAACCCAGTGTGGGAATCAATCCCAGGACTGTAGGATCCTGACGCGAGCCAAAGGCAGATGCTTAACCGACTGAGCCACCCAGGCAACCCTCTCATTGTGGTTTAATTTGCATTTCCCTGAAGTCTAATGATGTTGAACATCTTTTCATGTGTTTATTAGTCATCACTTTCAATGAATATCACTTTCAATGAAACGTCTGTTTTTGCCAATTTTTAACTTGGATTGTCTGTTTGGTTTTTTGCTGTTCATTTTTAAAAGTACATTATATATTCTAGCCTTTTGTCAGATATGTGGTTTGCAAATATTTTCTTAACAGTCTGTAGCTTTTCTTCTCGTCTTTTTTTTTTTTTTTTTTTTTAGATTTTATTTATTTATTTGACAGAGAGGTCACCAGTAGGCAGAGAGGCTGGCAGAGAGAGAGAGAGAGAGGGAAGCAGCCTCCTGGCTGAGCAGAGACCCTGATGCAGGACTTGATCCCAGGACCCTGAGATCATGACTTGAGCCGAAGGCAGAGGCTTAATCCACTGAGCCACCCAGGCGCCCCTCTTCTCGTCTTTTTTTTATTTTTTATTTTTTATTTTATTTTATTTATTTTATTTATTTATTTATTTGACAGACAGAGATCACAAGTAGGCAGAGAGGCAGACAGAGAGAGAGGAGGAAGCAGGCTCCCTGGTGAGCAGGGAGCCCGATGCGGGGCTCGATCCCAGGACCCTGGGATCATGACCTGAGCTGAAGGCAGAGGCTTTAACCCACTGAGCCACCCAGGCGCTCCTCTTCTCGTCTTTTTAACACAGTCTTTGGCAGAGCAAAATTTTTAATTTTGATGATGTCCAATTTATCAGTATTCCCTTTGACGAATTGTTCTTTTAGTGTCAAGTCTAAGAAATCCTTGCCTACTCTTAGATTCTGAAGATTTTTTTCTTTCTTCCCCCCTAATGATTCTATAGTTTCACATTAAGTGTCTGATCTATTTTGAATTAATTTTTGTATACAGTGTGAGGTTTAGGTCCAGGTTCATTTTTTGCTGGTGGATTTCCAATTGCTCCAGCATTGTATGTTCAAAAGGCTATCCTTCTTTCATTGAATTGCCTTTGCTCCTTTGTCAAGAATGTGTTGGGCATATTTCTGTGGGTTTAATTCTGGATTCCACTGATCTTTGCTAATACCACAGTCTTGATTAGTGTGGCTATTTAATACATCTTAAAATCTCATAGACTGATTCCTCCCACTTTATTCTTTTTTTTTTTTTTTTTCGGAATTTATTTAGCTGTTCAAATTCCTTTGCCTTTCCATATACACCTTAGAATAATTTTGTTTATATACACAAACATCTTGCAAGGATTTTGCTTGGCAGTAATTCTTAGATGTTTGGTAGAATTCTGCAGTGAATCCTGGCCCTGGAAATTTATCTTTTGGAAGCTTTTAAATTAGATGTTCAGTTTTTAAGAACAGTGATAGGACTATTCAGATTAACTGTTTCATCTTCACTGAGTTTGGATAACTTGTAGTTTTTTAGGTATTGGTCCATTTCTTCTGAGTCACCAAATTTCTGAGTATAAAGTTGTTCATTGTATTCCCTTATTATCTTAATGACTGTGGGATTTGTAGTCATACTACTTATTTCATTTCTGATTTTTTTTTTGTTTTCTCTTTTTATTTTTGTCAGTCTTGCTAGAGGTTTATCAGTTTTATTAAACCTCCATCCCACCCTCCACACTGAACCAGCCTTTTGATTTTTTTGCTTTCCTCTTTTATTTTTCTATTTTCAATTTTATTAATTTCTGCTCTTATGTTTTTAACTTCCTTTTGCTTGATTTGGCTGATTTTTGCTCTTTTTTTCCTTCTAGTTTCTTGTAGTAGGAAGTTGGGTTATTGATTTGAGATTTTTCATTCTTAATATGAGTATTTTTAATGCTATTAATTTTCCTCTCAGCTACTGCTATAGCTGCATCCCATGTATTTTGATATATTTTGTGTCTGTGTGTTTTTAAAGATTTATTTATTTATTTGACAGACAGGGATCACAAGTAGGCAGAGAGGCAGGCAGACAGAGAGGAAGGGAAGCAGGCTCCCTGCTGAGCAGAGAGCCCGATGCGGGGCTGGATCCCAGGACCCTGGGATCATGACCTGAGCTGAAGGCAGAGGCCTTAACCCACTGAGCCACCCAGGTACCCCGATATATTGTGTTTTGATTTTCATTTGGTTCTATGTATTCTTAAAGTTTTTTTTTTTTTTTTTTTTTTTTTTTTTGACAGAGATCACAAGTAGGCAGAGAGGCAGGCAGAGAGAAAGAGAGGAGGAAGCAGGCTCCCCGCTGAGCAGAGAGCCCGATGTGGAACTCGATCCCAGGACTCTGGGATCATGACCTGACCCGAAAGCAGAGGCCTTAACCCACTGAGCCACCCAGGCGCCCCTGGTTCTATGTATTCTTAAATTTCCTTTGAGGCATCCTTTTTGACACATTGATTACTTATAAGTATTTAATTTTCACGTAGTTATTATTTTTTAGTTGGATTTCACTATGGCAGTGAACACACTTGCATGATTACAGTTACTTTAAGTTTTTTTGTGGTATGGTTTATCGTGCAACATATGATCTCTTCTGGTGAGTGTTTCATGAGTGCTTGGAAACAATGTATATTTTACTGAGGTTGGGTTGGTGTTCTGCATATGTCGATAAGATCCCATTAGATTGTGTTGCTCAGATCTTCTCTATCTTTGCTGATTTTTTAATCTAACTAGAAGCCCTTAGTTTCTGAAAGGAGGGCAGTAGACCCCAACTGTAAATGAGGACTCATCTGTTTCCCTTTCCAGCTTTGTCACCTTTTGCTTCGTGCATTTTGAGGCTCTGTTGTTTGGTGCATACTAACATTTATATTTAACTTTAAATTATGTTAAATATACCATAAGATGTTGAGAACTCAAGTTCTGGCTATTATTAATTATCTAGTTAGACTGCCTTTATAGTAGACTAGAGACAAATCTAAAAATAGAACTCTCTAGTTCTATAATTAATGCAGCAACTATTATTCTAAAAGATTGCCTTTAACAGTTTTCTTACATGTAGAGAACTGGTGGTGCTTTATTATTTTAACATCTTTTTTATATAATAGTAAATAGAATATGTGATTTATAATTACTTAATAAACTTGTTGACTTACATCATCAGTAAAAAGAGTTCTAAATAATACTGTAATAGTTGTGAAATGGGATCTTACACATAAGTTAAAAAAAATAGAACCAGAATGAAACCTTTAAATTTAATTAAATGGGGTCTCTTAAACTTAAGGTCTTGAGTAGGTTTTGTGGAACACCTTGGTAGATTTGATCCTTAGTTAAATTATAATTTTCTTTGTGAAATTTACATTTGGCACTTACTTGCCTTTCTCTTATTTGCCACATTCCAATTTGTGTTGTATTTAACGACATGTGTGCTTGTTTAACAGTATATATTATTGTTTCTACGGAACCAGATATATAGTGTGATGGTATTAAAATGTATTCACAAAATCTTTGATGATCTTCCCTTCGGGAAGTAGAGCTCAATTCCCTCCTCTTGAATGTGGGCTGGGCGTAGTGACTGGCTTCTAGTGAATAGAAAAAGACAGAAATGATGGTGTGTAATGTCGACTTGGTCATACACAGCACTGTGGCTTTCTCTTTGTTCTCTCCTGGATTAGCCATTCTGAGAAAAGCCCATTACCCTGTCATGAGGGCATTCAGTTAGCCCTATGGAGGTCTGAATGCTGAGGAGCTGAGGTTTGTAGACGACAGCCACATGAATGAGCCACCTTGAAAGCAAATCCTTCAGCCCAGTGAAGCCTATGACTATAATCCGGGCCAACATCTTGATGGCAACCTCATGTGAGTCCCTGAGCCAGAACCACTCAACTGAACTGCTCCTGGATTCCTGACCTTTACAAACTGTGTGAAGTAATAAACAAGTTTCTTAAGTTTTAGTAGGTAGCAAAAGATGACTAAAGCCTGTAGCATTTCTAGCATGTTGTTTTGCACAGAGTACGTGCTCAAAAATATTTATGAATTTCTTCAAAAGGCATTGATTTGACTTAGGCATTTATATGTTTTCAGATACTTTTATTTTTCTTTTTTTTTTTTTTAAGATTTTATTTATTTATTTGACAGACAGAGATCATAAGTAGGCAGAGAGGCAGGCATAGAGAGAGGAGGAAGCAGGCTCCCTGCGGAGCAGAGAGCCTGATGTGGGGCTTGATCCCAGGACTCTGAGATCATGACCTGAGCTGAAGGCAGAGGCTTTAACCCACTGAGCCACCTAGGCACCCCTTCAGATACTTTTCTGTAACTCTAGCCCTTTTCTTCCTTCTTGAACCTCTTTCTGGGTCTGACCTTGTTGACCCCTGGCTCTTTCAGAGCCCCCTGTTCCCATTTACCTCAGCATGCCTAATCTCATGTCTGACACAGGGATGTGTGAGTGTTGTGATTCTGGAGAGGAGGCAGTTTGCGGTGATGGGAAAGCCAGTGTGTGCCCCTGGGCATGTGTCACTGAGAGGGAGTGCAGATAAGGCAAGTCTAGGGCTTGAGAAGCCCATGGTGGTTGTTGAGGGTCCTGCCTGGCCACAGGTGGCCATTGAGCAGGAGAAGTCTGGGAGCTGGCATTCTCTGCTGTTTTATAATAATGAAAATAGATGATGAGTACTTTATTTTGAAGTTTGTCATTTAAATAGAATGCTTTGTCTTTATTTTTGCTTGACTTTTTATATATGTATTCTTGTCACTCGCCTAGCTTGTAATCCCCTCACAAATCTGCTGTGGTCTTGAGAGGTTTCTGTATTTCCTTTGCTGTCTCTGGGGCTTCCATTCTTCTTGAATTCCTGGGAAGACCAATTAGCTGTAGCTGGAAAATCCATCTTTGAGTAGACTCCAGGATATGTTTAGAGTTTAGGGGATGAGGAGGGGGAGGAGATATATCCTGACCTATACTGTCTCTTTGTCCTTGTGTGTTACAGCTTTGTTATCTCTAGTGTCATTTTAGTGAGATTTAGAATAGATAAATACATGTGCACATTCTCTTGTTTAATTATAAGGCCTTATGAAACACGAAAAACCAAAGAAAAAAATGTTTTAAGTTAAAGACTGGTTTTTATATACTTTTTTTTTTGAGGATTGTGGCATATCCATTTTGGAAAGTTCTCAGTTATCTTCCTACCCTAAAAACAGCATATAACACAGTTTGCAGTTAATCAGTCCCTTTCTGAAATGTCTTCTTCACTTGGCTTCTAAGATACTCTCCTCTATCTTACTGGTCACTCATTCTCACTTGCCTTTGCTCCTTCTCCCTGACCTTGCAATATTGGCAGGCCCCAAGCTTGGTTTTGATTCTTTCTCTGCATTTATACCCACTCTTTTGTGAGTTTATGCACCTATGGCTTAAGGCATCTTAAACTGATAGTTATCAATGCGTCTAACCTGGACCTCTTCCCTAGCGTCCATTTTCACATCACCAAGTGCCTACTCAACATTTCTGCATGGGTGGCTAACATGTGCCTCACATACAGCAGGTCCAAGACTAGCTCAAAACCTGCTTTTTCCAGTCTTTGTGATCTTTTTGGGTGGTATCTTTCCAGTTGTTTCGATCAAAAGTCTTAGTATTAACCTTGACTCCTCTTTTTTCTCTATACCCCATACCCAGTCTGTCAGCACATCCTGTCGGCTTTACCTTCAGACTACATGTGGAATTCACAGTCAGCACCTCCAACCATGCCATCCTGTCCAGACCACCACGACCTCATCTTTAGGCTACATTAGGTGCCTCCTCACTGGCCTTCCTGCTTCTACCGTTGTTCTCTCATTTTACTCTCTCTATAGCAGCAGCGTGTTTCTATTATAAAACAGTTGCTCCTTTGTCGCTTCCTGTCCAGATTGCTCCAGTGGCTCTCCGTGTTGCATAGGAAAAAGCCTCTGAGGTCCAATGAGACCTGTCCGCCCTGCCATAGTTCCTTTACTTCCTTGACATGCTTCCCTTTAGCTCCGCTGCAGCCCACTGGCTTCCCTGCTGTTCCTCAGTCACCCCAAGGCCTCTCCCATCTCAGAGACCCTGCAGTTGCTGTCCCTTCTGCCCACAAGCTCTTCCTCACATATACGTGTGGCTCACTCCCTGGGCTCACTTCCTTGTCACCTTACCAGTAAGACCTTCCCGAAGCCACAAAGTGAACTGTCTGGATTTTCTCTGGGTTCCCTCTTCTTCACTTGATTTTTCTCCCTAGGACTTAACTGCCATCTGACATTTTGCGTATTGTTCTTATTTGTTTTATTGGGTTCTGTCTTTCTCTAATATAATGGAGGCTCTGTGAGGAAAGGACATTTGGTCTGCTCTTAACTGCTGAGTCCTCAGCATATAGAACGTGATAGATACTTAGTAATTGAACCTGGGCTAGAAAATAACTTTTGTCAAGGTGCCTGGGTGGGGCTCAGTCGCTTCGCATCTGACTCTTGATTTTGGCTTAGGTTATGATCTTGGGGTTGTGGGATCGAGCCCGGTGATGGCTCTGCGCTCAGCATGGAGTCTGCTTGTCCCTCTGCCTCTGCTGCTAACCCCACTCACGCTCCCCTTCTCCCTGCCAATCTCTAAAATAAATAAATAAATAAATACTTTAAAAAAAAGTAAATAACTTTTGTCATCTTCAGAATGGTTGCCTAAGTTTTCTGACTTTACACAGATATAAAAATAAAAATAAGAACAGTAAATATCAAATCAAAGTTTAAAAAGGAAGCAAAGAATAATTCAGCAAAACAATGAGCAGATAATTTGAGTGTTTCTGTACTATTTTATGCATCAGCCCTTTTAATTCTCATTGCACCAACTTGTAAAAAGCAGAGATTTACATTTTTATGGATAAGAAAACCGAGGCTCAGAGAAGTCAGATTATTTATACGTAGTCAGCATATATCTGGCAAAGCAAAGACCATGATTGCTTGTCTAAAACCACAGGTTAATTTAGCATTTCAGAAATTTTCTTCTCACATGTGGAGAAGAAACACATAACTTAGAACACTTATCATTCTTGTTGCTTGGGTATCCTGTATTAAGGGAGCCACAAAATGGTTGTTACACATTTCTTCATCAGAGATTTGCACTTCTGGTCATACAGTCAGTCTTCCTTTATACTTATATCTGGAAACTCTCAGATATTTTCACCCCTCTCTCAAAATAAGAGGATTTATCTCAGGCTTTTTAATTAAAAGTTTACCAGAAGATCAAAACACCTCTCTCTATCCCACCACTTCTGGACATGTCACCAATTATGGGAATCCTTTTTTTTTTTTTTTAAAGATTTTATTTATTTATTTGACAGAGATCACAAGTAGGCAGAGAAGCAGGCAGAGAGAGAGGAGGAAGCAGGCTCCCTGCGGAGCAGAGAGCCTGATGTGGGGCTCAATCCCAGGACCCTGGGATCATGACCTGAGCTGAAGGCAGAGGCTTTAACCCGCTGAGCAACCAGGTGCCCCCAATTATGGGAATTCTTAATGAGTCTCCAGGCATTGGAAATCCCAGTAATGGGGTTGAACCCACTTTGTTATGGGACATGCTACAAGAAATCAGAAGAAAGAGATCACAGACTCAAATTTGATTCTCAATCAAATCAGCTGTGGTCAAGAAGGATATAGATTCTGTTTTTTGCAATAAGTGTTACTTTCTCCGTGGCTTACAATCATTTAAAATTAGTAAAGAAAAAGAGGGGCCACAGTATTGACCTTTTTAAAATCTTGAGAATTTACTAATCCTGCTATTTCTTGCTGTCAAGTTGAGAGACAAGTCAGGACTTCCCAGCTTATACACGACAAAACTTCACTAAGTCAGACTAATTGAGCACAGAGAAAGTTGGAATTAGTCAAAAGTAAAATTATGGCATGTAAAGAAATGCAGCCTTTTAATATTTTGCTTATACTGTAACTCCCATTAAATAGTACCTAAGTGTTGCAAAGTATAGGTCCTGAAGGGTGGGCCTCCTTTTAATGAGTAGTTAAGAATCATTTTTAATCAGCAGGTTGTTTGTACACAAGTATAAATTATTTTCAGTGGGTTAAATATTTTTGCTGAAAGATTTTCCCTCTGCCCTTCTGCTTGGTAAGCTTTTTGCTGTCAACTAGCCAGACTCAACTTCAGCCTGGGCTAGATTATGCTGGAACCCTGACTCAGTGCCTTACCACCATGGGTTTTTTGTTGTTGTTGTTTTTTGTTTTTTCCTTACCACCATGTTTAAAGCCCAGCCTTCCAGGCAAGTGGGGGAGGGATCAGCGTCCTTCCTCTTGTCAGCCTTATGCAGTCACATTCCCCCTTTGTGGGTTCTTCTTGTTGCTCATGGGAAATGCCAATATCCTGTTTTTAGAGGAGCAGCCCTCAAATTGGTAGTGCCCTTTGAAATATGCTTCAAGGACTTTGAAATACAGAAACTCTTATTCTGAGGTCAATGTTTTTCTATTTCAGATAGTCACACTTCCACCATGTTCTCTCTTAGGGACACCTGCCCCCCAAACTCCCATCCAGGTTCTCCTTTCCTCTGCTTCCCTAGTTCCTTCTCTACATTCTTAGCCCTTGCTCTACTGGTACTCATCTCCTGTTTGATCTCCCTCTCTAGACTGCAGATGCTTTGAAGACAGAGACGTTCCCTTTTTCCTTCCTTCCATTCCTTCCCTCCTTTCTCTCTCTCTCTCTTTCTTTCTTAGAGAGGGAGAGAGAGCGAGAGCATGCATGAGCAGGGGTGGGGAGGGGCAAAGGGAGAGGGAGAGCGAGAATCTTAAACAGGCTCCACACCCAGCCCAGAGCCCGATGCAGGACTCTGTCTCACAACACCTAGATGATGACCTCAGCTGAAACCAAGAGTTGGACACTTAACCAAATGAGTTACCCAGGCACCCCCTTATTCTTTCTTGTATTCCAAACACCTAGCATGATGAGTGGCATCTAAGAAGGAAACCATTTAGGAATGATGGAGAAGAATGTTTTCTTTTCACAGCACAGTGCTATACTCCATGGCATTGGAATATAAAAACTGGACAAGTTTGGAAGTATTCACACTGCAGCCTTCCTACTGTAGAGTTTGGTCCTCCGACTCCTCTCTCTTCCTTTCCTGGACAAGGGAAAAGTGAGGATACTATATACAGTTTTAATTTCTGAGCTAAGAATGAGATGGGAAGTGGCAGGGAAGGAGGAAGAGAAAGAGACCAGCCCATACTTCTGCTCTTTGAAACTTTCCTCCCTGGTCCTCTGGAACCAACACAATCAGGCCAAGGTATGACCAGAGCCAGTAAGAGGGGCCATCTGACTCCAAGAGCTTTCTAGAATGGCACTTTTATATATCTCACTAGGGTGACTAGATGTCTTCCATTACCTGCTGCCCTGGTTATAGCACTGAAACTCCTGTTGCAGGAAACCACTCCCTGGGACCCATGAAGCCCTGCTTTTGGTGATGGGCACCAAAGTACAAAACCCATGAGGTGGCATCCAGACTAGGGGCTGACAGCAGTGGTGCTTTAATGCCGGATGGATACCACATAGATGGTTTGTCTTCTGTAGTTGCTGTCACTGATTTTCTCCTGACAACGATGGCATCTGTGATTTATGGTTCATAGGAATGGATCATCCATTGTTGCATTGATCTAGTGAAGAGATGTAAGTGTGTAATTAAGGGTGTTGTTATCGGGGGCACCTGGGTGGCTCAGTTGTTATGCTTCTGCCTTCGGCTCGGGTCATGATCCCAGGGTCCTGGGGTCGAGCTCCGCATCAGGTTCCCTGTTCAGCAGGAAGCCTGCTTCTCCCACTCCCCTTGCTTGTTTTCTCTGTCTTTCTGTCAAATAAATACATCTTAAAAAAAAAAGAGTGTTGTAATCATTAGCATTAAGAATCTGGCTTTGGCTTGGCCTGTTGATTAACTGTTGTGATTTGTATCAAGATAGTGCTTGTTAAAATGTTAACATTGTGCATATTCTGATCATGTCTTCTAAGAATTCAGATAATTAAAATTATTACAATAGCAAAGTCAGCATGGCCCAAATCTCATTGAAAATGAAGGCTAATTGACTGTGATGTTTTAATGACAGACGGAAGGATGCATACAACTGGATTGGGGCGCTAAATGACCAAAGCAGAGCGTAATACACAATATACAAAACAGACATTGGAGCTAGGCATGGAGAAGGTGTTGTGAAAGCACATAGGGAGGCTGAATCCCACTAATCTGGGCTGAGGTAGGCGAGTACTTCTAATTCAAAGGTTTTTTCATCTCCCAAAAAGATACCAATAATTAATTAAAAATAGGTGCTGCAGGGCACCTGGGTGGCTCAGGGAGTTAAGCGTCAAACTCTTGGTTTTGGTTTAGGTCATGATCTCAGGGTCGTGAGATCCAGCCCTACATTGGGCTCCGTGCTCAGCAAGAGTCCGCTGGAGGTTCTCTCTCTCTCTCCCTCTTCCTCTGCCCCTCCTGCTTGTTTTCTCTCTCTCTCTCTAATAAATAAATAGATCTTTAAAAAAATAGCTGTTGCTAAATAATCTTAGGAATACCACTCCAATGAATATGCATTAGGTTTCATTTCCTTATTGCTCTATGGAACTGACATTTTCTGATTCAGAGGATGCAGTAATGTGCCTGTGGGCAAATGAGGAAACCTGAAAACCATGCCCTTTACGATGTAGAGCTGATTCTGTCTGGTCTTTTCAACCATCCCACTGTCTATAGTACAAGTTCATCAGATCAGTGTTCTACCCAGCTACTAGGTATTTTGATTTAAAATTGAACTTTTGAATTATCTTCTTGATTTCTGTGGAGATTTTAATGAAATCTAAGAAAACAAAAAAGCACGTAGATTGTTGATACCTTGTTCTATTTTGTTACTTATTTGCATAACCTGCAGACTGTTCAAATGTAAATTTTGAAAATTCCATTCAATCTATAAACTTCTCACCAAAGACTGAAATGGTTTTTCCTATTAAATACCTATATACCTCATACACGTACTCTTAAAGGTATGTGTATGATTGTTTACCTGTGAGATTGAGGCTTTTATGATGCAAGTCTGAGGTTGCTTTCCCATTTCCTGAAAATGTGCAGAAGCATTTAATGAGATGTTTGAATTTATAGAACTGGAAGGAGATAGCCTCCTTAGCACATCTGCCTACAAGATGGTTGTCACTGTTGTCAGTTATGAAATGATGCTAAAATGTTGGCTTGGCATAAAATCATATTTTCAAGTGTGGGACAAAAAGAATGTCCTTTTCTAATTTGGAAATACATTGAGGATGAAATGGTGAGAAAAAGTACAGTAAAAGAGATATTTACATTCTCTTTCTTCGAAACTTTTTAGTGATTTTTGGCAAGGCCATAAGAAGCCTTGAGAATGATAACGTGACTATCTGTGTCTTTGATACTCTGTTTACGTTGTGGCAAAAAACTCATATGGTGATAAAATGAGTCCTTTTTGGAAATGACTTTCAACTTGCTAAAATAATTATCGGGAAAGGGGAAAAAAACATCAGAAAAGTTAAATAGGATTTTTCTTAAGGAAACTAAAACTTTGATCTTAGAAGTTAAAATTACCTTTTTAGAAAGAAAAAAGATTTTATTATTTATTTGACAGAGAGAGACACAGTGAGAGAGGGAACATAAGCAGGGGGAGTGGGAGAGGGAGAAGCAGGCTTCCTGCTGAGTAGGGAGCCCGATGAGGGGCTCCATCCCAGAACCCTGGGATCATGACCTGAGCCGAAGGCAGACGCTTAACAACTGAGCCACCCAGGTGCCCCTAAAATTACCTTTTTACTTCAGAACTATATTCCTGGAGAAAGAGAGGTTTCACTTATTCATTTAGATTGTTCAAAAATGATAGACAATCTTAATTGTAAAATGTAAAACTGTAGAACGTCTAGAAAAGAGCATAAGAGAAAATCTTTGGGACTTAGAACTGAACTCATCAAAATCATCCGAAATTGGAACTGATCGAAATAACTATCTTTGCTCCAGGAAAAAAAAACCTACTGGAAGGATGAAAAGACAAGTTATAGATTGGGAAAAAATATTTGCAAAGTACATATCCAACAAAGTCCTTATATCTAGACTATATAAAGAACTCTCAAAACTCAGTAATAATAATAAAAAAAAAGTCCTGTTGGAAAATGGACAAAAGGATGTAGACCTCTCCCTGAAGGAGATAAATGGGTGCATTTCTCATTAGCCAGTAGAGAAATGCAAATTAAGATCAGAATGAGATATAATTACATACCTACCAGAATGGCTACAATGAAATATAGTGATAACACCAAATGCTGGCAATTACTCATATGTTACTTGTACATTGCTGGTTGGAATGTAACATGGTACAGCTGCTCTGAAAACTATCTCAAAGGTTCTTCTCAAAACTGAAAAAAAAAAAGGAAATGGATTTACTATAGGACTCAACTTTTAAATTCTAGGGCATTTATCCCAGAGAAATGAAGAGTTATTTTCATGTAGGGATTTGTACATAAATATTCCAAGAAGCTCAATTCATGATAACCCCAAGTCAGAAACTACCTAATTGTCCAAATGGATAATGGTTAAACAAGCTGTGGTACATCCATACAGAGGGATACTACTTGACAATACAAAGGAAGGAATTATCAATACACATGATAACTTGCATAAACCTTAAGGAAAACATGCTGAGTGAACAAAGTCACATACTGTATGACTCCATTTATGTAATATTCATGAAGTAATATA
Organism: Martes martes; assembly: GCF_963455335.1. Taxonomy (NCBI): domain Eukaryota; kingdom Metazoa; phylum Chordata; class Mammalia; order Carnivora; family Mustelidae; genus Martes; species Martes martes. Next base: position 19,115,655 of record NC_137894.1, read on the forward strand.
ATTATAGAGATGGGGACCAGATTATTAGTTGCCAGGGGTTAGAGATTGGGGGTAAGGGGTAACATAAGTCTTGTGGTAAAATGACGGTTAATTATATTGGCGGTGGTGGTGGTTGTACAAGATGACAGAATGATCCAGTTTCATAGAATCACACTTGCATACACACACACGGACACGCACAACATGGGTGCTTGCATAACTGATGAAAACTGAGCGCAGTCTTTAGAATGTACCACTGTCCATGTCTTGCTTTCCATATAGTACTAGAGTTGTGTAAGATCTAGCATCAGGGGAGGCTGGGTGAAGGGTGCATGGGATTTCCCTGTACATTTCTCTACATCTTCTTATGACTCTACAATTACCTTAAAATAAAAGGTTTTATAAAACAATAGATATTTTAGACAGTGATAGCATATATGATGAATTTATAGATGCAAACAACCTGATTAAGAAGCCTTTAGATGCATAGTGAATGGATGTTTTGGAGAAGTGGGAATGAATTCCCACAAGTCTAAAAACCTGTTCTCTTTTTTTTCTTTTCTTTTTTTTAAAGATTATTTATTTATTTGACAGAGAGAGAGAGTGCGGCAGGTAGAGGGAGAGGGAGAAGCAGGCTCCCTGTGAAGCAAGGAGCCCGATGTAGGGCTCGATCCCAGGACCCTGGGATCATGACCGGAGCCAAAGGCAGGGGCTTTAACCCACTGATTCACCCATGCCCCTAAAAACCTGTTCTTGCTAGTAAAGAGAATCATAAGCATTCCTCACTCAAATGGTTTTGTTGAGAGGATATTTAGCTTAATGTCATCACATTGGACTGACACCAGGGATCTGTGTCATGTGGGTTGGAGCTGAACAGATCTGCAAGTCAAAGTGAATTTTACATATGACTGTATTCAGTTTTGCCACCACAGAAAGAAATGAGGGATGTCTAAGCTGCTTCAGGCAGTTCAAAAAGTGTTATTGGAAAAGGAAACCATAAAAATATCCTATTGTATCATGGAGCTGAAAGAAGGAGGACATTATTATTTTTTGTATGCAGTGGCGGTGAAATATAAGTAGTAGTTTAGCCCTGTTGTATTTATGTTTTCCTTTTAAGAAGGCTTATATTTATATATCTCAAAAATACATAGTATAAAGCCTACAGAATTTAAATACCCAATAAGTGATTTTTAAAGGGTTAAGCTGCTATATCAGAGGACAAAAAGAAACATTTAAAAATCTTGTTATATTTTTCTCTTACATTGTTTAAATAGTCCTATTAATTACTACTGATTGCCGTACTAACTAGTTTTCGTGTTGTTGTAACATTTATATAACAGAGAGGGAAATAATGCAGGATAATACATAATTTCCATCCATACCTGTTTTTTCCTGTGTTAAAGCAATACCACATGTGTACAATTACTTACTGTGTATTATCTTATTAAGTGTTTTTGTCCATTATTTCTGTCCCGTATTCACTGTAAAAGTTGATCACGCTAGGAAATAAACTCTTTACGACATAGGTGCTAGGAACAAAATTAAGTGCGGCCAGACCCGTGTGTCTCTTGAGGTCGGGGTAGGGATGGTAAAGAATACCAGATTACTCATCTGTTTGCTTGCTCCTCCTGACACCGCAGTGTGCAGTAGTGACCCACGTGGATTGTGTTTTTCCCTCAGTAAGAGAGCGTTCTGCTTTGAGTCCCACAACTTAAATGTGCTCCTGAGTAATCTGAACAGGGCATCATACCTAACAAAGACAGGGGTGAGAGTGAGGGAGGATGAAGTGAAAGGAACAAACAAAACCTGGAAAATTTTGAAAGGAAATGGTTTCTGGCACATGGTAAGAGTTCTAGAAATATTTTCTGAATATGAAAAATGGGTTAATGAACAAATGAGTGAAAAGTATGCTAGTGTTGCTAAATTTTCTAGTCCAAGCAATTGCATAAACTTACTTCTGAAAAAGAAATTAGGAGAATAGAGACTAAATATCTTTTGGGTGTTGGGGCACCTGGGTGGCTCAGTCAGTTTAAGTTCCAGCTCTTGGTCTCAGCTGGGGTCTTGATCTCAGGGTCATGAGTTCAAGCCTGGTGTTGGGCTCAACACCAGGTATGGATCCTACTTAAGAAAGAAAAAAATCTTTTAGGTGTTTATCACATTTTTTAGTTAACTTAAATTGATTATATGTATAGGAGTATCATGTTTTATGCTATTTTAGGCTCCCCAGTTCCTTGCTGTGTTCAGGATATCAGAGAAATGAGTTTGGCTTTGTCAGAATATTTCCAAACAATCCAGAGCCAGGAAGCCACACCCTTTGAAAACATACACTCTCTCACACACAGATTTAAGCTTAGCTGGATTTTTGCATGTTTTCTGATTTGTCCAGCTTTTATAAAACTTTTCAGTCTCATATGATATGTGCTCTCACATGTAAATTTAATCATATTTAAAATTAAACACATTTAAAATTAGAGCTTTTTGTAGAAACAGAATCTATGGTTTTAGCATCTGTATCTTTCCCAAACTTGTAATACCTACAAATAACCACATCCAGCGCTAGCCTCATAGTGTCAGGGATGAAAAGCTTTTGACTGTTTAGATCACTGAAAACTATGGCTAGAAAAGGTCTTAAAATTAATCCAACCCCCCCTCCCCAGCACACCCCAATCTCCCCATGTCACTCCCCTCTGTTGTACAGATCAGGAAACTTGAGTCTCAGAAGACGTTTCCCAGATGATTTCCATCATGTTCTTTCCGATGCTTTCACCATATGTGTCCACACTTTGTTAACAGGAGAGAACATTTATTTTAGTATTAGGTAGAATGATAATGAGTCTAATGGCTTTTCCTCAGCTCTTTGTGTTGCCCTTTCAGAAGGAGAAGGCAGGATTGTCATGAGCAGGAGATCAAAGGGCTGCTCCGAGTGAGGGGTCCTTCTGGGGCCCTGGCTTCTGCTGCCCCAACTTCAGCTCAGCTACAGGTTTTCCTTTGTCCCCTTCAAGTGTAGTTCCACAAATAATGAAGCTGCCACCAATTTTTCTTCTCTTTTAAAGTCCAGTCTTCCCAAACCCCATATTTAATGATCTTTCTGTGTTGTTAGACTTCGTTTTATAATATTGATTCCAAACCCATAGTCCAAAAAAGGCATTTGCAACATTTACTAAGTAATAGTTTGCTCATTCAGAAGAGTATTAAAATATGGCTATTTACTTAAGATTCTTGTGCTTTAAAAAAAATACTTACAAAAATTATATTGCACCTTTAAAAATATAAATGAAGAAGTTGGATAAATTAGTATGTAAATGTGGGTGGCATTTGTGTGAACAGTAATTCTAACGTACTGAAATAGCCATATTCATCACAAATTAAAGAATCAAATTAACTTTAAAATAGTTCTAAATAAAGAGCTAGTATTTTGGAGAAATATTTAACTATCTTGTATTTTTCTTTTAGAAGTTCAGCGTTTTGCTAATGATACTAGGATGAGTGATGTAATCCTTAGGAGGATTATTTTAAAGTTATGTGATTTAGCTAGATTAAGCAGTCATAATTTAAAATCCTTTAATATTTTCTTTTAGTAAAAAGACTAACCTTGGTTAAAACGTCTGTGTACACCTCAGTGAATTCTGCATCATTTTTTCCTGTGGCACTTTAAACACTCTCTAATTAATCCTTCTGCCTGGGCCCGGCATTTGCAGGTGAGCATCTGTGGTGAAGAGGAAACACGATCTGTTCTTAGAGTACGGAGGGTGAAACCTGCCCTGTTGGAGAGTGTCCCAGATGTGTTGATGGGTGCTAGGGTTGCCCCAGCTGTGGTCCGCAGGGGAGGAAGGGTCAGGCCAACTCTCACAGATGTGTGCTCTCCTTCTGTACTGGCTACTTGGGTTGCAGAATTGAGTCAGGGGAGGAGGGCAGGGCCTTCTAGCAGCAATCCCAAAGACCATTTCTGTTTTGTCTGGGATTGGTGACTGGAGGCAGAGCCAGACCTTTTTAGTCCTCAAAATAGAGTTCTGTGTAATCCTTTGGTCATACCCGCCTCTATCAGTGGAGTGACTACTTGGTTTGATAGCCCTCGCTGTAAGTACAAAAGGAGGTGGTCTGCCGAAGCCTCCATTGCTTTTAGAGCCATTTTCAAATGTACCATTTTCCAGTGACATGGAACTCCCATTCGGATCCCTTAATGGAGTACATGCCACGTACTACCACAATCCTACGAAGCTGATCTTTTGCTTATGTTCCTGTAGTACGCCTGTCAATTTAGCCATACCTATCAGTTTGTCCTTGCTGTGTAACAAATCACCCAATACTGGGATCTTAAAAAACATCCGTGATTCCATGGGCTAGAAATTCAGGCTCAGATTCGAGTGGTTCTTTTGCTAGACTTGCCTGGGCTGACTCACACAGATGCAATCATTTGTGGCTTGGCTGGGACTGGATGGTCTAGAATCCCTTGCTCAAATGTCTGGAGGTTGGTGCCCCGTCGACCAGGGCATCTCATTTCTTCTCCATGTGACTTTGCCATCAGGCTAATCTGAGCTTCTTCCCATGATGGTCTCAGAGTTTTCAGGAGCTGGAGAAAGCACACCCCCCATACATACCCAAGTGCTTGTCAAGCTTCTGCGTGTGTCATGTTTGCTTTTTAACTAAAACAGGTCGCACTGCTGCCGAGATTCAAGGGATGGGGAAAAAAATGTTCCACCTCTTGATAAGAACTGTAATGTCCCGTTGCAGTGGGGTATCCAAACAGGGAATGCCTGACAATTACTTTTAATCTACCTACCTTTGCTGACAGGAATATTTGTTTTTATTGTTTTTTGTTGATTTTTGTGATAAATCATCAACATTCAACCATACTCCAAAGTGGAAAGAGTAATACAATAAACTTCCCATATGCCCATCAGCTGGATTCACCAATTTTCAATATCTTGCTCCATTGGCCACCTCTACTTTTTAACTTTTCTCCTTGCTCAAGTGTTTTGAAGCAAATCCTACACATTGGGCTATTTCAGCTCTGTATGTTTTCATATGCATCCCTTAAAAAGGGATACCCTCCTATGTAGCCACAATACTATGACCACATCTTGGTATCACTGAACACTTGGTCCATAATGAAATTTCCCCAAATGTCTCAAAAATGTCTTTTTTTATAATAGAAGGTCTGAAAAGGAATCCACCCACAGAAGGTCCATAGCAGTCCCAAATTGCTTTGCTTTTCTTTCTTGTCTACTGATTTGTTTTGGAAAACTGGGTCCATTTTCCTGTACAGAACCTCCTACATTCTGTAGTCATCTGTTTCTTTCCTTGTGGAGTCCTCTGACTTGCTTCCCTATCGCCTGTGTTTCTGTTTATGAAAGTTAGCTGAATTTCATTCAGGTTCCACTTTGGGGACAGCCGTGCTCTGTAGATAAAAGTACTGTTTGCTTCCAGTTGTGTCACACGGAGGCATAAATGTTTGCTTGTCTTAGCTTTGAATGATGCTAACATCGCTCAGTGAGCTGATCCCTTGATGACCAACTGCCTGGGTCTGTTGTTTCAAATGTTACAAGATGACAGTGTCCTAATTCTATCATTCCAGATTTGTTAGCTGGACTTATTTTATAAGGAACATCTTTTCATCAAAGTTATTTGCTTATCTGAAATAGAGTGCATACAAAATATATTCTTTCCTTTAAATCGACTGCTTATAGAATGAGAAGCTAGTGCCCAAGTTATATCCAGAGTTATTTGATAAATAGTTGTTTGGGGGCTCTCTCCCTTACTTTCTTTCTTTTTTTTTTTTTTTTTTTTTTGTTATTTGAATTCATGGGTTTTAGATATTCAGTGTATTTCAGTTAATTGCCCTATTTTTTTTTTTTTTTAAATTTTGGGGAGGGCCTCAATTGTTTCATCTTTGGCCAGTGAGAACTGCTGGTTGTTGGCTTCTGTATCCCTTTGATCCATTATTCTCTGAGAACTTCCTTGCTTTCTGACACAAGGTATCCCAAGTTTATCTTGTATATTCTTGCTCCAGCTCTGTCATCAGTCATTCCTGGCTGGAGATTACAATTTGGGCACTAGATGTGCTCGTTGATATTGGGTTTTCATCCTTTCTAGTCTTTTTTATTGGCAAGCTCTAGGAAATCTTTATAATACACATATACACATATGTTTTTTAGAGATACCTTAAAAATTAAGTTATACTGATTTTTTAAAAATTTAAATTAGAATTGCAAAATTTTACTTAACTTCTATGATTTTTATACTTTTTTCTCTTTAGTAGAAAATCTTGGTTCATAAGAATGTTAATATACCCTATTATATATTGATATATTAACTAATAATATAACCAGTATAAAACCATACACTATAATATTGTCATTATTAGCAGATACCAACGTATTATTAGTATTATCACTTTGAAATTGTTATATATTTATATGTAACTTTGAAACTATCAAATACATAATGTTAATATTATATGCTAATAATGCTAATATATTAAATATACTAATATATTTGTTAAAACACATAAATAACAACTAATTATTATATATAGGTTAATGAACTAATGAATATATAACAATTTTATATTAGTTAATGTACACATACAAAAATTAACAGTTTCAAAGTAATAATGCTGGTATTTTTACTAACAGACTACTGAATGAAATTTAAGATTTTTTTGCAGTGCTGCTTTCCTTAGAGTATGTTATACAAAGAATCTACAATCAGAGTGTTTTGTGTAAGAGACATTGGAAATAATTCTTTTCTCTGTGGTTACATCACCAACTTAATGTATGTTTTCTTCAGTTCATTTTCAGTTTTCACAGATATTTTTTCTTCTTGATTTCATTTACTTTTTAAAATATGTAAAATATTTTTATGTTTTCAAAGTTGAAACTATATTATAGAGCATATGTAGAAAAATTGTTGATGTCCTCTCGTTCCTCCAAAGGTAACTATATTTATTCTTAGTCTTCCTTCTAGTGTTTCTTTTGCAAGTATATGCATCTATTTTAGTCCCTTTTTTAAAAATATTTTTTCTTTTTAAAGATTTTTTATTTATTTACTTGGCAGACAGAGATCACAAGTAGGCAGAGAGGCAGGTAGAGAGAGAGGAGGAAGCAGGCTCCCCCGCTGAGCAGAGAGCCCGATGCGGGGCTTGATCCCAGAACCCTGGAATCATGACCCGAGCTGAAGGCAGAGGCTTTAACCCACTGAGCCACCCAGGCACGCCATTTTAGTCCCTTTTAAAAATTATTTTATTTTATTTATTTATTTTTTTTAGAGAGCACACCCTCATGTGTGTGGGTTGGAGGTGGGGTAGGGGCAGAGTCGGAGGGAGAGAGAGAGAGAATCCCAAGCAGGCTCCACACCTAGCACAGAGCCAGACCTGGGGCTTGATCTCACAACCTTGAGATCATGACCTGAGCTGAAATAAATAGTTGGAGGCTTAACCAACTGAGCCTTCCAGGCGCCCCTAAAGGCTATTTTAAATATAAAAATATGTTTACCTTTTTTAAAATGGGGTTTCAGTCATTTTTCTATATCTTCTGTTTATTTATTTGTTTTAAAGAGTCTTATTATAAAGGCTATCACACCACATTGTAAAGAGAATCCAGACATACTTTGGGGGACATGGTCATTCAGATTCTTTTAAGGAATCTCTTTTTTAAAATCTGGTGAGTTTGGTATTCCCTGCCATTTAGAGAAGTCAGACTTCAAACTAAAGTGGAGTTGGGAGATTTCTTCTGATCTCCATTTACTGTTTGAGGCTGAAAAAACATCCCATAGCAATTCTTTTACGAACACCGGTCTGAGAAAAAAAATGTCCTGAATGAATAAGAACTGTGAAACTCCAGGTGTACCCTCTGTGTACCCTCTTTTAAACATGAACATGTTTAAAATAATTTCCATAAGATTTGGAAAGGAGGAGGAATCAGCAGAAGTGGAAGAATATCAGAGAAATCAAAGAGTTAAAATTAGCAGCAGAATTTGATGCAGTTTAATTAATAATGTAACAATGTTAATTTTTTAACTTTTAACAAATCTAGCACAGTTATATTGATGTTAACATTAGGGGAAGGCGGATAAACTCTGTATTATCTTTGCAACTTTTCTTTATAGCTAAAATTATTCCAAAATAAATTTTATTTCTCACACACACACACACACACACACACACACAAGCAGCTGCATTCAATAAAAAAGTATACTTAAAGAGCTTCAACAAATCAATAACAGAAATAACCTAACAAAAAAGGGGGGGAGTAAATGACATAAACAGGAAGTAATACACCATTTTTGTCTACCAGATGGGTGAAAATTTAAAAGATTACTATTATCAAGTGTTCATATGGGTGGGGGAAACAGGATAAGTTGATCGGGTATTTTTGGAGGGATGGTAGATGGTAATAGTTTAAAAATTTTATTTCAAATAAACATATACCTCAACCCAGAAAATTCCCTTTTGGATGTCTCTCTTAGAGGGAAACTTCACATGTGCACAAGAAAGCATAAATAAGGATTTTCACTGCAGCAGCATAATATCAAAACCATCTTAATTAGACAAATTACAGTATATCTATGTTATGGAATATTAGGCAACCATTTTTAAACGATGACATAGATTTTCATTGTTTGACATAATCTCCAAGACAAAAATATTAAGAGGAAAAAAATTGCAAAAGTAAATATTGCCTATCACTTGTTTTCTAAAAAACCTGTATATTCCTGTATATATACACAGCCTTCCCCTGTTTCTCTTTGTTTTCATATATATATGTAAATAAATACACAGAAAATGATCTCAAAAGACATACTCTGGTTCAGTTTAAATACTAATATTCCTGGGTAATAGGAGTGGGATTGAGCATGGGGTCCAGTTGGACTCTTAAAAAAATGTCTATTGCTTCTTTCATAGAAGGAACATATGCCTACAGTAGTTGTGAAATCAAGGTGAGAAAGAAAGAATACCAAAGGACTTGGGCATGTCTTGACAACAGAGAGACCTAGAGGTGATAGGGAACTTCTGAAAAGCTTGTCACGAACTCAGAGAATGAGATCTAAAGGGAGAGGTGGTCTCTAATGTGTGGGGTCTGGTAGAAAGTGAAAGTAGGGGACCCTTTGTTCAAAAAGCAAAAAAAAAAAACCCTGCCATTAAAGTTATATATAATTTTACCATTTATCTTTATATTAAGCAGTGCCAGTTTTAAAAGCAAAGATCAGAATATTTAACTTGTATGAGCAATCACTTAAATTACACAGTCTATATTTTATGGCCTGTCCCTGGAGTTTGTCCCTTAAGCTGTCCAGAAGAGACAAGCCCAGCTGGACTCAGAAAGGTAGGGAGGAGAGAAGACCCCATTCCTTGGGGGAACACCCCTGGGCCTGGTATAATCGTAGCCAGTATAGACCCTCACAGGTCCCTGGGGGGCCCACTTGCCTCCTGAGCCTACTCTGGGACCCTCTTCTCACAAGCCACCTGACCTAAATGCCCAAGGTGAGGACAGGGTCTGGGGGAGTCAGGCTACAAGACTGCCGCTCCAGCCCGTAGCAGACAGCAACTACCAAGGATCCTTAAGCCTCTACCCCTGATAGCTTGGTACTCCAATGGAGGCTAGGCAGGAGACTCACCCCCACCAAGATATGGCCTCCTGTCAGCCTGGGACTCTTGCCCAGACCAAGGTGCTAAGGGTACACAAGCCTGACCCCAATCCTCTCCCAGATCTTTGTGAGGGACAGAGGGCAGGGAGGGGGAGCGAACACTGGCAGGGACTTCAGGAACCCTGGGAGTGAGTAGCTGAGAAGCCCTTCAGGGAGGCTAAAACAAACAGGATCGCATGTGAGCTAAGGTCCCCAGTGCATGCCCCTGTGTCCCATCACCTTCACTTACAAAACACATATCCAAGGCAAAAACTGTTAAGATCCCAGACAGTGCTGCAGAGCACTAAATCCCATGTAGGGCCCTTCTCAGCAGCTGCACCAATTGCATACCATGGAAGGTAGCCTGGGTAGGGTCAGGGTTGCCGCCTTGACCCTCAACCTCACCTGCTGTTTTTTACGTGGAAGACGTCAGAGGAAGCTTAAATTCTGTGATGTAGAATCCTTTGGCTGAGAAAGCAAGAAAATGGTGGTGAGTTAGAACAAAGTTGATAGTGCCAGCCAGCCCCGGATATGGGGTTCAGAGCCCAGGGAGGGCAGAGGACAGAAGAAAAGCAGGTGCCCAGGGTAGGTATATCATAGTTTGTCAGGAAGGGAAGGGAGTTTCCATTCCTTAATTTCTTTTTTCCTCTAGGAATTACTGCTTGGCCTTGGGGGGAGGTCTTTGAGGAATCCTTAGGAGAGAATAGAAGATGGGAAACAGGAGCTGGAGAGAAGGGGAGGCAAGCTGCTCACAGAGGAGTTAGAGACTTGGCTTGCCAGTCTGGCTGGAGTCATGGATTCCATTGAATTATGGAGCTAACAATCGGCCTGGTTGTGTGAAATTCAGAACCCGACAAAGAGAAAGCTCCGCCCTGCCCCCGTCAAGGGAAGGATAGCCTCACTCTTGTTTTAGGAAGGACTGTTCTTTATTCTGAACCGAATGAAAAATGACTTTTTAGTGTTTATATGTCCTTTTGAAAATGAAATGATGTTATTGATAGTAACATTCTTTTGATTTTTTTTATTGTGGCAAAATGTACATAATATAAAGTCTACCATTTTAATCATCTTTAAGTGTATGAGTGTTTGTTTTTAAATGTCATTGCTTTGCAAAATAAGTGAAAAAGTTGGTAATCCTATAATGCATCCCTGAAGTGTTTTGTTTTGTTTGAAATTTTACTGGTCTGTGAAGTCTGGAAATTTTATGACCCTTAGAAAGCTGTTCTTTGTCTGATCTTATTCTATGACTTTATTGGCAGAGGAAAACTCTGAAGCAATGTATAGAATTTTTTAAAAAATATTTTATTTATTTATTCGGCGCAGAGAGAGAGAGCACAAGCAGGAAATGTAGCAGGCAGAGGGAGAAGGAGAAGCAGATGGGAACCCCAATCATGGGCTCGAGCCCAGGACCCTGGGATCATGATCTGAGCTGAAAGCAGATGCTTAGCCACCCAGGTGCCCCCAGTGTATAGAATTTTCAAAGACATGGCATAGAAGTAAGGCTAGAATTACTTTTTTTTTTTTTTTAAATTTTATCTGTTTATTTGCCACAGAGAGAGAGACAGTGAGAGAGGGAATACAAGCAGGGGAAGCGGGAGAGGGAGAAGCAGACTTCCCTTGGAGCAGAGAGCCCCCTGTGGGGCTCTATCCCAGGATGCTGAGATCATGACCTGAGCCGAAGGCAGCCGCCTAATGACTGAGCCACCCAGGCACCCCTAGAATTACTTTTGTTGTGGTGGTGGTAGTGGTTACAGTGCTTTGCTACAATTCTGTTTCTAGTATTTAGTATATCCTTTTCTGTGGCATTATCAAGGTTGTCTTGTGTTCTTATATGTCAGTGCCCGAATACTTTCCCTTTGCATTTCATATGTAAACTCACATCTCATACCAAAAATAAATAAATAGGCCTTTCTAAGGATAATTTTTTTTTTTTTTGGTAATGGAAACAAAATATACAAAGTAAAATGCAGGCATGAATATAGTTGTTCCTTTGGTCAAAGGCTGTTGGTTCTAGCTAAGATTTATAGCGGTTTTGTGCAGTTCTTTTTTTTTTTTTCCCATTCTGAGCCGCAGACACCAAAAATCCCACAGGAAGTTCTCTTTCTGAGTGTTGTGGTTTTTTAGTTTCCTGTTCAGTTTGCATTAGATGATCAGAAAAAACATAATCTGTGCAATCAAAAGAGGTTCTTGGTTAAACTTGTTACTGTAAATGAGAATCTCAAACTTGCTTGTATTTCTTCCCATGGATGAGTCTAGAGGAGCTATAACCACATTCACACCTGAGCATTAAAGTTGTGGTATAACTTTTGTTGTTCAGTGGATAAATTCTCCATTGTTAAAGGGGCAACTACCTGAGATTATGCTCTATGCTTTCCACTTCTTATCAGAGCATTTCCCCAAAAATAAACCATTAGGATGAAGATGTGTTTTTAAGACTTGACAGTAGTGTTTTGCTTTCATTTTTACAAGTGACAAAAACTTTCTCTTGCTACACTAGAGAAAAGGAAACACATAAAACATGTTATATAGTTTACTTCAGATAAATTCAAATACCACTGAAAAATTTATTTATTTATTTATTTATTTGACAGACAGATCACAAGTAGGCAGAGAGGCAGGCAGAGAGAGAAGGGGGGAAGCAGGTTCCCCGCCGAGCAGAGAGCCCGATGTGGGGCTCGATCCCAGGACGCCGGGATCACGACCTGAGCCGAAGGCAGCGGCCCCAACCCACTGAGCCACCCAGGCGCCCCCACTGAAAAAATTTTAAAGGGTACTATTATTCACTGAGATATTTTTACAAATGTAACTTTTAAAGCAAGTTATTCTCAAGGTAAAAATTTTTTTTGCTTGATTTCAGTATGTCTTAAACCATGGCAAAAATAAAATAAACTAAAATTGTCATCAGATATACTAGATCTTTGACAAATTGTTGTAATCAAGCATTTAAATGATATACAGAAGACTTGATGAAAAGTGACAAATGAGAACAAAAGAAAAGTTTTGGTGCATTTTTAGGTATGTCTCTAGGTTTAGGTGCTATTAAAAACAGAATGCCTAGTTCTAGGCAGGTTATGCTGATTACATGCCTTAATATATGGTAAAAGTAATAAACACATGAAAGGTTTCCAGTAATAAAGTAATAAAGACATGAAAACTCTCCACATTTTTTAAAAACAGTGCTTGTTCCTGGGGCACCTGGGTGGCTCAGTGGGTTAAACCTCTGCCTTCGGCTCAGGTCATGATCCCAGGGTCCTGGGATCGAGCCCCACATCGGGCTCTCTGCTCAGCAGGAAGCCTGCTTCCTTCTCTCTCTCTCTCTCTCTCTACCTGCCTCTGTGCCTACTTGTGATCTCTGTCAAATAAGTAAATAAAATCTTAAAAACAAGACAAAACAAAACAAAAAAAACCCAGTGCTTGTTCCTAAGGAGATTTTAATTGCAATTCTTTTTTTTTTTTTTAAGATTTTATTTATTTATTTGACACAGAGAGAGAGAGACAGCGAGAGAGAGGAAATACAAGCAGGGGGAGTGGGAGAGGGAGAAGCAGGCTCCCTGAGCAGGGAGCCTGACGTGGGCCTTGATCCCAGGACCCTAGGATCGTGACCTGAGCTGAAGGCAGACGCTTAATGACTGAGCCACCCAGGCATCCCTTAATTATAATTCTTAAAATAATAAATAATACTTTGCCCCCAAACAAAAAAATTATACCGTAAGTTTATTTATTTTTATTTTTTAAAAGATTTTATTTATTTATTTGATAGAAATTACAAGTAGGCAGAGAGGCAGGCAGAGAGAGAGGAGGGAGCAGGCTTCCTGCTGAGCAGAGAGCCCAATGCGGGGCTCGATCCCAGAACGCTGGGATCATGACCTGAACCAAAGGCAGAGGCTTAACTCACTGAGCCACCCAGGCACCCCTACACCATAAGTTTAAAACAAAAGTGACTTCAACCATTTCTATGGAGTGCGGGAGAGGAAAGAATAAGGGTTTGATTTGCGGAATGCTTTTTTCTAGGTCAGATAGCTTCAGTTGCAAAAGATATGAAAAGGTTACTTTGGGATCTTAATAGATATTTATGTATGATATACAGATATTTCTTGGCTAAGAGAAGTTTGATCTTTCCATACAGTTGAGTTCCAAACAGAAAATCATTGTTTGAAACCTGGTGTTTATGCCTTTTCCCCCCTTTCTTGTGTACCTTTTGTGGCACTAGATTAGGTACTAGTTTAAAAATGTTATTTATTGTTACGAAGGATTTCTGACATTTGTGGAGAGCTTTACATTTTACAAAGTGAGTAATAATTAGGTTGGAAATGGTTTCTTAGGGTTTTGGCGTTTAGCAAGGCAGTCAGCATTGTGGGAAGTGTTTGCAGAGACTGATTAAACTTGGACCATGGGCTGCAAGTCTTTAACCTCTTTTTCTGCCCAGATGTGAGCTGGAGACTGGCTTCAGAAATGGAAGGCCCCCTGAGCCCTTCACTCACCACCAAGAACTGGTTGCCAAAAATATACTTTGGAAATCCCTGCCTACAGAGGTGGGAGAGACTTTGGATGTATCTTGAGGCCTACTGTGGGTGGGCCAAGATATCACAGTTCTCTTGGGTCTTTCCCAGTCTGCTTGCCCAGGAGGGCCCACGACCTCCTTACCAGTTTTAGTTTTAGCACCATCGGTTTGTCGAGAATGAGAGCAATCATTTCGATCCTGTTTAGAAGCGCTTTAGAGATGAAAGCCAGGACGTGCTTTACATAAAAAGGCATTCTGCTTTCAGTGGGAAAGCAAGGCCCGGGCATGTGGTGACAGCTGTGACCATCGATATTCACGTTAAGGAAACTATTGTCAGGAAAGGTCCCAGCCTTTCCAGCAGCCCTTCTGCGCGGGGGCTGATCAGTCGTGGCTTGAGGAGCCAAGTGGACAAGTCTCTGCTAGAAATCTAAAAAGCTTTGGTACACAGGGGCTTTCTTCTCGGGGACGATTTCTGCTGGACCTTTGATAAAAACAAACAGGAAGACTCGCATGCCAGCGGAAACTGTCCACCAAGTACTTCGGAAACTGGGCTTTTCCTTCCGTGACTGGGGGTCGGACCTCAGGAGGAAGCGGCTCCGCCCCCGTCGTGGCCCCACCCCCATCGTGGCCCCGCCCCCCGCCCAGCCGGGCATGCTCAGTGGGCCGGGCCGGGCCGGCAGGTTTGCGTGGCCTCTCTCAGTTGCCGGCGCCGGCTCAGCCTGTGGGCGCTGGGTCCTTTCCCCGCGGCTGGGTCCTTTCCCCGCGGCTGGCTCCAGGGAAGTTACGTGCGGAAGCCGGCTTCTGAGGAGCCACCGGGCGGACTGCGGGGACGGCCGAACGCCCCCGGGGCTAGCCAGTGGCGAGCGGGCGGGGCCGCCGTGTTCGGGCTGTGAGAGCTTTGGGAGGCCGACCCAGTGGCCGTACTCAGAGGGAGGCGCCGGCCGGGCGCGCCCCGCGGAGAAGACCCGGGCGGGGCGGGCGGGGGGGCGCTTCCCGGACTTTTGTCCGAGTTGAGTCCCCTCCCCGTGGGCCGGGCCTCTGCGGCCGCCCCCGCCCCCAACACCGTTCGCTCCGGGGAGATGTTTATCTGGTCTGTGGCGTGAGGAGCCGGCGGGCTGGTGGTTCGGAGTTTTGGGTCCGAGGAATCTCGCGCGGCGCTGGAGAGAGACAAGATGTCCGCCAGGGCCGCGGCCGCCAAGGTGAGCGCCTCCGAGGCCGTCAGGGCCGATCCCGAGCGAACGCTGCCGCCCGACCTCGTCGGGCCCGCGCTCCGCGCTCCTCCCCGCGGGCTACTACCCAGGCACCGGGGGTGGCAGCGGGTGGGCCGGGCTGGCTGTGGCCGTGGGCTGCTCGGAGCCCCGCGGACGGGCGGGCGGCGGAGGGCGGGGACCCAGGAGGGGGCGGCAGGCGCGCAGAGCTGCGGTCCCGGGCAGGTGCATCGCAGCCGGCGTCGGTGCCTGGCTCCGGCTCGCGGCGGGCGGGGACGCGCAACAGGTCCGGCGCCGGCAAACTCGGCGGTAGGAGTGGGTTCTGCCGACACTCAGGGCGAGACTGCGGCGGGCGGGAGGTCGGGGTTTGGGGTGCCACCTCCAGCAAGCCGGTAGCTGCCGTCTTTGGAGGAGTGGTTGGTCACCGGCGAAACCGTGTAGTTTCGATCTGATGTCACTCTCCGTGGTATGCGCGCGCCAGTGATAAGACATTGTGGCAGCAGAACACTCAGTGTTTTGTGTGTAGCAAGCAGGTCGGAATTTTTTTTCCACACTGTGTAATTTATTTAAGGTAGCATTGAAAAAGTGAACCCTTTACCACTTTTTAATAGTTTAATTTGAATTAAACTTTCAGAAGTAACACAATACTCCTAGAAATGGACAATGAGATGAAGTCTAAAAAATAAAATTAAGAAAGACTTGTGGGTGTAGCAAAAAGTAACACTTTTTTCCTATCAGTTTTTACATGTGCTCTGAAGTCCTAGGACATTTTTCTCAGTGCTGTGAAACTAACTTGTATGTTACATCAAAAAGCAGAGGTTCGTAAACTCAGTTAAAATCCTCCTTTCCTTTTCTACATTTAGTCTTTTTCATCATACAGTAGTACCTGCTCTTTTTAACAATTACAGGCATACAGAAATGTGAAGAGTAAAAATCCTTTTGGAAAATCAGTTCATTGCTTCAAACAGTATCGAAGTACATAAGAAGGTAGTGGTTTTATGTATTTATTTTTCTGCTGGAAATGTTTATTCATAGCATCTGGAACAGGGTATAATATGGTCCTTAAGTTTCTGAACTCAGGACCTTGTTTTTTGGGAGGCAGAAATTAGCAGTTACATTTAGTACTGAATATATATATATATATTTTTAAGGAGTATGATATTCGTTCTTTAAGAAAATTTTAATTTGTACCTTTTTGACCTTACATTGATGAAGAACAATCTAGAGATAAAATTTGAGCCAATGACTTAGAATAAAAAGCAAAATTTTGCTTAGATTTTAAAGTAAGTTCGCGTTACTTAACCTTTAAGGGAGTTTCCTCTCGGAGAAGGAAGGGCTTTGTTTCTATATTACACATAGTGTCACTTTGTTCCTGAGGTGTGATCTCTGGTACTTGATATCCAAGACAACACACTTCATTTTTTTATTATTATTATTTTATTACTTTTGTAATTAAAACAACACTACATGAGGAAAATGCTACCTGATAAGACAACATACCTTAAAAGGATTATTTAAAGTATGGAGAGAGTTAAGTTTTCAGTGGATTGTTAGAGTAAGATTTAGAAAAAAATACTTTCCTTCCTGAATTATGGGATTGATAATGGCATTTTGAAAAGCATCAGTATTTAAATATTACATTGTAGGAACGTGTATTCATAAATATTTATGAGTAAAACATGAGTTGAAAGCTTATTTTGTTTAAATGCTGTATTACGAGCTTACCACAAAGTCGTCTGTAGAACAAGGCAGGCAGGCCATAAATAATAGGTGAAGTGAAAGAATATTCAGCCTTTTCTTTAAGTCACATTTAATATCTTGAGGTAGTAAGATATTGTAGTAAGCACTTCAGTGCTTACTACAAGCCAGACTGTGTACTTAATACTTTACACCTGATACTTGTGTTCCCCTACCCTAACCCTCAGCTTAGAAAAAAAACAAAAAGAAGACATTAATTTTGCAGCTTGCTCTTTTGTTTTAGCAGAGGAGTTGTAGATCAACTCTCTAAGCCAATATGTGTGGTTCTATACTCTTTGTAGCGGTTGAGCAGTCTGTTATCCTAAGAATATGCTGCAGATTATCATTGCCTTATTGACGTTTAACTTGCTTTCAGGATTTTGCTATTGTAATAGGTAGCTTTATATTTATATCTGTGCCTCAATATAGTGTGTTATGTCCTTAAAAATGGAGTTTGGGGGTCCAAGGGTATGTGCATTTAAAATTCTAATAAATTCCACTGAGTTTTTCTCCAAAAAGAGCATGCCTAGGAATAAATACAACATTTGTTGGTAAATTACGTGTTATTTTAAAGGACATAAAACCTGAATAAATTAGATGAGGGAGATGGGGAGAGTCAGTGTTGTAGAATATACCAGTTTCCCCAAGTCGATACACACACACACACACATATATATATGTGATATAATTCCAAATAGAATTTCAGTGGTGTTGTAGAAAACTTGGCATATAATGAGAAAATTTATCTGGTAAAAAAAAATGAATGATAGCCATGAAATTTTGGATAAAGAAGGCCCTCCTTGAAAACCTAATGTGTTATAAATTCAGAGTAATTTAAAGCAGTCTGTCAGCTCAGGAATAGACAGTGGAACCACAGAATCCAGGAACAGTATTATATTTGAGTTTTTGGTGATTATCATCATCAGCATTTAATGTGTCGGGTATTCTTCTAAGTGCTTGACATGAATTAACTGATTTAATTCTTATAGTAACCCTATGAAGTGAACATTACTATTATCCCTGCTTTGTGGATGAGGACGTTAAAACACATAAAATAATTTGCCTAAATTCACTTAGCGAGAGGGAAAAATTAGGAATATATGATAAAAATTGGGGAAAGGATGGGTTATTTTTACTAAGTGCTGGGACTATTGGTTATCCTTTTTTTAATGGTAGTTTCCTGCTTTAAACCATAGGCAAAAAAAAAAAAAAAATCCAAATGAAATGTTTGAATAAGAGCAAATAAAATAGATCATAAAATACTAGAAGAAAGTGTAGGACACTTTTTTAAAAAATACACCTGAGCAGGAAAGGGCCTCTTTGTATGTGATGTTAACTTAGGAAATAATTAAAGGAAAGGTTTTTGTTTGTGTAGTATACATGAATTGCAAACAGAATTGCTAGTGCGCCTGATAATAAAATTCTAGAGTTGAAACAGGAATTTGGGGGTGGTTCTCTGTCTCACCAAGGAGTTAATTATGTAAGAAAATGGTGTGAATAATTATTAGGAACATTTCCTATTGGTTGAATCACAGAAAGTGGCTGAAGGAAGTTGCAGTGTCTTCTGGATTTTCAAGCTGTTTCACTTTGGAGGAAGCAATAAAATTTAAGATTGTACTATCATAAATGCTTACTAGATTTTGCTGCTTAAATGTTTCCATTATGTTTCAGGAACAGTTTTTTTTTTCTTGTAGTAATCTCAAATTATAGCATGATTAAGTATAAAAATAATTTACATCACTTCTTAGGAATTGATTTATTATATCAAGTGAGGTACAATGTACTTTTCTTTATTTTTAATTTTTTTTTATTTGCTTATGTATTTTAAAAAGCTGGGTGTGCACTTGAACTCAGTACTTGAACTCACAACCCCGAGATTGAAACCTGAGCTGAAATCGAGTTGAAAACTGAAATGACTAAGCCACCCAGGTGCCCTTGGACTTTTCTTAATAGCTAGACATTTGAAAGTTAAGAACTGTAGAAAATTAGTCTTTACAGGTAGGAATTGTGTCCTTTATGGCTGGTACAATGTAGTTTTAGTTTAGGTACTTACTGACCAGTGCATATTTACCGCATATTGCGTTAAAAGTAAAGGAAAAACTCACTGGACTTTATGAGAATTCAGTTGATTGTGTCTGCCAACTTTAATGAGCTTCACTGTAGTAATATTTTTCTGGATGTGCTAATAAGTTTATACATTACTTATTTTTCACTAGGAATATTTTTACAATATTAAAGGCAAGAGGCTTTTATGTTAGCATTTAAAAAATTTTTTAAATAATTTTTTATTTCATGTTAGCATTTTACATATTTATGGTTAAAACTGTAATTTATGTTCTTTGTTGATCATCCTGACTGTATTTACAACTCTTAAGTTTATTTTAGGACCGCTCTATAAGAGAGCTACTTTTCAAATCATACTGTGCCTTTTCTCTCAGATTGTGTAATGACATAAACTCCACTACACTGTTAGGATAGGGACCCCCCCTTTTTTTTCAAGATACCAATGTTTTCATGTTAATATCTTAAACCTTTATTTTATATTTAAGAAGGACTCATCTCAGGGTCATGATATGGAGCCCTACATGAGGCTTTGGCTCACCAGGAGTCTGCTTGAGGTTCTCATTTTACCTCCCCAAATAAACAAATAAATAAAATCTTAAAAAAAAAAAAAAAAGACTCATGTTGCTCATTGATTACTGTCAGTAAGTGATAGAGAAGGTCACCCATCCACAACCAACAAATAATGAGTTTGAGACCAATCTGTGGCATTGACGGGTGTAATGCTAGCACTGTTCCTTGTTTGGTTTGAAGGAAAAAGATTACAGTAGTTTCAGTCATTTTTTTCAATCCTGGAAACAATGTACTGGCTTTGACTTTTACTTGGTCTTTAATCTTTTTTTCTATTTAGAGACCAAATGTAAACTCTGTACAGTTCTAAGAATAAAACAGTATAAATAAGATAGATCACCATGCTGCTAAGGAAAAGGTCTTAAAAAATGATTTTGGTGAAAATTTGGAAATGTGATCCCTTTTCTTGACATAACCCTGACTGGTTAAAGTTCAGCCTACTGAAAGACCATTAGTCTAGCTGTAAATTTGTGTAAATTCGTGAATGGGACAGACTACCCAGTACTGACTGAGCATGGTGGCTGCAGACAGGCTAGTGGAATGAGCAGTTATTTTTTTATTAGTAGAGTTTCTGATTAAATGTTAAATGAGACTAAGAGATAGTTGTTGATGACTGGTATATTTCTGAAATACTTGACTGGAACTTGCTTTGCATCTCTGAATTTTGAAAGGCAGTCTTGAAAAACTTTCTAGTTTAACAGCTTTTAATCTGGTAGGAAGAGGGAGACATTAGAATAGTTTACTGAAGGTTTGTTTGTTCATTTGTTTATTATAGTTTACTTAAATTTAAATTTCATATAAAATTGCTAAGTTTCAGAACAGTGTTTCCAGTATAAGGCAGCAATAAATACCGTCCTTTTGGTATCTCTGACCTAGAGCGCTTCTTTATTTATTTATTGTAGAGAAGAGTAGCTTCAGGTTGCTCCTTTATGGGTTAGCCAGGTGCTTTATTTCCATTCCTTCTGAAACAGATGCATTCTTAATAATAAGAGTGCAGTGAGTATAGGAGTAGGGAATTTCATTTTATATCCTAAAAATGGGGGCACCTAGGTGGCTCAGTGGGTTAAAGCCTCTGCCTTCGGCTCAGGTCATGATCCCAGGGTCCTGAGATCGAGGCCCACATCTGGCTCTCTGCTCAGCAGGGAGCCTGCTTCCCCCATCTCTCTGCCTGCCTCTCTGCCTACTTGTGATCTCTGTCTAATAAATAAATAAAATCTTTTAAAAAAATGAATGAAAATAATAGATTCTTGTGTGATAAACTATATCACAGAAACACTGCTTTAGAATAAGAGAAGACCCGTGTTACCAGAATTCATACCATAAAACATACCACTTGAGACTTAATAACAAAGGCCTGACTGTTATATATGTAAATTTTAAATCCTGAGTCTCAGATGGCCCTTAACTTTGGATAGATCAAAAGATAAGTTTTTTTAGTTTGCGTTGTAGGTTTGTATCAGAACAACCTAGTAACTCTTTTGTGCAAGTGAAATGCTGAGAATTGAATTGACTGATGAATGACCTCAGTCGTTCTAGTTTATTGTGCCCAGAAGAGATATGAAAACAGGAGTTAATGTTACTTTAGATGGATACTAATTAAGAACATAAGGTTAGCTTATGCTGCTTTTAATTAAAAAATTTTTTTTGATTTGCTGAAATATGGTTTTTGTTTTTTTAAATAGTATACATTCCCCAGGATTCAAAGTTCATCATTTTTTCTTGGTTATCTTAGCAATTTTCACACTTTTGGAATTGTCACTAGTAATCTTTGGGGTTGGTACAATTTCTGATGACTGAATTAAACATAATTCAATTACCTCTCACTTCAGTGCATAATTATAAAATAGGATTTCAGTGATAGCTAATTTTTTTGTTGTTAACCCAAGAAACATTCATTGAACACCTTTTGTTTTGGATCCCTGTCTTCTAGAAACTTACAGTTTCCAACTGCTTTATTCTGTAATAATCAGTTATGAAATTGTAATACAGTTTTACATTGTTTACCCATAAAAAATATGATCGCACTTATGGTCATCTTAAAATAACACAACATCCCGTGTGCTCTTTTTGGTTGGGGAAGGTGGTAGAGTCGTATCTAGAGCCTGGGTTTGCTGTAACACATGAGTTTCAGTATTTTTCTTAGTTAATTTTTTAAAAATGTTTTAATTGAGTCTGGATACATCTATGTAATGTTTGGTAAAAGTATCTCAAAAGGAGAAAAAGGTTAAGAATTATAGTCAGAATTTACTTACAACTCCTTGAGAATACTGACATGGAAAATGCACAGTATGCTAGCTGTTACTGTTATATTTAGAGTCTGACAGGCTGTGAAATATGGAACAATTTGAGTTTTTGAAACTTTATTTCACATTCAACAGATATTTATTGGGAAGCTAGCATGTGCCAAATCCTGTTGAAGATGCTTGAGATAGAACATTGAACATATCTCTGTATTTATAGAGCATTTTAATGGTGCGAGCAGAGAGCAACAAAGAAAATACTGTACATGATGATAAGTTCTAGAATTCCTAACATGCCATTTCTGGATCATAGCCTCTTTCTCCCAAAGATTATAACTATCTTGTCTTCTGTGGTACTCATTTTCTAGCTTTTCTTTATAATTTACCACTTAATTATGCATTCCTTGAACACTGTAGTTTTGCCTGTGAGCTTTACACAGACAGAATCTTCCAGTGTGGCTTCTGTTGTATATGGCTTCTTTTGCTCAGCATTGCTTTTGTGGGATGTGGATAACTAGTTCATTAGTTTTCATTGTATTTGTGGATCAAATTCATAGTAATCCATTGTATGAGGACTTAACTACCAAACTGGCTTCAGGGGAAAAAAAAGTTTGAAGTAGATTTTTGTGGTTGGTTTTTTTGTTGTTGTTGTTGTTGTTTGTTTTTTGTTTTTGTTTATGTTTTTAGAAAAATATTGTATTCCTCTGTCTTTGGGGCAAGAATTAGATCAACCTAGATTAGCCTGTCACTGGAGTATAACAACTGTGTGAAATATAGAAAGCTGCTTTTGGTATTCATATGATGTTCACCTCAAAAAGTAAAAAGTTAAAACTAAAGTTTACTTCTGAGGGTATTTTATGACTAAGGTCTTAAAATTCATCATCTTAAAGTATATTTTAGTAGGTACCCATTTACCTAACTCTGATCAGGCCAATAAAAGCCACAATCAGGTTTTCTTTGGACAAAACAAGTAAAACAGGCCTGCTTTTCAAAGTATAATTGTAGGAAATCTTTTCCGTGGTGTCATGTAAAGGAACTTTGGAAGATTTATTTACTGGTTTTTTTAACAGTGATATGTGTTGAAGTATCTGATCAAACAATTTTATACCAACCCTTAATTTTTCTGCTGTGTTGTCTATAAAACCAGAAGACAGCAGCCGTAGATTTACATGTAGATTTTTGCAAGTAGATTTACATGTATTGTCAATGTGAGAAATGCGTGTCAATAATAATAGCCCCCTAATATGGAGCACTGATTCTGTGACAAGTACTAAGTTACGTGTTTTGTGTGCATTATTTCATTTACTCTTAACAACTCTGTTAGGTACTACTATCACTTCTATTTTAAATGTGAGGTTGTTTGATGCTTTATCTTGCTTATATGCTTTGTAATTCATACATGCTCATGCTTATACATAAGTTCGTGTGTTCTAAAGGAGTGTCACAGAGGTGAGTGTGGAATGGTGTTAGGTGGGTTTTAGACCAGGTAGATAGCATGAATCATGAAAGCTGGGAGACGACAAGGCACTGAGGCAGTCAGAGAACGCAAGCTGATCTGAAAGAAGTAGCTATTGCTCAGCTCCAGCTGATTGTTGGCATAGAAGGAGGCAAGGCAGGCCAGATCTTCCAGTTTTTTAAAACAGGTCGTGAATCTGGATTTTTGTGTAAGTTATCTTGACTTAAATATTGTCAGCTGTCATTTTTTATGCCTTTTTACTGTGAGATACAGTACCTATGTGAAATTCTATAAAGCAGATGGGCATTAATAAATTATTATAACATGAACACCCGCGTAAACATCATACAGGTCAAGGAATAAAACATTGCCAGCTTCTCAGAAGCTTCCCGCCTTGCCTGTTCCTAATAGTATTACCCTCGTAAGGTAGCCATTGTCTTGACCATAAATAAGATCCATATGTTGTGATCTGCCTAAGGCACATCACTGTTTTGACTTTATGTTGTTTTTTTTTTTTTTTTAAGATTTTATTTATTTGCCAGAGAGAGAGAGAGAGAGAGAACACACAAGCAGGCAGAGAGGCAGGCAGAGGCAGTGAGAGAAGCAGGCTCCCTGCTGAGCAAGGAACCCGACGCGGGACTCCATCCCAGGACCCCGGAACCACGACCCGAGCCGAAGGCAGCGGCTTAACCAACTGAGCCACCCAGGCGTCCCTGACTTTATGTTTTAAGATTCATATATTGTTGTGTATGAATTCATTCATCCTCATTGCTGTATAGTGTTCTGTTGCATGAATATACCAGTTTATTCCTTCTGCTATTGATGGACATATGGGTTATTTCCTAATTTGGGCTGTGGAGAGTATGCTTCCATAAACACTTCTACATTTCTCTTGGTGAACACACACATATTTCTCTAAGATATGTATTTAGGGTTGGAATTGCTGCTGGAGTATTTAGTGTATTTTCAATTTTAGTAATTGAAATAGTAATTGAATAATGTGTTTTCCAAAGAGGTGGTACCAGTTTACGATCTTCATCATCAGTGAATGAGGGTCTTTTGCTTTGCGTTTTCACCAGTACTTGGTGTTATTTGAAACTTCAATTTTAGCCCTTCTGGTGGGTCTTTAGTACATATAGTCTCATTGTAGTTTTAATTTGTATTTCTTTGACTAGGTGAGATTGAGCAACTTTTCATGTTTATAGTCTGCCTGTTCAAGTATACTTTCTGTGGGACTTTTTCTTATTGATTTGCTTTATATTTTTTGAATAAAAGCCAGTTGATCACATGTATTTTAGATCTATTTTCCAAAAATGGTGGTTCTCTCTTAATGGTCCTTTCATGAATAGCAGTTCTTAATTTGAATGTGGTTTGAGGGTCATGGCACAGGGAAAGGCCAGCAAAAAAAAAAAAAAAGTTTCAAGAGAGAGAGCTGGTAGGTGGCCAGATCCTACGTAGAGAGAGACCAAGTAAAATAAGGACTGGAAAGGTTATCCTTGAATAACCCTAAGTTTAATTGCTTTATATATGAGTTTAGGCTCTGGAATCTGAATCTCGAGTCTACCACTTGATAGCTGTTTTCTCACCCATGAAATGCAGATAATGACAACAGTACCCATCTCAGGGTGGTTGTGCCCTCTGCACAGTGCCCAGCACATAGTAAGCCGTTATGTTAAGCTGTTATCTTTTTTTTTTAAGATTTTTATTTATTTATTTGATAAAGGGGGAGAGATCACAAGTAGGCAGAGAGGCAGGCAGAGAGAGTGGGGGAAGCAGGCTCCCCGCCAAGCAAAGAGCCTGATGCAGGGCTCCATCCCAGGACCCTGAGATCATATCCTGGGCTGAAGGCAGAGGCTTAACCCACTGAGCCACCCAGGCGCCCCAGGCTGTTATCTTTTAAGAAAACATTTTAAGTGCCCCCATCGTAATATCAGAGAAGAGCCATGCAGGAATTAGGGTTTTCTGTGTGTGCATCCATATATGAACATTTAATCTGTGTATTTATGTATATATATATTTATTATTTGATACTAGACAGAGGTGGCCTGCCCAGCCTAGCAAGATGTGCTATGGTTTCAGAGAAGTCCATGGGCTCTGAGATACTTTTGAAAAATTTATTATAATAGCATTAAGTAAAGCATGCAATCTTTATATTCTGATGGATTAGAGAATAGAAATTATAGACCATTCTAAATCCAGTGCACAGTTTGAATATCTACCCAGCATGGTGAATGAGTGATTAGCAAATTTCATTATTTTTAACTCCTGAGCACTTTGTAGTTTTCCACTTGTTTCGTCTGTACTTTCTAGCATTCCCTCTAGCTCTCCTCCCCTCCCCCAACATATATACACGTACATACACATTATAGTCTCTCTGGATTCCTGTAGTAGCTGCCTAAGTATAATATACCCTTTCTTTTTCACTCTTTTCAAAACCCAAGTTTTATTAGTTTCCCACCCCAACACAGTCTCTTCCTAAAACTCATAGACTTCTTACTGCCTTTAGAAGTAAGACCAAAATCCGTACTATGGTCGTTAAGGTCCTTCCGGATTATTTGACTCCTGCCTATTCCTCTGGCCTCATCTTGCATCTGTCTCTCCTTGTTCTGTGTTCTCAAACTATGCTGTCCTCTTTTTGGTTCCTAGTAGATGTTGCACTTCCTGCCAAGTTTCTCTGAGTTCTCTTAAGACATTGTTTTTCTTTCCTTTGTAGTATTTAAGCCTGCGATTATAAAGTTGTGATTTTTTTTTTCCTCCCACCAGATTGTAAACTCCATGAGACTAAATACAGAACTTAACACAGTGTCTAAGATATAATAAACTCTTAAATATTATTTGAATGAGTGAAAGAAGGACTTTTCCGACCCGAGGGCTCTTGCACCTGGAAAGCTTCCCTACCTTCATCCCTCATTCACCAAGCACCCGTTCCAGTTCTGTTCCTCAAGAACCATGTCCTGAGCCCCCAAATTAGGTCGGAACTCTCCTTAAAGCTCCATATACTTTGTCTTTGTAACACTACGGCAACTTGTGCTTACTTTCTGCTGGTTATTTAATCAATATCCGATGTCCTTCCTAGATTTAGAGTGGCCTTTTAAAAACTCTGTTACTCACTTACTGGTAATAGACCAGATTAAAGCCAGCCTAGAAACGAAATGTACTAGCACATCTCCAGATCTAACTGCACTTTTCCTTTCTGAAGGGAGGGAGTTGCTGAAGTAGCCATCCCATGGCAAATTTACTTACTGGCCTGGCATCTTGGTAACAGCATTCTTTGTTTGGGTCTTTCCTAGATCAGTAATTAATTTCTGGTCCCCTCATTAAGGAGCACACTGGTTGGATGAGCACCAAGTGTTGTATGGAAGTATTGCATCACTATATTGTGTACCTGAAACTGATATTACACTGTTACGTTTACTAGTTGGAATTTAAATAAAAACTTAAAAAAACACAAAGAAGACCTGCAGATGGCCAAAGACACATGAAAAGATGCTTAACATCACTAATCATCAAGAAAAAGCAAATCAGAACTACGATGAGATACTACTTCATACCTGTCAGAATGGGTAAAATCAAGAACACAAGAAACAACAGGTGTTGGCAAGGATGTGAAGAAAGAAGAACCCTCTTGTACTGTTGGTCTGAATGCAAACTGGTGCAGCCGCTCTAGAAAACAGTATGGAGGTTCTTCAGGAAGTGGAAAATAGAACTACCCTAAGATCCTGCAATTGCAGTACTAGATATTTACACAAAGTATGCAAAAATACTAATTCATAGGGAGTATGTGCACCTTAATGTTTATAGCAGTATGATCAATAATATCCAAATTATGGAAACAGCCCAGCTGTATGTCATCTGATGAATGGATAAAGATGTGAGACATATATAATGGAATATTACTCAGCAGTCAAAAAGAAGTAAATGTTATCATTTGCAAGGACATGGATGGAGCTAGAGAGTATAATGCTAAGGGAAATAAACCAGTCAAAGAAAGACAAATAAATGATTTCATTCATATGGAATTTAAGAAACAAAACAAGCAGAGGGTGGGGTGGGGAGAGAGCCAGAGAGAAACCAAGAAACAGACTCTTACCTATAGAGAACAAACTGACGGTTTTGGGTGGGGGTGGATGAAATAAGTGATGGGGAATAAGTGCACTTGTGATGAGCACCAGGTGTTGTATGGAAGTGTTGAACCACTATATTGACACGTGAAACTAATATTTTTTAATAGTTATTTTGATTTTTTTTAAAAAGATTTTGTTTATTCATTTATTTGAAAGAGGGGGAGAGAATGAACGCCCATGAGCAGGGCAGTGGTGGGGGGAGGGCAGAGGCAGAGGGAGAAGCAGGCTACAGGTTGAGTGGGGAGCCCAGTGCGGGCCCCGATCCCCGATCCCGGTGTCATGATCTTGTCGAAGGCAGATGCTTCACAGGCTGAGCTACCCAGGCACCCCCACCTGAAACTATTAGTACACAGTATGTTAACTATATTGGAATTTAAAGAAAAACTTAAAAAAAATTTCCTAGTCCCCTCAAGATATCTTCCTTTTTTTAAAAGTGGAAGTATTTCATATCCGTACAAAAGTATGTGTAGAGGGGGTGCCTGGGTGGCTCAGTGGGTTAAAGCCTCTGCCTTCGGCTCAGGTCATGATCCCAGGGTCCTGGGATCGAGCCCCGCATCAGGCTCTCTGCTCAGCAGGGAGCCTGCTTCCTCCTCTCTCTCTCTGCCTGCCTCTCTGCCTACTTGTGATCTCTGTCTGTCAAATAAATAAATAAAATCTTTAAAAAAAAAAAAAAGTATGTGTAGAGTATAAAAAGCCCCACATTACCATCACCAGATACAGTTACCAAATTATGATCAGTTTTATCTATACTTAGAATGCGTTGTACCCTAGCTCCCCCCTTATTTTGAAGGAAATAACAAGCTTGTTTTTTTATTTGTCAATATTTGAGTATGTATCTCTAAAAGATAAGAATTCTTTTAAAAAAAGAACAATATGACCATTATCACACTTTAAAAATAAGTTCTAAATCCAAAATTCTGTGTTTAGTCAATGTAAAGTTTCCAGTTGTCTTAGGTATGAACTTGCTTTTTAAATGTCTTTTTTAAAAAATCAGGATCCAAATAAGGTCCTCCTGTGTGGTTGTTTGGTGCACCTCCTAATTCTCTTGGACTGTAAGATTCCCCTGGGGCTCCTGGCTGCTGTAGTATACAACTCCTGATCTCAGGGTTGTGAGTTCAAGTCCCATGATGGGTGTGGAGATTGCTTAAAAGTAAAATCTTTAAAAAAAAAAAGGACTGTAAGGTTCTCCCATCTCTCTCTGTCTTTCTCCTCCCCATCCCCCTAGTAGTTTTAGTGGTGAGGAGCAGGATTGTTCGTCCTTGTAGAATTTCTTGATGCTTGCTTCCCCACAGTGGTTGCAGTATTTCTCTGCCCTTTATATTTCCCATTCATTGGTGATTGGAGCCAGAGCAGTTCTAATAGAAATACGTGAGCCACACATGTAACTTAAAAAATTTTTTAAAGATTTTATTTATTTATTAGAGAGAGAGCATGAGAGGGGAGAGATCAGAGGGAGAAGCAGACTCCCTGCAGAGCAGGGAGCCCTGTAACTTAAAATTTTTATTAGTCACATCAAGAAGTTAAAATTAGAGAAGTGAAGTTAATTTTAACATTTTATTTCGTACATATACCAAAAGTACTACCATTGCAGCTGTGACAGTACCTTTAGTTTCTGTCTTTCCTTGTCTTTCACAACCTTGACACTTTGAGTGAACACTGGTCATTTTTTTAGAATGTTTCAGTTTGGGTTTGTGTGATGTGTCAAGATTTGATTGAGATTATACATTTTTGAAGAGACTACCACAGACATAATGGCTTGTCTTTCTCAGTGCATCATGTCAGGAGAAAGTATGTCTGGTCTATTTCTTTTATTTTCTCCTCATTTGTTAAAAGAAATTTCTCTGTTAGGAAGAGCTAACCCTTCTTCACTTGTTTATTTGATTGTTTATATCTGTATGCGTTCACAAATAATTTATTCCATGGATTACAATCAATTAGTGTTAATTTTGTTGTTCACATTGTTACAGCTTTCGCCATTGGAAATCCTACTTTGAGGACTTCTTATTTTCTTGGTACAGGTGTTCATGGTTCGTTTTCCCTGCCCTAACCCTAGATTCACTCTCTTATCTAAGGAGACCTGATCCTTTAATTGGAGAATGGAATTTAGAAACCAGGATCTCTCTGCCCATTGGTACTGTGGTGGTGATGTTCCGGGGACCTTCCAGCAGTTAACATCTAGACAGGCACATTAGATTAATGTTCTTCTTCCCCATCCTGTTCAGTTGTGGTATTCATTTGAAATAGGTTTATTGGTTAAGTGTTTGTATTCTGTTTTGGGTCCCACCTCCAAGATCACCACCCTCAGCACCTACCTCTTTCTGGTTGATTTTGATTATTTATTATTTTGGGGTATCTGAAACATTACTGTGGTTCAAAGCTATACAAAAATATATGCTCAGAGGTGTTAATTCTTCCTCATTCCTACCACCCTAACTCATTTTCTTTTTCTTCCCACCTCTTTCCTGCTTACCTTGTAATTTCTTTAGTTTCTCGTTTATCATTTCTTTATTTCTTTTGCAGAGAGAAACAGGTACCTGGGTATAATTTTATATTGCCTTCTTTCTTACATGAAGGGTAGCATACTGTATTCTTATACTTTATTCATTTAAAGGTATGTCCTTGAAATTGTTCTATATCACTTCATAGAGATCACCATTTTTTATAGCTGCATAATACTCCTATTGCAGATGTACCAGAATTTTTTCATCCACTATCCCATATTTGGTCATTTAGGTTGTTGCCAGTATGTATTTGCAATTACAACATTGCCACAACGAATGACTTTGTACATAGGTATATTCCATTGCTGGAGATGTGTCTTAGAAGTAGAATCTCTGGGTCAAAAGATAAGTACATGTTTAGTTTTGTTAGGTATTGCCAAGTTCCCTCCAGAAAGACAGTACTAATTTGTATTCCCATTAGAAAGTTATGAGAGGGACTGTATCCTCACAGTCTTGCGAACAGACTGTTTTGTCATACTTTTAATTTTTGCCAGTTTGGTAGGTGAAAAATAGTATCTTGGGGTTATTTTGGTTTCCATTCCTCTGTGAGTGAGTTTGAACATTTTTGGAACTATTTCAGGGCCATTTTAATATTTTTTTGTGTGAACTATTTTTCTTGTTTCCTTTTTAAAATTTTTCTTTTTTCCCCAGTAGTTTATTTCTTTACGTATTAGACATTTTAGCCCTTTGTGGTGTATTTTGCTAGTATTTTCTCCTAGGTTGTTCATTGTCTTAAGACTGTTGATGGTTTTGTGTGTGTGTGTTGGTCATGCAGATATTTTTTAATTTTTGTGTACCCAGATTTATTTTACTTCCTAAGGACTGAGTTATGGTTAGAAAGCTTTTCGCTATATCACCGTTAAAGAGAAATTCACTTGGGGCACCTGGGTGGTTCATTTGGTTAAGCATCTGCCTTCATCTTGGGTCGTGATCCCCAGGGTCGTGATCCCCAGGGTCCTGGAATCAGTCCCACGTCAGGCTCCCTGCTCGGTGGGGAGTCTGTTTCTCGCTTTTCCTCAGCTGGTGCTGCTCTCTCTCTCTCTGTCAAAACAAAACAAAACAAAACAAAAAACAAAACTTCAAAGAGGAATTCACCTGAGTTTTCTTCTAGTATTTATATAGATCTAATTTTATGTTTTTTCCAAAGGACTGACTAGTTGTTCCAGCACCATTTTATTAAGAAGTACATCCTTTTTACACCAGTAATCTGAGATGTTAACTTTCTCATATCCTGATTTGCCATTTATTTTGGTGGTCTGTTTCTGGATTTTCCATTGTGTTCCACTGATCTGTTTCTCTAATCATGTATCAGTACCACACTTCTCATTATAGAACCCTTATAGTATGTCTTAATTAAGAGACCTTTAACTGATAGGGCTAGTTTCCCTCCACCCCCCCCCCACCCCTGGTTGTTTTTCTTTTGTAGTGGGTTTTTTTTTTTTTTTTTTTTTAAACCTGTTATTACACTCATATGGAGACATAGAGTATGTGTTCTTAATGTCTGGCTTTTTTTGTTCCTTGAACAACATTGTGAGAATCATCCATATTGCTTGTACTTTATTCATTTCGTGGCTCTGTAATATTGCACTGAGTGCAATGGTTTTCTATTTTATTACTGATGGCATTTAGGTTGTTTTTGGCTTTTGGTTATTCAGAATAGTGCCTTTGTGAATATTCTTGTAGTGAATGTACACATTTTTGTTCAGTGATCATAGTGTTTTGCATATTGGCAGATTTCAAAGCAGTTATACCAGTTTACATTCCCACTAGTAGTGAGTTCTGATTAGATTGTTCCCTAACACTTCATATTTTCTTTTTCATATTAGCTCATGTGTAAATGTCTAGTAGCATTTCATTGTGTTTTTAATTTGAATTCCTCTGTTGATTAATGAAATATAGCACTTTTCCTACATGCTTATTGGCCATTTTGATAACTTCTTTTGTGACATTTCTTCCTTGAGCCTTTAGCACATCAGTTCTATTAGGTTGTCTTTATTGATAGCAATTCTCTGTGTGTGCTGGATATGAAGACTATGTTGGATATATAGATATTAGCAGGTTATTTTTTATTTTTTGACAACGATCAAGTTTATTAAGTTTTTATGTATCTGCAATTAGCATTACATTAAAAACCCAGTTTTACATGAAAATTAGTGATGTTCCTCTTTATTGTATATAGGAAAAGTCATAAGTTTTACCTACATGGCTTGCATTAAAGCTGGTGTATTTACTTCCTTGCTATTGATTGAACCTTGATCAATTACTGTTGCCACATTAGTGGTACAATTTTCAGCCTCAGGATGCCTGGTCTTAGAAGCAGGAGGGAGCTTCCTGAACAGTGTGTCTCAGGGAGGCTTACCAGTTGAAACATAGCTTGTCACCTTTTGTGCCTTAGACATTTTGTGATTCATTTAAAATAGTTTAGGAGGGTGCCTAAAAGCATCCAACTCTTGGTTTCATCTCAGGTCACGATCTCATAGGTGGTAATATCCAGTCCAGCTTGGGGCTCTGCGCTCAGTGGGGAATCTACTTGAAGATTTTCTTCCTCTGCCCTCCCCAGCACGTGCGCCCTCCCTGCACCCCTCTCCCCGCAACATGCAGACTCTCTCTCACTCTTTCTCTCTTAAATAAATAAATCTTTAAAAATAAAAAAGAAATAGTTTTAGGGTTTAAGATGAAGTAAGAAGGCTGATTTTAAAGAAATGTGATCTGTTATGTCTGCATATTTGGTCTATTTTCCATTGAGTGTTTTGTTGTTTATCCTGATTTTTTATGTATCTTATTTAAAAATGAAGGTGATTTTTTAAAAACTTCTTTATTTTGAACTTAGAGGTAAGTTTTAAAAATATTAGTTTCCTTATATCCCTCATCACATTCCCTTTAACATTTTATATAACCATGGAACAGTTACCAAGGATAATAAACTAACATTGATAAAATAATGTTAAGCTACAGATCGTATTCAGGTTGATATCAGGGGTTCATGATGTTGATTTGTATTATTTGTGTTTACCTTAATCACTTGTTTAAGGTGGCATTTTTCCACTGTAAAGTTACTATATTTTTATAATTGATAAATATTTTGGAGGAGATAATTTGAGGATGTGCTAATCCTGTTACTTCTCATATTTTTCACCCACTAATTTTAGGATCTATGGTGGATCTCATCTGCCATCCTATCTCATTTGTAGGGTTTGCCTGATGATAATTTTATTTCCCTTTTTCTTTCCATATTTGTTAACTGAAAAGAAAGGAGTGCTGTTCATTTCCCATTTATTTATTTGATTATATTGGTATGGACTCATGAATATCTATTTTATTCAATGGTTTAAAATCTAATACTATCATTATTTAATTTGTTGCTCAAGTTATTCCTGCGTTGGCCATTAGAACTCCTTCAGGTTGGTTGCTGTGTTCTTTGGACAAACATCCCTTTTTTTTTTTCCGAGCAGTCCCTTAATTTCTGGTATCACATGATATTCCTGGCTTATCTTACATATTTTCACCCTGAAGCCAACCACTTCTCCAAGGAATCCTGGTTGGTTTTATTAGAGGATAGTATTTAGAAATTGAGATCTCCATGATGGTTGTGCTCATTGTAGTTGGGGTTTTTTTTGTTTTTTTGATTTTTGTGGCCTGCTTGCTTTCAGGCTTTTTAAGCAGACAGAGCTGGAGAACAGACATGTATATAATAATCTCTGCATAGCTACATAGTTATGTATCTGTATATATGTCTAAAACCCTGGGTTTATGCTAATACCTCAGATTCCAGTCTCATGGAGTTCATTTTAGCCTTCCTCCTTTTCTTGTAACTTTTTTCTCTCAGCAGTAGAAACCCAGCTCTCATTATTTATAGTGTATTTACTGCTTGGTTCACTTCTAGTATATATACAAAATAGTTTCAAACTTATACCCATACTTCCAGGAGAGAAAGAGTTCCTAACTCTGCTACGGAATTTCTGTGTGTTCTTTTTGTCTTTGACCTTCCAGCGTTCAGTCAGGATACTATTTTCCACAGTTAGTTACTTTTTTTTTGTGACAGTTCTCTTTCTACCTGCTGCCTTCATCTGGTTACCTTATTCATTTGTAATAGAGTTAGGTTCTTTGTTACTGTTTGTATTCCATTTTGAGCACTCTCCCCACCCCCATACTTTTATTTTAATGTTTGTATTTTTTATTTGTTTTTTTTTGTTTGTTTGTTTTTCTTTTTTTATGAGAAGGATATATATCTGGTGAAACAATATTGTGGTTCTGAGAGCTGGAGCTACGTAAAAAGATACACTCAGTCATCCCTGCCACCCCAACCTCTTTAACTTTTCTATCTGGAATTTGAAAAGTCTTTTTTTTTTTTTTTTTAAGATTTTATTTATTTATTTGACAGACTGAGATCACAAGTAGGCAGAGAGGCAGGCAGAGAGAAAGGGGGAAGCAGGCTCCCCGCTGAGCAGAGAGCCTGATGCGGGGCTCGATCCCAGGACCCTGAGATCATGACCTGAGCCGAAGGCAGAGGCTTAACCCACTGAGCCACCCAGGCGCCCCTGAAAAGTCTTTTATCCATCTTTAAGCCATTATAAAATGTCAACCTAAAAAAGGAAAAGAGAGAAGAAAGAAAGAAAAGAAAGATTCAACCTAATTATAGTTTTACTTTTGAAAACTGGAAAGCACTCAGAGTTTTCTATAGTGTCTATAACGGTCCCTGGTAAGAATTTCTCAATGTTTAATGTACGTATAAATGGTAATTTAGTTAAGCTGATATCCTTTCAAAGACATTGACCCAAGGGCAGTGGCAAATAGAGTGATTTATTTATAAACTTGTATTTTAATGTTTTCTAATCATATTTATCATCATTTGTCTCCTAAATTGCCAACCAAGGAGTGGACAGAATAAAGTAGTTGAAAATTTAACTGATGTGGACTGTAGTGAGGTGTTAGATACTAAATTTACTTACCTTCTGTTGAGATTGTTATCCTGCAGTTGCTACACTCATATTTTGATCATTATTTGAATTCTTAAGCTTAATGAGTTCTTAACTTGTATTTGAGAAGTTCATTGAATCCCTGAGTGTTTCCGAAGACCTCTCTTCATTTGACTTTAGATTTATCTTTTTTATTAGCTCTTGGACATCTCCATTTTGATGGCAGCCCTTCAGATCAATCCAAGTATGTATTTTCCCTACCTTTTAACGCGTACTCTAGTCTTTTTCTTTGTACTTGATTTGTACAGCAGTGATCACAATTGAAACTAAATACTTGAAAGGTCAAGGAGGGCAGGGGTCATCTGTTTTATTCACTAAAACTTAGGTTGTACTTTTAAGTTCCTGGCTCAACCTGATCTCAGTAGATAATATTGCATTTTATTTTGCATGGAAAAGCGCTCAAAACAAAACAAAAGCACTCCAGAGAGCAGAGGAATTCAGAAATAATTCAGTGTAGTAGTTCTGCTCACACAAGGACCCCAGAGAGAGAGCACCACTTGCTTTTCCTAGTGGAGGACGACAAGCTACGAAGAGTGTTCAGCATGCTGCCTCATTTAAGAGATAGTACTGAGTAAACCAGTCTAGATATATATTTAATATTTAAAGGTCCAACAATTTAAAAAATATATGGAAATTTTATTCCTTTTTTTTTTTTTAAGATTTTATTTATTTAAGAGATAGCAAGAGAGGGAACACAAGCATGAGGGAGCTTGGGAGGGAGAAGCAGGCTCCCCGCTGAACAGGGAGCTGGATATGGGGCTTGATCCCAGGATGCTGGGATAATGACCTGAACCAGAGGCAGACACTTAAGGACTGAGCCACCCAGGTGCCCCTGGAAATTTTGTTCTTTTGTGATGTCTTCCATTTTTATACTTTATTTTGGTGTAATCTTTGAACAATAAGTATTTTGTATTAGGCTCATTAATTTTCTTGTATCCTCACTGGTTCCTTTTCAGGTTCCTTTGGTTCTTCCTTTTTTCCTTTTTCCCCCTAAAATATTTGTAATCCACAGGGTCATCTTAGCCGTTGGGTAATTGGATCTTTTCTCTTGGGTTCAATACTACTTTGTTGATTACTTCTAGATCCTTATCTACTCCAGATCTCAGTCTTGATCTTCAGCCTTGTATATCCAGCCCTCTACTGCCTTTGTCTCTGCTTGGATGGTTCCACAGGCACCTTCAATTGAGGATGTCTAAAACTGAATCTTTTCTTCCTGCTTTTTACCCAGCTGCCCCATTTAGAAACCTCTTGCCATCTTTAACTTACCCTCTTTCCACTTAAACTTTCTGACTGGTCTGCCTCAGATCCATCTTCCGCAGAACAGCCTTCAGAATGGGGTTGGGCTATGTCATGTGACTGCCTGAAATTCCTTCGTATTTTCCCATTGAGTTTCAAGTCCTTAACATTATATTACAAGACCTGTTGTAGTGGCAGTTTTGCAACTTCTCTTTTTACCCTTTCCTCTTCCACAAATTGTACAACTCAGCCATCTCAAAGGCAGCTTTATGTGCAGCATCAACTACCTTGCTGATGTGATGTTTCCATTGAAACATCTCTCTCCAGTTCTTTTAACTGGTCATTCTCCAAGCTTGAACTTGAATATTGCTTTCTCTGGGACTCTGTCTCTGATCTTCAACAGGCAGAATAATTTTCTTCTACACCATTTATGTAATGTTATAAACTTTCTCCTTGAGCCTTTTAGGGAGAAAGAGGTATCTATTTTTGGCGTCCACAATGCTTAGCATATCTGGTAAATGTTTGTGGAATGAATGAGTGAATAAATAAATGGGTTGCTTTTAAAATAACATCTGTAAGATGGTAAAATTTAAGTATGAATCTTGGTCTATATCTAGATAATGTTTAGGAGCTAAGATTTTCCTTCATTTGTAGAACGGTTACCTTATTTTATTCTATTTTGGATTTGGTTTTATTTCAGTTACAGGTTCATCTTGTTTTGTCAGTTCTTGTGTTCTCCTGCCTTTTCCGCATTTGATCTGTAATCAGTCCTAAAGGACAGTAGAACTGCCTAGAATTGGGATCTGAAGTTTTGGCAGGAATCCCTTCAGAGTTGGTGATCTGAGTAGTGTCTTTGCCAGCTGGAGCTTAGAACAAAGAAACCAAACAAACTCTTGGCAGATTCTGAAATGCAGCTTTTTGCTTCTTCAGAAATTGTGATTCTAGTCAGTTGATGCTGACTTAGAAAAGTATGTAGAACTCAGAATCCAGTAGTCATGAATTGCAGTCACTCTTGATGCCTGTAATACCTTACTAATTATTGAATATGCAGCCTGTTTGAAATTGGAATTATAATTGGACTGCAACTAGAATTACATTCTAATAGAATTTTGGAGCCAGAAAGGACCTTTTACTTGAGATAATTTCGTCCAGTTCTATAATTTTACAGGTAAGGACAATGAAGGTCACCTATCTATCTAGTATGAAAGATTTGGACTCTGATCTCGGTATCTCTGGTTTAGTTCATTTTCTGTTTTCAACAGCATCGTTCCAGGTTACTAGGGAATAATAGTGCTGGAATCGTGCTTAAAAGAGTAACACTTTTTCCTGGGGGAATGAGACTATAGATTTACCAGATCC
Source organism: Martes martes (assembly GCF_963455335.1). Classification (NCBI taxonomy): domain Eukaryota; kingdom Metazoa; phylum Chordata; class Mammalia; order Carnivora; family Mustelidae; genus Martes; species Martes martes. The sequence continues at coordinate 19,153,227 of NC_137894.1, forward strand.
TTGTCCAAGTTATGCAGTTATTCACTGTTTTTCTTTTTAATAAGAAATGAGAAGCAAGTTTAAAATAAGGATGTTGAGTTTTAACAATCATTTATTTGAATAGGTGATAGATGAACTTGATAAAACACTACAGAAGGGGTCATAGTGAAAATGTAAGGTATTCATAGGTATTCTTGCAAAAGGAGATCCTCTCTTCCCCCTTTTCTGAAGTTTCAAAGTTCTCAGTCATTAATGAACATTTTTTCTTTCTGCAGTGCTTATGAAAATAGTGTTTGATTTATTAGTGTAAAAACTGTTTTATTGTTTTATATCAGTCTTAGCCTTCAGTTTCTGAGTGATTTATTGTAAACCCCCCCGCCATTTTATTATGGTCATTTTCTTTTTTTTTTTTTTTAAGATTTTATTTACTTGAGAGAGAGATGATCATTTTTGAACAAAGCAAAGTTGAAAGAATTTTACAGTGGATACTTGAATATTGACAAGTAAGAGTCTACCATTATATTTTACTGTATTTGCATTATCACAAATTTGTTTGTTCATCTGTTCACTTCTCTGTTCACTTCTCTGTTCATTCAGAACTCCTCATAAGGTCTGCATAGTTATTATAAAAACAGCTTTGGATAGAATTTTGCTGCTTCTGCCACTGAAGGAAACCAAAGGCTAGAGAGTAGAGAAGGAGGACTTGCTTCATGATTTAAACTGGGATGACATTTTGTTGTTGTTGTTGTTGTTGTTGTTTTGTGGTTTAAGTGATAGGATTGGCAGGGTATAATGTTATGGATTCAGTTGGATTAATGTGGTGGTCAAGAGCCTAACTAATTCCTTTTTTAATGTTTCATTCTCTGTTGCCTTCCTGTATGACAAAAGTATCCCTTGTGATAAATTAAGCTAATAAGGCTATGTTTGGCTTTAAAAGAGAAGTGAGCTATGACCTATTACATTACCCTTTCTTGGGAAGCCTTTGAGGTACTTGAGATGTGTACTTTTCTAATTCCTTCATTGAAGAGACATATCCGTTTTGATTGGAATGCTGAGAACAATTGTTTTAGTATTTTTTGTTTTTCTATTACCCAAACAATAAATTTCTCTTATTGCACTTCTCTTGAAGCTTGTACATTAAAACCTTAATGTATTAGATCCCTTACCAGCAGTAGAATAAATACTTTGTATAATTAACAATAAAAAAAGATCTTAAATACTATTTGGTTTCCTATAACAGTTAATAATAGATATTTGAAGTTTCAAATGGGATTTGGTGAATGTGGTTTAAAATAAAATATTCTGATAAGGAGTGAAGAGAGGAAAGCAAAAAAGATAAAATACCTGATGAAAAAATGTTACTCATAATCCCTTCCCTTTGAAGATGATCATTTTTAACATTTTGTGTCCTTGCAGCCTTCTTTTTACTACTCATGTTTAAACATAATTAGGGTAACAGTGTATAAGCCGTTTCATAACCTGCTTTTCCCTCCTTAACATTAAATTAATTTCCTCATTTGATTAGTATTCATTTACAAAATGGAAAACTGTGGTCATTAAAATCATATGGAGGATGATAAACTGCTTCATACCAAAGAGGGTGCTTTCAAGGTACTTGCCTGTTGTCAGATCACTTTCCCTTTGCACTGATAAGGAAGAGATTAAAAAAGCAGTGAAGCAATGCCACTGGTTAAAGTGGATCAAGAAAAGATGAGCTTAGAGCTATGCAAGCAGTTCTCATTTTTAATAAGTCGGCTAAGATTGGACAAACTGGCAATTATTGCAGATATTTTTATCATGTATATTTCAGTAGGACTCTCGATGTTTAGCAGAATTACTCATATCATCACTTCACATTGATGGAGGAATTTTTTTTTTAATACATTAAATCCTGGTCAGTTTTTGGGGGGGGGGGGGAAGAACAGCTTTGTTTCTAGTAGAGGTCTCATTAATGGGAGGTTTTGCTGCATGTGATTGGAAGATTGAAACAAAACTCTGGTAAGGTTGGTAGTTCTTATCTATGGGAGTGAACAGAGAGATCCTTTCTCTCCCTCTCTTACTCATCTGGCAGGAAAGTTAATCTAGTTGCTTTGAATTTAGGGAAGCAGGCTTTCTTTATAGGGATTCATTTTCTAAAGTGGCATTAATCTTTGATTAAAGATGCTGTGGGAAAGGAGAAATGGGTCCATGGCACCTTGATGGGCATATTCTCATGATGCTAATGACAGCAGTGTAATAGAAGACAGATCTCACTTGTGAAATCAGCGTTTGTAACAGTGGATAACCTGTGATGTTCAGAGAATGTCCTGCTCAGCATTTTCCTCTTCCACCCTGCCTTTTGTTAATCCTGGAAAGACCATTTTTTTAAAAAAAATCTTTCTTGTTTGTAAATATAGTATATTTTTAGTATCCTAGCTTCATGAAATGAGACTCAATTACTTAAGCCTTTAAGAACAATTAGCCCAGTTTCTAAGAAATTTTTTTAAAATTCTTTAGTGCTAATGCCTTGGATAGTAACTTATTTCCTCTCAAGAAAGAGGTTCTTAACAGGAGGTGAACCTGAACTATATTGTAGTTTGAGTAGCTCCTGAGTTGCACCTGGTGTTGTTATAATTTTATGGTTACTCTTGGGGTATTTTGTAGTTATTTGTTTTGCTTTTTTTGTTTTGCCTGTATGTGCATGCATGTGTGTACATGATACATATACTAGAAAAAACCTTTTTTCCTTAGGTTATAGGCAAAGCTTGAGAAGGTAGTTCTGTAGCAAAACTTGAAACTAGGTGAAACAGTAGTGCTTAACTGTGTGATTTTAAAACTAGCAGTGTGCAAACCTATTTAATGGTCTTATCTCGTTTCCTGTAACATGTATATTTATAATTACTGAGTTCAGAGGTATTTGACTTTTCCTTCCTTTGTGCAGTGTAGGAATGCTTTTTAAAATGTTTTGTGTGTCATCAGATATTTTAAAATAGTGCTATTCCAACTTTTCTTCTTTTCTATCTGATATTAAGTATAAAGTTACAGAATTAGCTTGAATACTGATTTCAGCTGGCATGAAATGAATATAGAGCAGCATCTGTCCAAATTAAGTTAAAAACAAAGGAAGTTCCTGTGTAGTTTCCTGTCTCTTACAACAAAAACAAAAGCAAACAAAAAACCTTCCATCATTATTGAACTTTCAGAATATCCAATATTAATATATGTATTGTGGTATTTCAGTGTGCAGATTGATGGATGTTGTCACTTTATTAAAGACATTTTCTTAAAAAATAAATGATTTGTTTTTCTTTTCCTTTATCAGAACACAGCAATGGAGGAAACAGCTATATGGGAACAACACACAGTGACGCTTCACAGGGTAAGTTTCTGTTGCAGTAAATAATCTGTGTATAACTCAGGATACTGGCAGCTTTGGAAAACAATAGAGGAAAGCCAGATGTCAGGAAGTTAGAAGAAAGGGGGAAAACTTTTCTATATTCCTTTGTTTAAAATTTAGAGTTGCAATAAATTCTTTATTAAGGTTAAAAGTGAACATGATTACTTTTTCATATATCCTTTTGGTGGTTATTTGTGTGTTTGCTTTTTTTATTCCTGAGTATGATATTAAGTGACTTTAAAAAATTTGAGCCATCAGATAAAAGACGTTGTATGTTGTTATGAATTGTAAACTGCTTCAACCTTTCTGAGTATATGCGCATGTATTGTAGGCTTGGGGTTTAAAATCAAACTAGGTTGTGTGAGCAGTAAAATCTTAAAAGATATTCTTGATTTGAAACATGTAGACTCAAGCTGTTGCTTAAGCAATTGCAGATGGACAGAGAGCACATAGTAAGCTAGGTAAGAGTAAGAGCTCTGTCTGAAGTGAGACTGTCCTGAATTTGAATCCTAGTGCTTCCTCTTTTTCTTTAGGAATGGGCAAGTGATCTAACCCACCACAAAAGCCTGGGTTTTCACAGGTTTAAAATGGGCTAATGGCACCTGTGAAGTAACCGCCCCCTTAACTCTCCCCATTTCCGACTTTAAAGAGAGCTAACTCTTCTGATTGCTCTTCCCCTTAAAGAATGAATAGAAGGAAGGAGAAAAAAAAGAATGAATAGAATGAGATTAGAGAAATTTTTTTTGTTTTTTGAGAGAGAAGAGCGCATGCGAGTTCGAGTTCGTGCATGAGTGGGAGGTGGGGAGGGAGAAGGAGAGAGAAAATCTTCAGCATGCTCCTTGCTCAGCACAGAGCCTGACATGGGCCTCCATCCCATGATTCTGAGATCATGATTCTGAGCTGAATCAGGAGTTGGCTGCTTTAATGAACTGAGCTACCCAGGCACCCTGAGATTAGAGAATATTTAAGTACTTCACAGTACTGTTTCTACCAGCTGTGTCCATTACTGGGAAAGTGGCAAGGAAGGTGTAGGTAAATTATGTTCCTGAACTCCGCTCATGATTATCTTGTGAATGTTTGAATCTGTATATAATAGATAATGGGTAAATTAATTATTAAAAAAACAGTGATGATCCCAGGGTCCTGGGATTGAACCCTGAGTGGGGCTCCCTGCTCAGTGGGGAGTCTGTTCCTCCCTCTGCCTCTCCACCCACGGCACCCCCCCCCCCCCCACGCCAGGCTTATGCTATATGCCTTACTCTCTTTCAGATAAATAAAATCTTAAAAAAAAAAGAACAAAAAACCCACAGTGGTTTCAGATAAGAGATAGTTGACTTTTTCTTTATGTATCCCTAAGTGGTTAAAAGAAACTGTTAAGTAATAATGACCCTAACTTTTCATTTTTAAGGCTAAAATATGGCCCAACTCTGAAATGTGCTAATAGATAGGAGACTATTTAAATCAGATTAAACATGTTATAAAATAACTTCATACCTTATAATTGTTTAATTGGTTGTAATATAATTTGGTATTGTGTATTTTACCACATTACATTTATTTTCTTAATACCTTTATTGCTTTTACCGGTATAATTTGCATATAGTAAAATTTATCCTTAGTATACAGTTCTGAGTTTGACAGATCCATGTAGTCATGTAAGCACCAGCCCAACTAAAATATAGAACTGTCCCATCACCTGAAACTTTCTCTTGTACCCATTTGTAGTCAGCCTTGTTCCCTCACTCTAGCATTTGGCAGCCACTGGTGTGTTTTCTATTCTATACATTTACCTTTCACACAGCCATGTAAGTGAACTCATACAGTATGTATGTATACACAATACATAGCCTTTGAGACTGGCTTCTTACACTCTCAGCCTAATGCATTTAAGATTTCTCCATAAAGTTGCTTGTATCAGTAGTTTCTCTGTTGTTATTTTTAGTTCCTTCTTATTGTTTGAGTATCATGGCACCTTATGAATGTAGAATAATTTGGGTTGTTTGCAGTTTTTGGTGATTATAAATATTTCTGCTCTACTGTGTGGTTTTTTGTATAAACATACTTTTCATTTCTCCTGGGTAAATACTTAGGAATGGACTTGGTCTAGGTCTTAGGGTAAGTGAATGTTTAACTTTATAGGAAACTGCCAAACTGTCCATACCATTTTATATCTCCACTAACAGTATATAAGAGTTGCTTTTGTATCTTTATCACAGTCGAAATTATCAAGGTTTTTTTTTTTTTTTACCCCCAATTTTAGCCATTCTAATAGGTGTGTAGTGTGTCATTGTGGTTTTGCTTTGCAGTTCTCTAAAGACTAATGATTTTCAGTATCTGTGTGCCTCTCATCCACAGATCTTCTTTGGTAAAATGTATTTAAATCTTTTGCCTACTTTTAATTGGGTTGTTTTTAGTTGTTGAGTTGTAGGAATTCCTTATATGTTCTGAATATTAACCCCTTTGCAGATATATGACTTGTAAATATTTTTGTCATTTCGTGGATTGCCTTTTTTCTCTTTGGATTGTGTCCCTTGGTGCACAGTAGTTGTTACTGTGTTTTGAGAATTACATATTCTAGATACAAATTCTTTATCAGGTATTGTTTCGCTAATATTTTCCCTAGTCTGCAACTTGACTTTTTTCCTTCTCTTAACAGTGTCTTTTGCAGAACATAAGTTTCAAATTTTGAAAAAGTCCAGTGTGTTCATTTTTCCTTTTATCAGTCATGCTTTTGAGATGTTTTTGCTAAGCCCAGGGTCTCAGTTTTTTTTTTTTTTTTTCTGGGTGTTTTATTTGAGTTAAATTATGTATATGTTAAGAGATGTGGGCAGAGGTTTTTTGTGGGGGGTTTTTTGTTGGTTTGTTTGTTTGTTTTAATATGGATGTCCACAAAATTTTGAGCAACCATTTGTGAAAAGATTATTCTTTCTCCATTAAATGCTTTCTACTTTGGTCAAAAATAGGTTTTCCCCTGGGGCGCCTGGGTGGCTCAGTTGTTAAGTGTCTCCTTTTGGCTCAGCTCATGATACCAGGGTCCTGGGATCGAGCCCCGCATGGAGCTTCCTGCTTGGTGGGGATAGGAAGCCTGCTTCTCCCTCTCCCTCTTCCCCTGCTTGTGTTCCCTCTCCCGCTGTCTCTCTTTCTGTCAAATAAATAAATAAAATTGTAAAAAAAAAAAAAAAAAAAAAAAAGTTCTTCCCCTAGTTTGTTTTGTTGATTATGTGTCTATCCCTTCTGCCAGTTACTTCTGCCTTTGTTACTATAGCTTTATTTTAGGTATAGAAATCAGGTAATGTGAGCCCTCCAAGTTTTTTTTTTAATTGTTTCAACTATTAGTTCTCTTTTGTTTCTACATAAATTTTAGAGTAAGTTTGTCAGAATCTCAAAATCTGAGATTTTGTTGGGATTGCATTAATCTACAGACCGATTCAGGGAGAATTGTCAATAGTATTGAGTCTTTCAAAATTTGAACTTGATGTATCTTTCTATTCTTTTATTTTCTTATTACCGTTTTGTAGTGTTCAGCATGCAGATCTTACACACATTTTGCTGGATTTTTAGTTAAGTACATTTAATGTTTCCTGGTACTATTTTAAGTGATTTTTTAAATTCCAGTTTTTGGTTTTTTTTTAAGATTTTATTTATTTGACATGCAGAGATCACAAGTAGGCAGAGAGGCAGGCAGAGAACAAGGAGGAAGCAGGTTCCCCGCTGAGCAGGGAGCCTGATGTGGGGCTTGATCCCAGGACCCTGGGATCATGACCTGAGCGGAAGGCAGAGGCTTTAACCCACTGAGCCACCCAGGCGCCCCAAAATTTCAGTTTTTGATTGCTTATTCATATGTAGGAATACAGTATTTTAAGATAATCAACTTATATGTAGGTAATCATGATATTTGTGAATAGAGGCAGTTTTATTTGTTGTTTTTGATGTATACACAGTTTATTTCCTTTTCTTGCCTTATTGCACCAGTTATGCTGTTAAATAGGAATGGTGAGCAGACATCCTTTCCTTACTCCTAATTTTATTTTTATTTATTTATTTATTTGTGAGATAGTGCACAAGAAGGCAGAGGGGGAGAGAGAATCCCAAGCAAGCGCCACACCCAGTATGGATCCCCACTCGGGGCTGGATCTCACAACCCTGAGATTATGATTTGAGCTGAAATCAGGAGTTGGACACTTAACCTGTTGAGGCATCTAGCAACCTTCCATTTTCCTAATTTTAGATGAAAGCATTCTATCTTTGACCATTAAGTATGATGTTAGCTATTGGTTTATTGTATATGCCTGTTATCACTTTATCAGGTTAAGGAAGTTCCCTTGTATTTCTGTTTTGCCATTTACTGTGTTGAGGAAGTTACTGTTCATACTTAGTTTGCTCTAAGAGACTTAAAAGAAAAATCATGAATGTATGTTTAATTTTGCCAATCCTTTTTTTTTTCTGGAAATAGTTTTTGAGGTTATTATATGAGTTTTTAAATTTATTTGTTGGTGTAGTTTCTTGATTTTTGAATATTGAACAGCTTTGCATTCCTAAGATAAATTCTATTTTGTTGTGACACATTGTGCATTTTATATATTGCTAGGTTAATTTGCTAATGTTTCTGAAGATACTTGTTTCTGTGTTCCTGAGAAAGTGGGTTAGGACTTTTCTCTTGTATCATTTTCATTTGGTTTTGTTATCAGGGAAAGCTACTAGCTCAAAAGCAGTTGGGAAGTATATCTTCCTGTTGTGTTCTCTGGTAGAGTTCCTGTACAGTTGATGTTATTTCTTACTTAAATGTTTAGTGAAATTCACTAGTGTAACCATCTGGTCCTGGAGGTTTTCTTTTTCTTTTTTTTTTTTTTTTTTTTGGACAGAGAGAGATCACAAGTAGGCAGAGAGGAAGAGAAGCAGGCTCCCTGCTGAGCAGAGAGCCCGATGTGGGGCTCAATCCCAGGACCCTGAGATCATGACCTGAGCCGAAGGCAGAGGCTTTAACCCACTGAGCCACCCAGGCGCCCCTAGGAGGGTTTTTTTTAATGGGAAAGATTTTAACAATAAATTCAGTTTCTTTAATTTTATGTAGGACTATTCACTTTATATATTTCTTTGTGAGTTTTTTTTTTGCTTTTTGTTTTTTGGGGTTTGGTTTTGTTTTGGTAGCTTTGGTAATTTGTATGTTTCAAAATATTTGTCCCTTTCATCTAAGTTGTCATCATCTTATGTACATAAGATGGTTAGTGCCTTTTTCTATTGTTGTAGGATCTGTAATAATGTCCCTTCTGTCATTTCTGATATTGGTAATTTGTGTCTTTTATTTCTTGGTCAGTCTAGCTAGAGGTTTAACAGTCTTTTACTAAGATCAGGTGCCTGGGTCACTCAGTGAGTTAATAAACCTCTGCCTTCGGCTCAGGTCATGATCTCAGGGTGCTCCTGGATCTCAGGATGCAGCCCTGCATCGGGCTCTCTGCTCAGCAGGAAGCCTGCTTCCCCCTCTCTCTCTGCCTGCTGCTTTGCCTACTTGCGATCTCTCTCTCTCTGTGTCAAAAAATTAAATAAAATATTCTTTTTTAAAAAAACAATCTTTTCAAAATATTGATCTTTTCAAAATACTAGCTTTTGTTTTCATTCATACTCTTTATTTTGTTTTGTTTCCTTGATTTCTGTTCTTTTTGATACTTCTTGTGCTTACATTGAGTTTAAATTGATATTCTTTATATAATTTCTTTAGGTGGAAGCTAGATTATCTGAGATTGTAGAGGTAGCTTGTCATTATCACATTATGTTTCTTTTTTCTCATACCTTTTTAGTTTTTAAATAAGCAAAATAAAAGAAGAGAGTTAAATTAGCTAAAGTTTGTTTCCCCTTTCTACTGCTTTGCCTGGTTCTTTTAGGATTTTAAATACAGGGAAATGCTAAGTACATTTACTACAGATCTGTATCTCATTAGCTTAGGTAAAGTAGGAAAAGGTCTTGAATATTGAGAAAACGATCCAATTTCCTAAATGTGCTCGTAGTCTCATACCAACTCATGGTAGGTCTAATAGGCAAGTCTGAGTTTTCTTTTTAGAAGATTAGTATAAGTTCTGTCCTGTAGCTGACCTCTTGTGCTTTAATTTTCTTTTGCCATGAGAAAGTTACCAGCCCAGAAAAATGTCATCAGAAGATACATAGAGATGAATATAGAATTCATAATTCTTTGGTTTTTAAGCATGTTGACTGTTATGCTGGGAACATAGACCTGTGTTGCCTTTGGGCCTCATCAGAGAGACTGTGACAGAATAGAAGTTCTCAATGACCATCCCTCCAGGAATCTTTTTTTTTTCAGGAATTGTTTTTTGGAGGTTTCTAAAAATAGCCCTGTCAGTACAAGTTGAGAGATTTATGCCAAAGCATAATTCAGTTGACTTCATTCTCTGAAGCTGCTGAACAGTACTTTCAAATGTATCAGTCTTTTGGTGTTCCACGTTGATCCAGAATAAAATTTAGGCTAGAGCATTATCAGCAAAATTTGCTGGGACAAGCTGGATGATAAATAAACATTTTACATCTTGCAGACCATAAATTTGTCACAACTACTCAACTCTGTTCGAATTGCAGGAGCAGCCACAGACAATAGGTAAACAAATCCTCATGGCTGTGTTCCAGTAGATCTGTAATTATTTCTTTGGCCTGGAAGCCATGGTTTGTTGACCACCGATCTAGAGCAGTACCTCTCTGGGCTTACTGTAAAGAGAAGTCAACAAGGTCATCCCCCAACTAACAGAGATTCTGATTCATTTGGTTTGGAATGAGGTCCCTAATACATGTTTTTAAAATGTTCCAGTTTGAAATGGAGAGCCATGGCCTCTTGCATCACATTTTTAAGAAACATTGACAGAGGAATGAAAAACTCATTCTCCTTCCTGACGGTGAGCTAGTGAGCTTTTGGCAATAGTAAAAAGTAAAGGAAATAATTTGAAGCTATGTTCTTTTGGCAGTAACCTGGAGTTATAGATATTGAGCATTGCCAAATAAGGTCAAATCATATTCTTTGACGTCTGGTAGTCAGTGATAAGAAAAGTTGGAAGTAACTTCTTTTAAAAGAACAAAATGCCTGTGGATTAAAGCTAACATTTTCTCCTGTTTATTGTCAAGAATAATACATGATATGCAAATAGAAGAATGATTGCCTCATTCTTCTATTTGCATTCTCAGAGGAAACTTTTTTCACCTAAGGATACTAGAAGCCATTGAAATCCTATTTAATCTTTAAGGCTAAGTAATTTTTGGGTGCGCCACTGTCTGCTAAGAACTGTGGCAGTCCTTGGAATTATATCCGAGATTGCCTCATGGATTCTGGTCTCCCTGTTGGTCCTCAGCGACAGATGAATATATTCCTCAGGTTCTTGTTTCCCCCATCTTCTACTGCATTATAATTTTCTTAAGGGTAGGAAATCTTAATTTTATATCCCTTTGGTGCTTGGTACTTGGTTATATCCAATAAAACTTAATTATTTAGAAGGCCCACCTATCCAACAAAGTTGCTCTTAGGAGGTCTGTAATAACAGCATTGTCCAATAACAATACTGCAAAAGCAAACCACATATGTAATCTGAGATTTTTTAGTCTTCACATTAAAAAATGTAAAATACAGGTGAAGTTAATTTTAAAGATTTTTATTTTTTATTTTTTATTTGACAGACAGAGATCACAAGTAGGCAGAGAGGCAGGCAGGATGAGAGGGGGAGGAGCAGGTTTCCCACCGAGCAGAGTGCCCGACTCAGGGCTTGATCCAGGATCCTGGGATCATGACCTGAGCTGAAGGCAGAGGCTTACCCCACTGAGCCACCCAGGCGCCCCAGGTGAAGTTAATTTTATAATCTTATTTAACTTAATATGTTTAGAGTACCATTTTCTATATATACTCAGTATTCAAAAATTGATATTCTTTTTTTTCATACTGAGTCTTACACCCACTAGAAAGGCTGTTTTCACTGACGGACAGTAACGAGTGTCAGTAAAGATGTGGATGTTGGTTGGTGGAAATGTAAAATGGTGTAGCCATGATGGAAAACGGAGTTCCTCAAAAGTTAAGCATAGAATTACCACGTGGCCCAACAGTTCCACTCCTAGGTATATACCCAACAGAAATGAAAAAAAAAATTATTCACACAGTAACTTTTACATGAGTGTTCATGGCAGCATTACACGTAATCGAAAGTAAAAATAACCTAATTGCCTACCACCTGATGAATAATGTATAAGCAAAATGTGGAATATAGCCACAGGAGGGAATATTATTTAGTAGTAAAAAGAAATGAAGTGCTATAATATGGATAAATGTTGAAAACATTAGTCTAAGTGAAGGAAGCCAGTCAAAGGACCATATATTGTATGATACCATTTATATGAAATGGTCAAAACAGGTAAATAGACAAAGTAGACTAGTGGTTGCTTAGGGTTGGGGGTTATTAAGGGATGATGGCTACAAGTAAGGAATTTCTCTTCAGGGTGATGAAAATGTTACCAAATTGTAATAATGGTTATACACTTATTTGAATATACAAAAATGTTGACTTGTACATTTTAAAGGGTGAATTTTATGCTATGTGAATTATATCTCATTTAACCTGTTCCAAGAAGGGGTAGTGGGAAGAAATCCTATGTATCTTAAGTAGCACCAAACTGGTATAAGATAGATAAAAGGTGAACATTTACACTCAAGTAAGCATGAAAGCTAAGGTAGGCTTGTTTTAGCAAGGAGGAGACTATCTTTATCTTGATAGAATACAGTAATAAATATTTTGAACTCTTCATTTTATTTAATGTTCTGTGAAGTAGGTGTTAATAACCACAAGGAGTAAACTGAGTGTCAGGTCTAATGAAATGCTGCAAAAGAACTGTAATTTGAACCCAAGTTGTTGGACTCAACATATAATGCTTTTTCTATTTAGATGTCAAATTAATTTTAAATTTAAACAATGTTTATGGAATGTAATTTCTGAAATTCAGATCTTATGTAAGTGTATCACATAAGCTTCCTTTACATGCAATAAATAAAATAAAAAGTAATAAGTTTGGTAAGGAAGGAGTCAGAGTTTGTCAGGTCAGTTTTGTGTAGAAAGTGACCATTTTGGAGAAGAACAATTGAAAGTGTCCTATAAAAAGCTGGGAAAAAAGGAATAGAATAGGAGTTAGAAATGGAAGCTACAAATTGGGAATAAGAACTGTAAGAGAGGAAGAGTACAAGAATAAATGGGGACACATACACACAATTTCAGTAGCCAGGGGACTGTTTAAGGACACAGAGATAAAAAGGAACCAATCTAACAGGCACGATAATTTAAGCAACATTCTGGAAACTACCAAGATAATGTAGAAAAATTGTAGGGGTCTTGTGACTTGTGATCCAGTTTGGGTTTGCTACTAATTTTGAACAGGCCTTTTAAATCCCTTGGGACCTCATAGAATCAAAGTGTATCAGAGTTAATACAATCTTAATCTCTTTTGTTTAAGTGAGGGAACTCAAGTCCACAGAATTCCTACATAAGTCATAATTTGAAAGTGGTAGAGACACACGTAGGATGCCAGTCCTCTGCCTTCATTTTAAAAATGAAGTTGAATTGGATGATTGCAGAGGTTCTGTTTGGTTTTAAAACTCAGTAATCCCAGGGTCCATTGCAAAAACAGGTAGAATAAGTTCTGTAGGATGTTGAGGGTTGATTGGAAGAATTAAATGGAGAAAGAGGAAAACTATAATAGGTGAAAAAAGTGAGGACTAAGGCAGCTGATTGTAAAAATGTGGCATGGAAAACCAGGAGAAAAAATAGAAGGCAACCAGGGAAGTCTCTAAGTAGAGAATTGGACATCTTTGAAAAGAATAGAGAAAAATGTTTGGAGAAGAGATTATCTAGCTATTTCTGCAACTGAATCACCTTTTAGGAAATACTTTTTCCCTTTTCTTTTCCTTTTTCTTTCTTTTTTTTTTTTTTAAGGAATCAAGAAATGCTTTAACATACAGGAGTGGGCAAACCTTTTCTGTAAAGGGTCAGATAGTAAATTGCTTCAGCTTTGTGGGCCAGAATAGGGTCCCTGTTGCAGCTACTCAAAGCAAAAGCTGTCATAATGGTATGTAAAGGAATGGGCATGGCTAGTGTCCAGTAAAACTGGTCAAATAACTGAACAGACAGATCCCAGGCTAAAAATTCCGTTTCCCTATAGGCAAAGATATAAACATTTAAGTTATTGCTACTTGTGGCTCCTTATGGTCTCAAAAGGATAAAACATGGTGAAAGTAAAATTCTTTGATGCTCTTCCATGTAAAAGCTATGACCTATATATGTGTCTGCACATACAAATAAACGAGATCATATTATGCTGCTTTAAATCACCCCCCACCATAATAAAAAACATTTAAAAAACCCACTATCTTGGACATTTTTTCAGGTAAATATATAAAAGTCAGCTATCTTGTGGTAAAGATATAAGAGAATAAAATGGAATGAATTATATTTCTTTTGAAAATGCCTTAGGAAGAAAAGCGCATTAGTCTTTTATTAAGTCAGTACAGAGTATACCATTGTCCAGAATAATAGTAATTCTGACACTATCAATTTTAATTACTGTAAACAGTACTAAAATTATACAGGCTATTCTTACTCCTCTCCCCATTTTTAAAAAAATGGTTTTTTAGTATATCTAGATCATATAGCTATTACATAATTTGATCCTTTCTCCCCTTAATCCTCATTTAATCTTAGTATTACGAGTAACAATATATTTAATGCTTATCACTAGTCCTCTCTGTGTTCCTCTTGTCATGTTGATTGTCAGATTTAGATTGTTTAGGAAGAATTTGATTGTCATTTAGATTCTTTAGGAAGGGATCATGAAAACAATATTCTCTGTGGTTTTTCATGTTTATTAGCTTATCTGTGTCTTTTTACTTGAAGGTCTGTTCTACTGGATATAAAATCCTTGGCTCACTGTTTTCTTTGAGTACTTTAACTATGTTATCCAAATGTGATGATAATCTAAATTTCTTTCTTTGTAAGTTATGAGATCTTTTGGCCTAGATGCCAATGAACCCTTTAACTTAAATATAGTTATTTTATTTGAGTAGATCTTGGTGTTGGTCTCTGAATTGATACTCTCTGATAACTCATATCTACATTGATGTGTGTCCTTTGAGTGTGTAATTTCAATTAAAAAATTCATAATAGAAAAGTTTTGTTTTTTATAGTTTTTACTATTATTTTCCCTTATTTTGGTATAATTTTTTAGGGACTGCTGCTATACATATGTTGTATCTCTACTGGCTATCTTCCAAAATTTTTTCACATCTTTTAAAAAAATCTTATGCATCATTTCTTTTTTGTTTTTAAAAAGATTTCTCCCTTTACTTTCTTTTTCTTATATAGTATGATTTATTAGTCTTGTGGTCCCAGAGAGAGAGAGGAGGCACAGGGAGAAGCAGGCTCCCCATGGAGCAGGGATCCTGATGTGGGATTCGATCTCAGGACCCTGGGGATCATGACCTGAGCCAAAGGCAGATGCTTAACCAACTGAGCCACCCAGGGGCCCCTGAACTTGGATTTTGAAGGATGAGCTGAAGCTTACAAGACTGATAAGGCCCTAAAGGAAGCCTGGGAAGAGAGAGGACATGCAAAAGCATAGAGTTTCCTAATGCATGTCATGCTTAAGCAGGGATCCATAGTTCAGTGTGTTTAGAGCAAATATTGGGGTGCCAGGAAGTAGGTTGGAGTTGTATTTCACGATGCTTCATACTCAGGAGTTTAGACCCATGGGCAGTGGAATGACAGGATCAGATTTGTTTTTAGAATGATAACCCTTCAAACAGGAGGGAGGGTAAATTTTAAGCTGGTGGAGGTAAGAAATTTATTGAGAAGGCCAAGTGAGACAAGGGTGAAAATAGAGGGAAGGGGAAGTGTGGAATAGTTGTGAAACCTTTGAAGTTTTTGATGTCAGCTTGGTCTGAAGTTCACAAACCATTTAAGGCTGAGGTGGTCAGCACTGGCTGCCATTAGAATCAACTTTTAAAAAATGCTTGCCAGGGGTGCCTGAGTGGCTCAGTCAGTTAAGCATCTGCCTTCAGCTCAGATAGTGATCCCAGGCCCTGCATTGGGCTCCTTGCTCAGCAGGGAGCCTGCTTCTCCCTTTCCCTCTGCCTGCCCCTCCCCCTGCTGTGTGTGAGCGCGCGCGCGCGCGGACGCTCTCTCTCTCTTTCTGTCAAATAAATAAAATCTTAAAAAAAAAAATGCCGGCCATTTTGCTTCTTCCATTTTTTTATTTTTAAATTGGTATGAGGTGGGGGGTTGTACATCAGCTTTTGAAACTGTTCCCAAGTGATTCTCATCCCCAGCCAGATTTAGGGACCACAGACTTCTGGCTAATCATTAAATGAACCATAGCAAACACTGATCCAGGATTTACATGCCTTACAAAGTGCCAGAGCTGCATAGAAGCAGTGGTCCAGGCCAGGTTTTTGACCCTGGCTCACTGCAGCCAAAAACTGCACCTAGATTTGCTCACAAGTACATCTACACTTGATCTTAGCCAAAAGTCTGAGGAGGGACACTCACAAGTAAATCTTAAGGAAAATAACTTCTCGTCTCTGTCTTTCTTATTGAAAGTTCCTGACATTTTCAGCATTTCTTTATAATATTTTTGTGTTATTTTAACATTTTTAAATAAAAGAATTATCAAGCAAGATGTAAATGAACAGCATTAAAGTATATAGAATGAAAGATTAGTCTGAGCCTCTTCCGAGGAGGATAAAAAGCAAAAGAATAATCCCACCCTCTACTACCCACTGCTCTACAGGTATTCCGTGAGCATTTAGATTTCCCCCCACTATTTGCAATTAACAATTTGCAAGGAATAACTGTGTATGTATTTTCATATTGTTGGAGATGTATGTGTATCTTTAGGGTAAATTCCTAGAAATTGGTTTGCTCTGTCAAAAGATTAGTGCTTTTATAGTTTTGTTAGGTATTAACAAATTCCTAAAGAATTACAGTTTATGTATCCATCCGTAGTGTGTAAGAGTACCTTTTTCTCTACAGCCCTCCCAATAAAATGTCTTGTCATACTTTTAAGTTTTATCGTTCACTGTGTGGTTTTAATTTGCATTTCTCTAATTATGAGTTTTAACATCTTATATATCTTCTGCAAATGATCTGTTTCATTGTTTTATTGTTATTTTGGTAGGGTTTTTTTCCCTCTTTTTCTTATTTTTTAGAAGTTCCTAATATCAGTGTTTTCAAAGTATGGTCTGAGGACCCCACCATGTCTCTGAAACCTTTTTAGGCTCAAGGGCAAATTATTTTCCTAACAGTATGAAAATATTATTTGTCTTTTGCACTATATTGATATTTTTGTAGTAAAGGTGCAGAAGTAGTGTTGGGTGAAACTGGCTGCCATACATAGCCCAAATCAAGGCAATGGCATCAAACGTTACTAACAGTCACTGCCATACACTCACAGTTTAAAGAACAGTTCCAGGTTTGTTTCTGAATGATTCGAAGCAGTAAAAATTATTAGTTTTAGTTTTACTGCATCTCAACTTTTGAGTACAGTTTTTAAATTATGCATTGAAATAGGATATATGCATAAGACACTTTATACTGAAGTACTTTTGTGATTGTTTGACTTGGAAACAAGTCGTGCGTATGTCTGTGTGTGTAACACAATGTTTACCTGAAGGAATATATGGTTATCCTTAGTTGAATATTTGACAGACATTTTTCTCAAATGAATGAGTACCTGCTTCAGGGAAAGCGATTCTGATGTATTTGTTGCCAGTAAAGAAAATCGAATTTAAAACAAAAACTAACATTTGGAAAGCTTTCACCTACTACCATGAGCCAGTAGCTTTTCAGTACTTACAGATTTTAATGAGATTGGTGATGATATTAATACACAATCTTTATTTTTATTTTTTTGTGATTTTATTTACTTGAGAATTTGAGAGAGAGTGCGAGAGTATGAGCAGTGCGGGGTAGAGGGGTGGGGAGGGACAGAGGGACAAGCAAACTCCCACTGAGCCCAGAGCAATGGGAGGCTCCATCCCAGGACCCTGAGATCATGACCTGAGCCAAAGTCAGATGTTCCAACCAAGCCACGCAGGCACCACAATACAGAATTTTTTAAAAAATATATAATGAAAAAAAATAATGAAATATGTTATCCTTTGAAAGATTTGCCCAAGTATTTTTCAGATGACCAAGGCATGCTATTATAAAACCAGTAATGGTTTAAAATACCCATTGGAAGTGCAAAACCTGCCGATGGGTATTTGAGTACAAAAAATTCATTGATATGTTTCAGATTGTACATTACACCTGTTAAGAAGCTCACACCAAGTTTTGGTATAAAATCAAACATGAATATCCAGAATAACCTAAAAGGGCTACTAAAATAACTTCCTTTTTTTTTTTTAACTGTGTATGTATGTATGTGAAGCTGGATTTTAATAAAAATCTTTAATAAAAAGCAAGTATCACAAGAGATTGAATTTTCTTGAATTTTTTTTTTATTTCTTTAATAGTAACTGTTGGATTTTGTCCAAGTCCTTTTTAAGGTCTGTGGATATAAACATAGAATTTTTTCCCTTTAGATTTAGTAATAGGATATATGTATGATACCAGTGAATTTCCTTATACATTGATCTTGCATTCTTGTAGTATATCCCTTTTGTCATGGAGTATTTGTAGGAAGTTGCCCTCCGTTTCTTCTTTTTTGGCTTAATACTTTTTGTATAGTTATATAGAAATCATTTTGGGCTTTAATATTTGGAGTGGGGCTCTGTCTTTATGGACAGTCACTATCATTTAGATGTCAGTATTATAGTTGCTTTATAGAAAAGTTTAGAAACTTTCCTTTATTTTCAGTGCTTTGGAACAGTTTATGGGGCTTTGTTTATGGGGCAATGATGTCTTGGTAGAATTTGCCTATGAAATCATCTGTGGCTGGTGCTTTTTTTGTGGGATAATTTTCTCTATTTCATTTCCAGAAATTGCATTGTTTAAATTGCATTTTTAATTTCTGAGTCATTTCAATAATCTGGTTCATCTGGATTTTCTTTTTCTTCCCTCCACCCTTTAAAAAAAAAAGATATTTATTAATTAATTAATTAATTAATTAAGAGCATGTGTGCACACAAGTGGGGGGAAGGAGCAGAGGAAGAAGCAGACTCCCTGCTGAGCAGGGAGCCCGCTGCTGGCTGGATTCCAGTACCCTGGGATCATGACCTGAGTGGAAGGCAGATGCTTAACTGACTGAGCCACCCAGGTGTCCCTGGTTCATCAGGGTTTTCAAATGTATTTGAATTTGTTCTGTAAAGTAGTTTCTTGTATTTCCCAATTCTTTGCCAACAGTTGTTTCTTTCTAATCATATTTTTGAAATTTTAGGCCTGTTTCTGTTTTGAAATTTGGATATTGTCAGTCTTTGAGTTATACTAAGGGAATGGTTTTGTGTAGTGATTTATTCTTGTATTTTAGGAGGATATGAGTTAAGTAATTTTTTAACTTGGAAATATTTTCAGTTTTCTTTGTATTGGTCTGCGCTCAGTCATTGTGATTAAGATTTTCAAGTCATTTAGAAGTATATAGTTTATTATTTTCTTTAATTAAAGATATATTTTATTTATTTATTTAAAGATTTTATTTATTTGACAGAGCGAGAGAGGGAACACAAGCAGGGGGAGTGGGGGAGGGAGAAGCAGGCTTCTCACAAGGCTGGGAGCTTGATGTGGGGCTCTATCCCAGACCCTGGGATTATGCTCTGAGTTGAAGGCAGGTGATTAACAACTGAGCCACCCAGGTGCCCCATTAAAAATGTTTTTAAATGGCTTGATACGGTTCTTCTTTCTGTTCTATGCAATGTGCATATAAGATACTCTTATAATGTATTACTTCTAAGAGATTTTTAGCATAGTTGAAGGAAGTTGAAATAACATATTTGATTTTCACAGCTTATTGATATTTTATTATACAAAGTGGCATCAGATGTTTATACTAATTAAGTATTCATTCTATAAATTATTTGCCAGTTTTGTGATGATAATAGTGCATTGCCAATACCTTCAAGAGCTCTTATGATAAAAATAAATGCAGGATTTTAGTATTCAGAATTTTAAAATGTATTTTAGTACTTAGAAAACATTGTAATCAGCAAATTTTAATAATCTTTTATGTCCAGCATTTAATTTATCAGAGTATGCATTCCCATACCAGGATAGATCATTTTGATATGTATCACACAAGCAAGTGTTTGGATCACAGATGTAATAAGATGGTAATTTTTATATTTAAACTTTTTTAGAGTGTATCATACAGTGAACAATTATTTTTCATAATAGGAGTGTTTTTCCATAATTACTACTTTAGGCTCCTGGATTTGGATTTGGAATTGCAATATCTGGTGGAAGAGACAACCCTCATTTTCAGAGTGGGGAAACTTCCATAGTAATTTCAGATGTGCTGAAAGGGGGACCTGCTGAAGGACAGCTACAGTAAGCACATTTCTTTTGAGTACCTGGTTACAAGCACTGTTCCTACCCTCAGTCACTGGCGAATTCTGCTAGGGATTTCTTTAAATTAACGTACATTTCTGTTTAGAGATAATAGAGATACCATAAATGGAAAGCTAGTATCCCTTACCTTAAATGGGTGGTTACTGTAAAAATAAAGATGATGAAGAGAAAACTTGTTATACAGTTTGTGGTGGAATTTAGCCTTCAGGAACAGCTCACCATTAATCTTGTCCTATTCAGTTAAGATAAGCAAGGTAAAGAGAGGCAGAAGATATGCTACCTCGCAAAAAGTGAGCTATAGTCAGAAAGATTGAAAGAAAACTGGAAGGAGAAAGATTATTTTTAAAAAGAGAATAATTTTTTCCAGCTATGTAACATGTATCATTTAATTGTCCTCTAATTGTACCACCAAAAATTATTTTTTGTTGTGATACCTGTTCACTCTTTTGTAAAAACATTGTATTAATGATTTAAAAAAATTAATGGCCTGAGGTTAGTTACTAAATGTTATAGGAAATCAGAAAGTTATTTGACATTATTGTATCATTGATCTGAAGACAAATAGATTAGCCTATAATTGAAATATTTTTGTGGAAGAACCCATCTTGAAAATGTATTCACAAACCTGTCTGTATGTTTTTTTTCTAACTTGTTATTTTGGTGACATTTTTTTTCCTTAGGGAAAATGACCGAGTTGCAATGGTTAACGGAGTTTCAATGGATAATGTTGAGCATGCCTTTGCTGTTCAACAACTAAGGAAAAGTGGGAAGAATGCAAAAATTGTAAGTATCTTTTACCTTTAATTTAGCAAAAGTATCAACTTTATGGTTGATATGTTTCTGGTTTTTTAAGTTCATCTTAACCCTTTAAGAAAATGGAAACTGGATCAGTAGTTCTAAAGTTAACTTACAAGAGTGTTTCTTCTAATACTGGTGATATGTTTTATCACTGTGTGTATATTTTCTCAAAGTGTAGGTACTAGGATTTACTTACTTATTTATTTATTTGATTGACAAGGAAAGGTGGGGGGTGATTGAATGGTCACCTTTTTATGGCTTAATGTTTCCTTCTTTTTAAAGTACTTACATTAGGTTGAATCTTGGCATGGTAGTTTGTTTGAAATATTTAGCCCTGTTTTCTGTTACAGGATTTGTTTAATGGGCAAGTTTTACATTGTCCCTTGAACACATACATCATCAACCACTTTCCTTGTTATTCTGATACAGTTTGAGGAGAGAGACAGTGGTAAGATTTTCATTGTAGGGTTGTTCAGGGTGCATTTTAATGGTACTGTTTTAGTGTATAGCTGGAACCTGTCTTCTATTTCATTATTTCTCTAAGAAGTCTTTTTTTTTTTTTTTTAAATAAGGGAAAAGAAGTTCAGTTAACTCTTGATAACTGGCTTCAAATCACAGGTAAAACTAAGCCAATGTGGCACAAAATGGATTTAATGTAAAAGTCCTATTTAAAATTATATCCATATTTAGGAGCATATTAGCTATTTTTTTACCTACTTTGCTCCTTCCCCACGTTTTTGCCCCTCTAGCTTCTGAAAGGACTGATAAAGGCACTGCTTTGAGGCTTTAGATCAGGTATAAAGAGCAGGAAGAAGAGCCAGAGTAGGCAGCTAGGTGGTTTGCCCTGCCTTGGCTCCTGAGAACTTTTCTACTTCCTAGCAGACACTCAGAACCACAGTGGACCCAATGGAAGGAAGAGGGTGTGAGGGGAAGGCCTGCATTATGTTTTGGTCTTAGGGATTGGGTGAGATCTAGAAGGTGTATTCCCTGAGACTGTGCACCCCACAGTTGCTAGGCCCTCTTCCCTTGTGTAGGCTGCTTGACATATGGTTTATTTCCACACGAGTGTTAATGCTGGTGAGGTGAGAGTTTTCTCAAATCGCAGTATATCCACTCTTGAGTTACTGCATTCCAAATGACAGGCATCATCTTTTCAGTTATATATTTTAATTATATTTTTACAACTGTAATGTCATTTTAAAATCTTAGTTCATATACATACTGGTTAATGGGTGGTAGAGTTTTTAAACAGTTTTTAGAACATGAGATTATAGTGTTTATGGAAGAAAATTGCTAATTTTTATAATTGCTTATCTTAAAACTGAGTCAGTTTTAGCATTCTTGCCTTAGCTGCTGATCCTTAGCATTGTTATTATTATTTATAGTGTTTTTCAGTTGCACATTCCAAGGTGAGCACCTTAGGTAAATTGGGTTTTTCTCCCTTATACATGAGGTTGTGAGCTTCACCTATAACCCCAACTTTTTAAGCTCTCTATTCTCCTGAAATGTTGAGCTGTTTTTTGTTGTTGTTGTTGCCATGCAAAATATTCAACATATATACTCCACATCAATAATGCATCTAAGAAAGTTATATTCCTATACCTCAGACTTTTCCCAATAGAAATTACTTTGTAAGAAGTAGGTCCAAAACCTGTAATGTATTTGAAATAGGAAAAGGATTTGCAGCTCAAGGATGGATTTTGCTCTGAGTATACTTAGTTAGCTACATGAGTTGGACAGGCAGAACTTAGGAAGGTTGGGCGTCTTTTTTAGCTTTATAGGGGGATTGAGTAGAAAGGTATTTTAATCAGCAGAGAGCTGTTGTTCATTTCTACATTTGAAGCGATTGGCTTGTGTCTTACTTTGTTAAGTTTGTCATTGCCATATGACTTTTGGAATAAAACCTGGGTCTTAGATTGTGGTCTTCCATTGTGGGATGGCTTTCTTAATTCACCCCCGGCCATGACCAGAACCTTAAGATCATATATACATTGTTTTTCCTTGTTTAATTTTTTTTTTTTTTCAGTTCTGAATAACCACTTCCTCTTTACCTGACCCCGGTTTTCTTCCCTGTGCTCTTACATTGGGGTGGTTGGTTGTTATGATTATCTTTCCATAAACTAAGAGCTCCTTGGGTATTAAGCAAATAAATTATTTCTTTTCTGTTGAACTAAAATGTTAGACCTCTACTAGATAATGTAACTTCCATAAATAGGCTAATTTAGATTTAATATGTGAAGATAGAAATAGTTTATGACACAGTGAGCATGTATAATTTTTATTAAAATTCTGACTATCCTAAAAACGCATTATGAAGTAAATGACTGGGCAGAAACATCTCCTAGAGATGACCTCTTTGAGCACTTCAGTATATCTCCATGGGGCTACTTACCTAACCCATTCATGGGTGGGCATTTCAGCATCCAGTTTCTACAGGTATTAAAAAAATACTGTGTTGAAGATCATTGTGTTTCTACCTACCTATTCAGTTCCTGTTTAGGAATAACATCTTAGGAGTGGCTTTTCAGCCAGAAGGCATGAATGACTTGATGTACGTATTGCCAGTGCCCTTCAGAAAGCCAGTAGGCTATTGTAAGTCCAGTTTTATCAACAGTTTTTAAATCTTTGCCAAACAGACTGAACATAGTATTTCAAGTGAAATATTTTACAGTACAAATGAGTTTATCCCATAGTGTATATACTGCCCATTTATGTTTCTTTTTTGCTTATTCTTTTGCATCTTTATGGTGATAATTGTCATACTAGAGAGCTGTATATATTAGGATGGTTAGTCTTATGTCATATATACTACATGTATTGTTTGCCCATATGCTTTTGTGAGTTTAAGTTGTTTATGGTGATTGGGGGAATTGTTTTATGTCATTTTTTTTTTAAGATTTTATTTATTTATTTGACAGAGATTACAAGTAGACAGAGAGGCAGGCAGAGAGAGAAAAGGGGAAGCAGGCTCCCCACTGAGCAGAGAGCCCGATGTGGGGCTCGATCCCAGGACCCCAGGATCATGACCTGAGCTGAAGGCAGAGGCTTTAACCCACTGAGCCACCCAGGCGCCCCTGTTTTATGTCATTTTGTTTCAACACTGAAATGCCTTCATTTTTATGTTGTCGAATCTGTCAGATGTTCACTTGGTTGGTTCCATCTTTGCTGTCAGGCTTATAAACCCCTTTACCTTATCAGAGTTATAAAAGTATATATCCTGTACTTTATTCTGGTACTTATAGGAGTTCATTGTTTTATTTTACATTTGAATCTTTAATTTAACAAAACTGTTCTGAAGTAGGCATTTCCCCCCAAATTTCTCTTTCAAAATTTTCAGTGATAAAATCAAGCATAATTGTCAAACCTGCTAAATATCTCCTTGTAAGTGTACAGCCATTAACTATAGTATACATAGAGAATTATAACAGGATTGGATATTTTTTAGTAAGTTAAGCAATTAACTGGTTGCAAATACTTCATTAGATGTATAGTTAAATGCAGGCAAGAACCTTCTCCAAGAAACCCGAATCTTAACAGGTTAGATGGACATACACAATCATAACCATAATGCACAATGGAGATTGAGAGCAGTTTCAGATGCAGTCAGTTTTACAGAGGTGGCAGGCACTCTCTTGAAGGAGGACATGGAAAGCTCCTAGTCCTTATCTGGTTACTTTTTTTTTGTTTGTGTATTGCTAGGGAGGAATTGAAGATTTAAAAAAGTAACACTGCAGAAGTATTACTTCTAAAATAGTTTGTTGGAGCTTGAAGTAGAGGTGAGGCTAAAATGCAGAGAGTCAGTTAAGAATGCCTTATAGTAAGTGTTACTGGATAAGGGCCTGAGCTATGGGGCACAGAAGGTGGAAAGACAGACAGCCTTCTCTCAGTTCCTAACAGGGAACTTACCTGTCTCTTCTTTTCATGTATTGGCATTTTGCTGCTTCTTCAGCTTCAGTGTTGTTTCCTCAGAAGGGCTTTCTCTGATCATCCTTGGTAGTAGAAAGGAGCAGCAAGCAGTATTAAGTGTAGAGCAGCTCTTTGAAGAAAATTAGCCACAAAGGGAGGAGATAGGATAACTTGGAAATGTGTAGCAAGATAGAGGAATAGAAGATTAATTAGCAGATGAATAGTAGGCAGAGAACAAATTTGAGGGAGACATGAAAGTTATAAGTACCTTCAGGGGTTGTTGATTAAGAAATTGTTGGAGGTGGGTAGGGATAAGAATAAGAGCTCATATGGGAGGATTTCATTCATCCAGGAAGAGGATCAACTTGGTCTTTGAGCCCCAAAGGAAGACTAAATAAATGAGTTACTGAAAAAATGTAGGAGTATAAGGGAAGTAAAGTGGCACTGATCTCTGTGAGTCAGGCTAAGCGATTGGGATCTTGGAGAATGGTTTTGGAATACCCGTATTAGCAAATTCCATAGGGAGGCAAGAGGTAGAGGAAAGGAGTACTGAACAAGCAAAAGAATTCTGTCAGATAAAATGAATTTATGGAGGACCTACTCAGCAAAGTGTGGAAAAACAGCCATCTGAAGGTAAAGGTAATACAGGACTGGAGTTTAGCAGGTGATTGAGAGGTCAAGAGAAGGTCCTTTAAATATCACAGCATGATGTTCCATGAAAACTTGAGAGCGAGGCAGGTGAAACCAGGAAGGAATTAATGGACTGGGAGAATAAGAGAGAAAGGAGTCCAAAAGAAGATGGGAATAGAAGAGTTTCAGTAGATCAAAGCATCAAAAGTAGAAGACAAGGAATGTTAACCCAAGAAGATCTTACAGATATCTGATGAGATCCTGGATATATCAGGGTGAGAAAGTGAGCTGCACACAGTCCAAGGATTAAGAGGCCACTCCATCAGGTAATGCTTGAAGATCTTGAACCTACAGAAAGTGAAGGAAATAAATGAACAGGGAAAATTGAACCGTTTATCAGAGTCATTGAGGAAAGAAAGCCAGAAGAAGGGATTTATACCAAGATGAGAAATTACAAATTGGGGAGATACAGAAACTGAAAGCAGTTTGTATTGGTGAAGTATAATAGAGTTATTAGCTCCAACTTTACTTAGTTGAATGTTAGTGTGGAAGTACAGTAAATTTCTCTGTTAAGAGTTTCAGTAAGACAGTTGTGGGCCTTGATATTGATGGATTCTGCAAATCTAAAGGAGTCAAGTTGGGCTTACAAATTTGCTTGATAGCAACTACAGTATATTTGATGGTGTTAGAGTACAGTGCTCCATCCTTCATTCTAAGCACCACCAGTTATTAGTTCTTTTTTAAGCTGGTGATTGTTACACCTGGAAAATCTTTCTGAATTAAGTAACTAAGGACTTCATTTGGCTCACTATTTCAAATTTGGTTCTTAACCAGATCTGTTTGTCAAGAGAGCAGAAAACACATCCATTATGGAAATAGTAATTTGTTGTGTATTGTATCTCTCTGATTCATAATTAGTTTAATTGATATGGGACCAGAAAACTGTAATTTTCCTTTCTCTTAGAAATGAAAGTATATATGGAAATCAGTAAGCTTTTTTTGTAAACTTTATTTGTAGACCATTCGGAGGAAGAAGAAAGTTCAGATACCAGTTAGTCGTCCTGATCCTGAACCGGTATCTGAGAATGAAGAAGATAGTTACGATGAGGAAGTCCATGACCCAAGAAGCAGCCGTGGTGGTCTGGTCAGTAGAAGGAGTGAGAAGAGTTGGGCAAGGGATAGAAGTGCAAGCAGAGAGAGGAGTTTGTCCCCACGGTCTGATAGGCGATCTGTGGCCTCCAGTCAACCTGCCAAACCCACCAAAGTCACATTGGTGAAATCCCGGAAAAATGAAGGTATTCTCTACCAACTCATTTATCATTTTCACATGAAAATGTTAACATTAATTTTGGTAAGAAGTAAAATTGCCATCCCTTCGTATCCTTGCTTTTGTTGTCTTTTGTTATCTTCATTGTTATGTCCTGTTGCCATAAGTCATGTCCCATTTAGCAGACTTCAGGGATCATCACTTTTCTCTTGAATTATTTTGTTGTAGCAGATAGTCCTTCAAATAAATGGTCCAGTAGTTGGATTTTGGATTTCTTTTGATTAGGATAGCCAAATACAAATTATGCTGACAAATTTCATACCATCACCAAGCTCAAAATCAGTGTTTTACCTAGCCGTTAGGATCAGTGGTGGCATAACCATAGGAAGAAATCTTGGACTTGGTGGAGGTGGGGGGTGTGTGGAGGGGAAGAATACTTTCTAAAAGAAGACATTAAGAGGAAGGAACCCCCTGATAGGGTATCTTTCTGTAATGCCGGACATCTTTAACATTTTTGAAACTAAAGCCAGCTGCCTCCCCTGAATCAGGTTTCATAAGAATGAATCTGATTGTGGTATCCTCCTGCTGTGGACATGTCTCTCAAATGATCATCTGTGGCTGATCATTTTGGTAAAAAGGTGTTGTACCAAGAATATCACGCGGGCTCACTTTGATCTGCTCTGCCAGCATCTGATGGACCTTTTTCTAGTTCTTGTTCCCCACATTACTCTGTAGTGGACTTCTCAAACTGTCTACCGCTGCTGTGTCTACTTCATTTTACCACTCATTTTTCAACCCTCTCTGGCCTGATACCTGTTTCACCTTGCTCCCCAAATCATGCACACTAATTCAGTAGAAATTTTCAGTCTTTATTTTACTTACTTTTCCAGTACCATTTTACATAGCATTAACCACTTCCTGTATTTTATATATATGCTGCTGAAGCAAGCTTGAGTTCCTGTGTTTTGAAATAATGTCTTCTCTTGGCCTCAAGAGAATGATAATACTGTGTCCTTCTGGGTCTCCCACCCCCTTTTTGTATCCTTTGCAACTTCATTCTCCTCATCCTACCCTCAAATCTTAGGTAGATTTCTCTTCCAGAGTCTCTTTTTTCTTCAACATAACCTCTTCAGGTGGTGTCATCTACTCATTGGCGCAGTTACCTGCTGCTGATGGCAAAACTTATTTCTCCGGCTGTACTTTCGTGAGCCAGCTGACCCTTAGGCATACTCAACTTCAGTGTTTCATGTAGCTCAGCTTCCTTAAACTCAGTATATCTTGAAAGAAACTCACATCTTCCTCAAAATTTTGTGTTTCTTATGAGGTCACTGGTTCAATATATTCCCATCTACCTGGTTTCTCATGCCAGTTTTGGATAACATGGTAGTTATCCTTAACATCTCTCTTTTCCTCACTTCCCTGTACCCACTTAATACATGCTAACTTCCTAAATACCACTCTTAAATAACCATCCCACTACTTCCTTTCTCCATCGCCAGCACCCTTATCCAAACTACCATAATCTTTTTTCTTTCAGTTGTATTGAGATGTAATTAACATTGTATGTAAATACATAAAATTTTATACATTTAAGATACATACTTGATGGTTTGATATACATATACATTAAAAAATGATCACAATCAAGTTTATCACAACCATCATTTACATGATAATCGTAGTTATCTCACATTCTGTAATAGTTACTATTTTTTTTTGGTCTGGTGAGCAACCCTCACCTCTAAAGTGAACTTAATAAGTCTCAAAAACTAGCCTCTGGATCCCTTCCAGTCAGTTCTACAGACACTTTCACAGAGATGCATTTATTTTTAACCACTCTGTCTCTACCACTGCCCACCACCTACCCCCACCCCACATAATCACACACACACCCTCATCCTTCTGGTTCAGTAGTATTAGTATTTCTTCTTTAGGGAGGCCTTCTTGGGCTCCATACTGGACACGAAACCCTGTATTGCCTTTATCTGTCCTTCTCTCACACTTATATTTGCCCCTACTGTGTGTGGAAGTTGCCAGGGAGTGCAGGGACTCTCTCTCATTTGCTGCTTTTTTATCCACAATGCCGGGCACATAGTTAATATTTACCTAAGGAAACACTTGGAGTAAATGAATATATGAGGATTATTTT
Source organism: Martes martes (assembly GCF_963455335.1). NCBI lineage: Eukaryota > Metazoa > Chordata > Mammalia > Carnivora > Mustelidae > Martes > Martes martes. The sequence goes on from NC_137894.1 coordinate 19,181,855, forward strand.
GAAGTCATCTCTTTATTGGTCATTTATAACTTTTTAATCTTTTTTTTTTTTTCAAGATTTTTTTCATTTTTTTGAGAGTGAGAGAGAGCCCATGGGCTCACGGGGGTGGGTAGGAGCAAAGGGAGAGGGAGAAGCAGGCTCCCCACTGAGCAGAAAGCCTGACATAGGGTTACATCCCAGGCCCTGGGATCATGACCTGAGTTGAAGGCAAATGCTTAACTGACTGAGCCACCCAGGTGCCCCTGTAACTTTTTAATCTTAAATAAGGAGAAGTTTGTCATCAACACTGTATTCTTTTGTGATATAACAACTCATTTATTAAGCACATATACTTGCCTGCCTAGATCCCCTCAAAAGTCATTTTATTTTTTTTTACCCTGATTTTCTTGCTTGTGAGCGCTCTTTGTGTATTTGCCTTAAGTTAAGCTGTAACTCTGATGTAACATAGAAGCTTGAGTTAGCCAACCTGCTACCCATCCCATATTAAAAACAAAAACCCCAAGATCTTTTTTTTTTTTTGCCCCCCCCCCCTTCCTTAATGCAGAACGACACAGTCTTTTACTCTCTCCTGAGAAAACCAGGAGCAGTGCTTTTCCTGTTGTTGTTATGTTGTTGTCATTGTTGTAGTTTACAAACAGAATTCTACAGTTTTGCAGGTCCCTGGATAGTTTTCTGGACACTCCTGGTACCTTCCTCAACTCCGACCATTTCCGCACCCACAGATAGAATTAATGTTGCCTTACTTTTGGATACTTGATGTTAAAAGGAAAGGACTGGCATTTATAACTCCTGCCTGTATCTGCTCAGCTAGTTGAAGCCTTTGCACTAATACAGAGTTTATGTCCTAATGCTCTGCATATGTCTTTCCAGTGTTAGAGGTTTGTAGGATTGGAAATACTTTCGCTCTAGGAAACTGGAGAAAACAAAAACAGTATATGCTTGGTAACACAAGTCATCAATAAAATTGCCAACCTTTCCAGAGTTTTTCCAACCTCAGGCAGTTCACTTTTTAGAATTGTATTCATTAAACCTTCCGAGCAGCTAGTGTATTATTACAACATAGAAAGAAATGGTCTGTTCTTCATGGCTTTTTTCTCTGAGTAAAATGGAATAAGGTCTGTCAGACTTTTGCTTGAATCACATAACTTCCTTTGCTTTCATGTTGCTGTGCACACTTTTGATGATTAGAAGAAATGTCATCTTTGCAGGGTAGCTAAGAATAATTTCTAATTATTGATTGTACTTAAAAACTCAATGTGGTGATTACTCTAATGCTTTTAAACTCTATAAAGTCTCGTAGCATTTTACACTAAAGACATTTAAATATATTCTTTCAGAATATGGTCTTCGATTGGCCAGCCATATATTTGTAAAGGAAATTTCACAAGATAGTTTGGCAGCAAGAGATGGCAATATTCAAGAAGGCGATGTTGTATTAAAGGTATAGTTCTGTTCTTACATTTTAAGGAATTGAAATAGAAGACAAATTCTAGTGTAACCATATAGCTTCTGCTAATGTTCAAAGCAATTTTGCCAAAAAAATTAAAAACTAATGTTTGGGGCGCTGGATGGTTTGCCATTTTTAGTGGACAAAAATGGTTTGTCTGTTATTACATGTCAACACTGATGTCTTTTTTTAGTCATGGAGTCATCCTGGGCAAATTAATCTCTACAAATGAGTATCATTCACTGGTAGGAGCTACTTTGTAGGTAGATAACGTCTAGTCTTACATAATAAGTGTTTTGATAACTAAATATTATTAAAATGTTTGTAGTTTGCTTGTAAGTAATAGAAAGTGACAGGCTTGGTGATATTAATTTGGGTTTTCTGACAAAGCAACAGCGTATTAAAATTTTATTATTTCAGGGAAGAGGAGTACTTCGATAATACAGGAAAGTATAAAGGGAAAATTTTGCTTCTTACAGCAAGCCAAGGATAATTTAAATATTCCTGTTCCATAACATTAAGTTAACATTTGTATTTTTTTCATTTATTTTCAACCTGGTTTCTTTTCCGTTGCAGATAAATGGTACTGTGACAGAAAATATGTCACTGACAGATGCAAAAACATTGATAGAAAGGTCTAAAGGCAAGTTAAAAATGGTAGTTCAGAGGGATGAACGGGCTACCCTATTGAACGTCCCTGACCTTTCTGACAGTATCCACTCTGCTAATGCCTCTGAGAGAGATGGTGAGTACAGTCCTGTTTGCAGAGCCCCTTTAAGTGACCTAATGAAGTAGTAGGAAGATTTGATGTGTTTGAGTGAAATACTTTGGTACAAGTCAGACACCTTCCAAATCTAAGAATTACAAATATATTTATTGGAGGTAGAGGGTTTACTTTTAGTTACTTTTTAGTTTTATTGATAAAATCAGCATATATCAGTGTGGAAGTTTAAGGCGCATAGCATAATGGTTTGATTTATGTATATCATGAAACAATACCATAATATGTTTGGTTAACGCCTGTTCTATAGATAAAATTACAAAAAAAATTCGCCTTGTGATGAGAACTCTTAGGATTTAGTCTCCTTAACAGCTTTATATATACCATACAGCACTGTTAGCTATAGTCATTATGTGGTACATTACATCCTTGGTGCTCATTTATTTTGTAACTGAAAGTTTGCATCTTCCTCTAATTCCCTGTACCCCTCTCCCCCAACTCTCCTGGTAACCACAAATCTGAACTCTTTTTCTGTGAGTTTGGTGGTTGTGTGGGTTTGTGGTTTTTTGTGGTTGTTTTGTTGTGTTTTGTCTTTCTCTGACTTACTTCACTTAGCATATGACTTCAAGGTCCATTGATGTTGTCACTATGTATTTTCTGTAGGCGGCTCACCATTTTTATGAGTGGTTGATGAAATTAATGCTTAAAACATCAGTTTTATATGAAATTATATTTAATAGCTTATATCTATTACCCCTGGAGTACCTTACATTTTACTATAATCATTTTATGGGAAAATAAATAGCACCCTTTTACCTAACAGACATTTCAGAAATTCAGTCACTGGCATCAGATCATTCTGGTCGATCACATGACAGACCTCCCCGCCACAGCCGGTCACGATCACCTGACCAACGGTCAGAGCCTTCTGATCATTCCAGACACTCTCCACAGCAGCCCAGCAGTGGCAGGTAAATCACACTCTATCATTAATATAGTTATGTGTGCTTGATACATGTTTCTGGTGTTGCTTACAAATAAAACTAGAAAATAGATTTTCTTTTGATTATCAAGTTTAGGTAGGGTTTTTTTGTGTTTTTGTGGGATTTTAAAAATCAATTTAGGGATTATCTAGAAAACCAGAGGTCACTGAAACTTCTTAAAGAATGAAAGAGTAAATATTTTAGGTATGCAAGCTACACAGCTTCTTGTCAGTACTCTGTCTTTGTAGCACAGAAGTGTAATTAGACAATATGTAAATGAATGGGCAGGGTGGTGTTCCAATAAAACTTTTTATAAAAACAGTTGGCCTTAAGCTGGAATTCGCTGATCCACAGCATTAGAAGATGTTAGCTAACTTATGGAATCTATTGCTTGGGAAAGTTAACTATACCAGTAGTCCTTTCCTAGACAGTTTAATCTGGACCTTGTTTTCCCTTTTAAAAATACGCTGGGTATTGTATGTAAACAATGAATCTTGGAACACTGCTCTGAAAACTAATGATGTATTTTATGGTGACTAACATAACACAATTAAAACAAAATCCTAATAAAAGTAAAAATACACTCTCTGGTATTTATCCCAAAGGGTCTGGTATGCTAGTAGTATATGACTTATCTGAGTTTATATGGTCTTTGGGATTGCATATACATTTGAGAAACTGAAAATTATGGCCCTTGTCTCTAGAAAAGGGCACATGTACACATACATGTAGCATTTTACATAAAATTTGTGGACATTCCCAGGGCTCTGTAGGCTACCCAATTGATTTGTTGTTTTTAATAATAATCCATATGGAGATCTTCAGGAGGCACTTGAAAACTTGAATGGAACAGTTTGGGATTAGAGATAGTTATTTGGGACTTACTTGCATGGAGGTGTTAGCTCAAGCCATAGAAGTCACTGAAGTTTGGAGAGGCCAAGAACTGGACAGTGGGGAGTGCATTCCTTAAGGAAGGTGAGGAGGCAAGAAAGAAGGAAACAGAGAATGGAGGAGTATCTGGCCAGAAGAAAGCCTTTAAAAGATTGTCAAAAGCCATAGTAATATGGTTGTGCACTGTTGGTTTTAGAAATTTGTGAAGCTGATACTTTCTAAATTTCAGTTTTAGGTTTGTAAATTCTATTAACTCTGATCTTTATTTTAAGGTTGTAATGATTTTTTTTTTAAAAAAAGGAATATTAATGGTATTGTCACAAGCCAGTCCTGGTTTATCTTATAGCTGATTATTATTTTTAACTGCTACAAGTTAATCTGTTAGTTCTAAAAATCTTCCTGACCCAGCATAGATGTTACCCGGAAAAGGATTGCTGCCACAACACATACACAGTGATATAACTAACACCCTTGGATGATTCATGGGAGCAGCTATAATTTTAACACATTTCTCTCACCTAGAAATCATGCTGGTATCAAACAATTTGGACATGATTTTCCTTTAAAAAAAAAAAAGATCCAAATTTTGACCATTAGTTTTTATTGTGAGCAAATTTGAAATTTTAGAAAGTTTTTTTTGATGCCTACTTTTTTCATTTTAGAGTTCATTCACACTTGGCATCTGTAACTTAAAAGTTGAGGGATTTTTAGAAAAAGGTTTTTTATATTACAGTTGGGGTGTTTTAATTGGGAACCTCAGGTATTCTTACGGGTAACACCAGTTAAATGAGATCTTTTAAAAATGCGGAATCCTGGGCCCTGTTCTCAGATGGAGGCAAGTAATAGTGTGTTTTTTTTTTTTTTTTTTTAAAGTTCCTGGTATTATTCTCTTCTCTGCACTACCAGATTTAGGAATATGGTTAGAACATGTAGCATATACTAAAGAAAAGAGAATACTTCAACTGCAGAAGACCCAGAGTCTTCAGATTATTTCCAGATATTTGTGCTGAAAATTTAATTCCTGAGAACTCTCTGACCTGCTCATAGGCAAGATATACAGTAGTACCAGTTACTTAAAGGTTTTATTTCTTCCCCTAAAGTTCATGTTAAAGTCCAAATAACTGTGCAGTTATAGAGGATTATCCCGTGTTGAGAAACAATTTAGACATTAAGAGTAAAATCCTGGTATTAAGAAACACCATGGGTCCTGTACAGCATTCCATCATTGTTATGACCTACTTACGTTCTTCTACATGATGTTCTTTCCTGAGAAAGCAAACATTACATGGACAGACCGCTTGAGAAAAATGCATTAGCTTATTAACTCATAACTAGGTGAGCAGTGTATCCTCACTATTGTCTAGAACAAGGTTTGGCAGACTACAACCTGTGGGCCAAATACAGCCCACTGCCTGATTTTGCAAATAAAGTTTTATTGGAACCCATCCTGTAATGGCATAATTGGGAAGTTGCAACAGAGATTAATGCTCAAAGAGCCATATAAGGAAAAAGTTTGCCAAGCCCTGGTCTAGAATGTTAAAATAGTCTTGTTTTTAAACTAAAAAACAATATACGTACAGAGAGAAGTTTGACTCATTTTCTTATACCTTTCTTACACCTTATACCTTGATGCTTGTTGCCAGGTTTGTGTTGTGTTTTATTCAGTAATGTTTCAGAGCCCACTCTGGGCCAAAACTTGGATACTGAGAGAGTCCACAGCTGGTGGCACTGTTGCATGGTGATTACCAAGTAGCTTTCACCAAGAAGATTCTTTTCACTGATCTCGGCGTGATTCCTGCACATGTAGAGAGTATTTGATTTGCAGGCTGTGTTCTAAGCTTCTGCTGGGTTATAGTTTACTCTCCCTACTGTGTAACGTTCAATTTAACAGTTCTGATTTATGACTTTTCCTCCTTCGTAACAGCATATGTTTACCTTTTTGTTCTGTCCTATGAACTGTTATAATAAAGGTGACTGTGGTGCTACTGATTATCATAAGCAGCTGCAGTACTGAAAAAACTCTATTGTAGTAAAAGCTCAAACTAAGGTCATGTTGAATTTGGATTATAAAGATTATGTTTTGTATTACTTACACTCAGGCATTCCATAAACTGACAAAGTTTATTGAAGGCCTAAGTTGTTGTCTGAAGTTTTTAGGGAATGTATTTTAACAAATAGAAAAGGTTTAATTTATATTTAGCCTATCTTTAATAAAAACGGTTGCTTTTAATAAAAGTACTTGAAAGCAGGGTTTTAAGAAGTTTGAAACTTTGTAAAATTTTTAAAGATTCTCTTTATTCATTGTTTGTTTCTCCTGAGAGAAAATGCTTACACTAAGTTCTGAAGTTAGTGGTATCAGTATTGATACTGTTTATGAAATAGTAAATGCATCATGGTAAAATGGAATTTCTAGACTGAATGCACGTGTTGAGCCCAGTTAAGCTGATATATTTGGAATGAAAACTATTTATCTATATCGTCCACCTTTTACTATCAGCCTTTTACTATACAAAGTTGAATTTAAGCTCATGATCTTGTTTTCCAGGAGTGCCAGGTAAATCCGAATACCTATGCATATAGGGCATATAATGTATCTGCTTAAATGCCTTAGAGAAGTCCTGGCTTTTAAACTAAAGATCATTATTTTTACTTACACACTTTATGATTTTTGTTACCTTCCATAATTGTTTTCTTAGATATTAGAAAGCTATAAATATTCTTTAATTCTAATACATATAGTTTCTGTCAGCTATTGCTTGGTTCTCTCTGGAACTTTGCCAATAGGCTAAAAATTATTGAGACATTTATATGGATTAGTTGGATATTTCTTTTTACTCTTTTAAAATGTGGAGAAGTGCCCATCTTCTGGTGAATTTCAGATTTTGTTTTCTGATCTTTGGTTTTAGTTTTTTGTCTTAAGTAAAGGTTTTATTAACCTCCTGTTTAATAGATAGATGGTTTATTCAGAACAAGATTTGCATGTAATAATGTTGGTAATTAACTTGGTGTAGGTGCTGCTACATTTTCTTTTTCAGACTATGCAGTCCCTCATGTTGGTTTGTTGGTTTGTTTTTGGTTTCTCCTTCATCTGTGAAAAAAGGGCCAGGTAGAAAGATATGATTCTTGAAGTGTCTAAATGAAAATAATTAATGGATTAATGACTTCCTCCCCTTGGCTCCTATGCCTTCCAGTCAGACTAAGGCAGTTGGTTGTGAGTTGATGCAGCGCAGTGAACACTTTACAGTGAAGATTCAAAGATTTTTTTTCTTAACCAGTAATTTTGATATTGTCCTAATTCTTACTAAACTATTTATTGATATCACATATATGTTATCAATATATGGTTATAAATTTATGCCCTGAACAGTCTAGGCAAGATCCATGCTGTCCTAGAACTTTAGGGCTTATAGCCAGGTGAAGAAAGCAGTAAGTAACTTTGAAATATGAAAACTAATTTCCTTTAGTAGTAAGTACTGTAAAGAAAATCATGGTATAGTTTGATAGTGAAGATGGAAGGGACAATATTAGATAACATGATCAGAAAAGGCTTCTCTAAAGTGATCTCATCTTGAAATGAGTAAGAAAGAGCTCTCCCGATTGAAGATTATTACAGAATAAGAAAAGCATGTGCCATTTCTCAACTTCTTAGAATAACAGCAAGATGACCTGTGTGGATGGACCACAAGAGCAAAGGAGAGAGTGATTACAGTTCTAAGAAGTTTTTTCTTTTGTTTTGGAAAAAGTTATTTCAGTAGGAAAAATACGAGTTTTTTATTTTTTATTGTTTTATTATTTATTTTTATTAAAGATTTTATTTATTTATTTGACAAACAGATCACAAGTAGGCAGAGAGGCAGGCAGAGAGAGAAGGGAGGAAGCAGGCTCCCTGCTGAGCAGCTAGCCCGATGTGGGGCTCGATCCCAAGGCGCTGGGATCATGACCTGAGCTAAAGGCAGCGGCTTTAACCCACTGAGCCACCCAGGCGCCCCAATACGAGTTTTTTAAAAGGTTGTTTATTACTTGAATTGGGTTTTTGGGGGGGGGGGGTAATTTTCTTTGTCTAACATTTCAAAATGAGTGGAATACTGATGACCTACCCTGAACTTTTGTTACTTAGATTAAGAACCAAATTGTTTTCAGTCTTTGGGAATTTTAGGTTACCAGGTTAAAATTCCAAGCTGAGGCTTTGTCTTTAATATGCTTTCTAAGAAGCCAGGCCGAGGAAAGACCTTCGTTGGTGCATTTCTCTAGTAATTAACTAGAAGCCCAAGTGTAAGAATGTGTGTCAATGAATGCTGGTCAGTTTTAACTCTTAACGGGAGTTTATGGATCTAAAGGTAGAAAAGCAGGCTTAAATATTATACTTCAGAGCCACAGTTTACAAACTAAAAGTATGAATTTTATTTAATTCATCAGCTCTTATACAAGTATAATATAAAACATAAAATAAGATATTTTAAAAATGGGCTGTTTGGTAATATGTGTTAAAAATAGCAAATGTATGAAAACTCTTAGTTCCAGATTTAAATAATGTAGAGCAATCTTCTTTTGTCCTTTTGAGGCTCTTCATTAAAAAATGAGAGTGTTGTAACACTGTTCTCTTGTAAAATCAACCAAATGTAATAATCAGATGATTGTTTTACTGAAGGGGTACCTATGTGAGTCAGTTGGTTGAGCACCTGACTCTTGGTTTTGGTTGGGTCATGGTCTCAGGATCATGGGATCAATCCCCATAATGGGCTCCGTGCTCAGTGGGGAGTCTGCTTGGGATTCTCTCTAAGATAAATCTTAAAAAAAAAAAAAGATCATTTACTCCAAATATTAGACCAAGTACCTGATAATCATTATACCACTGATGAAGGCTTAACGATGTTATCTTTAAATTAAAAAAAGGTCTTCCTTACTCATTATTAAAAATTGTGCATTTCTACAAAAATCAGTTTGAACAACAGATCTGTTTTCCTTCTAAATCATTAATCATCATCACCATCATAAATGAAACATGTAAGATGAGAAGCTCTATACGAAATGATAAGGATCATAAAAGCCTGTATCTGGGTTATCACCTGAAGGTCATTTGCCATAATAAGCAGTATAGATACTCAGATTTTTTCAGAAACATATACACACACAGATATGTATGTCCAGACAGTAGATTATAGTATATAAAGAATAAACTTAAATTGTGGGAAATTAGCTTGTAAATATGCAAAATAGGTATAATTATTTCCTTACTGTCTCAGCATACCACCCTTCATTTCTGTGCCCAAGTATCAGCTTAGTATCTGCATCTCTCCATTTGTCATCCCTAGAATTCTGTATATGCCATGCAGAAAGAGATCATTAATATTTTATTGCTGTTAAGGAGGCACTACAATGTATAAATATCATCTTGATTCCATATGAAGTTTAGAAGATTGAGCAATGGTCACAACATTCTAAATAGTCAGACTTGAGTGTGCCTTTAGTTTTTCTTTTTCATGTCTTCTAGCCCTCCCAGCTGAACTCTTCTGTTACTGGGATATGGTTAAGTTGATTTGGGATATCGTTAAGTTGATTTCTAAACATATCTTTATTGTTAATTATGGCTGAGATAGTCCAGTAGCCTTTAAAGGAATTAGCATCTAGTTTTTGTTTTCATCCTAGGTTCTATAGGTCTTGCCTCCCTTTATGCAACAAGTGAGTTTCTGAAAAGAAAGTATAAGCCTGTTTAAGTCATTTACCATATAATAGGAATTTGGAGTTGGTTTTATAAAAGGATGTTTTACTGGAGTGAATGTTAAGCCTCAAGTTTATTTCTTATATTAGGACCATTTTTAAAATAAGGCATGACTGACCAGTCAGTTGAGAAGATGTTTGAGAGCTAGAAGCCTGAAAGAAAGCTGCATGAAGAATGGGCAGTCTAGCATGTTTTGTCAAGCAGGGTCCGGTCAAGACAGAAAGTGGAATGGGGAGTGAACCCAGCAAGTTTAATATAAAGAGATTAAATATAACCAGATTGGTGTAACAAAGGATTAGCTAGTAAGAAGTAAAGTGAACTCTAAAGAATATGAGAATCAGGTATATTAACACCTACTCCCCCTTGGTGCTGTGTTGGAATGCCAGAGGAGGCTCCCCCCACGCATCCCTGGGGCTCAGAGCCAGTCATGTTGGGAAAGGCACACCCATGCAGGCTTCACTGAATGGCAGAGATTTTGGCTGTGGTGTGTCGCCAGAAGAATTTGCAAGAATTTTTCCTCTAGTGTGCTTGAAAAAGGAGTTTCCTGGGCAAGTGTCTTGTTAGAGACCTTCTCCTGCGAAACCATCCTAGGGGAAGACTGCTGACTGCTTTGTGCTGTGAGAGCCTGCTGAAGGAACACACACCAGAACCCAGAGGGAGAGCCCCGGACCAAGCCGCCTGCCCTCTGCCCTCTACCTATAGGCCCAAACACTTGTGATTTTACTTACACCTGAAGTTTTTCACTTATAACTACTTGTTACTCCTTGCTGATCTGATGAGAGAGTATGTTACTCTGCTACCCAGTTTATACGGTTGACTGGGTAAGGCTTAAAGAAGGCTGTTTACAAGGAGTCCCTTTATGTGAACTGTAAAAACTTCAGAGACTGTGTTCCACCCCATCTCTTAATAACTGTCTCCCACAGAGTTTTTAACCAGCCCAGAGCTTCTCGGTAAATGGATCACTGCCGTAAAATGATGTACAAATGAGAACTCTGGAAAAATAAACCCTGTCTCCTCCCCTCCGGGGGAAAAACAGTAATGCCCTTAAGAGGATCTTGAGGTCCTTGAGAATGTCTGAAATGTCCGTCTCAGCTATTTGGAGCCAGAGTATGTAGATAAACATGCGTCTGATTTAGGACAGACGTGATTTTTTTTTTTTTATAAAGTCAGCTTCCTCTTAATAGTAAAAAGTGTTGTGGTTTTTTTGTTTTTTTTTTGTTTTTTTTTTTTTTTGGTAAAAACTTAGATACTGTTTCAGAGCCAGTTGGGTAGAATCATGTACGGAAGATTTGAGGAAAATGTGTTTTCATTGTCACAGCCTTACCAGTTTCTTTTGATAAGCGCCACTGATTATAGACTAATTTGGTGTGTCTGGATTTGGGTTTGTCTTGCAGTAGACATAATGATCATGTTTGCTCATAATAGAACTTTATAAATGTTTGGAAAATCTGATTATTGTATTCCTGTACTGTAACTGTAGATCTGTATTGCCCAACATCATTGCTGCTAGCTAGCCACATGTGGTTGCTGAGTGTTTGAAATGTGGCCAGTCCAAATTGAAACATATTTTAAATGTGATCTAACACATTGGGTTTTGATGACTGTGCACACACAAAATGATTTGGATTACCTCATTAATAATTTCATTACCTAATGAAATAATATTTTGGATGTAATGGGTTAAATATATTCACTGATTTTACCTCATTTCATTTAACACAGATTTTAGAAAATTTGCAGTTACATAGATGACTTGCCTCATAATCCCGTTAACAGCACTGCTCCCAATCTACATGTATTATTGAATAATGCCTCCATCTTTTGGTAGATAACAGAAATGCACTAAAAAGAGAGGTGATTCTCCAAATATTAACTGTATGGAAAATTTCATAGAATAATATGAGTTCCATCCACCTGAAATGTTATTTCAGTCATAACAGTTGTTATGGGGGGGAGGGGTGATGGGCAATATATATATATATAACCTGTATATGTATGTGTGTATGTGTATATATATATATATATATATATATCCAAAGACAAAAGTACTGGCAGTTTTATGTTTTATGTTTTATGTTGTGCAAGAGCCCTATTGCACAATAAATGACAACTTGCTGGTTATCATTACAGAGGATGTTTGCATTAGAGTATTATAATTGATTCTAAGTTACCAAGATGGTGGTTATCATTAATTTCAGTCATTTTAAATTTAGTAAGTTTAAGTTATAAGAAAGAAGGTCAATTGTAACTATTTGTTTTTACATCTTTTTAAACCAATTTAAAGTTTACTTGTTGCAGAGCAATAAATCTGTAGAACTATTAAAATTATACATTCTTTAATCTCATTGTCTTTCTTTAAAATGTTCATGTTTATATTTTTAATGCAAAGAATATAAGGGGAGTCTTCTGTTTTGTACTACCCTTTATACTCTGAAGTGCCTAGAGCAGTGTGGGGATGAAGCTTAATTGTATTGATTTATTCTTAGACTAATTGTACCTGAGATTTTATTACATAAGCAGTGGCTAAATATTTTGACCTTTTGTGATTTAAAAATAGTTCATTCTTGTTTGATTTAGAAAATACCTTGACTTTTATAGTTCTTCCTAAAAAACTGGTTTTTCTATATGCAGCTCATATTAATATACAGAACTTAAAAAACTAGAGTATACCTCCATAGAAGTTAAGTGACCAGAAAATAGAAACTATGAAAAATGCCTTGTGGTTTTTTTTTTTTAATGTTGTGTTAGTCACTGTATAGTACATCATTAGTTTTTCTTTTCAGGAGGGTAACTGAAGAAACTTTTTCTTGATAAGAGACTGTTAATAATATGCATTAGTAGAACCAAATTCTTTGTTTAAAGTTAGACTTAATTCCATTTAAAAATACTAAACATTTTAAGGTGAACATTGTTTTTAAAATATTTTAAAACATTTCAGTCTTTACTCAGTAAGTCACGTGTACATATTTTTGTTGTAAAAATTCAAATAGTATAGATAAACCTCAAATTCCACTTGGGTTATGTTTTGTCTACTTCTCCCTCTGCAGGAAAACACTGTGTGTTGCCTGTTTGGTTATACCCATCTAGGTCTTTCTCCATGTGGGCATGTGCACACTGGTGTGTCTGTAGAGCTCTGGAGACACCTCTTGATGTCACAGCAGAGACACTCTGCAGTTTGTGCTTCACATCTTGTTTCAGAGTTATTCTCATGTTTCTACACATAGCTTTCTTTCATTGTAACTTATTTTAATATGTTTTTGTCTCCCATTATAAAAGCATCGTATGCTTATTAGAACAAAATAGGTCAACTCCACCTTACCCCATTTCCCACTGCTCTTAAATTAAAAGCCTTTCTCCATGCTTACACATACTTTTACAAATAAAAGTAAGGAACATATGTAGAATTAGCTCTCTGTGATTTTACTTATTTATGTGTGTGTTTGTTTGTGTGTGTGTTTGTTTTGGTGGGCAGCAAAACAAGGTTTATTGAGCCTTAGCAAGGTGAGATAGTACAAAGCTCCTGAGGAGGTAGGGGACCCAAGACAGTTGTCCTATGTATGTTTTAATAATTAAAAAAGTTAAGACTCTGCATATTATTTTCCAGCTAGCTGATTTTACTTATCAGTACAGGGTAAACATCCTTTGAGCTTATTCTTTTAGTGAGGAACTTTCCCTGTTATGGAAATTCTGTTTCTAGGTGTTTGCCTATGCGGTCACTATTGTTGTGTAAGCATCTTTGTCCATGATTTCATATACTGGCTCTTTTTGTTTCCGAAGTCATTAAAGAGTATTATTTTTAAATGTTCATGAATAATGCCGATTACTTCCAAAAGTAGTGTTTGAACCTACACTTATTTCTCAGAATTCCATGTTTACCAATCTGATGGTTGCAAATTGGTAACTGTTTATTTCCAGTTGATGGTTTCCTAATTAGTGGAGCTGCTCATCTTTTTATGAGATTATTGACTGTAGTGTTGCTTCCTCAGTGAACTGCCAGGTTCATTTCTGTTGCTTCTTTCTTTCTTTCTTTCTTTCTTTCCTTCCTTCCTTCCTTCCTTCCTTCCTTCCTTTTTTTTTTCTTTCTTTAGTTTTTTTTTTCTTTTTTTTTTTTTTAAGAACATCTTAAATTTTTAATTCTTTCTTTACGGGTTACCTAGACCACTTTTGATTAAGAAAACTGTAGAAAGTTAGTAACTGCCACAAGCAAACACCAGGCAGTGGCACGTGTCAATTTTCCAGAGTCCTGCTTTGTGGGGTGTCTAAATGTGTGGCTTGGGGGTCTCTGCTCACACTTGCTGGAATCCCATCGGGGCAGAGTTTAGTCCACAGTTCGCTTTTCCCCGTTTTCTTTGTAAACTCTTCAGGATTCTCACAGAATTTTTTACCATCCTCAGAGTATCTTCAGTTAGGTGAGCCCGAAGTGGGTGCTCGGGCTGGGGTCATTCACCAGTGCTATGTGGGACTGGTTTACTTAGTGGGTTTTGATTGCTGGCTTCCAGTTTTTAGCACTAATTACTGGGCAGACAGACTGCCCCTTGTCATCAGTGTTGTGATGATAGATCTTTGTTTTAAATGTGATCTCTTGGGGGGCCTGGGTGGCTCAGTGGGTTAAAGCCTCTGCTTTCGGCTCAGGTCATGATCCCAGGGTCCTGGGATCAAGCCCCGCATCAGGCTCTCTGCTTAGCAGGGAGCCTGCTTCCTCCTCTCTCTCTCTCTCTGCCTGCTTGTGATCTCTGTCTATCAAATAAATAAATAAAATCTTTAAAAAAAATGTGATCTCTTGTGGTTTGATTGTGTACTCTGCTTGGAACACTGATTTTGATTCTGAAGGCCCCCTTATCATATGGAGCGTGGACAGGAACAGTGAGCCCTTGCCAAGTCAATAAATTAGTTTCATCAACCTGGATGTTATGGAAGTTTTTCATTCCACGTTTGCGGATTTCTTCAAGCTCCATCAGCCTCCTTCTGGTTGCCATCTTGGATCTGGTGCTGCTGCTTTCCCAGCCTGTTGGTCATTTTTCTGTTGCGTTGTTCTTTTTCATTTCTTCATCAGTCAGTAGTAGCTCTTTTGGAGAGTGTGTTGCAAATATAAGTCTTTATAATATCTTTTCCTTTGCAATTAGACATTTTTAATAGTGAAATGTTTTCATCTTTATGGCTTCTGGATGTTTATCTTACTTATTTGGGGAGATCTCCCCCAATCTGAGTTTGTATAGATTCTCTCCAGGCATTTTACAGTTTCTGCTGTTATTGTTGCTGGCATACTTTTCCCTTTCATTTTCTTCTGATGATAGGGGACACTGAGGAAAATTCATTGATTTTTTTTTTTAACATAGTTTTAAAAACGTAGTTTAAACGTAGTTTAAAAAATGTAGTTATAATTTTCTTTATGTAGTTTGTTTTGTATTCTTTATACTCACTAAAATTCTCCCCAGTATTTCAAGCCTATTAGCTCATGATCATATCATCTGAGTCTTCAAAATAGTGGTAGATAACCATAGTTAGTATTGGCAGGTATCACTGTGTTGTTACTGATTTTATTGTAAATACATTCAGCATTTCCCTGTTTAATATGGTCTTAGCTCTTGGTTTTCGAAAATAGTCTCATAACTAATTATATTGGCCTGTATTTTTGCTTTATTTGTGATTTTTATTAGGAATGGCTGATGAATTTTTTTTTTTTACATTCCTGTTTCACCAGTATTTTTTTCATACAGTATTTGGATGTAATAATGAATTATGTGATAGATTCCTAATGTTAAGCCAGCCATGTACTTGTGAAATAACCCTGCTGTGATCATTGTAAAATAACCTTTTAATGCATTAATGTATTCCCTTAGCTAGCATTTTATTTAGAATCTTTTCCTCTGTTTATAATTTAAAATGTTTTTTGTGTTTGTTCTGTCATTGTCAAATTGTTAAGGGTACTGTTAGCCTCAGATTGAATTGCTGATAGAATGTTGAAAATTTTTTTAACTACGCAAGATTTTTATGATACTGTTCTCTGCGTTACTATGCATATTTGGAATTTTCCATAACGAAAAGTTTGAAAAAAAATGCGTTCTTGGACATGTATGTGTTTCTCTAGGATAAACCTAGAAGTGGAATTACAGGCTTTTGAGTGTTTGCCTAAGTAATTCTCATTTTGCCCTTAAGTAGTTATACTTGTTTACATTTATTTACCATCCCTGTATGAGTATCTGTTTCTCCATGTCCTTCCCTAGGTTTTATGTTGTCGTGTGAAAGTTCTCATGAATGATAAGATAATTAAAAGTTATTTTAATGTGCATTTTCCTAGTTACTAGTGAGGGTGAACATACTTTCAAGTTTATTGTTATTTTTTTATGTATATTTTTGGTGAATTGTCTCTTCCTAATACTCATTTTTCTCTTGAGTTGTCTCCTCTAAACTGATTTACAGTTCCTTATATGTTCTAAATACCAAATTCTTCATGTGTTATTAGGCCAATATGTAAATTGGTCAATATGGAAACATTAAGGTATTAAACTCATTACTTATGTTAGGTTGAACCATATGAAATTGCTTATGTTCACCTGTTAGAACCTAAAAACCCCATGTCATTTGGCTTAACCAAAAATATATTTTTTAATTACTTGAATTTTTATGCAGTCACTGTTGTTGGTGTGTGAGGGTTTTTGTGCATTGAGTCTTTAACAGTCCTCTGTTTTTGATGATACAAATTTTTAAAACATACTATATTTTGGACTTAAATTCCATCTGAAATCGTATTTTTGTCATTAACATGCATAGAGATCTAATCTTTTAAATTGTGGACATTGGTCCTAACATCATTTATTAAATAAATAGCATGTTCTTTTCTCACAATTCTGAACTGCCACTTCCATATTAAATTTTACTATTGTGGATAGATTCATCTATTTTCTCTTTTGTTGCTTTGATCTGTTTTTCCGTTTCTGTGACAATACCACTCTAGTTTTAATTACTAGGTTTTTATAGTATTTTGATAGCTATTAGAGCAAATCCCTTGTCATAGTTTTTCAAAGGTTGCTTAACTGTTCTTAGACTGTTCTCTTACAAATGATTTTTACAATCATTTATATATCCCTAATTTTTAAAATTTTACTAATTTGCAGTCTCCGGAGCAGAGAAGAAGAGAGAATTTCTAAACCCGGGGCTGTCTCAACTCCTGTGAAGCATGCGGATGATCATACTCCTAAAACAGTAGAAGAAGTTGTAGTTGAGAGAAATGAGAAACAAGCACCCACTCTTCCAGGTAAGCCTAGCAAAACACTACATTCAGAAAATATTTGCAATCAGACTAAATAAAATAATTGTCAGAATTTACAGACGACTTAAATATGCTTCAGTGATTTTGATTATTGTTATTTCTACAGTTACTACTATTGCATCTCCTACTATCTGTGTTTGAATTTTTCTGAATCTGACTTCCAGCATATTCCTTATGGGTATGAGGTTGGCATGGATCAGTAGGCTTTCATGAATTTTTAAAAAATTTTCCTGGATAGAAATTATTCATAGTTAACAGCTATTCCCAGTGAGTAAAGTTGTTCTCTAGCACTGCTTATTTAGGAGAAACATTAGATTGGCTTAAGAAATTTTTTTAAGTTATTTTACCTATTGAAGGTGTTTTCATAAACGCTATAAGTTATAATAAGTTACACACTGTAGAGATGTATATGAAACCAGACATAAGAATCTGCAAGTTTCCAAAATTCATTCCTTGAACGGCCTTGAAAGGCCAGGAGATTTGGGTTCTATTGTCTCTCAGTTCCTTCTCTCAAATCTTTTTACTCTGCTTGTTTAGTAGCAAGAATGTGGATATTTAAAAGCAAATTTTACCACAGTGAAGAAGACTGCTCTGATAATCTTAGAGAAATGATGTAGGGATTCTCTTCTCTTTTTCTTCCTCTTTCTCCTTTCCCTGCCCCCCACACCCGAACCATAGACTTTTTCAAACCCTAACAGCTGAAGCTTTGGAAGGCGCAGGTAGCCATGTAATGTGCTTGCTATAAAGAAATCAGAATTTATAACTGTACTCTGTACTTTAAAATATATAGTATGTATGTATGTTCCTTATTAAGTTTTCTGAGCTTTTTGCTGATGAATTTTTATGTATATATTTTGTGGGCTTTCATTGTTTGCTATTTTCCTGGTTGTGCTTATATTATTATTCCAGTTTTTAATAAAGTGATTCCTGCACAGTTTTTAAATTTTCTTTCTTTTAGAACCAAAGCCCGTGTATGCTCAAGTTGGACAACCAGATGTTGATTTACCTGTCAGTCCGTCTGATGGTGTCCTACCTAATTCAACTCATGAAGATGGGATTCTCCGGTAATGCGATTTTAAGCTTGTGTTGTCTTCTCTGTCCATTATTCAGCATTATTTAAAGTGAGAATTCAATTGTATATCCTTTTTAAAAGAGTATATACCTCTTAATGCTATGATTATGTTTTATTTCAAATTATTTATATGATAGAATTAGAAATTTAAAAAAAAGAAACTTTGGATGTTGACTTTCTCTCCACTGTCACCTACCTAGTTTTTAGGTCGGGAATTACAAAAGTTAAAAATTGTTTTCTGCTTAGAAATCAGAATTTTCACAAGTTTTCTAATGCCCTAGCATTTAAAAAAAACAAACACCAGTGTTTCTCCATTCTAACATTGTTGAAATTTGGGGTTGGTTCCTTGTTTATTGCATTGTGGAATGTTGAGGCAGCATCCCTGACCACTAGCTGCCAGTAGCACCTCCCAGCTGTAACAACCAAAAACGTCTACAGACTTTGCTAAATGTTTCTTGGGGACAAAAATCACCCTTGGTTGAAAACCTCTTCTAGATTAGTTAGCAACTCAAAAGTAAGTTTTTTATATTCTATACCTTTTACTGTTCTTATACTTAATGAGATTGAGATGTAAATTTCAAACAATCTTGATCATCAAATTAGTCTTTTGTTGCTTCTGTGGTGAAAGGGAAATGATGTGACCAAACTTTTAAGTGGGTTAGATGTAGACCCCTGATCTTACTTGTTTTCTTTCCTTGAGGAAATTGGGTTGTTACTGCAAGACCCAGCTAGATAGATAGAACTCCTGAAGTAGATGGGTAGGATAGAAGGTTAAAATTGTATATTGTTATTATCAGATAACTGATAATTCAAAATTTTATAAATTATGAAGGAATAGTTTCCTTCTTTTTCCTTTCTTCAGAATTGCTTGAAAGCTTTTATAACTCTTTAAAGTTTAAGAAAACTGGAATGATTAATTCCAGAGACCCATTTCTCAAGAGAGCCCTAAAGAACAGATACTGAAGAGGATTTGAGGTTGTGGGTAGCTGGTCCAGGAAACATTTGATTATTTATTCAAGTCCAGTGACTGGATTTGGGGCAGAAGTGGTTAATGGGTTTACTTTTTCTTACTACAAGTAGTTGATGTAACACCGGTAAAGCAGAGTCTAAAATGTCAGTCATCTGGGGTACGTGACCCTGAGAGTGGGCCTAAAGCTGTCCTTTAAAAAGACAGATTTTACTAAAGGATGCAGACTACAGTCAACGATTTTTACTTTTTGAGGCATACTAGATCAGTCTCTGTTACAAAAGGACTGCCAGGGATCTGGAGTCTCAAGGACTTTGAGGAAGTGTTTCAAAAAGCACTCTATGATTGGTTTGGAAGAGGAGTCTGTGAGCAGACTCTGGACTTACCTGGAAAAGTAGGACACTGTCATATCTAAGCAATTCACATGGCCCATGATAACACTGGCCAGTACTTTCATGGAAGGAGGAAGGGTGCCACCAGCCCTGACAATGAGTGACTTCATCTAACCTACAGGCTCTGATGTTTACATCTAGTAAATGTTTGTTCCAGGTAAGGAAATGGGACAAGTGTGAATACCTTATAAGATCCAGAAGCTTAAGGTGGTCTTCAGTTGTTTAAAAGAATTAGACCCTCCTCTCTTTCCTCAACTCATTCATTCATTGATTTGTGTTTTTTATTTTCTATTGGCTTCTAATCATTTGTTCATTGTTAATTAGTGAATTAAGAGGAAAGGGACTTTTTCTGCACTTCATGCCAGAATAGGTAATAGAATTGTGTGTCATCTTGACTAGAAAAGTGGGAGAGTTATGGAAACCTAGATGGATAATTTGTAATTATGTATGTTATTTGTAATTAATTACCTTAAAGAGTGGTTTGCATTTATGATCCATTTTTCCCTACCCATTCTTCTAAGATGTCCTTTAGTTTTTATTTCAGGGCTAGCACAAGGCTTTGGCACTGCACTGATTATAAAAGAATGTGCATACATTAATTCCTTTTCCATTCTCTCTCTAGTAAGAAAAGGGCAGAGATTGAATATGTGACTAATCCAGAAAGGCTGAAGGCTGATAAGTTTTTTATTTAAAATCCAAAGGGGCTGCAGAGTAAGTGATCTGTGTCAGAGTGCACCAACTGCCACGTTTAAAAACCAGTATCTCAAGCACGTGCAGATCACGTGCTTGGAGACTCATTTTGATTCCCTGGTATTAGGAAAGTTTGTCAATTTATGCTTCCATTTCTACCTTTGAAAAACTGTACTGCTCAGTTATTCTGTATAGATGATATGGTATGAATTGGGATGAAAAGAGTGGAAGATGTTTTTAACTATCGCAAATGCCCCATATGCATCCAAGACACTAAGAGTTGGGAAAATATTATTTTTATAAAGTAGTTTTATTAATTAGTTATAAAACAGTAATTGCATATTAGATATTTTAAAACTCATTGTTCAGAGAATGAAAGAAGGTGCCAGTAAAGCTGATTTGGATTCTAATACTAAATTGTATTCAGTAAATTAGTGGTATGAGGGGAATTTCAGAGATGATGGTCTTTGTTTCATTCTGAGTGTGGTTTTCATTGTAGCGATTTATTGTAACTTTTCAAGCTTCTCTTAACTGTTTCAAATGAAATATTTGTTTTAACAGGCCCAGCATGAAATTGGTAAAATTCAGAAAAGGAGATAGTGTGGGTCTGCGCCTGGCTGGTGGAAATGATGTTGGAATATTTGTAGCTGGTGTTCTAGAAGATAGCCCTGCAGCCAAAGAAGGCTTAGAAGAGGGTGATCAAATTCTCAGGGTATGTCAGTATATCAGAGATATGGTTTGAAAGTACTTAGATCTTTAGAGAAAGACATCAAATACAGCAAACCTATTATTATAATTCAGTTGTAATCTTAAGTCATAGTCTCTTGAACCAAATATCCATTCGGATGAGGAATCTGTTCTGGTCTTGGTTGTACTGACCTCTTCCCTTCCCGTTTCTGCATTTGGTCTTGTTTATTGGTGTGATATGTGTTACTACAGGGTATGATCCTCTGGTTTCATTTCAATCTCTGATGTTTGTAGAACTTACAAAAAAAAATTAAAGGTCTTAGATCCCTATGATATCCACCAAGTAGTCTTTTTAAGTGCAACTAGACATTCAGGCTGGCAAGACTGACATAGGGCACAACTTGCCATCAGTTGTCACTCTCCCATGGAAGAGGGAGCCGTCTTTGCAGCAGTCCACATAGCCATGTGGGGCTTTCTTTACCCTGGGGATGGCTTACCTGCAAGGAAATGGGGATGTCCATTGGGCAAATGTGTCAGCTGCTGTGGCTCTGAAGCTTCATACCCCACAAGAGAAGACCAGTTACAGGAGTCTCAGAAAGCCCAGCTTAGGTGTGGTCTCTTTTATTTTGCTGTTGTTTTTCTATCTTTGCCATAAGTGATGCTGTCTAGTCATATAGTATCATCTTTTTCTGTCTCCTTAAAATATCCAGATCTCTTGGCAGAGAAACTGTGTCCGGTTTAACCCGATCATATCTGTTCAATGTGAAGTTCTGTTTGCTCCACCTCTCTAGCATAGACTGTCATTGCTACCTCTCTTCCGGTCTTCCTGCATTTGGGCTACCTCCTGCTCCTTGTCCTGGCTTCAGTCTCCAGCTCGGAACCTTGCTGCTTTGCTCGTGTTTTTCTCTTTGCTTCTCTCTGGCTCTTCATCCGTTCTCTACTGTCTTACTTCTCTCCTTTTGCTGTTGAAATTGTTGTCAGTCCCTGCCCTGCTTCCTTTTCAGTCATCACTGTCCTAAAGTTTTATTGTCCGACTTCCATCATAACCACTGCTCAACCTGAAGTCTCATAAGCCATCATTGACCTAATGGCACCGTCGGCTCTTGTTTTCCCTTATTTCCTAGCAGTGTTTTGACTGTCTTAAGTAATCTTTCTTGAAGTGCTTTCTTCCTTGGATTCCGTAACATTGTCATTCTGGTGCTCTTTTAGTCTCAAAAATTCTTTCCACCCTTCCTTTATGGTTCTTCTAAAGCTTGGAGAATGTCAGCAGCTCCCTGCTTCTCTCTTGCTGCAGGTCTCCATCTCGACTTTGAGGGCTCATGTCTGCAGCCCACCATCAGAATCTTCACTTTGAGCTCTCCTGAGTCCCCTCCCCACTGTATGAGCTACCTATGGCCATTTTCCTCCTTCTCTCCTTTCCCTTCAAACTTCCTGTAAAAGTCAAGCTATCATCTTTGACTTACTGGCTTCCATCTGACACTGTACTTTGATTCCTCCTTGTGATAATACATTGTACTCAGATGCAACATGGAGAGTGATGTTCCTTATACTAAAGAAATGAAACAGACCTCTTAACCACCTCATATTCTATTTGAAATAGTCAGGGCATACATACATCATTTTATTTTATTTTGTTTTTTTAAAGCTCTTATTTTCCTTTTTAAGTAAGCTCTACCCCCAACATGAGGCTCAAACTCACAACCCCGGCATAAGAGTCACGTGCTTTACCAACTGAGCCAGCCAGGCACCCTTATGTACATCATTTTAAAATTATTTCTTAATAATTTACTTTGGTTTTATATCATAAAAGTAGTGCATGTTAATTTTTTTTAATGTGGAAAATTTTCAAAAAGTAAAAAGAAGAAAATCTACCTGTGATCCTGCATATAGTCACCAATAACATTTTGATAAGTTTCCTTTGGTCCTTAAGAGCTTCTAATATAAGTACTTAATGACTTTGCAGACATCGAGCCTATATCATACAGATAGATGTTCTTACAGAGTTGGGACAATGCATGTGCTGTTTTATTTTTATTTCCTTCTGATTTCTTTTTCAGAATCTAGTAAAAAGTAAGGCTCTATTTTTAAATTCACAGAATTAAAATCTTTTTTTTTTGATGTATACTGGTATACATTATATTAGTTTTAAGTTACATTTGTGGAGTTTATAATTTCAAAATTTAAAGCCAGAAAGCTTATAATAATAGATACTTGGAATTAGATGTTGTCTTTTTGGTCTAAATTGGTTGGATGTTGCAGTAGATGATCATTAATGCCAGGATGCATTGTGGCTACTCTTTAAATGAATTTACTCCTTTACTCAGTTTACTTGGTTTCTACATATTTTAAATTAGAGTGTATTATTTTTCTCCAAAGGAAAATCAGTTTTTTCCCTCTGAAAGCTGTGATGTTTCCAAATTACATAAAGTCTGAGAATCTTTGTTTTCTGTGTAGATAAGTATTTTCATAATCTTAAAATATGGCCAAGAATAATTTGTGAAATATATTTTAACAGGTAAACAATGTAGATTTCACAAACATCATAAGAGAAGAAGCTGTCCTTTTCCTACTCGACCTCCCTAAAGGAGAAGAAGTGACTATATTGGCTCAGAAGAAGAAAGATGGTGAGATACTGTCAAAAAATGGAGAAAATCTACAGAATTCTGAGAACTTAAATAGGGATTTTAATTTCCATTTTTAAATAAATCATTCAAAGTTGAGTGATAAATGCATTTGTTAATCTCAGAGTTTAAGTCACTTAGAGGTACAGTCTTAACACTATGCTCTTTAGAAAGCGTGATTATAGGACCAACCTTTATGACATTCTAGTTTAAGTAGAGTGCTGTCCAGCTCTTCACAGGCATAGAAAAATCCTAGTTGTTTATTAGCCATCAGAACCATACAAAAGTATACAGTCACCTTCCAGATTTTTTACTGATGTTGTCTAAGCGATACATTTTTGTTAGCATTAATTAAAGAGAATGCCTAATTTTCTTTGATTAGGAAGATACACTTTTCAGTTAGAACAGGGTTTCTCAGCCTCAGCACTATTTTTGTTTTGGGCCAAATAATTCTTTTTTGTAGAAGCTGACCCATGCCTTATAGGATGCCTGGAAACATCCCTGGCCTCTATCCACTAGATGCCAATAGCACACTTACGTGATCAAAAATGTTTCCAGATATTGCCAAATATCACCTGGGGGAACAGAATTACCCTCATTTGAGAACCACTTATTTAGAAAATGGGACTGTCTGTAATACTTGCAGCAAGGTTAAGTTAGATGATATAAATAGAACTGTGTGGTTAAGGACAAGTTGCTTGATCTGTTTCTGCATTACTTTTCCTCATCTGCAAAACGTAGGTGCTAAACCTTCCTATTTCATGAGATAATGGTGCTGTACCTGAGATAGAATGCCTAATGTGGTATGTGGATCCAACATATGTTGAATGCTGTTGGTTTTATTATTATCAGAGCATCTTCACATAATCTATTCTCTTCAGAGTAATTTCTTATCTTACTCGCTATTGATAATGTTTTTGTTTTGATTCCTTTTAGTTTATCGTCGCATCGTAGAATCAGATGTAGGAGATTCTTTCTATATTAGAACCCATTTTGAATATGAAAAGGAATCTCCCTATGGACTTAGTTTTAACAAAGGAGAGGTGTTCCGTGTTGTGGATACCTTGTACAATGGGAAACTAGGCTCTTGGCTTGCTATTCGAATTGGCAAAAATCATAAAGAAGTAGAACGAGGCATCATCCCTAATAAAAACAGGTATGAATGTTTGGATACTTCTCACAAAATAAGTTAATAATGATGGAAGACTTGAATCCCACTGGGAAATTTTGGCAATGTAAAGAATTAGTTTTCATTATATTCACTGTATCTATGACTGACTTAGTTGTACAAACTATTTTATTTTATTTTTGTATTTTATTATTTCTTTCTTTATTTTAAGTAGGGTCCACGCTCAGTGTGGAGACCAATGTGGGTGGGGCTTAAACTCACAACCCTCAGATCAAGACCTGAACTGAGGTCAAGAGTTGGACACTTAACCCACTGAGGCCCCCAGATGCCCCAGAACTTCTTTATCTTAGTTTAGCCATTAAGATTTAAACTATATGTAGAGTTCTGTCAGGATTTTGACATTTTGTGTCATCTATGGGTCTTTTTCCATTTTGTTTTTCAAATATATTTATCCATCTGTCTGTCCTCTGTTCTGTCTTGTCCAGGGCTGAGCAGTTAGCCAGTGTACAGTACACACTTCCAAAAACAGCTGGGGGAGACCGTGCTGACTTCTGGAGATTCCGGGGTCTTCGCAGTTCCAAGAGAAATCTTCGAAAGAGCAGGGAGGATTTGTCAGCTCAGCCAGTTCAAACAAAGTTTCCAGCCTATGAAAGAGTTGTTCTTCGAGAAGGTGATTTATTTTCTATAGAATAACCTTAATACCATTAATGTCAATGGGCATAAGAAAGAAAAAGTATAAACTGTTATTTTTCCTTTGAATTTCTCCCAGCTGGATTTCTGAGGCCTGTAACTATCTTTGGACCAATAGCTGATGTTGCCAGAGAAAAGCTGGCAAGAGAGGAACCAGATATCTATCAGATCGCAAGTAAGTGGCCTTAAGACGGACTTAGATGAGGTTGAGGGTATTGCCTTACTTGGTACTCCTCTAAAGGAGAGGTCTGATCCATTCACCTAACAGAAATAAAACTTTCTGTAAGTGAAAGTTTGCAATTTACCCAGTTTATTTAATTTGGAGGCAAATTCGAATGACTGTGTCCTGGTTGTACTACTTCCCTTTAATAATAAAAAGAATCACCATTTATGAAGCTCTGGGCTTCATATGAAAATTGAACAAGATCTTGTTTAATAAATCTGACAATATCACCATGGGTAAATATTAGAGTATCCATGCTGAAGTTGAGCAACTTGAGTTTTAGGGTGGTTAGGACCATTGCCAACCAACCTCTTCACTCTAAACTTCCCTGATGACACCCAGCTAATGAGTGACAAAACTCAACTTTGAACCTAACCCTTCCTGGCTTTAGTCCAGTGCTTTCAGTCATTGAGCTAACAGAAACAAGTATATAAAAAGGGTAATAAAAATATGGTCCATGCCATCAGTTATTGTAGGCATTTATAGTAAGTTAGTGTTAAATATAAATAATGAAGATATAGTGCTTTAAATGCCTAACACATTTTGCTTGCAGATTCTTTTAGTTTAGCTATTGTGGTACTTTAAATATACAGACTTGGTTATGACCACTTTGGCTTGCTTTAAGTTATAGATAAAACCTTAAGCTGTTTTTTTCCTCTAATTTTAGAAATACTTACTATTTGGAAAGCTTATAAATGAATTTGATGACATATATCATCGTCATCCTAAATTTTATCCTATTGTATTTTCTTTTACCCTACCACCGTTTGCAAGCAAACGGTGTGGGGTGTGAGGCTTTATTCGGTTTTCCTCCTTTAATAGATAAAACCTTGTTTTTTTAAATTATCCATTGTGCAACCAAATTTTGGTTGATTAGTCTTCTGTTATTTATAAATAGTTGGTTTCAATTTTATATTTTACTTTTATAAAGGATGTGGAAATCTGTCCATATTTTATTTGCTTGTTTCAGCTTTGCTTTGTTTCACGAAGGATTTAAATCCTCAGAAATATAGCTTTTCCCATGTTTATGATAATTTTCTTAGAATTCCCAAATACAGTCGGGAATAAGCCGTGAACATGAGCATTTTCTGGTTACATATGATTGCATATGGTTATGTTGCATATGATCGCTGTTGCTGTCTGAAGGGTTGTACCTTTGTCGTCGTTGTTCCTACTGTTATTAGATGAGACCCGCATTAACAGTTTTAATTTAAAGAATAAGAGCATTGCCTTTTTATTATATTGCTTTTCACTGAAAGTTGAATGAGGATATTTAGTTTATGAAACTGAGAAGATTTGCAGACAAATGATAGTAAAATTTGACCAAGTTTAGAAAATGTTTATTTCTCCTTCCCCTTTCAGTTTGTTAGTATTTTCAGAAGAGGTTTTTTTGGGTCATCGTTTGTAGATAACATTTGGCCTAAAGAAGTTGGTGGTAACCCCGCCCATAACCAAACTTAGGGTTTTTAAATATAGGAAAAGTATGTGTGAAAACTTGTGAAGCTCTACCTGAGGGAGTAATTGATTGCTTTAATTGAGTTTTTTCTACACTTCAGCCAGGCTCTTAAAAAAGGTATTCGGGGGCGCCTGGGTGGCTCAGTGGGTTAAAGCCTCTGCCTTCGGCTCAGGTCATGATCCCAGGGTCCTGGGATCGAGCCCCGCATCGGGCTCTCTGCTCAGCAGGGAGCCTGCTTCCCTCTTTCTCTGCCTGCCTCTCTGCCTGCTTGTGATCTCTGTCAAATTAAAAAAAAAAAAAAAAAAAGGTATTAGGATAGCATAGTTATGTATCCTCTCTGAGTCCAGTGAGAGTCTTTTGTTAAAGAATTAGTAGCATTTTCTCCAACCAAAACTACCAGTTGATCTCTCTTTAATTCTCTGTTCACCAGATTTGAAATTCTGCCCTGTTTGCTGGTAGAGCTTTATCTTACGATAGTCTCATTCCCTAGAGTCATTCAGCTTGTCCTTCAGTGTGACCTTTGTCCTTCCAAATCTCTACTTTTGTCTCATCTGAAACACCAGAGCTCCTGTTTGTCTTTAAAGTTTTCCTTGTGACCAGAGTCATAAACATTGCTGTGCCTTTTTAGTGAGAAACTTTCATATTAATTAGACCTCTGAGGTTTCTGGTTAGTAACTGGCTCAGGCTGCACTTGGCATATTATACACCAGTAGGGAGGGACAGGATGCCAGTGTGAAACCACAGGCTGTCTCAGTTACAAATTAACAGACTTCTCTGCGCCCAGGTTCCAAAAAGTCCTCTAACCCAGAACTCCTCAGCCCCTCTGCTACAGCATTGTTGCTTATGGGTTGTGGACCTATCCAGGTATTGATCTCATTGGCCGCCAGCGGCTGGACGGGGCTTCACCCAGAAGAGGCCTCCTAAGTTTATCTCTGTTGGCTGTACAAATAATGTCATTTTCTTTGCATGTCACAATGTGTAAAACCTTTGGAAATAGTGCCATGCCAACCCATCCTAGAGTGTTAGGCAAAAGAAAAAATGTTCTCCATACATACATATTTTTACCTCTTTTTTAATGTCTTTTTCCAGAACATAGTTAGAAAATTTTTGGAAAACATAAAATATAGATGTATGGAAGCAAGCTTATCAATATTATTTTTAACTTTATTTTTTAAAATCTCATTTTCAATTGAAAGAATTGCCATATTTGACAATTTTTCTTTTCTTTTTTTTTTTTTTTTAAAGATTTTATTTATTTATCTGTGAAGGAGAGAATGAGAGAGAGCACAAGAGGGGGAAGGTCAGAGGGAGAAGCAGACTCCCTGCTGAGCAGGGAGCTGGATGTGGGACTTGATCCTGGGCTCCAAGATCATGACTTGTGCTGAAGGCAGTCATGTAACCAGCCAAGCCACCCACCTACCTAACAATTTTTCTTGACCAGTGACAGTT
The DNA here is from genome assembly GCF_963455335.1 of Martes martes. Taxonomy (NCBI): domain Eukaryota; kingdom Metazoa; phylum Chordata; class Mammalia; order Carnivora; family Mustelidae; genus Martes; species Martes martes. Next base: position 19,210,262 of record NC_137894.1, read on the forward strand.
TAAAATAATTTTTATTTAAGTTTTACTTATTAATTCCTTATTGTTTTTAATTTTGATCTTTCAAACATATGGCCCCAAAGTATTACTTGATTGCTAAGGTTTTTTGGCACCCCATTGAATATTGCTCCTGAAACAAGTGCCTCGCTTGCCTTCTCTAATCCCAGAATTGTTGGGAAGTGTTAATTTAACCCAGTGGCAATCGACCAGGGATCTGCCTCACTGAGGATACTGGCCACTCCTCGAGACATTTTTATCTGTCATAATATGGCCGAGAGGCATGTAGCAGGTGGTGGCCAGAAATGCTGCTGAACAGGCTGTAGTGCACAGGACAGCCCCTATAAGTATTACAGAGTCCAGCATGTGGTAGTGCCCAGTAGTTGAGAAACTGTGGTCTAATCAATGGACATTTGATTTTTTGTTTTTGTCTTTTGATGTCATGGATAGAAAGTGAACCACGAGATGCTGGAACTGACCAACGTAGCTCTGGCATTATTCGCCTTCATACAATAAAGCAAATAATAGATCAGGTAAGTTATTGAAAATTGACCTATTTCATTATAATCTGTGAATGTTGTTTGAGTGGATGAAGTTTAGTTAATTTGAAAGTAGTAAAGTAGCTTTTCTAAGATTATTACTGGCCTGCCATAAGAAGATTAATCCCCTACTTAAGGACATTCCAATAACCACTTTGACTGAAACAGTATTACATGCATCAAAAGATATTTATATGCATAGGGAATATAGTTACTTTATAAGATCATGTCAGGAACATTAAATTTGTATACTCTTTTTCACTTTACAGAACACAGATAATACTGTCAACTTGCAAGTATCGGGGCTATCTTAAAGTGAGAGTGAAGTTTTGTTTTGTTTTTTTAAATTGGGCCAGAAATTGTATCGAATTCTGATTACAGTTTTTCCTAACATATACTCTTGAGACATTTTGGAGCCCAATTAAATGTCCATTACCACTGGAATGTATTTTAGGCTGTGACTTTTTTTTTGAAGGTGAAGATTCTTAATTAACTCTGTCTTGTGTCCTTGTTTACTTTTTGTGTGTATGTGTGCCTCCAGGACAAACATGCTTTATTAGATGTAACACCAAATGCAGTTGATCGTCTGAATTATGCCCAGTGGTATCCCATTGTGGTATTCCTTAACCCTGATTCTAAGCAAGGTGTGAAAACCATGAGGATGAGGTTATGTCCAGAATCTCGGAAGAGTGCCAGGAAGTTATATGAACGGTCTCATAAACTTCGTAAAAATAATCACCATCTTTTTACAAGTGAGTAGATTAAAGGCCTTCATGTAGTTTAAAATGTCTAGGTAACAATATGTTGACAAAAATACAGAGTTGTTCAAATGCTAAAAGTGATACATAACCTTTGCCTTGGAAAGCTTCCTGTTACATTAACAGCTGCTGTTTGAGTCAAAGAACATGTACCGTGCCGAAATAGAAATTTCAAAGGTGTGTGTCCTCAAACATCCTTCAAATGACTTCAAGGAATGATGATTGAGCTAGTGCATTTAGGGTTGAATGAATTCTGGCTTTTTACAGTGTTCTAATTGTAAAACAATGTTGTTAATTTATTTTCAGCTACAATTAACTTAAATTCAATGAATGATGGTTGGTATGGTGCACTGAAAGAGGCAATTCAGCAACAACAGAACCAGTTGGTTTGGGTTTCTGAGGGAAAGGTAAGAAACTTCCTGTTCCTTAGCCCTTACAGTAGATGATATGACTAATCAGAGATGCCTTTGAGTTACCATTGTTTTCTGTTGAGATCAATATGTTAGAGTAGTTTGGGGAAAGTTTGCTTTTAACTTTTTATAATTTGTATGTGGGGGTCATGAAAGCTGTTTTTGTTAGTAAAAGGTTCTGAAATTTCCCCACCTGTTGAATTACCACTTCCGTGGTCTCTCTCAGAGAATTCTCAAATGCTAACAAAAGAGCAAGAGTTTTGGCTCTGCCCCTCTCTGACTGAGAAATAACTTAGAACCTGGCTTCAGTTTTCTCCTCTGAAAGCGAGGAGAGTTGAGTGGGCTGGGTCCATGTTCGCCAAAGTGCTGTCCTCTGCACGTGAGATTCAGGACTTGGTCTGGAAGAAAAAGGACTCTTAAGGGCAAGTAATGGGTGGGAAAAACTGTAGCCGTATCCCCCCTGTAAGGGGCCAGTAGCACAGTGAGGGGCAGCACTTGTATCTACCAGTATAGGAAAGGCTTTGAGAAGTTTTAAGTAAAGAACCTATTTTATTACTTTGTTTACCTAAGGATTTTTTTTTTTGCACTTAGTACCTGTTCATATTGTTACAGCATACTAGGAGATAATGAACAGAGCAATACATCCTTTTTAGATATAAATTTTTATTTTTATATATTTAAATGGCCAGCTTTAAAGTAACTACTTTCTGTTATTAGTCTTTCTGGTTTTATAGCAGTCTTTGATGGGAAAGGTCTGTTCATTTTGTTGGGCAAGTTGATACAGCTGAAAGAAACTTTTATTATCTTTTACCTTCAGTACAGTATTAATATGTTTTGGTTGCTAGAAAAGATTGAGAATATCTCTTGTTTTGTTTTGTTTCGTTTTGTTTTAGTATTTTGTTGTTGGCTTGGTTTTGGTTGTGTTTGGCCCCTGCACGGCCCCTACTTTCCTCTGCCTGGCTCTGGCTACAGGTGCTCTAGCAGTGCATGCTGCATGCTTGGGACCGCTGTGCCCTTTGTCCAGAAAGCACGACCTTTGTGAGAAGGGATGTGAAAATGTTTACATCTAGAGGTCGTGTCTGGTCTGCTGTTCCCACCTGTATTAATGTGTCGGAATCGTGGTTTTTCTCATCAGTACCACTTTAGGGATGGACTATCATAGGAGCTCAGACCACTTTGAATAACTGGCATATCAGCTGGGACACTTGACAGACAAATTGAGGTGGAAAAAAAAAAAAAAACCACTGCATCACTTTACAGAAACACACTATTACTAATTTTTGATACAAAGAATTGTAGTCCTCTCCATACTAATCTGTAAAAACACAATTCTGTTAGCATCCTTTCTCAGGTAGAATGGTTAATAGCTTGCCTTGGTGATTCCCGAAATGAAATTAGTTTATAAATGCACAAAGTATGCTATCTGCCTATCTGAGGGTTTTTTTTAATCCACAAATCTTAATTTTCTATGATTTCTTTTCATGATACTATTGTGCGCTTCCTGTCTTTGCTTGGATTTTGAAATACAGGTCTAATTCCCCTAACTTACGTGAGGAAAAACAGATCATTTGTTATTAGAATAGATTGATGCATTTTGGAAATCAGAATAGGTTGTTAAAATTTAAATCAAGCTTGGTAGATCTCCTGCCCCTTCTATTCAAGTATAATTTATCATAATAGATTCTTAAACCAAAACCACTTCATTTCACATTGACTTTCCTGAGCGAACTTCTCTGTTCTAATTGCTGGAAAGAGTTCTTTTTTGCAAGATCTGACAGTCTTAACGTGTTCCCAACTAAACCAAGAAAAGTCATCCTGAGACTTTCTTAACATGTAGGCATATGTCATTTCTTGGTTCATAGCAGTCCGTGGTTCTTGCTCACTTGCGCATTTCATACCACTGCAAAAGCTAGGTGGATTGGTGAGTTAATTCTTCCCCAAGGACTTAAATATTTCCCTGGCTGGCTGCTGGGTAATAGTCTTCCAGAACCCTGGTGAGTTAGAAGTTAGAGTAGATAGCAAAAAGACTTCTCTTCTGCAGCAGCCATTATAGAGTTGAGAAGTCATTGAGATTTCAGTGGGAGAGACTCTGCTGTAACTTAGAGCAGAGCCCTGGAATTCTCGCTCCCTGAGCTCAGCAGGTCCTCTGTTGAAAACCAGAGACCCTGGGACACCTCACATCCCCTAGTCTTTTTTTTCTCTTCCTTTTTTTTTTTTCCTCAAAGATTTCATTTATTTATTCTTATCAGGAGGGCAGCACTCAGAATGAGGCTCTTAAGAGAGCCAAGCATAGGACTGTGTGGAATGTTCCATTCAGGCGGCTCAAGCCTTGTTTGTCCTTCAGTCTATGCTTAAAATGGAAGGAAGATTGTCTGAATTCTGGATTCCAGATCCTTCGACTCTCATGCCCAACTGGGCACAATGTCCAGGCAAGATCTTCAGGGACTATTCTGATTAATCCAGGTACTGGTTTCAAACTGGTATCTAATGGCAGCCTGTTGATGCAGTTCTTTAGATTCCTTTCCCTCAGATGCTTCTCATTTTCTTTCTGGTCTACTCAGAAGATAATGTAGACTAATAAAAACCAACTCAGCTCTTAATTACTTATGAAAGAGAAACATAATTGCATTTCTCCCTCACCATCCATTGGCTACATCTGTGAAAAATAGTAAAGACAGTAATTCTTAATTTAATGAGGCAGCTGGCACTTAGGTGATGATGCTTTTCCATTGTGTTTTACAAAAACTTGAGGGCCAAATACCAACTTTTTAAGAAGTTGTTTTCTTTATATATATACTTATATGTATTTATAAAAATATATGTAAGCTCTTACTCAACTTGAACTGTGGCATTTATTTTCATAGTTACTCTTAAATGCGCTGTTCTGTCAGTGTGTCGTTGTTTATGTGAGCTTGGTTTGGTAACATTCTCCCTCTTCACCTTGCTTTGGGCTGATACACTGATAAGGTTTTGTAAACCTGAGTGGTGTCAGGGTTCCTTCATTGATCTCTGGGGCTGAGCCTCAGAGTCCAGCTTTGTCGTGGCTAAGCAGCCAACATTTCATTCTTCCAAGACCTTCAGATCTCAAGGGATGCTCTGTGTGTCTGCATGTGTGCTTGTACAATCTTCTTGACCTTTCCTCACCAGAAGTTTCAAGAAATAGATGTGATTTCTCCGAAGAAAAATATCCTTTTCAATCTCCCTTGTAAAATAAAGGCCATCTCTTAAAGAACTACTGAATAAAATTTTTAATTTACTTTTATTTGACCCAGGCGGATGGTGCTACAAGTGATGACCTTGATTTGCATGATGATCGTCTGTCCTACCTGTCAGCCCCAGGTAGTGAATACTCAATGTATAGCACGGACAGTAGACACACTTCTGACTATGAAGACACAGATACAGAAGGCGGGGCCTACACTGATCAAGAACTAGATGAAACTCTTAATGATGAGGTTGGGACTCCACCGGAGTCTGCCATTACACGGTCCTCTGAGCCTGTAAGAGAGGACTCCTCTGGGATGCATCATGAAAACCAAACATATCCTCCTTATTCACCACAAGCGCAGCCACAACCAATTCATAGAATAGACTCCCCTGGATTTAAAACAGCCTCTCAACAGGTAAGCAGCAAGCATTCAACGTTTTGTAGTTAGAGGTGCATTATTAAATTTTAGAATGTGGTGATTGAGTTGAAGAATATATTTTGTCCTTTCTTCAGATTAAGAATTAATCTTTAATTTCGATTTGAGAATACCAAGGACTTAATTCTAAGCTTTGTGTGTTCGTCTTACACAGCAGTATACTGAATTTCTTTTTTTTCATTGAGGACATGAGGTCATAGCTTTGTTATTCAGCACACTTAAAATGTATGACTGCCAACCCCTATAAATGGAAGTGGGAAGTTAGCAGTAAACAAAAACACTATATTTAAAATATTTTAAACACTTCACAGAAAGCAGAAGCCTCATCTCCAGTCCCTTACCTTTCGCCTGAAACAAACCCAGCATCATCAACCTCTGCTGTTAACCATAATGTCACTTTAACTAATGTCAGACTGGAGGGGCCCATCCCAGCTCCTTCCACCTCTTACTCACCACAAGCTGATTCTTTAAGAACACCAAGCACTGAGGCAGCTCACATAATGCTAAGAGATCAAGAGCCATCATTGCCGTCGCATGTAGATCCAGCAAAGGTACCTGTGCTGCAGTGTTGCCCTCATTTGTCGCTCTCCATCAGTCTAGCACATGATCATTTTTGCTTTGCCCTTTAAGTGTTCTTTTTGCTTTTTTACTGTGGGCTTACACTCCATAGTGCTTTCGAATCAGTACGAATCATTTCAGTTTTATAGTTTGCATGGCTTTTGGTGGTATATTGATAATTTGAAAATAGGCTTTTTAATGGGGATTTGTGCTTAATGTTTTTATTATTTTCATTTTTTGGCTTTTAGTATTTTCCAGAATTCCTTATAATACTAGTTGTGACTCATCATAAGCATTTTTGTGTTTTGTAAATTCTGGTGTCCATAAGATTTCTTTAAGATTTTTATTTTTGGTGTCCAAATCAAGTGGAATCAGTTCAGTGTATTAATTTTCTGCTAATTTTAATAATTAATTATCTTTAACTCCCTTTTCATTTAGAACATGCTAAAACATAAAAGCCCCCCTACCTGCATTATAAATTTTGAGCTTTCACTTAAACTAGCTTTCTCACTAATCTCTTTCTTGTCTTGGTAATAAATGGTAGAACATACCATTTTCACATACTAAATTCTATTTTTGTCTATTAAAGTAGGTTAGAATTGAAAACAAGCCTTTATTCTTACACATGAATATTTTATACAGGTGTATAGAAAAGATCCCTATCCTGAGGAAATGATGAGACAGAATCATGTTTTGAAACAGCCAGCTGTTGGTCACGCAGGGCAGAGGCCAGACAAAGAGCCTAATCTGAGCTATGAATCCCAACCCCCATATGTAGAGAAACAAGCCAGCAGAGACCTCGAGCAGCCCACATACAGATATGACTCGTCAAGCTACACAGACCAGTTTTCTCGAAACTATGACCATCGTCTCCGCTACGAAGAGCGCATTCCTTCATATGAAGAGCAGTGGTCCTATTATGATGACAAACAGCCCTACCAGCCTCGGCCTTCTTTTGATAATCAGCACCCTCGGGACCCTGACTCCAGACAGCATCCTGAAGAGTCCTCAGAACGAGGCTATTACCCACGTTTTGAAGAGCCAGCCTCTCTGCCCTATGACAGCAGACCACGCTTTGACCAACCACCCAGAACCTCCACCCTACGACATGAAGAGCAGCCAACTCCCGGGTATGACATGCATAACAGATACAGACCAGAAGCACAGTCGTATTCTTCAGCAGGCCCGAAGGTGCCTGAACCCAAACAGTATTTTGACCAATACCCACGAAGTTACGAGCAAGTACCATCACAAGGATTTACCTCTAAAGCAGGCCACTATGAGCCTCTCCATGGTGCTGCAGTTGTCCCTCCTCTAATACCTGCGTCTCAACAGAAGCCAGAAGTTCTGCCTTCAAATACCAAACCACTGCCTCCACCCCCAACTCTGACTGAAGAGGAGGAAGATCCAGCAATGAAACCCCAGTCTGTGCTCACTAGAGTTAAAATGTTTGAAAACAAACGATCTGCATCATTGGAGAGCAAGAAGGATGAAAACCACACTGCTGGTTTTAAGGTAAGCATGTAACCATGCCTTTCCTGCCTTGGATGCATGGGCACCTTCAGTGAAGGAGCGGTTCAGAATGCTTCCTAGCTCTCCCTCCCCTGCTTAAATGAAGCCTCTTTTGTAATTATCTGTTCCTGGGGCATGTTTGTGTTCTGTTTTGCAGCCTCCAGAGGTAGCATCTAAACCCCCAGGTGCTCCCATCATCGGTCCTAAAGCCACTCCTCAGAATCAGTTCAGTGAACACGACAAAACACTGTACAGGTGGGTATGCTCTGTGGTGTTTGTGGCATGGAACTGACCTGGAGTCTGACCCTTCCAGTCAGTGAGGAAGCCTCTTTACTATGTAAGTAGAGGAGAGGAAGGAAAAGGGGAAGGACCTTGTTTGTCCTTAAATGGAAACTACTGGCCTTTTTAACTAAGACAGTGGCCCTAGAAAGAAAAATGAAGGTCTTGATTATGTCTTCTGTAACAGATCTTTGTTACGCCTTTAGTAATCAAGTCTTTCAAAAGGATTTTTTTCTAGCAAGCGATTAAAATAAAAATGTTAAAGCCCTTCATATTTGTATTACATTTTTTAGTTTGTGCTTTTAGACATGCAGTCTCTTTTAGGCTTTTAGGGGTAAAGAAACAGACTCAGTTTGGCTAAAATAACAAAAATTAATCATTTAGTGAGCCTGTGCCATATGCTTGCCATTGTTCTAAACACTTCAGTGCCGTGTGGGTGGACGGTCCTTTCCTCCATTTGAAAGAGAGGCACTGGAGCTGAGAGAGGTTGAGTAGCTTATGGGACTTGGTAGAGCCAGGAGAGAAACCTGGCCAACAGCCCTCTTAGCAGGGGTCTTGTCACACTGCAAGTAAGTGACAGACTGGGTTTGAATACAGTTTTTCTGCCTAAGTCATGTGTTTTATTTGCTTACATTTGTGCTTGTGATAAAGAGGAACTACTATCTAACATACAGATTTTCCTTTTAATGACGTCTAGTGCTTTTCATGATAATGTAAACTACTGGGGGGTCTCCTTTAGCCAGTATCATTAGCAAATGAGCTGTTTCACACAAAATAAACTTGTAATTACTGAAATCTTAGCCCCTTTTTTGGTGTGAAACCTGTTTATCTATTTTTGAGGCAAAGTTTCTAAAATTCACGAAGCAGAGCATACATAACAATGTACAGACAGTCCCTAACTTCCAGTGATGTGACTTAATGATTGTTCAACTTTACATTGGCATGAAAGCAATATGCATTCAGTAGAAATTGTACTTTTCTTTGTACTTTTTGAATTTTGCTTTTTTTCCTCATATATGATACAGTACTCTCTGCTGATGCTGGGCAGGGGCAGCTCCCAGTCAGCCACACGATCAGGGGGTTAGACGACTAGCACACTTAAAACCATTCTGTAGCCATACAACCATTCTGTTTTTCATTTTCAATATAGTATTCAATAAGTTACATGAAATACCACTTTATTATAAAATAGGCTTGGCATTAGATGATTTTGCCCAACTGTAGGCTAAAGTATGTGTTCTGAACACATTCAAGGTAGGCTAGGCTAAGCTATGGTTGGTATTTGGTAAATTAGGTGTATTCAGTACATTTTTGACTGAATAATATTTTCACATTCCTCTGGATTTATCAGGATATAATCCCATCGTAAATTGAAGAAGACCTCTCTTAATTTGCTGAACAACTTAATTTCTTCCCTACTGCTTCCTGTGCCCTCTAGAACTTTGGACTATATAGAGCCATTTCGTTATATGAGAATCATTTATCGATCCTGGATTAAAGTTCTTGAATTCTCTCAGTTACTACTTGTTGCTAAAATTGGTGTAAGTACTTTGGGAAGTTCTCCACTTAGTTGTATGTTCCCTTTTCTTTTTCCAATTAACTGCTTCTAACCTGCCGTGAGGCTCTAACCAGATCATTATCAAGCTTATTAGATTGTGTTAAAGGCTCCAGGAGCCAGAAGAGGGCTGCCTTCTGAGTATTTGAAATGCCCATTTTGACTATTGGACTGCTCAGCTCGATCCTGAATAATCATAGCCGTGAAAGGTCAAGATAAAATATCTACATATTCCATTTTCTCTGTAAAATTAACATCTAAAAAGTTGTCCATTTGTCATTCATTGTTAGGATCCCAGAACCTCAAAAACCTCAGATGAAGCCACCTGAAGATATTGTTCGGTCTAATCATTATGATCCCGAGGAGGATGAAGAATATTATCGAAAACAGCTCTCATACTTTGACCGAAGAAGTTTTGAAAACAAGCCTCCTACACACATTCCTGCTGGCCATCTCTCAGAGCCTGCCAAGCCAGTTCATTCTCAGAATCAACCAAATTTTTCTAGTTATTCTTCAAAGTAAGTTATTTCACCTAAGACTTGCCTTTTAAAAATAAGAGACATAAAGGCTTAGTTGCATAGGGTAGAGTTAATCATGTGAAATTCAGTGCATTTGGAAGTTAAGACCATAATACATGATTTCTATCAGCTCTAGTCATTTAGCACTGTCCATAGTTTCTTGCTCTAGGGTGTGCGCGTGCGCGTGCGCAATCAGTGTTTTTAGGTAAGGGAGTAAACTGAAGACCCTGGGTTTTAGGTGAATCATAAGTCTCCCCTCTGTGCAACACATTTAATGCTGGTTCTTGTCCCTCTTTTCTGTTTTTGCTTTTTAAATAAGAAAATAGCATGGCAGGGGGCAACATTATTTGAAGGAGGGCAGTAGAGTTTTCTGAGTTCTTTTTTTTTTTCCCCCCCAAAGTGAGAAGGAACTTAACGTTTTTTATCGTTGGAGCTTGAGGGGACTTTTAAAGATTTCTGGTCCAGTTTTATGCATGAAGAAACAGAGGTCCAGTGAGGTGACATGGCAGGGTAGAGCCAGGACCTAACACCCAAGTTTCTTGACTCCTAGTCATCTTTTCCTTGTTCTGTTCTCCTTTTTGTTGACTTGTCTGTTGGGGATCTTGTTGATGCTTGCTTTCTTGGGGATTTTGTTGGTACTGTATTCTCACTGAGGGAGGGATATATAAACTCACATAGGCACAGGTGGGTTCATACTTCAGCAAAACAAACCCATAAGAATGAGAAACAGATGTGGATTCATTACAAGGAACTCGTTTACACCATTATAGGACCCTACGGATAAGCGATAAGCGAGTTATGAGTTCACAGAACAGGAAGAGCAGATATAGAGCTGTTTGGGAATCTCTGAGTTCAGGGAAGGCCCAAGTTCTCTTTTAAAGGGTCCATGCAGATCTCCCAGTGAACTCAACTGACTAGAGACATTATATCTATAAAACCCTGTCACAGCAGCCCCTACATTAGTGTTTGAGCAAATGATGGGGGTTGGAGTTTGGCCTACCCAAGTTGACACATCAAAAAGCCATCACAAATCATTCTTGTGTCTAAGCTCCAGAGCACCCAGATATTTATATAGATGCTTGGGATTATGTGGATTTAACTGTTATTTACAACTGAGTGGAAATTTTTTTAGAATAAACTTTAAAACCTCTAATATTAAAAAAACCTAATTTTAATTACCACTTTGTTCTTAGACATCATTTGAAGTGAAGTTTTAAAAACCTTTTTTCCACTGTCATCCATTTTAATTTTTGTCTAGAGAAGAAAGCTGTGAGAACTACAGATGCAGACTTTGAGTGCCGCAGCGGGCGTTGTTAAATGCAGACAGTGTCCAGTGTTGTGAACCTCCCCTAATGCAACAGTGGAGAGGTGACCGGTACATCTGCAGAGTGCGTCCAGACTCAGACAGCGAGCCTTAGTGAGCTCACGTTTATTTAGTTAAACGCATTCATTCTTCTTCTTCCTTTTTTTTTTTTTTTTTTAAGATTTTATTTGAGCAGAGAGCATGAGCATGGGGGAGGGGCAGAGGCAGAGGGAGAAGCCAACTCCTCGCTGAGCAAGGAGCCCAACATGGGGGTGCGAGATACCAAGGACCCTGAGATGATGACCTGAGCCAAAGGCAGACGCTCAACCGACTGAGCTACCCAGGCGCCCCACATTCATTGTTAGAAGCAGGTCCAAGGGTGTAGTGTAAGGAGAGAGATTTTATTTTATTTTTTTAATTTTATTTTTGTACTTGGTAAAGAGAATATAGCCTTCAAAGAATACATTTAGGTCTAAAAAGTACATAAAAAGTCTTTTCAGAGAATCAACTGATGAAGCATTTTTGGTTTTGTGTTAATTGGGTTTTCTACAAAGAAGGCTTAGTGAGATATTTGTGATGTATAATTTTCCGACAGGGTCTAGAACGCTGCCTAGTGTTTGGTGGGTGGGGACTCAGCAGTGCAGGGCACAGTGTACTAGGTGTGCTAGCTTCCCCCTTTTCCATTAATGCAGCTCTGGGAGGAACAAGTCTTAGCTGGTCAGAGATTTCTCAAGGATATAATGCCTTTGACAGAAAGAGATAACATCTGTCTTTGTGAATACGCCCAGGACTCTTGAGTGTTTGCTTTTACTGTTTCCTGTTGTGAGTGTTCTGGGAGCGGCAAAGCGTGACTTAAGATGGACACTAGTATACATTTCCTTCTTTTGTGGTTGTCATAAAGTGAAAACTCTTCGTAGTTGTGCTGCATTTCCCCATGTGGGTATCCGGTGGGTAGAGCATTGGGAAGGGGAATGAGGAATAAGAAAGGATGACTGAGAGAGGAGGCGTTTCTGTGTCTCCCCCTTCTAATGCTGTTGTATGCTTGTGCCCAATTAAGACTTCAACAACAAGGAAATCATTTAAAATATATGACCCTTTTTGTCCTGTATTTCAAAGCCATTTACTGTTTTTTGTCACGAGGATACTGCCTGCAGGCCTTTATTTTCTAAAGTAAAATATAGAAATAGCAAAGGTATCTTCTTCTGGATAATACGTGCTTACGTTTCACTTAAAAACACACCTCAAACATGGTGGGAGTTAGAGAGGGGAGAAGTCTGCTAGCATAGGACAGACCCCCAGAAAGCAGGTAGCTATTGCCTGGCTTATAATTCTAGAGAGTTGGGTTGGAACTGGGATGATTTGGAAATAGTGGCCCAGCTGTTCGTCTTCACAGCTGGTAAGGAGTTTCCAGGATCCCACCACGGGGCTGGAAGAGCAATGTCCCTTTGGGGGTGTGCACTCCCCGCCTAGAGACTCAGTCAGCTTCTTCAGGGCAAGGAGGAATTTTACTGGCACTAGAATCTGTCTTTATCAAGAGAACACTTACTGTGAGACTTCCAGGTCTCAAAATAAATGTTAGCAATTTTCAGCTTTTTAAGAACTAAGTAAGATTGCTATTAGGTGGTTTCTGCGTGCTTGTGAGAGAAGCTGTGAGAGTCAAGCATGGCCGCTTTAGCAGTGGGCTCCACCCCTCCCAGCACTTAGCTCTGGGACTGGTGGCGCATGAGGGCTTGCTAGGAAGGAGCGCAGGTTCAGGTTCGCCCGCCGTGTTTCAAAGGCAGGCCTGTTTCCACTTACCCCGCTGGGGGCCCTGGCAGCCGGTGTGTTGGAGCGCTTCTTCTGTCCACTTCAAGGATCTCTTTTGCCTGGCGCTCTTCTTTCAGTGGAGCGTTTCATTCTTATTCAGAGCCTGCTGTTTATTCCTACTGTCCCTCCTTTATTTAGCTCACTTCTTTACTCACCACCAGCAAGTGAAGCAGAGGGCAGAGGTGGAAGAGAAGTAGAGCTCAAGCACCTTGCTACTCACTAGCTGCGCAGTGAAAACATGTGGAGGGTGGGCAGGCGGGCGGGCAGGGTCGTTACTGTATTGTAATTATGAGTGATTTTCCTAGCGTACATGAGAGTTAGTGTTGTTGTTTTTTTTATAGATCAAATTCTTCTGAAACGGTGGATGTGTATTTTTTTGGTTGCTATTTTAAAATGACATTTGAGTTCCATTTGCTGCAAATGTACTTAGTTAGATTGACCGTTTCCTTTCGTTTTTCTATTGCGCTTGCTTTGCCGTCACCTAGATTTCTTGGCTCTTACGCTAGCTATGACTACTTGAAAAGGAGCGTCAAGTGGTAAGACTGGCATTAATGTGAGGCTGTTACATAAGGTGTCCCTCACTGCGTCACTGGCATTATGTGCACTCTCAGATTTTAAAGTCTTCAAGTGCTTTGCGTAAGAGCCTGAAAGCAACGTAACAGCGTCATTTTAAAGATAATCACAAGACTAGACTTCGTCAATGAAATTTTCTGTGAAAATACGTTCTCCAAATGTCTGTTTTATTTGTGCACATAAAGCCAGTGCAGCTTTGGCTCTTTGCAAAGGTTTAGATGGCAGTGTTGTAATTATGGGTCTATTTTTAAGATTTCTTTTGTTTTTGAATTTTATGTGTTACATATTAACAATTGGCGATCTGAAAAAATAAACACACGTGGCACAATTTGACTTAAATGAGCCTTGTAAAGTCAAGCAATGTCTGCTACTCCAGCAGTTGTTGGAACAAAAAATGGATCTATTAAATTAAGGGCAATTGCCAAGTGAGAGATGTCCAGTGTTTTTAGTGTCACTGGAATACAACCACACCCATTTAATTTGCATATTAAGGCTGCTTTGGGGGCAGAGTTTGAGTAATTGTGCAAGAGCCTATATGGCCCCAAAAGTCAACAACATTTACTGTCTAGCCCTTTATGATAAAAAAAATTTGCCAATCTCTGGTCTGAAAAACCATTTTTTGTGGTGCTCTGAGCATGCCAGCAGCCAAGGCTTTTTGTACCTTAGATACAAAATCAGAAATGAATCTAAGGAAGATTTGAGCCAATAAATGTTTTTCAAAATATTTGGAAGACCTTCTCAAACCTCTCAACCATTACTGGTTTTTGTAAGTGACACAAAATTACAAGTATACCCAAAATTTCATCTGCCTTTTGGTTGCCATCTTCTGGATGTTTTACTAATATTCTTGGAGTATCTGTGCTGTCTTACATTTCTCGTGCTGATAAATGGTTGAATTTGTTTGTATATTTGGGTGGAGTTAACCATTTATATTCCTAAGAATAAATTATGAAATTTCTAGACTTTTGTTTTTTAAACTCAGGGATACTTAGGGGAATGAGAACTTGTTTTGTAAATGTAAATCCATTTTCATATGTTGGCATTGTCTTCGTTTCCTTACAGGGGAAAATCTCCTGAAGCTGACGGCGTGGATAGATCATTTGGTGAGAAGCGCTATGAGCCCGTCCAGGCCACACCTCCTCCTCCCCCATTGCCCTCCCAGTACGCCCAGCCTGCTCAGCCCAGTACCAGCTCCTCTCTCACCCTCCACACGCATGCCAAGGGGACACATGGTGAAGGTAGGAAGTTCAAAAGTTGGCATTACTGCTGTAATAGAGTAACACAAAATTGAATTCTTGAAGGGTTTTTTCATTAAAATGTATATGCTTAAAACCTTTAGCCTGGGAACAATGAAAACTAAGGGTTTTGGTAAGTAAAAGTGTATCTCCAGTTTTTATGACTGTGACCATCGTATCAGACAAGCTAAATAGATTTTAATCTCCTTTACTAGCACAGCTCAATTTCTGGAAATGGTATTTGTTTGCCAGTATGTCTAAATCTAAATGTTTGGTGGCTTGTAAAAATCATGTTCCTTCTTCATACGTGGATATAGGAAAGCTATAAAGTTCCACGTAACATGTGTCCCTCAGCACCTTATAGTTCGGTACTGTGGCAGAATCCCAGCAAGGGGGCCAGCAGCTCCAGTTGACTCATTTTAACAGCTGCGCCCCTGCGTTTTTGCCTGTACTCTCCTTCACAGGTCTCTGTGCAGTAACTATTTCCCCTTACCCGTGCTGTCTCTCTCCCTGGGCCACTGGGGCGGCTCCTCTCCTGCATTCCTGCATTCCTGCTTCATCTTTCCCTTTCCCTCTGCCCTCAGATGTGTGCAGCTCACTACTCCATTGTTCAGAGCGCCTTGCTTTGTTCTTGCTGCCTCCTCAAACTGTCTGTGTCTCTTTGCCTTCCATCAGACTCCCTGAAAGGGGGACTGCTGACTTCACCTCCAAATGCCCCTTGTCTTACTTGGCCCTTTCAAGAAAAGGGTTGTCTCTTTGACCCTAAGAATATACCATGGTTTATCATTCTTCTGTTGCCTTTTTCTACTATAGACATTGCTCTATTATTTATGTAGGAATCAAATTCTAGGCCAAGGCTTCAACCAGATGAGCTGTAGTGGTAGACTGACATTACCCCATATTAGGATTTTCTTTCCACACTCTCACATCTGCTGATGAAGTTTTAATTCTTTCCAATTCTTAACACCTTTTATTTCTTTTTCTTGACTTTTTGTGCTGGCAAGGACCTCAAGTAAAATGTTGAGTAGAAGTGATGAGAACAGACATCTTTGCTTCCCCATCTTAGGGAGAAAAAGATTTAATATTTCTCCCTTAACACATTAGCTATTGGTTTTTTGTGATTTCTCAGAGCTACCCTTTATTATGTTTTGGATATTCCCTTCTATTCCCTTGTGGTTTGCTGAAAGCATCTGGTCACATGCCTTAAGATGATCATAACTTTTTTCTTCTTTGTTCTGTTAATGTAGTAAAATATATTGCTGTGTTCACAAGGAATTTGGGTTTATTACTTTTTAATGATGTCCCTGTCTGGTTTTGCTGTCATTGTGCTAGTTTCATAAAAGAGAGCTGAGGACATGTTCCCCTCTTTCTCTTTTTTCTGAAAGACTGTATAGCATTGATGTTATTTTTTTTCTGAATGAATTGCTAGAATTCAGTTGATACTACTTTATACTGCCGCCAGCCAAACGTGGAAATTCCTCTTCCACATCTTTGCCAATTCTTGGCATTACCAAAGTGAAGTGTTGCCAATCTAATGGGCGTGAAATGGTATTTGGGGTTTATTTTGGGTTTGCATTTTCCTAGTAGTGAGGTTGAGTATCCTGTAACTGAGCGTTCCGACCTTCACTTCTGTTGTTGCCTCTGCAGAGCTTTGCCCATCTTCTCTTTGGTAGAATCTTCTTGTGGGTGTATAGGAGTTCTTCAAAGGTTTTAGATCCTAATTCCATACAATTATACAGGTTGTAAATAGCATCTCTCATTCTTTGGCTTTCCTTTTGACTTTAGTTAGATGAATTTTATAGTGCTGATTTTTTTTTTTTTTTTAACATAGCTGTATTGTCATTCTATTTCTATTTTGTTACGGGTGTTGGAGAGGGGACAACTCAGCCACCCGTTTCTGGAGGCCTGGACTCCTAGTAGCATGACCCTGCCTCCAAGGCAGCAGGACACGCTAAAGCGCCACAACGTGTCCATCCCGCTCCTGGTTGCTCAATGTCACACACAGCCACCAAGGCTCAAGAGCCATCTTCTAACAGTGGGGACCCTGACCTGGGCTTCGACTCTAGCATCAAGACAAGTTAAAATGGAAGAGACACCAGATGGGCTGTTAAACTTCTTTGAGGAAGTTTTAAAAGTGTTTATGTATGTTTATTTTTTCAGGTAATTCGGTGTCACTGGATTTTCAGAATTCTTTAGTGTCCAAACCAGACCCACCTCCATCTCAGAATAAGCCAGCAACTTTCAGACCACCAAACCGAGAAGACACTGTTCAATCTACTTTCTATCCCCAGAAAAGTTTCCCAGATAAAGCTCCAGTTAATGGAGCCGAACAGACTCAGAAAACGGTCGCTCCAGCATATAATCGATTCACACCAAAACCATATACAAGTTCTGCCCGGCCATTTGAGCGCAAGTTCGAAAGTCCTAAATTCAACCACAATCTGCTGCCAAGTGAGACAGCACAGAAACCTGACTTGTCTTCAAAAGCTCCCGCTTCTCCCCAAACTCTTGTGAAACCACACGGTGCAGTTCAGCCTCCTGAGTTTGACAGTGGGGTTGAAACTTTCTCCATCCATGCAGATAAGCCTAAGTATCAAATGAACAATATCAGCACAGTGCCTAAAGCTATTCCTGTGAGGTAAGAGTTTTGTCTTTTTCTTTGTCTTATGATTTGTCTAATGTGAGTGTGGATGTAGTTTCTGTGATTTGGGACTTAAAATGAACACTTTAACTTCAACTTTAAACCGAATGTTATTGTTAAGCCAACGTTATTATTTAACGTTTTTATTTAACATATTTATTTAAACCACAGTGTTATTGCAATGAATGCTATTAGGTGAGAGGTCCTGCAAGAGGTACAAGATAATGTTAATAAAGTAATAAAGCTAACGACCACATATGGGCAGTAGGTGTTGTTGTTATCTGTGTTTTACCAAGAACTGAGGATGAGTGACGTTGTGCTTTGGGCAGAGTCACACAGCTAGGGTGAGGGGGGCCTACATTTGGCAGTCCCTGGTCGTCTGACCTCAGAGCCCTAACTGAACTGACCATAGCTTTCCATAACCTCTAACCTTGGCCTGGTGAGGATATCTCAAAAACATAAGCATTTGTGTTCTTGTCCGCTCTTTTTCACCTCAGCCTCAGCCTCCCAAAACCACTTACATTGTCAGGCCACCCACTGAAATAGAAGCACCAGCAGGCAGAACCTGCGGCAGGAGGGCCACCTTCATCCTGCTTCCAGAGAGGAAGAATGCTCATGGAAATGTGTTGCCTTCTTCTCTTTGTGAACCTTTCCCTTAGTGGGGGATGGGAAGCCTGTTCTTCCTCACACACACCAGCATTGTCCCTGATGTTCTGGTTGTGCGGGAATGAAGCTACAGCTTCCCTTCACACACTTACTGTGTCATTCCATCTTTCTGCTCACCTTCAGGTTGTGAACTTAAAATTTTACTTCAAGAAGTCTTGATAGCCTACATTTTTGAAGCAGTCACTGATAACCACATCCCCTCGGTCTTTGGTATTCTTTATGTACTAAGTGAATATATTGTTTTTTTTTTTTCCCATGGGTGCTTTGAGGTGTACCCACACCAAAGTATTACCTCATGGCACTGACTCCCAGGGAGGTAGAGAACCTAATGAGTACTTACCAGGTCTCAGATGCCATCAGTTGTGAAATAAATGCACCATTGTCTATGTATCACTAAGAAGGAGAAAAAGTGCTGCCAATGAAACCATGACTGCCAATTTTAAAACATGAATTTCATGGTTGTTAAAATGTGTTTCTTAAAACCAGTGAACTATAGCAGTTAGGCACGCAAGATGGTTGGACCTTGTACATTCTGCTTGCAAAAATTAGTAATGAGGGAAATTGATCTGTTATCTTCAAACGTGAAATTGATTTCTCCGGGAGGAATAGGATTTATTATTCCTGTGAGTAAAATGTGTCACTGAAAGCTTACCTTCTTGATTATATGGAGAAATAAAATAAAATGAAACCACCTGTTAGAATCATAGTGGGAACGCCTATGTATTGTTGGGGGTTTACTCATTGATGTTACTGAACTCTCAGCCCTTCAGCTGTGGAAGAAGATGAAGATGAGGATGGTCATACTGTGGTGGCCACAGCCCGAGGCGTGTTTAACAGCAATGGCGGGGTGTTGAGTTCCATAGAAACTGGCGTTAG
The DNA here is from genome assembly GCF_963455335.1 of Martes martes. Lineage (NCBI taxonomy): Eukaryota > Metazoa > Chordata > Mammalia > Carnivora > Mustelidae > Martes > Martes martes. The sequence goes on from NC_137894.1 coordinate 19,229,129, forward strand.
TATAATTATCCCACAAGGAGCCATTCCTGAGGGAATTGAGCAGGAAATCTATTTCAAGGTCTGCCGAGACAACAGCATCCTCCCACCTTTAGATAAGGAGAAAGGTAAGTGTGTTTATTTTTCTGTGTAGTTTTAATAACTAGAGTTGCCTTCTGTGCTCTTCAAAGCTTGTAGTGCTCAGTTGAGAGCATAGTCTGGACCCCTTTTCTACTTTGCCAACCCCAGCATGTTCTTCCCACAGGGAAGTCCCCTCAAATGAGCACAAATGAGCGTGCCCTGCACTGGCATCGTGAGCACACTAGACTTTCCACATGGTGGGCTTTACTTTCAGTGTGAAAGTGACAGTGTTGACAGTTGACAGGCTTTTGGGCATTCCTCCACTTGGCTGCTGGGTGGTCTTAGCAGACCTCACCAAATCTGTCTTTGAGCCATTCACCCTTTGCATCTCTGGAGATGGGTCTAGGTAACACCCGCTCAGAAAGGCTTTGCTGCATGCCTGTCACCTGATTGTAGAATAGAAGTGTCTTAGGGCAGGTGCTCATCTCCCACCCCTGATCCCGGTAAGACTCAGCAGAGTAAACAACATATCCCTATCAAGTATTACCGTGCGTGTTTCTGAACTTGAAGGAATCTAGGAAAGCTGTTATTTTTCATAATCTTTCTGGATCTGTCAAGACGATGTGATGAACTGTGTGACGACTTCTTTTGGAATCTTGTAGCAGTTGCTTTACTTCCCTAATTAAATACGTCACTTTAGCTCAGTGTCTTACATTTTGTGGAATACTAACATATGTGGGCCCTGCATGAATCGTTTAAACCAGGTCTGCAGCAAGTACGTTTAAAACACCAGATATAAGTAACATTTTTTTTTTTAAGATTTTATTTATTTGACAGAAAGCACATGCAAGCAGGGGGAGTGGCAGGGAGAGGGAGAAGTAGGCTCCTCTCGGATTAGGGAGCCCAGCGTGGGGCTCGTTCCCAGGATGCTGGGATCATGACCCGAGCCAAGGTAGACGCTTAACCAGCTGAGCCACCCAGGTGCTCTATAAGTAGCTTTTGTAAAAAGCGCATTTGAACATATCTTAAAAAAACCTCATGATATAATGTAGTTGCCACCAGCAACCTGTAGCTACGTTTGGGTTTTTTGTTTTTGTTTTTTTTTAAATTATACATCCTTGGTTAAAAATTTCATTGAAAACAAAAGATACAAAATAAAATACTATTTCACTGAAAACTTAAAAAGGAGAGGTGATAGACATAAGCAGTTTTGAAATGCAGTCCTAATGGGCTAGCATTATCTTTGTTGTGACGGTAAGGAAATGACAGATTATTTTAAAAATCATAAAAATGACTATAACACTACTAAGCTGGGGCAAAGTTCCTGTCTATTATGTGCATATTCTCTACTTTGTCATAAAATTGATTCCCAGATTAATTTTTTTGCAAGAAGTTTTCATGTAATAATTTTTTTTCTATCTAGTTTTTCACTTTTTTTCCTTCAAGATTTTATTTAAATTCAAGTTAGTTAACATATAGTGCAGTGTTAGTTTCAGGAGTAGAATTTAGTGACTCATCACTTACATACAGCACCCAGTGTTTATCACAACCCAAGTGTCATCCTTAATGCGGATCACCCATCTAGCCTATCTCCCACCTACCTCCCCTCCATCTCAACCCTCAGTTTGTTTCTGTAGTTAGAATCTCTTACAGTTTGCCTCTCTCTCTGTTTTTATCTTATTTTTTTTTCCTTCCCTTCCCCTGTGTTCATCTGTTTTGTTTCTTAAATTACCTGTGGCTGTTATGCATTGAAGTGTGCTGGAAAGTGTAAAAATACACACTGAAATGCAGAAATTCACTATATGGATTACATGTTGAAATAATGTTTTGGATATATTGGGTTACATAAATATTAAAATTTATTTCGTCTTTTTTATTTTAAGTGGCTACTAGAAAATTCTGGATTACACATTTGTCATTTCTTTTTCTTGGTCACTGTGTCTGTAGAGAATTAACTGCATTTGGCTTTAAAGGACATCATTAGAAGGGGGCGTGAGGAGAACTGTGGTCTAGAAGGAAGATGGCCATCTAACCTCTCACCCTCACCCCCTCCCTGACTGCAGGTGAGACACTGCTGAGCCCCTTAGTGATGTGTGGGCCCCATGGCCTCAAGTTCCTGAAGCCCGTGGAGCTGCGCTTACCACACTGTGCGTCCATGACCCCTGACGGTTGGTCTTTTGCTCTAAAATCATCCGACTCCTCGTCGGGTATGCTGTCTTCACTCTGTCCTTTGGGGGCTTTGGGTACTGTCATTGATTAATCCCTGGGCTGTTGGAGCTACCCATGCTGTTCGTGAGCAAATCTCTACCTCCATTCCTGTGGCCTTGTAGGCATCACCAGTGTTTTAACATTTCTTTGTGGTGCATGCATAAATGAATGTGGAAAGGTACAGAAGTTTCTTCCTTTTTAAACATTGATGATTTGGCCAATGATTGACTCTTTCTTGGTATTCAAGAAAATTATTCGTTATGTTAAAATTATTAAGATGTAGTGGGAGAACTATTACTGCCCTACATATATAGGTGCTTTTATCTTCTTCTTAAAATGATTGGATTCCTTTATACAGTAATTTCTAGTTTTGGTTACCATTCTTTAATTTCTCACCATACAAAGTATATACACCAGAGAGACTTGAAAGACAGAAAGTACCTTCCGCTGTGATCATACTCGGCCATGGTTTCTCAGTGTAAAACTCTAAATATCTTCTATTAAACACACTACTTTTAAATGGCTTTTTGCTCTTAAGATCATAGCTTCAAAGCTTCCATTGCGTTTTCATATTTCTCACTTCCTTGGGTGACTACATCAGTTACCAGTTGAAACATTCTATATTTTTGGTATAGATCACTTTAATTGAACCTCATATAGAAAAGCAAGAATTTAAAATTCTGTTTCTGAATTTTTAGTAAACCAGGTGAGCATTATACAGTTTTAATATGAAATAGAACTTTAGGATACAAAGATTACAGGAACATATTCTATTACTACCCAAGATTAAAAATTGTATTATAAATACGTATTTCCTGATATCTACAAGTAAACCATTTTCTGGAGAAAGCTGATAAATTAACTTTAACACACTAGATAGTAGAGTTATTTCCTCAGGGACTCCACTAGTGGAAAAGCATTTTATTAGCCTAGTTTGAGTTAATATTAATGAAACTGCATTTTCATTAATGCAGTTGTAGCATGAGCTCTGATTGTTTCTAAACAAATTAGGATGAGAAGCTTGAAAGTAACTGTTGCAGTTACTTGTTTTATAGCGATTTTTCCCCCAGATAGTATATGAACCATAAATGATTTCTCTATTTGTTCTGTATCTTATGCCACAGAACATAAGTTATCTTGTTAGATTGAAACAACTTTTTCCTGTGTTAAATTTGAGTACATTCACCTAGAGCAGAAATGTACTTCTATATAATCCTGTATGGTTTTAGGATGCTTTGTTCCTCTAAGTTTCTGTTCAAAAAGTCAAGGGTAGATTTTGATGATGACTGACTTAATCCCAGCAAAAGTTTGTATATTGGAAAGAACCTGGAGCCTAAAGTTAAGATTTTTTATTTACTTCTAAAGAGGTGTCATAGCTCTACTTCATTGCCTAAAGACGCTTGTTATCTGCAGTACAGCATAAGCCCCTATATATTTGTGAAGTGATTTCTCTTCTGTTTAATCATTCTGTTTTAGACTGCTGAGCCCATCATGACTCAGAGACCCTTTCGGTGTAGGCAGGGTCTGTCACCCTTAGCACTGTTGACATTATGGCCAGATGATAATGCTTTGTTGTAAGAATTGTCCTGTGCACTGTTGGATGTTTAGCAGCATCCTTGCCTCTACTCACTAGATGTCAGTTGTGACAAGCAAAAACATCCCCAGACATCGTCCTGTGGGGGTGCAGAAGGAAGGCAAAGTTAGCAGCTTTCAGCATCCCTTATCTTGGATGCCATATAGTCATCCCAGCCTTCTTCATACTTGGTATCCACTCTCTGGGGCTTCTTAGCTCTAGCTGCAGATCTCAAATCACCAAGAGCTTGTTAAATTCAGATTCCCAAGCCCCGGTTCAGATTCAGCAGTTGGTGAGTTTTCAGAACTACGTGAGTGATTTTGTTTTACAGCTAACATCGCGGCTGAGAAACTCTTGGTCCAGACTTAAACTGATTTTAATTTTAAAAAATTTTTTAAATTTTTTTGTAAAGGGGACTATATTCTGCAGAACTCAGGCATTCATATGTTGGTCCGTAGTTGAGTATGAGAAATAATGTTCTCCTACTCAGTTCAAATGGGTGAGCATATCATTTTTGCCTCAGCTTTCAGAAGTGCTATTAATAATCATGTGGACCCAGGCACTGGAACTACCTCAGGCATACATGGTCACCCCAGCTTCTGTTCACTGTTTGAAAAGGCCTGAACATGGAAACACAGTAAAAGAGAAATCTGAAACAGCTCTGAGTCCTTAGATTCCTGTGGGTCCTCATTGAAGTACAGCACCTAGAGTCTTGATACAAGTGCACATGCTGAAGAAATAGGAGAGAACTGTATCTGAGTATGTCTTCGTGTTTGCCCGTGATTGCACAGCATCCTGGCTAGTGGTTTCACCAACTGCAAATGACAGAAACTTCTTTTTCTCTCCTAGGTGATCCCAAAACCTGGCAAAACAAGTGTCTTCCTGGAGATCCAAATTACCTTGTTGGAGCAAACTGTGTTTCTGTCCTGATTGACCACTTTTAATTCTTAAAATATAGGAACTTGATTAAATAATGTGAAACTGGGTTAAACTTACTAAATCTAAATGGAAACACTCTATCAAGTATTATACTTTTCTTAGAATTGATACTGCAGTTTTGTTAGTATTAAGCATTTTATTTGAACAGATGAAGATTAGTGAGCACGCACCTGCGCTGCGGTCCGACAACATGCTGCACTCTGCGTGTTTGTGGAGGGAAAGCCAGCGGCGCTGGCCGCATGGTCAGAGATGGTTTGCTTTGTAATGATTTTTGTACTTTTTTATGGTCACTGCTTACTTCATCTACTGATTTCCGTTAAAATACCAGCCAGTAAATGGGGTGCATTTGAGTTCTATTCTTTCCAAAGTACACTGTTTCAAATTTTATTATGGCCCTGGCCTGGCATACACATTTTATTTTATTATGCATGAGGTAATGTGCACACATTTAAAAAATGTACTGGACCATATAAACCAGTGTAGTGAATTTAACAGAAATGTACAGCAAGGGGAATTTATAGCTTTTGGGGGGTGGGGGGTAGGGAGTCAAGTGAAGACAATTACTTACTGTATATGAAAACACATTTTTTTAGGGAAGGACACCAAAGCATGTGAGACTGGTTCTGTGGCCTCATCGGATCTATAAATTAACCATATCACCACAGACAAACTAACCAGCAGGAATGCCTTACCCTCATGTTTTTAATTCTTAGATCATTCTTTCCGTGTATTACTAAGTTTTTATGGCTTTTGTGCGCATCTAGATACTGTATCATGAAAAAGATTGAGTAAATTGTGGATTTGGTGGTTTCAGAAATGTATAATCACCCAGAAGAAAATAATGGTGTGATTTGGGGATTTTTTTTTTTCCCCTCCGAGGGGCAGTGGTGGTTTTCTGTTCTTTTGGCTATGCATTTAAAAATTTTGACGTTTTAAGGATGCTTGTACATAATGCGTGCATACCACTTTTGTTCCTTGTTTGTAAATTAACTTTTATAAACTTTACCTTTTTTATACATAAACAAAACTGAGTTTCTTAAGGCTACCTTTGTATTTCTCTCCTGTACCTCTCGAGCCTTGAACTTTGACCTCTGCAGCAATAAAGCAGCATTTCTATGACACATACAAGGTCATTTTTTTAAGAAAAAGAATGCACAGAGTTGTTACATTTTTAAGTGCTGCATTTAAAAGATACAGTTACTCAGAATTCTCTAGTTTGATTAAATTCTTGCAAAGTACCCTGACTGTAATTTGTGATACCATGCTGTGCCCGAAAGTGTATTTTTTTACTAATAGACAATTTATTATGGCACATCAGCACGATTTCTGTTTAGATAATACACCACTACATTCTGTTAATCAATCATTAGGTGTGACTGAATTTCTTTTGCAGTTATTAAAAAATCTCAAATTTCTAAATCTGCAGAATAAAACTTTTTAAAATAAAGTGCTGGTTTGGTCTGTTTGCCCACTATTTCTAGCTTCATGCAGCTTTATAATCCTGTTTAAAATCCCACACACTGGCGCTCATCACTTAGTCCCTTCTGCCTTGGACTGGTGGGGTGTCTGCAGTGTGTCCCCGCGGCCAGTGCGCTGTGATGGATGAGCAGCACCGGTCATGGGAACCTTGAGACACAGCAAGAGGAGGAGGCCGGCTGTAGAATTCTCGGCGGCATTCCCGCTGCATCATAAATATCCATATAGTGAGGTGTGAACTCGTATTCCTTGGGACCAGTTTGTACATAGTTTTGTTTCCTATTTCCTGCTTTCGTCCAAAAACATAACATGGGTGTTTTCTTGTGTTGTTACATTTGGGGGTAGAAAATGATTTTTAATGGCTATAAATGTTCTATTGTGATTGCCATATTTATTTTACCGCCACCGTAACAACATTTAGGTTGTTGCTAGAAAGCGAATAGCTATGTAGATCCAATCTCGTTTGCTTCCTCTTTTTTGTCATGGTTAAAATGTCTGTACAGGAAAAGTATCCATTTTAGTGTATAGTTCTCCAGATTTTTTTTTTTTTAAGATTTTATTTATTTATTTGACAGAGATCACAAGTAGGCAGAGAGGCAGGCAGAGAGAGAGGGAGAAGCAGGCTCCCTGGTGAGCAGAGAGCCCGATGTGGGGCTCGATCCCAGGACCCTGGGATCATGACCCGAGCCAAAGGCAGAGGCTTTAACCCACTGAGCCATCCAGGCGCCCCTCCAGATTTTTTTTTTTAAGATTTTTTAAAAATTTATTTAGTTGACAGAGACAGCAAGAGGGAACACAAGCGGGGGAGTGGGAGAGGGAGAACCAGGCTTACCACTGAACAGGGAGCCTGATGTGGGGCTCGATCCCAGGACCCCAAGATCATGACCTGAGCTGGAGACAGATGCCCAGTGACTGAGCCACCCAGGCGCCCCGTTCTCCAGATTTGACAGACATACGTAGTTTTATAACCATTACTATTAATACATAAGCAGTTTCATCTTCCCCCCGAAAGTTCATTGTTCCCCTCCCCACACTTGTCCAGACACTAACAGACAATGATCTCTCTTCTATCCCTGTAGTTGCTCCTTGAGGATGCCGTGAGGGGATCCCGCAGTGCGCAGCCTTGAGTGTGCCCCCTTTCACTCAGTATAAAGCATTTGAGATTCATTTACGAAGCTGCAAGTATTAGTAGTTCTTCCTTACCACAGAGCAGTGTCCCACCTGCTCCGCTGAGTGAGCACGCCTCGGTCTCTCTCTCCAGCCCCAGGTGCACTTGGGAGTTGTTTCCAGGTTTGGAGATAATGAATAAAATACATGGAAATGCTACAAACGTTTGCATTAGGTTCTTGTGTGAACATCAATTCTTTCACTTGACTGAAGGCCCTAGGAGTGGGACCCCTGGCTCGTATTGAAGTATAGGTTGAACTTTCTAAAAAACTGCCAGCGCACCTGCTGGACTGCCATCCCGTCCTGCATCCTGCGGCCGCGTGGGAGCAGCCGGCAGCCCCCAGCCCTCACCAGCACTTGCCGTGCTCGGTAGTCTTGTGTCAGCCATTTTTTTTTTTTTTTTTTTTTAATTTACTTATTTGACGGACAGAGATCACAAGTAGGCAGAGAGGCAGACAGAGGGGGGGAAGCAGGCTCCCCGCCGAGCAGAGAGCCCGATACGGTGCTCAATCCCAGGACCCTAGGATCATGACCTGAGCTGAAGGCAGAGGCTTTAACCCACTGAGCCACCCAGGTGCCCCTTGTGTCAGCCATTCTAATGGGCTGCCTCCCTGATGACTCAGGATGCCGAGCGTCATTTCATTTACCTGCAAGGCATTCGTTGGTGAGGTATCTGTTCAGATCTTCATTTTTGCAAGTTGCATTGTTTCCTCACTGTTTCGAGAGTTCTTCATATAACCTGAATGCAGATTCGTTATCAGATGTGTGATTTGCGAGTACATTTTCTCAGTCTGTTTTCTTAATAGTGTCTTCTGAAGAGCCCAAGTTACTAATTTTGACAAGGTCAGTTCGTTTCTTTTATAGATCATGTTTTTTAGTGTCCTATATGAGAAATCTTGATTAAACCAAAGCACAATGATTTTTCTGTTTCAGAAGTGTTTTAGGTTTTATTTCTATGTCTGTGATCCATTTTGAGTTAATTTTATACATAGTGTGAGATACATGTTGTGTTCCATTTAGTCTGTCCCCTTATTTTTATTTTGTTGGCAGTTGGCACAGTGTTACCTTGGCTGTTCAGGTGCACTAGTGTGTTCTGTTAAGAATGTGTCCTTACTGTGAACACAGACCCCCGCACACAGGACTCAGCAAGACTGCCCGTGTCTGCATGTATCAGCGGAAGGAACATAATCTGTAAGTCTGTTGTGTGTTCCGACCTACCTGGCTTTTACTGCACTACATGAATCCCAGGCAAGGTTGATAGACCTGTGCTTTTCAGTGTTTATGGGAATAAGAGTGTTTTGTTCGCTCAGACCATCTTCCTGTAGCGCTGAGCGTGGACCGCTAAAATGACTCAGAGGGCCAAGTTCTGGGGTCAGAAGGCTGGTTTTGCCCTTTGCCATATGACTCACGTTCTCGTACTAGAACATCTCGTGAGGGTCTGTCCACAGGGGACTTGAGTCAGTTCCTCCTCCTTTTGACTTCGCTCATTTTCACTCAGTGCAGCACACAGCGGGCACCACACAGGTGGGGACCCAGGCAAGGGGATGGGGATGTGGCAGCAAATGCAGGCAAATGGGGGACAAGTGTTTGTCGTTTGCCTTGACTGGTGGTTTGAAAATCATTTGCTGGCTAAGAGGCTGGCTCCAGTTTCTGCAGAAATGACTGGGCACAGAGATGACCCAAGTCAGGTTCTTTAGCCAAGCTCCCCCAGATCGAGAGCTGGGGAAACCCGCTGTAATGTGCAGACTGACAGAACCACGTGGTCATCTCAACAAGTGTGGTCCCAGTAAAAGTAGGCTCAGTTAATGGCATTTTTAATTTCTCTGTGCTTTCCTTTCAAACCACTTGACAGTGAAGGGACTACCCAGGGGTAGCAAATCTGGTGCTTTCAGAATTCACAAAGAAGGTGTAGGTTAAACTTGTTCCAGTCCTGTCGTGTAGGAAACCATGGCTTTACAAATGGCCTACGCTAGAGCGTGTCTTGTCCAGGTCACCGTGAGCCCTCGGGTTGGCCGGAAGTTGGCACAGAAGGTGCTCGCTGGAGGAACGCATGCCGGGCAGGAGCCCTCCGTCTCCGCTCCCCCCTTGCAGGTCAGACTATTCCCAGTGAACTATTGCCAGTTGTCTTAGAAACCACATACCTCTGAAGATTAAAAATCGAGTTCTGTTAGCGCTGTGTTTTCCCTACTGGAAGGATGCCAGGCCCGGAATAGATAAGCTGGTTTTCACTTGGTGCTCCTGACCAGTGCAGGGAATGGACTGCGGAAGATGGCCCTGCGTCGTGCTGCCCTGCTCTGTGCCGTGTTGGGGGGTCATGCACACAGGGATGCGGAGGTCTTAATGCTGGTGTATTTGTGCTAAGCTTGAGGTCACAATTATTTAAGATTTTATTTGAGTGAGAGCGTAAGTGGGGGGGCTGGGGCAGAGGGAGAGGGAGAAGCAGACTCCCCACTGAACAGGGAGCCTGACACAGGACCCCAAGATGATGACCGGAGCTGAAGGCAGACCCTTAGCTGGCTGAGCCACCCAGGTACCCCACAGTTTTTTTTATTTTGAGGAAAAAAATGATCCACACACCGCTTTTTTGTTTTTGTCTTTGTTTTTACTAGAACCTGAGACATAAGGAAAATGTGAAAACAGACATGGAACCAATTTGCTAATGTCTAAATGTTGGGGAGAAAAGCACAGTATTCTCACTTGAAACTGTTCGGTGCTTAGCAACTGGTCTGTGGCCAAAACAAGCTTCAAATCAGAGAGCTCCGTTAGCTAGAACCTTGGCGTTAGGGCTTCTTGGAGGGGACTTTCAGGACATGCCAGTTCCCAGAGCATCGTAAGAATGTGTCCCTTCCATGTTGTATGGGGACAGTTTGAAGGTGGGGGAAGCCAAGCAGAAGGCAAAGCTTGAGGCCTAAGGCAGCCCAGTCTTGGCGCCCACCAGGCAGAAATGGAGTCGTGAGAGGGGAGCCATCCGTAAGTTTTCAGAAATCCTTGAAGCCGAGTGATTTAGAGCAAAATTGACTTTCTTAGCAGACTGTTAGTTATTAGTGTAATGCAATAGTCCCGGGGTTTCATTGGGTTTCTCGAGAGAGAGCCAGAGAGGAGGATGGAGGTACAAATGGAGGCCCCCAGCGTGGAAGCACTGCCCCATGGAACTGGGGCCCATGGCTTCATGCCTCTTCCCCTATGTGACAAGCTTTTCTTCTTCCCTTTGTTTTTGAATATTCAAGTAAACACAGTTGAGGTGTTCTGTCAGGCTTCAGGGACCCGTCCCCCAATTGTAGCAAGTGTTAACACTCCCATCTGTGACAACCTGTAACATGGGGAATCTTCTGAGTACGTGTCCGGGATGCTGGTCCTTTCTCCTCCCAGAGGTCAGCCTGCCTTGCCGGCTTGTGTGCAGATACTGGGGACAGAGGGCAGTCCTGAGAGCAAATGGAAACCAACCAGTTCAGACCAGCCTTCCTCATAAGCCGGCCTCAAGCCCCAGAAACATGCAGCGCCCCTCAAAGAGTTTTGATGACTGTCTCCCACAAGAAGCGAGATCAGAAGGTCAAGGCCTTCTCCCTCAGGGCCAGAAGTTGACAGAGCATTGCTGGGAATGTTCTGCCGGTCTGGGGCAAGCAGGGTTAATGAAGGCATGTGGCCATTATCTTGAAAATTGAGCCACCCACTTCCGTGCAGCGACCACCCCCCAGATGGCACTTAGCTCCTCTTTCAAGTGCACTCCTGTTTCTTACACACAAATTTCTTCTAACTCATCGATTAGAATTTGGAGGAAGCACAAACTGCCTTGTGCCCCAGAGAGAAGTCGCGGATCCCCGGGAACGTGCTAGCTAGCATCAGTAACAGTAGTTACAGAAGGTTCCAGCTCTTTGGCTTCTTTACCTTCAAAGAAATCATCCAGTGGGCGAGGATGCCATTCTCACAGTGCCCTGGCACCCCCTCTTGGTCCTGGCCCTCAGCCGGACACCCTCCTCCCCTCTCTTGCTCTTAGTGACCTTTGTCACCCCTGAATATGCCACACTCTCAGCCAAGCCGGGAGAAAGCCTCCCACATTGTCCTCCCTGCTCTTTTCCCAACAGTCCTCCCCGCCTGGGACTCCCCCCAGTAACTGTTCAGCTGAGCGGGCCACTTGCTGCCACAGTGGCTCTATCCTGACACATACCCTGATTGGCCCAAACTGGAGCTTCCCCACACGTCCCGCCCTGGGGAATGGCCTGGGACACCGCTGAGAACCAGTACAGCACAGAAGGGCATGCGTGACATGTGCCCTGTCAACAAATGGCAACGCACTAGTCACAACCCCTCTGGGTGAAACCTATCTGCCAGTTCCACCCCACGTTTGGGTCTTATCAAGGGCAGGTGGGAATATGAGCGCCCATTTCCCGGTGACCCTTGGCCGCACTGAAGCTCTTAACTTGCGGAAATTGACAGATGAGTATCAGCGGCTCACCCAGCTGACAGCCACTCCTGCCGGCCTGCCGAGGGGAAGGACTCCAGTGCGTGTGGCTCCCTGCCCTGCAAAAACAGCCTGCATCGATTAGGGCTGATGACATTGGGAAGGATCTGCAGCATCGGTGTGCACAGGGGACACGAAATCACATTCTAGCTCTACCGCAGTATTTGGGGGAAAGTCACGCAGGACCAGCCTGCCTTTGTGAAAGTGACCGCGTGTTAAATTTAGGCACCACTGGGTCCACAGACCGCAGGAGGTGCTAATTCCAGTGGTAGTGATGACAGAAGGGGCTGGGCCGTCTGCCACGTTAAGAGAGGACAGTATAACAGATCTGCGCACGCTCAGCCTTTGCACAGTTTAGAGCCTGGTTGGTTTTCGCTTTCAAGGGCAAGAAGCGACTTACAAGTTCCTAGAGCCAGAGAGAGCTGTCGGGTTGCAAACGGGCAGCCGCATTTCCTGTCTGCCTTTGCTCTGATGTGAGCAACTGGGATCTGCGGGAATGTTTCTTTCCTCCTGCTGGATCTGTGTCCCTGGATCTGTGACTAGATCACAGGCTGAAGGCCAGCTTCCTTGTTCGTGGGTGTTACTGGCAACCTATTTCAGCAAACAGTTCTGCTTCCAGAAGGCAATGAAACGTCCCCTCCAATGCATAACTGATTGGGCAAGCATTCTGCCTACCTAGCTGATATTCATGTGTGCAGAACTCTTCTATTTGCAGGGGCGCGGCCCACCTTCCTATTTTCTCCGTCGCGTATGTTCGAGAGCAGAAGGCTGCAGGAAAGATCATGCTGCCGCCCTGGGCAGACGGTCAACCAGCACGTGCACCGGGCCGGAGGGCCTGGTCCCGCCAGCTCGGCGGAGGCCACGGCCGTTTTTCCCTGGCGGCGAGGCTGCTGCTTTCCACGTGATGACTTTAGCCTCCTAGATGAGCTTTTCCGCAAACATTATAATTCTTGTCAACTTACTGCAATTTGAATTTCATGGCAGTTCTACATTTTATGCTAAAATTACTCATTTTCCCCCATTGCGGCAGGATGATGAATACGGTACAGATGGCACCCGCTCCTGTTCTCATGAGCCTTGCAATTAGGAAGAAAACGATAAAAACCCCAGACTTATTACCTACTGAACAATTTCCAAGTTTGAAATGCACTGGAAAGAAAAAGGTGTCACCAACCGCTCTGCGGAGGGAACAGGGCCCCGTGAGGACAGAGTCCCTTCCTGGCCAGGCAGGGCCTCTGCCCTTCCGCATCGGGTGTGGGCCTCTCTTCCTCCACCTCTTCTTTCTCCTTTCTTCTTTCCTCTTCCTCCTCCCCCTCCTCGGCGCCCCCCCCCCCACACCGCTTCCTCCCCTTCCTTCTCTTCTGCCTTCTCTACATCCCAGGCAAACATCCCGGGTACTCAGGGCAAGGGAGTTGGGTTTAACTCACACTGCGGAACCATGGGTGGGGGCCACGGTGAGTGACACGTGGCCCCCGCTCTTTCAGGGAGAGGGGAGCCGCGTCCACAAACGCGGCCAGTCTCCTGCTTGCACAACCACCACCAACCCGGAAGCCACAGCACCCCACGCCAAGGCGCTGCTCTTTCCGGCCTGCCCTCCCCATTCCGCATTCCGCAGGAGCCAGAGCATTTTTCTACATCGCAACCCCAGCTTGCAGCCCTTCAACCTTCCTCCTCGTCCGTGTCCACTGTCTGAGTCTCCCCCCATTGGTGTCCCACTGCCAGGCTTGTCTCTGCTTTCCCCTGGCCGTACCCCGGCTCACCGGCAGGAAGTTAACCATCATTTTGAAAGTGAGGACTTCATCTCTAGTCTCACGTTGTCTTTCAGATTTTCTTTTTTTAATTGAAATACGGTTGACATACAGTATTATATTGGTTTCGGGTGTACATTCAGGACGGTGGTTCCCCTCCTCTCCGAGGACCACTGAGCAGGAGACCTTGAATTTAAAACTTCCAAGTCCTTTGGACCCAGCAATTCTGCTGCTAAAAATTTATCTCACAGGAAAAAACCAAGGCAGGTCTACAAGGACGTTGGCTGTGGTGCTCTTTGTCATGGAGAGAAAGCCAGAAATGATCCACTCTGTGATTATGGAATAAGAGACAAAGGGCTGGAAACCGAGCCTGGCTGTGATATGGTCACAGCAAACCGCGCAGTTGAACGCATGGGGACAAGGAGGGGCTGTGGGAGCTGGCGGGTAGGTGCAGACAGAGGAACAATGAGCCAGAGGCACAGCACTACTCGGCCGGGTTCCCGGGTGAACCCGCCTCCTCCATGCACCCCGGAACCTTTCCAGGAGGCTTTGCCTCTCTTCACCTCCACCTCCCCATCTCTAGGACAGGACTGGTGACCACATGGGCTACGGGCTAGCTGCGTCCTCCCCAAATTTATATCATGCCCTCACCCCCACGGGGCTGGAGGTGGGTTTTGGGGAGGTGATTAGGGACAGAGGAGGTCATGAGGAGTGGGACCCCCCATGATGGGATTGGTGGCCTCACAGGACAGACACAGTAATGCTTGTGTTTAGGCTCTCCCGAGCTCTCCCCGCTCCGATCCCCCACGTGCTGACATCAAGGAAGGGTCACATGAGCACTGGGAAAACGTGGCTGTCAGCAGCCCAAAGGGAGTCCCCACCAGCACCCAGCTCTGCAGCTACCTTGAGGACCCCAGCCTGCAGAGCTGTGGGAGAATACATCTCTCTTGGTTAAGTCCACAGCCTGTGGCACTGTGCTGTGCCCACCGAGCTGAGACGAGCCGGTAGGACCACTACCGCTGGGTTGTTTTTGTTTTTTGTTTTAAGATTTTATTTATTTATTTGAGAGAGAGTGCGAGTGAGCAAGAGAGAGAGCACAAGCCACAATGTAGGGAGAGGGAGAAGCCAACTCCCCGCCAAGCAGGGAGCCGACATGGGACTCGATCCCAGGACCCTGGGATCATGACCTGAGCTGAAGGCAGACCCTTAACCAACTGAGCTCCCCCAGGTGTCCCAAGGATCACTACTGTTTAAATGAGTAAATCCACAGAAAGCACGCAGTCCATCTTCAGCAAATACTATCGTTACCGTAGATTCGTTGTTTTGTTTGACAAGAAAATGTAGTATCTTCATTTCTTTACAACTGATCTGATCTTTTTTTTTTTTTTTTTTTTTTCCTGGTGCAAAAACATAAAACATTCAGTTTACCCTCCTCGAGTCCAGATGGTTAAATGGCCATATCTATCTGGGACGCATCCCTTTGCACACAGGAAACATTCTCGAGGAAGAGATGTCAAACCATTACCAGAACTCATCTCTGCCGCTGGAGGGGAGGCCGCTATTATGGGGCTGTTAATAAGGGCCTGTGCGTTTTACATTTTTCCCTAACAAGGAGGGTTTATTTTTGTAATTGGGAAGGATAAGAATAGAAAGGGCCTCGGGGAGACACCTGGCTGTCTTAGTTGGGCTATTGTGACAAAGTATATAGACTGGGGGGCTTTAAGCCACAGAAATGGATCGCTCGCAGCTCCAGAGGCTGGGAGTCCAAGACCAGGGCGCCGGTAGGAGATCCTGCTTCCTCGCAGAGGGACCCATCTCCTCCCTGTGTCCTCACGTGGCGGAGGGCTGAGAGGGCTCTCTGGGGCCTCTGGTAAAGACCCAAATCCTATCCATGAGGGCTCCACCCTCATGCCCTCATCACCTCCCCCGAGCGCCACCTCCTCGTTCCATCTGGGTGGGGGTGATGAGCTTCTGCATATGAACTTAGGGGGACACATACGTGCAGTCCGTGACCCTGATTTCCACCCAATGACCTCATTTCCCTATTAGCGGTCATGCCTCTTGGGGACCCCGTGTCTGCTGACCTGTCTTGCGGTAACCCCACAAATGGGCCTCAGGCCCCCCAGCAGCTGGCGGCACCCCTAGGTCGTGTGGAGAGATCATTCAAGCCCCCAAGTGCCCAAGAAAGAGATTTTTCCCTGGGCAAAACCTGTCACGTTGACGTTATCCCCAGAAATTCTTGAAGCAAGCCTGCAATTCACCTGCTCTGGTTTTCAGGCTTCAGGGAGTTCAACATGGGGTGTCCCCTTACTGGGAGAGGAGGCTCCCCGCGCCTGGGGCACACCACAGCCTGGCCTTTGGTGAGTGGGACTTCCCGTCTTCACTATGTCACCAAAGAAGACAGGATGTAGGAACTCACCCTTTTTAGGAAAAAGGGTTTTTTTTTTCCTTCCTGTGTAACAGCCAGTTACAAAACAGTAAGTTCAATGTTGAGAGGGAGAAATGTATTTCCTCACAATTAAAAATGATTCTTTTGTTTGCTGAACACCTCTAGCTAGCGTCCCAAGTGACTGGTGAAAGCTGGCTTTTAGCCGTAAAGGAGAAACTCCAGGTTTCTTATTCCCCGTTTTTCCTTCTAAAAAGAGCAAACTTGGAAGTTCTTTTTTTTTTTTTTTTTTTTAATATTTTACTTATTTAACACAGAGAGATCACAAGTAGGCAGAGATGCAGGCAGAGAGAGAGGAAGGGAAGCAGGCTCCCTGCTGAGCTGAGCAGAGAGTCCGATAAGGGGCTCGATCCCAGGACCCTGAGATCATGACCTGAGCCGAAGGCAGAGGCTTAACCCACTGAGCCACCCAGATGCCCAAGCTTGGAAGTTTTGTTCTCACACCACAACCAGGCTTGTAGGTTTCCTTAGCTCTCACCCTTCTTCCTCCCCGTTTCTCCTCCCCTCTCCTGACCCCTTCCCCTCAGTTTTCCCCCTCCCCCTTTCCCCTTTGTCTCCCCCCCTCTCCTTTCTCCTCCTGGTCCCTCCCCCTGTACCCCTTCTCCCACCTGCACTCCTCCCCTCCCCCTTCACCTCCTGTAAGAGCTCCTCCCTCGGAACAGCCCAGGACAGGGCCAGGGCCAGCACTTTCTGGACCGAATTCCCAGGGGCCATCACTTCAGGCCCTCTGCAACGCGTCTGCAGCCTGAATCACCCCTCCCCTTTGTCCCCCTCTTCCCCTGCCACCCTCCCCGCCTCCTGAATTTCACCTGAATTTCGCCTCCATGAAGCCGCCTCCCCATGATCCATCACTCAGCTCCAATACTATAGAACTTGGCTTCTGGGGCAGAATGTCTCAATTTTTAACACCAGAATGAAGGGGCAGGACTTGTCCCCACACAAACGGTTCGGTCACCAGGCCTTTGATATTTTCCGTGTGCGCGATGATCTTCACCTGTCTGAGAAAGACGCGGACCACTTACTATTTGCTGAACTGAAAAACCCTCTTCTAGGGGAAGAGCCTACTGGGCACCCCACTTTGGAGGGCCATCTGGCAAGATCTGTCAAATTACAAAGCTCATGAGGCACCCTCTGTGGCTCCCTCTGGGACCTGGTCACACGCACAGCCTGGGGGGCTGTGACAGCCAGGAGCCCTCCGCCGGCCACATGGGATGGAAAAGTCTCTCCACCACGGCTGCGTCCGCATCGGAGCCAGGCTCAGAGCCGTCCACAGAGCCACCCAACACCTGCTGCCGCGGCAGGACACGCGGGGACAAAGGAGGGGGAAGGAAGGTGGAGCTCCTGGGGACAGAACCCACTGGCCTTAGTGGAACGGAGCAGAGGTGGGGGTGCGCAGGTATCTGTAGGGGGGCTGGTGGGAAAGGGGCCACCAGACAGACCCTCGGAAGGGTGCAGGGAGGGGACGCTGAGGACACACTGAGAAGGGGGAGTAGTCAAGGGCTCCTGGGCCATGTGTGGTGCAAGCCTTGGGGTGATAGGGCTGGAGACCCCGAGACACACTTCCGGCCAGCAGAGAAGGGCCTGGGGGAGAAGGAGGGGATGCTGGAGCGGAGGGAACTGAATGCCCAGGCAGGGTGCAGATGAGAGTTCGAGCAACCTGTAGGCCAAGAGTGTCACCTCGCTGGGTTGAGTGAACCCAGAGCAGGCCGAGGAAGTGCCTCCAACTGCTGAAGGGCCGTGTGGGAGGAGGAAGAGGAGCACAGAGAGGGCGAGAGCCATGGAGGCGGCTTTAGAGCAGGGGACGGAGTGGGGGGGGGGGCTTGGCCTCAGATCTGGCCGGATGGAGGCCATCACGGGGGGCTCTGAGGGGCAGGGAGGGGGCAGGAGGTGCAGGGAAGGGAAGCAGACCCCGTGAAAGGGACCCCCTCCCCCTCCCCCTCCCCCTCCCACACCTCCTGGCCTGCCTCCTGTTTCTCACTTGAAAGATTTCCATGTCTCTGTGCTGAGAGGAAACACCGTCCCCTCTTTGATTCTTCCTTCCCCTCCTCAAAACTCTTAATCCCTCAGCGCAGTTTATCTCATAGGGACTTAGAAAAAAGAAAAATCTGATTAAAACTCTGCTCAAGCCCGGGGTTCCTGGGTGGCTCAGTCAGTTAAGGGACCGACTCTTGATTTTGGCTCAGGTTGTGATCTCAGGGCCGTGAGATCGAGCCTCCCATCGGGCTCCATGCTCAGTGGGAGCCGACTTGAGGTTCTTTCTTCCTCTCCCTCTGCCCCTCCCCCTGCTTGGGTATGCTCGCGCTCTCTCTCTCTCACGTAAATAAGTAAATCTTAAAACAACAACAAAACTCTGCTCAGGCCAGCCAGGAGGACAGGGGAGCTTTGCTGACTCAGGGGTGGGGGCGGGTGGGTGAGGAGGGGGATTGCCTGTGTCCCAGGCTCGCTAGCACTGGTTTCTCCTACAGTCTCTGTGCCTTTTAGCGACCCCCAGGCAGCTTACGGCCCAGAGCACCACCTCTGAGGGCCAGGGAGGGTCTCACTGAGGCAGCGAGGCCAGCAGGAACCCATGACACTCTTTACCCTTTCCTAGGGGACCCTCCTGCCTGGCCCGCAGGGGAGTGGGGCAAGCGGCCATGCATACTGGCTTTTCCAGATTCCATTAGAGCCAACAGTCGCAACCAGAATTCTCTGAACACACACAGCAACTGGACCAGGGTCCCCATGTCCCAGAAAATGGGACACACCTGCAGATCATCCCATCCCAAGCTCAGCCTGTGAAGAGCAGGTGTGCGTTTAATGGTAAGCCTTCAGGAAATGGCACCCGTGGGCCCTGTGTAGTAACTTCCGATCAATCTCAGTGTCCCAAGAGCCAGAAAAACTCCAGTCATTCTGTATAACTGGAATTTCCCGTATTTCATTTGATTTTTAAGAGGGGGAAAAAAAACAATGTAGCAGTGTTTTTCTTAAAATTTTATCTGGAAATCTTTGCACCTTGTGGGGTGATCAAGGACCCCTTTGGAAGGCTTATGACCGACTTTCCTCAGAAAAGCAGGACTTGAACAGAAAAACGTGAGCATGCCACTGTGGGTCTGCGCAGACCCTGTGTGGGGAGGTCGCCTCCCCACCTCAGGAAGCCCCGGGGGGCGGGCTGTGTCCACTGCCAAAGGTGATGCCACTGTGGGGGACACTCAGGGAAGAGGGGACTCCTCTGGGACACCAAGTGTTGCCTTTGAAGGGGACCATGGCCTCATGGTCTCTGAAGCTGGGACGCTCTTGGCATCATCTGTGCAAACAGAGAGCCCATGAGGACCCCACCGGGAGCCAGGGGACTCGTATATGGAGCCAATTTTTATGTTAAAAGGTGTATCTTTCTACCAGGTGAAAAATGAACTGTTGAAACAGCAAATGGAACAAAAGCTGCCTTACTGATAAACGGTGGACAGCTTACAGCTGCGCCTTCTGCGGGCAGGAGGCCCTGGGCTGCTGAGTGTCCTCTGGGCCCGGGGGACAGAGGCCCTTGCCTCGCAGACCCCTTCGCCGGGCCCCTGGCAATTCTGAGCCATCATTTTGTATTCTTTTTCTTAGAAAGTGCTCTCTAGTCCCAGAACCTCTGAGACCCGCAAAGCCTCTGGGGAGAGTAGTGGTTTAGTTCAGCAACTTCCTAAAGCCGTAGTGGTGTGGGCCCCGGGGATATGCGGCCTCGAAGGGCCGGCCCGTGTCCTTTGGTCCCTGGAGACCCGAATCTTCTGGTGCCTTGACTCAGTTTGTCGTCCCCCAACAAACTGGTGGCTGGAAATGGACGCTGCAACCCCCGTTCCCTGCCCCCCACTCCAGGGCCGATGGGCAAGTCTGGCTCTGGGTCCCCAGTGCTGTGACTCAGCACCCTTTCCCTGTCCCCTGTGTCCCCTCCCCCCTGCCTGTCAACCCCAGGGTGGTCTTCTCCCCGCAGCCCCCAGCTCCCAGCCCCCACTGTCGTTCAGTCTGGAAGGTGAATTTGACAGGCTGCATTTAACCCAGATTAAAATTGCTGCAAAATAAGATATTCAGAATCTGCGTGTCACTCAAGTTTGTGGCAAATAAGAGATGCAATCAACTCCTTTATCCTGACAGCAGAGCTGACGTGGCTTTGCAGTGAGTGGCACCTGGAAGCTGTGACTGGTGGCGACAGCAGGCGGTGAGCCCTGGGATGCCCCGGAGTGTCACCCGGGAGCCCAGCCACGGTGTCTGTGGATCACACAGCCCAGAGGCCAGCTCCTTACCTCTGCGGGCTGCCCTTCCAATAGGCAGCGGTTGCTTCCCTGCCTTCAGCCCTGGGGGAGAGGGGCGCAGGGTGCGGGTCACAGTGATCAGCTCCTTGTGACAAGTTAGACGCACATGGGGAAGGGCCCCGATCTCTGCCCTCCGAGGCAGGGAGACTCTAGAAGACCCTGAACGGGCAGGTCCTGCCCCTACACTACCGCCTGCCCCAGCAGGGCAGTGAGCGCTCATCGTCCCCTGGTGGGGGGGCCGGGGGCTGGGCGCTGGGGAGCAGGGCCAGCTTTGCCTCTGGGCCCGCCTGGCAAGGAGGAGCAAGTCCTCAAGAAGCAAGTTTTCCTCCCGAAGTAGCTCTAGCGAAAAGCGCCCTTGAGCCTCAACGCCTGCTTGTTTGAAGGCACCTTGGCTCCGCTTCAGGCCCCAGTGGAAAAGCAGTGGGTGGCCCCTGCAGGGGTGCGGCTGGGGGTTGAGCATGGGTGTGGGTGACAGCAAAACCAGTGTGCACGTCTGTGTGTAAGTGGGAATGGGTGGGGCACCTCGGCGGCTCGGTTGGGTGACTGCCTTCGGCTCAGGTCGTGATCCCGGAGTCCTGGGATCGAGGCCCGCATCGGGCTCCCTGCTCCATGGGGAGTCTGCTTCTCCCTCTTCCTCTCCCCTGCTCCTGCTCTCTCTCTGTCTCAAATAGATAAAATCTTTTTTAAAAAGTGTGATTCAGTGAGTGTGTATACATGTAAACTATGAGCGAACACAGGAATGCGTGTAAGAGAGTTTGTGTGAGCTACGTGCGTGGTGTAGGAGAGGAAGTATGTGTGTGTGAGTGTGTGCAGTGTGTGCCTGCGACAGAAAGGATATGAATTGTATGTGTAAGAGAAAGTGTGCATATGTGTGTGAGAGCGTGTATATGTGTGAGGATGTGTGTGTGTGTTGGGGGGGACGGTTTCATTAACCGGGGGGCGGGGAGCCGGACCCCCAGGCGGGTTCTCCAGGCCGGAGGGAGGCGCGAGCACTCTTGGGCTCCCAGCGGCTGCCACCTTCACAGCCGCCCTGCAGGCCAAGCAGGCTGGCACCTGGCATCCTGCTTCCAGCGGCTCCAACCTGAAATCCCCCAAGTATGCCGGGCAATGGTTTTTTAAAGATTTATTTACTTATTTGAGAGAGAGAGGTGGAGGCAGAGGGAGAGAGAATCTCCAGAGGACCTTGTTCCGAGCGTGGTCCCTGACGTGGGGCTCGATCCCAGGACCCGAGATCACGACCTGAGCCTCAGGCAGATACTTCATGGACTGAGCCCCCCGGGAGCCGCCATTTTTTCATGTTTACAAAAAGTGTCTCCTGTGGGTTCTTGAAATAAATTCCTAGAAACTAAATTACTGGGTCAAAAATGTAACCATTTAAGAGTTCGGGTTCCTGGAAACATATAGAATAAAACGTGAGTGAAACAGGTACGCGACCCACTATGTGAACTTCTGCTGCTCCAGAAACCGCAAAGACATCCTATTTTCCCTGCACGGCAGGTCCAGAGACAGGGTCTCACCGTAAAGCCCAGTAGAACGGGCGCCTGGGTGGGTGGTCAGTCGGTGAAGGGTCCGACTCCTGATTTCAGCTCAGGTCATGATCTCAGGGTCGTGAGATCGAGACCCACGTGGGGCTCCGCACTGAGTGTGCAGAGATCTTCTCTCTCCTTCCCCTTCTGCCCCTCCCTCCCACCGCTCACACGTATGCTCTCTTTCTCTCAAAATAAGTAAGTAAGTAAGTAAAACAGAGTAGAAGAAGCAGGTTTGGAACTGAAAGGAAATCCCCTGATAACTGGGACAACACCAGCATATATGTGTGGGTGGGTTTTTATCTGCCCCAGCTTTTAGTTATTTATTATTTATTATTATTATTATTTATTATTTTTATTGATAATTAAAACTTTTTTCAAGGCTTCTTCTTGTCCCTTATTGATTAAGATAAAAAGTCACATACCCTAAGATTCACTAGTCAGTGCGTTTTCGTCTAATCACGGGAGTTGTGCGACCTTTACCACTATCTGATTCCAGAACGTTTTCTTCCCCCTCAAAAGAAACCTACACCTGTTAGCCGTTGCTCCCCATTCCCCTCCTTGCCCAGCCCCTTGGCAACCACTGATGCATTTTCCAACCCCGGTGCTGCCTCTCCTAGAGATTTGCTGTGAATGGGATCATACGCTCTGTGGTCCTTTGGGTCTGGCCTTTCTCACCTGGCGTGGGCTTCTCCGGGTCCCTCCGTGTGGAAGTGTGAGTCAGTATTTCCCTCCTGTTCGCTGCCTCATAGCCTTCTGTGGGTGCCTATGCCCCACGTTGCTTTTCCACTCATCATTTGCTGGGCATGTAAGTCGTTTCCACTTTTATTACGAAGTAGGACTACTATGAACATTCATGTACAAATTTCTGTGGAGACGTATGTTTTCATCTCTCTTCGGTCTCTACCTAGATGTGAAATTGCTGGCTCAGGTGGTAATTCTATGCTTCATTTTTTGAGTAACTGCTAAACTGTTTTCCAAAGTGGCCGAAAAGTTTTGGTTCTCTTTTTTTGTTTATTTTTACCGTAACTCTGTATGGTTGCTAGGTTTCTTTGGCTCTTTTTCTGGATTATTGATGTTGCATTTTCCTGGCCGGGCAGGAGGGGATGGTAGAATAGAGATGGGCCAGGGGACTGGGGGTGGGGGGTCGACCTGATTTTGCAGAGCAACTGCTCCCTCTTCTGTTGTCAGAGTCAAGGGCGCTTTCTTTCATCAGGGACGCCATCTTCTGCCATATTTAGGGATGGTGCCATCTTGCTGGGGCTGGGCTCTGACTTTTAGCTAATTTCTTCTCTCTCTGCCTCTTAGGTGTGCTGTGGACGTGAGCAATGGGTGGTTTGGTGTTCTCTCCTTGCTTATCTGTACAATTTTTAGGAACATGAGTGGAGAGAGTCTAATTTCAACAGCTGCCATCATCCTTTGGGATAGCCAAATGCATATTTTTGCATAGTGGAAAATGGCATAGGAAAAAAGCAGACAGAGAGATGATAGAGTAGATCAGGACTCTGCACAGACAGGAGGTAGTTTTGAGTTAAATTGTGTCCCTTAAAAAGACGTGTTGGCATCCTCACCCCCAGTTAGTGGAGGGGTAGATGGGACTTTATTTGGAGGTAAGGTCTGTGTAGATGTAATCAAGTTAAGATAAGGTCATTACTGAATTAGGGGAGCTCTAACCCAACATGACTGGTGTCCTTATAAGAAGAGGGGATGACACACAGGTATAGATGGGGAACTCCAGGTGACAGTGCAGGCAGAGCCTGGGGGACCCACCTCTAAGCCAAGGGACATGAAGGATTTTCGGGAACCCCCAGAAGCTAAGGGAAAGTATAGAACAGATTATTCCCTGGAGCCTTGAGAGAGAGCATGGCCTGGCTTGACCCCTTGATTTTGGGCTTCTGGCTCTAGAACCGTGAGGGCATCCGTTTCTTGCACAGAGCCAGAGTTTTAAACCACCCAGCTTGCGGTTCCAGCAGTCCTAGCAAACTAATACAGGCATCGAGGAAGGCCACCGGAAGGGCTCCCATCCCAGGGAAGAGCTTTCCTGGGTGAGCGCAGAGTTAGGTACGAACGTTGGAAGATGGGATTTTTCCTGGCAGGCTCAAGAAGTCCAAAGGAGTGTGTGGTGAGACCTAACTAACCTTAACTGGGTTGGTTATTTCTCAGTAGACGCCTGAGTCAAAGTCATCACGGTGTACACAGTGAGTTTGCATGATGTAATATGTTAGTGATGTCACAATAGAGCTGGGGGAGGGGAGCGGCAAGGTGCAGGGAGGCTGGAGTCAGCACTTGCAGGGAACAGACGGGGGACCCCAGCACCTGGCCACCAGCTTGTATGGGCACCTTGAGGATTTCGGATCTGATTCTTAGGGTAGAATGCTGTTTTCAGCAGGGAACAGTACAATCTGATTCTCATGATGAAAACTGTCTAGCTTTTCTTTTTTCTTTTTTTTTTTTTTAAAGATTTTATTTATTTATTTGACAGACAGAGACCACAAGTAGGCAGAGAGGCAAGGCAGAGAGAGAGGAGGAAGCAGGCTCCCTGCTGAGCAGAGAGCCCGATATGGGACTCGATCCCAGGACCCTGGGATCATGACCCGAGCTGAAGGCAGAGGCTTTAACCCACTGAGCCACTCAGGTGCCCTAGCTTCTCTTTTTAAAAAATTTTCCAATATTTTATTTACTTATTTGAGAGAGAGAGAACGAGTGGTGAGGAGGGACAGAGGGAAAAAGGAAGAGAAGAAGCAGACTCCTCACTGAGCAGGAAGCTGATGCGGGGCTCGATTCCAGAACCCGGAGATGATGACTTGAGCCAAAGGCAGATACTTAACCATCTGATCCACCCGGGTGCTCTGGCTTGGCTTTTCTTCTTTTCTTTTTTTAAAGATTTATGCATTTTATTTTAAAGAGAGAAAGAGCATGAGTGGGAGGGGCAGAGGGAAAGGGAGAGAGAATCTGAGGCAGATTCTCTGCTGGGCGTGGAGCCCCACTTGTGGGGCTTGATCCCATCACAGTGGGATCACCCACCACTTGAGCCAAACCAACAGAGGGAGGCTCAACCGACTGAGCCACCCAGGTGCCCCACCCACCTCTTCTAGCTTTTCTGCGAAGAATAGCATTAATGAGACAAGAGTGGGAACAAGATGACCCGTGGAGGCCATGGAAACTGCCCAGGAAAGATGATGGGGGCGGGCAGGGCAGAGGCGGTGCGGGCATAACTGGAAAGTCTGCGTGTGCGTGGGATGTTGGGTGCACAAAAACCAGAGGAGTCAAACCTGGCTAACAGATTTTCCTCCTGGGCCCCTGACACACCCTGGGAGTCGGAGGAGGCCAGGGAAGAAGGTGAATGCAAATTCCGTTTTAGGCACGTGAAGTTTAAGAGGCTGATTAGACACCCAAGTGTATAAACAACTTCTGTTTTCTCTCGAAAGAGGATTTCAACACGTGCCCAGCATTTCCTAAACGCACACGCCCTGTACTTTTCATAATGCAAACGGGTCATCTCTGGAATATTCAGACATTCAAAACAGGTCCTCTAAAAACGCTTGGACATCATGTTAGTCAAAGGAGAGGAGGACGCTGGGGTCAGGCCTGGCTGCGTGGCGGGCGGCGTGCTGCCTGGGATGACAGATAGAAATGGGCCCAGCGCTCCTGCGGCGTGTGAGTGCACTTCTGCAAAGACCGTATGCCTTTCATGCCACGTTTTCTAGCACAACCCAGCTTCCTCCCAGGAGGAGGGAGTCGGAGGGGTGTAAGTGTTCCCCGGAGGGTCTGCATTATCCCCAGCAAGAAAGCAAGTGATGTTTCGTGCTCCCTCCCTGCAGCCCATGATCTGTGCCACCCCTTTGGAAAGAAACGTTTAATCTAGGGGGAGTACAGCGGTTGAGAGAGAGAGAGAGACCAGGAGAGCCGAGCACTGTTTGTATTTTAGCAGGATTGACAGTCTTCGGCAGCTGCTCTGTAAGAGGTATTTGAGGCATTAAAGCTGCTGTGTGTGTTTTACTATTGAACTAGGCTCAGCGTGTAGAGAATTCCGCATACGGAGTCCCCTGCACCAAAGCGAGGCACTAAGAGAGTGGGAGAGGCAGGAGAGAAAGAGCATGAGTGTCCCTGCAGAGGTCAGGGGCTGGGATCCAGTGTCCTGGGAAGGACGGGTGGTGATTCACCAGTGGGGCAAGGAGAATTCGGAATGGTGCGCTAGTGGTACATTCCCAACCGATGATTGCAACCCTCTCTTTGGAGGAGGAAGGGAGCATGAGAATCAAGGGCTTCAGAAAACCAAAGACTTGAAATCGTCATCACAGAAGGTGATATATAGAGAGAGGGCTGACTTGGGGACACACACAGATTGCCTGGTAGGCGGCACCCCTCCTCGCCCCACACGGAGGATATGCCTAGCTGGGATTTCTCGCTGGCCGTGCCCCACAGCATCCGCATGTAAGCGGGAGAGACAGAGATAAGTGTAAAAGGACAAAGGCTCAAGGGAGTTCCAAATGTTGGCAAGGAGACTACAAGACTGGTTGAGGGACTAGTGAGTGTGGGCTGTTCTAATCATTAAAATGCCCATATTTTAGTGAACTCTAAACACTAAGTCTTATAGCCTAGGGTGGGGCTGGGCCAGTGGGACGCTCACAGCACCCAGCCTGAGCACAGAGAAAGAACGCCAGATACCGTGCATGAGCGATTTTAGAAGGGTCCGACGGTCGTGCCCCAGGCATAACTTGCTCCAGCTGCAAGGGATGCTGGGAAATTGTAGCTGTAGGTACACCGGCAAAGGGGGAGACAGATTCAGCCATCAGCTTTAGTCCCAGCTGCAGGTGACAAGCTTGACCATGGAACCCAAATGCTACAAGGGGAGACAGGGGAGGGAGAAAGCCCCATGGGAGGTAGAAGAAGAAGAATCTCTTCCCACTGCAAAATAGTACTAGAAGGTTCAAAGACCGACCTCATTGTTGCTCAGGACTGCTCGGACACAGCAGCAGTGGGTTCCCCAGTCTGGTGCAGGGAAATCCAAGGAGATGCAGAGGCCATGAAGCAAACTTCAGCAGATGCAAAATAGAGGTAAAGTCATTGGCGCTATGGCCGCAGCTGCATCTATGAGGCACCCCCACCCCCACCCCCATCTATGAGGCAGAACCACCATGTGTTTATTAACACAGTTGTCCTTAGTCCCAGAGCAGACCGTGTCACCAAATTAAAAGCTCACAGCATAGGGGTGCTGGGGTGGCTCAGTCAGTCAAGCGTTCAACTCTTGATCTCAGGGTTGTGAATTCGAGCTCTGCACTGGACTCCATGCTAGGTGTGGAGCCTACTTGAAAATAAAAGTAAAAAAAAAAAAAAAACTCACCGCATTGAGAAAACATGGCACTTGACTTATAGCATAAATGAATTCACATTTAAGAACTCTTCAGATTTTAGTATACTTTTATGACATGCTTTATTATTGACATAAAGTCAAGTGACTTATGGCAAAATGTAAGGCTACACCCTCCATCCAGCACGGTTACTAAAAATGATTCTTAGAAATGACTCCCTCTCATTCCTTCTGTTTCCCTGCGAAGCACACTGAACATGCGCGTGACGGATGGAGACGTGAGGCTCGGAGCAGTAGGGACTCAGACCCAGAGCCCCGTGAGGGTTTCAGGGCTCTGCTGAGCTGGGCGTGGGGTCAGGGCAATGACTGAAGTGACTTGGGAGAGGCTTGATCTTGTGGATGGAGTGGGCAGCAGAGGGCAGGCAGAGAGAAATGTGCCTGCAGGCTGGGGTGGGGTGCCCCCATTGGGAGAAGTGATACTCCCCTCGGTCAGGCCAGGCAGCAGAACCTAAGCCAGTGAAAGTGGACCTGTCACAAATGTCACCAAGCCCGGACAACGCCATGAAGACGATGGCCCATGAATATCACTATGCTGGGACATATATTACCCTATTATAAAAAAAAATTGTTTTTATTTTGGGGAAAATCCTTACAAATCTAAGGATTTTTACAAAGCAGGCACAATAAGACAGCAGCGAAACCAAAACTCAGTTGTCTTTTCGACCCATCTACTGTGTCTTCCAGAAGTATTCCCGTGGTAACCCCAAGTAGGGTGGCTTTGTGAGCATTCAATCAGGTGTCTGTACTTCCTTAGGGAAATAGCGTCCTGATCTCTCAAGTAGATGTGGGCATGAAAAAAACTATGTTTTAGAGGTTAAGGAGTGTGTCACGGCTCACATTTGTATTCAGATGGACAAGAACACTGTTCTGGAATAACTTATTCCATGGGCAATACTTTTTACGCGCGTTTAATAATGGCGCGGAGAGGAACCATTAATAGTGAAAAGGAGACTGTAAGCCATTAATGGTTTTATGACTTCTGTGTATTACAGCCGCGGATACTTGTAAATTTGTGTGTGTGTGTATAGCTCATTAAATGTTCTACTGAATTGTAATATTCCACGTAGTATTATGTGGCCCTTGTTGTGTATATGCAGGTTTTAAAGTACAATCTCAGAGACAAATTAGGTCAGCTGAATTAAAACACAGGGAGGGCATCTGCATTCCATCACATAAAGTTTCCTCTTCTCAAAGGATATAATTCTCTGCATTCTTCCGAATGGAATTTTAATTTCCTTTCTCAATTAAAACACTAAAGAACATTTTTGGCCTTGTTTGCAATTTACTTTAAAAAAAGAATTCTGACAAATCAGCAAAAAAAAAGAAAGAAAGAAAGAAAAGGGAAGAATGTGACAGTTACAACCATACTCTTAATTCATCTAAATATCATTAATGTTTCAGAATAGTTTTAATAACTACATTCTAATGGCAAAGGTTGGAAATAAACATTAAAAACTTTTATACATGGGGCGCCTGGGTGGTTCGGTTGGCTAAGTGTCCAACTCTTGATTTCGGCTCAGGTCGTGACCTCAGGATTGTGAGATTGAACCCCCCACAACAGGCTCGCACTGGGCATGGAGCCTACTTAAGATTCTTTCCCTCTCCCTCTGCACCCCTCCCCTCAAAAAAAAAAAACAAAAAAACAAAAAAACGTTTACATGCAAGCATGTATTTGTACACTTTGTACTGTTTTTCAGCAAAAAACCTAAAGAAATACTGATTTGTTCATTACTTCAAATTTTGATTTAATTTTAAAGTAGGATTACACTCCGTAGTTCAAAACCCAAAAGGTATATATCTAAAAGGCATAAAACGGAATGCTCTTTACAGCATTATTTATAATACCTCGAAGCTGAAACAATCCAAATGTCCAAGAATAGCACATAGATAATGGTAGTGTGATATATTCGTGCAGTGGAGTATCATACGGCAATACAAATGAACAACTACTTACTCAGGCAGCAATGGGCATTTCCGCAAGCATCATGTGGAGGGAAAGAAGCCAGGCATAAAAGTATCTGGATGATTTGGTATGATTTTATTTCTGTGAAGTTCCAAAAGCAAAACTAACCTGTGGTGTTAGAAATATGATAGCGGTTGGGTCCTGGTATCAAGGTCATGTTCTCTCTCTCGCTCTCCTTCAAATAAGTAAATAAAATCTTTTAAAAAGATAGATGAATGAGAGTGGTTATTTTTGGGGAGGAGGGACAGGACAGTATTTGGAAAAAAGCTTCACTTCAGGGGTGCTAGGTTATTTCCTGCCCCGGGTGGTCGTTATCCTGCTATGTCATTAAAGGAAGAAGGGCTACTACTCCACGACTGAAAATGTGAATGCTACATTTATATATTTTACTGAATAGCTCCCCAAAGGAAAAAAATCACAGATGTCGCAGAAAAAGAGAGGCTTATTGTGGTTTTGCCAATTACAGATTGTAGCTTGCACTCTGAATTGGGCATGAGGCATCCGTATGGATGTACATGGTTGTGTGAAGCCCGTCTCAGTCTGTAGCTGACAGAGATTTCAGGTGAGCCTAACGGAGGTCGTTCAAACTCTTGGTTGGTCATCAGCTTTGCTAGTGTGCTGCTCAAAGTCTGCTTACTGGCTTGTGTATCAGAGACACTTATCAGCTTGGGCAGGTTAGAACAGCTTTCAGATATGCTAATTGCCAGGCAAGTGTTGTGATCATTGTAAAATTGTCCTTATTTTAGAATATATTTTAAATTATATATATTTTATAATATATATCATACCAATATATTTTACATTATAAAATTGTCCTTATTTTATAATATATAAATATAAATATATATATTTTTAAAATATTTATTTGACAGACAGAGATCACAAGTAGGCAGAAAGGCAGGCAGAGAGAGAGAAAGGAGGAAGCAGGCTCTCTGCCGAGCAGAGAACCCGCCACAGGACTTGATCCCAGGACCCCGAGATCATGACCTGAGCCGAAGGCAGAGGCCCCAACACACTGAGCCACGTGGGTGCCCCAATATAAATATATTTTTATGTAAAATATAAAATTTATATAAAATATAAGGTTCTCTCATATTAATACAGTTTTCTGAGATTTGACAGCACCCCTACTTGTGTAACCAATGATATTGCCACCCATGCAATGAAGATTCATGAATATCCCCTCACCCCTAAAAATCACCCCCACTTCTAATTCCCAGCTGTTGGCAAACCATGATTTGTTTTATTTCCCTTTAATTTCGCCTATTTCAGCAAGTCATCTGCCTTTTGAATCTGGCTTCTTGCATCCAGCATAAGACATCTGAGATTCATTCCTTTCGTGTGTACATCAGTAGTTCATTCCTTTTGATAGCTGAGTTGTATTCCATTGTATTAATGTACCACAATGTGGTTATCAACTCACCCTAGTTGATGGACAATTAGGATATTTCCAGTGTTTGGTGGTTATGAATAAAGCAGCTTTAATTATTTGTATACAGATTTTTGTATAAAGGTAAGTTTTCATTTCATTTGGGGGATACGTAGGAGTAAGACTGTTGCATCATTTAGTAAGTAAGTGTCTAACTTTACAAGAAACTGACAAACTCTTTTCCTAAGTGACCGCACCATTTTGTTTTCCCACCAGCAATACATGAGAGCAACTGTTGCTCTGATCCTCACTATGGGTATTGTCTGATTCTTTAAATTTAAGCCATTCTAAGAGGTGTGTAGTGGTGTCTCATTGTGGTTTTGTTTGATTTTCTCCAGTAACAAATAATGTTGAACATCTTTCCATTTTTTGTATTGATCCAAGTTTCTGTCTGCTATGAGTTCTTCTACCTTAAAAACTTCCTTAAAAACTATTTCATGTAATGTAGATCTGTTAGTAATGAATTCCTTCAGTTTTTGTCAGAGAAAGTCTATTTCTCTTTAATTTTTGCAAGATATTTTCATTGGTATAGCATTCAGAGGGTTCTGTTCTTTCTGCACTTTAAAAATGTTCCATTGTCTCTTGGCCTGCATAGTTTCTGATGACAATCTACTGTAATTCTTATTTTCCTCTTGTGTATTTTTTTCCTTCTGGCCTCCAAGATTCTTTCTCACTTTTTCACTCTCTCTCTCTCTCACTCTCTCTTTTTGAATTTGACTATTTGAATATGATGTGTTTAGGTGGATGGTTTGGAGTTAGGGCAGTATTTATCTTGATTAGTATTCACCAAACATCTTGAGTCTATGACTCATTTCTTTCATTATTTCTGTAAAAATCTCAGCCATTATCTCTTTAAATATTTTTTCTCTCCCTTTCTCACCCTCTTCTTCTTCTGAGATTCATATCCTACACTATTAGGCTGTTTGATATTGTCTCACAGCTTTTGGATTATCCTCTCTCTCTCTCTCTCTTTTTTTTTTCCCCTTGTTTGTGTTTTGGTTTGGGTAATTTCTGTTGACTTCTCTTCTAGTTGACTTATCCTTTCCTCTGTGGTGTCAAGTCTTAATGAGCCTATTCAGGCGTTCGTCATTAGTTTTGACCAAGTTTGCTTTATTCTGGCATTCCATTTGATTCTTCCTTATAGTTTATATTTCTTTGCTGAAATTCCTCATCTGTTCATGCATATTGTCAACTTTTCCATAAATCTTTAAGATATTAATTGTAGTCACTTAAAATTTCCTATCTGTACTCCCAATATCCAGTCATATCTAAATCTGCTTCTGTTCATTGCTCTATTTCTTGAAAAGAGTTTTCTCTTTCTTGCCTTTTTATATTGCAATTTTATATCTTGCCTTTTTATATCTTGCAATTTCTGGTTGAAAGCCAGACACAGTGTGTTGCTCAGTGAAGGCTGAAGTAAGTGGTATTTTGCACTGAAGTAGGAATGGGAACACCTTCTACTAGGCTTTTAGGGTGGGAAGTTAAGTCAATATAAGCAATAGTTTATCTAGGTTTGGGTTATCTTGTTGCTATGGTTACTTTTCAGTGCACCACAGGCTTCGAAATCATCTGGTTTTATCTTGTCCATAGATTGGGGATGAGTGCAGAGTTTTTCTCATGTTCCTATTATATTCTCAGCTTTACTCTTTTCTTATGATCCCATGCCTCAAAGAGAGAGGGCACATGTAAGAAGCTAAGGACAGCAAGAGGCACGAAGAATTGGGGCCATCATCACACTCTAACATAGGTGCCAATCTCTCAGAAATGTGTTTATTTGAATTGCTTTAGAATCTTCTTTATTTAGGATCATTTGATTTTTGATGAGATGGTAAGTATGCAGCAGCATTTTAGAACTTGTTTATAAATAATTTGACAACTGTACTGATTAGAAACAGAGCTAGAAACAGCATAACTAATATTTACAAAGTGCTCTTTCTTTTGCCAAACTCAAGCTGTGTGAAAAGATCCTATGGTAAGTGTTGTCACATTTTGGATAACCAGTTGGCTGTTCTTGAATTTTATGTAAGCAACTCTCATTTATCTGGTTTTAACAGGAGGTTCAGCCAGCGCACAGATATTGCCTTGGTCTGATAGTGTATAATCTAAAACAATTCTGTTAGGACCACTTCATTAAGAAAGTCCAGACTCATTTTCAAGCCTGTAGTGCACAGATTTATTTGCAATGATTACCATAATAACAGTTTTTTTATGCCTTCATAAACACACGAATCCCACCATCTCTAATTTCTCCAGATAGATTTGCATTTCATTGGAAGTGTCATGTGGGTGTTAAAGGTACCTGAAAGATATGGGAATTTAAAAATCTGTGGACCTTCATATTAATGCATTTCTTGATTTCCACAAATTAAGAACTTACCAGTCAGAACAGCTTTTATATAAAGTCTTACGGTATTAAGGAGAGCATGTGTTATGATGAGCACTGGGTGTTATACGTAACTAATAAATCATTGAACACTACATCAAAAACTAATGATGTACTATATGGTGACTACTGAACATAATTTTAAAAATCCTCTATCCCACATAGTTTTGTGATGTACTTGAAAATAATTTGGGAAGTTCCAGATGAGTTTTTGACTGTATTAATAGTAATAATGTCATTAAGAACAATTACCAATATTCATAAAGTGTTTTATAGCTTAAAATTACTTTCAAAATGCACATTATCTCATTTGAACTTCATAATAACCACTATCAAGTGGACAGACTAAGAAACCATCCTAGAGTAAAGACTGTTTATGTAATCCAAAATAAAATAAAATAAAATAAAATAAAGTCTTATGGTCAAAGTTTATGTTCCACTTTTGGTATATAATAAATGTTAATTGCTTGATATATTTGAATTCTCCAACTGCATAGATATATTTACCTTCCTCTACGTAGTGTTAGCACAATGTTTGTTTCTTGGTCCAAATTTTAGTTTTCAGTTTGATTTGGGTTTGATGAGAATTTCCATGACACATATGCTACTGCTTGAGGAAACAATTTTTAATTAGTCATGGAATTTAGTGTACATTTACAAAAATTTGGGTAGGAATTTGGGTAAGAATTATCAGAGGAAACCTACTCAGTTTTTAGTTCAACCTTTGGAAAAGATTTCAGGTCCAGGATGAGCAAATATTCAGGATAAGTATAACTATAACAATGGTATCAGTGCCTATAATTGAAGATATGTGTTTAATACATGTGATTTAATGGGACAAGTTAGTATCATAAGGTTGGAAATCTTGGACAGAAATATGAAATGTTTGATATCTAATTATATGGGATACACCAGAGGTTGCTGATGGATCAAAAATCCAGCAACTTGTCAGATATCCTGGAGGATTTACACTCTTAGAAAGGGAAAAAGGCCATGACTAGCATAAGATCTCTATGCCTTAAAAAGATTAAAAAACATAAAATAATTTGTAGTATATTAAGTATCAGCAAGGCTAAGTCAATGAAAAGGAATCAGTATCTATAAGAATTAGAGACAAGTAGAAAGCAGAAGAAATAATTTAAAAAGAAGGAAGGGAATAAAGAAAATTAATAGTTTTGGGCAATGGGTCATTTTCTGGTAATCTTGGGTAGAAGCTGTCTACTTCAAATATTCATCAGCTTGGTTCAAAGTACTTGGGTTGCTGCTGTCAGCCATCAGACAGTTCACTTCATCTATATGTATTTTTAAGTCTTATTTTGAGATACCCAATGATATATAGTCCCAGTAGTCCTGTATTATCAAATCAATTTCAATGGCCTTCTTTTGCATAAGAAATAGATTCATGGATTCAAGAATAAACTCCTGGTGTTTTCATGACAGTATCTGTTAAGATGCCTTCATAGGATCCTTTCCAGCATTGCACCACAGAAGATTTCCAATTGGTGTCTTTTCCAGAATATGGAGTATCTAAGTTGAAGGAGTGAAGAGGTTCTAAAGGTGAAAGTTTTAAAAATCCATCTTGCAGCCCTGGAAGATAAGAGTAATTATTGAATTTTCATTTTGATAGCACTTAGCTAGTTCTGTATGATGCAAAGTCAAGTCAGTGAAGGGTGCTAAGACTCGCAGGTGCATGGTCTTCTAGTTATTGTCTCATAAGTTTATAGTCTAGGAGTTCCAGAATGGGCTGACCTGATGGCCATAAGGGGTAAAATTCTTAGCCAGGGATGTCCAAGAGTTTCAGAGAACATATCCAGTTAAAAATTTTTTTTCTTAATTTAGAGCTTAGACTTACTACTTTTTATTTTCATTACTTTTCTTATATTATATTGATTTAGTATATCCTAGTCATACTTTTGCAGTGATATACATTATAAAATTAAATGTTTATATAAAATAATGTTCAGCTCCAACAAATCTATAAAAATGCAATAAATGTTTAAAACATCAAAATCCTCAAGGAGAACACAGCACAACCTCTTTGACTTTGGCTGTAACAACTTTGTACTAGACAAGCCTCTGGAGGCAAGGGAAATATGCAAAACTAAACTACTGGGATTTCAACAAGATAAAAAACTTCTCCACAGTGAGGAAAACAATGAAACTAAAAGACAGGAGATTTTTAAAAATGACATATCTCATAAAGAGTTAGTATCTAAATCTATAAAGAACTTATCAAACCCAACACCCAAAAAACAAATAATCCAGCTAAGATGTGGGCAGAAGACATCAACAGACTTTTTTCCAAAGAAGACATCCAGAACCCCAACAGACACATGAAAAAATGCTCAACCTCATTATCAGGGGTATACAAATCAAAACTGTGATGAGATACCACCTCACACTGGTCAAAATGGCTAAGATTATCAACACAGGAAATATCTGATGTTGGTGAGTATGTGGAGAAAGGGGAACACTCTTACACTGTTGGTGGGAATGCAAGCTGCTGCAGCCACTCTGGAAAACAGTATGGAGTTTCCTCAAAAAGTTGAAAACAGAGCTACCCTGCAACCCAGCCATTGCACTACTACATATTTACCCAAGGATACAAAAATACTGATTGGAAGAGGCACATTCCCCCTCCCCATGTTTATAGCAGCACTATCAACAATAGCCAAATTATGGAAAGAGCCCAAATGTCCAACAACTGATGAATGGATAAAGAAGCTGTGGTATGTATGCATATCTATCTATCTATCTATCTATCTATACATATATATGTGTGTGTGTGTGTGTGTATAGCATGTGTGTATATATATATAGATATATATAGATATATATAGATATATATAGATATATAGCAATATTACTCAGCCATCAAAAAGAATGAAATTTTGCCATTTGCAATAATGTGGATAGGAGTATATTTTCCTAGGCAAAATAAGTCAGAGAAAGACAAATACTATATGATTTTATTCATATGTAGAATTTAGGAAATGAAACAGAGGAACATAGAGAATAGCAAAATAAATAAATAAATAAATAAATAAATAAATAAATAAATAAAAGACAGAAGCAAACCGTAAGAAACTCTGAATAATAGAGAACAAACTGAGGGTTGATGGAGGGGAGGTAAGCAGGGGATAGGCTTGATGGGTGATGGGTATTAAGGAGGGCACTTGTTGTAATGAGCACTGGATATTGTATGTAAGTGATGAATCACTAAATTCTACTCCTGAAACCAAAATTATACTATATGTTAACTAGGATTTAAGTAAAAATTTGAAAAAATATTTTAAAAATGATAGTAATAAAAATCAACATAAATCCAATGATGTTTAAATATCACACTATTCACCACCAAAGAGTTCAATGCCAAATTGATGCTGTTGATATTTTATATTCAGTTTCTCTTTATCTTTTATTCTCAGGCAAATATTTTCTTTTAAGACCAATGCTTTACCTGTTCCTCGTAAAGACATTTAATTCATTGTTATTGCATATTTATTTACATTATCATTTATGACTGATCATAAGTTATTAGCTATTATCTTTCTAAAATTTTAGCTTAGGAGTCATTATTATATTTATTAATGCAAAATACTCTTAATTTTTATTTATTTATTTATTCATTCATTCTTTTTTTAAAGATTTATTTATTTGACAGAGAGAGAGACAGAGAGAAAGGGAACACAAGCAGGGGGAATGGGAGAGGAAGAAGCATGTTTGCTGCTGAGAAGAGAGCCTGATGTGGGGTTCAAACCCAGGACCCTGGGGTCATGACCTGAGCCAAAGGCAGACGCCCATCAACTGAGCCACCCAGGCGCCCCAGAATACTCTCAATTTTTAAAATGTCATTACTTCTAATGCTGATTTTTTTAAAAAAAAGGATTTATGTATTTATTCAAGAGGGAGAGAGTGTATGAGTTGGGGGAGGAGCAGAGGGAGTGGAGAAGCAGACACTTCGCTGAGTATGGCCCTCATGAGGGACTCAATTCCAAGACCCTGAGATCACCACGTAAGCCAAAACTAAGAGTTGGATGCTTAACTGACTGATCTACCCAGGCACTCCACTTAGACTGTTTTTAAGTATTTGTCCTACTGAGTGTTTAGTGGATTAAAAAAAAAAAAAACCCACAAAACTTCCATTTCCTATGTTGATGAGGTCTATGTGGCTCATTATTGTACCAGATAGTAAAACCTCCAGGGTTAATCCTCATCATCTTTGAGAGTTTTTATAGAGGTCAATTGTACCACACTTATATTCATAGATTATTTTGCCCAGCTGCTCAGTCAGAAGTCATGTCACTCAAAGAAACCAGAATCTAAATTCAGGTCTGTCTTTAACTGATACTGATAATTTTTTAACTTGTTTTTAACAAGTGATCTTCCAAGGCATATGGAAAAGGAATAGAAAAATTTAGCAGGGTTCCTAAAGTATTGACAACCAACCGGTGCCCTGTAAATACTTCTATTTTGGCAATGGTGCACAAAGTTAACTCCTAGAGAACTTAGTCTAATCCAATAAAATGACTCAAAAAACTAGACTATATAATTTTGAGAGAAAATACAGAAATTAGGATAATACCTGTTTATATCACTTGCAAAATGTCTGTCTACTAAAATTGCTGCAGACTGTAAGGTACATACTTTTAATTTTTTTTGGTATTTTCTTATCATTATGTTCATTTGTAGCAAATGCCACCCATGTATGTATGACCCTCAAATCAAGAGTCAAACAAAATGTACCCTTTATTCTAATCATTATTTGAACTTAATAATCTGTAAATTATATCATGAGTTGTAATCCCTCTTCCACTACCAGAACATGCTCTGTAACATGATGATTCTAACTCATGACCCTGAAATCAACCAAGTGCAACCATATTTGGTGCACAATGCAGGTGCTTTGTGATTATGGTGATTCTAAAACCATATATGGTGATTCCAAAAGAAGCACAATGTCATGTACACATTAATAGGTTCTCCAAACCTCCCAAGAGAGCTATTTTTCTTTAAATGTTCAAGTCTTTCATCCTATCTGCGTGAACAAATCCTGGTGCAACTATATTCACCATAATTTTCTTTCTTGTTAGCAAGAGTATGAGAAAATCCAAAGAATCTTCCTTTACTGGCACCGTACAGACTGGCCAGAATTGCCTTTTAAGCCAATAATGCATCCTACAGTAACGATAGACCCTCTGTGGTGTTGAATCATAGTCTTCCTGGCAGCTTTCCAAGTCAGCATGGAACCCAAGAGTTTAGTATTTGCTGTGATATTGTACCTTCAGGGTTTTTTTCTTACTAAAAGCTTATTCCTGTTAATTCCAGCTGCACTTACCAAGAGAAAAACGACCTAAATTTTTCTCCATCTCTTCAAATGTATTTTGAGCCTTATGTTCTTTGGCAGCATCACCGCTAAATGTCAAATGATCTCCACCAAGATCATGTCATCAGAGCCAGTGGCTTTGGCCACTTGCAGACTTCTGGGGATGATGGCAGTCAGTAGACTTTCTGGGGCATTAATTGGTCTACTGCCATGCCAGTGCTCTGGGGGCCTCCCCAAAACAGAGCAGACTGCCCATCTTGGACCTAAGAGTCACAAACTCAGGAGAAAGAAGGCTAGGAGTGGTAGCTCTTTTCCATATCCCCTCAGCTTTTAAACCACCACAACTGAAATGAAAAATAGCCAGACTGCCACAAAGAAGTACCTTCCTGCTCCCGCTGCCCCAATTTAAAGTTTTTGAGAGTTCCGCTGGTACCTCTACTTTTCCTGGAGACTGTGGTGAGGAGACTGTGGTGAGTAGGGGCAATAAGATTTTTTTTTTAATTTTTTATTTATTTTCAGCGTAACAGTATTCATTGTTTTTTCACCACACCCAGTGCTCCATGCAATCTGTGCCCTCCCTAATACCCACCACCTGGTTCCCCCACCCTCCCACCCCGCCCCTTCAAAACCCTCAGGTTGTTTTTCAGAGTCCATAGTCTCTCATGGTTCACCTCCCCTTCCAATTTCCCTCAACTCCCTTCTCCTCTCCATCTACCCTTGTCCTCTATATTATTTGTTATGCTCCACCAATAAGTGAAACCATATGATACTTGACTTTCTCTGTTTGACTTATTTCACTCAGCATAATCTCTTCCAGTCCTGTCCATGTTGCTACAAAAGTTGGGTATTCGTCCTTTCTGATGGAGGCATAATACTCCATAGTGTATATGGACCACATCTTCCTTATCCATTCATCCGTTGAAGGGCATCTTGGTTCTTTCCACAGTTTGGCGACCGTGGCCATTGCTGCTATAAACATTGGGGTACAGATGGCCCTTCTTTTCACTACATCTGTATCTTTGGGGTAAATACCCAGTAGTGCAATTGCAGGGTCATAGGGAAGATCTATTTTTAATTTCCTGAGGAATCTCCACACTGTTCTCCAAAGTGGCTGCACCAGTTTGCATTCCCACCAACAGTGTAAGAGGGTTCCCCTTTCTCCACATCCTCTCCAACACACGTTGTTTCCTGTCTTGCTAATTTTGGCCATTCTAACTGGTGTAAGGTGGTATCTCAATGTGGTTTTGATTTGAATCTCCCTGATGGCTAGTGATGATGAACATTTTTTCATGTGTCTGGTAGCCATTTGTATGTCTTCCTTGGAGAAGTGTCTGTTCATATCTTCTGCCCATTTTTTGCCCACTCTCACCACTCTTGTTCAACATAGTATTAGAAGTCCTAGCAACAGCAATCAGACAACAAAGAGAAATAAAAGGTATCCAAATTGGCAAGGAAGAAGTCAAACTCTCTCTCTTCGCAGATGACATGATTCTTTATATGGAAAACCCGAAAGACTCCACCTCCAAACTACTAGAACTCATACAGCAATTCAGTAATGTAGCAGGATACAAAGTCAATGTCCAGAAATCAGTGGCTTTCTTATACACTAACAATGAAAATACAGAAAGGCAAATTAGAGAATCGATTCCATTTACTATAGCACCAAAAACCATAAGATACCTCGGAATAAACCTAACCAAAGAGGTTAAAGATCTGTACTCGAGGAACTACAGAACACTCCTAAAAGAAATTGAAGAAGACACAAAAAGATGGAAGACCATTCCATGCTCTTGGATGGGAAGAATAAACATCGTTAAAATGTCTATACTGCCCAGAGCAATCTATACTTTTAATGCCATTCCAATCAAAATTCCACCAGTATTTTTCAAAGAGCTGGAGCAAATAATACTAAAATTTGTATGGAATCAGAAGAGACCCCGAATTGCTAAGGAAATGTTGAAAAACAAAAATAAAACTGGTGGCATCACGTTACCTGATTTCAAGCTTTACTACAAAGCTGTGATCACCAAGACAGCATGGTACTGGCATAAAAACAGACACATGGACCAGTGGAACAGAGTAGAGAGCCCAGATATGGACCCTCAACTCTATGGTCAAATAATCTTTGACAAAACAGGAAAAAATATCCAGTGGAAAAAAGACAGTCTCTTCAATAAATGGTGCTGGGAAAACTGGACAGCTATATGTAGAAGAATGAAACTTGACCATTCTCTTACACCGTACACAAAGATAAACTCGAAATGGATAAAAGACCTCAACGTGAGACAGGAATCCATCAGAATCCTCGAGGAGAACATAGGGAGTAACCTCTTTGATATCAGCCATAGCAACTTCTTTCAAGATATGTCTCCAAAGGCGAAGGAAACAAAGGCAAAGATGAACTTCTGGGACTTCATCAAGATAAAAAGCTTCTGCACAGCAAAAGAAACAGTCATCAAAACAAAGAGGCAACCCACGGAATGGGAGAAGATATTTGCAAATGACAGTACAGATAAAAGGTTGATATCCAGGATCTATAAAGAACTCCTCAAACTCAACACACACAAAACAGACAATCATATTAAAAAAAGGGGCAATAAGATTTTGATTAAACGAGAGAACCTTACCAAGTTCCTTCATGACTGTCCCAGTACCTTTAACACTAGGGAGTAGAGATAGTATCCCCTGGTGGGAAAAAACATTGTCTAACAATTTGTGTAGATATATCTTTTCTTGCAGTGGCTTTTCTGTTTGAGAAGACTTCACCATCCAGAGAGTTTATAAGCCATCCCAAGCAATACTCATAGTCTTGTGACTTGGGTAACTGGATGTAGCCTATCTTTATGTGTCTGAAACTCCTCTGGGACATGGCGCAGACCCATTTGTATCCCACCTTCATAGTCATTGTTGTTGTTGTTGTTGTTTTCTGGGTTATGATGGTACAGATTAAGCATAAGCCCTCCACATCTCTAGCTACCAAGGAGAAATTTCCCCCATAAACCCTTATTCATGGTGGAAGCAGTGTTATTACATTTTGGTCAAACTTCATCTCATTTTTTGGGTGCAACCAAAGGGCCATCTTAGCTGCATTAGGACCTATTGAAATTGACAGAACAACTTGATTTTAGCAAATGTTTCTTTTTTTCCTGAACCTGAGGCTAATATCCTATGTCTGAAACAGATTTTATCTATAAATATATTAATTTTCTTAAAAATAAGTCCTATCATAATAATAAATCATAAATAAGTCCAATTGTAATCATAAATCATAAATAAGTCCTATCATAATCATAAATCATAAATAAGTCTTATCAACAAGGACAAAAGTGCCACTTATTTTGTTTAATATCTACCAGCACATTCCCTTCCCCTTCTTTATCATTACTCTCACTACGTGCCTTAACTTGTACCTTTCGACACCTGCTCTTGTCAAGGCTACTAGTTCCAACACTTGGGCTGACCCAGCTGTGGGTGGAAGGTTATCCTCTTACAATTTTATGTAGTCTCTGCCAAACCTCAATAGTATCGACGTTGATCATTTAAAAAGAACATTTGCTCCACATTCCCTAGGGAAACATCAACTTGACCTTCCTCTTGGACACCCAATTTTACAGTTGCTGTCATAGAGTCATGAGGCTCTCCTTCATCAAGTGGTGGAAGAGACACTGCAGGATTGAGATTGTATCAGTGACAGATGGTCACACAAGAGACCAACAATAGTGATCAGTCATAGTTAATCTGCCTACTGAGCAACGCTGGATGTTGCTAGCTAATAGACAGGATTGAATAGCATCCACAAGCTGACATTAGCGGTGTGGCAAGGGTGACATCCACAGAAACATCTACCAGTTTTGCAACCACAGTCATGGCACATAATAGGGAGGAAAACACTAGCCATTGAATCTAGAGAAATACCTAAATAGGAAGTGGTATTTCCCATGGCATTGAGCCAAACCCTCCATCACATTGGTACCCTCCTGCCACCCTTTTTTTGTTTCAGCACAAGGAAATGTATTGAAAGGACATAAAGTGATGATCATCTATTTATTTATTCTTGTATTCTGATAGACCTGGGATTGGGGTCACCTACAATTTAGATTTTGAAGTGACAAAGCCTATTGCAGCTTCTCAAGTAAATTCAGGTCACCTGTTTTTGGTAATTTCTTGAAGGATTCCAGTTAGTCTGAAAAAGTTGGGAACCCATTGCCTGTAATACCTCTTAAGCTCTGCGAATCCTATCAATTCCCATCTGGTTGTTGGGTTTGGATGTTGCTGGATCTGTGTAATCCAATTTTGGGGTAGAGTATGCTCTTTGATGGAGAGGTCACCTCCTAACTAATGTACTATCTCTTGGCAAAATTGTAACTTTTCCTTCAGGCTTTACCATATTCAGTCACATGCTTTTCAAGAAGTAGATGGAATCCTTGTTTTCCAGGAGAGGTAAATATGAGGTAAGGTCTTTTATATTGAATGAAATCTTAACCTTTAAGAGTGTTGCCTTTTTAAATTTATTATTTAAAGGCTGGAAGGAAAATAAAGGTACCTGTGTGAATCCCCAAGGCATTATTGACCAAAAATATTGTTAGTCATTCCAAATAAAGGAAAACTAAACAATCTTTATTTACAAAAATGCTAATGAAGGTGAGTGAGGCCAGGACCATGACTATTTACTTATAAGTAGTGGAACTGGAGAGAGAAGAACATTAGCATTATGGACTTCTGGAAATTTAGGAATAACTCCATGAATGGCTCTTAGGTCTTGCACAGACTGATATCCCTTTCTACTAGGTTTGTAAGGAGGCTGTGCTTAGACTTGTACAAGGAATTTGTTGTGGTTGTTCTGTTCTATGGCTGGTTTATTCCTTGAATAATTTCTGATTTCAGAGGATATTAAAATGGCATATACAGTGACCTAGAAGGATCTACCTGTCCCCCTCATAGTCCTTCCATCAATAGAGCTTTTGCTCATAAATTGTCATGTGCCGGTTGGAGTAAGGGATCTAAAGTTTCAAGTGTCATTGCCTAGGCCAGTTGAAGAAAGTCAAGTGCAGAAATAATATGCTGTGAAATTGTGTTTCTGGAGGTTTTTTATTTTCTAAGAACAGTCTTTCTGGTGCACACTTAATCTGACAGCCACATTTATATAAAAGGCTTTTGCCAGGTAGTTGACAGGCATGGAAGCACAAAGGATAATCAGTCTTGTTCTACTGTTGGTCCTAATGTGGTAGTCAAAGGCTCAATATGTGTAGAAAAGGAAGTGGGTTGGAATGCCTACCGTAACACATCAATTTCTCTGAGTGACTGGTTGTTTTATTGCAGTGGGGCTCAGGATAGAAATGGTAGCACTTGTGTCAACTAGGAATTAGCCTTTTTGTCTCTTTTATGTTTACAGATGTGGTAGGCAGGGTCCTAATA
The DNA here is from genome assembly GCF_963455335.1 of Martes martes. NCBI lineage: Eukaryota > Metazoa > Chordata > Mammalia > Carnivora > Mustelidae > Martes > Martes martes. The sequence continues at coordinate 19,272,883 of NC_137894.1, forward strand.
ATGCTTTCCTGCCCCAGGAGTCCTGTCAGTGGCTATTCAATCAAACATTAATCTAGGTGCTGCCAAGAAGGGATTTTGTAGTTGTAATGAAAGTTCCAGGTCAGGTGACATTAAGATTCAGAAATTCTCTCTGTGCATCTAGTCTATTCATGAGTCCTTAAAAGCAGAGGACTTTTTCCATCTGAGAGGAGGAAGGTAGACTAGGAAGGTAAAAAGGGAAGTCAGAGAAATTCTGAGAATGAGAAGGAACCCAGGTGCCCTTGTGGGTGGGAAGGAGAGGTCACATGTGAAAGAATGTGGCAGCCCCTGGTCCCTGGCCCCTGGCTGACAAGCAGACCAGAAACCAGGACCTCAGTTTCCCACCACTGCATGGAGCTGAATTCTGTCAACTTTCCGAATAAGCTCCGAAGTAAATTCTTTTCCTGAGTCTTCAGCTAAAAACCTAGTCTGGCTATCACCATGGTTTCAGCCTTGTGAGATCCTGAGCAGAGAGCCCAGTTGAGCCAACTGCCTTCTGACCTACAGAACTCTGGAACAGTAAAAGGATGTTGTTTTAAGCTGCTAAGTTTTTAGGCATCAAAAGGAAATTAACACAATAATTTCTTTTTCTGAAAGAGGAAACGGGGAGCATAGCTCTGCAGTTTTATGGCCTTTGGAATTGAGTCCCTGGACCTCTATTGGGTGCAATTAGCATTTTTGCTTTCAAGATGAGCCTGGTGTGGCAGCATAAACCTGATATTTTGCCCCACCTCCACTATGATGTGTCACAGTCAGGAAGAACTGCACATAATTCACACTGAGATAAATTAAAAAAAAAAAAAGCAGGGTCTCCACATCTTATCCTAGTTCCCCCAAATAAATAAAATATCAAGTACTTCCCGAAAAACTATTGGGATGTTTATGAATATGACAATCAGTGAGAAACGTGTGAGCACATTACTGATTTCTCGCTAGGAACAGACAATGGTGTATGTGGCAGCCTTGGCAATATTGCAAGAGAAGTGTGTGTGTGTGTGTGTGTGTGTGTGTGTGTGTGTGTGTGTGTGTGGTTTTTGTTGTTGTCATTCTTTTAAACACTTGTGCTTTATATGAAACCAGTAAGTGCTTCTGAAGTCTGATCCCCTTGTTCTTTGCCCATAAACTTGGCCTTTTCTTTCCCAGACGTTTTTGCCTTTGAGTCTTCCTTTGATGCTGGACACATTCTTTTCTTTCAAAGTCCCTGCAGTTGGCAGTATCTCTGTCTATTTTTTTTCACTGTTTAAGACTTTATTCTGGGTTAACTGAGAACCAGAATTCTTACATGTCTCATCATCTCTGGGGGTCACGTTTGGTATGAGCTCCCTAAATTAGAGGGCCCTGGATTTCTTTCCTTTTCCATATCTTCATCTCTCTGATAAGTGCTCTCTGATAACATCCTGCTCTATTTTGCAGGTCCTCTAAGATCACAGTGCACCCAATTTCTTCTTATCAGTTCAGCAACTTGGGGACTAAATGCTATCATGACTTGTTCAGATAACCCTTTAGCGGTTTCCTTCCCTGTCTATATCCAGCTCTTTGTAAGTAGCTTTACTGAAATATAATTCATATATGAGACAATCTATCCTTAAATTTAAAATGCATGATTAAATGTGTGTTAGTATATTCACACAGTTGTGCTTCTATCAGCACAATCCATTTTAGAATGTTTTCATTGTCTCAAAAAGAAACCGCACCCCTTAGCCATTATCCCTCCTGCAGCCCTCAACAACCACTAACCTACTTTCTATCTATAAAGATTTGCCTATTCTGGACATTTCATATAAACAAAATCGTACATTATGTGGTCCCTTGTGACTGGCTTCATTCACTTGGCATAATATTGTCAAGGTTCATCCATATTGTAATATGTGTGGTACTTCATTTATTCTTCTCGCCAAAAAATTCCATTGTACGAATTTACCACATCTCATTTGTCCACTCAACAGTTGGTAGACATTTAAGTTGTTCCACTTTTTGACTATTATGAATGATGCTTCTATGAATATCACTGTACAAGTATTTGTGTAGATATATGTTTTTATTTCTCTTGGTTATACACCTAGGAGTGGAATTACGAGGTCATACAGTAACTATCTAGGGAACTGCCAGACTGTTCTCCAAAGTGGCTGCACTATTTACATCCTTATCAGTAGTGTGTTAGGTTATGAAACTGGGAATTGTGAATCTTCCAACTCTGATCTTTTTCAAGAATTTTTAAATTATTTTGGGTCTCTTGAATTTCCTTAAGAATTTTAGCATCAGTTTGTAATTTCTGAAAATAAGTCAGCTGAGCTTTTTCTAGGTATTGTATTGATTCTACAGATCACTCTGGGGATTGCCATGTTAACAGTATTAAGTCTTTCAATCCATGAGCATGGGAAGTCTTTCCATTTTTCTAGATATTCTTTGATTTCTTTCAACAATGTTTTATAGTTTCCAGAATACTTTTACTTTAGACAGTCTTATAAATGAAATAACACAAAATTTTTTATTCACCTTCATTTTAGTGTTTCTGGGATTCTCCATTTCTTTTTATAGATCCAAATTTCTTTTTTTTTTTTTTATTTTATTTATTTTCAGCGTAACAGTATTCATTGTTTTTTCACCACACCCAGTGCTCCATGCAATCTGTGCCCTCCCTAATACCCACCACCTGGTTCCCCCACCCTCCCACCCCGCCCCTTCAAAACCCTCAGGTTGTTTTTCAGAGTCCATAGTCTCTCATGGTTCACCTCCCCTTCCAATTTCCCTCAACTCCCTTCTCCTCTCCATCTACCCTTGTCCTCTATATTATTTGTCATGCTCCACCAATAAGTGAAACCATATGATACTTGACTTTCTCAGAATACAAGTTATGCATTTCTTGGTTAAATGTATTCCTAACTATTTTTTATAACTTTTTAAAATATATATATTTTAAAGATTTTTATTTATTTTTTTGACAGACAAAGATCACAAGTAGGCAGAGAGGCAAGCAGAGAGAGAGGAGGAAGCAGGCTCCCCGCTGAGCAGAGAGCCCGATGCAGGGCTCGATCCCAGGACCCTGAGATCATGACCCAAGCCGAAGGCAGAGGCTTTGACCCACTGAGCCACCCAGGTACCCCTATTTTTTTATAACTTTTGATGCTCTTATAGATGGAATTGTTTTCCTAATTTCATTTTTGGATTATTCATTGATAGTATATAGAAATACAATTGATTTTTGCATATTGATCTTGAGTCTTGAAACTTTGCTGAACTCATTTATTATTAATTCTAATAGTAATAATGTTAATTTTTTTCATGAACTCCTTAGTATTTTCTACATACAAGATCATCATCTATAAATAGTTTCATTTCTTCCTTTTAATTTGGATGCTTTTTATTTCATTTTCTTGCTCAATTTTCTTGGCTAGAACCTCAGTACTATGTTGAATAGAAGTGACAAGAAAAGACATCTTATCTTATTTCTGATCTTAGGGTGAAAACATTCAGTCTCTTCCCACTTTGTATGTCCTTTATGGGATTTAGGAAGTTCCCTTCTATTCCTAGTTCTTAAAGCATTCTCTTTTTTTTAAACCATGAAAGGGTGTTGAAACTTTCAGAATGCTTTTTCTACATCTATTACCATTATCATATGTTTTGTCATTTATTCTACTGATTAGGTTTATTATAATGATTGATCACTGAATATTAAGCCAACATTGAATTTCTGTGATAAATCCTGCTTTGTCATGGTGTGTAATTCTTTCTATACATTGCTTGATTCCATTTACTAGTATTTTGTTGAGGATTTTTGCATGTATACTCATAAAAGATATTGGTCTGTGTTTTCTTTTCTTGTGATAGCTTTGGCTACTACTAACCTCATAGAATGAGTTGGAAAGTATATCCTACTCTTCTCATTTTTTGGAAGATGTATGAAAGTTCAGACCCCATTAAATGATAGAGTTCACTAGTGAAACCACCTGGTCCTGGGTTTTTGTGTGTGGGAAGTATTTGTTTTTCTAAATTACTAATTCAATTTGAAGGAAAGAAATTGAATGTGTGTGTGTGTGTGTGTGTGTGTGTGTGTATACATACACACACACACACACACACACACACACATATATTCCCCCCCCCCCCCCGCCTTGAGTCAAGTTTGATAATCTGGGTCTTTCTAGGAATTTTTCCATTTCATCTAAGTTATCTAAATTGTTGGTTGGCACACAAGTTTTTAATAATATTCCCTCATGATTTTTTAAAAATTTATGTACAACAGTAGTAAAGATTTCACTTCTGATTTTAGTAATTCTATTCTTTTTTATTCTGTAGCTGAAGATTGGCCAATTTTGTTGATCTTTTGAAAGAACTAACTTTTGGTTGTATTGATTTTCTCTTTAGTTTTTCTGTTCTCTATTTCATCAAATTTTTCTCTAATTCTTATTCTTTCCTTCCTTCTGCTTGCTTTGGGTGATTTTTCTCTTCTTTTCCAGTGTCTTCAGGTGGAAAATTAGGGTTATTGATTTGAGATTCTTTCTCTTTTCTTTTTCTAACATAGGTGTTTACAATTTTAAATTCCCACCAAAGCACTGATATACTTGTACCTTATAAGCATATGCTTGAGTCTTCTCAAGTTTATGCAGCCTGAATTTTATTTATTTTTTATGGTAGTAAAATACACATAACATTTCTCTTTTTAACCATGTTAAGTGTTACACCCAACTCTTGCATAAATAACTGAAAAGTTAACCTATATCTTACATCTCCAACATTTTCTGAATGTATTGAAATTTGGATTCAATGTCTTTTAACCAAGGTAACTTCATGTATATCCCTGAGCAGTTTCCTATCAATTTCTTTAGCACACTTAAGGCTTTCTAAATACCAAAAGCATTATAACCTTTGGGGTGTCCTTAGGATTATATCTTGCCTTATAGAACTGTGATTTTCCTTCCAAAGTAATAACATCATTAGCCATCAGGGAAATTCAAATCAAAACCACATTGAGATACCACCTTACACCAATTAGAATGGCCAAAATTAACAGGACAGGAAACAACAAGTGTTGGAAAGGATGTGGAGAAAGGGCAACCCTCCTACACTGCTGGTGGGAATGCAAGTTGGTGCAGCCACTTTGGAAAACTGTGGAGATTCTCAAAAAAATTAAAAATAGAGCTATCCTATGACCCTGCAGTTGCACTACTGGTCATTTGCCCTCAAAGATACAGATGTAGTGAAAAGAAGGGCCATATGTATCCCAATGTTCATAGCAGCAATGGCCACAATTGCCAAACTGTGGAAAGACCCGAGATGCCCTTCAACAGACGAATGGATAAAGAAGATATGGTCCATATATGCAATGGAATATTACACCTCCATCAGGAAGGATGAATACCCAAGTTTTGTATTAACATGGAGGGGACTGGAGAAGATTATGCTGAGTGAAATAAGTCAAGCAGAGATAGTCAATTATCATATAGTTTCACCTACTTGTGGAGCATGAGGAATAACATGGAGGACATTAGGAGAAGGAAAGGAAAAGTGATTTGGGGTAAATCAGAGGGGGAGATGAAGCATGAGAGACTGTGGACTCGGAGAAACAAACAGGGTTTTGGAGGGGGGTGGGAGGTTGGATGAACCTGGTGTTGGGTATTAAGGAGGGCACATATTGCATGGAGCACTGGGTGTGGTACATAAACAATGAACCTTGGAACACTGAAAAAATAATTTTACCCCCCCCAAAACCCAAAAAACAAAAACAAAGTAATGACAATTAGCCTAATCAGTCAGTCAAGTTCAGGCCCAGAGTATAGGTATATAATAAGCATGTAAATTATTCAGTAACTTTTTTCCTATCTGTAGTGGGATTTGAAATTCATTTATTATAGCTCTAAATTATACTGTTGTCCAAGGTTTAAATATTACTGCATAAACACTGCTAGCCAGGTGCAATAAAAACTTGACGGGAAACTGATTTATGATATCGTGTGCACTGCAAGTATGATTGCCAGAGAGGAGGAAAAGATTTCTCAGAATTTGAGTCAGATTTGGGAGGTCCCCTCCACCCACCCACAGAACAAGGGATTTGGTGTGGCATAAGCTATCTTCCTCACAAGTGGTATCGGGGGAGTAGGAGACAGAGAAGTGAAGTGGGGAGAAATGATGGAGAAGCAGGCTGACAGAGACTTTATGACGTTGGGGGACTGCTGGGTATGTGGGGGATAGAGAAGTTCCTGATCAACTTTCTCCTTAGTCCTGCTAAAGGACCTTTCAAAAAGTCCAATTTGGATCATTTCAGCATTTATAAATGTTTGCATACCATTAAAAAAATGACTGTTATATATTTGGCATCTTGTCTTATTTCCAGTGTTCCTCATGGATATAAAATCTTACAAAATCAAATACATAATAATCATTATATCACTAAATTGTCCTTGGCAAAAGCCCTCCACTTTACCAAGTAAACAAAAGAATTATTATTACCATGAGTATACATGTAAGAACCCAGAGAACCCCAGGGGAAATGCCATTTGTTTTCAGTTCATAGTTCCATTGTTTAACAAAGAACCACAACAGAAGGGATTCCTTCTCTAGTCAGAAGGCAGGATGTTTACTGAAGTATATAACATGGTGCTTTCTCAACTGAATGGTCAAGGTGAGTTCAGCATTCTGTAACCATCAGTACCTGAGTGGATGTGGAATGAGGCACAGCTCAACCACAAACTTTTTACAGAATTTTTAGAACAATACCTAGAGAGACAAAGCATAGACAACTGTGATAAGTGTAGTAAATGACAGACTTCCTTTTAAAAAAAATTTTATTTATTTTTTAAATTTCTTTTCAGTGTTCCAGAATTCATTGTTTATGCACCACACCCAGTGCTCCATGCAATACTTGCCCTCCACGATACCCACCACCGGCCTCACCCTTTAAAAAAAATTATTATTATTTTTATTATGCTATGTTAGCCACCATACAGAAAAGAATGACAGACTTTCTGAGTCAAAAGTGGTTCACTATTCTGGCCAGCCTTGGTTTTTATGAGTTGATGTATATTTGAATGAGAAGATACAGTCAATAATTAGAATACACAAGATCTAGATCTGTGGAGACTCTGCAGACAGAGTTTGGACTGGATATTCAGTAGCTCAGTTAACTCCTTGTTCTCAGACTCGGTGATGAACATTTCTTCCAGCAGATAGTTTAGAGATTACAAATTAAATTTAAAAAACTCAACCAACACTTTAGCATCACGCACACAAAAATTCATACTATGTCTCATGTGATGAATATTCCTGACCAGGACTCCACTGATGACTAAGAAAGAAAGATGTTACTGTTGTTGAGTGACTCACCACCAAAAGCAGCAGAGTCCTTGACTATGGGCACAGTCCCTGCACTGGGCTGCCTGCCACTGCAGATGAGCGGCCCACAGTGCAATCTTAGTGGAACCTCAAGGACTGTTAAAGGAAAGAAATGAGCTCCCCAGTGACTGAGCAAATAGAATCTTGGATTTATCTACCTGCCAAGCAATAATATACTCATCCATGGGGACAGCCACTGAGGGGCTCTTTGAAGGAAAATTTTAGGGCCTTTTTTCTAAAAATCAGTTCATTGTGATTATACTAATCAAGAATTAAAGCTTATACCACGCAATAGGTGGCTTGAGTCCGTAAGTCCCCACAAAGCTTAAAACACGGTTCCCTCATGTCAATGGTCAGGAAAGAGTCTTCAGGTCCCCTAAGAGTCTGGCACATTAGGATTCTTAGACATTTATCAGCATTGGCTGGTTTGAATCATTTGTTGTTGAAATACAGCTTTCCATTTTGACACATTTGAGGCAGATGTGTTTTAATTAATATATTAATTAATTAATGAATTATGTAAAAAGCATAATTTAACTTAAAGTGTTAAAGTGTCCTAAGTGATGACCCTCTGCTCTGAGGACTATCATGATTTATACTTTTCTGTATGGATGCTTTATTTAAAAAAAATTTTTAAAGATAAAGATCAAATAAAATATTTTAAAAATATTTGTTATTTATTAATTGCACAGAAATACTTTTATTCTCACTAAAAATCATTAAAAACCAAGTTGTTTGTAGCAAGACCAGTGTGACTGAAGAAGTGTCACTATTTTCTAAAATCTTGGTTCAACACTTTATGATGCAGAAGTCTCTCAATTGGAATGACTTTACCTGTCACCACACCAGGGACATTTGGCAATGTCTGGACACATTTATGGTTGTCACCACTGGGAGAAGGGGTGTGCTCTTGGCGTCTTGTGGAGAGAGGTCAGGGATGGGGCTAACCCACGTCAGTCCCCCACAAACAAGAATTATTTGAATTAATTAGATTATCTGGTTCGGTCGCAGGCACTCTTGGCTGCCTGCCTAATAGCCACTCTTCTTGGCTGACAGAGCCAGATTCCCTTTCACCTCCGCATCTTTCATGACGACATGGACTGAGCCAGTCCTGGCCAATGGGCAGCCACGGACAGACACACACAGAGTTGCCCAGCAGGATCCTGCTCATCCTCGCTTGCCTCTGCCACACACCCGTCTCTTCCTTCCTGCTGGCCAATAGTAACCCCAGACCACCTCCAGATGTTTGGCTGAAATCCCACACAAGGGGGAACCTGGGTGGCTCAGTGGGTTAAAGCCTCTGCTTTCGGCTCAGGTCATGATCCCAGAGTCATGGGATCGAGTCCCGCATCAGGCTCTCTGCTCAGCAGGGAGCCTGCTTCCTCCTCCTCCTCTCTCACTCTCTCGGCCTGCCTCTCTGCCTACTTGTGATCTCTGTCTGTCAAATAAATAAAAATAAAAATAAAAAAAATTGTTAAAAAAAAAATCCCACACAAGGAACAACTTCCTGGAGACTTCTTTTCCCCCTTAATGGATGTTGATGGTGGGTTTTGCTTGACTTCTCAGGCTGGCTTATGGTCAGCCCTCCAACTTCCCCTCTCAGACCTTCACTTCTCTGGTTCCTCCAGTAAGTAGCTGGTAAGGTCTCATTCCCATCGTAGAGGCCTCATCCCGGTGGTTCTGTTGCCCTGACAAAGACTAAAGGATGCGTCGGGTTAGTCTTCAGCTTTGCTCTGATTTGGGCAAGTTCTAAAACAGAAAGGTATTATTCATAACCTCACGTATCCATTTAGGCACATGCATGGGAAGGTGACTTTTTGATAAATCTGATTTTCCTTTTTCAGTTTCTGGAGAGAAAGTGAGCTACCTGATCTACTTCTGAGAAGTGGATCTGGGAAGGTTTTTGCTCACTGCTCTCCTGCTCACTCTAAATGCCCAAATGGGGTTATTGCAATGATTTACTGGCATTGCATCAAAACATAATTGTATTTAATTAAGATCTGATCTCAAGGGCAATTTTTTCTTCCATCAAATCCTAAGCATAAGAGGCCAACCACACCTGAAAATTTTTTTGCTTAGATTTTTGCCCAGTTTCCTCTTTTGGAAAAAGGTGTGCAGTCACTGCAGTGGGTAAGGATTTACTCGTCTTCCTGGTTTGTGCTTTTGACAGCCAGCACAAAGTTTCTGAGGAAGTAAGCTTTATGTTTAAAATATCTTTATGAAAAAAGTATATTTATGTTAAACTTTACCTGTTTAAAAATCAGGCTTATAGATCTAATTCTAAAATAATTATTTATGTTAGAAAATTTGGAAAATACAGAAAATTTTTAAGGTAGTACACAAGTAACTCTAGATCCCTCAACCCAGAAATACCATTGACACAATCTTCAACACTTCAATCTCATCTCTTGAGATTGTATATATATATATTCATGTTTTACAGAATTAGGACCAAATTATATATACTGAGAAGGTAGCAAACTTTAAAAATAAAATAACCCCTGATTCAGAGTGGGAAGTAATGTAATATTTGAAGACATGAGAGGAAGCAAACTATGCTGGTATTAGGGTTGCTTATAAAATAATTCTGAGAAGCATTACTTCTCTAAAGTCCTAGATTTGGTGATGGACACAGTAAGGCTTTAGAATGAATACTTTCAAAGTTTCAGTGGCTTGCAGCAGCAAGCATTGACTCTATGCATGGCTCTCTGGGTCACTGGACTTGGCCGATCTGGGCAGGGCTTGACTGAGCTCATGCTCCAAGGGCCTCTTATCTTCTGACCAGCAGTGCCTTGGACATATTCTTCTCAAGCTGAATGGGCAGCACCCATGAGCTGAGCCAAACTGAGCATGCTCATTCAAAGCCTTTGCCTTTGCTCATAATCCAAATAACCAAAGATGACAAAATTGCTTTTTCATCGCTGTTAAGAGCCATGGTTTTGGTGAGAAATGTGGGAGTAGGGTTTGAGCTCGGAACAACTTTTAGCAAAGGGCCTGCCTTAACCCAGGGTGGTTTTTGATCCTTTCTCTCCTTGAAGTAGGGACCAGCTCCACTCTTTCCATGTCTGCATCTCTGGCCTCCTTCATAGAAGGGCCTGACTCACCGTGGGAAGTAGACATTTGTTGTCAAATAGATTTATGTTCTGGAGGCATTTTCCTTCCCAAATAGCCTTACCTCATCAGAATGCAGAAGGGACCTGGCTCAAGAGCTCCCAGTATTGATGACCCCAGCCAATATTTTAGACACATCTTTTCCTTGCATCAGCAATGGCAGCTTCATCCCCACTTTATAGGAAATGAACATGGTTGCAATTAATGTCCATAAATCACACTTGCCTGGAGCAGACTTCTTTTTTTTGATTCCTCAGTACATTGTGGACTCATCAAAAGGGCTCTGCTAAGACTTGGTAAGTCAGTTTCATGGTGGCCGACCACACTCCAAAGGGGGCAGTGCGCTGTGACCATGAACACACAGTGGGAGGGCCTTCCCCCATAGTGCTCTGTCCTGTGGACCCCACCAGGTTGTGCTTCTGGCTTCACTTCCCTGGGTAACCTCCTCTCTTGTTATTCCCCAGTGTCAGGAGGCTATGTGGACGTGGTACAGCCCTGTAGCTCTTCCAAGTTCCTCCATATAATCTGTGTTCCCATTCCATGCATAAGACTCCTGAACACACATGGATGGGGCTGGGTGTCCCAGGCTCACAGACCCCATAGATGTCTCCAAACGTGGGGAGGGTGTTAGTGGGAAGAGGTGGGCAGAGCTGGCTGTGGGTTGCAGGTTTAGGCCCCCGCAGCACCAGGTAGGGGTCCTGGCCTGCCCGTGGAGAAATAGAATGCAGTCCCGGCCTTATCCCAAACATAACAGCCAGCATCGAATGGTGGCACTTCTTACACTTTAACCTTCCAGGCAGAGCTGAGCTCCCGTCTGTCTGGCAAACTGGCCAAGCCTCTTCCATGGTGGCCTGGGGGCCTCCTCCCTCCCCTGCGGTGGGTACTTATCTCTGTTGCACATGAAGGGGCAGAATTCTGGAGACCCCATCCTTGGGGGTCTCAGCAGGCAGAGCACCAGAGGTGCTGGGTGTGGCCAGCCTGGGGTAGCCAGGAGCAGAAAGTACCCTCCATGCAGCTGTGTGTGGGGGGGTGTCCAGGATAGACCCTGACCACTGAGCCCGTAATGGAACGCCCACCCCATTGAATAAAACAGACATGAAAATGGCTGTCTTCCAAAGTTTCTGATTGCATAATTTTGCCTAAGTTTATTGAGGTTGTGCTTTTCCTTCCCACCCTTCTATCTTTGTGTCCTACTTTCCTGGTTTGCTTCGGGTTCTTTTTAAAACACCGAAACTCCCCCCCCCCCCCGCCACCACCCCATCATACCAAACGTATTAAAACGTCCCCACCTCCAAAAGGAAATGCAACTTTTATCTCACTATATATCAGTAGAATGGTAATTGACTATTTGACATTAAAAATACATCTTACAGATATTTAACGAAAATAATGTTGATCCTGTGTTTTCTTTCAAAGGTTGGAATCAATACTCTCCCCTCTGCTTCCCTCCTCAGGCTGCAGGAGGAAAATTGGAAAATTGGTACCTGTGCTTAGTCAGCCTGCTGGGCCCTCCAGTGGGACTTGAAATGCACTGTCATCCAGACTTGGAGAAGAGTTGACATTGGTGATTACAGGCTCTGTCACAGAATCCTGGGTTACTCCAAAGGCAGTTTTCCAGAGAACTGAGTCCCATGGGAGTCTGTCGTTGCAGTGTTCCTCCAACTGAAAGTTTACTTATTCAGCAATCAGAATTCATTCATGTTGTATGCAATTCTCATGACAATGTTTGTCTTGCTTCTGACACTATCCCTGAATCAGGAGTCCGGAGTAAAGCAGGCCAGGTATGTCAAGTCTCATCCCCACGTAGCTGGCCTCCTGATGGCCAGATGGGCCGAGGACAGAACAGCTAGTGTTTCAGTGTCACATCCAAGTCACCTGTGTCCCCTGCAAGACTGGGCTTCCCAGGGGGATCTCCCACCTGAGTGTTATGGGTGCCAGGATGCCAATCTTGAAGGACAGGAAAAAGCAGAAACCAGGCAGGAAAAAGGAGAGGTAGAAGGGACAGATAGAAGGGGCACAGGGCCATCCCAGGATGGCTTGCAACATTTACAGCTCGCTCTTGGGGCCTGCCTATGGGGCGGCCATGGCCGCAGGAGGCTGGGGACAGAGGCTGCAGATGTAAAAGGTGCTAAACCCATCATCAGTCTGCATGGGCAGGGTTAGAGAACTGCAGGCTTTCTGAAAACAAGGCCGGGAAGTCACACTTGAGGGAGCACGTAGCTTTTATACACAGGATGAGCAAAGAAACGGTTGGGCTGGACTCCTCGATGACTATTGGCAAATGGCAAATGCACTGTATTCATATTGGAGATGATGATTATGGAAAAACAGTGCCTGATTAAACCATGGATTTCATGTTTCTCTTTCCTGATTCCTTTCAGCCCCTCTTGTGGCACCATTCCAGGGTCATGCTCCTCGGTGACGGTGGCACACGGGGAGGTCGACTTGTGACAGGTGGTCTGTAATGGCAAACACTTGGGGGTACTCTGCAGCGGTGTCATTTGTCATAGCTAGGGGAGAGTGAGACAGGTCTTGATTCGGGGTGATGGTGCCCGCGGACACACTTGTTCATAGGAGAGCCCAAATTCTCACTTCAATAGGACAAAAAGTTAAGAAACAAACCAAACAAGTCTTTCCTGCAATGACTCTGTCACTTAGCACACAAAGGCATGTATTTCTTTGGCACAGAAATCACAATGTATTTTTGGCTCCAATAGAATTTTCTCTGTTATTCTAATTCTATATCACCTTTTTTTTTTTTTTTTTTTGAGATTCCATGATTACTTAGGCATAGTGAATGGAAACAAGTTGATGGTACTAAAAAGGAGAGTGCAGGGGCGTCTGGGTGGCTCAGACAGTTAAACATCTGCCTTCAGCTCAGGTCATGATCCCAGGGTCCTGGGATTGAGCTCCATGTCTAGCTCCCTGCTCAGCGGGGAGTCTGCTTCTCCCTCTCCCTCTGCCCCTCCCCACTTTTGTTCCCTCTCTCTCACTCACTCTCTCTCAAATAAATAAATAAAATCTTTTTTAAAAGAAGGAAAGTGCAGTAAAATATTTGATTTGTACAAAGTGCTCACATTAAGTTGTTTAAAGAATTTATATATATATATTTATATATGTATATATTTTTAAAGATTTTATTTATTTATTTGAGAGAGAGAAAGCATGAGCAAGGGGGATGGATAGAAGGAGAAGCAGACTCTTCACTGAGTACGGAGCCTGATATAGGATTCGATCCCAGAACCCTGGGATCATGAACCCACTGAAGGCAGTCACTTAACTGCCTGAGCCACCCAGGAGTCCCATTTTTTTTAAAATACATCTTACATTGACCAGTGCCAGCTGTGTACTTTTAACAATTTTAACTGAAGTATAGTTGACGTACACTATTATATTAGTTTCTAGTTGTACAACATAGTGATTCAACATTTACATCCATTAGGGAACACTTGCATGGTATTAAGTATTGTTATCATCTGCCACCATGCAGATATTGATTATTGAATATATTCCCTATGCTGTACTTGATCAAATTTTAATAAGCATCTTATGAGACACTTATATGTTTAAAAAAAAGTGATTTATTCCAATATTCTAAAAAAAAATTCCAGGAATTTCTAGCTACAAAGTACAAGAGGGAAAAAAACCCTCTACTATTAAAAAAAAAAAACAAAAAACCAGCCAGGCCTCTGGTTCTAGACAAGCTTATGGAGATTCATTTCTCTCAGCTCCTTTCTGCTAAGAACAACTAAAAGCCCTAGAGATAAGTCTTTACCCATTCATCTGTGGACAGCCACTTATATTGCTTCCATATCTTGGCAATTTTAAGTAATGCTGCAGTAAACATAGGGATGCATGTATCTTTTCAAATTAGTGTTTTCATTTTCTTTGGGTGAGTACCCAGTAGTGTTATGAATGACTGGATCATATGATACTTTCACGTTTTAATTTTTTGAGGAGCCTCCATACTGTTTTCCACAGTGACTGCACCAATTTGCATTCCCACCAACAGGGCACAAGCGTTCCTTTTTTTTTTTTTTACATCCTCGCCAACACTTGTCATTTCTTGTCTTTTTGATTCTAGTCACCCTGACAGGTGTGAGGTGATAGTATCACTGTGGTTTTGATTTGCATTTCCCTGATGATTAGTGATGTTGAGCATCTTTTCATGTGTCTGTTGGCCATCTGTATGTCTTCTTGGGAAAATGTCTGAATAGATTCTCTGCCCATTTTTTAATCAGATTGGCTTTTGGTGTGGAGTTATATAAATTCTGCATATATTTTGGATATTAACCCATTATCAGATTTATCATTTGCAAATATCTTCTCCTATTCAGTAGGCTTGGTTGATGGTTTCTTTTGCTATGCAAAGGCTTTTTATTTTGACGTAGTCCCAATAATTTAACTTTGCTTTTGTTTCTTTTGCCTGAGGAGACATATCCATAAATATGTTGCTAAGACTGATGTCCAAAAGATTATTGCCTATGTTTTCTTTTAGGAGTTTTATGGTTTTGGGTCCCACATCTAGGTCTTTAATCCAGTTTGACTTTATTTTTGTGTATGGTATAAAAAAATGGTCCAGTTTCATTCTTTTGCATGTAACTGTCCAGTTTTCCCAGCATCATTTATTGAAAAGACTGTCTTTTCTTCATTGTCTAGTCTTGCTTCTTTTGTGGTGGATTAATTGATCATGTAAGAATGGGCTTATTTCTGGGCTCTGTATTTTGTTCCATTGATCTATGTGCCCATTTCGTGCCAGTACTATATTGTTTTGATTATTATAGTTTTATAATATATTTGAAATCTGGGATTGTGATACCTCCAGCTTTGTTCTTACTCAAGAATGGAGTAAGATGATTTGCCTATTGGAGACAATTATTTTTGATATGCTCAAAATTGATATGGTTATGGACAAAATTCATTTTATGAAAAACTCTCAGCAAACTAGGAAAGAAGAAAACTTCCTAAACCTGATTAAGAGCATCTACAACCTACTGAAAACAGACTACTCAAAGGTGAAAGACAAATTTCTTTCCTCTAAGATCTGGAGCAAGATAAAATGTCTGCTCTTACCACTCTTACTCAGTATAGTACTGAAATTCTTATCTCCAAAAGGCAAGGAAAAAACTTAAAAAGATACAGAACCAAAAGAGAGAAATAAAACTGGCCCTCTTTGCACATGACATGGTTCTTTATGTAGACAATCCCAAGAAAACTAGAAAAAAAGTCTTAGAACTAATAAGCGAGTCTAGTAAGATGGTGGGACAAAAGATCAATGCATAAAAATAAATTGTACTTTTATAAGCAACAACATATAGAAACCAAAATGTAGAAATACAATAGTATTTGCAATTATTGAAAAGAAGAGAAAAATATTTAGATATAAATCTAACAGAACATGCCCAGAGTCTGTGTGCCAAAATGAGAAAATACTGATGAATAAAATCAAAGAAGATCTAAACAAATGGAGATGTACTGTGTTCTTGGATAGGAAGATTCAACATAGTGAATGTGTTAATTCTCTCCCAAATTGTTCCATGGTCTTAATGCAACATATATCAAATTTCAAGCAAATCTTTTTGACACAGACAAGCCCATTTTAAAGTTTATATGGAAAGGCATATCTTAAGAAAGAAGAATAAAATGTGAGGAATCACTCTAGCAGATACTAAGTCTTACTATAAGAGCTACTGTAATCAAGACAGTATTGGCAGAGGGAGAGATATAGATCACTGGAGCAGAACGGAGGACCCAGAAATCAACTCACACAAATATGCTCAACTGATTTTTGACAAATGTGTAAAGGCAACTCTATGTAAGAAAGATAACCTTTAGACAAAAGATATTACATCAATTGAACATCTATAAGGGGAAAAAAAAGAATTACAACCTAAATCTCACACTTTATACAATTAACTCAAAATGGAGCAGAGATTTAAACGTAAAACAAAACTATAAAATTTTTGGAAGAAAATGGAGGAGGAAATCCTTGGGATATAGAGCTAAGCAGAGGTCTTAGATTTCACTCCCAAACCACAAATAATAAAGTAATATATTGGACTTCATCAAAATGGAAACTTTTGCTAATCAAAGATCCTTGTAAGATGATGAAAAGACAAGCTGTGGGCAAGGAGAAGATATTTGCAAACCACACACCCAGCAAAGGACTTGTATATAGAATACATAAAGAACACTCAAGATACAACAGTAAAAGCAATAATGACAACAACAAAAACAAAATCGCACAAAAAAACCCAATTAGACCAATGGGCAAAATACACGAACAAAAACCATTTCACTGAAAGGAGATACAGAGAGCACATTAAGTACATGAGAAGATATGCAACATCATTAGCTATCAGGGAAATGCAAATTTAAACCACAATGAGATATCACCATATGCTTATTAGAATGACTAAAATAATAATAAGGATAACACCAAACATGGCAAGGATGTCAAGAAACTGAAACTCTAGTACATTGTTGGTGGAAATGTAAAAATAATATGGTCACTCTTAAAAGTAGTTTGCTGTTTCTTAGAGAACTAAATGTGCATTAGCCATATGACCTTGCAATGAAATGAAAAGTTACGTTCACACAAAATTGTATATATGAATGTTCATAGCAGCTTTATTTATATTAATCAAAAAGTGGAAACAACCCAAGTATCCTTCAAAGGATGCAAGGTTGAACAGACCCTGAAACACCTACAAAATGGAATAATACTCAGTAATAAAAGGAACAAACTTTTGATCTATGCAACAACTTGGTAGATCTTAAGGGCAGGATGTTTAGTGAAAAAAGCCAATCTGAGATGGTTACATATAGTGAGTCAACTTAAAGCATCTTCAAAATGATAAGACTATAAAGTTGGAGAATAGGTTAGGGGTTGTCATGAACTGATCCAAGAGTTGTGTAGATGGATGAGATTATAGAGAGATGTTAAAAAGTTCATCAACAATGAAGATACAGTTCTGTGTCCTGTACCTGGTGTTACATGAATCTATGCACAGAGGAGAACTGCAAAAAACCACACACACACACACACACGCACACACACATGTGCATACACACACACAAATGCAGTTAGAAAAAGGTAAAACTGAGTAAGGTCAGTAGTCTAGTTAGTAGTGTGTGCCAGATGTTAATTTCTTGGTTTTGGGATTGTACTACAACAATGTCACCATCGGAGGGCTCAAGAAACTCTATGTATTATTTTTACAACTTCTTGTGAATCTACAATCATTTCCAAATAAACGGTTAAAAAAGCAGCAAGCATTGATGCTTGTTTTTTCCCCTTTAATATGGATTTTCTTAGATTCTATAGTTAGCTCTCACTCAGTTTTCCAAAATAACATCACTAAGCTACAGCAAGATCTTGTGCTGTTCTGGTTGGAGACAGAAGAGCATTTACACAAATCTAACATTTTGTGGCAACACAACCCTGATCAGGTGGAAACTTGTTGCCTTACACATAGCCCAAGGCCAAGAAAATGTATGGTTACACGACCCACACATTTGATTTATGGCCAGAAACTTGAATTAGAGTGTTTTCTAGATACTAGATTGTCTATATGTGTGTGCACGTGTGTGACATTTACTGGGAAATAAAAGAGAAGAGATAAAGTCTTGTAGTGTTTCTGTTACAGCAAAGCTAGAAATGGTTAAAGTTATATTTGATAATGAGAAATGAGAGAATGGATATTATGTGAATTTTTGAAGAATTTCACTGTGGCACGTGGATTAAGACGCTGAAAACCCGTCAAAAGGTGGATAATAAGTAGAAATGCCAATGGGTAAAGGGAACTAATATCCCATATTTTTCATGGTTTATAACTGGTACAAAAATAAGAATTGTTACTACAGATGAGAAGAAGAAGGAAAGAAATACAGAAATACAGAAGGAAGGAAGGAAAGAAAGAAGAGAAGGAGGGAAAGAAGGAAGGAAGGAAGGACACAGACCCACTCACTAGTACTGAGGATGTGGGGGGAGGCAGGATCAGTCTTCCAGCTACAGTCTCAGGGTTTGAGTTTCCTGGAGATCTTTGCATTGCAGGACCAAACTCTGCATCATGGCAAGACAGATGAAGCCGCAGGAGATGGCCCACGGATCAGAAAAGCCACCTGGAAAAATTGTCCAATGGAAAAAAGACAGCCTCTTCAACAAATGGTGTTGGGAAAATTGGACAGCCACATGCAGAAGAATAAAACTGGACCATTTCCTTGCACCACACACAAAAATAGACTCAAAATGGATGAAAGACCTCAATGTGAGACAGGAATCCATGAAAATCCTTGAGGAGAACACAGGCAGCAACCTCTTCGACCTCAGCCACAGCAACTTCTTCCTAGGAACATCGCCAAAGGCAAGGGAAGCAAGGGCAAAAATGAACTATTGGGACTTCATCAAGATCAAAAGCCTTTTCGCAGCAAAGGAAACAGTCAACAAAACCAAAAGACAACTGACAGAATGGGAGAAGATATTTGCAAATGACATATCAGATAAAGGGCTAGTATCCAAAATCTGTAAAGAACTAATCAAACTCAACAGCCAAAGAACAAATAATCCATTCGAGAAATGGGCAGAAGACATGAACAGGCATTTCTGCAAGGAGGGCATCCAAATGGCCAACAGACACATGAAAAAGTGCTCAATATCACTTGGCATCAGGGAAATATGAATCAAAACCACAGTGAGATACCACCTCACACTGGTCAGAATGGCTAAAATTAACCAGTCAGGAAACGGCAGGTGTTGGCAGGGAATGCAAGCTGGTGCAGCCACTCTGGAAAACAGTATGGAGGTTCCTCCAAAAGTTGAAAACAGAGTTACCTACAACCCAGCAATTGCACTACTAGGTGTTTACCCTAAAGACACAAAGATAGTGATCCAAAGGGGCACATGCACCTGAATGTTTATAGCAGCAATGTCCACAATAGCCAAACTAAAGAAAGGGCCTAGATGTCCAGCAACAAATGAATGGATAAAGAAGATGTGATACCCACACGCACGCACGCGCGCGCGCGCGCGCACACACACACACACACACACACACACACACAGGAATACTATGCAGCTATAAAAAATCTTGCCATTTGCAATGATGTGAATGGAACTAGAGGGTATTATGCTAAGTGAAATAAGTCAATCAGAGAAAGACAATTATCATATGATCTCTCTGATATGAGGAATATGAGAAACAAGACAGAGAATCATAGGGGAAAGGAGGGAAAAATGAAACAAGATGAAACCAGAGAGGGGGACAAACCATAAGAGACTTTTAATCTCAGGAAACAAACTGAGGGTTGCTGGAGGGGAAGCGGGGAGGAGGGATAGGGTGGCTGGGTGATGGACATTGGGGAGGGTATGTGCTAAGTTGAGTGCTGTGAATTTTGTAAGATTGATGAATCACAGACCTGTACCCCTGAAACAAATAATACATTATATGTTAATTTTTTTAAAAAGCCACCTGGAACAGAGATGGGAGGGCCTCCCAGTCAGGAGGAGGAGGACAAGCCTGACAAAGGGATGAGTGAGAGGTAGGAGAAGAGCCAGGAGTGTGGGTATCAGGGAATTCTTGGTGTCTGTCCTGTGATAGTCATAGAAGCTCAAAAAGAACCGACCTCCTTCCTGAACAACCGGCGCTCCACTTTTCGCCATTGCAATGAGACAGGTGACACTTTGCCTTTTGCAGGCACTGTTCAACATTGTGTCCTTGTCCCTCAGGAGGCACTGTGCTTTGTGGGGTAAGTGTGTGGGTCCTGGAGTTGACAAGTCCAGGTTTGTATGTGTCCCACCTGCACCATGACCAGAAGTATCATCTTCAGAAGCTATTTAATCCTTTATGGCTCAGTTTCCCTACCTGTAGATAAAGATACCTATCTATCATGAGCTTGTTGTGAATATGCAATGCCAAACACTCAGCATGTGTCTGACATGTAGTAAGTGCTCAGAAAATGTGATTCGGCTTTAAAATTCAGATGGGTTCCTTTGGTTCCTCACCACTGGGAGTGTGGTCTTTCTCCTGCACCAGCCATAGGAATCTTTCCCAATTATCATCCATTCAGTCTCTGTCTCCTACATGTAACTTTCTTTCCTTAGTTTCTACAGGGGCTTTCTTAACCAATTCTCTGCTTTATCAACAGGATATTGTGGTTCTTTCTTGAGGGCTGGGCTAAGCCAAGCTCTTCTGTGTTTTTCCTGACACCATGTAGACCCCTGAATAGGACTGACTCCCATTAAGTCCATGGGGACTGCCACCTTGCTGTGAGTGCCATGTGGCTGGACTAGAAGGGAGAGTTTCTTCTTCAGGGGACCTTGCCTGCAGCCACCATCCATTAGGGCAGTCTCTGGGCACCTGGGTTTTCTAGATTGTGTTTCAGATAAGAATTGTATTCATGTTCATTAGGAGGTAATGTAAGCTTACTTTACCTGGCTCATGTGTGTAGTTTTTATTGAAAGGCTATGGTCTTGAAAGACAAAGATCTTCTCATTGATTTCTGTATTTCTCTATTATAACACAGGGAAAACAGGTTTAGGTTTCTTTCACAGAGGGTTTCCTGGGTCACTTGTGAAAAAAAAGCAATTAAAACCAAAACCATACCACTATACCTACAGACACATGAACTAATTGTTCTTTCTAGGTTGTGGAGAAGGGGAACCCTCTTGCTATTGGCAGGAATGCAAGCTGGTGTAGTCACTGTGGAAAACAATATGGAGGTTTTTCAAAAAGTTACAGTCTAGTAATTGCTCTACTGGGTATTTACCCAAAGGATATGAAAACATTAATCCAAAAGGATATAAGCACCCCTATGTTTATTGGAGCATTATTTTTAACAGCCAAATTATGGAAGAAACCCAAGTGTCCACTGATTGATAAATGGATAAAGAAGATGCAGTATATAAATACAATGGACTATTATTCATCCATAAAAAGAATGAAATCTTGTCAATTACAACATGGGTAGAGCTAGAGAGTGTATGCTAAGTGAAGTAAGTCAGAGAAAGACAAATACCATAATTATTTCACGCATATGTGGAATTGAAAAAACAAAACTAATGTTTGGGAAAAAACCCAAAAATCAAAATGGAGAATAGAGAGAGAGGAGAGAGAAACCAAGAACCAGACTCTTAACTCCATAGACTCTACAGGCGCTCTATAGAGAACAAACTGATGGTTACAAGAGGGGTGTTGGGTGGAGGATGGGTGAAACAGGTGATGGGGGTTAAGGAGTGCACTTGCTGTGATGAAATCTGGGTGCTGTATTGAATTGTTGAATTATATTGTACCCCTGAAACTAACATAACACTGTATGTTAACTATACAGGAGTTAAAATTAAAAACTTAATAAAATTTAAAAAAAAATAAAAATAAAAATCCAGGAAAGAGGAAGGGAGTCCACAAAAAGTAGAAAAAAGAGTGAGAGGTAGAAGAAATTCAAGCCTGAACTGACAAGAAACAGTTAGAGAACGGAGACCTGGATGTGAGGCTCGGGGAATCAGTGAAAAGAGCTCTGGCAATGAAGACATTGAGATGCCTTCCCTTCATCTCTATCTAATAGGCTGAAGACCCAGATGTGTGTCAGAGAACCCAGGGCCTCAGGCTTACCTGGTCCTCTCCCACCCTCATGCAGTTCCCACCTGATGAGCTGCTGTAGGCTTCTCTGAGGGATGCCGCACCACAGTATTTCCTACTGAGCCTCTACTTCACTGATCTGCAATCCTACATTTAGTGACTACTGGGGCTTGGCAGTTTCAGTATCTTTCCCCCAAAATCTTTTCTTTTCAACTAAAATGCACCTCTGTTGATGAATTGCGCTGATTTGCTGTGAGAGATTCAGTCAGTGTTATTAATGCGACATAAAGAGTTGAATCATAGAAAACAAAGTATTTATTCATAAATGGGAGATGAGGTCCAAAATATTTCAGAAGTTTTCTTTCCCTTTTTGTTACACTTCATGTGGCACAAAAAACATGAAGTGAAAAATGAATATTCAGGAGTAAGGATGTCAGCAAGATGGTGAAGTAGGAAGCCCCAGATCCTCCTTGTTCCCACAAACACACTGATTCAGCAACAATTCATGGGCCAATTTTCTTTGTGAGAAATAAAGTAATTGAAAGTCTCCTGCATCCTTGAAGAACATAACATCAGGTTCACTGAATATGGCAGTGAGATATGGGACACCTTGTCCCCAGAGACCCTGTCCTTGGCACCATGCCAACCATCAGGAAGAGAACTCTTAGCTTACAGGTTCACTCATCAACGAGAAGGGTTTGGTTCGTGTGTCTAGTGTCCCAGCTTTTTAGGGGGCTCCCCAGAGAACTGGATTCTGTCTTATGGGTCTTGGAGCTCTGATGGGTCCAGCACAATCCAGCCACCTAGGGAGAGCAGAGGTGGCAGTGTAGGCTGATAGTCTCCACTAATTCTCCCGCCTGCTTAGCACAGATTGAACTGCTGAAAAATCCCAGCTCCCAGATCCCTCTGCCCCCCCCCCGAAAAGGAAACAGTTGATTTGTATATTCCATACCTTAACTTTTCTGAGGCTGCCCCCAAAACGATACCTGTCTCACCAGTCCACTTATGGGTATTTATCCAAAAGAATTGAAATCAGGATCCTGAACAGATATTAGTTAGAACCCCCATGTTCATTGCAGCATTATTCCCAATAGCCAAAATATGGAAACAACCCAAGTATCCATCAGTGGATGAATGCATAAAGAAAATATTATATATGTATATTTATTATACATATTATATGTATATATATATGAATACACAATGGATATTATTCAGTCCTTAAAAAGGAAATTCTCTGAAATGCAACAACACAGATGAAATTTGAGAACATTATGCTAAGTGAAACAAACCAGTTATGGGAAGGGAGATACCACATGATTCCACTCATATGCAGTACCTAAAATAATCAAATTCATAGAATCAAAAGTTGGAATAGTGGTTACCAGCAGCTGGGGACAGGGGGAAATGAGCAACTACTAATCAATGGGCATAAAGTTTCAGTCAAGCCAGATAAATAAACTTTCAAGATCTGCTGTATAGCATTGTACCTACAGCCAACAATAATATATTGTACACTTAAAAATTCACTAAGAAGAGGAGTACCTGGGTGGCTCAATCAATTGAGTGTCTGACTCTTGATCTCAGACCAGATCTTGATCTCAGGGTTGTGAGTTTGGGCCCTGCATTGAGCTCTGTGCACTGGGCATGGAGCCTACTTAATTAAAGAGAATGTTAAGAGGATACGTCTTATATGAAGTGTTCTTATTACACTAAGATTAGAACATTTAAAAAGAAAGCCATGTTCATAAAAGCACAGTCGTAGTGATCTAAACGGGAATTATCAGATAAATTATGTGGCAACAGAAAAATACAGACAAAATAGGTAATTATCTTATAAAATGGGTGCCATCTGTTCTTCTTAATGAGTTGTACTCAAAACTTGGTATGCTTTTAGATTCTACCATATTGATATGTGCATTAATATAGTATAATTGCATTAGCTAAGTTGAATCACTTGTGAATCTGAAACAATGCCTTTTTCTATTTCACAAACATACACACAGAGAGGAGCAAGGAAATATAAGAATCTGTCTCAGATCTCTCTTCTATATTTTCAAACTATTCCAAGAAAAAGAAGAGGAAGGAAAGCTTCCAAATTCATTCTATGAGGCCAGCATTACCTTGATACCAAAACTAGATAAAGACACTAAAAAGGAAAACTGCAAGCCAACATCTTTGTGAACATAGATGCGAAAATCCTCAACAAAATATTAACAAACTGAATCTAGCAGTATATTAAAAAAAATCATTCACCACAATTAAGTGGGATTTATTCCAGGGATGTAAGGGTGGATCAATGTTTGCAAATCGACCAATATAATACATCACATTAACAAGAGAAAGGATTAAAAACTGTCTGATCATCTTAATAGATGCAGAAAAAGCATTTGAAAAAATACAACTCCATTCATGTTAAAAACTCTCAACAAAGTAGGTTTAGAGGGAACATAACTCAACACAAGAAAAGCCATATATGAAAAACACACAGCTAATATCATACTCAATGGTGAAAAACTGAGAACTTTCCCCCTAAGATTAGGAATAAGGCAAGGATGTCCACTCTCACCACTTCTATTCAACATAGTACTGAAGTCCTAACCACAGCAATTGGACAACAAAAAGAAATAAAAGGCATCCAAACTGGCAAAGAAGAAGTAAAACTTTTCACTATTTGCAGGTGACATGATACGATACTTAGAAAACCCTAAAGACTTTACCAAAAAACCACTAGAACTAATAAGTGAATTCAATAAAGTCATAGGATACAAAATCAATGTACAGAAATCTGTTGCATTTCTATATACCAATAATGAAGTATCAGAAAGATAAATTAAGAAAATAATCTCATTTACAGTTGTACCCAAACATAATAAAACACCTAGCAATAAACTTAACCAAGGAGGTGGAAGACCTATACTATGAAAACCATAGAATTATTGATGAAAGAAATTAAAGATGACACAAGCAAATGGAGAGACTTTCCATGCTCATGGACTGGATGAAACAATTGTGTTAAAATATCCACACTATATTTAATGAGAAAAATGCATAGTTTTGTCTCATTCTCATTATTTGTATTTATATTAATTACACATATGTCTACACATTATAAACAATGTACACACTTTTCTCATTACCTTACTAAATATGTTTTTATTAAAATTTAAACTATATTATCAAATGGATATTAGATTGTGCTTTTGAAAATAAAATAAAATATCCACACTACCCAAAGGAATCTAGAGATTCAGTGTAATCCCTATCAAGAAACCAACAATGTTTTTCATAGAACTAGAACAAATATTTGTAAGATTTGTATGAAATTAAAAAAGACCCTAAATAGCCAAAGCAATCTTGAGAAAGAAAAATAAAGCTGAGGTATCACATAGCACAATCCCAGATTTCAAGATACAAAGTTGTAGTAATCAAATACAGTGTAATACTGGCACAGAAACAGACACATAGATCAATGGAACAGAATAGAAAACCCAGAAATAAACTCATCCTTATATGGTCAATTAACCTACAACACAGGAGGCAAAAATATACAGTGAGGAAAAAACAGTCTTTTTAATAAAAGATGCTGGGAAAATTGGAGAGCTATATGTAAAATAATGAAACTGGACAATTTTCTTACACCACACACAAAAATAAAAACAAAATGGATTAAAGACCTGTGTGAGGCCTGAAATCATAAAACTCTTAGAGTTTTATGGCAGTAATTTCTCTGACATCTATGTAGCAACATTTTTCTAGATATGTCTCCTGAGGCAAGGAAAACAAAAGAAAATTAAACTATTGGAACCACATTAAAATAAGAAAAATTTGCACAGTGAAGGAAACCATCAGAAAAACAAAAAGGCAACCTACTGAATAAGACAAGATATTTGCAAATGATAGATTTGATAAGGGGTTAATATCCAAAATATACAAAGAACTTATACATGTAGCTCCTCTCCCCAATAATCAGATTAAAATGGGCAGAGAACCTGAATAGATGCTTTTGCAAGGAAGACATACATAGTGCTACAAATCCTAGCAACAGCAATTAGACAACGAAAATGAATAAAAGGTATTCAGATTGGCAACGAAGAAGTCAAACTCTCTCTCTTTGCAGATGACATGGTACTTTATATGGAAAACCCAAAAGACTTGACCCCCAAACTACTAGAACTCATACAGCAATTCAGTAATTTGGCAGGATGAAAAATCAATGTACAGAAATCAGTTGCTTTCTTATACACAAACAATGAAAATATAGAAAGGGAAATTAGGGAATCAATTCCATTTACTATAGCAGCAAGAACCATAAGATACCTGGGAATAAATGGCCACGGTCGCCAAACTGTGGAAAGAACCAAGATGCCCTTCAACGGATGAATGGATAAGGAAGATGTGGTCCATATACACTATGGAGTATTATGCCTCCATCAGAAAGGACGAATACCCAACTTTTGTAGCAACATGGACAGGACTGGAAGAGATTATGCTGAGTGAAATAAGTCAAACAGAGAAAGTCAAGTATCATATGGTTTCACTTATTGGTGGAGCATATCAAATAATATAGAGGACAAGGGTAGATGGAGAGGAGAAGGGAGTTGAGGGAAATTGGAAGGGGAGGTGAACCATGAGAGACTATGGACTCTGAAAAACAACCTGAGGGTTTTGAAGGGGCGGGGTGGGAGGGTGGGGGAACCAGGTGGTGGGTATTAGGGAGGGCACAGATTGCATGGAGCACTGGGTGTGGTGAAAAAACAATGAATACTGTTACGCTGAAAATAAATAAAAAATTAAAAAAAAAAAAAAAAAAAAAAAAAAAAAAAAAAAAAAAACCTAACCAAAGAGGTAAAGGATTGGTACTCGAGGAACTACAGAACACTCATGAAAGAAACTGAAGAAGACACAAAAAGATGGAAGACCATTCCATTCTCCTGGATCAGGAGACTAAACCTTGTTAAAATGTCCATACTGCCTAGAGCAATCTGTACTTTCAATGCCATCCTGATCAAAATTCCACCAGCATTTTTCAGAGAGCTGGAACAAACAATCCTAAAATTTGTATGGAACCAAGAGAGGCCCCAAATTGCTAAGGAGATGTTGAAAAAGAAAAACAAAACTGGGGGCATCACGTTGCCTGATTTCAAGTTTTACTACAAAGCAATGATCAACAAGACAGCATGGTACTGGCATAAAAACAGACACATAGACCAGTGGAACAGAGTAGAGAGCCCAGATATGGACCCTCAACTCTATGGTCAAATAATCTTCAACAGGAAAAAATATACAGTGGAAAAAAGACAGTCTCTTCAATAAATGGTGCTGGGAAAATTGGACAGCTATGTGTGGAAGATATACAGATGGCCAACAGAAACATGAAAAGTGTCTATTCATCAGAAAAATGTAAATCACAACCACAATGAGATATCATCTTTCACCTGTCACAATGGGTAAAATTAAAAAACACAAGAAATGACAAGTGTTAGTGAGGATGTGGAGGAAAAGGGAACCCTTCATACACTGTTAGTGGGAATGCAAACTGGTGTGGCTATTGCGGAAAACAGAATGGAGGTTTGTAAAAAATTAAAAATAGAATTGCCATATGATCCAGTAATTCCATCACTATTTACCCAAAGAAAACAAAAACTCCAATTTGAAAAGATATATGCACCCCTATGTTTATTGCAGCATTGTTTACAGTAGCCAAGATATGGAAGCAACCTAAGTATCTAGCCACAGATGGACAGATTATATATATACATATATACATATATATGTGCACATATATATGTGTATATATATGTGTATATATATGTGCACATATATATGTATATATGTATATATATAATGGAATTTTATTCAGCCACAAAAAAAGAATGAGATCTTTCCATTTGCAACAATGTGGGCGGACCTAGAGAATATAATGCTAAGTGAAATAAGTCAGTGAAGGGAAAACAAATACCATATGATTTCACTCATATGTGGAATTCGAGACAAAACAAATGAAGAAACAAACAAAAAGAGACAAAGAAGAAAACAGACTCAACTACAGAGAATAAACTGGTGGTTGCCAGAGAGGAGGTGGGTGGGGAAATGGGTGAAACAGATGAAGGGGATCGAGAGTATACTTACCTTGATGAGCATTGACGAAGGTATAGAATTACTGAATCATTATATTGTATACCTGAAACTAATTAACACTGTATGTTAAATATATTTCAGTAAAATTAATTACTTAAAAAATGACAATAAAAATATTAAAGAGGGTGACTTTGTTGGTTAGGCATCTGCCTTCTGTGCAGGTCATGATCCCAGCGTCCTGGAATTGAGTCCCATGTGGGGCCCCCTGCTCTGCAAGGGAGTCTGCTTCCCCCTCTACCTCTCCTCCCGCTTGTTCTCTCAATCTCTCTCTCTCTCTCTCTTGTAAATAAATAAAATCCTTAAAAAAATGTCAGATGGTACAAACTTGCAGTTAGAAGATGGATAAATTCTTCAGACCGAATGCACAGCATCATGATTAGAGTCAACCATACTGAATTATATACTTCAAAGATACCAAGAAACTAGATTTTAAATGTTCTCACCACAAAAAAAAGGTAACTATGTGGCATGATTAAGACATTAGCTAATGCTATGTGGGTAATCATATTGCAACACAGGAATGTATCAAATCAACACTCTGAACACCTTGAACTTATAAATGTTATATGTCAATTATATCACAATAAAAATGAAAAACAAAAAAAGAATCTATCTCAGGCATGTCCAGAAAAATGAAGTAATGTGTTGTGATGCATTTATACTTTTGAACTTTGGTTCTCCCACTCTGCAAAAATAGAAAAAAAAAAGTTTTTTAAAAGGGGTAAACAAGGGGAGACGAACCATGAGAGACTGTGGACTCTGAGAAACAAACTGAGGGTTTTGGAGGGGAGAGGGGTGGGAGGTTGGGTGAGCCTGGTGGTGGGTATTACGGAGGGCACATACTGCATGGAGCACTGGGTGTGGTGCATAAACAATGAATTCTGGAACACTGAAAAGAAATTCAAAAAAATAAAAATAAAGAAAATTTTAAAAAAAGTTTGAAAAGGGAGTAAACAAAAAGATCAGTTATAATTATGGAAATAATTTACATTGTGATAAAGTCTGGGAGGGTTCCTGAAATCTTAGTGCTTTCTAGAGAAGCAGTGGAAATCCTGGTCTATTTTCATTATGTTAATAATTTCAATTACTTTTTACAAGTTTACCTAGACTATCACGTTAGCATTTGTGGCATTGCTCAGGGCTCACAGCTACTTGGAGTGACAACATGGTTATTTCGTGCTCCTGAAAAGCTCTAACTGAAAGGTTTCTCATTCAAAAGGACAATCAATAATGATAATAATAAAGGCATTTTGATCTCTAGAATCTTTCAAGACCTGGCATCTGTGAGGAGACTAACAAAAAAGACATACTTGGTGATGGAGGACTCTTAATCCATGCATAGCATATGAGGAAAGTGGTTATCTGGGACTGGACAAGTCCTATTCAATAGAGGATACTGATAACTCCCCAAAGAATGTATAAGTTTTGTTCATTGATGATGAGATTTTTTTAAAAAGATTTTATTTATTTATTTGACAGACAGAGATCACAAGTAGGCAGAGAGGCAGGCAGAGAGAGAGAGGGAAGCAGGCTCTCCACTGAGCAGAGAGCTCGATGCGGGACTCAATCCCAGGACCCTGAGATCATGACCCAAGCCGAAGGCAGCGGCTTAACCCACTGAGCCACCCAGGCGCCCTGATGATGAGCTTTTAAGCAGACTCAAGAACATTATACATTCATCCTTTTTCATTTCTGAAGAAAAAATTCAAGATTTTATTTTGGTAAAAATTTCTTGATTTCCTCCCCAAACTATAGAGTAATGGAAATTCATATGTGAGAAAATGTGGGGGGGGGGCTGTGCTTGAAATATCACAGGAAGGAATTTGTGTCTCTATAAAAGGGACCCCTGAAGCATTCTTTAAATAGAAAATTGATTCATGTTTTAGTTGGGCCCAAACGAGCTTTCTTATTGGAAGATTAGTTACATTTATTCTACTAGTACTTATGCTGTAAACTCTTACAGGCAAGCTCTATGTCTTTTTTTTTTTTTTGTAACATTATAATTTTCTTTGTGCCTGGTAGTTCTTTGAGATTTATTTATGATTCCTCAAGTAGCCAATGTTACAAATGAACAGACTGCATTTTTACCCACCATTTCCTTTTGGCAATGTCCACTCCATTCCACTCAATACAAATAACCTTCTTTCTAGCCTCTGTGCTTGATTCTAGGGATACAAGCATGAATACCACAGTCTTTGCTCTCAAGAAGTTAATTGAATGTCAGAAAATGAACTATTAATTGTAGAGTTGCAGTAAAAAAACAAACAAACAATAAAACAAAAAACTGGATGTTCTACTTTTGGCTAAAGGGCATTTTCAATGTCCTGTACATAATAGCACCATAAACAATGACCATTGTTTCTACATATGGACACTCTGGTCCTAAAGTATTTAGTATCTGCACATTTATTAAATACAAATAACTATGTACCAAGAGTTGTGCTGGTTTCTTTATGATACCATATTCCTTATGACAGAAACTCTTTGATGAATGTTAGAATAATTCCAGGTACATAGTAGGCTCTCAGGTAATGTTTGTTAAATGAATAAATAAAGGCATATAGATAAAGAGAAAAATAAATGATAATAAAGAATGCAACCAGATTAACATTTTGTGAAGCAAATTTTTTAAATTTTATTTTACTTTATTTCATTTTTTTTATTATGTTATGTTAGTCACCATAAGTACATCATTTGTTTTGACGTAGTGTTCCATGATTCATTGTTTGTGTATAACACCCAGTGCTCCATGTGATATGTGCCCTCCTTAATACCCATCACAGGGCTAACCTACCCTCTCACCCACCCCCTTCCCTCGAAATCCCACAGTTTGTTTCCTGGAGTCCATAGCCTTTCATGGTTCATCTCCCCCTCTGATTTCCTCCTTTCATTTTTCCCTTCCTTCTCCTAATGTCCTCCATACTATTCCTTATGTTCCACAAATAAGTGAAACCATATAACAATTGACTTTCACTGCTTGACTTACTTCACTTAGCTTAATCTCCAGTTCCAACCATGTTGATGCAAAAGTTGGGTATTCATCCTTTCTGATGATTGAGTAATATGCCATTGTATATATGAACCACATCTTCCTTATCCATTTGTCTGTTGACAGGCATCTTGGCTCTTTCCACAGTTTGGCTATTGTGGACATTCCTGCTATGAACATTGGGGTGCATGTGGCCCTTCTTTTCACTACATCCGTATCTTCGGGGAAAATACCCAGTAGTGCAATTGCTGGTTCATAAGGTAGTTCTATTTTTAACTTTTTGAGGAACATCCACACTGTTTTCCAAAGTGGCTGTATCAACTTGCATTTCCACCAATAATATAAGAAGATTCCCTCTTCTCCACAACCTCTCCAACATTTGTTGTTTCCTGTCTTGTTAATTTTTGCCATTCTAACTGGTATAAGGTGGTATCTCAATGTGGTTTCAATTTGAATTTCCCTGATGGCTAATGATGATGAACATTTTTTCATGTGTCTGTTAGCCATTTGTATGCCTACTTTGGAGAAGTGGCTGTTCATGTCTTCTGCCCATTTTTGACTAGATTATTTGTTTTTTGGGTGTTGAGTTTGAGAAGTTCTTTATAGATCTTGGATATCAGACCTTTACCTGTAGTGTCATTTTCAAATATCCTCTCCCATTCCATGGGTTGCCTCTTTGTTTTGTTGACTTTCTTCCTTCCTACCTTCCTTCCTTCCTTCCTTCCTTTTTTTTTTTTTTTAATTTGACATTGTGACAGTCTCACAGAGCAGGGGTATTCAGAAAAGAATGTTGTGTCTACAGAGATATTGGTCTATAAAAGTCTCTTCATCTAGTATGAGAGCCTTCACCTTTTCACATGGCAGTCTAACTTCTGCCACATACTAGTAAAAGAGTCTGACCTAGGGGTGGTACTCTCTGTTAGTTTGTCCAAAGATATTTCTTTAAAAGGAATTTTTTGTGACTAACTAAAGGAAAGCTCTACTTCACAAAGGATTTATTCCAAACCGAGGGATAAACACTAAAAATGACTTCTCTGCTCTGAAGGTTGTAGAGCTACTGGATAGTTCTTTTGTTCAAGGTACATTGTCTAGCAACAAAATATGTTTAATCTTCCAATAGATGCTACAGCCTATGGGGTCCAAGGAAACCTGTGTGATGGCAGCTGCTCTGTGGGCTCTGGTGGGAGCTGCCTTCCTACCCTGTGCTCAGGTCACAGGGTGATTGAAGGAAGCTAACTCTCTGGAAACCTGCTCTTCAGGCTTCGGGACCATTAACAAAGACAGCATTGAACACTGCTTCCATGTGTCACACCAGTAGATAGATCAGAAGGACAATCTGCACCACCAACTTTATTGAGATATAACTGACAAATAAAATTGTATATATTTAAAGTGTATACCATGATGATTTGGTATAGTTATGCTTTCTGAATTGATTACCAAAATCAAGTTAACTCACACATCCCTCACCTTACACAGTTACCTTGTTTTTTGTATGGTATTGAGAATGCTTACAATCTACTCTCTTAGCAAATTTCAAGCATGCAATACAGTATTATTAACTACAATCAACATTAGAGCCCTAGAATGTATTCATCTTATAACTGAATTCCTGTACTTCTTGAGCAGAATCTCTCCCACCCCATAACCCTGGTACCAACATTCTACTCTGTTTCTATGTGTTCAACATTCTTTGTTAGATTTCACATATGAGTGAGATTATATAGTATTTGTCTTATTTTACTTAGTGAAATATCCTCAAGGTGCATTTGTGTTGTTACAAATGGCAAGATTTCCATCTTTCTCATGGCTGAATAATATTTCATTGTGTGTGTCTGTGTTCACACATATCGTGTGTGTGTGTGTGTGTATCATCATCTTTATCTATTCACTGATCAAGAGATGCTTAGCTTGGCTATGGTGAATGCCATGAAATGTATGGGAGTGCAGATATCTCTGAAATACTGATTTCATTATACAAACACACCCCTATATACATACACACATAACTAGAAGTGGGATTGCTGGATCACATGATAATTCTACTTTTAATTTTTGGGGGTGGTTTCTTTTTTTTTAAATTATGTTATGTTAGTCACCATACTGTACATCATTTTTTTGAAGAAATGCTATAATGTTTTCCATAGTGGATGTGCCAATTTATTTTCCCACCAATAGTGTACTAGGGTTCTTTTGTCTACATCCTTGCCAATACTTGTTATCACTTGTCTTTTTGATAAAAGTCATCATAAGAGGTGTGGGGTGATACTTGGGTTTTTATTTGGATTTCCCTGATGATTAGTAATGTTGAGCATTCTTTTGCTTGTGGATACCCAGTCTTTCCAACACCGTTTATTGAAGACACTACCTTTTTCCCATTGTGTATTCTTGTTGCCCTTATCAAAGTTTCGTTGTCTGTAAATGCAGGGGTTTGTTTCCCTACTCTGTTTCATTGGTCTGTGTGTCTATCTTTATGCTAGTACCATGCTGTTTTGATTACTATAGCTGTGTATTAATATAGTATTTGCATAGTTTGAAATCAAGAAGAGATCACACTCCAGCTTTGTTCTTTTTTCTCAAATTGTTTTTGTTTTCATGGTTCCATATGAATGCTAGGATTTATTTTTTCTATTTCTGTAAGAAATAACAATGCAATATTGATAGGGATTGCACTTAATCTGTAGGTCACTGGGTAGCATGGACATTTTAATGATATTAATTCCTCCAATTCACGCACACACTTTTCTATTTGTATCTTTCTCAATATCTTTCATCAAGATCTTGTAGTTTTCTGCAAACTGGAATGTTGAAACAAGAAATGTAAACTCAAAATTAAATCCATGCTATCTTCTTGCTAGCTGATCATAGATCCATCTGAACAGTTTCCCCTGGTAATGAGCTTCCAGAAAACTGCTTAGAATTTTGTTAGAGCTGATAAGCTCACAAAATATTCCTATCCCAGAGCCTCATGTAATAAAAATTGAGAGTATAAAGTATTATGAGTGTGAACTGCATGTGAAGTGGATGACAAAAAATGTCAGAAGTCAAGGACCATGGTCAATGACATGAAGTAAAAGACCATATCAACTGACTCTTAAGGAGAAGAAAAATCACAGATGTGTGGAAAATCTGGCATCTGTTTAAAAATTCCACAGAGCAGCCATGTTTGCAGAATAAGAATGCAATTTTCTCTTTTACACATATTTTGGGAAGTTAATTGTCCAAATAAAATTAGAGAACAGAGCTTATTAATACAAGCTTGAAAGGGTGGAGGTACATGATGTTGACAGAAATTGCACCCTTGTTTTAAAAGAAATGAAATAAGCTAAGGAAAGCTTTGGAGTTGTTCAAAGATGTTTCCCGAATAATGAGATTTCCATGCCAGAGAAGGACAAGGAAGAAGAGATTCAACTGTTCACCTGTTCGACAAACAGTTTTGTACAGTGTGAGATTTTGGAAAAGTTTGAAAGCAGTAAAGAATGTCGAGGCACTGGGTCCAGGATACTGTACACAGAAGGAAAAACAGGAAATAGACAAGTGGAGAGGAGCCAGCATGCTGGAATGTTGGTGGCATGCTCAGGAACAGCAGAGAAACTGGCTGGGAAGGGCAGAATGAGGGTCGGAAGATAAGCTCGAGATGTGGATAGAGGTCACGCTTGGAGTCATCTTCACTCCCAAGCCCAAGGCTGTGGACTCCAGGCACTTGACCCTAGGGAATTATGGGGAAATCTATATCAAGGAGCAGAAAAAAATCAAAGTGATATTCTTTCTTACAAGATTTTTTGCTTTATGAGTTCTAAGGTACCTCCATCTGCCTGATAAAGAGGGTTCCCCCACTGGGTTTCTTCTCCTCCCCCAGGTCTCCAAGAAGGGTTGGGTCATTTCCATGCCAACTCTTTGAGCTTTCCTGATGCAAAGTTCAGAGACAGGAGAGGCTTGGAAGAGTCTCAGAGTCCAGATCTGGGGGCTGGGGGAGTTTGGAAGCAAAAGAGCACTGGAGAAGCTCCAGGAAGTGACAAGAGTGGGGGATAGACAAATAGGAATTTTGAGAAATGTTTCCGTGGACACTGTATCCCCTTCTATGGTACTGAGGAAACACAAATAAAGAAGCCGAGTGTTTTTGAAAATTACAAGTGTCTGCTGAACTGCATTTCTTTTACATGCCGTTAGTGTGAGAGCAGCCCACATGAATCAGGTTTCAAAGGGGTGACAGATTAACTTGGTAGCAGAACTTATGGAAGATGATTGAAAGAGTAGAGGAAGTATAGAGATGATCAAGGAATGGTGCAATAGAATGGAGCTTGGGAACTGATTCCCTGCAGAGGAGTCTGAATGAGGAGCCCAAGATTTCAGTGTGGATTGGTCCCATAGGGGATGAGAAATAAGGCTCAACTTGGATGGTTTCTCCTGTCAATCTGCAGAGATTGCCTAGAGCACCATGGTGAGAAAAATTGTGGGAGCAAGTGGGGAAAGAGTGGGAGTGGCAAATGGAGATGTGTGCATGAGCTTAGGAGCTTGCCCTGCATTTTTTGCCCCTGGACTTGGGGAAGGAGGGCATCATTGGCAGCATTAAGGACATCAACAGGGAAGCTGGTATTCTGGGAAGGAGAATGAGCTTGGATGAAGCTCATGCAAAGTCTGCTGTTTTTACCATTTTGTATTTCTAGCCTCAGTCAATGCATTGTAAAGTTACCACATTCATTCATATCCCAGTGCCAGTAGGGACCTAAGCATCACAGGGTCCTCTTGAAGCAGACTCGTCCACTTACAGAAAACTCTGGGTGCCTTCAAAGGGGAAGTTGTATTCTCACAAGTCTAAACATATGCTGACCATACAATTCAGCAATTGTGCTCCTTGGTATTTATCTAGAGGAATTGGAAATTTATGTCTGCACAAAATCTGCATATGGATGTTCATAGAAGGTTTATCCATAATTACCAAAACTTAGAAGCAACCAGGATGTCTCCCAGTAGGTATATGAATTAATAAACTGATAATGGAATATTATTCAGTGTTAAAGAGAAATGAGGCATTGGTCATGAAAAGACATGGAGGAATCTTGAATGTCTGTTACTAACTAAAGGAAGCCAATCTAAGAGTTTTACATACTACATGAAACTAACTATATGTTATTCTGGAAAAAGCAAATCTATGAAGACAGTATAAAAATTAGTAGTTTCCAGGAAGTAGAAGGGGAGAGGGAAGGATATATAGGCAGAATACAAAGGAGGTTTTTAAAAAATATATATTTTATTTATTTATTTGACAGACAGAGATCACAAGTAGGCAGAGAGGCAGGCAGAGAGGGAAGGGAGGAAGCAGGCTCCCTACTGAGCAGAGAGCCTGATGCAGGGCTCATCCCAGGAACCTGGGATCATGACCTGAGCCAAAGGCAGAGGCTTTAATCCACTGAGCCACCCAGGCACCCCATAAGAGTTTTAAGACAACGAAATTATTCTGTATAATACAGTAATGGGGAATATATGTCATTATACATGTGTTCCAACCCATCGAATGTGTGACACCAAGAGTGAACTCTAAGGTAAACTATGTACTTTGGGTGATAATGATGTGTCAATATAGGTCCACTTATTTTAACAAAAGTACTACTGTGGTGGAGGGTGTTAATATTGGAGAAGGCTGTGCATGTGTGTGGGCAGGAGTAAATGGAAACTCTCTGTACCCTCCTCTTAATTTTGCTGTGAATCTAAACTGCTCTAAAAAGTAAAATCTTCTTAAGAAATTTAAAAAGGAATTGTAGAGCGACTCCTAGAAATAATATGACCAAATAGACAGGGAAAGATAGCTTTTCTCCTTGTCCATCTGCACCGGGGTTTACTCTGCAGTTTTCTAAGTGCAGACAAAGGCTGGATGGTGTGTTTTATGCAGTGCTGCCTGACTGTGAGTATGAAGGATGGCCTTCATTTAACTATCAGCATTGTGCTGAAACAAGGGAAGGCATCTACCCTTTCAACAGTGAGCTCTGTCAGGGCAGAACAGACCTCTGCTATATCCCCAGGCTCCACCACGGTCTAGTGCATATGCGGTCAATACATAATTGCTAACAGCCAATATGTAATTGCTAACTGGAAGAATGAATCAATATCTTTTCTGTTTCCCTCTTTGTTCTACTCAAGGAATCCCAGAACTGTACTTAGTAGTCTGTTTTAAGTACACTTTTCACATTAAGACTCTACCTGAGCTATAGACTAGAACAATTTTTTTTTTTTACTATTGTGGTGAATATATTTCAACGAATGTACTCAATCAACAAATATTTTGAGCACCTATTGTATTTGCTTCTTTGATTTAACAATTTTTCCTCTAGAAATTTATCCTACAGATATGCCTGTACTTGAGCATCAAATGTGGGCAAAGGGTATATTCATTGTGATAGCCAAATTCAGAAACACTGTACATGTCCATCAGTAGGGGGTTGGATAAATAAACACGGTCACCTGTTATAGAGAATGAAGCAAGCAGATCCTATGCAAGGGACATCATTTTTCAATTTCTTCCAATCCCTACAAAGACATAGAGAAACTATGTAGCAAAATCCAGAACACACACACAATATTTACAACAAAACTAGGTGTCGAATGATCCCGACTAACTCCAACATATGTAAGTCACCAATACACTCAAGACCTGCATGGTACCAAGTATGAATGGTTGAAAGAAGTTAGGAAGAAAGGGGGGGTTGTGCCTGAGGTACCTGAGAACAGAAGAACCCCAAAAGAGACTAAGTATTAATGGGAAAGCACTGTGAGCCAATCTATGAAGAACAGGTGACATCAGGACAGGGGATTCTCCAGCACAGGGTAGTGTTAAGGGCTCATGGTAAGAAGGGGAGAGCATCTTGGAGTAGTCAGACCCTCAGGAATGCTTAAGACTGCCTAAGACAGAGCCTCATGCTTGGGAAGAAGTGCTGGAAGAGGAACCAAAATTGAAAGGATGACAAAAAAGAAGGAAAAAGAAGTTTCACTCTGAACTGGGGGAAAAGAATAGCCAGGAAGTCCTGGAAAACAGATGGCTATATTTTTGACACAGAAATGGGTGTCCTATGAAGTTTGAAGAGCTTTTCTAAGCCTTTCCTCTTTCTAAAAGTTCAGGAAAACAGATTTCACATGGAAAAAACAGGGAACAAAATAGTATCAATGTCAGTTGTATACAAAGTTATCAGAAAAAAAAATAATCAACTGCAACCAACAATAAAGTTGCACTAGCAAGACTTGGTCACAAAACATCAAACTTCAGTTTTCATCTATTTCAAAAAAAATTAAGCAAATGATAGACATAAAAGAATAACATCAATCAGGATTAGAAAGCTCAGAAATGAAGCAACAGAACTTGGGAAAAAATAGAACCAACAGAAAAATTCACCCAGGAAGGCAGCGCAACTTACAAGGAATATGAGAGCAAATAAACACTACAGATACTGTCTCAGAGGAAATACAAAGTGAAAAAGAGAAAAAAAAACAAAAATGAAATAAAGAGATAAAAAGGATTTAACAGAAAGTA
Organism: Martes martes; assembly: GCF_963455335.1. NCBI lineage: Eukaryota > Metazoa > Chordata > Mammalia > Carnivora > Mustelidae > Martes > Martes martes. Next base: position 19,311,569 of record NC_137894.1, read on the forward strand.
CTGAACACCAAAGTGTACTGAACATAGGTTAAGAGATGTTCTTCAAGAAGAAAACCAAAGCAAGAGGCTTAATCCAAGAAAACTTCTTTGAGATAAAAGATCTGCAACTCTGTATTTAATTAGTACTATGCTACTTGACAACATTGGCCCAGAATGATCAACATCAAGACATAGCCTTGTAAAATGACTACAGTTTAAAGAAAAAGAAAAAAAAAATCTTTTGGACATCTAGAAAAAGAATGTGACTTATAAGGAAAAGAAAAATAGACTATGACCAGATTATTATTATTTTTATTATTTTGGCAGTAACACTTTATGCCAAAAGAGAATAGATTAACATATTAAGATGGTCAAGAAAAGAAAGTATGAGCTGAGGGTTTTATACCCAGAAAAACTGACCTGCAACTATAAAGGTCATAGCAGACTTTTATCAACATGAAAGAGTTCATAGAATATTGTTCCCATTGGCCCTTCCTGAGGAATCTTCTTAAGAACAAGTCTCAGAAACCAAAAGGGCCAGAGAAGCATCATCATGAGGACTGGAGGTGAGCATTAAATATACAGAACACAGGGGTGCTTGGGTGGCTCAGTCAGTTAAGCAGCCAACTCTTGATTTTGACTCAGATCATGATCTCAGGGTCCTAGGATTGAGCCCTACATTGGGCTCTGCATTCAACAGGGAGTCTACTTGAGGATTGTCTCTCCATCCCCCCACCTCACCTCCCAAGCACATGCTCTCTCTCCCTAAAATGAATAAATAAATATTTAAAAATTATATGAACCTGTAGAACTAAGAGTAAATGAAGGCTGAGAGGAAAGGATAGAAAGCAATAGCCATATGCTCTGACAATGAGGTTGTAATCCAACCATTATAAAATGAAATGAGAATAAGGAAAGCATATGAGCAAAATTCTTTAATATTTTTAGTTAATCATATTATTGGTATTGTCACTCTATTATTCTGAGCATGTTATGTGTGTGTTGTGAGATAAAAAAAATGACTTTGGGACTTCTAATTCTACCATCACTTGTGTCATTGAGAATTAGGATTTTCTAGATGAAAGGAAAGACATAGAAGTAAAAGAGAGAAAGATTTGTGAATGCCCCAGATTTAAATGGGAAACACTGATATTGTGATGGTTAATATTAACCATCAATTTGACTGGGCCATGGGGTGCCCAGATAGCTGATTAAACATTATTCTTGGTATGTCTGTGAGGGTGTTTCTGGGTGATATTAAGATCTGAATGGGTAGACTGAGTAAAGCAGATTGTTTTCTCAAATGTGTGCGGCCCTCATCCCATCAGTTGAAGGCCTGACTAGAACAAAAAGGAGTAGTGAGGGAGAATTTGCTCTCTGCCTGTCTTTGAGCTGGGACAGTCCCTGCTTCCAGACTCCAGGTGGAACTAAACACCATCAGCTCTCCTACTTCTTGGGCTTTTGGACTATAGTTCCATATAGCATCAGCTCTCCTGGGTCTCTGGCTTGTTGACTGCAAAGCTTGGAAATTCTCAGTCTCCATAATGATGTGAACCATTCCTTATTATTTATCTATCTCTATTTATTTATCTACATACCCACAAACATTTTATCTACATCTCTATCTCTATCTGCTTATCTCTTTCTCTCTCTCCCTTTCTCTATTTCTATCTCTCTCTCTCTCATCAGATTTTTTTTCTTTGGAGAACCCTGACTAAAACAAATATAAACTCAGGAGGTTTTTCATTTATTTATTTTGAGTGTGTGTTTGTTTTCTAGCTTGGTCCACCAAAAAGGCCTAGGAACAATGATCTACTCAATGGCACTGAGATACTACTTCTTCATGAAAGAAACAAAGACCTCAAAATGATTGATTTGAGGCCTGGAGCAGGAAATGTACAAGATGAGCCTGGAATATCTTGTCACACCAGATGGCAAAGCTCCTGTTCCAAAGAAAAACAGTATTTTCATGGTTCCTGAGTCCTTTTGTTCTGACTCTAGTTGAGCCAACCTGAAGGGGCACATATTGACCCAAGATTGAACAATTTGAATTTCACTAAAGATAATAATTGAAATGTGTTGAAATCCATCAAATATGTTAAATCCATGAATTAATAACAACATCAAAACAAAAAGGTATTCATCACTTTCAGAAGATACGTGGGTACCAAATCTTTATCTTGAAAACTGGGAAATCAAAGGAAAGAATCAGTATTTTCATGTCCTTCTTATATGAGCCACATCAGTGGGTAGGTAGCCAGATAGTAGATGATAGAAAGTGAGTCTTTATTTTATTTTATTTTATTTTTTTAAAGATTTTATTTTATTTATTTACTTGACAGACAGAGATCACAAGTAGGCAGAGAGAGAGAAGCAGGCTTCCTGCTGAGCAGAGAGCCCAATGCGGGGCTTGATCCCAGGACCCTGGGATCATGACCTGAGCCGAAGGCAGAGGCTTTAACCCACTGAGCCACCCAGGTGCCCCTAGTCTTTATTTTTAAAAAAAGCCAGATTAGGGGAAATTATACTTATCAAGCAGCCCACATTCTTCAGCAGATAAATTGTAAAGAAAGGAAAGGAATGGAGGAGAAAAATGTAGATTAAAAGAGCCTTGAAAGACATATCAAAACTTTTTTAATAGATAAGACTGAAGTATAGGGTTTATGGAAACACATTTGGGTGCTAAAAGTATAAAAAGAAAAATAAAAGGGAGGCATTACTATGAAAATCAGATTAATGTTACTTAAGGTGGGAGGAAGGAGACAGTGACTGGTGTGGGTCTATGGAGGGGCTTCTGGGGTAGCTGGCAAAGTTTTATTTCTTGCCCTAGTGTTTGCCACATAAGAATTCATCAAGCCAACATGTTTGATTTATGTAGTTTTCTGTATTCATATTTGACTTAGAATAACATGGTTATAAAAATGAATACAATCTAACATAAAAGCTATAAGAGAATTACCCAATTAAAATGGATATTTTGTGAACAAAGTTAATATTCAGTAATATATGTGCTCTGTTTAGCATTTGAAGTTTTTTTACATATTAAACTTTTTTTTTAAATAAATGAGTGAGATCCAGATATAACTGAAATGGATCCAGATTTCAGGATATCTGGATCAATTTCGCAAATATATGGTTAAATGAAATAAGTTAAAATAGAATAGTGTGTATAATATGATCCATACGTTTATATGTCTGGGCAACATTTGTATGTGCATAGACTATCCTGGGAGGACACTCAGGAACGGGGTTTCAGATTCGCTTCCACTATACACCTCTTGAACTTTGGCTAGGTCCATGCTTATCATTCAAAATAGCAATCAGAGGAAGAGAAGAACCATAAGAGACTGCGGTCTCTGGGAAACAAACTGAAGGTTTCAGAGGGGAGGGGAGCGAGGGGACGGGTTAACCCATTGATGGGTATTAAGGAGGGCACATATCACATGGAGCACTGGGTGTTATACATAAACAATGAATCATGGAACACTACATCAAAAACTAATGACGGGGCCCCTGGGTGGCTCAGTGGGTTGAGCCTCTGCCTTTGGCTCGGGTCGTGGTCTTGGGGTCCTGGGATCGAGCCCCATATCGGGTTCTCTGCTCTGTGGGGAGCCTGCTTCCCCCACTCTCTCTGCCTGCCTCTCTGCCTACTTGTGATCTCTGTCTGTCAAATAAATAAATAAAATCTTAAAAAAAAAAAACCAAACTAATGACATACTGTATGGTGACTAACACAACACCACCACCACCATCACCAACAAAAACAAACAAAAAAGCAATTAACTATCTTTTTAAAAAAGTATTATTCCCAAAGGATCGGAACATCCTTTTCCTCTGATTTTCTGTCATCCACATTTCGGTCTCTGATTGTTCACTGAGGAGGGGTACACATGCTGACTGCTGAGTGGGTCAGGGAGTGACACTGCTTCAGTGACAGTCTGGCTTTATATAAAACCTGCAGGGCTTTTCTTCAATTTAAACATTATTTCTTATCTGTACCTTTGTTAGGGGACAGGGTTTGAGGTTGGCCTACATTTGAATACCCTAAAAATATTGCAGTATGTATGACCCTGGGTAGGGCCCACAGAGTACCAGGCTCTCTTACCTGTGTCTTAGGCTTGGGGCTAGTTAGGTCCTCCGCCCTCTCCTATAACCATGGCATCATTTCTCCTCCCTGGTCAGCTTCTTTTAGAATGGACTGGATTTCACAGGGAATGAAAGCTGTTTTCTTCCCCCCTCCTGGAGAAAGAGCTCTCTGTTGAGATGGTTTGTCAAGAGAAATAAAAGTGCTCAGTTGAAATTCCACATTGAAATTCAAAATAAAATATTTGAAATGTTCGGAGTCAGTTACTCCTTTTGAGTGTTTTTGTTGTTGTTATTGCTAGATACTATAATTCCTTGGGTGAGGTGTATAATGACCTCAGGGATTTATAACATAATTACTCGGAAAGTAAATTGAGAATTACTTGATATAATACATTATGAATAAGAAGGTATCTACATAGAAATTAAACTGTCTTATAGTTTATTTCTCTCAAAAATTATTGTGGCATGTATCTCATGGGAATTTTTTTTTCCTGGTTCTCAGAGAATATGCATTTTTAAGTTTTAAAAGATGCTATCAAATTACCATAACCAAATATTGTACCAGTTTATATTCTCACTAACAGTGTAGACTCTGTCCATTTTCTGAAACTCTAATATTGGATGTTATCAGTCCTAAAAAATTCTTTTGCCCCTCTGACAAGCGAAAGGCAGATCCCACTGTCATTGTCACATTTGTTTGATTACTAACATGACTGATTATCTTTTCATTCATTATTAGCCAGTGTTTCTTCTTTTTGTGAAATTCCCATTTATACTTTTTATCCAGTTTCAACTGAGTTTTCTCATTGAGTTACTTGTGTATTAGGGATAGTGAACTTTTTCCCCCTATAATAAATATTACACATATCTTCTCTCCCTCTGGTATTCATCTTGATTTTGGGTGACAACTCTTGCTACATAGAAATATTTAATTTTTAGGTTGTCATATGTATCCTTGGAAAAGAGTTTCACATTTAAGAAGGGATTTTGCTGTCTTTTTGCTTAGTGTTTGGTAGAGTTTTTTTGTGGTGGTGGTGGTGGTTTGTTTTGAATCTGGCCCTGGCAAGGCACCCACTACCCAGGCCCTAAACAAGAGCCAACCTTGCTCGTATGTTGCCTTTAGAGTTTCTTCTCTCTGTTCTATTACCTAGTTTAATAGATCTCACACTTGAACAAGAGTCAAAATCTCCCAGAGGACTTATGAAAACTCCAATTGCTAAGGCCTAGAGATCTCAGCTCAGCAGGTCTGGGGTGGACCTGTGAATTTGTATTTTTAATAAGTTCCCAACTGATGCTGATGCTGCTGTTCTGGAGCCACACTTGGAGAACCCACTGCTCTAGAACATGGGGTTGACTTCTTGATATCTCTGGAATCTTTTTCCTTGTCTCTATGGTCATTGGTTTCACCAAGGAGCCAACTCCCATCGTCTGTCTTCTGGGCTCTTGCCATAGCTTCTTCTCCCATATCCATTATGACTCTCTTTCTATCCACTTGCCATACTGCAGCCAGAGGGATTTCAAAATTCGATCATGGTATTCTCTTCTTTACAACTCTTTCCCCGTCGTCTTTGGACAATCTTGTACTACTCTCCACATCTTTCTGTGCTTTTGGCTCTTTGGCACAGTGGACCTTGGTAGCTAGGCAATGCCATGCTCTTTCTTGCTCGAGGGCCTTTGCACATGCTGTTCTTTCTACTTAGAATCCTCTTCTCTTGCCCTTCACAGTAGTGTTTGGTCATTTTGATGAAATGTAAATTTGTATTACAATTGCAGTTAGGAAGCTCTATGGATCAGATTACTTAGCTCTTAATGAACCCATATGACCGCTAACAACCGCATGTCAAAATGATTTTGCATTTTTGACTCATTAAGGAGCTCCTAGGAACACTGCCAGAAGCAGTACATCCTTTTCTTTAAGAAAAAAAAATGGCCTCCAAAAAAAAAAAAGGCATTTTATAACAATGGTGATTAAAGTGAAGAGAATATGAAGAATCTAAAAATATAGAGTTAGAATATGAGAGTTTTAGATAAATTAGCCATTTGCAAAATGCATGAATTTAGCACATGCTTTATGTGAAGGAGAAAAACATCGTCATTATTTTTACTTTATTTTGGCCATCAGGTAAAACAATATTACTTAGTGGTGATATAGTATAACATTTGATTTATTAGAAAAATATTTTATTTGCTTTGTAAAAATCGAAAAGATTTTATTCCCACATTTAGAGACTCACTTAGGGTCTGAAAGAATACCTTAAAAATTCTAGTTATAGTTTTAACATTTTGGGGGTCAATTTTAAGCATTAGTATCATTTTTGGCACAAGATGGGAGATTTATAAAAGTCTCAAGCTATGTGCCTTGTGAAACTGTCAAGGCTCTAGACCGAACAGAACGCTTTTCCTTCTGTACTTGGGGAAATGGAGTGGCATGTGATATGGTTAAAGGTGTGGGGAGTGAGAGACTAGGTGAGTGATATAGAATCAATGGAGAATGGAAATGGGCCAAATTATACGTTTTCCAAGGCTCAGGTTTGCACAAATGAGCACGCAAAAAAGAAAGGAACTCCACCAGGGTGGATGGTGCTGACAATTTGGATGCACCTTTTAAAGTTCTAACTGCAGAATAAACTGAGACAAAGGGCTCTGTGTTTTCCATTTGAATGTGACTAGTACACAGTAATTGGTAGAATTTTGATTAAATCTTTAGGTAACAGATAGAAAATATGGTTATAATACATTTATTTGGGTGAAGAGTCTAAAAACTACTCACAGTGGCAGATCCAAACCAAGAATTGAGGTCCCCTAACTTCTAACACTAAGATATATTTACATGGTCTTTCTCTAGTGATGAAAATTAAAGAAAGAAAATTAAATTCAATAAACATTTGAGTGTTTTTATATGTAAGGTGCTATGGCAGGTGATTAGGGTGAGGGTGGGGAATCTGTGCAGATTACTCCCTGAGTCATGAGTCCTACCTCATGGGGCTCATGCTGGACTTGAGACAAAGTAAAAATACAGGCAGGGGGGCACCTGGGTGGCTCAGTGGCTTAAAGCCTCTGCCTTCAGCTTGGGTCATGATCCCAGGGTCCTGGGATCGAGCCCCACATCAGGCTCTCTGCTCAGCGGGGAGCCTGCTTCCCCCTCTCTCTCTGCCTGCCTCTCTGCCTACTTGTGATCTCTCTCTCTCTCTGTCAAGTAAATAAATAAAATCTTTAAAAAAATAAAAATAAAAATACAGGCAGTTCTCACTTTTCATGGTTCTGATATGCACGAGTCTCAGTTACCAAGGTTCAGTTAAATAACACCAGCCCCCCAACAATGTGGGAATAGCATAGCCACTGTCAATTACTTAAGTATGAACTCTGCTACTAGCTCTTCAGTCCACAAATAACTGTGGATATAACAAATATCCACAATATCCACAAAAATATCCACAAATATCCACAAAAATCCACAAATGACTGTGGATCTAATAAATAACATGCCTCATGATCAGTGACCACTCATGCACTTCTCTCAAAGTCTGTAGCGATTGGTCACTGTGCATCTCTTAACCAGTTCATGCACTGATAGCAAAGTGTGCAGTTGCGTTGTCTCCTTTTCCCTCAGTGAAAAGCATTTTATAAGAACGCATAACCAAAAGGAAGAATTGGTCAACAGAGATGAAAGCACGCCAGAGAAATAAAAATGTGATAAAGATGGAAGTGAAATTTTAATTGGACATAAGTGACCTCATAGAAGAAAGAGCCGATCATGGGAATGTTGCCACTGCCACCTTTGGAAAGACTCTAGATGTGCAGGCAGATGAACTTACTGAAGGCAAAATTACAGACATAAATGAGGAAAGTGGTCATGATAAAAAAAAAATGAAGGTGTCCTAGAGGAAGTAACACCAGCAAAAAAACCCACTTCACGTTAAGAGCATTCCCAGATATATTTTACACCATTTGAAAGAATAAGGGGAAAACATTGGGAGTGACGCAAACTTAGAAAGGAGATACTTCACCAAGGCATAGAAAAGTGGCTTTCTCCACATCATCAGTTCTAGATGAGAAAGAAAATACTGTTTAAACTACTCTTGATAAGTTTTTTAAAAAAGAAACAATACACTTTAATTATCAATGTTTCTAGTGTTTTACGTTATAGCATGCTAATTAAATACTTAGTTTTACTATTTCTTTCTTTTCCTATATATTTGCAACTGACAGTAAGAGAATTTTAAATGTTTTGACAGGTATTATTAAATGTCACTGGAAAATTATATTTTTTCCTATTGATCATTAAGATTGCATTGCGTGGTTTCAGGTTACATGGTCATTTTTATTGTCCCACACTACCATGCAAAGTGAGGACTGCCTTACATGAATAATTAAATTTTAGTTATTTAGTAAGACATCATGATACAATGGGTGTCAAAATAACACATGATCCATGGACAACTAATTTTTACAGATGTTGATCTCCCCAAGAAGCCAAGGGAGAGTAAGATCTCTCCAGGCTGGGATGAGGAGGAGGAGGAGGAGGAGGAGGGGGAGGACCACAATGATGATGGAAGTCCTGAGATGGGCTTTGGAATTTCCAATTTGGACAAATCCAGAGAAAGAAAGGTGGCATTCCAGATAAGTGGAAAATTGTGTACGGAATAACATAACAGCCATGCAATATTATTGTCATAAGAATAATGTCAGTAAGGAGAAAGGCTTGGCTGTGGAATTTATTCTTTAAGCAGCTTTCCTGACAAATCACTGACATCACAGTGTGTGTCTAAAAAGACTGAAGGCACAAAGAACTGAAAATAAGCACCATATTCTAGTGGATAAAGTTGTTTCTCAGGGGGTGTGGCTTAACAAGTCTGAAACCACTCTACATATATAGTAGAATTCAACAAGTAAATGAAGTAAATGGTAGAAGTTAGCTTTCTCACTGTAGGGGTGGGAGGTTACAGATAAGCAAGATAAGGAAGCTAGAAGCATCTACATGGTAATGGATTAGAATTGGAGACCTCAGTATGCACTCATGTTTATCCTAATATACTGTTGCATATAGAAATATCTATAGATAAGAAATGTACACAGGTTAGATTATAGACATGTTTTTCCTTTCCCTATCATCTGAGAAGACCTCTCAACAAAAGCTCTCAGTGAAAATGAGCACACCCACTGTCTAGATCTTGGTTTCTAATATAATTCTTCAGTAGGAGGAACCAGGGATTCCTGGAGAATGGCTGAATCTAGGACTCAGGTTGGAAATATACCAATGAGCCTGGAGCATCTTGTAGTGTGAGAAAGTAAGGAAGTGCTAAAAAAAAAAAATTCACCACAATAATGGAGGTATGTAAAAGAGACATGAGCTAACTGAAAGAGTTCCCAATGGCTAAAGCTGGAATTATTTGAGCAACAAAACAAATTCATATATAGCCAAAACATAAATACCCACAAGTCCATATTTATATAAATAAATGACTGAATACATAAGTAAGTGAATAGTGGAGAAGATATAAATCTCCTAAGCAGAAGAGTTCCAAGTAATTTATAGAGATAACTTTGTCTTTAAGGAAAGGGAGCATAACATTTCACTCCCTATGTGTGGGCTGCACATAGTGATTTTCTCCCCAAGAGCAGAGTGGAAAGTGCAGGGAGTAAGTTTACAGTAGAGAAACCTGACAAATACTCGCTGAGCCCTGATGATCAAGGTCACTTTAACAGTGATAAGTCATATTGGTAAGAGGTACCCTTGATATGATGTGTTGAGAATGTGCTTTACGTCTGTGGTCTTCCTCCCTGCAAACTATATTACCCCAGTCAAGCCATAAGAGTAATATAAAAAAAAAATTCCAGTTGAGGAAAATTCTGCAAAGTATCTGACCAACAATCCTCAGAGCTGTCAAAGACATAAAAAAAAGAATGTCTGAGAAACTGTCACAACCAAGAGGAGTCTAAAGAGACATGACAATGGATTGTTAATGTTGTGTCTTGGAGGGGATCTTAGAACAGAAAAGGACACTAGGAAGAAAAACTGAGGAAATCTGAATAAAATATTGATATTAGTTAATGATAATGTATTAATATTTTTATTATGACAAATCTATCACACCAATATAAGATGTTAACAGTAGGAAAACTGCATATGGAGTGTGTGAGAACTCTGTACTACCTTCATAATTGTTCTGTAATTCCATAGTAGTTCTAAAATATAAAACGATTATTTTAACAAAGGTAAATCAGAGTATGTCCTTCCTCTTCTTAAAGCCCTTCCAGTCATTTGCTCATTCAAAAAGTTCAGGCTCAGAGACTCCTAGTTTCTAGCCACTGTGTGAGGTGTTGAGGATTTAATCATGAGTAGAGAAATCATTGACTCTCATAATTTAATAGGGAAGATTAGATCCATTGCACCTCTGAGGAAAAGGTTCAAGGTGGTAGGAGACCCTATAACAGGGGCCTGATGAGGTCTAGGACTCAGGAGAGACTACTCAGGGGTGAATGAGTGGGAGGCCATGTCACAGAGGAAACCTGCCGCATGCTGGGGCATCTGAGAAGGCCAGAATGGCTGGAGGCTGGAGAGGGAGACGAGGGGTAGTGAGAGGTGAGGCCTCCAGGGTTGGCAGGGCCCATCAGGGAGCCTACAAGCCTTGTTCAGAATTCTGGCTTGTTTCAAGAATAATGGGAACACAGTTAACCCCCACTGAACTTTCTCAATGATATGAGGTAAGGTATACCATCTGCTTTGCTCTTGACTCTGCCTTCAACATTTAACACAATGCCAGGAATGGCAACTTGATTTCTTTTTAAAAAAAATCTATTCTGGGGATATAATTGTAGGTTCACAAGAAGTTGCAAAAAAAAAAAAAAATTACAAGAAAGTACTGTGTACCCTTCATTCATTTTTCCCCAGCATAACACCTTCTTTAACTACAGCACTATATCAAAAGCAAGAAATTGACACTGATTCAATCTACAGAGCTTGTTCAGATAGCTGCAGTTTTATACGCACTCGTTCGTGTGTGTGTGTGTGCACAGTTGTGTGCAATTTTATCACATGTGTAGACTCACATGAGAACTGCAATCAAGATACTGTCCCATCACCATCAGGCTCCCTCACCCTTCCTCTCTATAGCCACATCCACCACCCCCTTCCTTCCTGGCAACTGTTATTCTGTTCTCTCTATATATTTTATTTATGAATTTTTTTTAGGAGGAAGGTTGACACACTCAGAGTGACATGACCAAATGTGAAAAGTGTTCCCTGCTTCTGATGTGTGGAGTGGATTAGAGGGGGCAAGGACAGATATTGGTCCAGGGGATACATGATGGTCAAAGGGTGGTCATAGTTGAGTGATCAAGTCAGATGCAGTGAAGCAGTACCTGGAGGTGAGGTTTTGCAGGAGCTAATGGGACAGGGCTGCTGGATGGGTTGTCAAGAGCAGGTTGAAGTTACTTAGGATGATGGCAGGAATGAATGGCAGGCAACAGCCACACAAAGTAGAACACAAGGGTAGATTTGTGGTGAGCACTAGCTTGTTAACCAGCATAGGGGGTGAGAAGGTGACATAAGTCAGACAGTGTGTTATAACTAAGTGGTGGGAGCCTCCACGTTATAATCATTTGCAAATAGACACAAGGAATAAAATGAAGCAAAGTTCTGGAGCAGCCCTGATAAGTGACAGATTTGGATGAGAGAGAACAGAAAGACCTCCCTCCCACAACCCAAACCTTTAGGACTTTTCATGACTCTGATTTGCCTGGTTTTGCCACAGGTGAGAGCTGGACTTGAAAGAGGAGCTTTGGCCAGAAAAGACCCTCACCATGCATGGGTACCAGAGGCAGATAGCAGAGGAAGAGAGAGCAAAGGTGATGTATTGGTTTTATAGGGTTGCTGCAACAAAGTACCACAAACTGGTGGCTGAAAACCCCCAGTACAGGAGGCAAGAAGTCCAAAACCAAGGTGTCAGCAGGGCCATACTTCTTTTGAAACTTGTAGGGAAGAATCCCTCCTTGCATCTTCTAGCTTCTGGTGTTTGTTAACAATCCTTGGCATTCTTGGCTTGTAGATGCATCTGTATTTCTTCTCTTCTTGTGAGAACACAGGTCATATTGGATTAGGGTCCATTCTAATGACCTCATCTTAACTTGACTACATCTTCAAAGGCCTTATTTCAAAATAAGGTCACATTCACAAATGTCGGGTATTAGGACTTCAGCATATTTTTTGGGAGATGTAAGTCAACCCATAACAGCTAAGATGGGCATCAGTGCCCTCCAGGTAATGTGGTCCAATCATTAATCAAATAAGTCACTCCTTTACAGGGAGGAACAAACCAGGGGCAGAGAAAACTGAACTGTGCATGCCACACTACCCCTTCTGGGGGCATGAGATGAGGAATAAGTTCCCCTTAACAAGAACGTTCTAAAATGGGGTGCATCCTTTAAAAGAAGATGGAAAAACTAACTAGGCACTGATTTCAAAAAAATTAATTCTTTTAGAAGGATTGACTGGCCACAGCATCTTCTAGCAAGACAGATTTTTTTTTGCATATCTTTTGGTATATTCCATAATTTCTTAAAGATTTGAGAAAAAGAGGAATGTTTGTAGGAAGAAAGAAATGAGAAATTTTATTTAATAATGACTGAAGGGAGATTGGCAAAAGAGCTGACAGTAATGTTTGAAGATTGAATTAATGTATAAGATTAATGTAGAAAATATTAATAGCTAATAATTTACACAGCAGTTTGTTGAGCTTCTGAGGAGAAGCACATTACAGGTCCCCTGGGGCATTATTTGCATATTATCAAGAATTTATGTTAGAGCATTTATAAAACACCGTCATTCTTACCATGTGTTTATGAATATTTGGATCCATTAAAAACCTTTTGGTTGCATCTTTAAACATCCCATCCTATCAATCATGCAAAATTTTTCTTCCTTCCTTCTTTCCTCCTTTTAAATTTATTTTTCCTGAAAGCTGTGAAATGCTCTGAATTTTGTATCCATTTGGGAGATATTTACATGTGCTGTTCAAGAAATCTTCCTTAACAAATATAGGGAGGACCCTCTGACCTCCTAAGGACTCTTGGTCTCTCCTTTCTCCATGAATTATAATTAAACTGGACATTTTTTTCTCAATGCAGAAGCTTTCCCCTTTGTGTAGGTCCACCTAAAAGGGGCATTAAGGATTTTAGGTCACTGGGATACTATTCATTAAGGTCTATGCAGGAAATGATTCCAACTGCCCTGAAACACTAATTTACCAAAGAGTAGCCTAGTTTTACTAAATTACAACTGTAATTTACTAAATTTTACTGAGGAAGTAATTTCCTAAATGGTACCCTAGTGGCTTGGACAAGCAATTACAGTTTCTAGTCCTATCTAACTTACTTTGAGGACACAGACTATTGGAAAAACTAATAAGCTTCACAATTCTATGGATGTGCTGTACGCAACAAAGCTGAGATGAGGCAAAATTGTGAGGCCACCTTGAAAGGAATCAGAAGAGAGAAGCTGGGGGGCCCTGGCACAAAATGTTGGTCATATTGGTGGCCAGGGCTAAAGCCAGCTCACACAGCACAGTCATACTCAGCGGAAAATACCAAAGGGACAAGCACCAGTCCAGGGTGCCTGGCCTTGATGGACCATCCTTGTGCAGGACACAATCATAACTGGTTGCCCAGCTGCTAGTTCCACTTCTTATCCATAAGGCCAAAATGGAGCTCAGAGGCACCACAGAGAGAGACTTGGTGGAATGGATGCTGGCATAGATTCTAGAAGAACTACATTCTGGCCATAGTTCTGCCTGTCATTAGTTGAAAGCCTGGATGAGAGGGGTTGGAAGATGGTGACAGAGTAGGAAGACCCCAGGCTCACCTCTTGCCATGAGTATAACTAGATGACTATCAAATCATCCATAATATCCCAGAAACTGGCCTCAAGACTGGCAGAACAAATTTTATAAATAAAGGGAGAGAAGATGCCACATAGAAGAAGGTAGGAAGTATGGAGACATGGTTTGGGAGAGAAATGGATCATGCCTGCTGCAGTGCAGAGGGAGCCACAGTTAAGAAGGACAAGAGACAGAATAGCACATAGGAGGGCTCGCAGGGAAAATGAATCCCCACAGTAATTGGCCTGGAAAGTGAAAGGGTATACATTGTGTGACTTCTGGCAATCAGCAGGACTTAATGTCTGGAATTTTAAAGGTCAACAGGTTTGGCTGGGATAGAGACCAGAAGGCATTGTGCTGTTCTTAGAGAAAGGACAGGGAAACAACCTGTGGACATACTGAGTGAAAACAGCAGTCTGAAGAGCACCTGGGGAAAGTAGTGGGGAGTAATTATCTCATCTCAGAGTGTGTCCTGGAGAGACAGCATTCATAGACAGACCACTCCAAGAACAAAAGGAACTGGCCAGTGACATTTCCTTCCCCTACCTCCCAGTATATGCATAGACCCTCATGCAGTCATCAATGCAGCGCTCACTTGCTATCTAACCTGCTTGCACCAAGCCCCCCTCCCTACATTTTGGTGGAACTGCCCTTCCCAGTCAGTCTTGCCTTAGTCCCAGCATGGCAGATCCCCTTCCTCAGGAAACTGGCCAAACCCCTGCTCACACCTCATCTCCCCACTCAGAAGTTTTGCAGAACCTCAGTTCTGGTGGCAGTGGTGACAGATTTTATTTCACAAGCAGACCAGAGCACACTTAGTTAAAATGCACCATCTTCAGTCCAGGGACCAAACCCTGTCCACAACGGGCAAAGAGAGCTTCTGCAGATGACGGGCCTGAAGGATAAAGTGGCCAGAACAAAATAACAGAGCACATGCAGCACACATTGGAGACACTCACAGAAGTGTCAGGCCTTGGGGAATAGGGAACACTACATGGCAGGGCACTACAGGACCTTTTCTTCATAAGGCCATTACCCTCAAGAATAGGATATGCACCTGAATTCCCTAACACATAGAAACAGAGACTTAGACAAAATGAGAAGACAGTGAAATTTATCCCAAATGAAATAACGGGACGAGGCCATGGCCAAAGACCCAAGCAAAAACAGACATAAATAACACGGCTGATGGAATATTTAAAGAAGTAATCATAAGGATACTCACTGAACTAGAGAAAAAAGTGGAAGACATGAGCGGAGACCCTTGACACAGAACTAAGGAATAACATAGCAGAGATAAAGAGCTCAATAAATGAAATAAAAAATACGCTGGATGGCATGAACAACAGGCTGGAAGAAGCAGAGGAGTGAATGAATGACCTAGAAGACAGAGTAATGGAGAGCAATGAAGCTGAATAAAAGAGAAGCATTATACAACATGAGAACAAACAGCGAATTCAGTGACTCCATCAAATGTGATAATATTTGTATTATAGGAGTCCCAGGAGAAGAAGAGAGAGAAAAAGGGGAGAAATTTTATTTGAAGAAATGATAGGAGTGCCTGGGTGGCTCAGTGGATTAAAGCCTCTGCCATTGGCTCAGGTCATGATCCCAGGATCCTGGGATGGAGCCCCACATTGGGCTCTCTGCTTAGCAAGGAGCTTGCTTCCTCCTCTTTCTCTCTGCCTGCCTCTCTGCCTACTTGTGATCTCTGTCTGTCAAATAAATAAACAAAATCTTTGAAAAAAAAAAAGAAATGATAGCTGAAAATTTCCCTAATCTAGGAAAGGAAAATGATATCCAGATCTAGGAGGCACAGAGAGCCCTCAATAAAATCAACAAAAGTAGATCCACACCAAGACATATTGCAATCGAATTGGCAAAATGCAGTGATAAACAACAACACAACAAAAACAGAATTAAAAGCACAAGGACAGAAGAAGACAATAACATATAAGGGAACCCCAAGGCACGTTGGGTATTTTTCAGCAGATACTTTGTAAGCCAGAAAAAAATGGCATGATTTATTCAAAGTGCTGAATAGGAAAAATCTGCAGCCAAGGACACCATATCTGGCAAGGCTATCATTCAGAATAGAAGGAGAGATTAAGAGTTTCCCAGACAAACAAAACTAAAGGAATTCATGACCAGCCCTGCAAGAAATATTAAAGGGGACCCTTTGAGTGGGAAGGAGAAACCTAAAGTGGCAGTATTAAGGTAAGCAGCAAAAATGAATATTTCTGTGAAAAGTCAGTCCAAGAATTCACAAAATAAAAGGTTGTAAAATATGACAACATGTACCTAAAACATGGGGAAAAAGGAGTAAAGAATGGTTCAAACGTAAACAGCCATCAACTTAATACAGACTGCTATATGCAGGTTGTGTTATACACAAACCTAACAGTAACCATATATCAAAACCCACTAATAAATATGCAAAGAATAAAGAGAAAGAAATCCAAATACATCACTAAAGAAAATCAGTACACCACGAAAGAGAAAAAGATAAGAAAGAACAGAGAAAATATTCAGAAACAACAGCAAAATAAATAATAAAATGACATTAAAATGACATATTATTGTAAAAATAATAAAAAGACAATAAATACATATCAGTAATTACATTTTAAAATGATTTTATTATTTATTTGAGAGAGAGGCAGAATCATGACAGAGAGCATGAATGGGGAGAACAGGGAGAAGCAGGCTCCCCACTGAGCAAGGAAGCCCAATGTGGGGCTCAATTCCAGGATTCTGGGGTCATGACCTGAGTCGAAGGCAAATGCTAACAAACTGAATCACCTAGGTACTCCAATAATTACTTTTTTAAAAAGAAAGATTTGTTCACTTATTTGAAAAATAGAGAGCAAGAGAGAGAGTGCATGTGGGTGGGAGGGCAGGGCAGAGGGAGAGGAAGTGAAAGACTCTCAAGCAGACTCCCCACTGAGCACAGAACTCGATGTGGGGCTTGATCCCAGGACCCTGATATCATGACATGAGGCAAAATCAAGAGTTGGACACTTAACTGACCGAGTCACCCAGGCACTCCCATATCTATCAATAATTAATTTGAATGCAAATGGACTGAATGCTCCAATCAAAAGACATTGGGTGAGATAAAAGATAAAAAAATAAGATTTATCTATTTGCTGTCTACAATGGTTTTTGTTGTTGTTGTTGTTGTTTTTTAAAGATTTTATTTATTTGACAGATAGAGATCACAAGCAGGCAGAGAGGCAGGCAGAGAGAGGAGAAAGCAGGCTCCCCTCGGAGCAGAGAGCCCAATGCAGGGCTCAATCTCAGGACCCTGGGATCATGACCTGAGCTGAAGGTAGAGGCTTAACCCACTGAGCCACCCAGGTGCCCCTACAATGGTTTTGAATGACACACTGGACCAGACGACTTTAACAATTATATTCAGAACGTTCATTCCATCCTAAAACAGCAGAACACATATTCTTTCCAACAGATCACAGAACAGATTACATGTTAGGCCCCACAACAATCCTCAATGAATTCAAGATTGAAGTCGTACCATCTTTTCTGATCACAATGCTATGAAACTAGAAGTCAACCACAGGAAAAAATCTTGAAAGACCACAAATGCATGGAGATTAAATAACATGTTACTAAACAGTGAACGAGCCAAATTGGAAATAAAAGAAGACATTTAAAAAGTACATGGAAACAAATAAAAAGAAAACACAATGGTCCAAAACCTATGGGATGCAGCAAAAGATGTACTAAGAGGGAAGTTTATAGCCATACTTGCCCCACCTTACCTTACACCTAAAGGAGTTAGAAAAAGAACAACGAACAAAGTCTAAAATCAGGAGAAGGAAGGAAATAATAAAGATTAGACCAGAAATAAATGCTATAGAATCTAAAAACAACAATAACAACAACAATAAAAACAAAAACACAATAGAACAGATAAATAAAAAACCAGGAGCTGGTTCATTGAAAAAAATCAATAACATTGATAAACCTCTAGGCATACTTATCAAGAAAAAAAGAGAAAGGCCTCAGATAAATAAAATTACAAATAAAAGAGGAGAAATAACCAACAATAACACAGAAATACAATTATCAGAGAATATTATGAAAAACTATATGCCAATAAATTGGACAACTAAGAAGAAATGGAAAAGTTCCTAGAAACACATAAACTATAAAACTGAAAGAGGAATAGAAAATTTGAATACACCAATAACCAACAAAGAAACTGAATCAGTAATCAAAAATCTCCCATCAAACGAAAGTCTAGGACCGGATGGCTTCACAGGTGAGTTCTATCAACATTTGAAAAGACTTAATACCTATCCTTCTCAAACTATTCCAAAACATAGAAGAAAAATGAAAACTTTCAAATCCACTCTATAATGCCAGCATTACCCCATACCAAAGCCAGAAAAAGACATCACTAAAAAAAGAGAACTACAGGCCAATTTCTCTGATGAACATAGATCCAAAATCCTCAACAAAATACTAGGAAACCGAATCCAACAATACATGAAAATAATCATTCACCATGATTAAATGGGATTTATTCCTGGGTTGTCAGGGTGGTTCAATATTCCCACATCAGTTATTGTGACACATCACATCAATAAGAGAAAGCATAAGAACCATATGATAATTTCAATAAATGCAGAAAAAACATTTGAGAAAGTACAACATCCATTCATGATAAAAACCCTCAACAAAACAGGTTTAGAGGGGACATATATCAACATAATAAAGGGCATATATGAAATACCCACAGGTAATATCATCCTCAATGGGGAAAAACAGCTTTTCCCCTAAGGTCAGGAACAAGATAAGGATAGCCACTCTTACCACTTTGATTCAACAAAGTACTGGAAGTCTTAACCACAGCAGACAACAAAAAGAAATAAAGGGCATCTGGGTGGCTTAGTTAAGTGTTTGCCTTCAGCCCAGGTCATGATTTGGGGTCTTGGGATTGAGCCCACATTGGGCTCCCTACTCAGTAGGGAGTCTGTTTCTCCCTCTTCCTTTGCCCCTCCCGCCCACTTGTGCATTCATTCTCTTTCTCTCTGAAATAAATAAAATCTTACAAAAATACTTTTAAAGAAATTACAAAACTCAACACCCAAGAAACAAATAATCCAATTGAAAATAAGGATCTGGAGGAGATTATTCTGAGTGAAATAAGTCAAGCAGAGAAAGTCAATTATATGGTTTCACTTACTTCATAAGGAATAACATGGAGGACATTAGGAGAAGGAAAGGAAAAGTGAATTGGGTAAATATGAGGGGGAGATGAGGCATGAGAGACTGTGGACTCTGAGAAACAAACTGAGAGTTTTGGAAGGGAGAGAGTTGGAGGGATGGGTGAGCCTGGTGGTGGGTATTATGGAGGGCACGTATTGCATGGAGCACTGGGTGTGGTGCGTAAACAATAAATCTTGAAACACTGAAAAAATAAAATAAAATTTGGGGCACCTGGGTGGCTCAGTAGGTTAAAGCCTCTGCCTTCAGCTTGGGTCATGATCCCAGGGTCCTGGGATCGAGCCCCATATGGGGGTCTCCGCTCAGCAGGGAGCCTGCTTCCTCCTTTCTCTCTGCCTGCCTCTCTGCCTGCTTGTGATCTCTCTCTGTCAAATAAATAAATAAAATCTTAGGAAAAAAAGAAAAAGAAAATAAAATTAAAAAAAAAAGAAGACACAAACAAACATTTCTCCAAAGAAGACATACAGATAGCCAACAGACATATGAAAAGCTGTTTACCATAACTCGCCACCAGGGAAATGCAAATCAAAACTACAATGAGATAATACTTCACTCCTGTCAGAATGGCTAAAATCAACAACACAGGAAACAACAGTTGTTGGTGAGGATGTGGAGAAAAAGCAATACCTGTGCTCTGCTGGTGGGAATGCAAACTAGTACAGCTACTGTGGAAAACAGTATGGAGTTTTCAAAAAGTTAAAAAATAGAGCTACCCTACAATTCAACCATCATACTGCTGGCTATTTACCCAAAGAATACAGAAACACTAATTGAAAGTGATATATGCACCCCTCTATTTATAGCAGCATTATTCACAGTAGCCAAGATATGGAAGCTGCCCAAGTGTCCATCAATTGATGAATGGATAGAGAAGATGTGGTGTGTATGAATGTGTGTGTGTGTATACACACACACACACACACACACACACACACACACACACACAAAATGGAATATTACTTAGCCATAAAAAAGAATGAAAGCTTGCCATTTGCAACCACATGGATGGTGAGTATAATGTTAAGCGAAATCAGTCAGAGAAAGACAGATACCATGATGTCACCCATACATGGAATTTAAGAAACAAAACAAATAAGCAAAGGGAAACAAAAAAGAGAGAGGGAGGGAGGCAAACCAACAAACAGACTCTTGACTATAGAGAACAAACTGATGGTTACCAGAGGGTAACCATGGGTGCATGCACAGGAGAAATAGGTGATGGAGATAAGGAGTACACTGGTTTTGATGAGAACAGGGTGATACATGGAATTACTGAATCACTTTATTGTACACCTGAAACCAATATAAGACTAACTGTTAATTTACTGGAATTAAAATAGAAACTTTAAAAAAGATGCTGAATGAGTCTCTTACCTTTTCTAGGTCTTTATTCTTACCTGAAAAATGAGAATTGGAACAGATATATTTCTGTTGTTTTATTGTTTTTCAGAACCTGTAAAATGAACTCTTACATAGAGCACCAAGAAATAGATTTGATAATGACGAACTGCTCAGAAGGAAGTAGCAGTGATGGTCAGAGTCTTGTAGGTTTCTTCTGGGCCCTAAGGCAGCCATTGAAGTTGGGCCATGGAACCCTGGGTCTCCTTAGAAGGGACACAACTTGGCACTCAGGGGAAGATGGCTCTGAGACTCCCCGAGGCCTTCATATTCCAAGATTCTATGTCCCCAAGCCTTGGCTTCCTAAAAGCTCTGCTATAAAGGCATTCACAGGGCACTGAGATCTTTTTTTTTTTTTTTTTTAAGAGATGTAACTGCTGCTGCTGCTGCTGCTTCTCTCCTCCTCCTCCTCCTCCTCCTCCTCCTCTTCCTCCTCCTTCTTCTTCTTTTTAAAAGATTTTATCTATTTATTTGACAGACAGACACAAGTAGGCAGAGAGGCAGGCAGGGGATGGGTGGGAAGCAGGCTCCCCACTCAGTAGAGAGCCTGATGCGGGGCTCGATCCCAGGACCCTGAGATCATGACCTGAGCCAAAGGCAGAGGGTTAACCCACTGAGCCACCCAGCCACCCCGCACTGAGATCTTTTGATCATTATTTTGTATCTGATGGGGCAGAGTCATAAGGTGACCCATTATAGGATCATAGGTGATGACAGAGAGAAAGAAATTCATTGTAAGTGAGCCGTGTAGGAGTGATGAAGACACCATTGAGTTGTAGAGTCCACAAGCTTCTTTTCTATTCATCACCTTACTGAAACTTCATGATACCCTGTGGATCACTGCCACTTTCCAGATGAAGCAACAGGTGCAGGAATATCAAGTGGCCTGCCCCGGATCACATAGCTGCAGAGTCGCTGGTTGAGCCAGGTGTTTTGATTCCAAGCCTGCTGTTTTTTTCCACTCTCTGTATCACAGCTGCCTGTTTTGAGTAATCTGCTGCAGATTAAGTTTGGGAGGAATAAAGAGTTGACATCCAAATAGCTATAAATCCACAGTGGGGCAGACAGTCTATGCTAGCATCTAAAAGGTGCAGTGGTGTTCGGAGAAAGCTGAATGAGGTGTTCATTGCCACAGTTTCCTTTCATTATATAAAGGGTTTTCTTGTCAAGCACCATCTGGAAGATGATATGCAGCCACTTATCCAAGATGAATGAAGATGCACAGAGGCATATTCCAGAAGAACAGGACATACATCTTTGTTTCGTGATGTCAGATGCAAAATTGAGTTGTTTAAAAACTTACTCTCAAATACAGGCACGAAAGTCATGGAATAGGAAAGTCATGATGAACTTGGACAAGCCAAGAATGTGAGGTTTTCACCTGAAATTGTAAATAAACATGCTTCTGGGAGGAAGATTTTAAATACCTTTTTATCGCACAGTAAAACAGCTTTAGAAATCCACACAAATCGAGTGGAGGGCTAGATAAATTATTTTAAAGTGAGTGCCCTTGTAACCATCTTCCCAGGTCAAGAAATTAAACTTCCAGCTATCTCAGAATTCCCTCCGTGTGCCCTATCCCAATGGCAGCCCCTTCCTTCTCCTCCCAGCAAGTATCTATCCCTAGACACTACAGTTTATTCTGGCCCATTTAAGAAAATTTAATGTGTCTCTCAAATCTCTTTAAATCTATAGGTTCCTCCTCCATCTTTTTCCTTTCTTTATAATTTATCTGTTGAAGAACCCAGGCTGTCTAGCAGTCCAGGTTTTGCTGAGGATGCCAACCCCTACCATGTTGAACCATGTTACTCTGCCTTCTGGGTTTCCTGCAAATTGGCAGCTGGATCCAGAGACTGGATTGGAGTCAGGCTCAAGTCTTTCTCAGGACATAATTGATGTGTTCTTTCATCAGGAGGCACATCATGTCTGGTTTTCACTCTTTTTTGATGTCAGCAGCTTTTTGTGCTCCCTGAGCTCTATTCATTGTGAGTTGCAAAATGGTGATATTTTAATCCAATATTTCTTTTTCAACTATTGATTGGGATATTTTTATAAAATGACACACCGCCTCATCTATTTGTCTAGTTGCCCAACAGGACATTTCATATAGGAAAGGAGGAACAAATGCCTAATTATATTCTTGTTATTTGCCAGGTTTTAAGATAATGAGTTGTTTCCCTTTCATCTCTAACAACCAATGAGTTGTTTTTAAAGATACCATTATGAACTTGTAGATTTTAAACATATTTGACAGTTTTGAATGCATTTCAGTGAATATCCTTATTGACATTCAAATTTACCCGTCTTTACCAAGTAGGAACATCTAAAATCAACTCCTGAATCCTTTTGGCATTGCTCTACTAGTATTTCCTAGTGTTTTTGCTATATGATCCCAAGCCTGGCATCAGCCATTTTTTTTCTTATTGAGAAATGGTATTTTAAGACAATAATCAGGGTCCTAGGGATGTTTAGTGCTATTGGGCTGGTCATTATTTCTGGGATTTTTAGTGGACAGAGTTAAGTAACTCTCTCTCTCTCTCTCTCTCTCTCTCACACACACACACACACACACACACACACACACAGCTACACAGATAAACAAGATCTCATGAATTCATACTGCCATTTCCCACTCAGATTCAGGACTATAGGAGTTTTATGTAACTTGACCTATATTATATCTCTAACTTCTTTCCTCTAGGAAAGGACACAAGGGATGGTAGAACTAGAATAACCCATAATTCCTTATTTGCTTAATCCAGAATTATGCAGCCAAGAGTCTCATAATAATAACATGAATACTACCATAACCAATTATTTATGGAGAGTAGTTAAAATTTTTGCATTTGCTCTCCCCATTCAACCCCATTTTTTTTTTCCAATAGCTGTATTATATCTACATTGTCATGTTTTCATTTGGGCTGAGTGCCCAATACCATAGACTGAGTGCCTTATAAACAGCAGAAATTTATTTTTCACCATTTTGGAGGTAGAAAGTCCAAGATCAAGGCACCAGCTGATCAGAGCCTGGTGAGGGCTTGCTACCTAGTTCATAGATGGCTATCTGCCTGCCATGTCCTCATATAGCATAAGGCGCAAGGGAGCTCTCTGGGGTTTCTTAGAAGGGCACTAATTCCACTCATGAGGGCAGAGTCTTCTCAAAGACCTCATCTCCAAATATCATCACCCTGGGGATTAGGTTTCAGCAATATGACTTTGGGAAGGATACAAACATTCAGTCTATAAAAGAGCACAAAACCAGTACTCTTTTTAACACTCATTTGGTCTTTTAAAATATAACAGCTTAATTGAAACATAATTCATATAACCACAAATGGTACCCTTTTAAAGTATGCAATGCAGTAGTTTTTAAGGTATCTACAGAGGTGTTCAACCATCACTAAAGAATTTTAGTACCTTTTCATCACCTGAAAAAGATACCTGTACCCATTAGCAGAAACTCCCATGTCTCCTTTCCATAGCACTTGGCAACCACTAAGCTATTGTCTGTTTCAATGGATTTGCTTCTTCTGGACATTTTGTATCAGTGGAATGATACAATATGCGATTTTTTTTATTGGCTTGTTTCACATAGCATAGCATAATGTTTTCAAAGTTCAACTCTACTGTAGCATTTATCTGTATGACATTTCTTTTTATGGCTAGAAATGATGTCATTGGATATACATTTTGTTTGTGCAGTCATCAGATGGGGCTTTTTAGGTTGTCATTTTTTGGTGATGGTACCTAACAACACTGCTATCAATGTTTATGTGCAAGATTTGTGTTAAAAAAAAGTTTTCAGTTTCTCTTGGGTATATACTTATGAGTGGAATTGCTGAGTCATAGGGTAATTTTAAGCTGAACATGTTGAGAAACTGGCAAGTGGCTTTTCCAGAGTGACTGCACCATTTGTATTCCCACCTGCAGGGACAATGCTTCCATTTTCTCCATAACCTTGCCAAGAGCTGTTATTGTCTGCCAGTTTCATAGTAGCCTTTTTAGTGGCCACGAAGTGGTATCTCACTGTGACTTTGATTTGCTTTTTCCTAACTACTGATGATGTTGAACATCTTTTCATGCACTTAGTGGCCACCTTTATATGTTCTCTGGGGAAACGTCAGTTCAGACCCTTTGCTCATTTTTCCATTGGGTTGTTTTGTTATTGTTGAGTTGTAAGAGTTTTAAAACTTATATGTATTCTGGGCGTTAGACTCTTATCAGATGTATGATTTGTAAATCTTTTTCTTCTTTCTATGAGTTGTCTTTTCATTTTCTTGATCTGTCCTTTGAACAATTTTTCATTTTGATGACGTCCAGTGTATCTATGCTTTCTTTGGTGCCTGTGCTTTAGATGTCATTGCTAAGAAACCATTGCCTCATTCAAGGTCATGTAGATGCATAGCTATGATTTTTTCAAAGCATTTCATAGTTTTAGTTGTTATATTTAGGCCCTTGATGAATTTTTTTCACAGTTAGATAATTTTTTTTAATTTTTATTTTTTAGCATGCAGCGTTTTATTAGTTTCAGGTGTACAATATAGTGATTCAACAATTCCATATATTACCCAGATCTTCGTGTTAAGTGTACTCTTAGTCCCCATCACCTATTTCAATACCCTTCCACCCACCTCCCCTCTGCTAACCATCTGTTCTCTATAGTGAAGAGTCTGTTTCTTGGTTTGTCTCTTTTTCTCCCTTTGTTCATTTGTTTTGTTTTTAATTTTACACATGAGTGAAATCATGGGGCATTTGTTTTTCTCTGACTTATTTCACCTAGCATTATACTCTCAAGCTCCATCCATGCTGTTGCAAATGGCAATATTTTATTCTTTTTATGGCTGAATAATATTCCATTGTATATATATACCACATATTTATCCATTTATCCATTGATGGATACTTGAGCAGCTTCCATAATTTGGTTATTGTAAATAATACTTCAGTAGACACAGGGGTGCATGTATGCTTTTGAATTAGTGTTTTTGTATTCTTTGGGTAAATACCCATTACAGTGATTACCGGATCATATGGTAGTTCTATTTTTAATTTTTTGAGGAACCTCCATACTATTTTCCACAAGTGTTAGTGAGGACAGGCTAAAAAAGGAACCTTCATGCACTGTTAGTGGAAATGCAAACTCGTGCCCTTTGATGCATTTTCGAGTTAAGTTTGGTACGAGATAAGGGTCCTCATTTAGTCTTAGTTCTAAAAGGAACTATATATTTTATGCTCATTACCTGTACTTATGATAATGTTTCTCTAGTTATTTTGGCTCTTTGAGGTTTATGAATTAATAAGATTCTTCAGGAAGGGCTCACAGATATGATATTACCTGAGTTTTTGCACACTGATGATAGTTTGTTCAATTTTATTAGATATAAAATCCTTGTGTGATATTTCCTTTTCTGATTATTTCAAAATTGGTTCTTTTTTTTTTTTTTTTTGCACAGTGAATTATTGCCAAATATTTTATTTCCCTTATGAGCCACCTGTTCTTTTGGCTCTAATACCCACAGGATATCTTCTTTTTCTTTAGAGTACAGTAATTTTAATACAGTTTATCTTGGTCATGCCCATTCTGGTGTGACACTCTGCAGTATTATGAAGGATATGTTCCTTCAACATGCAATTTCAGCCTTTAAAATTTTTCAAGATTATTTTATTGAATTATAGATTTTAATATTTGTTTTGTTCCCTTGCTTTAGTTTCCTTTTTTCAGGCACTCCTTTCAGTCATAGGTTGGACCTTCTTTAATACTCCTCAATAGGGGCGCCTGGGTGGCTCAGTGAGTTAAGGTCTCTGCCTTCGGCTTGGGTCATGATCCCAGAGTCCTGGGTTCGAGCCCCGCATCGGGCTCTCTGCTCAGCTGGGAGCCTGCTTCCCTTCCCCTCTCTCTGCCTGCCTCTCTGAACTACTTCTGATCTCTGTCAGATAAATAAATAAAATCTTTAAAAAAAATACTCCTCAATAAATGCTACTGTTCATAAATCTTTTTAAACTCTTTTATGTATAATTTTAAAAATTCCTTTTCACTTATCCCTCTTAGCTTATTATCAATTGTGTTTATTCACTTTTATACTTCTAGTTTAGTCTCAATTACTGAAGCCCCTTCTTCCTTCTCTGTTTTACATTTAAGCCCATAATCTATTTTTAGTTAATTTTTGCAAAAAGTTGAAGTCCACTTTTTTTTCCCTTATAGATGTCCAATTGCTCCAATACCATGTATTGAAAAGGCTATCCTTCCTTCTGCACTGAATTGTCTGTACGTCTTTCTCAAAAATCAGCTGCACATATTTTTGTGGTCTATTCTGAGCTCTTTATTTAGTTCCACTGACCTGTGTGTATATCCCTGTGCCAAAACCACAATATCTTTTTTTTCCTTCCAAGATTTTATTTAAATTCAAGTTAGTTAACATATAGTGTAGTATTAGTTTCAGGAGTAGAATTTACTGCTTCATCACTTACATATAATACCCAATGCTCATTACATCAAGTGTCCTCCTTAATGCCTGCCACCCATTTAGACCATCCCCCTACCCTTCTCCACTCCAGCAACCTTCAGTTTGTTTCTATAGGTAAGAGTCTCTTATGGTTTGCCTCCCTTTCTGTTTTCATCTTATTTTATTTTTCCTTCCCTTCCCCTATGTTCATCTGTTTCTTAAATTCCACATATGACTGAAATCTTACAGTTTTTGTGCAAAAAAAGTTTTGTTTTGGTTCCATCCACATCATTTCAAATGTCAAGATTTCATTCTTTTTGATAGCTGAGTAATATTCCATTGTATATATATATATATACCACATCTTCTTGATCCCTTTATCAGTTGATTGACATTTGGGCTCTTTCCATAATTTGGCTATTGTTGATAGTGCTGCTATTAACATCAGGGTGCATGTGCCCCCTTGAATCAGTATTTTTGTATCCTTTAGATAAATATGTAGTAGTGCAGTGGCTGGATCATATGGTAGCTCTACTTCTAACATTTGTAGGATACTCCATACTATTTTCCAGAGTGGCTGTACCAGTTTTCATTCTCACCAACAGTGTAAGGGGGTTCCTCTTTGTCCACATCCTCACCAACATCTGTTGTTTCCTGAGTTGTTAATTTTAGCCATTCTGACTGGTGTGAGTTGGTATCTCATCATAGTTTTGATTCCCTAGATAATGAATGATATTGAGCATTTTTTGATGTCTCTTAGCCATTTGTATGTCTTCTTTGCAGAAATGTCTGCTCATGTCTTCTGCCCTTTCTTAACTGGATTATTTATTTTCTGGGTGTTGAGTTTAATAAGTTCTTTACAGATTTCGGATATTAGCCCTTTATCTGATATGTCATTTGCAAACATCTTTTCCCATTCCATGGGTTGCCTTTTAGTTTTGTTGACTGTTTCCTTTGCTGTACAGAAGATTTTTATCTTGATGAAGTCCCAATAGTTCATTTTTGCTTTTGTTTTCCTTGCTACCAGAGATGTATCTATCAAGAAGTTGCTATGACCGAGGTCAAAGAGGTTGCTGCCTCCGTTCTCCTCTAGGATTTTGATGGGTTCCTGTCTCTCATTTAGGCCTCTCATCCATTTTGAATTTATCTTTGTGTATAGTGTAAGAAAGTGGTCCAGTTTCATTTTTCTGCATGTGGCTGTCCAATTTTCCCCATACCATTTGTTGAAGAGTTTTTTTCCATTGGATATTCTTCCCTCCTTTGTTGTGGGTCCATTTCTGGGTTATTCTACTCTGTTCCATTGATCTATGTGTCTGTTTTTGTACCAGTACCATACTGTATTGATGATTACAGCTTTGTAATATAGTTCAAGTCTGAAATTCTGAGAAGTCCAGCTTTGGTTTTCTTTTCCAACCTTACTTTGGGTTATTTGGGGTCGTTTCTGGTTCCATGCAAATTTTAGGATTGTTCTAGTTCTGTGAAAAGTGCTGGTGGTATTTTGATAGGGATTACACTGAATGTGTAAATTTGCTTTGGCTAGTAGAGACATTTTAACAATATTTGTTCTTCCAATCCACGAGCATAGGATTTTTTCCTTTTCTTTGTGTTTTGTTCAATTTCTTTCATATGTGTCCTATATTTTCAGAGTACAGATCTTTGACCTCTTTGGTTAGGTTTATTCCTAGGTATCTTATGGTTTTTGGGGCAATTGTAAATGGGACCAATGCCTTGATTTCTCTTTCTGCTGCTTCATTATAGGTGTATAGAAATACAACAGATTTCTTTCTGTTGATTTTTTTATACTCCAACTTTGCTGAATTCCTGTATCAGTTCTAGAAATTTTTTGGTGCAGTCCTAGGGTTTTCTACACAGAGTATCATGTTGTCTGCAAAGAGTGAATGTTTGACTTCTTCCTTGTCAATTTGGATGACTTCTTTCTTTTTTTAATTTGATTTTTTTAAATTAACGTATAATGTATTATTTGTTTCAGGGGTATGAATCTGTGATTCATCAGTCTTATGCAATTCACAGCATTCACCGTATAATATACCATCCCCAATGTTCATCCCCCAACCACCCCACCCCTCCCACCGCCTTCCCCTCCAGCAACCCGCAGTTTATTTCCTGAGATTAAGAGTCTCTTATGGTTTGTCTCTATCTCTGGTTTCATCTTGTTTCATTTTTCCCCTCCCTTCCCCTATGATCCTCTGTCTTGTTTCTCAAACTCCTTGCATCAGTGAGATCATATGATAATTGTCTTTCTCTGATTGACTATTTCACTTGCATAATATCCTCTAGTTCCTTCCACATTGTTGCAAATGGCAAGATTTCATTTTTTTGATGCCTACATAATATTCCATTGTAGATATGTACTGCATCTTCTTTATACATTCATCTGTTGATGGATATCTAGACTCTTTCCATAGTTTGGCTATTGTGGACATATTGTGCTGTTATATAAACATTTGGGTGCACATGCCCCTTTGGATCACTAACTTTGTATATTTAGGGTAAATACCCAGTAGTGCAATCGATGGGTCATAGGGTAGTTCCATTTTCAACTTTTTGAGGAACCTCCATACTGTTTTACAGAGTGGCTGCACCAGCTTGCATTCCCACCAAGAGTGTAGGAGTGTCCCCTTTCTTCGAATCCTTGCCAACACCTGTCATTTCCTGACTGGTTAATTTTAGCCATTCTGATAGGTATGAAGTGGTGTCTCACTGTGGTTTTGATTTGTATTTCCCAGATGCCAAGTGGTATTGAGCACTTTTTCATGTTCCTATTGGCCATTTGGATGCCCTCTTTGCAGAAATGTCTGTTCATGACTTCTGCCCATTTCTTGATTGGGTTATCTGTTCTTTGGGTGTTAAGTTTGATAAGTTCTTTATGGGTTTTGGATACCAGCCCTTTATCTGATATGTCATTTGCAAATATCTTCTCCCATTCTGTCAGTTGTCTTTTGATTTTGTTGACTGTTTCCTTTGCTGTGCAAAAGCTTTTGATCTTGATGAAGTCCCAGTAGTTCATTTTTGCCTTTCCTTCCCTTGCCTTTGGTGATGTTTCTAGGAAGAAGGTGCTGTGGCTAAGGTCAAAGAGGTTGCTGCTTGTGTTTTCCTCAAGGATTTTGTATGGTTTCCTGTCTCACATTGAGGTCTTTCATCCATTTTGAGTCTATTTTTGTGTGTGGTGCAAGGAAATGGTCCAGTTTTATTCTGCATGTGGCTGTCCAATTTTCCGAACACCATTTGTTGAAGAGACTGTCCTTTTTCCATTGGACATTCTTCCCTGCTTTGTCAAAGATTAGTTGACCATAGGTCCATTTCTGGGTTCTCTATTCTCTTCCATTGATCTGTGTATCTGTTTTTGTGCCAGTATCACACTGTCTTGATGATTACAACTTTGTAATAGAACTTGAAGTCTGGAATTGTGATGCTGCCAGCTTTGGTTTTCTTTTTCAACTTTTTTCTGGCTATTTGGGGTCTTTTCTTGTTCCATATAAATTTTAGGATTATTTGTCCCATGTCTTTGAAAAATGTTGATGGTATTTTGATGGGGATTATATTAAATGTGTAGATTGCTCTAGGCAGCATAGACATTTTCACAGTATTTATTCTTCCAATCCATGAGCAGGGACTATTTTTCTATTTCTTTGAGTCTTCTTCAATTTCTTTCATGAGTACTGTATAGTTTTCTGAGTACAGATTCTTTGCCTCTTTGGTTGAATTTATTCCTAGGTATCTTATTATTTTGTGTGCAATTGTGTCTTCTTTAACCTCTATGTATTTGCAAAGCTACAATATCTCGATTACTATTGATCTATACTAAGTTTCAGTATTGAGTAGAGTGATTCCTCCCACTTCATTCTTCTTTTTCAAGGTTGGTCAGCTGTTCCAGGGCCTGTGCCTTTTCATATAATTCTAAAAATAAGTTTGTTTATGTCTAAAAAAAAGCCTCGCTGGAATTTTGATTGGAATTTCATTAAACCAATAGAGAAATTTGGGAAGAATCCTCATCTTTACTATGCTGAGTCTTCCAATCTGTGAACACAGTATGCTTCTCCATTTGTTTAGGTGTCTTTTGAGTTCATAATTGTGATAGTTAATTTTATGTGTCACCTTGGCTGGGCTATGGTGCCCAGATCTTTGGTCAAAAGTTATTTTGGATATTCCTTTGAAAATGTTTTTTGAATAATATTAACATTTTTTAAATGCTTTACCTTTTGTTACTGTGGTTTATTTGTTCCATGACTTGAAACCTGTATCTCCCACTCTCCTTCACTCATTTTGCACATCTGCTCATCCTCCACCTCTCTGGCAACCATAAGTTTGTTCTCTGTATTTGTGGGTCTGTTTCTGCTCTTTGTTTGCTTCCTCTTATTTGTTTTGTTCTTTAGATTCCACAAATAAGTGAAATCATATTGTATTTGTCTTTCTCTATCTGACACTTAACACCTTCTAGGTCCATCCATGTTGTTGCAAATGGCAAGATTTCATTCTCTCTTTATGGTGGAGTCATATTTCACAATGAAGTAGCAGAATGAGAAATTAAGGAAGTAATTCCATTTACAACTGCACCAAAAAGAATAAAAATTATTAAAATTATTAAATTGAATTTAACCAAGGAGGTAAAAGGCCTATATTCTGAAAACTATAAAACAATAAAACTATTAAAAAATAAAACTATAAAACATTGATAAAAGGAACTAAAGATGACACAAGTGGAAAGATACTCCATGCTCATGGAATGGAAGAGTTAATATTGTTAAAATGTCTATATTACCCAAAGCAATCTACAGAGTCAATGCAATCCTTATCAAAATACCAATGGCATTCTTCACAGAATGGGAATAAATAATCCTAAAATTTGTATGGAACCACAAAAGACCCTGAAGAGCCAAAGCAATCTTGAGAAAGAAGAGCAAAGCTGGAGTTATCACAATTCCTGATTTCAAGATGTACTACAAAGCTGTAGTAGTCAAAACAGAGTGGTGCCAGCACAAAAATAGGACACATAGAACACTGGAGCAGAACAGAGAGCCCAGAAATGAATGATATTAACATTTAAATCAGTGGAGGCAGATTACCCTTCATAATGTGGGTGGGATTCATCCAATCGGTTGAAGGTCTTGCTAGAACAAAGGATGAACAAAGAAGGTATTCTGCCAGCTGATAGCCTTTAGACTCAAATTACAACCCTTCCCCGGGTCTCCATCCTAGTAGCCTACCCTGCAGATTTTGGATTTACCAATCCTGCACAATGTGTGAGCCAATTTTTTAAACAAATATCTCTCTCTTTCTCTTTGTATACATCCTATTCTGTTTCTCTGGAGAATTTTTTTATATAATCATCATTTTGTAATTTTCAATATACAGATTTTTAATCTTTTTTTAAAAAGGATTTTATTTATTTATTTGACACAGAGAGAGAGCATGCACAATTAGAGGGAAATGCAGAGGAGAAGTTGAACCAAACAGGAGTGCCTTCATACAGCAGTGTTGTCACTAATAGAAAAATGATGAGAAAAATGCTAAGTAGCATTTGCTCTAGGCTGGTGCTGTTCTAAGTACTCCAGAGAAATTTAATCATTTAATCCTTACAAAGGAGCTTATAAGGCAGGGACTATTACTACCTTCATTAGGAAGTGGCCAAGTTAGGGTCTGAACCTAGGCAGTCTGACACCTTCATTTGTGCCCTAACTACTCTGCTGGCCTGCCTTTGAGATGTGAGAAAAGACCTTTATCTGTGAGACCTTTATATGTGAGAAAAGACTTTATCTCTCCATAAAGTTTGCATAGATGATGAAGTAGGTCATTCTCAGCAGGAATGGCTCACTAATGTCCAGAAGCTGAAAAAGGAAAGGCCAGTGCCCTGTAGGAGCAGAAGTCTAGGGAAACATGTTGGAGAGGGCAGAGAGAGAACTTGGGTTTGCTGGATCATCGGGGCTGCGACTTAGACTTACTTGCATACAGCATACAGCTTAGTTGCATGAAAAAGCCAAGCAAATCCCTGAAGAATTACATCTCAGCAACGCATCATTGCTGTGAAAAGTGGGCCCAGTCATGTAATTGACACCAAAGATTAGCGACTCCTAATGTTTATTTTCCTAAAGACTTCCCATTTATCTATGAACAGAGTGTTTCATATTTGCTTCCTATTTAAAAAAAAAAGGCTATTCAAGTAGTTCTGGTTGAAGGTGACTCTCCTATTTCAAAAGCAAATGATAAATTTTACTTCATTATTTCCTGTTCAGTTGATGGATGAGAATTCTTAAGTTTCATGTGGCTTGACTCATAATTTTGACACATTTTCCCTGAAGACAAAACATTACTTTCATGTATAATTTTGTTTGAGTCAATATGTATGAATATGAGTAACTGCTTATTCTAATGAAATCATTACAATATATGTTCTAATAACCTGATTTAATAGTGGTAGTTGAGTTAATTTAAGTGGAACTTACTTCTTAGCCTCTTTGTACTCCTTGACTAATCCAGCACCATTTATTTCTCCGGGGCCTCTCATAAAATTCTAGTCAGTAGCTCAGGAGTATTAAAACTTCAATTTTAACAGAGTGTAGGATATAGAATTCAACTGAATAAATCGTAATAGAGTACCACTATCTGCTAAGGACTATGCCAGGTGCATTAGGGGATTGCAAGCATGAATGAAACTCTTCTTCTGTCTGTAAGGAACTCATTACTAACGGAATAATGTCACCCAGCATTCATAAAGTGCTTTAATGTTTGCAAAATACTTTTATATATTCACGATCTAATTTAAATCTCATCACAGAGCCTATGAAGTATCATAAGTGTTTCAAGTCCTGTCAAAATTAGATCTCTTTCCTCCCTGCACTAAATTGTCCTTTAATTAGTTTATTAAGTGTAGAACACTTTGAGTATTGACATCTTAATGTTGTCTTCTTATCCACGAACACGGTGCCTTTCCATTTGTTTAGGATTTCTTTGATTTCTTTCAGCAATATTCTGAGCTGAAATGTTTGTAGAATTTTCAGTGTACCAGTCTTTCACCTCTGGTTAAATTTATTCTTAGATAGCAGTGAGATAGACATTTCATAACCCAATGAACAGAGACGAGCCAAAGTTTCCATACATGCGTTATTGTTTGTTAAGGTCTGGAGCTGCCCACACTGGCTTCCAACCCTGCCGTTATAATTATCTAAACAAATCTGCTTCAGAGCTGGTGATGACCAGAGGACATGGGGAATAAGTTAAGGTTACTGATTTCCAATTCTATCCGTAGAATTGGAATTATTGGTCATGTGACAATTCTGTGTTTAACTTTGGGGAAATGTCAGACTGCTTTCCATCTGCACTATTTTACATTCCCTCTAGCAATGAACAAGGGTTCCAATTTCTCGACATCCTTCCCAACATTTGTTATTTGCAGGACTTTTTTTTTTGATTACCATGATAGTCATCCTAGTGGATATGAAGGGGTATTTTATTGTACTTTTTGCTTATTGTGGTAAAAACAGATATAATGTAAAATTGACCGTTTTAACCATTTTAAGTATATAATTGGTGGTATTAACTACATTCACATTGTTGTGCCATTATTGCCTCCATCCATCTCTGGAGATTTTTCGTCTTCCCCAATTGAAACTCTGTACCCACTAAGCACTAATTCCCCATTTTCCCCTCCTCCCGGGCAACCACCATTCTACTTTCTGTCTCTATGAACGTGACTACTCTAGGAACCTAATATAAGTGGAATCGTAACAACTCTTGTCCTTTTGTGACTGGCTTATTTCACTCATATGCTCAAGGTTCATCCATGTTCTAATGTGTGTTAGACTTTCCTTCCTTTTCAAGACTGAATAATATTCCATCACACACACACACACACACACACACACACACACACACACACACACGTATATATATACCATAGTTTGCTCATCCTTTTGTCTGTTGATGGACACCTGAGTTGTTTGTGCATGTGACTATCGTGAATAACACCGTTATAATCGTGGCAGTACAGATATCTAAAGAGATATGCTTTCAATCCACTTGGATATATACTCAGAAGAATTGCTGGATTAAAGGGTAATTCTTTTTTTTTTTTTTAAAAGATTTTATTTATTTATTTGTCACAGAGAGAGAGAGAGAGGGAGCAAGCACAAGCAGGGGAGTAGCAGGCAGAGGGAGAAGCAGATTCCCTGCTGAGTAAGGAGCCCAATGTGGGATTCAATCCCAGGACTCTGGGATCATGACCTGAGCTGAAGGCAGATGTTTAACTGACTGAGCCACCCAGGCATCCCTTAAATGGTAATTCTGTGTTTAATTTTTTGAGGCATTCCCGTGCTGTGTTCTATAATGGCTGTATCATTTTATATTCTCACCAGCAGGGCACAAGATTTCCAATTTCTCCATATTCTTGCCAACACTTGTTATTTTCTGTTTTTTTTTAATTAATTAATTTTTATTTTAAAAAGGTATGTATTTATTTATTTATTTATTTTAGAGAGATAACATAGTAGGGGAGGGGCAGAGGGAGAAACTTTTCAAGCAGACTCCGTGCTAAGCACAGAGCTGGATGCAGGGCTTGATCTGATGATCCATGACCCATGAGATGATAACCTGAGCCAAAACCAAGAGTTAGACACTTAAATGATTGAGCCATGCAGGTGTCTCAACTAATCTATTTTTATAATAGCCATCCTAATGGATGCCAAGTGGTATCACATTGTGGTTTTCATTTTCATTTCCCTAATCAGCAATGCTGAGCATCTTTTCATGAGCTTATGGGCCATTTGTACATCTTCTTTGGAGAAGTGTCCACTCAAGTCATTTGCCCATGTTAAATTGGGCTGTTTGTCTCTTTGTGTATACGTGTGGGGGTGTGCGTTTTAAAGATTTTATTTATTTATGGGGGGGAATGGCAGTTAAAGGGAAAGGGAGAAGCAGACTCCCCACTGAGCAGGGAGCCTGATGTGGGGATTGGTCCCAGGATCTGGGATCATGATCTGACTTGAAAGCAGACACTTAAACCACTGGACCACCCATGTGCCCCATGTTTGTCTCTTTGTTTTTCAGTTGTGGATGTTGTTTATATATCTGGGTATTGAAACCTTGTCAGAGATATAATTTGCAAATACTTCTTCTCATTCTTGTTAATTACTTGATAGCATTCTTTGATGCACAAAAAATTTAATATTGATGAAGTACAGGTTGTCTATTCTTTCTTTGTTGCTCATGGTTTTTGTCTCATATCTAAGATCCCATAGCCAAATCCAAAGTCATGAAGATATACACCTATGTTGTTTCCTAAAAGTTTTATGGCTTTGCCCTGATACATAGATTGGTGATCCATTTTTAGTTAATTTTTATACATAGTGTGAGGTTGGGGTCCAACTTCTTTCTTTTGCATGTGAAAATCCAGTTGTCCTGGCCCTATCTGTTGAACAGACTATTCTTTCTCCATTGAGTTGACTTGGAACCCATGTGAAAACTCAGTTGACTTAAGATAGATGAATTTATTTCTGGACCTTCCGTTCTATTCTAATGGTTCATCTATCCATATGTCTGTATCATACTGTTTTGATTATTATAGCTTTGTAGTAAGTTTTAAAATCTGGAAGTGTGAGTCTTTCCAACTGTTTCATCTTTTTCAAGACTGGCTATTTGGGGCCATTGCAATTCCATATGAATTTGAGGACTGGCTTTTCCATTTCTGCAAAAAAAAATTCTATTGGAATTTTGATATGGATTACATTGTATCTGCAGAACACTTTGGATATTGACATCTTAGTATAAAGTCTTCCTATCCATGAACACTGTGTCTTTCCATTTATTTAGGTCTTTAATTTCTTTCAGTAATATTTTGTGCTTTTCAGTGTATAACTCTTTCATCTCCTTGAATTTCCAAGGTGTGTTTTACTTTTAGATGCTATCATAAATGGAATTGCTTCCTTGCTTTTCAGATTGTTCACTGCTGGTCTGCAGAAACACAATTGATTTTAGTGTGTTGATCTTATATCCTACAACTTTGTTGAATTTATTACTGCTAGTAGCTTTCTTGTGGATTCCTTAGGATTTTCTATAAATACAGGATCATATCATCCTGCAAACAGAGATAGTTTTAATTCTTCCTTTCCAGTTTGGATGTCTTTTATTTCTTTTTCTTATGTAATTGCTCTGGCTAGAATTTCTAGTACAATGTTGAATAGGAATGTTGAATGTAGACATCCTTATCTCATTGCTGATCTTGGGGGAAAGCGTTCAGTCTTTCACCATTGAGTATAGTATTAGCTGTGGGTTTTTCATAAATGTCCTTTATCACGTTGAGGAAGTTAAAGCAAATTTTTAAGATGTTATTCATAGAAATAAGGTGAGGCCTGGGCTAAAGCTATCATTCTCTAGAGGTCATTTGTTATTGCTTTTGCCAGGTCCTTATGGCCTAAGCAATGAAGGATTACCTTAAGTCAAATTCAGGGTTTGGACTTCTGGGCATCTGCAGTTAGAGGAAAGACTAGCTTATTTCTTACTCTCTGGGTGCAACCATCTGGGTTTCCATCACAAAGCAGGGAACTGGTATAATGGGTCCTTATTCTTGAGGGCCCTGGACTCAAAATTTATCTTTCTAACCCTGTTTGTCTGCCAAATCCAGAAATGCAAGTGCCCAGGGCAGGAGATTCCAATGTGGTGCACACGCCTCTCTGATCCCTTCTCCTCCTGAAACTTGGTCTAGTGTTTCCCCATTATCTCTATTAACTCCTTGATACTTTTAAGAAGATATTTAAAACAATTTTTAATCCGGCTTTTTAGTTGTCTTCAGCAGGAAATTTACAAGCCTGAGGATCCTGGAAATGGTGATTCTCTGCTGATTTTTACTATCCCAGAGTTGGAGACTGTGAAATCCAAGTAGAACTTTCTTCTGCCATATAGCATGGAGGGACAAATTTATTTTTCATCCATTGCTGGAGAGGTATGTTGAAAAGAGCAAAACCTGAACAAGGGCACTGTAAGTGAGGTATTTGTGTTACTCACCTTCCTGTTGGTGCAAGCAGGCATACAGCCTACCTTTCAGTAAAAGCTCAGCCACCTTGTCATGCTATGCTTAAGAACAATGGTCTTGGTCTATTACTGTCTTCTGATCTAGGAAGAAGAAAAAGTTGCCATAAGTTGGTCCTGGGTGATTCCAAGAATCTCTCATAATACTAGGACACGTATTATGGCAGTGTTTTATTTATTTTTTTAAAAAATACTTATTTATTTATTTTAGGGGGGAGGGGCACAGGGAGAGAGAGACTCCCCAGTGAGTGAAGAGCTGGATGTGGGGCTTGATCCCAAGACCCTGAGATCTCCACCTGAGCAGAAACCAAGAGTCAGACACTCAAATGACTGAGTCACCCAGGCACCCCCAGTGCAGCTTTTTATAAGAGAAAAACACTGAGGAGCAAAGAGGATCAATGAGTTGTTAGGATCAGAGATAGGGCTAAGCCAGCTCCCTTTCCCCTTCCTTCCATCCTTCCTTTCTTTATGATTCACTTCTGTGAAATCGACTCACTTTATTTTTATCTCCAAATTCCAATTGTTTATCAAGAGAAAGTCAGATATTACAGTTAATACAACCAAATTTTAAAATTCTCTAAAATACAGAAATGATTTTTAAAATAGCTAAGTGGTTGTAATTTCTGGATCAGGCTTTCCCTCTGCCCCAAAATCAAATTTCACAGACAACGTAGATCCCTCTCCTAATCCACCTACACCCAAACCCTCTGCTGTGCTTCCCAGAGCTCTCTTTCCATGCCATTTATAATTAGAAGGAATTGATTCACATATATTTTGGAAGCACATCTAATACACACACGGGAGTTCACAGGAGGTTTCTACCATTCTGTACTCTCCCCAGGATGCCCCAGCTGGTGCCACCCTATATTTTGTCTACATTTAATTCATTGCGGACACCTGCCAAATGTCTCAAATCTATCCAGTTCTGAGTATCTCCACCATCTCTACCTTCATCCCCAATACTGTCATTTCTTGCCTAGATGACAGCAGTAACATGTGAGCTCTACATTCTCTTGGGCTTCTCTCAATTCATTTTCTGTAGAGGATGCTGGTTTTTGGCACCATGTAGAATTCTCCATCACACTGCACCTGGCCACAATTGGCCTTGGAGCAATTATCTGTGTATTGTGAATCTAACCAGTAGACTGAACATTCTCTAGCTTGTTTGCTTTTGCTAATCCTTACATCTTCAGTGTCTAGCACATAGTGAGTGCTTAACATATTTTTTGAATACTACATAATATCAATCAACTCTGTGTAGTTTATTTGTTCTGCTTATTGCACTGTTTCTCTCCTTCTACCAGAAAGACATGGGTTTTGTCTGTTTTGTTCATATCTGTAACTTACTCTAAGGGCCTAAGAGTTCCTGGTGCTTAGGGAGTCCTTTGTAAACTATTGTGGGGAATAAGTAAATGAGTGAGGGAGGGAGGTGATTCGATTGAGAACCTAACCTCCTGTCAGTCCAGGAGCTGGCTTTGGTATTGTTCCAAGGCCTTAAAAAGTGCTGCCTGAGAATTTCTAGATAGAGAATGTCTCCAGGAAATTTGAATTTGTACTCTGGTACTCTAAATGATGCCAGCCCCAGGCTCAGCCATGTTACAGATAAAAACTAGAGGAAAAGGCAGAGTCTGGCCACTGGCCAACATTTTGAGGTCAGCTACTTTATCTGTGGAATTCCCCACCCCCAGTTCATCCCTTGGCCATCCCTTTAAATTGGAAAATAAATCCCATCCCTGCTAAGGTGTTGGCTGATAAAGGCTTGAGCTATTGCCCCTTCAAGAGGAATTTGCATTTTAATAGAGGCTCGTCAAGCCCCAAAGGAATCAATATCTCTAACGGTGAAATTTCAAGCACCAGCAACTGAGACGTTCTGGGGCGCTACTCTCCAGTGTTTTGGATCCAGCGGGGGACTCCCTCAGTTCCACCATGCGACAGTGGACAAATGGCCTGGGGGAATGACCTACCATTGCCCTTTCTTACCACGAACGTTGCCTTTTTGTGTCCGATCTCTTTAGATTTCCCAACACTCGTGGGTCTCTTAATAGTCTTTTTCAACACCAGTGGTCTTAAAGTCACATCAGTAGGGCCACAAAGAGAACTGTGACAATCAAAACTTCCAAGTTTTCTTGGTACCTCAGAGAAGTCGATAACCAATTTAAAACCTTATGCCGGCTAAAGGGAGTAGGGATGAGTTAATGGGTCCTTAATGACATCGCTCATTTAAATTCGTTCGGTGCGATTTAAGCCTAAACTTTTCACTTGTATCAAAAGCCCTGCAAACTAAAGGTGGGTAAGAGACATCTGTTTGTGAACCGGGGAGGTTTAAATGCCGACTCCTCCCGGGCCCAGTTCTCAGCGGATGGCTCGGGAAATTGCGGAACTGCAGGAAAGCGGCATCTTGGATCTTGGAATTCCGCATTCGTTAGAGGCTGCGGCGCGCCACACCTGGGGCCGTGCACTTGGATTTCACCTCCTCTCCTCTCCCCGCCTGGACGCGCAGTGTCCCCCTCGCCCCACCTCCGCCGCCGAAAGCGCTCATCCCCGGCTGGCCCCAGGCTCGGCCGGCGGCTCGGTCCCCGTGACTCGGCCCGCCCGCGGGCCCCGGCTCCCGCCCACCGAGGGTTCGGCCTCGGAGGCTGCTGCCCTCGACCTTGAAGCGTCTGCGGTCCCTAGTGCCGTCCCGCGCGGCAGGCAAGAGCACCGAGGCCGGGCCGCGGGGACTGCACCTGCACCCGCCCGCTCCCGGCTCGCGCTCCTGCCCCGGCCCCAGCCCCGCGCGCGGCGGCGGGGCTCGCGCCCGGGGACGGCGGCGGCTCGCCCCCGGCACGCGGTAGCTCGCGCCCGCGCTCGGGCGGGGAACGCGCGGGGCGGGCGGGAGAGGGCGCAGCGCTGCGCGGCCGGCGGCGGGCGGGCGGCCCTGCGGAGCGGCGGCGGCGGCATGGGCGCGGGCACGGGCAGGGGCAGCCGGCGTCCGGCTTCCCGCCCGGCCCGGCCCGCTCCCGGCGCGCGGCCGCCGCAGCGCCCGCGACTCGCGGGAAGGCCGTCCCCTCGCCCGGCGCAACTTGCCTCGGACCCTCTGTGAGGAGAGGCAGCGGCGGCGGCGGCGCGCGCCGGGGCCGGGCGGGAGCGGGGCGAGGCGTGCGGGCGCCCGGCGCGATGCCTCGGGCCGGCGGTCCCCGCGCGCCGCGCCCCGCCGCGCTGCCCCGCAGCCTGTCCCGCCTGCGCGAGTGCCCGGGCCGCTCCCGCATCGTGCTGGCGCTCGGGGCCACGCAGATGGCGCTCGGATGCCTCATCGTGGCCGTCAGCTTCGCCGCGCTGGCGCTCACCACCTCGGCCCGCGTCCGCCACTCCTGCCCCTTCTGGGCCGGCTTCTCGGTGAGTGTCTGCGGCCGGGCGGGGAGGTGCGCCGGGCCCCAGGGCTGCAGCCCGCCCGGGACGGCACCGCGGGCTCCAAGTTCGGGGCGCGAACGCCGGGGGCCGAGCTGCTGCAACGCAGGGTGCAGTTCAGAAAACTCCGGGCTGAATAACTCCGGGGACCTTACTCACTGCTCTCGGAGCATTGCTTTCCCTTTCCTATAGCGCTGATCCCCGAGTTACTTTTCTTGGAGGAAACCGAAGCCAGGCGCCCGCCCTCCGCCGAGCCTGCAGCGGCCCCGGGGACCGCCTGCTTGAGGGGTGGGCAGCGGGTGCGCGTCCGGCCGCTGGGTCTGCACTGGGCCCTCGGGGACTCTGCGCGCTGGGGACCCGCGACTCGCCCTGGCCCGGCTCGGTGCAGACTCAGCAGCCAGGAGGCCCTGACCGAGGCGGGGACGAGGGGCCGGATCCGGGTGCGGGGCTGCGACTCCGCGCTCGTGTAGCCTGCGCGGCGGCGGGAACTAGGGGCTGGGGCCACCGGGCGCGTCCGATCCTGCTGTGGGTCAGCCCGGGCGCCGAGACCGGCCGGCCCCCCTGCGGCCACTTCCAGACTTGGCGTCGTGGACTTGGCATTTCCCGCGTGCGTCCGGAACGGTTTGTAGGCGGCGGGACTGGGCAGGAGACCCGAAACCCGCGTCCGGGGGCGTGTTGTCAGATCTCCACACCTCAACGGTGACCGATTTTCAGGCTGTTGACCCCCAAATTAGAGAAGCTAGGGACTAACAAGCCTCCGTAGGAGAAAGCCACCAGGAGATCTCTCTTACAAGGAAGCGACTGTCCCCAAGACTTAATTGGGAGGGGGGGGTATTTTGTAGCCTTTTGATGAAAGTTGTGCTTTTCTTATATTGATAAAGAGAGTGGACATATGGAAACGGAAAAAATACATGGAGAGCAGACATTTATAAAGAGAAGCACTTGTTCTGAGAAGTCTTGACATCTGTAACTACATTTGGTTTATGGTGCTGAAGTACATCTTACAGGCTTAAACTGTTAACTCAGTATGTTTTAATTTCTTCTCCAGAAATCCAAACTAAGCCCCTGTAGTGAATGTTTGGTGTTTGTTCTTGAATGTTGAAATTTAGCAATTCTGTCCAGCTTTGCTTTTTCAGGTTGTTGTTCTTTTGTAATGGCCTCTGTTCTCCAAGCCCATTGCATGGCTTTTGAAATGAGATCTGAAACTGACTCTGTGACACCCTGATCCATACAGGTGCGGTCCTTCATCCTAATGGGGGTATTAATTTCCAAAGCTTATTTCAGACCACGGGTGAGTCTTGGAGAGCTGATTAGGAACAACAGTATGTGTGGCCACAGCTCCGGGTGTTTAAATCAGAGAGGGGACATTCGTGGCAGGAACGGGGGAGCCATGATTCAGATGGACCACTATATATAGTTTTCACACATCTGTTGCTCAGTTTTTAGCATTATTTAATATGCATTATTTTCATGTCGTCTGTTTTGTGGGCACTGATGTTTATGTCTGCTGGAACCAGCCTACAGGTGGCAGACTGGTAAATTAGCTTCTCTTCCTGGCTCCTCCCTGAACCTCCCTTTCTACCATTTAGCCTTAGCTATGATTTTTGGTACTCCCCAAAGGCATTGAAAAACAGCTGCCTTTTAACAATAAACCTAAAAGGGAAAACGTTACCTCCACACAGTAGAAAAACTGTGTGAAAAATATACATTGGCTCCATTTTAGTTTGAAGGGGTAAATTGCAAAACAGTAATTCACTTTTCATTTTCAGTGTTATTCCTTTCAACAAGTATAACCTATGAGTTTTAACTTCCCCCGATTCAGAGTAATTCTGCCAATATCTGGTGTGTGCAGGCATTCCTTTAGGGTCTGGGGACAACAATGGACACAACAAATTCTGCTTACATTTTTGAGATTTTAGGGTAACTTCTCTTTTTCCTACTCTACCCCCTTATGTCCACTTTCTCATTGCCATGTTTTCTTTCTTCGAACTTAATCTGCCACAGCACCTTTAAAATTCTTTTAATACAAAATATACACCATTTTTCACATCTTGACTCTGCCCTCTGCAGAAATGGTTGTTGGTTCCTGTTATGTTGGGACAAGTTTGCATGTTAGCTTGGCTGTGGGTGGTAACGTTGGCCCTTTCCCATATATATACCTGTCTCCTGAGACCTGGAAACTGGCCTGCAAGGATATTTTTCATTTCAGAATGGTGACTCGGGTCTCTGGCTTTATTCTGAAATCTGCCCTATGGGGTTACGGCCACACTCTAGCTTCGCTGCATCTTCTGTAATGAAATGTGAGGGCTCTAGCAGTCTCTAGATTTCTAGGCCTTCTCTGGGGTTTGTACATAGCGAAGAATCACTGTAAAAATAAGTCACCTCTACTGAAGAGAAAATAATGCAAACGAAAAAGAGCTCACATTTTTTGAGCACGTACTATGTGCCAGGTGCTAAGCTGAGTGCTTTAGATGGTGTGATAGCACATTTCATCTGTGGCCCTTGGTGCTCACACCCTTGTGCGGATCCCTCCACTTGAATTTGGACTGGCCTTCCTACTTGCCTTGGCCAGTAGAAGGCCTGGGCCTAAGCTGTAAGAAGTCTTGGCAGCTTCTGCTGGGGACATTGAGATGGAGGGGGAGTAAGTAACTAGCTGTATTAGTCAGGGTTCTCCAGAGAAAGAACCAATAGCTTGCTCGTTCATCCATTCATTCATTTACTCGAGGCTAACATGGAAGCCAAGAAATCCCATGATTTTGCCATCTCCAAGCTGGAGAACCAGGGGAACTGGTGGTATAATTCAGTCTGAATCCAAAGGGCTAAGAACCAGGGGGCCAATAGTGTAATTCCCGGTGGGAGTCTGGAAGTCCAAGAACCAGGAGTGGTGGTATCTCAACGCAGGAGAAGACAGGCGTCCCAGCTCAGTGGGAGGGTGTGAGTTCACCCTTCCTCTGCCTTTTTGTTCAATCCAGGCCCTCAAAGGACTGGATGATGCCTGTTCTCCTTGGTGAAGGCAGTCTTTATTCGGTTTACTGATGCAAATGCTAATCTCCTCCAGAGGTACCCTCCCAGACATATCCAAAAGTTATGTTTTACCAACTCTCTGGGCATCCTCTAGCCCAGTCAAGTGGGCACATGAAATTAACCATCACACCTGCTCAAGGTTGCCCAGCTGAACGGCCACGGTCAGGTTTGTACTTGGTTGCTCTCACCCTAGAGGCCATACTTCTAGCCCTTAGACTT
The DNA here is from genome assembly GCF_963455335.1 of Martes martes. Lineage (NCBI taxonomy): Eukaryota > Metazoa > Chordata > Mammalia > Carnivora > Mustelidae > Martes > Martes martes. Next base: position 19,356,270 of record NC_137894.1, read on the forward strand.
AAACTGTCCCCATTAGGCAGAGGCAAAAAGGATAGAATAAAGCACCATAGTCAAGAATCAAATGTAAATCTCCTCAAGGAGGTCATAACCCTGTTTCTTAGGAAAAACACAAAACGTGCATGCAGAGGTGAACATTCAAGAAAAACGTGGAGAGGCGTTGCCTTTGGGAAGGCTATGTAAGGTTCAGGGGGCACCTTGGCAAAGTTGGAGATAGGCAGGGAGTGGAAGGATTGGGAGGAGGTGGGGCGGCAGCAGGTCTGGCCAGAGGGAGCAGTTGCTATTTTAGCCATCTACAGACCACCTTCAAATGGTGTTGCTGCCTGGGTCCTTGCCACCCAGCAAGGAGTTGGGAAATGGATTGGTCTCCCTCATGGATGAATGCCTGGTGCATTTTGAGAGATGACCATCTGTATGAACAGTTTAGGAGCCTCATGGAGCTAAGTCTTGAATAGTTGTCCTTTAGCAGATCAGTTTCTTATGTTTCTTTGAAAATTTTATAAGGCCCAGGACATCAGAGGCAAATTCACATTGTGAATTATGCACATGACCAGTGATATACATTGATGAAGACATAGCCATTGGGAGCCGATTGTGTGACTGCGTATGTATGTGTGTGTATGTGTATTTTTTTTTTCCTGTAAAACCAACACTGTTGGATTTTTTCATACTTCAAAAGTAATATACACTTGTTGCAATAACTGAAACATAGAAGTGTAACAAAGAGAACATGGTAACAATGCTTCCATCTATCCCAGTTCTGGACCCACTATACCAGTGTTGGGTAATGGGATCCTTTCATGCTTTCCTATACAATCACAAAAGCATTAGAATTAATGTATATGTATGGCATATGTTTCTTTGCTTTTAAAAGAAATTACAAAAAGATTACACCACAGACCATAATGCCTGACTTTTTAAGTTTTGTATATAATAAATATTCCCAGCTGTAACCCATTATTATTATTATCCCCATTATTTGTAATGACTGCTTTAGAGTCTATAGTATGAGTTACTACAATTTATTCAGTTATTCTCCTGTTGGGAATATTCTGATTGTATCCATTCTTTGTCTCTACAAACATTGCTGCTTATCTAACCTTAGATGCCAGTACTTGTGTGTGTGTGTGTGTGTTTGTTTGTTTTTTGAGCATAAATTCCCCAAGGTGAAATTGCTGGTCAAAGGGTATTCAAATTTAGAATTTTGTTGGAATTTTGTTAGAATTTAGAATTGCTAGATTGATTTCCTAAGAAGATTGTAGTCATTCCTACCCACAGAAGCATTTCATGAGTGTGCTTTTTCACGACCTTCTTACTAGCATAGGATGTTAGCAGTTCTTAACATTTTTATCCACTGGATAGGAGAAAAAAAGATGTTTCCTTGTTTTCCTTTGATCTGCATTTCCATGGTTACTTTATTATACATTGCAAGTATTTTCTTGCAACATCCTCGCTTCTCATTTGGCTTAAATTTTGGCGTCTTGGCCATATAAAAGATTTAAGGACTTTTTATGTAGTCAAGTCTGTTCTTTTTCTCTTTTACAGTTTCTGGGTCCTTTTTTTTCTGAGTTTAAGAGGGTCAACATTACAGAGGTCACACAAATATTTTTTTTAAACTTCCTTCTAATGTTCTCATTTTATTTTTTCCATTCAAATTTTATTTTATCCAGAATCGATTTTGTATTTCGTAGGGAAAAAGGGCCTAACTTGATCTACTTTCAGACAAATTTCCCGTGTGGTTCAGTTTTGGGGCTCTCTTCAGTTTTACTCCTTTAACTGTCTATCATAGAGCCAATACCACATAATTTTGGTGCTAGTACTTCATGGTGGGTTTTGCTCTCTAGTAAAGCACGCCCCTCCACACTCTTTGCTTTTTCAAAAATGCCTTGGCCATTCTTCCATATGAACTTTAAGAAGTCTGTGTCTAGTTGTTCTTTACCTTGGGATGCCTTTATTTCACACCTGTTCCTGAAGAGCATTTTCACCAGATGCAGAATTCTGGGTTGACAATTCTTCCCTTTCAGCCTTGAAAAATATCCCAATTCCAACCATCCTCCATGTTTCCTGATGGAAATTCATGGTGTTTTAGATTGTTGTTGCCAGAGAAGGCAACAATTTTCTCCTGTCATCTCCATTCTGCCATTACACTCATCCAGTGAATTTGTATCCTATTTATTGTCTCCTCACTTAAAAAAAAAAAAATCCCATTTGGTTCTTCTTCAATCCTCCTGTTTTTAACTCTTAGTTTTTGGTTATAGTTTTTCACTCATATCCCAAAGTAGTGACCCTTACTTCCTGGAACATTTTTATTGTCATTGCTTTAAAGTCTTTTTGTTTGAGAATTCTACAATCTGTCATCGTTTTCCCATGGAAATTGACATTTTCCTGAATCTTGGCATGTTGAGTAGTTCGGAATTGTGTCCTAGACATATTGACTGCTATGTTGTGAGTCTCTGGGTACTGTTTGAATCACAAGGAGAAAGTTGATGTTTTTGTTTTCACAACTTGTGACCAGCTTACTGTGGGTGGTGGTTCTGAGATCAGTTCAGTTTTCAAAGTCTCTGCTGTCCTGTTCACATCTGTCCTGCACGTGGGTCACCCAGTGGCCAATCTGGCTCTTGGATGGTGATCTACCCTGTAGGTCTGTTCCCAAAATTTGTGTTTACTGTTTAGGGTGGGTAGTACATACACCTGCACGACTTGGGGATGAGCTATGACTTCATAAATACATGTTAGGGATCTCTTTCCCTGGCTCCTCCCTCTTTGTGACCTGGATGTTTTCTGTTTCCCTGGGGCTTCCCTTATCCAGTCTTCTGAGAGGGCTTAGAGCTTTACCTTGCTTTGCTGCATCCTTCCTGTGTCTGCATTTGGGTAGGGGCATGCACGAGGAGGACAGATAAGGGATCAGCAACAAGGCTTAGCACTGCCATCTTGGGACCAAGCTCTTGCAGTTAGAAAGGAAGATTCTCCTATGCCTTGCCTGCTCCTGTTGCTGCTATAGTATTGCTTGGAGGGCTGGGGTGTGGGAGAAAGAAGAGAATGAAATCCAAATGGGAGAACAATGGGGATTGCCTTACTGTCTTTTGGCATTGGAAAGCCCATTTTCAAATCCTTGAGCCAGAACCAGAGGGCTTTTGGGCTCTTTCTGTCTGCATGAATGCTCAATTTTGGGTTTCAAGCTGTGTTGAGTTTTGGCTGGGGGACACTGTGGAGGGAAAAATGATAAACTACTGCCAATTTGGTGGTACTTTGAATTATATTGTTCTTCCTCAGTCTGGCCGCTATTTTACTTTTCAGTTTTCAAGCTGTTTATTCTGTGCGTTCTATTGGGTCTTCTAGCTGCAGTTGATGGGAGACACAGGGTGATGTAGGCTTGCTTACTCTACCTGGAACTGGACCTCAACATTTTTAATATGCCCACGATGTGAGTCAGACATCCTATATTCAGATAATTGTCCTTTAAATACAAAGCCCACAGACACACGGTTTTGAATTTGCAAGAACTCTGGGAATATTGTACCTATGAGGAGTTTACTAGAGAATAAGCTTCAGAAAACTGTAAAATGATTGGTGACGATTTTCATAAATCTAGGGGGGAGCATTGACTGTTTTAACTATCAAGCTAAAACGTGACAGTAGGGGGGCAAATTAATACATAAGCATTACGTGCTCTGATTATATGGAATTATACAGCTAAAAAAATAAATGGCAGGAGATGAGGGGAGAGGAAGAGGAGAACAGAATAAGGTCCTCGTCACATCAGTCGAATTAGCCAGACGTAAGAACTATCTCTTGAAGCTGACAAAGCAGGGAGGAGAAGGTTGTTTATTTAAGTTTAATTAAGACTGTAAAGATTAATATCAAATGAATACTAGGGACTCAGGTTGGTGGTTCGAGAAGAGCGAGGGAGGGAGGAAGAAGCATTTGCTAGCTACTTGCATTATTGCTCATAGTAGGGAGGTGATAATATCCAAAAGAAGAGGTTACCAAGGGGGTTATACAAGGTACTGTAGGAAAATAGTAACTGGAGATCGAGGCTCTCTCAGATCCTTCTTGCATACCTGAAGAAACACAGGGGGAGAGAACAAGCAAGCAGAGTCTGCAGCCCACATACCAAAAGACTTCATGTATGCGTGTAGGTGTTTTAAATGGAAGGTTAAAATATCTGCCAAAGCTGATGCTGCATATATAGACTGTATTAATATATGTAAATGGGCTTAATTAACCTAGTTTAAAAAACTTTTTCAGGTTGACTAACAAAGCAAGATCCAGAGATAGACCTAAAAGTAAAAAAAAGCTAAAAGCTAAAAATGAAAGAAAAGGTATACCACGCGACTTCAAATAAAGGGAAAGCGGGTGGACAGTCATGGTGGAATTCATATATTGTTCATGATACAATATAATGCCATCTTCATGTTTTGCTTCTCCTGATTAACATTTTAACAGTCTTGCTGCTCCTCTACAGGGAAACTGTTTCTTTCTCTTATTTAGAAATTTTCGTACTTACTTTATTTTTTATTATATTTTCAAAAAAGATTTTATTTATTTATTTGACAGACAGAGATCACAAGCAGTCAGAGAGGCAGGCAGAGAGAGAGAGGAGGAAGCAGGCTCCCTGCTGAGCAGAGAACCCGATGTGGGGCTCGATCCCAGGACCCTGAGATCATGACCTGAGCCTAAGGTTTAACCCACTGAGCCACCCAGGCGCCCTGTACTTACTTTATTTTTGAGTAACTTTGGGCTTTCCATATCCATATGCATATCATCTATAAATAATTTTGTTTCTTCATATTCAGTATTCTTCACATTTCAATATTTGCTTTCTACTGTTTATTTCTTTTACTTATTGCATTGATTGAAACCTTAATAATGTCAAAGGAGAGTGTGAAAGGAAACAGTCATGTCTTGTTTTTGATTTTAAGGGGAATGGCTTTAATTTTGTTATTTTGAATCGATGTTTGCTCTTATTTCTTAGTAGATAGTTAATTTTGATTACTTAAATTATGCTACAATATCAAGCCTATAGAGAAGTTACAAGTCCAAGGAATCCCACACCCTTAACCGAGGGCATGTTAATAATTCACCAATTATTATTATTATTATTTTTATTTGACAGACAGAGATCACAAGTAGGCAGAGAGGCAGGCAGAGAGAGAGGGAGAAGCAGGCTCCCTGCTGAGCAGAGAGCCCGATGTGGGGCTCGATCCCAGGACCCTGGGATCATGACCTGAGCCAAAGGCAGAGGCTTTAACCCACTGAGCCACCCAGGTGCCCCATAATTCACCAATTATTAACTTTTATTTTGCCTTATTAGCTTTATCATTTCCAGACCCCCCCAAACTTCTGATTGACCGATTGATCCATGAATAATGCATCCATCTACATACTACTTCTGAATCGCTTGCAAGTACATTGCAAACCTCAAATCCCTTTGTCCCTGAATACATCAGTGTGTATTTCCTTGTAAGGGCATGTCATAAACATGGCACAATAATAAAAGTTGGGAAATTAACATGGACACAACACTGTTATCTGTGGTCCACATTCAAATTTTGTCAATTGTCCCCAAAATGTTCCTTATAAATATTTCTCCCTGCCTACTGTCCCGTCTAGTGTTCAAGTTAGGAATTCAAAAGTCATACTTAGGTGGTTAACTTCTGTTTAGATTTCTTTTAAAGGATGACTGCTGAATTTTTCCGATGTTTTCAGTCATATGTTTATATCATCCCTTGGTTTTTCTCCTTCAGTAATTGATATACTGAAGTATGCTGATAGATTTCCTAACACTGAAATATCCTTGGATTTCTGGAATAAACTTTATCACTTATTTTTTTAATATAATGTTGAAATCCATGTGCTAATGTATTAAGATGTTTGCTTCTATAATCATACATAAAGTTGGTCTGGACTTTGTTCACACATTAGCATATACTATATTTAGTTTTGTTAAGTTGTGCTGGCTTTGTAATGTAAATTGGTGAGCTTTCCATATTTTTCTGTGGATTAACATGGGAACGATCTGTTCTTTAAAAGTTAGCTCATCTGTAAAGTCTATAATTGACCATTTTAAGTGATAGATTCTCAATATCTATTAATTGTCTTACATCTTGGTCTGTTTAAGTTGTCTTCAGCAAATTTTGACTTTTGGTTTTATTTCTTTTTTTCTACTTAAAAATTGTCACTGGATGTCTATTATCATTTCTAGTTCATTAATTTCCACTTTTTATCTTTCTTTTAAAATTTATTTATTTGACAGACAGAAATCACAAGTAGGCAGAGAAGCAGGCAGAGAGAGGAGGAAGCAGGCTCCCTGCTGAGCAGAAAGCCCTACGGGGCTCGATCACAAGACCCTGGGGTCATGACCTGAGCTGAAGGCAGAGGCTTTAACCCACTGAGCCACCCAGGCGCCCCTCCACTTTTTATCTTTATACATGCCTCCCTTGTTTTATTTTCTTAGTTTGGTAGATTTGTGATATGTTACTGATATGTCAGTTATTCATATTTGACATATTCATTTTTTAATAATAAAAATAATTACAGTTAAATCTTTATTGAGTATAGGTATATTTGTAGCACATGGATTTCAATACAGAGTTCTCCCACTTACATTAATTTTTAGTTGTTTATAATTTTAATTTTGATTTTTTCTTTGATCCTGGTATTCTGTAAAATAATCTTTCTTAATTAGCAGATAGCTTTTTTTAAAAAAAAGATTTTATTTATTTATTTGAGAAAGTGAGAGAGAGAGAGAGAGCACGAGAAGGGGGAAGGTCGGAGGGAGAAGCAGACTCCCCGCTGAATGGGGAACCCAATGTGAGACTCGATCCTGGGACTCCAGGATCATGACCTGAACCAAATGCAGACGCTTACCCAACTGATCCACCTAGGTGACCTGCACATAGTCTTTTTTGAGAGGTGGAGGTGGGATATCATTGTTACTGTTTTCTTGTTTTACTTAATGATAGTCAATGTGGCTTACAAAGTTTCTTTTTTTTTTTTTAATTTAGCAGTTTTGAAAATCAGTACATTGTTAATTTTTTCAAAGTTTAATCTTTTGGTCGTTTGAAATGTTGCATTGTTTCACAGGTATGTTAGAGTAATCCCCTCTGTTTTATGGTTTATATTCTTGTATTTCTATGACTTGCTTTATGTTTTTTACCTTGGTGGTGTGTGTGTGTGTTTATGACTATACCTTATTTATTGATGATATCTTTTGCCATAATAGAGTATACATCTTTGATCTGTTCTGAGCTATTGGTATTGGATTCCACTCTAGTTGATATTAATATCACGATGCCTGCCTTTTTTAAAAAAATGCCAACAACCTTAGAGACTTTCATTGTCCTTATAATTTTTATAGTCAACACCTTTTCTTGATTGAGTCGCATACTTGTCAGTTTTTTTGGTTATCATTGCTTCTTATATTCTGTTACTTCCTTGGGGTTTAAATTTCTTCTCTAGCCAAAGGTGTCTTTAGTAATTCTTTCAGTCAAGGTTTATGAATGCCCATTTGTCTGAAAAAATTCTGTTTCACTCTATCTTTTGAAAGATTGTTGGTGGGGGTGTAGAATTCTAAGTTGATGGTTGTTTTTCCTCAGTATTTTGAGGATGTCTTCTGGCCTCTGGTTTTGCAGAAATTTTGCCTTGAGTCTGCTTGTAAGAAATCTGCCTTTTCCAGGGTTGCTTTAGAGGTTATCTTTTTGATTTGATGGTCTGCACTTCCAATGAATGTGGATTTATGGCATGAATACTGTTCTAGAGGTAAGCTATTTGAGTCAGAAGACTGATCGTGTCTTCTCATATGCATCTTGAACTTCCTTCTATCCTGCCTTTCCCTCTTCCTCTTGTTCAGATTGTCTAACTCTGTCTTTGTGTGCCAGTCTGAATAACTTCCTTATGTTTCTTCCATTTCACAGGCTCTGTTTTTAGCTGTTTCTTTTTTTTTTTTTTAAAGAATTTATTTATTTATTTGAGAGACAGAGATCACGAGTAAGCAGAGAGGCGGGCAGAGAGAGAGGAGGAAGCAGGCTCCCCGCTGAGCAGAGAGCCTGATGTGGGGCTTGATCCCAGGACCCTGGGATCATGACCTGAGCGGAAGGCAGAGGCTTAACCCGCTGAGCCACCCAGGCGCCCCTTAGCTGTTTCTTATCAATTATTAACCCTGTCCTTTGAGATTCTCAAGGACTATATTTTTTATTTCTAAAGGTTTTATTTTGGTCTTTTCTAAATCTGCATTTTCTCCTTCCATGATAGTACTTTGTTCTTTTCTTATGGTCTTGATTCTTGTATGTCTTTAGTAAATTTAAGCAAAAATGATTTTATATACCTTCGCATTTGGTGTTTCCCTCAGTAGAATTTTGTGGACTACTCTGATAGTCCTGTAGAGAGGCTTTGCAAAACTTTTTTTTTTTTTTTTTTTGCAGAACTTTGTTAGATGCCAGATATCACCACCTGGGACCAACTTTTCTCTCAATGTATTTGCTTGAGAGTTCCTACATCATGTGCGTGCCAGAAATTTATTGAATGTTCATTCTTTGAGGGTGGTAGCTTTATGCTTTGGTTTCAGTTCCGGCTTTCCCTACCTCTTGTGACCAGAGATCCTGACTTTCCTTCCAGCTTGGACATTAGCTAAGCCCCGGCCATCATAGCTGCTGCTCTGCACCCTTTACCTCCGTTACACTCAACATGAAACATTTTGCCTCATGTTAGTAGAATCATGTAATATAGATATTTTTCAATTGGCTTATTCTACTCAGCATAATTTCCACAAGGTTCCTACATGTCATGGCATGTGACAGAATTTCCTGTCTTTTTAAGGCTGAATAATAGTCTGCTGTATATATGTACCACATTCTGCTTAGCCATTCACCCTTCAGCGGACCCTTCGGTTGCTTCTACCTCTTGGCTTCCGTGAATAATGCTATGTATGTGGCTGTATAAATATCTGTCCTCAGGTTGATTTTTGTTCCATTCTTCAACCCTTCTCTCCTCTGCTTCCCCCTTCTTCTGGTGGTTATATTTTCATCTTGGACAATCTGAATTCTTTTTTTAAAGATTTAATTTTTTTAAAAAATTTTAATTTTTTAATAAACATATAATGTATTTTTAACCCCAGGGGTACAGGTCTGTGAATCGCCAGAGTCAGCGATTCACAGCACTCACCATAGCACATACCCTCCCCAATGTCTATAACCGCACCCCCCTCTCCCGACCCCCCTCCCCCGGCCCCCCTCAGTTTGTTTTGTGAGATTAAGAGTCTCTTATGGTTTGTCTCCCTCCCGACCCCATCTTGTTTCATTTATTCTTTTCCTACCCCCCAAGCCCCCCACATTGCATCTCCACTTCCTCATATCAGGGAGATCATATGATAGTTGTCTTTCTCTGATTGACTTATTTCGCTAAGCATAATACCCCCTAGTTCCATCCATGTTGTTGCAAATGGCAAGATTTCATTTCTTTTGGTGGCTGCATAGTATTCATATATATATGAATATATACGTATATATTCTATATATATATGAATATATATATATATATTCATATATATCTATATATATATCACATCTTCTTTATCCATTCATTGGTTGAGGGACAACTAGGTTCTTTCCATAGTTTGGCTATTGTGGACATTGCTGCTATAAACATTCGGGTGCACGTGCCCCTCTGGATCACTACGTTTGTATCTTTAGGGTAAATACCCAGTAGTGCAATTGCTGGGTCATAGGGTAACTCTATTTTCAACTTTTTGAGGAACCTCCATGCTGTTTTCCAGAGTGGTTGCACCAGCTTGCATTCCCACCAACAGTGTAGGAGGGTTCCCCTTTCTCTGCATCCTCGCCAGCATCTGTCATTTCCTGATTTGTTAATTTCAGTCATTCTGATTGGTGTGAGGTGGTATCTCATTGTGGTTTTGATTTGTATTTCCCTGATGCTGAGTGATGTGGAGCACTTTTTCATGTGTCTGTTGGCCATCTGGATGTCTTCTTTGCAGTAATGTCTGTTCATGTCCTCTGCCCATTTCTTGATTGGATTATTTGTTCTTTGGGTGTTGAGTTTGCTCAGCTCTTTATAGATTTTGGATACTAGCCCTTTATCTGATAATGTCGTTTGCAAATATCTTCTCCCATTCTGTCAGTTGTCTTTTGGTTTTGTTAACTGTTTCCTTTGCTGTGCAAAAGCTTTTGATCTTGATGAAGTCGCAATAGTTCATTTTTGCCCTTGCTTCTGTTGCCTTTGGCGATGTTCCTAGGAAGAAGTTGCTGCGGCTGAAGTCGAAGAGGTTGCTGCCTGTGTTCTCTTCAAGGATTTTGATAGATTCCTGTCTCACATTGAGGTCCTTCATCCATTTTGAGTCTATTTTCGTGTGTGGTGTAGGAAATGGTCCAGTTTCATTCTTCTGCATGTGGCTGTCCAATTTTCCCAACACCATTTGTTGAAGAGGCTGTCTTTTTTCCATGGGGCATTCTTTCCTGCTTTGTCGAAGATTAGTTGACCATAGAGTTGAGGGTCTGTTTCTGGGCTCTCTATTCTGTTCCATTGATCTATGTGTCTGTTTTTGTGCCAGTACCATACTGTCTTGATGATGATAGCTTTGTAATAGAGCTTGAAGTCTGGAATTGTGATGCCACCAACTTTGGCTTTCTTTTTCATTATTCCTTTGGCTATTCGAGGTCTTTTCTGGTTCCGTATAAATTTTAGGATTATTTGTTCCATTTCTTTGAAAAAAATGGATGGGATTTTGATAGGGATTGCATTAAATGTGTAGATTGCTTAGGTAGCATAGACATTTTCACAATACTTCAATCTGAATTTTCTTTTCTTTTTTAAGATTTAATTTTTTAAAAAGATTTTATTTATTTATTTGACAGAGATCACAAGTAGGCAGAGAGAGAGGGGGAAACAGGCTCCCTGCTGAGCAGAGAGCCCGATGTGGGGCCCGATCCCAGGACCCTGGAATTATGACCTGAGCCAAAGGCAGAGGCTTTAACCCACTGAGCCACCCAGACACCCCTAAAAAGATTTAATTTTTTTTTTTTAAATTATTACCTACACCCAATGTAGGGCTCGAACTCACAACCTTGAGATAAAGATTTGCATGCTTTAATGACTGAGCCAGCCAGGTGCCCCATCAGTCTGAATTAAAAAAAAAAAAAATTATTTGAGAAAGAGAGAGGGGCAGCAGCAGAGGAAGCAGCAGAGGGAGAGAGAAACTCAAGCAGACTCTGCACTGAGCATGGAGCCTGAGGCGGGGCTCAATCCCACGACCCTGAGATCACGACCTGACCCCACAACCTGACCTGAAACTAAGAGTCAGATGCTTAACCTACTACACTACCCATATACCCGCAAACTGAATTTTCTAGTAGCCTACCAAATGAAATGATTGATATGATACTATCCTTTTCATTCAGGCTGAATGGGTTCTTCACCCCTTCCTGCCCCTCAGTTCCACCAGCTCCTACCCCCTGCCCAGCAGCCCCTCAGGAAGAAATCTTTGGAACCTTCTTCTGTCCCTGGTTCAATCTGAAAGGCTAGTTCAGAAGGAAATAGATTTTGAACATTATATAATATATTCTTTGAATGCATGAAGGAGAATATTTTTTTGCTTCATGGTTCAGTCTTTTATTGGGGAATTTTGAATTTGAGTCTTGAAAAGGTCAAAAAAGTACTGTTTTATTGAAGAGTAAAGAAAATGTAATAAAGCCCATGATGGTTTCTTAGACTACTTGATATGGTTGTTGATGAATTCAAACCATGTGTGAGGTGCTTGATCCTCACAGAGCTGATGTCAGGGTGACAGCAACAGGAGAGATGTTGATAGACGCAGAGAAAGCTAGGGCAGGGCTTCCTCTCTGCCCCCAGCACCCTATCCTCCTTGGTTCTCCACAGGCACCTGCTGCTGAGAATGTTGCCTGATGAAGGGAGGACCCCCTCAGTCCTTGGAGAAGCCTTTCTCCCTGGGGCAGTATGTGTAAATGGATCCTGTTAGCTTTCCTGGAGGCTCTTTGGTGTCCCTGCCCATGTGCCCACCTGGGTAGCCCCAGGCCCTTTCTTTGAGACACCAGGTATAGTTTCTTTCTTTCTTCTTCTTTTTTTAAATTTTATTTTATTTTTTCAGTGTTCCAAGATTCATTGTTTATGCACCACACCCAGTGCTTCATGTACTATGTGCCCACCTTAATGCCCACCACCAGACTAAATGCAGAACCCGAATTCTGTTTCTGCATTTAGGCACTTTAACTGACCTGACATTGATATCATGTTTTGGAATTATAATTTCAATTTATAATCATGGCTTGCTTTTATCTTCTCTACATTTAACTGTTGACAAAAACATTGTATTTTCCTTAACAGGTATAGTATAGTGAAGTGGACGGTAATTTAAGGGGCCTATGGGAATTGAGGATACTGACATTTTGGAGGGGGCAGGGTTCAGTCAAGTACCCAGGCAGGGGGTGGCAAATGTAAACAAATGACGTCTTTTATATCAGCAGCTACTAGAGACTATGATTCAATTATCTACCACCTAGGCATGCAGTTTAATTGTTCTAAAATAAGTCTTTAAAATTTAAGCAGCTTCTTTTATGGAGAAAAACAAAAAATGTGAAGTTCATGAAAAAGTAAATTTTTATTTGAAAAATACTGAAGTTGTCTAATTATGAGTGAAGTGTTGGCTTCTCATCCATGATGAGAAATTACAGATAATGGCTTTGATAGTGACTTGGGGTGGTGATTTTAAAATGGAGATTTGGAACCCTCAGCAAAATTTGAAAGGACTATGATAATGACACCTACTTAACATGTTAATAAGCTACTTAGCCACAAAGAGCATATACTCATCAGAATCACCTGATTTAAGAAAAACACATACTTTTTTTTTCAGTTATATCCCACAGAGTTCTTTTCAGCTGTTCACAAAGGGACACTCACTACCTTTTTAGACACTGATTTTAGACCCAGTCTCAGAGAAAGCCAAAGTAACACAGCATCTGCTTGTCACCTGCCAATTTATAAAATTCAGCATCCGTGTCCTCTCTCCATGCCCGGCATTGACTTTTGGTGCCACAACATGGGGGTGAGACTCAGTGTCCATTCTCTTTTTCTTGAAAGGACATAACTCCTAAGAAGTGGATTAATGGAGGCTCAGGTCTGTCGTAACTGGTGGTAAATAGCTTCTCTGGAGATTGACTTTCTCTTTGAAAAAAATAGTATATGTTTAAAAAGATATATATATAGGTATATATATATCCATGATACTTTATTTTTTGTTGTCCTATAATCAATAAAAATAACAAAAACCCAAAAGAAAACAAAGGGCTGGGAACCCCTTGAGCAAGGCACTGCCCAGGGACTTCAAGAGTTCTACTGGCCTTCAAGGGTAGTCCAGATGGCACCTCTCAGGTGAGGGGAATGGAATCAGAGTTTAGGAGAAGAGAAACAGTGTTTCTGTGTGGAGAAACAGCCTTGGCAGTTTCTCTTGAAAGCATCCATTCCTTTCTCGCTGTTTTATGATGGTGATGTTGATTCTGACGGTGATGACAAAAGTATTAGCTATCGAATTTCGTGAAAACTGCGATTCAGATAGCATGGAAGGGTACAGACTGAAATGCAAAAGACCCATCCCTCAGCTCCTGCCTTCCCCATTCCTCGAAGTTAAATATTTTCAACCTTTCTCTTATTTCCTTTGGTGGCAGGCACACATTGTCTTCCTGTGTATTGTCAGTGGAGAGAGGTCTAATGTCTATCTGGCTTATTCACTTTTGTTGGCGATATACCCAGTTATTCCCTTCTGGGAGCTTCTAGGGACTACTCTTTGTTCTTGGATATTCTGATACGCTGCAGTATTTAGTGAAGGGTCTTCGCCATTCGATGTGTGCCTTCTTTAATGCTGGAAATCTGGTTCTTTGATTATTTCCGCATCTCGGTTTTTTCTGTTCCTCTTTTATGGGACTCCTGTTCACTGGGTGTTTGACTTGTGTTGATCTTCTAGGCTCCTCAGCTTGTCGTCCCGTTTTTTTAGATGCCTTTGCCTTTGGCTTTATCATCTGAGAGATGTCTTCAGTTTCCTCTTCTGGATCATCTATGGGAATTTTAAAAAAAGTAATTGCAGCCGTGACACAGGGCTGGACAATTGAAAGGTTTCTGGAGACTGCAGGGTGTACCCGAGGAAGGCTTTAATGAAGGGAGAGTTCAGTGCAACAGGAGAAAGAAGCACAAGCAAATATCAGAGAGCTCTCGGCCACCCCGGGGGCAGCTCCTGGGGTCCTTTCTCTGTCGCACAGGATGTGCTTTTGTGAACTGTCATGATATTTGAGAGCAACAGCCTTACCTGAAAGTGCATCTTTTCTACCCTTTCCGGTCCCGTAGCCAAAGCCAGGCTACACAGCCAGGTTCAAAAGAGAAAAACCTAGAGAAGCCAAGTGCAAACCATCAATCTGAACATTTTCTAGAAACAGTCTGATGAGTTGGTACGGGTTGCCCTGGTCAGCCTGGGACCCTAGTATGGGTTGATGTTAATTGCTAGTTGGTGCATTTCATTCATTCATTCATTCAGTTTGGCTAACTGTCTGCACCTGTGGTTCCAAGTCTCTCTGGAACCTAGCACAGGCTGCAACAGGCCAGGTGAGATTAACTCTCTCCTTACCAGCAACCATAATGAAAATTGCAATGATCTCTTTCATCTTTTCCACTGATTTTTTTCTTAGCATTTGTCTTCCTTTCTGCTTGCGTTACTTTTTGATTTCTACATTGGGGTACTCTGTTGGAATTAAGTAAAATCGGTTTTCTTCTTATCCTTGAGTTCTCTTGGCCCTAGGGTCAGTCTGTTTATTTTTCTAAATCTGCTTGTTTTGCCTGTGATTTTTCTTATTGGTGAGGTGGTTCCTGGTTGTCCTTTGGTGTTTATAATGTAAGGAATGTGAAAGTTGGTTAAAAGAGGTGCTTGGGTTCTGGGTATTTACCCCAAAGATACAGATGTAGTGAAAAGAAGGGCCATATGTACCCCAATGTTCATAGCAGCAATGGCCACAGTCACCAAACTGTGGAAAGAACCAAGATGCCCTTCAACAGATGAATGGATAAGGAAGATGTGGTCCTTATACACTATGGAGTATTATGCCTCCATCAGAAAGGATGAATACCCAACTTTTGTATCGACATGGACGGGACTGGAGGAGATTATGCTGAGTGAAATAAGTCAAGCAGAGAGAGTCAGTTATCATATGGTTTCACTTGCAGAGCATAAGGAATGACATGGAGGACGTTAGGAGAAGGAAAGGAAAAGTGAATTGGGGGAAATCAGAGGGGGAGATGAAGCATGAGAGACTGTGGACTCTGAGAAACTAACTGAGGGTTTTAGAGGGGAGAGGGGGGTGGGGTATGGGTAAGCCTGGTGATGGGTATTAAGGAGGGCACGTATTGCATGGAGCACTGGGTGTTATATGCAAACAATGAATCATGGAACACTACATCAAAAACTAATGATGTACTGTATGGTGACTAACACACACACACACACACAAAAAGAGGTACTTGGCATGTTTTCCTCCCTGTTCCTGTCCTATTAAATGAAGGCCTGACTTTGCTCTCTCTGGATGCTGGTAAGACGTATCACCTGGCAGCTACTTCTTTGAGCACTTGGGCTATGACTAGGCTAGCTGCCTCTCCTCTTTATCTTGGGCCACTCTGAAGAGCATCCGCCCTGGGGCATGACTTCTGTCTGTGGAAACAGACAAGGCAGAAAACTCATTTCTTAGGTGCATAGAGCATTCTTTTGGTTTTTGCCTGCTAACACACCAGTGCTGGAAGAGCCGGTGTGAGGGCATGGGGGTCTGGGGATGGATGTCCGTCTGTAGTTCTGAAGATGGCCTTGAGTTACCTGCTTTAGGTCGTACTTCTTACTTTTCCTCTGGGGACTTGTGGTCTGGGGGCTCACAGATACAGATGAGCTTCTCTCTCTCTCAAGCCTTCTCTCCTGGATCCCTGGATCGGAGACCTTTCCCTCTGGTTCCTCTGCCAATAACTGATCTTAATCTTTCTTCCCCATTACTATAAATGGTCTCCTCTTTCTCCTCTCCCACCCAAACTAAGCGCATTGGGAGGAGAATGCCCGTTGGGAGGAGCAGTTCACATAGTCTGAGACTGGATAGCGGAGCTGAAGTCCTGCAGGCTCTCCTTGAGTCCTGCCCCCATTTTCCAGGTCCTGTTCCATATCCCTCTTCCTACCACTTGGGGTATACTTTCTGGACCACACTCAAGTTATTGCAAGAATAATGTTTTTGAAAATTTAAATTGGCCCATTTTTTAACTTCCTGTAAATCATGTTACCCTGCACCTCTCCCACCCATTCATTCAAGAACATTCATTGCTTTGGGAGAGTAGCAGGTCCTCTCCCTAGAACAAAGCCCTCATTACTTAGCTTTGAGTGCCAACACTTTGCTGAGTCTCTAGAGAGAATATAGTCATGAAAACCACACTTTGTTGCAAGTGAAAAGGAATCTCTAAATTCCAGAAGCCTTCTTTATACACTGAGAACAAAGCTTAAAGGCCTGGAAATTCTTTGACCCTCATGCTCCCTGTTGGTAAGACAGAGGGGTTGACGGAAAGAAAGTTGCCACCCAACAGGAAGCAGGAAGGAAGGAGAAGCAGAAAGCCCGCTGGGGCTGGAAGGAAGAGCTTGCACAAGTCAGGAGTCCCCAAGGAGAAGCTTCTTCTTCTTCTTCTTTTTATTTTATTTTATTTTATTTCTTTTCAGTGTTCCAGAATTCATTGTTTATGCACCAAACCCAGTGTCCATGCAATATGTGCCCTCCTTAATACCCACCACCAGGCTCACCCAACCCCCCAAACCCCCTCCCCTCCAAAACCCTCAGTTTATTTCTCAGAGTCCACAATCTCTCATGGTTCGTCTCCCCCTCCAACTTCCCCCAACTCACTCCAAGAAGAAGCTTCTTGGGTTGCTGAGAAGGGGCCTAACATGACAGTACCCTACTCCACAGGGTAGAAGCCGGATGGGTGAGTGGGAATGTGAGCACTCAGACTGGTGGTCCCCTTACCATCCACGTCCTCCAGCCTCGTGCAGGACCGGTAAGGTAGCACTTACGAGGAAGGGAGAGGGAAATGTCTAGACCAGGGGTTTTTGGGCCAGATAGTCTATATTGCAGGTACTCAGCTCTGCCCTTCTCCCACCAAAGCAGCCCTAGACCATAAAGGGTTGGGCATAGCCTTGTCCTAACAAAAATTTGATCACAGAAACAAAGCAGATCAGATTTGACTCAAGGGCCATAGTTTTCTGACCTCTGCTCTAGAAGATTAGACTTGGGATTTTCATGTCTTGTGTGTAGAATAAAGACTTCTGGAAGTTCCCATGTGGATGTGAGTGAGACATGTTAAAGGGAGCTAGGAGAGAGAGTCAGGGTGATTTGATGATATCTAGATGAGGCTATAGGACACAGCATCCATAGCTGGGGCCTGTGGAACCCATAGCCTAGTACCAGGACCCTCAGCATCACCTAAAACTGAGGTGAGGTACAGGCAGAGGCAGTGAGGGGGCAATGCCACACTCCCTGGCAGTGATCATGTCACATTGCCCTGTGAGGGACACCTCTGAAGGGGGCACACCAAGGGCAGGGGTGACACCAAAAGACGGGGGAAGGGGCAGAATGATCTCCGTTTCACAGCAGGTCATTACTTGGCCCAGGCTCCCCTCTCCCTGCACTAGTG
Organism: Martes martes; assembly: GCF_963455335.1. Classification (NCBI taxonomy): domain Eukaryota; kingdom Metazoa; phylum Chordata; class Mammalia; order Carnivora; family Mustelidae; genus Martes; species Martes martes. Next base: position 19,373,988 of record NC_137894.1, read on the forward strand.
GGCACTTCTGTCCCTCCTGGAGTTCTTCATGCTTGAGCTGGTTACCTCCCTCCCCTCACCCAGATATCCCACTGTCACCTTCCTGTCTGTACTTGGACATGTCACAGGCACCTCAAATTCAGGATGTCCTAACCCAAAGCTCCTCATTGTCCCCTCCACACATGTTTCTTCTCTTCTGTTCTTGCCCAATTCCTCAAACCAGTTAACCCAGCATCTTGGTGGCCACAGAGTCCTATAGATTTTTTAGCTTACTGTGTGTATCTCTTACCCAGATTTATTTCCGTAGCTCCCTAACTGGCTTCTCCACTTCCGCTTTGGTTCACCCCCTCCCCAGTCTGCCCTTCACACATTGGTCAGAGCTATCTTTAAAAGTGCCAATATGTGGGGGCGCCTGGGTGGCTCAGTGGGTTAAAGCCACTGCCTTCGGTTCAGGTCATGATCCCAGCGTCCTGGGATCGAGCCCCGCATCGGGCTCTCTGCTCAGCAGGGAGCCTGCTTCCTCCCTTCTCTCTCTGCCTGCCTCTCTGCCTACTTGTGATCTGTCTGTCAAATAAATAAATAAAAGTGCCAATATGCAATATCATATTGAATTCCAAAATGGCGGATTAGGCAGTTTGGACCAACCCAACTATTCAGAACGAGAAGAGCTGGAATATGTAAAATGTGTTAGGCCAGCGTGGCTGGCAGGTAAATAGATGGTCCCCCCAAAGATGTCCACATCTGAATCCCTGGAGCCCGTGGCTGTGTGCCCAATGTGGTTAAAGGGGCTTTGCAGGTGTGATTAAGGTGTGATTAAGTTAAGCGGCTTGAGATAAAGACCTTATCCTGGATCATTCGGGTGGGCCTGACATAATCGCAGGGATCCTCATCAGAGGAAGAAGGAAGTCTGGGTCAGTATGAGGAGATGTGATGACGGAAGCAAGACGTTGGAGCGCTGGGGACGCCTGGGTGGCTCAGTTGGTTAAGCAGCTGCCTTCAGCTCAGGTCATGATCCCAGCGTCCTGGGATGGAGTCCCACATCGGGCTCCTTGCTTGGCAGGGAGCCTGCTTCTCCCTCTGCCTATGCTCGCTCACTCTCTCTCCCACTCTCTCTCTGACAAATAAATAAATAAAATTTAAAAAAAAAAAAGACGTTGGAGCGCTGATGTGGAAAAGGACCCTGAGCTGAGGAATGCTGGTGGCTTCTGGAAGCTGGAGAAGGCAAGGAAATGGAGTCTCTTCTCGAGCCTCCAGAAGGAACGAGGCCAGCTGACACCTTGACTTCAGCTCAGTGAGAGCGAGTTTACACTTCTGACCTCCAGATCTGTAGGATAATACACTTGCGTCGGCTGTCAGTCACTGAGTTCACGGTAGCTTGTTAAAACAGCAGCAGGAAGTGAATACAGTGGAGAAATCTGGAGGGGGTCTGGGCAGTGGGAGAGACAGAGGGATGAAGACTGTTTACATTCTGATGGGCTGAGGATGAGGAGCAGCACATACAGCTCGGCTTCAGACAGGTGCGACACAGGTCTGCCCAGCAGATTGGCACAGGCGCCATTTTCCAGTTCTGAGGACCCCTTCTCAGGCGAGTGCTGATGGAATGGGCCCTGCTGTGTCTGCATTACGGAGACTGTAATCAGAACATTCTTAAGACCTAACAGGTGTGGGGGGGGCCTGGGTGGCTCAGTTGGTTAAGTGTCTGCCTTCAGCTCAGGTCATGATCTCAGAGTCCTGGGATCGAATCTCATATCTGGCTCCTTGCTCAGTAGGGCGTCTGTTTCTTTCTCCCTCTTCCTCTGCCTGCTGCTCCTCCCGGTTGTGTTCTCTCTGTTTCTCTGACTGTCACATAGTTAAATAAAAAAATATATATATATAGAGAGAGAGAGAGCGAGAGCGAGAGCTAACGCGTGTTGAATGCTTGCTTTTTTTTGCCAGACCCTATCCTACAGGTTTTACATGTTAACTCATTTACACCTTGCAGCTATCCCATGAGGAGCGAGTGGTCTCCTTTCCCCTTCTGTAGATTGGAGATTGGCTAAGAAGCGCCACCTGGGGGGAAGGTGGGGCGGGATGTGCTGCGGAGGATGGAAATGGGGTGGTGGGAGAGGTTGGTCTTGTATGGTAAGAGAGGGGGCATGTAGTGAGCCCAGGCCCTGGGGAAAGGCACTGCTCCCGTGGGCCTGTGTTCTCTCCCGTGGCGTGGTCACAGTTGGCATGGATTGAGCATGTTTGGTGCCCCATAGTGCTTCATCCATTCTACCTGGTGGACCTGGATGCCTGGGCAGAAGCAGCAGTCCCCAGGCATGGGAAACCACATTCTCCTGGTGGGGTGGCTTTCCAGCAGGTTGCAGAGCAGGGAGAGCAGGAATCACACAGGCGGCAGCCTGCTGTCCTCTGAGTATGTCCCTGCGCCACCCCCACCCATGCTCACTCTTCCCTCCCCTCTGCTACTCTTGCAAGATGCCCGCGCACCCACCTCCACCTTTCAGGGATGGGTGGATATACAAGGGCGCGTCATCCCCTGGCACAGGTGGTTGTTCAAGAGAAGTCTGTGGCATGACTGGAACAACTTCCCTGAGACTGATTTTTATTATCTGTGCAAAGTGGGGCTTGAACCGAGTTCTGTTTCTAAACCAGACTATGCTCTGGACAAGTAAAAATCCAGAAAGTCGTCATTTTACTCATTCAAATGATCCAGTGTATAAGAGCATAACATTCAACATTCTAACATACACAGAAGCAGTGGGCACAGATTTCTAGGCAGCAGGGCTGGCCCGTGATTTCTGGGTTCTCAGGTAAGGAGGGAAGCAGTAGGGACTTGGTTGTTCATGGTGCATGTGAGGAGGGGATGGGCTCTTTTCTCGTGGCCCAAGCAGTGGAACATGGTCACTGCAGGTATACCTACACTGCACATCCTATAAATGAATTGTGATTTATTCCCCTTTGGCCCCAATGAGTGCTACACACTGCCCATCGTGGTAACATTAAGTGGGTGTGGGCATAAAGCAGTCCTGCCAGCCTCTCCTGTCCTGGGTGTCCCGTGGTGATCCTGGATCCTGGGGGGCAGCTTCATTTCACCCACGGTCTCTTGAGTGGGCTCTCTTAATTACCTAGATGCAAGTATGTGGGTGGCTTTGTGGGCAGTGGGAGAGGGGCCAGTGATGGGAATTGTGTGTGTTTCCATGGCTGCTCTGCTCCTTGTGACCCTTGATCCCGAAGCTGGTTGCTGTGAATGGGGTAGATCAGTTTTTATGTGGTTCTGGGCTTTTAGAGAAAGAAACCAAAACCCCACCTTTGCTCCCTGAGAGTCACAGTTACGGTCACCTAGGGTGGTGTGGATCTGAGTCTGCTGGCCTTCAAGAGTTCTGGGAAGCCCAGTGGGAGCTCACTCTATAGGCAGCCTGGGCCAGGGACCCTGCCTTAACATGGGGACCCAAGGGGAGGGTGGTAAGTGGGAGTTGGGGGGATGTGGGGCTGGTATTGGGGCCAGCTGTGGTACTGAGGAGCTTTCTGGCAGATTTCTGATGTAACACAAACAGTGTCTTAGAAAGACTAATCATTCACATTTGTGTTCTTTATAAAGAAGTGAAGCTAGCTCTTAATGTGCTGGCTTGCCCATGGTGAGGAGCTGGCGGGTTATTTGCAGGCAGAGAAGCTTGTGAGCTCAGAGGAAGGAATACACTGTGTGTTACGCACTCCCAGGTGTTCAGGGGCAAACAGCCAGCCTTTGGCCGTGGGATGGAGGGCTTTGGGGCCTGAGCCGGGTGTCCCAGTTTGCACCCTATGATGACATGGCTTCCCAAGTTGAGTCACACTGGGAATGGCTGACAAGAGGGGATGTGCACAGCACCCATGTGGGGAGCTGACGTCCAGGTGTGGGACGAGGCAGCCGCCTGTGTAGGGCTGAAGCCAGGAGAGAGAGAACGTCAGAGGACAGAGCCTTGAATGGAAGAAGACAGGGTAAGAGCGATGGAAAAATTGGAGAAGTTGGGGGAGTCAAAATGTGCAGGAGTCCGCCAGCTAGGCACCTTGAAAGAATCTGCAAGAAAGGCTCAGAGTAAATGTTTTTATTACTGTTCACAAACATAGTTCCTTTGTGGGGGAAGCATGCCAGAGATCTGGGGGTGTTGTGATGGGGAGTGAGGGCAGAGGCGGAGGTGAAGAAGGAATTGTTCCGTTTGTGACTAGGGGTGTGTCTGACCTACTCAGGGCGGCCCACATCATACTGAGCTCTGGAAAGAGGAAACATTGGACAAGTGGGCTGCCCTCGGGGGTAAATCGGGAGGGCTTGGTACACATCTTTTCTCTGGTTCTGAGCTGAGTGGGCAAGTGTGAGCTTGGCTGGAGTGGGGGATCTGAGAATGGGTGGAGAACCAGAAGACCAGTGTGGTTCCGGATAACCACAATGGTGTCTCTCTGGCTGCCATGGAAGTGCTGGGTGTGTGTAGAATGGGGTGTCTGCTGAGGGGTTTTATAGGTTTCCCTATACTTAATAATATGTAGAACGTATCTGAACGCAATTTCATATTTTGTTGTTAGAGCTTTTCTTCTTAAAAAAAATTTTTTTTTAATTTAAAACCCATGGGGTTAGTTTTTGAAAATACAGAGACTCCCCAAAGAGAAAACAAACCTTCCTGGCAATCTTGATTCTCTCTTTGGAGAGAAACTATCACAGCCCAGAGAACCCCTGTGGGCATTTATCAGACAAAAGGGAAACTGGTCCAGGAGCTTGTTGGAAAAAGTGATTCAGAGAGGTACAAAATGAGAAGTCACAGCCTTCCTCCTCTCCCCAGAGGTGTCCCTGAGGAAAGAGGGTTTCTTTCAGACCAAGGGTGAGTCAGATGCTGTGTGTACTGTACTGACTCTTTCTTGCTGTCATGTATCTTGTGGCTTTTTGTGTCTATGGCTCAACTGTTTTTTCTAAAATCTTCACGGTGCTCTTTTGAATGACTACAGCATAATTTATTTTATAAGCTTGCATTGATTCCACACTGTGGTGATTTTCATTTCTGTGAGGACATACTTGAAAGCGTACACTGGCTTGAGGAAGAATCTTTGCAGGACATTGCGTAGCCAACACATTTCTAGGTCGAGGGGTACCTGCATTTTAGACTGACGTAGATTTTGCGAATTCCACCCCCAAATGGGCATCAGAAATTGAGAAAACCTCAAACGCTTTAGTGGTCTCTGCTCCACTGTTATATCCTCAGAGAGGCCTGTGTTGACCATCCTATTTTAAGAGCATTTCCTACTTTGTTATCTTGATTTTTATTTTCCTTCAAAACACCCATGATGACCTGAAATTAAATTTGTTTTTCTGTGTCACTAAAATCCAAATCCCATCAAGATAAGGGTTTTTTTTTATAGCATTGTGTCTCTAAAGCCTGGCCTGCTGTGGACCTGTAGGCACTTGCTCTACATTTGTTAAATGAATTAATGAATGGACTTTGATACATTATGTTTTAAAATGTGTTAGGGTTGTTCCTTCCTTGGTTCTTTTTTCCCTTGTTCTTTTTCACAGAATTTACTTGCCATTCCAGTTACTCTAACTGCATATCCCATTATCCCCAAAGCTAACAGCTGAAAACAGGTATTTTATTTTGCTCATGAGTTTTTCAGTGAGGGAGTTGGATGGGCTCTGCAGGCTAATTCTTGTCCTATGTGATTGTGTCAAATGTCGGCTGGAGCTGGAGTCATCTGAAGGCTCCACTGGGCTGGATATGCTCATTCCTGTGCTGGCCATTGTTCCTGGCTGGCAGCTGGGAGCCCAGCCATGGGCCTACTTGTGGCCTCTTCAGCCTTGTGGTCTCAGGGTGGTTGGACTTCCTACATTATGGCTACTCCCCTCAGAGTAAGTGGTTCCAAGAGCACCAGGTGGAAGCTAATGGCTTTTTCTAGCCTGGCCTCAGAAGTCCCATGGTGTCATTCCTTCTGCATGCTATTGGTCAAAGCAGTCACAAGCCTGCCTGCATTCAAGGGGAAGGACGGAGCTCCCGAGTCTAGATGGGAGTGGAGGCCACATTACGTTATAAAAAAGCATGTGGGATAGGCGATATTGTAGGGACTGTCATCAGAAAGCATAAGCTGTCACACCTGGTACTTGTCACATGTTTGTTTTTTCAGTGTTACCATTGGTATTATTTTGTCAATTTCCAAAACGATTCTAGAGCCTCTTGGTATTTTAGGAGGTTTGCAGTGAATTTGTGAATTAATTTAGGGAGAATTTTAATTAATGACTTTACAGTATTGGATCTTCCTGTGCGAGGACATGGTATTACTTTTCCTTTCTTCTTTGTGCCCCATGGGAGAGCTGTCACGTTTTCTGTATAGATGTTCAGCCCAGTCTTCTTACGTCAGTTCCCTGCTGTGCCATTCTTTCCAGGCGTTGTCAATGAGCTCTTTTCAGCCCATGTTTTCTATTTTTGTTTATAGGAAGAGAAGATATTTTTAAATTTTATAAATTGTCAATTTGCTGAATACTCTATTTCTAACAGTTTTTTAAATTGGATTCTCTTGTACTTTCTGGGTGTATCCTGTCATTTGCCAATAACACTTATGTTGTGTCATCTGCACTTGATATCGCAGATATATTGGGTCCTAATTTTATCACCCCAAATGGTATATCTTTTGAGGTGCACTTTTTCTGTTTTTCTTTTTTCTTTTTCTTTTTTTTTTTTTTAAATTTATTTTCAGCGTAACAGTATTCATTGTTTTTTCACCACACCCAGTGCTCCATGCAATCTGTGCCCTCCCTAATACCCACCACCTGGTTCCCCCACCCTCCCACCCCCGCCCCTTCAAAACCCTCAGGTTGTTTTTCAGAGTCCATAGTCTCTCATGGTTCACCTCCCCTTCCAATTTCCCTCAACTCCCTTCTCCTCTCCATCTACCCTTGTCCTCTATATTATTTGTTATGCTCCACCAATAAGTGAAACCATATGATACTTGACTTTCTCTGTTTGACTTATTTCACTCAGCATAATCTCTTCCAGTCCTGTCCATGTTGCTACAAAAGTTGGGTATTCGTCCTTTCTGATGGAGGCATAATACTCCATAGTGTATATGGACCACATCTTCCTTATCCATTCATCCGTTGAAGGGCATCTTGGTTCTTTCCACAGTTTGGCGACCGTGGCCATTGCTGCTATAAACATTGGGGTACAGATGGCCCTTCTTTTCACTACATCTGTATCTTTGGGGTAAATACCCAGCAGTGCAATTGCAGGGTCATAGGGAAGATCTATTTTTAATTTCCTGAGGAATCTCCACACTGTTCTCCAAAGTGGCTGCACCAGTTTGCATTCCCACCAACAGTGTAAGAGGGTTCCCCTTTCTCCACATCCTCTCCAACACACGTTGTTTCCTGTCTTGCTAATTTTGGCCATTCTAACTGGTGTAAGGTGGTATCTCAATGTGGTTTTGATTTGAATCTCCCTGATGGCTAGTGATGATGAACATTTTTTCATGTGTCTGGTAGCCATTTGTATGTCTTCCTTGGAGAAGTGTCTGTTCATATCTTCTGCCCATTTTTTGCCCACTCTCACCACTCTTGTTCAACATAGTATTAGAAGTCCTAGCAACAGCAATCAGACAACAAAGAGAAATAAAAGGTATCCAAATTGGCAAGGAAGAAGTCAAACTCTCTCTCTTCGCAGATGACATGATTCTTTATATGGAAAACCCGAAAGACTCCACCTCCAAACTACTAGAACTCATACAGCAATTCAGTAATGTAGCAGGATACAAAGTCAATGTCCAGAAATCAGTGGCTTTCTTATACACTAACAATGAAAATACAGAAAGGCAAATTAGAGAATCGATTCCATTTACTATAGCACCAAAAACCATAAGATACCTCGGAATAAACCTAACCAAAGAGGTTAAAGATCTGTACTCGAGGAACTACAGAACACTCCTAAAAGAAATTGAAGAAGACACAAAAAGATGGAAGACCATTCCATGCTCTTGGATGGGAAGAATAAACATCGTTAAAATGTCTATACTGCCCAGAGCAATCTATACTTTTAATGCCATTCCAATCAAAATTCCACCAGTATTTTTCAAAGAGCTGGAGCAAATAATACTAAAATTTGTATGGAATCAGAAGAGACCCCGAATTGCTAAGGAAATGTTGAAAAACAAAAATAAAACTGGTGGCATCACGTTACCTGATTTCAAGCTTTACTACAAAGCTGTGATCACCAAGACAGCATGGTACTGGCATAAAAACAGACACATGGACCAGTGGAACAGAGTAGAGAGCCCAGATATGGACCCTCAACTCTATGGTCAAATAATCTTTGACAAAACAGGAAAAAATATCCAGTGGAAAAAAGACAGTCTCTTCAATAAATGGTGCTGGGAAAACTGGACAGCTATATGTAGAAGAATGAAACTTGACCATTCTCTTACACCGTACACAAAGATAAACTCGAAATGGATAAAAGACCTCAACGTGAGACAGGAATCCATCAGAATCCTCGAGGAGAACATAGGGAGTAACCTCTTTGATATCAGCCACAGCAACTTCTTTCAAGATATGTCTCTTTTTTCTTTTTTGTTAATTTGGGTGTGTCTATGTAATGTTTCCTTTCTAGTACATTGGATTATTTAGAGTCTGCTTTTAGTTTTTCCTGTGGTTACTCATCTAAACCTATGCATTTATCATATATAATGTTCTGTTTCTTAGTTTAGCAATTCTTAAATTGTATCTATTATTTTCTTGTTATGAAATTGAAAAAAAAGGGACACCTGGGTGGCTCAGTTGGTTAAGCGTCCACCTTTGGCTCGGGTCATGATCCCGGGGTCCTGGGATCGAGTTCTGCTTGGGCTCCTTGCTCAGTGGAGAGCCTGCTCTCCCTCTGCCTCCCCTGCTCTCCCTGCTTATGCACTTGCTCCCCCCCCAACAAATAAATACATAAAATCTTAAAAAAAAGAAAGTGAAAAAAAATCTATATTTTCCCTTTTATCTCCTGAGTTTTATTTCTCATATTCTTATTATTAGTTGTTGTTGTTGTTATATTTTACCTTACAGACCAACCTGCAAGCTCTTGTTTCTAGATTTACCAGTGTTAGGCCCCATCTTGGTTCTCAAGGAGAGTGAGTCCCCTCTAAGACACATGAGGAAATGAATGCATTTGTCCATCTTCCCATTTTCCACTCCATGCTGTCAATTCAGAAGACTGTTGCTTTTACATTGTCAAGTTTAAACATTTCCCATCTGTAACCATAGGAAAAAGAAGTTTTTTTTACTTTCCTCTCTGCAGGAGTCACAGCATTTCTTTTCCATCTCTGGGGTGACATGGAGGTGTTAGGGAGAATTCTATTTAGTCTCTGGAAGTTACCTTCAGCTGTTTCCCTTCTGTTCCTCTCTAAGTTGGTGGCTCTTAGCGAGATTGTTCAGGATTTTATTTACTTGCTTCTCCCTTGCTTCCTGCTTCCAAGGAGGGTGGAGCTGGGGGCTATGAGGACCTGCTGTGTAGAGCAGAGGCTTGGCGGCCCCTTTGCTCAGTTGTTAGATTTTGGGGAAAAGTTATTTTGATATCACTTTTCATTCTGCCATCCTCTTATTTTTTTTTCTGTAAAGAGACTTTGACAATTCTGTACATATTGCTGTAAGTGCAGGAGTCCTACCATTTTCTCTTTAATAGAAAAGAACCATTTGGATTTAAAAAAAAATAAGACTTTGATAGAGAAGAATTGTATCCTGTCATTCATTGTGAGGTTTCACTTGGTCTTAGCCAAAAGGCCAAGAAGCGATTCATAGTGAAGTTTCATACAGAAGGTCTCTTTACTCTGAATATAGCTACTGTATCTTCTAAGCATGTGGATAGTAAAGTACACAGGTGGTGTATGAGTCAGGATTCTTGGTTTCAAAAAGCAGAGTCCATTTTAGCCAGTTTCAGAGAACTCCGTGTAGCAAGGGCCAGTGCCAAGACCAAAGCACTAGGCTAGGACAAGTGTAGATAGCTTTGCAATCACCATTTAGCACAGACACCCCAGCTTGCTTGGCTCCAATGCCAGCAGTTCTGCCACTATTGCCTTCTTCCCTCCTCCGTTTGTGCCCATTGTCTCACACTGCTCACCTAACAGCAAAACCGAGTCATGAGCCTGAGCCCTCGCTGCCAGGATGGCTGGATGAAGTCTCACTTCTCTTGGGGACATTCTCCGGATGTAGGGTGTTCAAATGATGCTAGGCGGCCACAAATCTAACAAAAATTACTACTACTATAGTGTTCTCTGTAGTCCCAGGGGAGAGAGCACACCGGCGAGGAGAATGCACCAGCCTGGAGTTGAGGGAACTTGATTGGTCCCATGATTTCTCTTATTTATTAGCTCTGTGGCTGTGAGCAGAAAATTTACTCTCTTTGACCTCAGGTTCCTCATCAGCAAAGGAGGGCTCAGGAAGTGTGGTGTTTCATGGCCCTTCTAGCATGTGTAAGACACTGTGTAAATCTTGGCTGCATGCATGCATGAATGAATGAGTCTGTTATCCGATGGCCTTGGAGAAAGATAAATGAGCACAAAGAGACCTTGGGATGAGGTGGGTTAACTTCTGGTTATGAATTTTGTTTTAAATTAGAGTGGTTTGAAAGTCCTGGAAATTCTTCAGATTTTAGCTTTTTTTTTTTTTAAGTTAATTTATGGCAAGAACAAGGAAGTAAAAAGTTATCAAGAAAGCTTCAGTGAAAATGAATTATTAATGATTATGTTAGCATTTTGAACATTAGAATTTTTATTTGCTTTGGTAACTGTCAGACTTCAAGATATAACATCCAGATAAAATAATGGGAAAGATACTTTCCTAAGTGAGTTAAATTATTTATAATACTTGCTTTTGCAGTAGATGGACTAAATGGTATTTATTGAGTGAGTACCCAGAGGAGCATGCCTCTCCATCATCTTTGATAGGATTTGCTCATTGACTATCAACTCAGTTTTAATTACATGCTGGCTTTCCCTGAATTTTATATTTCTTGGTTAAGATTAGGAGAAAGTGCGGGCAGAATATTTCTAATTTGTTCTGTCTTCCTCAGATGAGTATTGTAAAAGTTATCCTATGTCTAAAGGCCTCTGTGATTTTTACATAAGGGTTGTTAGGAATATATAGCAGATGAAGAGTGGAGCTACATCCTCATAGCAAATCTAGGTGTGTCTGATGGTTTCATGCAGGTTAGCAGAGGGATAGTGAGGCTGAGAAACAACCACAGGACTATGATCTCTGCTGTTGGTGCCTCACAGAATCCATTTCTCCTTTGTTACCTCCATTTCCCTTCTCTGTTTTTAAGACATACTTTACCCCTAACTCCTGGTAAGTTTGACCTAATCATTATATCCCACTGTCTTGCCGTACCAACTGTTAAAGGAAAATACCCAATTTCAGTCACTGTGAGAGTGAATTCCAGGACCTGAATGGAAGTTTCCAGAAGAAATGCTCTCTTCTAATATGAAGTTAGGAGACCGGAGACCACCACAGACATTTAATCATAAGAGGGAAGACTGAGGGTTTCTGTGTGAACCCCAAGGATGAAACTGATGCCTCAAAAGCAGAGCAGAAGGTAGAAAATACTTGGGACTCTAGTGACTTTGAGTTCCTGGTTTAAGCATGCCCTGAAGATCGCAGTAATCCCTGAACTCTTCAATTATGGGAGCTAGTAGGTTCTCTTTATTTTATGTGTGAATTTGTGATTGAATATTTGAAGCAGCACGCAGACAAGAGGGTAATACAACAGATTCCCATCTTTTATAATGAAAAGTATAACTCTTTTTTTTTTTTACTTGTATCAGAGTGCAGTTTTTTCCCCCCAGAGACCTAAAGCATAGCGAATAGTGTTAGAAGTACCTTCTGATTCTTCTGTACAGCCTCCAACTTATGATGGTTGAGTTATAATGTTTCAACTTTATGATGATACAAAAGTCATATGCATTTAACAGAAATTGTACTTTGAATTTCGATCTTTTCCCAGACTAGCAATGTGTGGTAGGATACTCTGGGAATGACAGTGAGCCACAGATCCCAGTCAGCCAGGTGATCCCAGGGGTTGACCGGCATCCTTACCCACCATTCTTCACCTGTATGACCATTCTGTTCTTCACTTTCAGTACAGTATTCAGTAACTACATGAGATATTCAAAACTTTATTAGAATATAGGCTCTATTTTGGATGATTTTGCCGAACTGTAGGCTCATATAAGTGTTCTGAGTGCATTTAAGGTGGGATAGGCTAAGCTGTGATGTTTGGTAGTTAGATTTATTAAACGCATTTTCGACTTGTAATATTTTCCAGTTACAATAAGTTTGTTGGGATGTAACATCACTGTAAGTTGAGGGAGGTATGTATCCTTTTTCCTTTAATAATTTTTCCAGAGTATGTGGTGGTATGACTGCCGTGGTCCCCGCCCCCCTTTTCCAGTAATATAGTGTGCCCTTTCAATATAGTAGTTGAAAACTGTGGTTAAATACCTATAATATAAAATTTACCATTTTTTGGTGTATAGCTCCATACAACCTCCTATTCCTCCCACCCCTCAGTCTCTGGCAACAACCATTCTACTTTTTGTCTCTGAATTTGACTACTCTAAGTGCCTAATTTAAGTGGAATCATAAATATTTGTCTTTTTGTGACTGATAAATTACCCTTAGCATAATGTCCTCAAGGTTTATCCATGTTGAGCATCTGTCAGACTTCCCTTCATTTCTAAGTCTGAATAATATTGCATTGTATGGATGTATTGCATTTTGTTTATTCATTCATCCATCGATAGACACTTGGGTTGTTTCTACCTTTTGGCTGTTGAGAATAATGCTGCTGTGAACATGTATGTATAGGTATGTTTGAGTTCCTATTTTTGCTTCTTTTGCTTATGTACTCAGAAGTGAAATTGCTGGGTCATGTGGTAGTTCTGGTTTTAATTTTGTTGAGGAACAGTCTAGTGTTTTCCACAATGACTGTACTGTTTTACATTCCCACCAGCAGTGCACAGGATTCCAGTGTCTTTGTGTTCTTGCCAACACTTGTGATTGCTTGATTGACTGATTAATGGCAGTCATTCTGATGGGTGTGAGGTGATACTTCATTGTGGCTTCAGTTTGGATTTTTCTGATGACTGGGGATGTTGACCATCTTTTCTTGTGCTTATTGGCAATTTGTAGATCTCTTTGGAGAAATATCTATTCAAATCTTTTGCTTATTTTAAAAACTGAGTCAATATATAGTTTTAGGTATTTTCTTTTTCCTCCTTTTTTAACCTTTGGGAGTGTCTGCATGGATTATAGTTTTTAGTAGCTGTTTGTGTCTCCCTCCTCCCATCCCCCCTCCCCAGATTCCTATTATACTTAGGTTGGACCCTCTTTGCCTATCTTCTCTATGGCTTTCTATCTTTCTCTCTTTCAATTCCTTTTTATTATTAAATTTTCCTCTTTTCCATTTCCCAATTTTATTATTACCTGTGTTTATAGGTAGGATAGGATAGGTTTCTAGGTTCATCACTCTGGCATTGCTTCTGTGGTTTTCACATGGTGACAGATACTTTGGCCAATTATTTGGTGAGATTTGTCTCCTCTTCTCTAGTCTGCCACTCATATCTGGTCCTTCTCTCCTTCCTTTGCCCCTGTTAGTCATACTTCCAATTTGGTTTCTACTCCTAGTAGTTTTGTCTTGTGAATTGGATCTGAAGAACCCCCTCAGTGTCATTGTTGTTCTTATACTGGCCCTGGCACTTCACAGTTATTATCTGTTGGTGATTTTGGATTTTTTTTTGGTTTCCAGGGTCTTCAAATGTTTTATTACTTCTCTTCCACTGCCTTACACCTTACATTATTTTTATCTTAAAGAAGATGTTTCTTTTCCTTTTGCAGTGTCATGGGCTAGGGCTTTCCCTTGGGCATTAGAGTTGTTAATTTTGGTACCATTTCAGGCTTTATGGTTTGAATTTCCTATATCAAGTGATCCCACAGTTTGTCATATCAGAAGTACCTAAATTTCGTTGTTTAGATAGCATAGGTCTGTGGTAAAGGCAGCAATAACCTCATCAAGTTGTTGATTCTCTTTGTGAAATATCACTGTCTGGTAATGATTTAGAATCATTACATATACTTTCAGTGTTTCCTGAGGTTGAATACATTTTTTTCTCAGGTGAGCACAGTCAAGGACACCAATCTTAAACATGTTAAACGATGCTTGGATATACTTAGGATTAACATCAGAAGCTATTTTCAGTTGTTTATTAGTGGAAGGTTGAGTTTACAGTACCCATATATGGCTTTAAAGAATCTGTATTCTACCTTCATCAGAAGAGTTTACAGTGGGTTAATAATAAACTGTGAGAGACAAGGTAGCCTTCAGTAAGTACCTTCAATGTGGCAAAAATGACTTGGTTCATCATGTAATAAATTACTGTAGCATAAAACCTGTGATGTACCTTCTGTTACAAAGACCACTCTTTATTAAGCAGCATCTTTTTAGAAAAAAGAAATACTATAATAAATGTAGTTTCCATAGGCTCTCTAACCATTAGTAGGTATCCCCAACATTTATCCCCTGTGTCATACCGTTTCAACTTCAGTATCACAAAGTTTGAGTTGTAAGCTCTCTTCTCATTCACAGTATAATTTTTTGTTATCTCTCTGCCATTGATGGTTGTATTGGCAGCCTTTATCAAGATGCTTTTTGCTTTTCTTCCTCCATGCTCATGTTCTTGACCTCTCGTACCCTTCTGGGATGGACAGCATAATTTTAAGGCATATTGAAAATTACCGGATGCCTGCATTTCCTCTTCGGTTAAGCCCTGAATTTTACTTTTTCCATAATTGCATTATGTATCTGTGGAAATTAAACAGCTGTTCTGGAAAGTCAGCTGGAACTTTGGGCAGAGAAATGTCACAGTGCATCAGTCAGTCCCATTGACCTGTCCTGACTTTGAGCATTTTATGATGTACCCAAAAGATTTGGCAGTTGTTGCTTATTTTAATTGTACAGCTTAGCCACGTGAAAGACAACCTTCTGTCCACACAATAATGTTTAGTCTTAGTTCTGTATCATTGTGTAATCTTTTTGAAGACATTTGTTGGGACGGTAGGTATTCAAGTTTAAGTGCACATTCAACCACCTGGTACCACCAATGCAGTTATATGTCACTAGGAACTGAAACCTTTGATGCCTGGTTAAGTTTATACCTTCACAGGCAGGCACAGCTGCTTGTGAGCTTAGACCACTGCCTGGCGGGTAGCGGATTTCTTTTGAGAGTGATTGGATGAGGCACCTCAACATCAGGTGTAGAAACATTGTGATTAGCCTTAGGTAAATTCACTGCTGTCTTCTCTGATCAGACATAACACCATACTCCAGGAAAGACCTCTTCTGCTGATTTTCCTGGGGAATTATGAATAATTGTAGGGAAGGTTTCCTTAACCTGAGCTGACTCTGAAGCAGTCTTCTGCTGATGGGTCGCCAGTCCTGGCTAGCATTAGTTATTCAAAAAACAATGTATATTTTTTTATTTGAAAAAATTAAATGAAATTTAAACAGTATGATAAAATATCCATAACATAAAATTTACCATCTTAGCCATTTAAGTATACAGTTTGGTGTTAAGTACATTCACGCTGTTGTGAAATCTACCTCCAGAACACTTTGCATCTTGCAGAAGTGAAATTCCATACCCATTAAGCAACAACTCCTTTTTCCTCCTTCCCCTAGCCCCTGGCGTCCACCATCCTACTTTCTGTCTGTATGAATTTGATTACTAACCATGAATTATTTTGTTCCATGTGCCAATTAATAGTTAATGTGCAAATGTCCTTTCTCTAATATCTGTTTATTTGGCTTGGAAAGTGTTCTGATTCTTCCTTCTGCAGTATTACTGTGTTTTGCAAAATTAATAGGTTCCTTAAAGTGCCATGTATCAATTTTTAATATTTAATTGTATTGAATAAAATCATCCAGAATAAAGATATTTTAATAAGTAAATACAAATTTATATAAAATATATGAAATGAAATAAAAATATTTAAAAGTTAGCTTTAATAGAATGTGTTCTGTAAACTCCTCTACTAAATTAACCCCCATTTATAGAAAATATGAGTAATCATGATGAATGAAGAACAAAGGGAATAGAAATTTGAGACTGTTATGTTAATAGAATCAAGACAACCTTGTTGGTTACTTTCATTATGAAAGTCAGACAGATTGCAGATTTGAAAAAAAGAAATTGGAGGGGGGAATTTTTTGCTCTTTTTTCTAAGATGCGTGATAGGTTTCTGAAGTTAAGTTTTAAATTCTTTGAGAAAGTCAAACACAGCAATTTTTTTCTCCACCAGATAACTTTGAAGGGAAAATGAAATCTATCTCCTCATCAAGTTCCTAAAACCAATTATGTCACGTAATAGAATCAAGGCTATGACCTGTGTCAGTAGCAATGTGAGCCTCTGGAGGTGTGTCCCAGGAGCAGGGGTCTACTTCAGGTTCACAGGCACAGGGGGAGTCCTCTGGTTTCTACAGCTTTAGTGGACGGTCATGGTTTGCTCAGCCTACACCCAGCTCCTATTGTAAACCACATGTGACCAAGTGTAGAGAGTATCTTTGAAAGTGAGAAGTTACTCCTGGGAATATAGCCCAAAGAATTAAAAGCAGGAACTTGAAGGGGTATTTGTACCTGCTGTTCATAGTAGCATTATTTCCAGTAGCCAAGGTGGAAATAACCACGTGTCTACTGATGGATGAATGGCCAACAAATGTGCTCTGTTCATACAATGGAATATTATTTAGTCTTAAAACAGAAGGAAATTCTGACACCTGCTACAACATAGATGAACCTAGAGGACATTATGCTGGGTGAAAGAAGCCAGTCACAAAAGGACAAATACTGTATGATTCCAATTATATGAGGTTCCTAGAGTTGTCATCATAGAGACAGAAAGTTGGGGCCTGCGGGGAGAGGGGACTCTGGAGTATTAGTGTCTGAAGGTTTCAGAGTTTCAGTTTTGCAAGATGAAGAAAGTTCTGTGGATGGACGGCGGTGATGGTTGCCTGACAATTTCAATATACTTCATGACACAGAACTGTATGTTTACAAATTTTTAATTAAACTTCTAAAAATTCAAAAAAATTAATCATTAAAAAAACCCCAAGAAGTTAGGGACATTATTTGAATGAGATAAAAATACAGTGCACCTCACCAATTAAAACCAAAAGCAGGAGAACCACCTCATTCAGGAAATTATAGAAGAGTAAAAGATGAGTTTTTTTTTTTTTAAGGCCTATTTTGCTTTCACATAAGTGTAATAATTCTGATTGTGTCAGCCCTAGTCAGCAATGTAAGACCCACTTCTCTCATTTCCTGCTGTTCCTGGATAAACCTGCTCTTTAGCTGGCCTGGGAGGCCCCTTTCATCCAGCCCTGTGACCTATCCTCCCCAGACCATCCTGTGCAGCTCCTGCATGACCAGCTACAGTGGCCTCTCGACACTCCCCAAACTCTACCTCCCCTCAGTTACAGGACATTTATGTCTCTTCTTCCCTCTGTCTAGAAAACATTGTATTCCTCTTTTCTAAGACTGAGGTATGTTATTCTTCTCTGAAGTTAGAGTCCACGTTCCTATAACTCCTTACCTTTTGGTTGTTTTCAGGAACGACTCTCTTTGACCCCTGACCCTTCCTCTTGCTGTAAGAACCCCAGCCCTCCCCTCACTCACCCTGTTCCCTGGCCCACCGAGGCCTGCTCTCCTGCACGGCCCTTTCTCCTTGCTGTCTCTTCTGTTGCACTCCTTTCACTATCTGAAATTCAGTTTCACTGATTCTTTGTCATTGCCCCCCTGGAGCGTAGCGTCCCTGAGGCAGGGGTCTGGGTAGGTGAATCCACTCCTGCCTCTAGAACCAGGCTTGGCCAACAGCAGGTGCTTAGTAGGGATTTACAGAATAAGCCAATGAACAGATGAAATGAATCTTGATTCCTGCAGGCTTACTACTCTGTGTCTACTGTCTGGTTTCCAGAGGTGGGTCAGGTGGGTCCAGTGGGTCTTTGTCAGTTTGTGATGCCTTTTATAGTCAATAGAGGTCTGTGAATACCTGGTGGTTTGTGATCATCAGGCCAGGAGTCATGTCGATACCCAAGAATTGCTCTGGCTTTGTCATCTTGAGATGCCAGCTGGATTCTTTTTAATGGGCTTTGTTATTTTAAAAAATATTTTCCTTACATCCTCAGACAGATTCTATGCCTAGCCCAGTGGTCTCTAGAATATTATTAGGATAACTATTCAAGGCTGTAGGGCTACTTTGTTGTCTGCCTTTCACTTATTTTATTATATTGTTATTATTTTTAAAGATCTTATTTATTTATTTGACAGACAGAGATCACAAGGAGGCAGAGAGGCAGGCAGAGAGAGAGGAGGAAGCAGGCTCCCTGCTGAGCAGGGAGCCCGATGCGGGGCTCGATCCCAGGACCCTGGGATCATGACCTGAGCTGGAGGCAGAGGCTTTAACCCACTGAGCCACCCAGGTGTCCCTGCCTTTCACTTATTTTAAAGATTGCTTTTTTATACTTGTGTGGGAAGAAAACTGTTAAAAAGTCCAGTGGTATCATCTCTCTGAGCCCTGGTTGGCTTCAGCACTTTCTGGGTCACACTGCTGAGGGGGAGGTCACATGTGCCATTCGTAGGGTTACATCACTTTACAATTGGCATCTTAAATGCTTAAGAACAAGATGAAGGGAGAGCTGGCAATTACTTTTATGATATCAAGTAATGACAGGTGGCAAGCAAAGTCTTAGGCCTTTCTCTCCTGACACGTTATAACTCTTGATGTATTATTTTAAGATGGTCATATTACCATAAAAGTAGACGCATATCTACCGATCTTGGCTTGGCTTCCCCCTGTGTACTTGATGTTCTCCGTTCTCTTGGCTGGTGCCTGGAAACAATTTTATTCAGCCCTGGTGGGTGAAAACAGAGTTGACAGACTTGCATTTGAATGCCCTTCAGTGGCCTTTTTGAGGTCTCTTTTCTTCCATCAAAACTGGAAGACTATGGGTAGGGCCCCCAGAAAAGCTGGGGTGTCAGGAAAGGTGGGGTGGGGTGTCAGGAAAGGGCTGTGGGCTTTTGCTGTCAGGTGTGACTCAGACGAAGGAGTCCCCTTGAGGCCACAGAGCGCCTGACCAACTGGCCTGCCCTGGCCACACTTGCTTAGACCTTCCTTGTCTTGGGAGACAGTGACTCAGAGCAGAGGAAGAACAGCAGTGGCAGCAAGCATCTGCAGCATGGTGGGCTTCCCTGGCAGTAAGTACTGCGATGGCACAAGGGTATGTGCCTGCATCCAGCTCTAGGAGTGCCATCTGTTGTCCAGAGCCAGCACTGAATCCCCTCCTTCCCTGGGCAGGACTTTGTGCTTGGCTTTGTAGCCCTCAGGATTTCCTTTTGCCTTGCTAGGGATTTTGTAAGCCGTCCAGCATTCTTCAGGCAAGTTACATTTTCCACTTTGCTCAGCCAACCAGTGTTCTTTTGCTTGCAAACAAAAGCCCAGAATAATAACAGGTTGGAGTAAGAAGTGGACGCGAGGAGTCCACAATCTGGGCAATGGGGGCAGGGCATCGGGGTCTGAGGATTCACCCAGGTGGGGGAAGAAGGCTGGGCAGTTCAGCCGAGATCGAGTGATGATGAATTTCTGACAATCTGTGGGAGGCAGAGGGGTGCCAGGTACTGAGATTATTTCCTCTGATCACCCAAAGCAAGAAGTGAACCTGAAGGCCCTGAAGGGAGATGGAAGAGGAGGAGGTGTCCGAGGAAGTCAGGGACTGGGGGAAAAAGGAGCTGGTTGCTTCTCATGGTTTGTCAGTTTAGGGAACATGGAGGATGAGCCCAAGGTCTTCAACTTTCTGCTTTTGCCATGGCCTGATCATGAAGAATTTTCTGTGATTGCACTGAAAGGGGCAGTGGGTCAAAGTGTGACCCCTCTGGTTGCTGATCCCACCGGCAGGTCTGTTTACAGCCTTGTCTGGCTCTTGAGTGAGGAAGACTGTGATGGAATGTGGAGGAAGGTTTGGAAGACAGACCACAGCAGGTCCTGGTCCCTCTCACTTGAACACCTCACCTGGGAAGTCAGTTTCCTCATGCTTATATCCCATCACCCCTTATATCCAGACTTGAGTCAGAGCCCAACAAGCAAGGTGGGTTAGTGTAGCTGTTATTACAAAGTCCACAAGGAGAAAGCTTACATACCAACTGAACTTGGATTTTTCTGATTTACATAGATGCAAATTTAGCTAATGTATGCATAAGTGGAAGCCAAGGGTGCTAAAGGAAGGAGGGACAGACATAATTTTAGTTTACACCAAATTTATCAGTGTGGGTGTACTTCCTCCAGAAAGAGCTTAAATCCCACATTGATCTTTAATCCATTGACTCTTTTATCTTTCCATGTCCTTTGTTCCCTCATATCCTCACTTCCTTCCTTACCCAACTTAATTTCTTCCAACTTGCTTTCTGAGGTCAGTCATTTTCATACCTCCATTGTTTGCCCCTTTATCTCCCTTCCTCTTCTCTTACTGCATTATACATTTTTGGCAAAACCCCAACCCCGTTGGATCCAACTCTTTGCTTACTCCATGTGTGAATCTGCCCAGCTGTATGTGGCTGGTACAAAACACGAGACCATGCTAGGTGGTCTAAATGACCACATTCATCACCTCCTGTTCTTTCCCTTGTTCACATATGTGGTAGACCCTCTCCCAGACACTGCTGTGGGATGTAGCAGGGTAGACAAAAATCCCTGTCCTCATGGAGCATACATGTTAGTGCAGGATAGACAATAAACATGAAAGTTAGGTAAAATGCATAGTGATAAGTGTTAAGAAGAAGAAATAAAGCCAGGGGAGGGGATTAGGAAGGCTATTGCAGTGATCCAGTGAGAGATGACGGTGGCTTGGGCTTGAGGAAAAGTAGTTGTATTTTCATCTATTTTATATAAGGTGCATTGCTGTTCCTCAATTTTATAGTTAAGCTCTAAATTAGTCTAAAAGAGGAACCAGGAGGAAACTGAAGGAGAGACATTATTCGAGACCCTGCACTTGAACTAGGAGTGCTTTGGGTTGCAGAAGGATCATGGCATGATGTGTGGAGCAAAGCTGTCTGTGTTTGTGTTTGGAAGTGTGAGGTTGGGATGAAGGGAGGCTGTTGTTGCTGGGTGGTCACACAGGTGGACTCTAGAGGGCATTTACTTCCCATGGATGATTTCTCCGTTGGTTGGGCCCCTCCTTCTTGGGACCAGTACCATGCTGAGAACTCATATTGGTCAGGTTGCTTTCAGTTGCAAGTATAGGTATCTTCAACTCCAAATGGCTGGAGCAGAAGGAAAATTTGTTATTTCACAGAGTAAGAAGTCTAGGAGAAGGAAGGTCTATTTGTTTCCTAGGGCTGCCCTAATGAAGTATCACTAACTGGGTGGCTTAAAACAACACAGATTTATTCTCTCACAGTCCTGGGGTCTAGAAGTCTGATATTGAGGTGAGAGAAAGCCGTGCTCCCTGAGACTCTGGAGAGAACCCTTCCTTGTATCCTCCCTACTTCTGGTGCTGGCCGTCGGTCCTTGGTGTTCCTTGGCTTGCAGTTGCGTCTGTCCAGTCTCAGCCTCCCTCTTCACGTGGCTTTCGTGTGTGTCTTCACATTGTCTTTCTTTTCTGTGTGTTCACAATGAAAGTTCCCCTTTTTTCAAGGACACCAGTTGTACTGGATTAGAGCCCAACCTGATGACCTCATTTTAACCTGGTTAAATCTGCAAAGGCCCTCTTTCCAAATAAGGTCACATTCTAAGGTACTGGAGGTGAGGACTTCAATCTATCATTTTTGGAGAATACAGTGCAACCCATAATAGAAGATTTCTAGGTTGTTAATTTAGTGCCTGAGTGATATCATGAAGGACCCATGTTCCTTCCACCTTTCTTTTCTGCTGTTAAGAATGTCATGGCTTGTCTTCAGGCTGGATGGCTGCTGTAGCTCTAGGCATTGCAGTCAGAGAGGACAGTGTCCAACAGGAGAAGAATTGCTCATTTCTGTGTCTCTTCTTATTGGCAAAGAAATCTTTCCCAGGAGTCTTCCATTAGATTTCCCCTCATGTCTCATTGGTCACGTGCTCATCTCTAATCAGTCACAGGCAAGGGGAATGAGCTACTTAGTAACCCTTCCCTGGAGCTGGAGATAGATGTACTTGAGTTTGAGTCACATGGGAAAAGGATGAACAAACCTGAGGATTCTCCCTGTGAAGAAGGAAACATGGCTGTGGGGTAGGTTGTCTACTGGGTCTACAACCCTGTGTTCAGGGGATGTTTTCTGGCCAGACCATGCGTCTCTGATTCCAACTCCCCTTATACAGGTTATAATCAGTGCTCCAAAGCAGAGGATCCCCCATTGTCAAATTTTGTCATCCAGTAAAAGTTCGAGAATATTTTGGTGTCCAGTATAAGGCTGCTAACTTTGTTTTTTCAGAGTGAAATTGTGGTTTTCTTTCCCATCATTTCATTACATTAAAAAAGGATATTTTAATAAGAAAGTTATAGAGGACCTTCAGGTTAAAGATTAATTTTAATTTTAAGGATAGTTCTTTACATGTAATACATTATCTCTTTGGAAGAGTAGACAGTGTACATTCATTCATTCATTCATCCCATTGGCTACAGATACTTATTGGTGCTTATTTTTCTCATTTCCTCTGGACCAGGAAAACTTAGACCCTGGCCTTAGTGTGGTGGTAATCATGCCTCAGAACTTAACTACCACTAAGGTGCAGTTAAAGTTCCTTCTCTATGATGCCTTGCAGTGTGCTTACCACATTCTTTGTAGGGGCACCTCTGATGGACCAAGGCTGCCAGGGGTTTAACTCCTCTCCTACTTAAAATAAATAAGCCCTCAGCCTTTAAAAGAATTTTGGCATTTCATTCCTGAAAGAGATTAAGTATTTTCCAAACTTGGACACCTAATCTGGGTCATTTATAGACATTGACGAAGTACACTTCTTTATCCTTTACTTCTATTCTGTTGCTAAAGCATCCCTTTTATTCATGGTGAAATAAAAACCCTTGAATATTTTTCAGAGCAAAGAGGGATATAAATAAAATAGTGAAGTACAAATCAATAATCATAATACCCTGGAAGCTTAGTTTTCCATTTTAGGTTTGGAACTCATGAGCCACATTTACAAAGTCTAACCCAGTATTACCATGAAACCCATTTTAGTTAGGTGAAAACCCGTCCTCTTAAAGACCCCAATGCAGAAATCACCTCCCAGTATTTCGGATTGTAACCTGAGGATTAGAGCCAGAGTTTGGTTGGCTCAAACATTCCCATGAAAGCCCATCCTCCTTTTTTTTTTTTTTAAAACCAAGGGGTACCTGCACTAGTGTGGGCTTTGGTTGAAGGTACAAAGTCACAATTTTTGGGTCACATATGGTCCAATTTGGGCAGTAGCATACAGTCCAACGTAATGCATCTTCTGCAGTTCCCAAGTCATACATGGAGAGTCCTGGGACCCTGGCATAGCACAACTGAAGAGATAGAAAACAGACCCACATGCTGTCCTGTTTCTCATTGCTTGGGCCCACTGTGGTCTGCTGGTGGCCCTTTGCTGAAGAATGAGTGGTATTTCCTTTCTTTTTCCCCCAAAAGAGAGCACAGAGCTACGGTCTGCCCAGGTGAGAGGTTCCCTTGCTATAGGGGAGAAATGCCAGCCTCTTGTTTTTTTTTTTTTACTGTAGTGTCAGGTCAGCTCATTTGAAAAGGGGGGATTCCATGGTGAAGATGACCATAGATGGGGGGAGACAGAATCCCTGCCACAGTCCCTTTGGAATGGACCATCTGGACCTGGGATAAAAGAGGCTCATTGATGACCATGAGGGACATTTCCCCAGATTTTCTGGGCTGTGTAAACTGCTTGGGATTCTTATAGTCCATGGTGAAATTGAATTTCTTGTGAGGGGGACAGAGGAGACTTGGAAGTATTTCATGCAGAAAAACTGAAAGAGGTATTTCTTGTCCCTGAGTCCAGTCCAGCAATTGTGTCCCCAGTCACTCCTTCAGCTACTGCTTCTCCTTCCCCCACTGGTAACCACTGCATCAGCAGTCCAGAGCACCTCTTTCTGGTCCTGATGTCTGATATATTTAAAGTGACTACTGCTTACTGCAACCAAAATGTGCAATTTTTAAGAGATGAGAAAAACATAGTTTGGTGGAAACATTTTTGGAGAGTTGAAGTTTGGTGTGCTGTGGATTTGCGAGCAGATAGCTATGACGCACCCAAAGAGAATGGAGGTCTTTTTAGACACAACTCATGCTTCTTGCCTGAGCAGCCTTGGGTGTGTCGCTGAGCCTCCGTTTCTGCAACTGTGGAGTCGTGATAAGGAGCCTATCTGCAGGAAATCAACAGTCAGAGAGAATTAACTGAAATGGTCTGTGTACAGTACACAGAACATGTACTCAATGCATGTTAATCTTGCCTTGCTCCTACCAAGGTCAGAGTAGCATGGAAGGCTGTACTGTCTTTGAATGGTGAATACATAACTGAATTTCATTTGGATAGTTGACAATCTTGGCTATAATCTTGGTCCTTCTATTTAATACCTTTTTTTTCTTTTTGTGTATATGTGGAGTTTATGTATTTTTAGTGGAGTTTATGTATTTTTATAAGTATTTCAATCTGAGAATTGCTTTTAATTCTTGGAAAGACCTTGGATTTTGTAGGTTTTAAAATCTAGTAGGGGTAAATCCTCTGGGCGGTCTTTCCTCTTTTGTTAAAACAATAAAAATCGTTATTTGCTATTATAGTATATGCAGGAAGTTTTCAAAATCGCAGTGTGGTTTTGATTTGAATCTCCCTGATGGCTAATGTGATGAACACTTTTCCATGTGTCTGCTAGCCATTTTTATGTGTTCTTTGGAGAAGTGTCTGTTCATGTCTTCTGCCCATTTTTTGACATGATTATCTATTTTTTGGGTATTGAGTTTGGGGAGTTCTTTATAGATCTTGGATATCAGCCCTTTGTCTGTAGTGTCATTTGTGAATATCTTCTCCCATTCCGTGGGTTGCTTTTTTGTTCACTTACTTGTGGAGCATAAGGAATAACACAGAGGACATTGGGAAAAGGAGAGGAGAAGTGAATTGGGGGAAATTGGAGGGGGAGATGAAGCATGAGAGACTGTGGACTCTGAGAAACAAACTGAAGGTTTTAGAGGGGAGGGGGAGGAGGGATGGGTGAGCCTGGTGGTGGGTATTAGGGAGGGCATGTATTGCATGGAGCACTGGATGCAGTGCATAAACAATGAATTTTGGAACACTGAAAAAATAAAATTAAACAAAACTAAACAAAAAAATCTAGAAAAAGAAAAAAAAGTTTTCAGAATCAAAACTGAGGCTTAAGCATTGGTTTGGCTAACTTAATCTGGTCAGCCCATTTGTCAAAGTGAGATTTTAGTTTTAGGTTAGAAGATGATGCTGTTTGGCACATCAGTGACCAACAGTCAGTCTGTGATTGCAGATTCTCTCAGAAGTTGCTAGAACAGCCGGTGTTGGAGCTACTAAAACAAGTGTGTGGGATGCATCGGTTTTGTGTGACTGCCAGCAGGAAGGTATGACCATGTTTTCTGCCTACGATTCTGAATAGATGCCTAAATCGTCAAGAGAATTTTTTTTCGTAGTGTATCTGGGCTGTGAATACCGCAAGTTAGAAACCACTGTCTCCTTCTTGCATAACTACACTTTATCCTTGCAGAATATATTAAAATGTACTTGAAAGTTTTAGTAAACACAGATCACTTCTTGAGCTTTTTGTTTACCAGTGATATTTTCTGAAGAAAATATTTTCCCTTGATCACAGTGTAGTGAAATAAATTTAAGACTGCGCTCCTTAATATGGGATAAACATTAAAAATGAACATTTCATACAACCATTTGATCTCCTGGCCCTCTGTATTCCTATGTTCAGTTCTCCCCAGGTGGGCCCTGCTTTTTTTCTTTCAGATTCCAGACCTCTGAACTAGGAGTCTTCTTGATCTCCTAGGTTCTAGTCAAGGTAGAAGATTCTATACTCCACAATGGCCCACTTTCCAGGTAGTAAACACTTCTAATGTGAAATTCTGAATTACTTTAAATTTCATGGTTAGTTTCAAAGTTTGGAGTGTCTGTGAGGAGTCCTGGTGAAAAAGATAAGAGGCATTTAAAGTATGTTTGTTGTATGAATCATTGGTAGACAAAATTGCCTGCTCCCTTCCCCAGCTAACTCCCTGTCTCAAGGAGGGCCATGCATAAGGAATTTGCAAAGGCAAGAATGATAAAGAGCCATTGTAGATGAGAGGAAAACTTGGAAGAAAGTATGGCACAACCACACTGGGGCATCCATTTCTCCACCTATGGTTGTAGATACTAAGAGGAAGAATAAAGCAACATGCTTCTCTCTTTTCTTCTCTGTTCTTTCTTTATCGATGATAACGGCCTGTTGAGGGAGGTGTTTTGTAGATGGGTCTATATGTGAGCTCTGAACTATGGACAGGATTTAGGACAGGGCCCAGAGGAAAGGCTGCAGGAGGTATTTGGCCAGACCCTGCTCTGGGTTTGTGGCCAAACCCTGTCAGATCCCACAGCCCTTGGTTACAATATTTTTATTGTGTCCCCAAATGAAAGTCTAGAAAGTCCAGTGTACTCTCTCAGGTAGGATTTCAAATAGCGTTATAGAACACTAAATGTAGTCTAAAAAAAAGGGAAAGTAATTTTCAATAAAATAATATGTATTTTGATGCTTAGGCAAGTCTCCCACTAAGATATGTACTTGTACCTCTGCCTACCATGGACATGACAGCTGCCCCTGCAACTGGGACAGGATACTGTGCTGGAGTGGCCTTGTCATCAGGGCATGATTTCCCCACATGAGGGCCAGCTCTGGGTAAAGGTCTGGACACACTAAAGTCCCCACAACTGGCCTGGTGGGTGCAGTGCTGGGTCACTTGGTGTCCATCAGAACAATGGAGAAACATCTTGGGTTTAAGCATGGAGGAGAGTTTTAGGCTGAGATTATTATATAAATAGGTGTTGCAGCCAAATGAACGTCTCAAGGTTAGCACTGCTTATATTGAAGATGGCTACCATTCCTGGCCTGGCCATCGCTCCTCAAATTCCAGGAATGACACGGTCATATGATAACCTGGAGTCTGTCTCACAAGAGCCTTAAGATCTTCTGCTGTAGAGCGAGGCTCAGGGAACTTGTTTAGTCCTATTCCTTGGTATGAGAAGATCGCTCAAGACTGATTCTGAAGTCTTCTTCTGGAATAAAAATGTATGTTCTGGAGCACCTCCTCTCCACTGAGGTATCTTCAGCATATCTGAGTGTTGGAGGCGTGAGCAGAAAGGGCAGCCCCAGCCAGGACTCATATAACTGAGAGGGACCATCTATACCCAGGGACCTTATGAATTTTTCCAGGTGGGAGCCAATGTCTACAGAGGCTGTGTGGTAAAACCCTCAGGGAAAGGGCTGGAAGAGAGGGTCTGGCTTACTTGTAGTGCTGCCTCTCTTTAGTCAGGTGACTGAAAGAAAACTCTTTAGCCTTTCTGAGCTTCCATTTTCCTCAGATGCAGAATGGGCATAAATAAAGCCGCTATGCTTCAAAGTTCTTGTGAGATCTGAAATGAGGTGATGTATGTAAATGCTGTGTGAACTCTAAGGTAGAATTTCTGTTAGCCCATTGGAACTTAGTCAAATTGGTGAACATCTCTGGATGTCATTCTGTGTAAGACAGGGAGTGTGTATTTCTCATGTTTTTTTACTTTCTATATTTTGAGGGTTTGACATTGGGACCTTGCTGACCCTGGAAAGATGCCCTCCCAGTGCTAGCTAACTCCTAGAGTTAGCAAATGACTTGCCTGCAAGCATGCCTCTCAAATTACAAACTAACCAATCCAGAGTGTGTGTCCCCAAGCGCCTGCTCTATTGGACTCCCACACCATGGGCCACTCTCTACCTTTCTACTTGCTTTACCCATCCCAGGGTCAGTTACCAGACAACTAGGGACAGCCCCTATACCCAGAGCCCCCTGAAATCATTCAAACTAGCTATTCTTAAGTCTGTTTACTCTGCCTCACCTGATCCTTCCCATGGAAACCACAGCAAAGACTCGCCCACGCATCCCCCTCTCCCCACCCCCCACCCCCACCACTGACCCCAGTGCTTCATTATGTGGCTCTGTGGTGTGGTGTACCTCCTGTTTCTAGGCAACTGTGAGTCAAACTTCTTCCTTCATGGAGAGCATTTTGTGCCTGCATGTCTAACCACACTGATCAAAACAAATTCTGGGTACTCTTCAAACACAGTGTCTGTTCATGCCTGTGCAGAGGTTTTCAGTGAGGATTAAGGAGAAGAAAGCACATGACAGCACTTGGAAGTCTGAAGACTGGTACGATGATGATCATGTAGCATTTCTAAAATGAGTTAGAAACCGAGCCAGGAGGAGAGGTTGAGAATGGATCTTGAGTTCATCTGGGGATTGTTAGAACTGAGACACCTGAGGCTCCTGTGGTGAACACATGGGTCGTTCTTGGTAGGTCCTCTAGGTAAAGATTTGGGAATCTGCTCAGGGGGGATGGCTCAGGCTGTGGAAGTAGACATAGTTACCCAAGAAAAGCACGCATGATGAGAGGAACTCATGGCCGAGGACAGAACTCCAGAGAACTATGGTATTTTAAGGAAAACTGGAAGAGAAAGTGAGAATAGGAAATGGAGGAATGGTCTAAGAAGTCTGAGGAGAACAAGAAGAGAGAAGTGTCACAGGAACCAGAGGAGGGCATGACCAGTGTGCCCTACACTGCACAGAGGTCAGAGCATGTAAGGACTGAAATGGTTCTAATTAGGTTTGGCAAAGAAAAGATCTAGGGCAAGTTGTCTAGAGCAGTGGGGGCAGAAGCTGGATGGTATGAGGGGGAATGAAGAGGAGGAGATGGGTGGGAAGTTGGGAGACAAGGAGGTGGGAATGGAGGCTGGCTTGAGGGAGAGGCATGATGGAACTTGTACAGATAGTTGAGAGTGGAGGATAATGAAGAAACCAGTGGAGAATCAGGGTCCAGTATGCACACTGACAGACTCGTTTCCGTTCACAGAGAGCTCTGCTTTTTCTACCCCTTCGAACTCTTAAGTTGGGAATGTCATAGTTGTAGGTAAGTTTATGGAGATGGGAGAAACCTACCCCGAAACTCTAGGTGGCAGGTTATCCCAAACCTTACAGCTGCCTATTTCAGGAAATCAAACTCTGTCAGGGATTGTTTTGAGGAATAAATGGGTTAATGTTTTTAGAAGACATAATGTCTGGCGCATAGGAAGGACTTTAAAAAAAACGTAATTTCCCTAAAGTAAATCATGGTTTAAATAAGTATTTATGGGTTTGGCTTGGGATCTAACCTCAGCTGTTTATAGCATGGTTTCTTTGGAAAAATATGTTCCTAGACCCAATAACTGACTCATAGCAGAGTTATGGAATGCAACTTGGGGGTATTGTCAGTGATAAACTATGGTACCTTTCCTTTAATTTGAAACATATTAAAGAGAAAGAAAAATATCACCAATAATCCTAGAACTTCCCTTGAATTTCACAAAGTAGAATTTCCTCTCTCTTTGCCTTCCACCCTATTATAAACTGTGTGAACTATAGCCTTCCTATGTCTATACTGGGACAGCCATGTGCCTGTGTGTGTGTACACACACACACACACACACACACACACCCTGAACCTTTTTTTTTTTTTTTTAATTTCTTTTCAGCGTAACAGTATTCATTATGCACCTTTATGTGGACTTTTGCTACTTGAAGTTCTTGGGAGCTCATGCACTTACAGTCTCTTAACTGGACATGTGAGATGCTTTTGCTTTCCAGGTTGGGAAGTCCTAGGGAAGACTCTAATAGATTTTTTAAAAAAGATTTTATTTATTTATTTGACAGAGATCACAAGCAGGCAGAGAGGCAGGCAGAGAGAAGGGGAAGCAGGCTCCCTGCCAAGCAGAGAGCCTGATGCGGGTCTTGATCCCAGGACCTTGGTATCATGACCTGAGCCGAAGGCAGAGGCTTTAACCCACTGAGCCACCTGGCGCCCCAGACTCTAATAAATTTATTTCATGTGGCTGGGGGGGTGGGGGAGCATGTAGAAAGAGTACAATTGGAAGTTCCAAGTAGAGTCACATGAGATGAAGGAGAATTTTTAAGAAAAATAAAGTTTAAGGCAGATAAAACAACACATACCACTTGAGTAATATACGTAGTTTTATCTAGTTATTTTTAATGGCTACATATTACTCTATTTTACAAATGTAATCTATGTAACCATTTTCCTTTTGATAGAGCTTAGACCGCTTCTGAATTTTTTTTTCTATTCGAAACACAAAAATGTAATTTTCAAGTGTAGAGATCTGTAATTAAGTGAATTACAAAACAGCTTTGGCATATAGGCTTTCATCGTGGAACTAATCCTCTTACTATCTAGAATTATAATTCTTTGTAACAAGACTTCTGGACTTGATGTACCATCAGAGGATGAGTTTTCTGAGGAAGTATAATTTGGCTCGCTTTAGGGGCTCTGTTTTTACATCTTTATTTTTGGGTTTCTTTACCATTTGAAACTGGCTTGTTATCTTTTGAGTGGGCACAAGGCCATTGTGCCAGATGGCTGTGACTCTAGGCATGCTGGGCAGGAATGTGTGACTCTCACTTGGGTAATAGAGGCTCGATTTCTCCTGGGAGTGGTGAGCCAAGAGGATGAGCATCTTTTCATTCGTTTAGAAGGACATGTGGCTGCTCTTTCAGCTCAACTTCCCTCTTTTTTTTTTTTGGTCAACCCTCACATTGAGACTATAGTTTCTAATTTCAAAGGGTGTAGAGGTGCTTTATAAATCTGGATGGGATTTTTATGGAATGGAGTCTCAAATGCTATAAAATGACACTACTGATGACCCAGTATCAACGATTCCATTCACCAGGTTACCTCCTTCTTGAGGGAAGGGATCACTGAGTCTATCTTCTCCGAGTACAACAGCACCTAGAATGTAGGATGAGCTCAGGATATATTTGTTAAATGAACGAGTCTGTGGTTTCTGTAGGGCTGATCCCTGGGCTGAGAGGTCTCAGTTGTGGTGTACACTGTTATTGTCATTGGGCTTACTTTGTTGGGAGACCAACCTGGGAAGCCTGAAAGAGTGGAGGTCTCCCCACCAAGAATCAGCATAGGAGGCTTAGCTTGAGTCCATGAGTTAGGGAGTGAGCCAGCCTGAGGGTTTGGACCCTTGAACTTTTACACAGAAGCATGGGTTTTGGGCATGTGTTCATTTTTCTGAGGAGGGGATTCCATCTTTCATCCAGTGTCTCCATGGTCCTTAAAGAACGGAGGTTGCAAGACTAGTGGGCCTGCAGACCCCTTCTGTTTTTGCTTCTCTGCTTTGGCATCCTGGTAAGGAAATTCTTGGGAATTACTTAGGAGTAAAGCTGTAAATTCTGTGTTTCATGTCACCTGGGACTAAATTTCAGTGAGGGAGGAAGAGCAGAAGGTGGTACAAGTCTTGTTAGAAAACTGGGTTGTATCACTCAATTCTACCTCTGAAACTAATAGTACAGTATATGTTCATTAAATTGAATTAAGTAAAAACATTTAATTAAAAAAAACTGAGGTGAAAATAGGAAAGAGAACTAGTTGATTGGTTTTTTTCTAAGAATGTTTTAGACATACTTGTCTTCCTACTCCTAAGTTGAGGACAGGTTCATGTTTCTCAAGCTTGCCTTCCCACAGAACCTTTTTTCAGTGCAATGTTAACTCAGATCTCATCGACCGATTAGAAAGTATCCTGAAATCCAGAAGAGATTGGACCAATGGAACAAGGTGAGTAGGTTCATCCTGATGGCATGGGGAATAGGAGGAGAAATGGGCTGCAAAGTAGGGGAGTGTGGAGAAATTAGGGGCTCCACCTGGATCCTGAAGAATTCTACTATTTAGAAGCGCAGGAGAGCAGACAGAGCCAGAAAGGAAAACCAACAAAGTGTGGCCCAATCAGGGGAAACGAAGAGGATGTTAAGGAGCTTGTGAGAGGAAAATATGGCCAGAAGGAGAACGTGTATCCAGTTGGGTTGATGACATCTGAGAAGTTGAGCTAGAGAACAAATGCATCATTTGGATTCTACCATGTGGAGGGTGTTGGTGACCACTGCGGTACAGGTTTTGTGGAAGGTGGGTGACAAAGTTAGATGGGGTGTTGGAGGAGAGAGTGGAAATGTGGGAGCAGACATGGCTCTCTCGAGGTGTTAGGCTGGCAAGGATAGAAAAATAAGGAAGTGCTGGAAGGGTGTGGGGTTCATATGCTGGAACATCCAGGAGAGACGGGGTGCTTGCTAACTGGCTGTTTTCAAGTTTTTATTCAGGAGTCAGGTAAAGGTGATGGGCTGGGGCTTGTCTTGAAGCCAGGCATTTGTTAGTGGGGGTTGTGGAGAATGATTCAGAGGGGCTAAGGTAGAACCACCATCTTCTAGAAGCTTGAGGGGGAACATTTAGTTTTTGAAAGAGGGACGCTTTCACTGTGATAGAATGGAATTGTGACCCTATTTTTTCCCTTTTATTTTTCCTTTTATCAGGTGATTGAAATGTTTGCAAGAGCCTTTCAATTCAATCTACAGGAATGCTTTTTTTCCCTCCAAGCTTGACATTATATCATCCACATGGAATTTTAATTTTAATTTTTGCACTTTTTGCATCCAAGCTTGAATAATTAATTCTTATACTTCAGTATATAGAATGCACCTCTCCCTGGTATAGCATATTAAATATTCCCATTTGGAAACATTTGGATTTAATAAATACGGACTTGATTAGGTCATTTTTGAAATAAGTCTCAATTAAGTTCTTTTTTGAGCTGCAAAGCTTTTCTAATTAATTTCTAAAAAAACTGTGCATGTTAGGAGAGGAGGACTTATTTTTGTTTCTTTCTGTTTGTGGTTAGGTTTTTGTTTCTGTTTTCTGGGTACATGGTCCTATGAATGTGTGTAGATTCCTGTAATCACCACCAAGATCAGATAGAGAACAGTTCCATTACCTTAAAAAAACCTCCCTTATTGCTTGCTACCCCTTGATAGTCATTCCCCCTCCAACCCTTGCCAACTATTGATCTGTTTTCCATGACCATAGTTTTGGCTTTTTGACAATGTCATGTACATGGAATCATATAGTATGTAATCCTTTGGGATTAGCTTCTTTCATCCAGCATGGTGTCTTTGAGATTCATCCATACTGTTTGTTGTATGTGGATGATGTATTCTATCCATTGGAATTATTCACCATTTGGATGTATTCACCTCACCTTGTTTTTTATTTGCCTACTAAAGGACATCTCAGTTTTGGCCTTTTTCATCTGGCCTCTTACACTTAGCAACGTGTTGTAGCATGTAACAATACTTCATTCCATTTTATGGCTGCATAATATTCCATTGTAGAGATATACCACATTTGTGTGTCCATTCATCACTGGAAGAACATTTGAGTTTCTACTTTCTGGCTACTATAACTAATGCTTCTGGAAACATTCATGTGCAAGATTTAGAATGAACATATGTTTTCCGTTCTCTTGGGTATGAGCCTAGGAGTGGAATGACTGGGTTGTGTGTAATTCTGTTTAATATTTTGAGGAACTGCCTGCTATTTCCCAAAGTGGTTGCCTTGATTTGCATTCCTACCAGAAGTGTTTTGGTCTCCAGTCTCTCCACATCCTCACCAACACTTAGATTTTTCAGTTTTTTGATTATAGCTATGATTGTGAAGTGGTTGTGGTTGTGAAGTGGTATGTCATTGTGGTTTCGATTTGCTTTTCCTTGATGACTAAAGATGTTGAGAATGTTTTGTGTGCTTATTTGTTATGAGTATCTTTTTTGGGGAAATGTCTATTCAAATACTTCACTCATTTTTCAATTGGGCTTATTGTCTTTTTATTACTGAGTTCTAAGATTTCACTTTATAGCCTGAAGACTAGGTTCTTATCAGATATATGCTTTGCAAATATTTTCTCTAATTCTGTGCATTGTCTTGTCACTTTCTTAATGTTATCCATTGAAGAACAGAAGTTTCTAATTTTGATGAGATCCAATTTATCTGTTTTTTAGTTTGGTTGCTTGTACTTTTGGTGTCACATATAAGAAACCATTCCATTTAATCTAAGATCATGAAGATTTTCATCTTTGTTTTCTTCTAGGAGTTTTATAGTTTCAGCTCTTATATTTGGGTCTTGGATCCATTTTAACTTAAGTTTTGTGTATGGTGTCAGACAGGTTCTGTTTTAATTCTTTTGCATGTGATTATCTACTTATCCCAGCATTGTTTATTGAAAAGACTATTTTCCACATTGAATTTTTTTGGCATTCCTGTTGAAATCAGTTGGCCATAAATATAAGTTTCATTTTGGACTCTTACTTCTTTTCCATTGATTTGTATATCTGCCCTTATGCCAGAACCATCCTGTTAATTACTGTAGCTTTATAGTAAGTTTTGAAAGCAGAAAATGGGAATCTTGCTATTCTGGTGCCTAGCATTTCTTTTTTCTTTCTTTCTTTTTTTTTTTTTCAGCATTTCTATATAAATTATAGAATCCATGCTGTCCACTTTTATAGAAAATCTTGTTGAGATTATGTTGAATTTGTAGATCAATTTGGGGAATATTGCCATCTAGATAATATTAAATCCTTTAGTCCAGAAACCTGATGTGTCTTTCCATTTATTTGAGTTTTCTTTAATTTGTCTTAATTTGTATAAAACAATAAACTATTAATTTATTACATATGATATATAATTAATTATAATTAACAGATTAATTATAAATTTATCAATTATAATATGTATATAATATATAATATAATATATGTATATGTATTATATATAATAAGTTTATTGTATAAAACAAAACAATGATGTTTTGTAGTTTTCAGCATGCAAGTCTTGTATCTTTTTTGTTAAGTTTATTCCTATTTTATTTTTTATGTTATTGTAAATGGAGTTTTCTTAAACTTATTTTTGAATTGTTTATTATACATTTACAGAAATATTATCAATTTTTAATATCCACTTTGTATTTTGAAACCTGGCTGACCTTATTTATTAGGTCTAATGGTATCTTTGTGGATTCCTTCAGATTTTATAACTAGAAGATCATGTCATCTGCAAACAGAGTTTTAATTCTGCTTTTCCAATCTGGATGCTTTTTATTTCATTTTCCTGCCGAATTGCCCTGGCTAGAACTGCCAGTACAGTGTTGAATAAAAAAAAGTAGGTGATGAGAGCAGGTATTCTTGTTTTTTTCTTACTCTTAAGGCAGAAATCTTTTAGTAAGCTGTATGTTCTTTGTAGATGCCCTTTGTTGGGTTGAAGATGTTTCTTTTTATTTTGGAGTGGTTTTTCTATTCCTTTTTATTTGAGGTTTATTTTTTTGTAATCATGGAAGGGTGTTGGAGTTTTTAAATGTTTTTATTGTGTCTATTGAGAAAATCATATGGTTTGCTCTCCCTGTTTTCTATTGATATTTTCTATTGTATTGACTAATTTTTATGCGTTAAATCAACTTTGCATTTCCAGGATAAATTCCTGTTGGTCATGCTGTGCAATACTTCTTATAAGTTGCTAGATATAGTGTCCTAATATTTTGTTGAGAGCATGTCAGTATTATTTATAAGAAATGTTGTTCTGTAGTTTTCTTGTGGTAGTTTTGTGAATTTTGGTATTAGAGTAATACTACTTTTACAGAATGAGTTGGAAACTATTCCCTCTCCTGTTTTGGGGATTTTGTTAAGGATAGGTGTTAATTCATTCCCTTTAAAGTTTAGTAGAAGTCTCCAGTGAAGCCATCTAGTCCTGGGGCCTTTTTTTTTTTTTTTTTTTTTTTTTTAAATTGAGTCAACCTCTTCTCTTATTATAGGTCTATTCAATTCAAAGTCTCAATTTTCATTCATAGGAATTTGTCCATTTTATCTATGTTAATTTGCTGGTATTCAGTTGTTCATAGTATTTCCTCATAGTTCTCTCAGTGCTATAATATTGATAGTAATATCCTCACTTTCATTCCTGATGTTAGTCATTTGAATCCTATCTTTTCTTCCCTTTCTCTTTTTCTGTCTATCCCTTGCCCTCTTTCTCTCCCTCCCTCATCCTCTCTGTTAAGTCAATATAGCCAAAGGTTTGTCAATTTTAAAATTTGTTCTTCTTAAAGAACCAACTTCTGGTTTTAGTGATTTTCTCTATTTTAAAACTTTCTCTTTTATTTCTACTCGAATCTTTACTATTTATTTTGTTCTGTTTGCTTTAGCTTTATCTTCTTTTTCTAGTTTCTTAAAGTAGACTTGAGATTTTCTTTTTAAATATAGCCACTTACCACTATAATTTTCCCTCTGAACACTGATTTTGCTACATCTCCTAAATTTTGGCATGCTGTGTTTTTGTTTTCATCCGTATCAAAGTATTTTCCAATTCTATTGTGATTTCTTATTTAACACACTGGTTATTTAGTGGTGCGATGTTTAATATCCACATTATTTGTGAATTTTACAGATTTCCTTCCATTATTGATTTCTAATTTCATTTCATTGTGGTCAAAGAGCATACTCTGTATGGTTTCAGTTGTTTCAAAATTATTATTGTTTTATGGCCTGGCTTAGGATTTATACTGAGAATGTTCCATGTGTCCTTCAGAAGAATATATATTCTGCAGCCGATGAGTGGAGTGTCCTATAGATGTCTATTAGGTTGAGTTGGCTTATATGTTGTTTGAGTTTTGTATTTCCTTATAGAACTTTTGTCTAGATATTCGGTCCCTTTTGAAAGTGGGTTTTTGAACTCTGGAACTATTATTGCTGAATTGTCTATTTCTGTATTAAATTCTCCCTGTTTTGCTCAGGTATTTTGGGGCTCTGTTGCTAGCTGTGCATATATTTATAATAGTTATATTTTCTAGTTAGAGTGATATTTTTATCATTAATTTTTTAAAAGATTTTATTTATTTGTTTGACAGACAGAGATCACAAGTAGGTAGAGAGGCAGGCAGAGAGAGAGGGGGAGCAGCCTCCCCACTGAGCAGAGAGCCCCATGTGGGGCTCGATCCCAAGACCCTGGGATCATGACCTGAGCCAAAGGCAGAGGCTTTAACCCACTGAGCCACCCAGGCACCCCTATTTTTATCATTATTAAAGCTTCTTTGTCCCCAGTAATATTTTTTAATCTCAAAATCTATTTTGTTTGATGTTAGTATAGCTATTTCAGCTCTCTTTTGGTTACTGTCTGCATGGTGTATTTTTTTCCATCCTTTTACTCTCAGTCTATGTGTATGTTTGAGTATAAAGTGTTTGCCTTGTAGACAGCATATAGTCAGATCATGTAAAAAATCCATTCTGTAAATTTCTGCCTTTTAAAATTTGAGTAACACTGAATGTCAGTGTTTAATCCATTGACATTTAATATAATTACCAGTGAGGTAATTTTTTTCTATTTGTTTTCTGTTATGTCTTATGTCTTCTTCCTCTATTTATGCATTACTGCCTTCTTTATTAAATATGTATTTTCCAATATATCATTTTATTCCCTTAACACTTCTTTTACTATATTTTTGAGTTACTGTATAGTGGTTACCCTGGTGATTAACATTAAAGTATTAATTTATGAAAAGTACTTCAAATTAAAACCAACTTAATTGCAACAGGATGCAATATTTTTGCTTATATGTATCTCCATTCCTTACCCATCATTTGTGCTTATATTATCATATAAATTATGTCTTCAAACATTGTGTTCTTGAGCAACACATATTTAATTATTTTTATGTAGATGTCTTTTTTTTTAAGATTTTTTTTTAATTTGAGAGAATGAGCAAGAGAGAGAGCAAGCACAAACAGGGGAAGGGGTAGAGGGAAGAGAGGGAGAAGTAGACTCCCTGCTGAGCAGGGACCTCGATGTGGAACTCCATCCCAGGACCCCAGCATCATGACCCAAGCCAAAGGCAGACGCTTAACAGATTGAGCCATCCAGACTCCCTGTAGATGTCTTTTAAATCAGATGATAGAAAAAAAAAAAGAATTCCAGGCCAAAAATTACATTTACATCATCTTTTATATTTACCTTCTTGGTGCCCTTTTTTTTTCCTTCATGTGGATTTCGGTTACCTAGTATTCTTTCATTTCAGCGTAACAGATTCCTTTCAATATATCTCACAGGGCAAGTCTGCTAGTGATGAATTATCTCAGTTTCAGTGTATCTGGGAGCATCTTAATTTCTTCTTTCTGAAGGATAATCTTTTTGGTTGAGAGTCTCAGTATTTTGAATGTTTCATTCCACTGCGTTCCGATGGCAAATCAACT
The DNA here is from genome assembly GCF_963455335.1 of Martes martes. Taxonomy (NCBI): domain Eukaryota; kingdom Metazoa; phylum Chordata; class Mammalia; order Carnivora; family Mustelidae; genus Martes; species Martes martes. The sequence continues at coordinate 19,412,337 of NC_137894.1, forward strand.
GTTAGTCTTATTGAGGATCCCTTGTACATGTTTAGTTGCTTCTCTCTTGCTGTTTTCAAGATTCTCTTTGTCTTTCAACAATTTTTTATGCTTTGTCTGGGTGTACATGCATTTGAGTTCATCATAATTTGAGTTTGTTGAACTTCTTAGATGCTACACCTCATATTTAATGCTTTTCATGGAAGTTTTCACCATTAGTTCCCCAAACATTCTTTCTGCCTCTTTCTCTCTCTCCCCTTTCCTTCTGAGGCTACCATTATATATATATTGCTATGCTATGTAGGGTCCTACAGATTTTGAAGGCTGGGCTGTGTTTATATTTTTCATTCTTTTTTCTTCTGTTCCTCAGACTGAATGATCTTAACCTATCTGTAAGTTCACTTATTCTTTCTTTTGCCTGCTCAGATCTGCAGTTGAGCTCTTACGTAAGTGTTTTATTTTAGTACTATACTTTTTCTAACTACAGAATTTTCACTTAAAAAATAATTTCTGTCTCTTTATTTGATCCTCTGGTGAGACAATATTTTTTGGGCATATTTGAAATACCTTATTTGAAGTCTTTATCTGGTATGTCCCAACATCCAAGCTTCCTAGGGAGCGTCTTTTGATAGATTTCTTTCCCTTCTCTATGTGGGCCATATTTTCTTGCTTCCTTGGATGCCTCATAATCGTTTGCTGAAAATTGGATATTTTAAGTAACATAATGAGGGCACTCTGGAAATTTGATTATTCTCTTCCCCCGGGTTTGTTATTATCATTATTTGTTGTTGCTTATTTAGTGTCTCTTATAAACTAATTCTGTAAAAGTTTGTGTTTTTTGTCAGGTGTGGCTGCTGAATTCTCTGCATGGTTAGTTTAGAGGTCAACTAATGATCAGACAGAAATTTCCTAAATGCCTAGAATCAATTAAACTTTCAGAAGTCTTTATGGAAAGGCTGTGTGTGCACATTTTAGAGCATGCTTTCAACACTCGGTTAGTTTACAGTTCCTCCTTAGCCTTCACTTTCTGCTTGTACAGAATCACAAGGTCAGTCAGAGATGAGAACTTGGGACTTTCTCAGGCCTTTCCCGGGCGTACACACAGTCCTTGGCATGCACATACCCTTTTGCATGATCATGGCCTTCTGGATTTTCAGAGGTATGTTGGAGCTTTTCAAAGGCCCTATAGATCCCTCAAGTTTGTTGGCTTTTTCTTTTTCTCTTTTCTCTCTTCTCTTCTCATCTTCTTTTCTTTTCCTTCCTTCCTTCTTTTTCATGGCTTTTTCCTTTAAGCTTTTTGGTCAGCCTATTTTTTGCCCCTTTGGTATCCATTGCATCTAGCAGCTGTGATTGTTAACAATGTTGTCAGTTGTTTTTCACAAATATCCCCAGGAAAAAGACTTCATACTGAGCAAACTCCAAGTCAGTTCAGATACAGTCTTCTGAGTGAGCTCTTTCAGAGAGCTACCAGACAGGTCAAATAATGGCAGTTCTCCTGGAATGGGACTTGGAAGGAACTTAACCGTGTTTTGTCAGACTGCGGGTATGCATCGTGATTGTGGGCTGTTGGTTTTCAAGGTTGCAGCAGAGTATGAAAAGTGGCATAGGAATAGGGCAAACTTAAAACGCCACAGGTCTCTCTGTTCTTACTGAGATACAGCCATTTCTATTTAATAAACACTCATTAGAATTGCTGCAAGCCTTTTGTTTATTTCTAGAGTTCTGAAAAAAGTCAATTCTGACTATTTGGGGCCAATTTTCTCATTTGTTTTATGGCAGAGAGACTATTCATTGGTGCTTATGCTGTCTTTTTTGTTGTTGTTGTTGCTGATTTCACTGTTTTTATTACATTTTGAGGGGTCTTTATATATTCTATGTACAAATCCTGTATGAAATATGTACTTTGCAAGTATCTTCTCCCATTGTGTTGCTTGGCTTTTCATTCTTTTTAATGATGTCGTGGTGTTTTTTTTTTTTTTTTTTTTTTAATTTTTTATTTATTTTCAGCGTAACAGTATTCATTGTTTTTTCACCACACCCAGTGCTCCATGCAATCTGTGCCCTCCCTAATACCCACCACCTGGTTCCCCCACCCTCCCACCCCGCCCCTTCAAAACCCTCAGGTTGTTTTTCAGAGTCCATAGTCTCTCATGGTTCACCTCCCCTTCCAATTTCCCTCAACTCCCTTCTCCTCTCCATCTACCCTTGTCCTCTATATTATTTGTCATGCTCCACCAATAAGTGAAACCATATGATACTTGACTTTCTCTGCTTGACTTATTTCACTCAACATAATCTCTTCCAGTCCTGTCCATGTTGCTACAAAAGTTGGGTATTCGTCCTTTCTGATGGAGGCATAATACTCCATAGTGTATATGGACCACATCTTCCTTATCCATTCATCCGTTGAAGGGCATCTTGGTTCTTTCCACAGTTTGGCGACCGTGGCCATTGCTGCTATAAACATTGGGGTACAGATGGCCCTTCTTTTCACTACATCTGTATCTTTGGGGTAAATCCCCAGCAGTGCAATTGCAGGGTCATAGGGAAGATCTATTTTTAATTTCCTGAGGAATCTCCACACTGTTCTCCAAAGTGGCTGCACCAGTTTGCATTCCCACCAACAGTGTAAGAGGGTTCCCCTTTCTCCACATCCTCTCCAACACACGTTGTTTCCTGTCTTGCTAATTTTGGCCATTCTAACTGGTGTAAGGTGGTATCTCAATGTGGTTTTGATTTGAATCTCCCTGATGGCTAGTGATGATGAACATTTTTTCATGTGTCTGGTAGCCATTTGTATGTCTTCATTGGAGAAGTGTCTGTTCATATCTTCTGCCCATTTTTTGATATGATTATCTGTTTTGTGTGTGTTGAGTTTGAGGAGTTCTTTATAGATCCTGGATATCAACCTTTTATCTGTACTGTCATTTGCAAATATCTTCTCCCATTCCGTGGGTTGCCTCTTTGTTTTGATGACTGTTTCTTTTGCTGTGCAGAAGCTTTTTATCTTGATGAAGTCCCAGAAGTTCATCGTGGTGTTTTTAAAAAGATAAGAGGTGTGCAATTTTTTAAAAGGTTTTATTTATTTATTTGACAGAGAGAGTGAGAGAGCACAAGCAGGGGGAAAGAGCAGAGAGAGAGAGAGAAGCAGGCTCCCCGCTAAGCAGGGAGCCAGATGTGGGACTCGATCCCAGGACCCTGGGATCATGGCCTGAGCTGAAGGCAGACACTTAACTAACTGACTGAGCCACCCAGGTGCCCCAAGAGATGTAAAATTTTTTTTGAAGTCCGGCCTCTCAATTTTTTAAAATTTTATAGATTATGTTTTTTGTGTCTTATCTAAGAAACCTTTGCCAGATCCAAGGTCACAAAGATTTTTCTCTTTTTTTTTCCTGTAAATTTTACAGTTTTCAGTTTTATATTTAGGTCTGTGATTCACTTGAAATTAACTCCTGTATGTAGTTTGAGATATGGATTAAAGTTTATTTCATTTTGTCCATATGGATATCTAGTTTTTCCAGCAGCATTGATGAAAAGACTATCCTTTCTCTGTGGAATTGCCTTTGTACAATTGTCAAAAGTTTTTTGTGCCTGTATGTGTGGGGCTATTTCTGCAATGCTCCATTGGTCTATTTGTTTATCTTGATACTACTACCACATTGTCTACCACACACAACTGCATGCGTGTATGTGTTCGACAGGAAATAAGGTCTCTGTATCAGAGAACAAACATTTTATTGCTCATAGTGCATCTTGCATCAGTTCTCTGAGGGGAAACATGGTGAGTGCCAATCGTTTACCTGTGGGTGCAGTGGCATTGCCCCATTGGGGAGGAACTGTGAATTCAAATAGGTTGGTTGTCACCTCTGCCCTTTTTCTCTTCCAGAGAGAGAGAAAGAGAGAGAGGGGAGGAGGAGGAGAGACTCTTACTCTGCAATGTAAACAAATCCCCGTGAAGGAAAGGAAAGTTCACTAGGTTCAATACACTGGAATATAAGAAAATGGCTATACGCGAGATAAGTCTCTATGTCTCTCCTGAGCAATACATTCTTTCTATCTTTCAAGGCATTCAAATCATCCTTTAACTATGTATTCCAGAGCTGCTTGCTAAGAAAGCCCAGACTATGCAGAAATTCATGGAGAATTCTCTTTCAACATTCTGTAGCTTTTTTTTTATGTTAACCATCGATTGATTGATTGATTGATTTTTTTTCCCCTAGGGGAAAATTATTTATTACCATTTATTTTTCCCCCTTACCAAATATTTATTTTTTTTCATTGTTCCAAGATTCATTGTTTATGCACCACACCCAATGCTCCATGCAATACGTACCCTCCTTAATACCCACCACAAGGGACACCCAACCCCCCACCCCCCTTCCCTCCAAAAAAAAAAAACCCCTCAGTTTGTTTTTCAAAGTCCACAGCCTTTCATGGTTTTTCTTCCCTTCTGATTTCCCCCAATTCACTTTTCCTTTCCTTCTCCTAATGTCCTCCATGCTATTCCTTATGTTACACACGTAAGTGAAACCATATGATAATTGCACTGCTGGGTATTTACCCCAAAGATATAGATGTAGTGAAAAGAAGGGCCATATGTACCCCAATGTTCATAGCAGCAATGGCCACAATCACCAAACTGTGGAAAGAGCCAAGATGCCCTTCAACAGACGAATGGATAAAGAAGATATGGTCCATATATACAGTGGAATATTACTCAGCCAACATTCTGTAACTTTTATATTAAGCCTTGAAATCAGGTTGTGTTAGACCTCCAATTGATCTTATTTTTCAAAGTTGTCTTGGCTGCTCTATATCCTTTGAATTTTCATGTAAATTTTAGAATTAGTGTTTCAATTTTACAATGAAACTTGCTGGGATTTTATTGGAATTGCATTAAATCTATAGATCAGTATTTCTCAACCTTGTCACTGGCTTTGCTGACATTTCAGCCTGAGTAATCATATGTTATGGGGGCTGTTCTTTGCATTGTAGAATGTTTAGTATCATCCCTGGCCTTTACCCACTAGAGAGCAGAATTATTCCCTGCTCACAAGTTGCAACAACTAATAATGCTTCCAGATATTGCAAACAACCTCTGGGGAGACAACATCACCCCAAGGTGAAAAATCACTAATGTAGATCAATTTGGACAGAGTTGATGTTGTTACAATATTGAGTTTTTTGCCCTATGAACACATTATACTTCTCCATTTATTTAGGTCTTTAATTTCTTCCAGTGGTAGTTTTTACTTCTCAGTGTACAGGTCTTACACATCTTTTGTCAGACTTAACCCTTATTTATTTTGTGTTTTTTCTTCATGTTTAATGGTACTATAAATGGTATTGTTTAAAAGTTAAGTTTCTAATTACTTGTTACTAGTATCTAGAAATTCAGTTTCATCTTGGTTATCAATCTTGTATTCTGCAACGCTGCTAAACTCACTTAATTCTTGTAGATTTTCACTGAAGACTTTACAGTTTTGTTTTTTATTTCAGTGCTGGTTTTTAGGTTTAAGTTGTATGTGGATTACTCCTTTAGTTTTCCAATTGCTTTTTTCATAGGAAACATGGGAGGTGTTCTGTAGAATTGGTGGGCACAACTTAATACAGGGTCAGATTGCCAGATGTGGAATTCCATTTTTTTTTTTTTTTGGTGACTACTATAATATTTTTTTAATTGAAGTATAGTTGAAATACAATATTATACTGGTTTTAGGTGTACAACAGAGTGATTTGATGTTTAGAAACATTACAAAATGATCATCACAGTAAGTCTAGCTACTATCTGTCACCATAGAAAGTGATTACAATGTTATTGACTGTGCTCCTTATGCTGTATTTTATATCCCTGTGACATATATTTTATAATGGGAGCTTCTGTCTCTTAATCCTCTTCACCTGTTTTGCCCATCCTGTCATCCGCCCTTACTCTCTGGCAGCCACCAGTTTGTTCTCTGTTTTATGAGTCTGTTCCCGTTTTGCTTTGTTAGTTAGTTTGTTTTTAGATTCCACATATAAGTGAAGTCATACAGTATTTGTCTTTCTGTGGCTTATTGCACTTAGCATAGTACCCTCTACTTCCGTCATCCATGTTGTTGCAAAAGGCAAGATTTCATCCTTTTTTATGGCCGGAATATTCAATTGTATGTTTATGTCCATTTGTGTCTTTTCTTTTCTTTTTTTTTTTTTTTAGATTTTATTTATTTATTTGACACAGAGAGAGAGATCACAAGTAGGCAGAGAGGCAGGCATTGGGGGGGGTCCTGCCCCCTGCTGAGCAGAGAGCCTGATGCGGGGCTCGACCCCAGGACCCTGAGATAATGACCTGAGCTGAAGGCAGAGGCTTAACCCACCGAGCCATCCAGGTGCCCCTCCGTTTGTCTCTTGTTGGACACTTAAGATGGTTTTCTTCTATCGCTTATTGTAAATAATGCTTCAATGAATGTAGGGGTATTATAGTATTGATAGTAACCCAAATAATTCTGAAAAGATGAAGGTGGAAAGTGAATTCATAGATCGTATGTCACCGAGGTAAATGAATGTTTGATGGTTATTTTGCTCTCTGTTCACCCAAATAAAAAATTGTTTACTTTTATCTCCTTTACTGATACTTGTAAATTATATATCTGTTTGCTTTGTTTTTTTGAGAAGATTATTTTTATTCTTTAGTAGTATTTCAGAGAAAGCCAGAATTGTTCTTCAGTTTATGGGTTTTGGACTTATTGCTGCTTTGTATTTTTTTTTCACCTTAATTGAGGTATACATGACAAATAAAATTATATATATTTAAAGTGTATTATGTGATAATTTGACATACATATTCTGCTGGCCCTTGAACAGCATGGATTTGAACTGTGCAGGTCCTCCTTTTACATGGATTTTTTTAACAGTACAGTACAGTAAATACGTTTTCTCTTCCTTATGACTTTCTTAATATTTTCTTTGTCTTAGTTTACTTTATTGTAAGAATATAGAATATAATACATGGCACTTACAAAATATGCATTAATCCATTGTTCAGGTTATCTGTAAGGCTTCCCATCAATAGTAGGCTATTAGTAGTTAAGTTTTGGGAGAGTCAACAGTTACATGTGGATTTTCAACTGTGTGGGGTATTGGTACCCCAACTCTTGTGTTGTTCAAGGGTCAACTGTACACTGAAATGATTGTCACAATTTAATTAGCAAACATCACCTTACATAATTACCTTTTTTTGTGGTGAGAATGCTCAAGATTTGTTCTCTTAATATTTAAAGTACAACTGCAGTATGAGTAACTATAGTCACCATGTTGTACGTTAGGTCTCCAGAACTTATTTATCTTATAACAGAAAGTTTTACACTTTGACCAACATCTTCTCATTTCCATCTTCTAGAACCACACCATTCTCCGTGTTTCTATGAACAACTTTTTAAAAACAGCCTTAGATTCCACACTGTGAGTGAGATCATGTGGTAGTTTTCTTTCTATATTTGGCTTATTTCACCTTAGTATAATGTCCCATAGGTTTATTTATATTGTTGCAATGACAGCATTGTCTTTTTTATGGCCGAAAATATTCTTGTGTGTGTATCTGCATGTGTGTGTGTGTCTGTGTATGCTCACATACACACACACACATTTTCTTTTTTCATTTGTTGATGGATACATAGGTAGTTTCCATATCATGGCTATTGTGAGAAACGCTGCAATGAACATGGGGGTACAGAGAGCCCTTTGAGATACTAATTTTGTTTTCTTCAGATAAATCCCCAGAAGTGGGATTGCTGGATATTATGGTAGTTGTAGTTTTAATTTTTTGAGGAACCTCCATACTGTTTTCCATGATGGCTATGCTAATTTACATTTTTACTAATAACCTACAAGGGTTCTCTTTTTCCCACATCCTTGCTAACACTCATTATCTCTTGTCTTTTTGATAACAACCATTCTAAAAGATGTGAGGTGATATCTCGTTGTGGTTTTCGTTCAAATTCCCTTGATGAGGAGTGATGTTCATTACCTTTCCATGTGTTTTTTAGCCATTTGTATGTCTTCTTTAGGAAAATGTCCATTCAGTCACTTATTCATTTTTAATTAGATTGTTTATGGTGTTTTTTTTTTTTTTTTGCTATTGAGTTGTATGAGTTCCTTATATATTTTAGATATTAATTTCTTATGTGATACGTAGTTTGCAAATGTTTTCTCCCATTCCATATCTTGATTTTCCATTTTGTTTCTTTTATTCATATAGAAGCTTTTTAGTTTGATATAGTTCTGTTTGTCTATTTTTGCTTTTGTTTCCAGTGCTTTTAGCGTCATTACTAAAAAAAATCATTGCCAAGACTAGTATCAAGTTTTTTTCCTATATTTTCTTCTAGAAATTTTACAGTTAGATATTATATTTACATTTTTAATCCATTTCAGGTTAATCTTTGTGAGTGGTATAAGATAAGGGTTCAGTTTCATTCTTTTGTATGTGGATAATCAGTCTTCCCAGCACCATCTATTGGAAAGACTGCCCCTTCTCCCTGTGTGTTCTTGCCATTTTGTTACTTGACCATATATATGTGGGTTGTTTTTGGGTTCTCAGGTTTGTTCTATTGATCTGTGTGTCATTTTTATACCTGTACTATACTGTTATGATTACTGTAGGTTTGTAATAGAGTTTGAAGTCAAGAAGTGTGATGTCTCTAGCTTTGTTCTTCTTTCTCAGGATTTATTTGGCTATTCAGAGTCTTTTGTGGTCCCACAAATTTCAAGATTGTTTTACCTATTTTTGTAAAAAGGCATTGAGTTTTTGAGAAGGATTGCATTGAATTTGTAAATCACTTTTTGCAGTATGGACATTTTAACAATATTAATTCTTCCAATCCATGAACATGGGATATATTTGATTTTATGTGAGCCATCTTCAATTGCTTTCATCAGTGTTAATTTCCATTGTGTAAGTCTTTCACCAACTTGGTTAAATTTACCCCTAAGTATTATATTGTTTTGATGCTATTTTTAAAAAATCTTTATTTATTTATTTTTGAGAGAGAGAAAACTCATGAGCGAGCAGGTTGGGGGGTGGGCGGTGGGCAGAGGAAGAGGGAGAGTAAGAGAATCTTAAACACACTCCATACTGAGTGTGGACCTAAGTGCGTGGTTTGATCTCATGCCCCTGAGATCATGACCTAAGCTGAAACCAAGAGTCAGATACTCAACTGACTGAGCCACCCAGGCACCCCTTGATGCTATTAGAAGTGATTTCTTAATTTCTCTTTCAGATAATTCACTGTTAATGTATAGAAATACAGCTGATTTTTGTATGTTGAGTTTGTATTCTGCAGCTTCACTGAATTTGTTTATTAGTTCTAACAGGTTTTTGTTTTTTGTGTTTTTTTTTTGGCTGGAATCTTCAGAATTTTTATGTGTAAGTTCATAGCATCTGCAAGCAGATACTGTTTTACTTCTTTTCTGATATGAATGCCTTTATGTCTTTTCATGCCTAATTGCTCTGGCTAGGACTTCCAGTACTATGTTGAATATGTTGAATAAAAGTGGTGAGAGTGGACCTTTTTTTTTTTTTTTTTTTGCTTTTTTTGTTTTGTTCTTGAGTTTGAAGAAGCAGTCACCTCTCCTAGTCTTTATTGACTGGCTTTGGAGAGAAATACCTTCAACAGTCAGCACAGCTAGGGTTTTTGAGGCTTTCTCGTACCTTTTATGGGTGTGCCTGCTGCCTACTTTTTTGTTTTTTTCTTGGAGGGGTAGTTCTTAAGATTATATGCTTTTTCTCAAGCCCACAAAGCCAGAGCATGTACCGAATGCTGTATAGTTCATTATTCTTGGTGGAGCAAGAAAGAAGTAGGCCTTTTGGGCAGTGTCCCACATAACGAGGGAATTTGGGAAAACCTCTGACATGTTTTGATTTTTCCCACAGGAGACATCACAGGCTGGCTGAGGGGTCTTTCTTGGCCCTGAGCTGTGCTGTCTTGTGGGAGGACTGTTGCAGGCAAAGTGAAACTGTTTCTCTTACTCTCTTCTGTGCCTCTGTTCTTGTTTTTTGTTTTTTGTTTGTTTGTTTGTTTGTTTGTTTGTTTTGCTTCAACACTGTGTTGAAACTTCTCTGCTGGACTTCTGGACTCCCACAGGGATATTCTTGTCTACCGGTAATGGTCAAAATGGATGTTCTGTGACACATGACAGTAGAAAACTATTTTACCATCTTGGGGACTTCACTCTGCCATTGTTTATTTTAAAGATATTCAGTTTTGGGCCTCAGTGGCTTAAAGCTGGGTGGCTCAGTGGGTCGAAGTCTCTGCCTTTGGCTCAGGTCATGATCTCAGGGTCCTGGGATCGAGCCCCACTGCAGGCTGTCTGCTCAGCAGGGGTCTGCTTCCCCTCTTCTCTCTTTGCCTGCCTCTCTGCCTACTTGTGATTTCTGTCTGTCAAATGAATAAATAAAATCTTTTTTTTTTAAGATTTATTGATTTATTTATTTGACAGAGAGAGATTGCAGTAGACAGAGGCAGGCAGAGAGAGAGAGAGGGAAGCAGGCTCCCTGCTGAGCAGAGAGCCCGATGCGGGACTCGATCCCAGGACCCTGAGATCATGACCTGAGCCGAAGGCAGCGGCTTAACCCACTGAGCCACCCAGGCGCCCCGATGAATAAATAAAATCTTAAGAAAAAAAGGTATTCAGTTTTGTTCATGTGACATAATTATATTTATTGATACTCTTCAAACTATACTTTATTTAATTTAGATTAAAGGAACTTCTTAACTAGTGAGTGTGAGAGGAGGTGTGTGGGAGAAAGAGAAACGAGAGCAGGAAATGTATATTATCTTAGAATACCAAAGAATTTGGTGCTCCAAATAAATAAACAGGCTTTATTTTTCTGACCTGGTAAAACAAATTGGTCCCTCTACTACGTACTCAGAGAGCATTTCAGGCAGTATCTGGAGCACTTACTGGTAGAGAAATATTTTATTTGATACAATAAGTGTCTGCCTCTGTACCACGGTGGTGCATGTATCTCTTTGGAAAATAGTTTCCAGTTCATCTTGTAGCACCTTTTATCTATATATGTTGTCCTCATATCCTGTGACCTTGTGTCTTTTTTCTCACTACAGTAGACTTCGTCAAGTGGTGTTCTTTTATGTTTTTGCATTCTGATAGAATCTCCGAAGCTTTTCCCTCTCTCACTAGTTTGGTTTTCCAGGGTGTAAGTTCTGATCTTGGCTTCCTTCAGTCTGAACTCCTCTTTTGTACTTGCATTTTTAGTCTCCATGGCATTCCTTCTAGCTCCAAGTGCATTGCCTTTCATCCTGTCCCTTCCGAGCACAGCCTGCTCTCTCCTGGGCTCTCTGCCCTTGGCTCGCGGAGGTTCTGTCTGCCTGCAGTCCACCCAGGATGCAATCTTCAAAAGACCTTTCTGATCCTACACATCATTTTTATGGATATGCTCTCCTTCTTAATGTCCATATGCTCTTCCCTTTCCCCATGTTTCTATGCGAGGTACTTTGGTCTTTTCTTTCTTACTTTGCCTTATGAAAATATCATTACATTACAGTCTAAACATTTGGTTTAGACTGTGTTGTAAAAAATGAGGAATACCATTACAAACATTCAAGCAATACAGATAGGTATAAAAAAAAATAAAGAAGAAAAACCATACATACAAAATGCCACCTCCAACAAATACCCATCAATGTGCCATCTGGTGAACAGCATTTCAGGCATCCTCTGTTTATGGATAAAAATAGAGTATGTGTATAGAGAGTTTTATATACATTTTACTGTAAGGCTAATTACTAAAATTTAAATTTATTTTTGTTATAATTTAACAAGAAACAGAATATGAATATGCCTCACAGTCCAGTAGAAAATGTTGTAAAAATTTTTAAGTAGTTGGAGTCATTTTTTTCAGAAACTAGTTCAGTTGTACACAGTGATTCTTAAATGCCTGTTACCAGTGCAGTGGAAATTAGCAGGCACATACTTCATTTCACAGAATAGTATAGCATGGGGGTTAACCCCTGGCACTTAAACAGTCTGGGTTCAAATCCCAGCTCTGCCACTTGACCTTGGGCAAATCATGGAACCTCACTGTGATTCAGTTTTCCTCCTTGATATGATAGAAGCGATAATAGTATCTTTCTCACAGGGTTGTCATGAACATTAAATGAGGTATTATTATAATTTGTAATATAAGGTACTTAGGGCACTGTCTGGCATTTTAATCTCATTATTCCCCCCCCCCTTTTTTGGTCTAGTTAGACTATTAAGTTCATAGGGCAAGTTAGTAGCATTTGTCTTCTCTGCTGTCCTACTTCCTGCAATATTTCACCTTTGTCCCATATTTAGGTGTGTTCGGTACACACCAGTGTCCCTGGTACCACATATTCCACCCAGGCTGTTTCCTTTACTAAAGGACATGCCTACTTCCTCATGTTGTTGATTCATGTGTGGCCAGATTTTGTTGTCTGGTAGTTTTTTGTTTTGTTTTTGTTTGTTTTTTAAGAAGGGATCATAATTGGTTTATCCCTTAATTTTTTTTTTCCCTAAAGTAATCTCTACATCCAGTGTGGGGCTCAAACTCATGGCTCTGAGATCAAGAATCTCACGCTCTACTGACTCAGCCAGCCAGGTGCCCCATTCCTTACATTCTTGAAGAGAATTGGGTCTTCACTAGAAGGAAAACCTACCTAAGAATAAGTTTCTTTCACTCAAGACAATATTGTCCAGCCAACCTCCGCGCCCCGCCCCACCCCCCCCCCCCCCCCCCGCCACCAGAGAGACACCCTCCCCTGTACTGCCCTCTGTAGGCTCTATGCATTCTGCCTAGAGTCAGTTATTGGTCTCTTGCTATGATGAAAAATTTAATGTACCCACAAAAGTGTAGAGAAAAATATCTACAACATACACTTGTGTCAGAGCATCCACATATAACAGACACCAACATTTTGCCATATTTGCTTCAACTCCTTTTAAAGGAAAGAAATTGCTGTGGACAGTTGGAGCTCTCTTGGTACATGTCCCCCAACATCCCCACCCCGACTGCCTCATCTTTACTCCCTTTTCAGTGGTAGCCGCCATCTTGCAGTCTGTGTGTGTCCTCCCTGCCCACACTTTTATACTTCCTACTAGGTGCCCATGTGTCTGCAATCAACGCAGAGCACTGTTTGGTATATTTGAAAATTCACACAAATGATATCACATTATCAGTCATCAGTGCTGTGTTCTTTTACTCAGTGCGGTGTTTTTGATACTTACCCATGTTGATATGTGTAGACCTTAACTTGCATATGTAACATTTCATTGCATGAATGGAAACCTCAGAGTTTTCCATTGTTTAGTGTTGCAAATGGAGGATTTAGCTACCCTTTGGTTTGTGTATCTACCCCTGTGTGCTTTTGTGTGTGACCATTTCCCTGGGGCACTGGTTCTCAAGCTCAACTGCATATTTGAAATCCTGTGGAGAGTTAAAAAAAAAATGCTGATGTCTGGGTCCCACCGCCAGGTATTCTAATTTAATTGGTCTGAGAGGCACCCTGGCCATCAGCATTTTAAAAATATCTCCAAGAAAATTCTGACATGCAGCAGTGTTTGACAACCTCTGTTTTATTATTTTTTAAAAGATTTTATTTATTTATTTGAGAGAGAAAGAGACTGAGCATGAGTGTGTGGAGGGGCAGAGGGAGAAACAGACTCTCCACTGAGCAGGGAGCCCTATGGGGAGCTCAATCCCAGGACCCCTGAGATCATTACCTGAGCCGAAGGCTTCATAGACTGAGCCACCCATGTGCTCCTGACAACCTCCGCTTTTAGACTCTGCTGTCCAATACAGGAGCCACAAAATGTTTGACTATTCCAATTTAAGTAAACCAAGATTAAAGGAATTAAAAATAGAGTTCCTCACTTGCACCAGCCAGTTGTCAAGGGCCTGAGAACCCCAAGTGGCTAGTGGCTGGCATAGTGGCCAGCACAGGTGTGGGACATTCCCACCGCTGCAGAGTTCTAAAGGACAGCACTATTCGTTCTAGGGTGTATAGACCTGTGCGGGCGCTTGCTGGACAGGGGACATGTGCCTCATTGGCTGGGCAGCTGTGGTTGTGCTCCTTTTTAAAGCAGCTCTCTTTCTTTCTTTTTTCTTCTTCTTCTTCTTCTTTTTTTTTTTTTTTTTTACTGCTGCTCTAACACATTACCACATGTTTGGTGCCTTAAAACAGCACAGATTTATTGTCCTACCATTCGGTGGCTGTTCGGTGCCCATCTCCCTGGGTTACAGCTAAGGTCCAGACAGGCTGCTCTCCTTCCTGGAGGCTCTCAGGGAGAATCCATTTCCTTGCTGCTTCTGATTTATAGCAGAATTCAGTTTCTTGTGTCCCTAGGACTGAGATCCTTTTCTACCCACTGTGACTGTGAAGGTCATTACCGGCCTCTGGAGGCCACTGCATTCTTTAGCTAGAGGCCCCAACTCTATCTTCAGAGCCGGCAACAGAGGCTGGAGCCTTTCTTGGATCTCTTCTGCCTCCTGTCTCTTGAGTACAGCTGGGAAAGGCTCTCTGCTCCTAAGGGCTCAGGCGGCTCATGAGATTACATCCACGTACCGCCCACATAGCCCAGAGTGATCGTCCCATCTCAAGATCCTTACCTTCCTCACCTCTGCCAACTCTCTTTGGCATAGAGGCAGGGCATCCGGGTGTAGGCATCTTCAGGGGAGGCAGGGATGGGGGGCAGACGGGATGGGGGAGATTGTTCTAGAGGCCATCTGAAATTCCATGTCCACTCCAGCATTTGGGAGTTCCTTTTCATCCACATATTCACAATCCCTTTGTATTGTTACTCCTTAACGTTTTTGCCAATATACGGAGACAGAGCTTCCCCAGTAACTAGTGAGAGTGAGGAGTTCTCCATTCTTAAAGACGACGTTTACCAGGACAGCTTTGCACTGATGGTTTTATGTCAGCTTTTCTTGGCTTTTCTGTTCCATTGATTTGTTGATAGCTGCAGTTATGATGAGCTTCAGGTGGGTCTAGTCATTAGCGATTAGATTCCTTTTTTTCTGCTCTGCTCTTGGTTCTCTGTCCTCTTCTGTGGCTCAGCTCTGGCCCCACAGTGGCAAAATGGCTATAGCAGTCTTAGACCTCATACCCATCCATGGCCTGGGTATGAGCACGTGTTTTGGACTTTCTGATAAATGGACCAGCTTAAGCCATGGCCTACTCCTTGACCCGTCGCTGTGGCCAAGGACTGCCCTATACCCACCTTTGCTCAAGGCCGTAGAGTATGCCCATCCAACATCAGTGACTCTGGCAAGAGAAGACGGGACTGTGTGATTGGCTTGGACCTGTGGGGCCACCCCCTGCTGCCGAGCGGGGTCCATCCCCGGTACAGGCTCTTACATTAGAGGGAGGAAGGAACGGATGCTGGGCAAGTGATGACAATATCCACATCCCTCCTGAATACTTCTGTCTTAGGGTGATTTTTTTACCCCTCTTGTTATGGTTGAATTGTATTTCCCTGCTCCAACACATCCCCAGTTTGTATATTGAAGCACTAACCCCCAGCATCTCAGACCATGGCCTTACTTGGAGATGGGTTCTTTACAGGAGTAATTGAGGTAAAGTGAGATCTTTGGAGAGGGCCCTAGTCCCCTTTGATTGGCATCTGTATAAAAGGGGGAATGTGGACACTGACAGGGGCACAGGGAAGATGGTGTGAAGGCACAGGGAGAAGACAGCCATCTGTGAGGCATGGAGAGAAACATGGAGCAGATTCTCCCAC
Organism: Martes martes; assembly: GCF_963455335.1. Classification (NCBI taxonomy): domain Eukaryota; kingdom Metazoa; phylum Chordata; class Mammalia; order Carnivora; family Mustelidae; genus Martes; species Martes martes. The sequence continues at coordinate 19,428,072 of NC_137894.1, forward strand.
ACAGTCCTCAGGAGGAACCCAAAAGCACCTTGATCTTGGACTTTCAGCCTCCAGAACTGAGAGGAACAATCACCTTTGTTGTTGAAGCCCCTAGTCTGTGGTTCTTCGGCAGCTCTAGCAAACTAATATACCTGGGATGTGTCGTCTGCCTCTTCTCTGTGATGCGTGGGCACTGACGTGCTTCCACTCCTTGCTGGCTGTCTTCTTTTGAATGGGCCAGTTCCTTGCCAAGTAGTGGGACCTGTCCCGGGAAGGCGAGAGGCAGAGCGCGGGGGCAGGCATGGTTTCCACTGAGCGTCTCGCCATTGAGTGGCCTAAGGTCTCTGTCTCTGAGCTCCACCATCTTGGGCCTTAGTTCTGCTCTGTCTCCCAACTCTGCACCCCCACCCGGGCCAGACTCTGAGCTCAGGGCGAGGTTTCGGGTGCTGGCTGACATCATCTGCCCTCCTCCTGTGCCCTGCCCTGCTTCTGCGCTGGACTGAGCAGACATCCAGGTCTCCCTGATGCCCAGCCCTGTGCTAGGCCCACCCCCACTCTGTCCTCCTAAGGACCTGAGAGCAGCTCAGGAAGAGGGGCTATATCTGCCCCGGCACCCCCAGGCTTGGCAGGGATGCTGCCTCACATGCTTCAGGCCTGCTCAGCAGCCGTGTTTCCTGACCCCATGCTTCTCTGTATCTCACTCTCTTGTTTTGGGTGGAGTTGGGGGCTGGGCGTTGGGTACAGATGATCCCACCATTACTGTCTCTATCTCCAGGGTACTCTCTCTTTCTTTTTGAACCAGGGGTGAGCTCAGGCTAGACCAGGGGCTTATCAGTCAGCAGGACCTGAGAGGGCTCATGTGGGCCACAGCGGTGCGACCTTAGCGGTGGGTAACAGAGGGGTGGCTTGGCTTCCAGCAGGCTCTCTTCCAGAGGTCCTGCCCCTTCTGTGATCATGGAGAATGACGAAAACAACACAGCCCAGGTACTGACACTGGGGTCCTGTTCCCATGTGCCCAGTTTGAGGGGGGAGCTGCATCTCTCAAAAGATAGTCCACTACAGGGCTTGGGTTTCTTTCCAGTCGTTGGAGAGTGGCTGTGCTGTCTTGGGAGTAGGGAATGGTGGGTGTGGGTGTGTAGGAGCTGGTGGGGGGAGGGATGGGATGGCACTGAGGCTGCTGTGGGTCAACATCATGGACAAGCATCTAGGACCAACAGGAGAAGAGCACAGCTTCTTCCTGCCATTTTCCAGAGCTCCATCTGGCCAGGGGCTCTTCAGCCCAGGACCACCAGCCTCGTGACCTCATGATCAGCTATTTACCTGCTTCCCTGAGTCAGATATTGAGTGTGGTGCTCTGGTTCTCTTGTCTTCTTCACCGATACTTCAGAGGAATGTAGGAGAGGCTGTTATCTGGCCTGCTTTGTGAAACGGAAATCTTTCTCATGTTGGGTGCCTTGTGATATATAGTTTAATAGTTTTCTCCCAAATTCTGGCTCCAGCTCAGGTCCCTCCTGAGCTTCCAGCCTCCCACAACTGGCCGCCCACCTGACCAGTGTGATTGGCTTTCTGGTTGACATTTTTAGCTCAACATCCCCAGAGGAAACTCCTGGTCTCCCCATACTGCTCCTCCCAATGTCCCCACCATCACAACTCATGGTAGCTCCGTCCTTCCAGACAAGCAGGCAAAGTATCCTTGATTTTTTGCTTTTTTCCTCTCTCTGACTAGTCCATTGGCAAATACTGTCGACCCTACGTTCAAAATATATCCGGAACTCAGCTATGTCCCTGCACCGTCTCTACTGTCCTCCTGGTTCCAGACCCCAGTCTCCTGAGGCGTCCCTGGGGGAGCCTTTCTGGAGGTCTCCTGCTTCCAGTCCAGTCTCCCAACGTGCTATTTGCAGCATGAGATCCCCCTCAAAGCATAGGAGGTTCACATCCCTCCCTGCTTAGTACCTTCCAGCGGCTCCCCGCTCTTCTCTGTATCAAAGCCCCGAAGTGGTTTTCGGGGCCCTCGGTGACCTACCCAGCCACCCAGCCACCTCCTGCCCCTCTGACTCATCTCCTTCTTGCCTCTTTGCCTTCAGCTGTATTGACCTCTGCTCCGTTCGTTGGGGCTCACACCAGGACTGTTCCCTCTGCGGGGAATGCTTTTCAAAGCCCCAGATATTAGTATCGCTCATCCCTCCTGTTGTTTAGATCTTTCCTCGGGCGAGGAGGCCTTCCTTGACCACTCCATTTAAATGTCCCTCCCCACTTCTTATCCCCACAGCCTGCTCTGTTTCCCTCCCACTGCTCATCCCTGCCTGGCATTCTGGAACATTCACTCGTTTGCTGTAGTTATTGTTTATTGTTTTTGCTCTTTGTTGGTTGCCTGTCCCTGCTCTACAAAGGCAGGGGTTCTTGTCAGCTTTGTTTAGTGCTATACTCCAGTACCTAGACCAGTGGTTGGCACATAGTAGGTGTTCAGTAAATCGACAGTGAAGAAAGGAAGGCATATGTGAGAGGAGATTTAGTGTTGAAATAGACCATTATGAGATTTGATCTGATGTGGAGTGGGAAACATATTTTCTATCACGATATATGCTTATTAATGAAGAGTGATTAAATCTCTCCAATTAACATATCCATTAAGCCAAACCAGGTATTTTGTTGTTCTCTTTCTCAGATTCCTAATACAATATATAAAAATAGCTTGAATGCCAGTCAGGAATAATACCAACTGGGAAGCCAAGGGTACTGGACCCCACAGCTTAGCTCCTTGGGTTTTTAACCACTTCCCGCCCCTCAACACACTCACTTCCCTGCCCCACCAAATCTCTGTCCTGTAATGGGGGTGGATGGGGGCAGCTACAGGCCACCTGCTCTGTCCCCTCCCTTCACAGGGAGAGGGGAAAGGAGGGGAGAAGAGGACAGTCTTTTGATGAACTCCTCCAATTAGGTTGCCTTCAAGGTAAACTTTAATATTGGAGTGAAATAAAAAAAATATATATATATAAAACTTTTGAAATGAGAGCCCTTAGGAAAGAGGTCTTCTGGAATTTGAAACCCTTGGTGGGTTTATTGATTTCAGGTTTCACCCAGGCACATGGCCGCCTTCACAGATCAGGCAGCTAACTCATTCCAGTCGCTTCTTTCTGGGGATGTCCTCCCTAACCAGATGAGGGACTGGAAGACCTGCCGGAGAGGCATCAGTGCCAATCAGCGGTGGCATCAGCATAACTATGAGCATGCAGGTGTTTTATTTTCACAGCTTTCTCAAATGCTGCCTGAGAAGGTGCCCCGGGCCTCTCTGCTTCCTAGTTTTTTCATTCCTAATAGATTTTGTAAGTCGCCGGTTGGCAGACCCAGGACGCATATGCTTTTGGTGGAGTGACAAGCCCATGTCACTCTGTGATTCCCTGTGCTCTCATGCTCACCTGTGCACACCCGTCCTGTGGGGCGTGAGTCTTCTGTGAAATTTTGGGATGTCCTTTCTTGGCTCTGCTGCCCTCCTCAGGACTGTGAACATGCACACTACTGTCCCCTTTCCTGTGACCTGAGCATCAGATACATGGATTTAATGTCTTCTTTGCTGGGGGCCAATTACTCCACTGGATTGCTGTTGTCTATGTGTTTCAGGGTTACAGCTGCTGACGACTGTAGTACTATGCACAGTTTTAAGCATTCATCGTTAAAATTCATGATACGTGTACCCCACCGCGAGTCTTAGATGTCCGTATACAGGATCTCTTGTTTACTGCCAGAAGGTGTGGGCTGCCGGTCAGCACTCAGGTGGGACCCATCCTGACGGAGCTCCCTGCACTGTGTGGCTGGGTGTCCCGCCCTCTGTCAGGATTTCCAGGCTGGTTGTGTGGATTGTGTCTTGATTATTCAAGACTTCAGGAAGTCCTTTCTTAATCTTGAATTCTTAGGGTTCCTTAATCAGGTGTCAGAACATTTCAAAAATCTGAAGGAAGACTTTAAGGTGAGTTTTCCTGCTGACTCCATAATTCACTCATTCATTCATTCATTCATTTAGAGAGAGAGAGTGTGAGACAGAACATGAGTGGGGGGAGGAGCAGAGGGAGAGAATCTCAAGCAGAGTCCCTGCTGAGCATGGAGCCCACCACAGGGCTTGATCTCACAACCCTGAAATCATCACCTGAGCCAAAACCAAGAGTTGGATGCTTAACCGGCTGAGCCACCCAGGTGCCCCATGACCCTGTACTTCTATTGATGGGTCGTTCTTTGGTAGAAAATAAGGACAGCAGCGACCTTGTCAAGGTCATGGGTGACATTGTGCTGTCCGTTCGGTCTGGCTGATGGAAACGAGGAGGGACTCTCTTTTGGGGGAACTGAAAGTACCTGTGAAAATGTGCCAGGCGCCTATGTCCGCAAGTTATTTTTCTTTTTTTTTTTTTTTTTTTTTTTTTTAATTTTTTTTTTTAATTTTATTTATTTATTCGACAGAGAGAGATCACAGTAGACAGAGAGGCAGGCAGAGAGAGAGAGGGAAGCAGGCTCCCTGCCGAGCAGAGAGCCCGATGCGGGACTCGATCCCAGGACCCTGGGATCATGACCTGAGCCGAAGGCAGCGGCTTAACCCACTGAGCCACCCAGGCGCCCCCGCAAGTTATTTTTCAATCTCCATGCCTTACTCTTTTAGTTCATGTTGCCCCAAACGGCCCTGTGCTTTGAAGAAATTCTATCTTCAGAAAATAGGTGATTTTGAGTTCACAGAAGTCTTGGGGGGGGGGGTTTCCAAACAGGCAGGGATGCCTTGCGTAGCTACTGATCACAGAGTGACAGGAATTAGATTGAAACTGGGAATTTTCACCCACCCAGAAGGTGGAGACAGTGCCGAGAAGACAGTGACTCCCGTGGACGCAGGAGGGAAGGGGGGTCTGTGAGGCGCATGTCAGCGGGCATCTCTGACCCCATGCGTGTCTACCCCGACCTGCTCCCCTGAAGCCTTCCTCCTCCTGCTGATGACAGCGCCCCTCTGTTTGGCAGCACCCTTGGGGTCATCCTTCCCTCTGCGTCCACACCCCCCTCAACTCCTTTAATGGGAGTATCAGGTCCACCAGAATGTGACCGCTTGCCTCTGTCTCCACTGCCGCAGCAAGTCCAAGCCACTGTCGCCTTCTTCTGGTGCCTGCACTACCTCCTTGCAGCTTGCTGCTCAGCTCCTTTAACATGGAGATCGGCGTGTCATGCCTCTGCTCGGGATCCTGCAGAGCTCTTGCCCTGTTTCCCTTTTGTGTGATCTGCCCCCCTGACACAGGTCTCTTCTTCCCCGACGCTCTGGGGCTTGTTCCCCTCAACCCGCAGCCTCTGCTGGTCTTCCCGCTACACTGGGAGGCTCCCAGCTCAGCACCTTGGCCATGGCCTGTCTCACTCCCCCTGCCGCCAGATGTTCCCATGGCTCCTTCTCTCTCTCACCAGCTTCAGTTTTCCTCAGATGGCAGCTTCTCAGTGAGAACCACCTTGACCGCTCTGCTTAAAAACGAGGCCTTCTCTGATAAGACGATCTTGAAGAGATGTCTGTGCTCCCATGTTAATTGCATCATTCGTGATAGGCAACCTAAGTGTGCACTGATAGAGAAATGTTATACCCATACAGTGGAATACTATGCAGCCTTAAAAAGGAAGGCAGTCCTGTCGTATGCTACAAAGTGGATGAACCTTGGGGATATTACACTGAGTAAAATAAGCAGTCACAAAAGGGCAAATACTCTATGATTGCATGAGCATGAGACCCCTAGGGCTGCGGGAGGAGCACCGTGCCGTTGTTTAGCGGGTAGAGTTTCTGTTGTACAACGATGCATGGAACACTACTGAACCGTACCCTTAAAAATGGTTAAGGTTGTAAATTTTATATTAGGTGTTTTTTACCACTATAAAAAAGCAGAAATAAAAATATAGGCCTTCCCTGTCACTCCCCGTTCCTCCATTTAGTGCTCTCCTTTTTCCTCCGGAGCACTGATCACTCTCTGGTGTGCTTAACTTACTTACTTTGGACGTCTCCCCTCTAGGATGTAAACCCCACAAAGGTGAGCTTGTCATTTGTTTTATTCACGGATTGTCTAAGACAAAATCCAGGCACTGATCAGGAACTTCATAAATGTATGTCGATCACATGAATGTGCCCCAAATCTCGGCCCAGCCAGACCTCAGAGACTAGGACACAGACTTGGGGGTGCTCCCAGTGATGAGTGTGTGCTCGTTAAGCTGAGGATTTATGCTCAGGTAGGAATGCTCCTTGTGGAACAGCGACAGACAGGCAGGGTCTAGAAGGCATGCTGTGTGGTTTTAAACTAGAGAAAATATTCACCATATTTGAATGGCTGTTGTAAAGGTGTTGCTAAAATGAGAATTGCCTATTCATCCCACATGCCTCTAGCTGTGTGTCAAGCAGTTTCCCCATAGGATGGCAGGGTGTACGCATCATGTCAGGTGTATTTCTACCTCCTCTTGTGGACAAGATAGAGGAGATCCAGCTTTTGCGGAGGGAAAGAATCCTACATTTTCTTTGCTTCTTGCTTGACGGTAAGGCAGACCAGTGGTTTTTCAAACTAGGTTTAGAGGAACCTGAGGGTTTGTTACTCCTTTTCAAAGAGAGCACTTTAACTTTTAGCAGCTTTACATTTTGATGTTCAGCCTAATGGTTTATCTGGCAGAGAGTTCTGCTGCATATGGCTTTAAGGTCCTTGGGGCCGGGATTCTAACTGGGTTTGTCAGTTGGCCCTTCTACCGCTGGGTAGTTCAAAGCAGGTGGCCCTGAGATCCTTTCTTTTGCCATTTTCAAAGGGCAAGGAACGCATATCTAAAACAAGGCAGTGAATGGAAAACAACTTTTCTTTAAGGTTCAGTACTTAAGGCTAAGACATCCTGCAAAAGGAAATGTTTAAAGTGGGATTTGAAAAGAAAATCTCATTGCAGATGAAAAGAGGCTGACTCACTAAAGAATCTGACAGATTCCAGAGAAAAGAAAATCCTTGGGTGCATATTCCTGTAGCATTTATAAAACACTGGAGCTCACCATTTATGTATGAAACTTCAGTGGTACGGGGACAGGTGGTGGCTTAAATTGCTGAGTTCATCAGTGGGGTGAATGTATGACCTGGTATGATCATTAGAGGGGCAGCCGCTGTATTATTAGCTTGGGCGGCCATAACAAAATACCACACATTTTTGGAGGCTGAAAGGCCGAGATCAAGGTGTCAGCAGAGTCATTTCCTGATGAGACCCTCTTCCTGGCTCTCAGATGGCCACCTTCTTGCTTGGTGCTCATTTGGTAGAGAGGGAGCGCTCTCTCTTCCTCTTTTAAGGCATGAATCTTATAAAGGCATAGGGGCTCTGCCCTCATGATCTCATCTAGCCCTCCCTCTTCTCCTCCCAAAGACCCCAGCTCTCAATACCATGACACACTGGGTATAGTGCTTTCAGGTTCGAATTTTGTGGCAGAGAGCAGGATTGATAATTATGAAAGGGAGAGAGAGAATACTGATATATATATATATATATATATATATATATATATATATTTATATATATCTTTTTTTTTTTTTTTTTTGCCTGGGTGTGATGATCTAGGCTTGCTTTTGTCCTCACTGATGTTGAAAATATTTCCATCTCGCTCTTTTAAAGCAGGAAGCTCAGACTTGTTGAATGCTTCATGTGTGCTGGTTGTAAGGCAGATCATAGTTTTATGGGCCTGAAGCATATACAGTTTGGGGACCTATTTCTCCCAAATGATACAAAACCACCAATACAAACAAGCTAGGGCCCCGAAGCTTAAACTTCCTTAGTTTCACAGTAAATCCAATTGTCTCATTTTTTTTCTTTTGAAATAATGTTTACTTGTCATTTTTTTTCATCTTAGCAGTAATACGGTTGACAGTAGAAAATTTAGAAAATATAGGTAGGCCAAAACACCTGCCCTAATTTCCTAAGTCTCAAATAATCACTGTTCATATTTTATTATACAAAAGGTATGTTGATTCCAGGATGTGCAGATTTTCACATCTCAACCTTTCCAGAGCCTGGACGGCGCGTCCCAGTACCCGGTGTGTCAGCGTTTGTCCGTGGCACACCTTTTCTGCTGCAGTGTGACTGGTGGCATTGTTGGCACCTTCTACAATGCTAGAATAAGGGGTTTGTCATCACCTGGATACTGAACGCTGCGAGCATGCCCCCAGGTTGGAGGTGATGGGGAGGACCACAGTCAGCGGTGCGGGGTGATGGAGTGGGAAGTGGGTCCCCCTGCGTACTGTCCTGTGCCGGTTAGTGGATGACATCTGCGCCCCTCTAGCCCTGTGACACCGCGATTAGAGCAGTTTACTTTGCAGGGTTTTGAGGGGATTGAATGAAACTGCCGGGCGTTAGTTGCGTACTTGCGCTTGGTGATTTGCCTGCAAAGGTCAGTTGACAGGTTCTTCAGGAGAGATCTGAGAAGTTCCAGGCGGGGGGTGGGGGCGGGGCATGACCAGGTACTTGGGAGAAGTTTGAAAATTCTCTGACACCCCACGCAAGCTGCTATAAAGACCCTGTGACGAAATGAGCCCATCTCCCCTCTTCTTCAGGAAACCCACCTGACATATGTGAATTTTTTTTTTTTAAATATAATTTCTCTACCCAGTGCAGGGGTTGAACTCACGACCGCAAGATCAAGGGTTGAAGGCTCTACTGACTGAGTCGGCCAGGTGCCCCGGGACAGCGTTTTTTTAGTACTTCCTGTCCTTGCCCGTGTCTGCATGCACATCTGCTCCAGAGTCATGATTTAGTTCACAGATCCCCGTTTCCCCATCCGTTGTTGGGCATTTTGGTTGTTTCCTTTTTTATCTATAAGGTGACTTGGCACTGTGAGTCTTTGTATCAGAGTCTGCACAACTTCAGGAGAATCTCATTAGGGTAAGTTGCCAGGTGAGAACTGTTCCAGCCAAGGGAGATACATGGTTTCCAGGCTTCTTAAGGGAAAATTATGACAGTGCTGCTGTCCCCAAACTTTTGTCAACCTGGGGTATGACTCTGGGAGCCGTGTGTGGGGGTGAGGCAATGCCAAAGCTTCCAATTCAGCAGATAAAAGCTGTGAATGCATTATTGTTAGCATTTCCTGATTTGCTTGTGACTGTTGTTGGCAAATAGTTTTTTTTTTTAAGATTTTTTTAAGATTTTATTTATTTATTTGACAGACAGAGATCACAAGTAGGCAGAGAGGCAGGCAGAGAAAGGGGGAGGGAAGCAGGCTCCCGCCCGATGCGGGTCTCTAACCCAGGACCCTGAGATCATGAGCTGAACCGAAGGCAGAGTCTTAACCCACTGAGCCACCCAGGGGCCCCAATACATTTTGTTTTTAAACATGCAAGTATTTCTTCCACTCAGGTAAATATTCTTAGCCTAGCTTCAGAGAAAAAAAGGTCAGAGAATGAGCCTAAGTATAGGCCTATATGCGCAACACAGAATTTAGATGCCAGAACTTTGAAATATTCGAGTCTTCACAATATTTTTAAAATTTTAAAAAATGAAAACATGACAGATTCAGTGATAATCTTTTTTGTATCCTCCCCCAGCCTGTCTGTTCCTTTCACAACCAAAGAGAACCTTCTTTTTTCATTTCATTTCTGTCTGCAGAACAAACATGTAGTACCTGTACATGTGCTTTCAAAAAAAAAAAAAAAATCACGCACTGGGGCACCTGGGTGGCTCAGTAGGTTAAGTGTCTGTCTGCAGCTCAGATCATGATCCCGGAATCCTGGGATCCAGCCCTGATTTGGGCTCCCTGATCAGCATGGAGTCTGCTTCTCCCTTTCCCCCCGCTTGTGCTCTCTCTCTCTCTTTCAAATAAATAAAATCTTTTACCAAAAAAATCACATAAGCGGTATTAACTGCATGTATCGTTCTGAAAATTGCTTGTAGCATTTTGTGTTGTTTTCCATATCCATCCAGGTTTTGTGGATTCATTTACCACCTGTTTAGAATTGCTTTGTGAGATTATATCTTGGTCATCTGCATGGTGCTGTCATGACCAGTCAGCTTGTTTCTGGTATTCTGCCTTCATAAGTAGGATCCTGAGAATGTCTTCTCATGGGTCCCCCATGTTGAGGTACAGACACGCTGGCAGAGCCCATCCCTAGAAGTGGAATTTCTGGGTCATGGGGAGTGGGCTTCTTAATGTCTCTAAAAGTGCCAGATTGCTTTTTCAGTCGTTTAGATCAATTTGTTCTCCTTACAAGAGGCCAGGAAGAGTTACTGTTTTTCTGCTTCCTCCATAGATTTTGTGGGATCCAACTTTTATAGTTCTTTTAACAGAAAGAAAACAACCTTATAAATACAAATTAATCATGAATGTAGGTATTTACTTAGAATGAGAAAATAAATCACAAGTTATAAATTTAACAAATGCTTTGAAATGTACCAAATATATCACACGATCCGGAAAAATAACATTTGAAAAAATTTGAGAATTGCATAGCACATCTCTGTAATGCTTTTTCTTCTATAATATATTGCCACATATCCTTTGATTGCCTATTCAGAAGGCAATGATTTTTGTAATTTCCTTTGCTCTAGATTATCAAAAGATATTTAGTTGTTTTTTGCTAGCATGGCTGATTAAAATGATTCTGTTATTTTTATGTTTTATTATTAAGATAGTCATATAACAAAATTCACCATTCTAAAGAGTACAATTTAGTGATTTTCAGTAGATTCCAGTGTTGTGCATTTTATTACTACTTTTTAAAAAAAAATATTTATTTGACAGAGAGCGAACGAGCACAAGCAGGGGGAGCAGCAGAGGGAGAGGGAGAAGCAGGGTCCCCAGTGAGCAGGGAGCCTAATTCAGGACTCGATCCCAGGACCCTGAGATCATGACCTGAGCCAAAGGCAGACGCTTAACTGACTAAACCATCCAGGCACCCCAACAGTCTCGATCTAAGGACTCTGGGATCATGAAATGAGCCAAAGGCAGATTCTTTTTTTGTTTTGTTTGATTTGGTTTTTGTTTTTGTTTTTAATTTTTTTAATTAACATATAATGTATTATTAGCCCCTGGGGTATGGGTTTGTGAATCATTAGGCTTACACTATTCACAGCACTCACCATAGCACAATGTCCATAACCCAATCATCCTCTCCCTTCCCCACTCCTCCTGGCAACCCTCAGTTTGTTTTGTGAGATTAAGGGTCCCTTATGGTTTGTCTCCCTCTTGATCCCATCTTGTTTCGTTTTTTCCCTATCCCCCAACGCCCCCCATGTTGCCTCTCAAATTCTTCATATCTGGGAGATCATATGGTAATTGTCTTTCTCTGATTGACTTATTTCATTCAGCATAATACCCTCTAGTTCCATCCATGTCATTGCAAATGAAAAGATTTCATTTCTTTTGATGGCTGCATAGTATTCCATTGTATATATATATACCACATCTTCTTTATCCATTCAACTGTTGATGGACATCTAGGTTCTTTCCATAGTTTGGCTATTGTGGACATTGCTGCTATAAACATTCAGGTGCCCCTTCGGATCACTATATTTGTATCTTTAGGGTAAATAGCAAGTAGTGCGATTGCTGGGTCATAGAGTAGCTCTATTTTCAACTTTTTGAGGAACCTTCATGCTGTTTTCCAGAGTGGCTGCACCAGCTTGCATTCTCATCAACAGTGTACAAGGGGTCCCCTTTCTCTTCATCCTCGCCAGCATCTGTCATTTCCTGACTTGTTTATTTTAGTCATTCTTACTGGTGTGAGGTGGTATCTCATTGTGGTTTTGATTTGTATTTCCCTGATGCCGAGAGATGTGGAGCACTTTTTCATGTGTCTGTTGGCCATCTGGATGTCTTCTTTGCAGAGATGTCTGTTCATGTCCTCTGCCCATTTCTTGATTAGATTATTTGTTCTTTGGGTGTTGAGTTTGCTAAGCTCTTTATAGATTTTGGATACTAGCCCTTTATCTGATATGTCGTTTGCAAATATCTTCTCCCATTCTGTCAGTTGTCTTTTGGTTTTGTTAACTGTTTCCTTTGCTGTGCAAAAGCTTTTGATCTTGATGAAGTCCCAATAGTTCATTTTTGCCCTTGCTTCCCTTGCCTTTGGCGATGTTTCTAGGAAGAAGTTGCTGTGGCTGAGGTAAAGAGGTTGCTGCCTGTGTTCTCTTCAAGGATTTTGATGGATTCCTGTCTCACATTGAGGTCTTTCATCCATTCGGAGACTTTTTTTGTGTGTGGTATAAGGAAATGGTCCAGTTTCATTCTTCTGCATGTGGCTGTCCAATTTCCCCAATACCATTTGTTGAAGAGACTGTCTTTTTTCCACTGGACATTCTTTCCTGCTTTGTCGAAGATTAGTTGACCATAGAATTGAGGGTCCATTTCCGGGCTCTCTATTCTGTTCCATTGATCTATGTGTCTGTTTTTGTGCCAGTAATATACTGTCTTGATGATGACAGCTTTGTAATAGAGCTTGAAGTCTGGAATTGAGATGCCACCAACTTTGGCTTTCTTTTTCAACATTCCTCTGGCTATTCATGGTCTTTTCTGGTTCCATAAAAATTTTAGGATTATTTGTTCCATTTCTTTGAAAAAAATTAATGGTATTTTAATAGGGATTGCATTAAATGTGTAGATTGCTTTGGGTAGCATAGACATTTTCACAGTATTTGTTCTTCCAATCCATAAGCATGGAATATTTTTCCATTTCTTTGTGTCTTCCTCAATTTCTTTCATGAGTACTTTATAGTTTTCTGAGTACGGATTCTTTGCCTCTTTGGTAAAGTTTATTCCTAGGTATCTTATGGTTTTGGGTGCAATTGTAAATGGGATTGACTCCTTAATTTCTATTTCTTCTGTATTGCTGTTGGTATATAGAAATGCAACTGATTTCTGTGCATTGATTTTATATCCTGACACTTTACTGAATTCCTATACAAGTTCTAGCAGGTTTGGAGTGGAGTCTTTTGGGTTTTCCACATAAAGTATCATATCATCTACGAAGAGTGATAGTTTGACTTCTTCTTTGCTGATTTGGATACCTTTAATTTCTTTTTGTTGTCTGATTGCTGAGGCTAGGGCTTCTAGTACTATGTTGAATAGCAGTGGTGATAATGGACATCCCTGCCATGTTCCTGGCCTACATGGAAAATCTCTGTTTTTCTGCATTGAGAATGATATTTGCTGTGGTTTTTCATAGATGGCTTTGATGATATTCAGGTATGTACCCTCTATCCCTACACTTGGAAGAATTTTGATCAAGAAAGGATGCTGTACTTTGTCAAATGGTTTTTCAGCATCTATTGAGATTATCATATGGTTATTATTCTTTCTTTTATTAATGTATTGTATCACATTGATTGATTTGCAGATGTTGAACCAACCTTGCAGCCCAGGAATAAATCCCACTGGGTCGTGGTGAATAATCCTTTTACTGTACTGTTGGATCCTACTGGCTAGTATTTTGGTGAGAATTTTTGCATCTGTGTTCATCAAGGATATTGGTCCATAATTCTCTTTATTTATTTATTTGACATACAGAGGTCACAAGTAGGCAGAGAGGCAGGCAGAGAGAGAGAGGAGGAAGCAGGCTCCCCGCAGAGCAGAGAGCCTGATGTGGGGCTCAATCCCAAGACCCTGGTATCATGACCTGAGCCAAAGGCAGAGGCTTAACCCACTGAGCCACCCAGGCGTCCCCTATAATTCTCTTTTTTGATGGGATCTTTGTCTGGTTTCAGGATCAAGGAAATGCTGGCCTCATAAAATGAGTTTGGAAGTTTTCCTTCCATTTCTATTTTTTGGAATAGTTTCAAGAGAATAGGTATTAATTCTTCTTTAAATGTTTGGTAGAATTCCCCTGGGAAGCCATCTGGCCATGGACTCTTGTTGGGAGATTTTTTTTTTTTAATTTTATTTATTTATTTGACAGAGAAAGATCACAAGTAGGCAGAGAGGCAGGCAGAGAGAGAGGAGGAAGCAGGCTCCCCGCCGAGCAGAGAACCCGATGTGGGGCTCGATCCCAGGACCCCGAGATCATGACCCGAGTCGAAGGCAGAGGCTTTAACCGACTGAGCCACCCAGGCGCCCTTGTTGGGAGATTTTTGATGACTGCTTCAATCTCCTTACTGGTTATAGGTCTTTTCAGGTTTTCTGTTTCTTCCTGGTTCAGTTTTGGTAGTTTATAAGTCATTAGGAATGCATCCATTTCTTCCAGATTGTCAAATTTGCTGGCATATAGTTGCTCCTAATATGCTCTTATAATTGTTTGTATTTCTTTGGTGTTGGTTGTGATCTCTCCTCTTTCATTCATGATTTTATTTATTTGGATCCTTTCTCTTTTCTTTTTGATAAGTCTGGCCAGGGGTTTATCAGTCTTACTAATTCTTTCAAAGAACCAGCTCCTAGTTTCATTGATTTGTTCTATTGTATTTTTGGTTTCTATTTCATTGATTTCTGCTCTGATCTTTATTATTTCTCTTCTCCTGCTGGGTTTAGGCTTTCTTTGCTGTTCTCTCTCCAGCTCCTTTAGGTGTAGGGTTAGGTTGTGTATTTGAGACCTTTCTTGTTTCTTGAGAAAGGCTTGTATCACTATATATTTTCCTCTCAGGACAGTGAAGGTAGATTCCTAACCGACTGAGCCACCCAGGTATCCCAGTCTTTACTACTTTTAATTCTAGAACATTTCCATGATCTCCCCCACTCTACCACCAATTCCATACCCCTTAGCAATTACCTCCAATTTCCCCTTACTTCCAGCCACTGGTGACCACTAATCGACTTTCTGTTCCCACGGTTCTGCCTCTTCTGGACATTTTATATAACAGGAATCTTATCATATATACCTTCTGTGTCTGGCTTCTGTTCCTTTGTGTAATGTTTTGAGGTTCATCCATGTTATAGCATGAAACAGTGCTTCCTTTCTTTAATAGCAAATGATTTCCATTATATGGATATACCACATTTTGTTTAACCATTTATCAGCTGGTGGGCGTTTAGTTATGTCCACTTTTTGCCTCTTGTGAATAATGCTGCTGTGAACATTAGTGTACAAGCTTTTGTGTGAATATATCTTTTCCATCATCTTAGGTATATGGAGGAGAATTTCTGAGTTAAATAGTAATTCTGTGTTTAACATTTTGAGAAACTGCCAGGCTTTTTTTCAAAGCATTTGCGCCATTTCTCATTCCCACCAGAAAGATGACAGTTCCAGTGTCTCTGTTGCCTCTCCAAATACTTGTCATTTTCCTTTGTTTGTTTGTTTGTCTGTATTCCCCTAATGGTTTTGATTTGCATTCCCCTAATGGTTGATAATGGTGAGCATCATTTCAGGTACTTATTGCCTATGTGTATGTCTTCTCTGGAAAAATTTCTAGTCAAATTCTTTGTTCATTTACTAATTGAGCTATTTTTCTTCTTCTTGTTGAGTTGTGACAGCTTTTTTTTTAAAATATGTTCTAGATATTATACCTCTGTTAAATAATTTACAAATATATATACCTTTAATTTTGTCTGTTGTCTTTTTACTTTCTAAATATTATCCTTTGATGCACAAAAGTTTTAAATTTTGATGAGGTTCAGTTTATTTATTTTTTCTTTGCTTCTATGTGCTTTTGGTGTCTTACCCAGGAAACTGTTGTTTGACTCAGTCATGCAGATTTATACCTGTTTTCTTCTAGGAGTTTCATACTTGTAGCTCTTACATTTAGGTTTTTGATCCATTTGGAGTTAATTTTTATGAATGGTATAAGATGAGGGTCCTACTTCATTCCTTTGCATATGGATATCTAGTTGTCCTAGTACCATTTTTAAAAATTTAAATTCAGTTAGCCAACATGTAGCAAGTACATTATTTGTTTCAGATATAGTGTTCAATAATTCATCAGTTCCATAAAAATACCCAGTGCTCATCACATCACCCAGTTTCCCAATCCCCCTACTCCCCTCCCCTTCCACAACCCTCAGTTTGTTTCTGAGTCAAGAGTCTCACATGGTTTGTCTCAGAAAGTGTGAGTCCTCCATCTTAGTAGCTCCTTTTCAAGATTGTTGGCTAGTTTGGGCCTCTAGCATTTCCATATTAATTTAGGATTAGTTTGTCAATATTTGCAAAATATTAGCTGGGATTTAGATACAGATTGTGTTGAATCTGCTAGTGAACATAGGCTGTTTTTCCATTTATTTAAGTCTTTTTAAATTTTATTTAACAATGTTTTATAGTTTTCAGTCTACAAGTCTTACACATATTTGGTTAAATTTGTTCTTTTTGTGGGGCACCTGGGTGGCTCAGTGGGTTAAAGCCTCTGCCTTCGGCTCGGGTTGTGATCCCAGGGTCCAGGAATTGAGCACTGCATCAGGCTCTCTGCTCAGCGGAGAGCCTGCTTCCCTTCCTCTCTCTGCCTGCCTCTCTGCCTACTTGTGATCTCTGTCTGTCAAATAAATAAAATATCTTTAAAAAATTTGTTCTTTTTTGCTATTGTTGTTAATGGAATTGTTTTATTGATTTCACTTCAAATTGTTCATTATCTGTGTATATTAAATACAACCTATTTTCGTATGTTGAATTTGTGTCCTGTCACTTTGCTGCACCTGTTTATTAGCTTTAATATTTGTGTGTGTGTATTCTTTAAGGTTTTCTATAAATAAGATCATGTCATATGACAACAGAGATAGTTTTGCCTCTTTTTTTTTTTCCAAATTGCAAGCATTTTATATCATTTTATTGCTTACAAATTCCTTGTCCTGGCTAGATTCCCCATTATGGTGTTGAGTAGAAGTGATTCTTCTTAATCATAGGGGGAAGCTTTCAGTCTTTCCTCATTAAGTGTGATGCTAGTGAAGAGGACCTGAATAGACATTTTCCCAAAGATATACAGATGGTCAACAGATATACGAAAAGATGCTCAACATCACTTATCATCAGGGAAATGCCAATCAAAACCACAATGAGGTACCATCTCACACCAGTCACAGTGACTTGTATCAAAAAGATAAGAAATAACAAGTGTTGGCAAGGATATGGAGAAAAGAGAACATTCATGAACTGTTGGTAGGAATGCAAACTGGTGCAGCCACTCTGGAAAACAACATAGAGGTTCCTCAAAAAATTAAAAATAAAAATACCATATAATCCAGTAGTTCCATTGCTGTGTATTTATCCAAAGAAAATGAAAACACTAATTTGAAAAGATACATGCACCCCTATGTTTATTGCAACATTATTACAATAGCCACGACATGGAAACAACGTAAGTCCCCAACTGTAGACCAATGGATAAAAAAAGATGTGGTGTGTATATATACAATGGAATATTAGTAATAAAAAAGAATGAAATCTTGTTATTTGCAACAACATGGATGGACCTAGGGGGTATGATGGTAACTGAAATAAGTCGGAGAGAGGAAGACAAATACTATGATTTTACTTATAAAAGGAATATTAAAAAATATGGAATACTTATATATGGAATATAACTTATATATAATATATATATTATATATAACATATAACACATATGGAATATAAAAAATAAAACAAATGAACAAACAAAAACACAGAAACTGAAGTAGACTTATAAATACAGAGAACATTCTCTTTTTCTTTTGTTTGACTTAGGTTTTGTTCACTCTTCTTTCCTCTAGTTTTTTATGGTAGAATATTAGAAGAAGAAGGTTTTTGATTTGAGATATATTTTCCTTTTTAGCATAGGAATTTTCAGGTAAAAGTATCTTTCTGAACATTACTTTCATTTGGAGGGAGTAAACTCTTATGAATGATTAAATTTTGGTGTGTTGTATTTATTTTTTATTTATCTCAAAGTACTTTCTAATTATCCCTGCAATTTCTTTGACCCATTTGTTATGTAGGAGTGTTTTCGTTAATTTGCACATATTTTGGATTTTTCCGAATTTCCTTCTATTTTTTTTTTAACTTATAATGGTCAGAGAACATACTTCACATGACTTGAATATTTTAAAGTTTATAGAGACTTGTTTTGTAGTTTAACATATGTTCTATACTGGAGAATGTTCTTTATACATTTGAGGAGAATATGTATTGTGCTGTTTTGGGGTTGGATAGTCTATAGTTGTTTGTTAAGTCTCGTTGGTTTATGGCACTCTTCAAATATTCTCTTTCCTTGCTGGTATTCTGTCTAGTTGTTCTATTATTAAAACTGAGATATTGAAGTCTCAAACTATTACTGTTGAATTGTTTATTTCTTTCTTTGATTCTGTCAGTTTTTGCTTCATATATTTTTTGGGCTCTATTGTTGGGTATATCTATATTTATATCTGTTATATCTTCATGATGGGTTAACCTTTTTATTATTATATAATGTCTTTCTTTGGCTCTAGTATCAGTTTTTTTTTTTTTAAGATTTTTATTTATTTATTTGACAGAGAGAGAGAGATCACAAGTAGGCAGAGAGGTAGGCAGAGATTCCCAATACAGGGCTCGGTCCCAGGACCCTGAGGTTATAACCTGAGCTGAGGGCAGAGGCTTAAACCACTGAGCCACCCAGGCACACCTCCAGTAGCAGTTTTTGTCGTAACGTCTATTTGGTCTGATACCCTAGCTCTCTTTTGGTTTTTCTTTGTGTGAAATATCTATTTCTGTCCTTTTACTTTCAATTTCTGTCTTTTAATCCAAAGTGAGTCTCTTGTAGGCAGCATATATTTTGATCATGTTTTCAAATTCATTTGGCCAATCCCTGTTTTTTGGGGTTGCATTTAATCCATGTACATAGTTTGTGGTTACCAATAAGGAAGACCTTAACTTCTGCCATTTTGCTGTTTGTTTTCTATACATTTTGTGTCTTTTTTGTTTCTTATTTCCTCAATTACTGTCATGTTTTGTGTTAAATAAATATTTTATAGTATATTATTTTCATTCCCTTGTTGTTTCCTCTGCTGTATCTTTTGAGTTGTTTACCTAAAGGTTGTCCTGGAGATTACAATTAACATTTTAAGTTGTAACAATGTAGTTATTATTCATACCAACTTAATTTCATTTGTATACAAAAACTTTGCTCCATTCTCCCCTCTTTCTGCTGTTATTTTTATGAAGTGTATCTTTATACATTGTTTGCCCATCAACATAGACCCATAATCATCATCTCACATAGAGGTGTATTAAGATAGAAAGAAAGGAGTTACAAACAGAAATGCCTTTATATTGTGTTTTATATGTAGCCATGTAGTACCCTTAGTGGTGTTCTCTATTTCTTCATATGGATTCAGATTACTAATTAGTGTCCCATCACTTCCGCCTGAAGAACTCCTTTTGGCATTTCTTGTAGGGCAACTATGAACCCTCAGTTTTTGTATATCTGGAAATGTCTTAGTGTCTTCATTTTTGAAGGACAATTTTTGCTGGATAGAGGATTATTCCTCAACCGCTGTAATTTTCTTCTTAATTTCAGCACTTTGAGTATGTTATCCCATTGCCTTATGGTCTCCATGGTTTTTGATGAGCTATTAGCCTTTAGTCTTGTTGAGGATTCCTTGTACATGATGAATTGCTTCACTTTTGCTGCTTTCAGGATTCCCTCTGGTTTTTTCCAGTTTGATCATGGTATTTTAGGTGAGTGATTTTATCTACTTCAGCTACTGTGGCTTCTTACTAGATTAATATAACCTTTGAAGGCTATTAGTAAGTAATGATAACATCTCTTTCTTATTACTCTACTTTTTTTTTTTTAATTCCTTGCTTTACCGGGAATACTTTTAAATACTCAGCATTAAGTGTGATGCTTACATCAGGATTTGCAAGGTTCTCAGTTGAAGCAAGTTGTCAGGGAAGCATGGGAAGCATTTGTTGAATTGTTAGTGAGTTCATTAATTTTGACTTTAATTGAATTTGCTGTCATTTAAAATAACTTCTTTCTACATAAACTAAAAATACCATTTTAACAGTGTGTGGTATGTTTGATAGCATGTAGAAAATTATCTTTGCCTTTTCTTTCCATCAGGAAGCTATACCCATGTATTAATATTTTCAACACTTGAAGTCATAACGCACCATCAGATAGTAGAATTTTAGCAGACCTGGGGCGCCTCGGTGGCTCAGTGGGTTAAAGCCTCTGCCTTCAGCTCAGGTCATGATCCCAGGGTCCTGGGATCGAGCCCCACATCTGGCTCTCTGCTCAGCAGGGAGTCTGCTTCCCTTCCTCTCTCTCTTTGCCTGCCTCTCTGCCTACTTGTGATTTCTGGCTGTCAAATAAATAAATAAAATCTTAAAAAAAAAAAAAAGAATTTTATCAGACCTCCCACCCTACTCTCCATGGCCTTCAAAATATCTCTCTGGGTCCTTAGAGTTCCATAAAACACTTCGACAACCTGATTGAGGACACACTCCTCCTCTCCTTTCACTTAGAGGGTAATTGGTACTTGCTCTCAAACACATGGAAATTGAGGAGTCATAACTGGAACCAAAGTATGTTGGACCAGAGTACTTCCCCCTGGCGGGTGTGAACTGAATACTAAATCTGATTACTAACAGGCTGTAATCAGTGACTCCTTATCATCCGCTGAGGTTTTACTCTTGTCACTGTTAGTCTTCACAACTTTGCAATCTGCAGGTGATTAAATGAAAACTTTGAGGAATTAAGTAAGTTACGTGTGGTCAATGTGGGCTTGGTATAAGCTCTACTTGAAATTGTTTTTTCCTGCCTGAGAATTTTAGCTGTCCCTGCCCACCCAGAAACCCACAAACTAAACAAGATTCAAAGCAACAGTAGAAATAAAAGTATTGTGCCAGATGGCTAGTGCACTGTAACAGGTTTAGCCTTGCTATTTGATTGTAAAAAAAAATGTAAGTTTGAAATACTGAGTTTTTGGATTCTTTGATTAAGTAGTGTAAGAAAAGAACTAGATGATTGCAACATTTTTTTTTTTCCAGTTGAAAGAGGAGACTGATATGCTTAGTGTCCAGCAGAATTTTTGTTGTAAACTCTCTACCTTTGCTTTGTGGTGTGATGTAAGCCAGGGCATAACCAAAATGAGAAACTTCATTTCTAGTCATTGACCTAAGTCAAAAAAGTAAAAAAGATCCCCATTTTAGCCATCTACATGGCATACATAAATCTGTTTTCCTTTATCATCTCCCAACAATTTAGGAATACTCAGGAAAAGTTGAAGGGTACAGTACAGATGGCTAGTGTGGGAAATGTTTTGCAATTACTTTGTTCTTCCTTCAAATCAAAAGCTACATGCATTGAACGGGCTCTGGAAGACCAAACCTGAGGGAACGTAGAGTTCACAGGGTTGGAAATTAAAATTCCAGGGAGCATAATAATTGATTTTTTTTTTCATAAAGTGTAGATACAGACTTAGCAGACCCAGACATGTTCCCCGACAAGACAAGATGGACAGCGCATGCCTATCCTCATTTTCCTTTGTTAAGCTTTGAACTCAATGGAATCACTCAACGTCTTAGTACTGTAGAGCTCTTTAGAGAAAGTGACATCATAATTTCAAGAGAATTAAAATATTTTGATGAGTATGACATGCTTTAACATTTTTTATGGTGATCTTTAGAGGAAAATCCTCAGGAAGTGTCTAAATCATCAGCTGTCTACTCGTTTGGCATGGTGTAGTTGGAAGAAACATGCCATCAGGGGCTCTAATTGTGGAGCTGACTGATGAGTCGCAGAATCTGCAAATGTTTCTGGCTTCGTGGGCCGCAGCAGGCAATGGCATGTCCACGTGGAGTGATGATATAACTTCTCTTTCACAGAACCGCAGACACTGATGGAGGGTCTGTTGGAGGTACTATTTAGGCTGCATTCAAATATCTAGGCAGATGCAAGGTTTTCTGTGCAAAATGCTAATGTTCTCATTCACTGAATCAGAACTGATACCGGTAATTGGCACGGGGGCTGCACTTACGTAAATTCATAGAATAAAATTGGCTAAAGCATTTTTGAGCTGCTTTTCTAGCCCTTTGGAATATCCACACACAAAACCAAAGAAACAGTGAGATGTAAGGCAGCCCTGGTGTGTGAAATTCTGGTGCATTGCTGACAGCCAGTAAAAGTTGCCCTCTCTGTGTTGCCTGTTCTTACCCAAGGGTAGGGTTTTACTCAGAAGAGCAAGTTAGTAATTATGCTAGAGAGCTCTTAGCTCCATGAGGTGCAGTTGATATCATGTTCCTTTTGGTATTTCTAGAAAGCCTGATTAGTATATGGCCCTTAAACCAGGGTCCATCTCTCAGATGCCCATGGAGCCAGTTAGGTAGCTAAGGAGGAAAGTGAGCAGAGGCCAGTCAATGCTGCTTCTGCTGCTAATGGTGTCCAGCCCTTCTGCCAGTGTGTCAGAAGACAGAATTTTCTGCAATTTTCAATTCTTAGTTTCTTGAGGTGAAATTTATATAATGTAAAATTAATCATTATAAATTGTACAGTTGGGGCACCTGGGTGGCTCAGTGGTTTAAGCCTCTGCCTTCGGCTCAGGTCATGATCTCAGGGTCCTGGGATCGAGCCCCGCGTCTGGCTCTCTGCTCAGCAGGGAGCCTGCTTCCCCCCCCCCCCCGCCTGCTTCCCCCTCTCTCTGCCTGATTCTCTGCCTACTTGTGATCTCTCTCTCTGTGAAATAAATAAATAAAATTTTATAAAGTGAACAGTTCACTGGCACTTAGGACATTCACATTGCTGTGCAACCACCATTTCTACTTTGGTCCAGCACATTTGCATCACTCTAACAGGAAACTCTGTACGCATTAACAGGTTTCTCTTCCTTCCCCATTCCCTGGCCCATGGAAGCCACCAATCTGCTTTCTGTCTCTGTGTACCTACTCTGGATATTTCAGATAATTAAAGCCATATATTCTGTGGTTCTTAATTTCTCCTCCATTTTTGAAGGATAGTTTTATAGGTTAAACAATTCCTGATTGACAGCATTTTTTTTTTTCTTTCAGCACTTTAAAAATGTTATCCCACTGCCTTCTGGCTTGCATGGTTGTTGATGAGAAACCTATTATTAATTTTTTTTTTTGAAGATCATGAGTGTGTGATGAGTTACTTTTCTTTTGTTGTTTCCAAGACTCTTGCTGTCCTTGGCTTTTGACAGTTTGGTTATAATGTATTTTGGTGTGGAGTCCTTTGTGTTTATCCTTCTTGGAGGTGCTGAGCTTCTTGAGTGAATAGATCCATACCTTCTATCACGTTGAGATGTTTTGGCCATTATTTCTTCAAATGTTCTGTGTGCTCCTTTATCTCTTTGCCTTTCCTTCTAAGATTCCTGTTACACAATTGATATTTGTACTATTGCTACTATCTCACATGTTTCTTAGGCTCTTGTCATTTTTCTTACTCTTTTGTTCTCCTTGTTCCTCAGAGTGGATAATTTCTCTTGTCTTATTTTTTTTTAATGATTTATTTATTTGAGAGAGGGGGAGGAGGAGAATATGAAGCTGACTCTGCCCTGAGCACAGAGCCCAACATGGGGCTTAATCCCACAACTGCGAGATCATGACCTGAGCCAAAACTGAGTCAGACACTTAACCAACTGCACCATCCATGTGCCCCTCTCTTATCTTTACTTTCATTGATTCTTTCTTCTGCCTACTCAAATTGAAGCCCTCTGGAGAGTTTTCAAGATTTCAGTTAGTGTACTTTTAAAAAAAATTAATTTATTTTTTTATTATTATGGCCAGTTAGTCAACATATAATACAGCATCAGTTTTTGATGTAGTGTTCAACAATTTATTAGTTGCATATAACACCCAGTGCTCATCACATCACATGCCCTCCTTAATGCCCATCACCCAGTTACCTCATCCCCCAACCCACCTCCCTTCCACAGCCCTCAGTTTGGTTCCTGGAGTTCAGCGTCTCTCATGGTTTGTCTCCCTCTCAGATTTCTTCCCATTTAGTTTTCCCTTCTTTCCCCTGTGGTCCATGCTATTCCTTATGTTCTATGTATAAGTGAAACCACATGATAATTGTCTTTCTCTGCTTGACTTATTTCACTCAGCGTATCCCTTCCAGTCCCATCCATGTGTAACCCTCAGCCTTGATTTACTCGGTTCCTTTTTATAATTTCTATCTCTTTATTGCTATTTTGTATATGTTAACGCATCACTCTCTTGGTTTCTTTGGCTCCTTATCCATACTATTCTTTAAGTCTTTTAGCTATTTAGGACAGTTGATTCAAAGTCTTTGTTTAGTGAGTCCAATGTCTATTTCTTTAGGGACAATTTCTGTTAATTTCTTTGAATGGGCTATATTTTCTTTATGTGTTTCATAATTCTCTCCTGAAAATGAGAAATTTTGAACATTATATAATACAAACTCTGGAGGTCAGATTATTCTCTCTCCTCAGGGTGTGTTGTGGCTCATTCTGTTTGTTTAGTGACTATTTAAAACTATTTTGTGGGGGCACCTGCATGGCTCAGTCAGTTAAGCATTTGCCTTTGGCTCAGGTTGTGATCCCAGGGTCCTGGGATCGAGCACTGGGTCAGGCTCCCTGCTCAGTGGGAAGCCTGCTTCTCCCTCTACCTCTGCTCCCTGCTCATGCTCTATTTCAAATAAATAAAATCTTAATAAAACTATTTTGCAAAGTCTGCTGCATGTAGTCTTTGAAGGTTCTTTAAATCTTGGTTCAGCTAGTGCTATCACAGAGATTTCCTTGAGTGCCAGGAGGGGAGGGGAGGGGGAGAGAGAGAGGTAGAATGGGGGAGGGCAACACTTCTCCTAGTCTTTGCAGAATGGCTGTGTCGGGACACTTCTTCACCACCTAGCCAGGCAGCTAGCTCTGACCTAGCCTTCTTTTGCTGTGAAGGTCATCTAGAGGTGAAAGATCAGTGTCTTCTCAGATCTTTTCTGAGCATGCATTCTGCCCTGGTTATACATACAGCTCTCTAAATCTCCCAGGAAACATGGGTGTTTCCAAATGCCCAAATGACCCAAAGAAATTGCCTTCAACTTCCTTCAGGCTTTTGGCACTGTATTGTGTGCCTCAGTGGTAATCACCTATCACAGCCTGCTGCCTGGAGTTCATTTGCCTTATAGTGTTTTTAAGGAGTGCTTTCCGATGTTCTACCCTGAGAAAGTTCCAAGGTAGGTGAAACAGAGATGAGCCCCTTTGCCAGTTTTGAGGCAACCTCCAGACAGAGCAGACATACAATTCTCTATGAATAACATCTACTCAGCTCCTTCTGGAACCAGGGACTGAGGTCCTACACTGGGAACGTGGGTTGTATCTTTAAGACCGCTACACCATTAAGGTGGAGAGGAGGGCAAAGCAGGGGCAAACAAAATACACAGGGTTTTCCTCCCCTCCCCATTTTTGTATTACCCTTTTCTTCTTTCAGTGTTGTGTTTGGTTTTACTGCTTCCCAGAATTCTGACAATGTTGCTTCTATTTTTGCTTGATTTTTCAATGTTTCCTGTGGTGGGATGGGCCCTTGGAGCTGCCTACACTGTCTTTTTGCTATTATCCTGGGCCAGAAGCCAGAAATGTTTAGTTATCGGCCACAAAATATGTCTTGGCTTTGCGGGGTAAGGCTTTACCCTTGCAGGGTAAAGCTTTAAGGCCTTAAACAGGCTAGTGTTCAATGAAACCCAACAAGAAATAGAACAATAAAAATTCTAACTCATAACTTTACAGTCTCTTCCCTGCTATAGCCCCTAGCTTATTTTGTAACTTTAGATGTAGTGATACATTCTTTTAAGAGGATTTTCCTTTCATATTGTAAGCAATAGATACTTTATGAATTTCATATTTCATTCAGTAAATAATGTGTAAGCTGTGGCAGGCCCCTGGGAAGCAAAGCATTTATAAATCAGTGGGAGAGCATCTTAAGTGAATCTTTTTTTTTCTTGGTCAATTAAAAGAAATTATTATTGAAGTATAGTTAACATACTGTGTTGTATTAGTTTCAGGTGTACAACAGAGTGATTTGATAATTCTATGCATGACTCAATGCTCACCACAATAAGTATAATCACTGTGCAGTGTTATTACAATATTATTGACTATATTCCCTGTGCTGTACTTTTCATCTCCATGACTGGCTTATTTGATAACTGAAAGTTTGTACCTTTTAATTCCCTTCACCTATTTCACCCATCCTCCCCATCTACCTACTCTCTGGAAACCACCAGTCTGTTCTCTGTATTTAAGAGTCTGTTTGTTTATTCTTTTGTTTTGTATTTTAGATTTCACATATAAGTGAAATTGTATGGTATTTGTCTTTCTCTGTCTGAGTTATTGGTGTTTCTTTTAGCGTGACCACTTTAAAAAAACTAGATTTGTTTACATGTATGGCAAGCCTTTTTCATAACAAAACTTAAGCAAATAAACATTGTGGGGGTGTGGGGGTGTGATATACAAATGATTATTTTCTGTTGGTCCTGTGTGTGTTTGTTACAGTGTATGTTTATACTGTTAATAGGTTTTTTAAAAAACATTTTTTTAATTAAAAAAATTTTAAATTTTTTAATTAAAAAATTTTTTATTATGTTCATTTAGCCACTGTGTAATACATCATTAGTTTTTGATTTAGTGTTCAATGATTCATTAGTTGTGTATAACACCCACTGCTCACCATGACCCATACCCTCCTTAATACCCATCACCCATACTGTTAGTGATTTGATCCTTAAAAGGCACAAAATTTTAACCTTCCTGCAGCAATGCTCCTGGATGTCTTGAACCTGTGGTGTTGGTGGTGTGACCAGAGATTTATTCTGCTGGCTGCCCAGCAGAAAACATACACACAAATATCATGAGCAGATCTTCGGAGAACTGGGTTGCCTTCTGAACAATTTTGGTTGCTTACGTGATGATCTTGAAAGGGGCCCCCAAACCCACATGTAATCCATGCACACAGGTGGGGAGTTGTGAATAGTGAGGGCCCTGGTGTAACTTTCTATTTTAATGAAACATTTTTATTACTAGGTGTGAAGGTCACGTTCTGGTTCACGAAGGAGCATTCTTGCTGTCAACCTGTGTTGTAGCAAATTAAAACATTAAAAGAATATTGAAAACCTGGTGTTTGTTTCCTCTGAGCATTGACATCCTGGGAGAGCCCTGACTGCCCTCCCAGGTGGTGTGTGTCCCTGTATATGCTTTGTGTGTCCTCCAGAACTTCAGGATCATTAGGGCACTAATTAGCAGTGAAATAATCATAGCATGAAAGCTTTAAAGGAAGAATCACAGATTTTATAATAGCTGAAACTTAGGATTTAGACAGATCTATAATTTTAAATGAATTTATAAAACCACTTGTTTTGTAATCACTTAAAAGGTTTATAATGACCAGCAATCCCAGCCAGTTATTTTGTGGATATTAATAAACTTATTCCAAAGTTTATGTGGAGAGGCAAAAGACCTAGAGTAGCCAATATAATAATAAAGGAGAACAGCCAACCAAGTTGGAAGACCGATGTTACCCAATTTCTGGTTTTACTATAAAGCCTAGTAATCAAGACATCATCATAAAGGCAAAATAATATACTAATATATCAATGGAACAGAATTGAAATCCCAGAAATAGACACATAGTCAGCTGATCTTTGACAATGGAACAAGCCAATTCACTGGAGAAAGGATATTGTTTTTAGCAAATGATGGTGGAACAACTGGAGATCCACATGCAGACTCTTCATAAGAATTAACTGAAAATGGAATATGGACCTAAGTGTAATGTAAGACATAAAATTATAAAATTAATAATACATAACATAGGAAAAATTTAAATGACCTTGGATTTGGCCACGATCCTAAATGCAACACCAAAGGTGTGATCTGTGAAAGAATGGACTCCATTAAAATAAAAAATTTCTGCTCTGCAGAAGACACTCAAAAAATGAGATGAACCATAGATGGGGAGAAAAGTATGTGCAAATGTCATATCTGATAAAAGACTGTTATCCAAAATATACAAAGAACTCTTAACACTAAGAAAATGAATAACCCAATTAAAAAAATGGGCAAACTATCTGAACAGACACCTCACCAAAGAAGATATACATATGGCCAGTAAGAATATGAAAAGATGTTTCAACATCATATATCACCAATGAATTTTATTTTATTTTTTAAAGATTTTGTTTATTTATTTGAGAGAGAGAGAGAATGCACACAAGCAGTGGGGAGGGCAGAGGGAGAGGCAGGCTCCCTACTGAGCAAGAGCCTGATGCAGAACTCAATCCTAGGGCTCTGAGACCATGACCTGAGCTGAAGGCAGACGCTTAACGGCTGAGCCACTCAGGCGTCCCTCACTAATGAATTTTAAATGAAAAAACAGTGATACACTGTTACACGCCTATCAGAATGGCCCAAATCCAAAATACTGACAACACCAAATGCTGACAGTATGTGGAGCAACAGGTACTCTCGTTCGTTGCTGATGGGAATGCAAGATGGTAAAGCCTCTTTGGAAGACGGTCTGGCAGTCTCACGTAACCTAACATTCTCTTATTGTGTGATGCAGCACCCATGTTCCTTGCTATCAACTAAACGAACCAAAAACTTTTGTTCACACAAAAACCTGCACACAAATGTTCCTCACAGTTCTGCTCATAATTACCAAAACCTGGAAGCCACCAAATGTCCTTTAGTAGGTGAATGGTTAAAGAGCTGTGCTACATCAGGACAATGGAATGTGATTTAGCACAAGAAGGGAACAAGCTAACAAGCCAGGAAAAAGACTTGGAACCTTAAATGGAATTTTACATACATTTTTCTAAGTGGAGGAAGGCCACGTGACGAGATCCATATTGCATGACTCCAAAGATATGACGTTCCAGAACAAGCAAAACCATAGAAACAATAGAAAGAGCAGTGGTTGCCAGGGGCTGGAAGGGTGGGAGGAAAGAACAGGTGGAGTCCAGGGGACTTTTAGAGCAGGGAACCTAATTTGTATGCTGTAATGGTGGATACACACCAGTATTTGTTGTAACAATGTGTCACTCTGGTGGGGACCTCGCGGATGGGGGAGACCAAGTGTGTGGGGGAAGGGGATGTGCGGAACTTTGTACTCGCTGCTTGATGTTTGCTGTGAACCCCAAACTGCTCTAAATAGCAAAGTCTACTAATCAACTAGAATTTTAAAATGCAGTGCTCAGCAGTGTTTGGGGCCAGAAAGCAGGACCTGCTCATCCATCCAATCAGAGGAGAAAGGGAGCACTCCTACCAAGGAAAATGGCTGGGACCAGGCTCTGTGATTTATAAAGGAAGATTAAGGTGCTGCTCCTTTATTTATGGGCCTGTCCCATAAATAAGAGAACCCTTAGAATGTGCTGAACCAGGAAATGTTAGGCATATTGTTTAACATTTTTTTGTCTTTATGCTGCCTAAGTGTTTACTTGAGAATTTTCATTAGATTTTAAGTGCGTATGGTGGTGGTGTGGCGTTTATTCACACTAAGCTCAGGTGTGGAGGGAACATGTGGCTTCCTTATTTCTTTGTATAACTGGTCTATTTTATGTGAATCTTGCATCTGCTTGAAAGCCAGGGTATATTAAGCATGTAATTTATTATTTTTAATCTTTTTGCCTTATCAGTGTTTTTAAATTAATTCTGTTTAATCCATATTCCATAGACCCTTACCACTTGAAGTGTGGCCCATAGACTGAGAGTGTCTGCATTTCGTGGGAACCTGCTAGAAATGCAGGACCCCAGGTCCCACCCCAGATGTGCTGAATCAGGACTCGCGTGTCCCCAGGGGATTCCTACGCACTTAAGCACCATATAGATACTTCTGAGCATCTCTTTGAGTTCTCAGCCTTATGTCTCCCTGCAGGCTCCTTTCCAGAATGGCAGCAGGTTATAGGGATGCTGTGGCTCTCTGCCCTCCTGGAGGCGAGGAGCAGAGATCCTGGGTACCGAGTTCTTTGGTGCATGGGACCCCAAGGCAGCATCCCTTTTCTTCTTCTTCTTCTCCTCCTCTTCCTCCTCCTTTCTCTTCCTCTCCCCCTCCCCTTCCCCTTATTCTCCCCACCCCCGCTCCTTCTTGTTCTTTTTTGTTGTTGTTCTTCATTCTTCTAAGTTTTATTTATTTATTTATTTATTTATGTTGTTGTTAGTAATACTCTTTTTTAAAAATTTCTTTTCAGTGTTCCAGAATTCATTGTTTATGCACCACACCCAGTGCTCCGTGCAATACGTGCCCTCCATAATACCCACCACCAGGCTCACCTAACCCCCCACTCCCCTCCCCTTCAAAACCCTCAGTTTGTTTCTCAGAGTCCACAGTCCCTCATGGTTCATCTCTCCCTGCGATTTCCCCCAACTCATTTTTCCTTTCCTTCTCCCGATGTCCTCCATGTTATTCCTTATGCTCCACAACTAAGTGAAACCATATGATAATTGACTCTCTGCTTGGCTTATTTCACTCAGCATAATCTCCTCCAGTCCCGTCCATGTTGATGCAAAGGTGGGCGTTCATCCTTTCTGATGGATGCATAATACTCCATAGTGTATATGGACCACATCTTCTTTATCCATTCGTTTGTTGAAGGGCATCTTGGTTCTTTCCACAGTTTGGCAGCTGTGGCCATTGCTGCTATGAACATTGGGGTACAGATGGCTCTTCTTTTCACTACAGCTGTGTCTTTGGGGTAAATACCCAGTAGTGCAATTGCTGGGTCATAGGGAAGCTCTATTTTTAGGGTTTTGAGAATCTCCACACTGTTTTCCAAAGTGTTGGAGTATGTTTCTATTGAACAGGGCTGCCTGGAAGTAAGCAGAACATGATCCACAGAAGAGTCATTGTCCAGTGTAGTAGAAACAATGTTTCAAACAGGTCCTACCTTTCAGACACCCAGGGTCCTCACAGTCCATTCTTCTGGGTGTGTGCCTTAAGAATACCTTTAAGTGGAATTACTGGATTATATGGTAATTCTATTTTTTATTTTTTTATTTTTTGAGGAACCTCCATACTGTTTTCCACAAATAAAATGAAAACACTAATTTGAAAAGATGCATGCCTCCCAGTGTTTTTTGTAGCATTATTTATAATAACCAAGAAATGGAAAAAACTACAAGTGTCTATTCCTAGATAAATGGATAAAGATGTGGCATACACACACACACACACACACAAATACAGACACCATGCAATATTATTCAGCCATTAAAAAAGAATGAGATCTTGCCATTTGCAACAACATGGCGGGTCTAGAGGGTAGCATGCTAAGTGAAGTAAGCCAATCAAAGACGAATACCATAGGATTTCACTTGGATGCGGAATTTAAGAAACAAATCAACAAACAAGGAAAAAAAAGGCAAACAAAAAGCCAGCCTCTTAAACACAGAGAGCAAACTGGTGGTTGCCAGAGAGGAGGTGGGTAGGGAGATGGGGGAAACAAATAAAGAGGAATAAGAGTATACTTATTATGATGAACACTGAGTAATGTACAGAATTGTTGATTCACTATACTGTGCACCTGAAACTAATAATACTGTGTTCATTATATTTCAATAAAGAAAGAAAAAGAATGCCCATAAGGACATTCACTTCCTCTGCAAGAGCCTGCAGCCTTGAATCTTGCACAGCTCAGGATATGGGCATGATTCACAGGCACCTTGGCCCAGTCTGCAAGACTACCCTGGACCACTGTCTCCCACCATATCTGAAGGGGCAGGGTGCCCCTGCTGGGGCTGGGGCTCTTTGATGGCCTCATCCTGTGGCCCAGTGACTGGCACTCTGGCCAGTGCTGGCTGGGCTTGGTATGCCTCTGGTACTAAAATTCCCTGAAACATTTCATAGGCTTTAGAGTATATCTCTTCTCTGAGCTCTAAGGGCTAATAACTGAAGCCAAGGATTCCGGTTTCTTTGTCTCCTAGCAACAGATTCTCTCCCCCAGTCCTAATTTATTTATTTATTTTTTTGAACTTTTTGTTCAAGTCTAACATACATGCAGAGAATTGCACAAATTGTTGAGTACACAGCTCAATCTGTTTTTTTTTTTTTTAAACAAAATGAGTATCTCTGAGTAACCAGTTCCCAGGTCAAGATGCAGAACCTCACCTGTACCCCAAGAGCCCTCTTGTGCCCCCTTCCAGTTGCTAGCCTCCCCAAGATTAACTCTGTTCTTATCTTTAGCTTTATACATTAATTTTGCTTATTTTTGGGGCAGCTGGGTGGCTCAGTTGGTTAAGCATTTGCTTTCGGCTCAGGTCATGATTTCCAGGTCCTGGGATCAAGCCCCACATCAGGCTCCCTGCTCAGTGGGGAGCCCGATTCTCCCTCTGCAGCTCCCCTGCTGCATGTGCGTGTGCGCTCTCTTTCTCTCTGTCAAATAAATAAATAAATTCTTTAAAACATTTTTGCATATTATTTGAACTTCATATAAATGGAATCACATAGTAGCTGTTATTTAGTGTCTGATTTCTCGCCCTCAACAGCATTTGTGAAATGCCATGCATATTGCCGAGTGGAGCTGTGGTACATTTGTGTTCACTGCCTCTGGAGGGCTCTAGTGGGTGAATATATCCTGTTTGTTTATCCGTTCTGCTGTTGACATGCATGTAGGTGGCTCCCCGTTTGGGCCATTGGGGTCAGTGCTGCCGGATGCATTCTTGTATGTGGCTCCATCAAGATGGGTGTGGGCACCCCTATATTGGGTACAGGGCACACATAGGTGCAACTGCAGTAGTTACCCCAGGTCTCCGGGCTGTTATCCTGGTGTCCGCTCCCTCCAGTGGTGTCTGAGACTTCTGGTCACTTCTTGCGGGCACTTCTTGGCCCTCGTTGCAGTGGTCCTAGCGTGGCTCCTGCCCCTCGGAAGAATGAGACAGTCACCTCCCTTTTGCCCCCTGGTGTCATTTCTGCCCCAACCTTCTTGTCATAAGGATCTCCACTTGGGCAGGGGCTGAGTGACAGGATTTGCTTGGACTTCAGGCGTCATCTTCCTTCTTGAAGCCCAAACTCTGGGTCTCCTTCGCCACCACAGTTGGTGCTGGTTTTAGATCAAGCTGAGCTGTCAGATTATCTAGATTTAGGAATTTAAGATTGCTGGATTCTTAAGCACGTTGGATTTCAAGCTCCACATGAATGGGCCTTTCTCAGCCAGTCTCTTTTCTCCACTTTCTCCTCGTGCTGATAGTCCAATTTCATCCTGAAATGCTTTGAGGGTCACACGATGCAGCCCATGCTGCAGGCCAACGTGCAGAATTTATCCTATCATGTGTCCTCATGTTACTGCCTTGAAAGCTCATGGGTGAGCCCCAGAATAAAACGGGACGAGGGCAATAGTGGTTGTGCCTCTAGCTTCCCAGCTCTGAGGAGAGGAATTCTTGCTGCCTTCTACCCCACCCTGACCACCCAGGCTGGAGATGCAGGTGGGGAGCCTGGATAGGACCCAGATACTACTTACTCCATTGTGCCGGAATGCCACTGGGATGCTTGGGTCCCTCCCACTCTTTCCATCCTCATGCCATTCTGCTCGAGATTGGAAGTCCAGAGAGTGTGGTGGGGATAATACACCAGCTCTCAGGACTAGCACACCCAATACACCCACACTGCAGTGAGTCAGGGAGAGGTAAACACAGGAAGGGCAGTGATTGTTATAGCACATCTAGGGAAATAAAAAAAAAAAAAACGAGATATACAGAAGGAAGACAGATATAGATGTCCCTACAGTTAACAGCTTTAAGTCCTCTATTAAAATAGATGTGGTCGGAGAATAAAATTTAGCCATAAATTTCTAAAAAGCTGCACGGGTAAACCAAGAAAGGTTAAAAATAATGGACAAAGAGACACAAGACAGGTACAGATGAAAAGCGATATTAAATCAAAGCAGAAAGCATCAAAAAGAATGAATAAGGTTGTTTCATGGTTAAAAAAAAGGTAGATTCTGCAGTTGAGTTGAGATTGTTTGATCCTTTACAAAAAACATATACTCTCAAAATACATAAAATAAAAACTATTAAAAAATGCAGTGAGAAATTGACAGAATTCAAGTTGTAGTCTGTAAGTTGCTGATTTCTTTGACAGGTAAGATAAAATGAATAAAGATATGAAACAATTTAATAATATAAAAGGACAGTTTAGTATCTCTATGCCAATATTCTCTTATTCCAGTGGAAAACACCCATTTAATTCAAATACTGATGAGCCATTTAAAAAATTGATTACATTCTAGATCTCAAGGAAAACATCAGCTTATCTCCATAGAAATTATGTATATATCTATGACCACCATGTTATAATTTAGAATTTAATAAAGATACATAGATAAGATAACCAATTGTCATTTTTTTAAAAAGCGAACCAATAAAGGTGAATAAGTAAACACAGCCACTAGGTCCATAACCTTTGAATCAAAGGAGAAATCAAAACCGAAATGTCAGGTTCTTTATAAAAAAAACCCAAATAGTATACCATTTATATAAAATTTTAAGGTATACAAAACAATATTATTTTAGAGAGGCTTCATTTGCTTTGTAAGTATAAAATGCACAGAAATGACACCCAATACCAAATGAAAATAAATAAAAACCAATAATCAAATGTAGGTACATGTTTGCATAGGAAAATTGATAGTTTCAGTGCTTTTATTGTTAAAATTTTTTTTTAAAAAATGAACTGAATGCACCACTTCAGTAGACTAGAGAAAAACCATAATAATCCATACCCAACTAAAAATAGGAAGAGGAAATAAAGATCAAATTGGAGATGAAAAAATTAGGAAAGAGAAAAATAGTAGACTTGATGAATAAACCTAGGGGCTCATTCTTGGAAAAGCCCAATAAGATAAACAAATCACACGATAATAATCTCCCCAAGGCAGAAAAACAAAGAAAATATATTGAACAAAAACGAGCATGTAATGCAGAGATAAGCATTTAAATATAGTATTTGTGCAACTGTAATATATTTGAAAACCTTATTGAAATAAATGTTCTTCTAGGAAAAGATATCATCACATTTTCTCAAGAAGCAGCAAAACCCCAATTGGGCTAGTGTCCAAGGAAGAAATAGAAAAACAACATTCAAGGAAATTTTTATAAAGGAACAGAAATGAGAGGAGATGTTTCAAACTAGCTATTAAGACATTATTACTGGTACTTCAATTAAAATTAAATGCAAACAGAAAGCTCACGAAAAAAGGTTTGCCTGTGGTAGGAAATGTATTAAAATATTTGATGTGTCAAATCTAACAAATCAA
This sequence comes from Martes martes, assembly GCF_963455335.1. Lineage (NCBI taxonomy): Eukaryota > Metazoa > Chordata > Mammalia > Carnivora > Mustelidae > Martes > Martes martes. The sequence goes on from NC_137894.1 coordinate 19,463,133, forward strand.
TAGGAGAAGAAAGGAATATTCCAGGAGAAAAATCAGTACAAAGATAATTAGAAGTTTAAAAAACACCAGCCAGTTAGTATAAGGAGCATGACTGGAGTCTTGATAAACCTCACTAATAACTATATCAGTGGGACTGCTGACAAGACGATGCTTTTGTTTGGCAGGGGATCTGGACTTTGGACTTTAGTACTCAGACTTGTATCTTCCCAGCCAATCCTCAGCATGTGATTTAGGACCTGCTGCTTTAATTTGTTTTAATGCCTCCATTTTCTCATCTATAAAGTAGGCATAATAGGGGTCCCTACCTGGCTTGGTTGATGGAACATGTGACTCTTGATCTCCTGGTCCCGAGTTTGAGCCCCATGTTGGACGTAGAGATTACTTGCAGCTAAAACAAAACAAAAATAAAGTAGGCATAATCATTCCTGAGTCTTTGGATTGTTTTAAAGGTTAAATGGGATCATTTATGCAAAGCTTTTGAATGCTATGATGCCTGGACCATGATAAGCTCTTAATAAATACTAGCTTTCTGTGGCCCTGTCAGTACCGATATGTTATGTCAATAAATAAAAAAAGATTTGCAGAATGGTAAAACCCATTGCTGGTGAAGATATGAAGAAACAGGGGCTCTCCTATGCTGTCCCCTTGCCCTGAACATGCTCTCAGAGATCAGGGCCAGGGTCTGGCCTGTTTATTGTCAAATTCCCAGGACCTAGCACAGCACCTGGCTTGTCACAGGTAGTATTTTTTTTCTGAACGAGTTGCTATGAATGCTGCCAAGTCTTTGAGGCTCCTTGGTGGTATAATTCCAAAGCCTTGAAGAATGTGCCTGTTTGACTCAGCAGTTCCATTTCTTGAAATTTATCTTGAGGGAATATTGCATCATGAATGCAAACATATGCTTATAAAAGCAATATAATGGGAACATAATAAAAGTCCTCCTCAAGGGGATTAACTAAATTAGTATTCCCAGGGAGGATGCTGTTAGGATTATGGGCTGGTGTGTGCACACAAGAGGCATGCACAAGGGGGTGTCCCACTACCTGGGCCCTTCCCCCAGTACAAGTAACATTCCCCAGTCCTGTAATGACCAGCTGACACCTGAAGGATGTTCTCTACCTATGCTGTGAAATCACACATGGTCATTACGTATTATTTTGTGAAAGTATATTTGTTAAGGTGAAAAGTGTTTATGACATATTAAGTAGAATGAATAATTCATAAGAGTTCATAAAAAGCTGTATATACAGGAGGGGCGCCAGGGTGGCTCAGTTGAGGCTCCATCTCTTTACTTTTGCTCAGGTCATGATCTCAGAGTTAGGGGATCAAGCCCTGCATGGGGCTCCATGTTCAGCCTGGAGTCTGCTTGTCCCTCTCCCTCTGCTCCTCTCCCTGCTCGCGCGCTCTCTCTCTGTCTCAAATAAATAAATACAGGATGACCCCCTTTTGGTGCACATACATTTATGTACATGTATGGACAAAGTCTAAGGGTGTCCATCAAGAAATTAACAGTGTAGTCTGTGACTGGGGTGACAGTGGGTTACTTTTCTTCTCGGGGTTTTCGTATTTTCCACAGTGAACACATAGTACCGTGAAATGAAATGAAGAAGCAGACGCGGGCTGCATCAGTGCATCAGGGCTGTTGACCTCAAAGTGTCCCAGAGAGGGGATGATGTAACATAGCACTTCCTGGTTTTGAAAGCACGGTGGGAGGTGATGGGATAGCAGGCCGAGATGGCCATGCTGGACCCCGGGTTGGCTGGACCTGAGTAGGCTTCCTGACTGTTTCTAGAAGCTGTGGGGAGGGGCTGGGTGGAGGAGGCTGTGAGCAGCCACGCTCAGGCTAGCCCTGCAGGACAGGGCTGAGCCATGTAAGAAGCAAGTGCCCTATGGCTTCTGATAAAAACAGCCAAGGCCCAGAATCTGGCTGGGGAATTGGAATGTGGTCAGGGGCAGAGGTGGGAGAGTAGGGCCACATGTCCGGCAGCCCTGAATGGACATATGGCTGTACGGCCAGCCCATGAGCCCAGACATGGCCTTCCTCTTTGTAGACCCCATGCTGACTTCCTTGGTGTCCTGGGACAGCAGGCACTCAGGAGTTCTTTCATGAATGAGGGTTCTAATGTCATTTTCTTCGGGGGTTTTAGCTCAGAAAGCCTTCTGAAAATGAGGAAGGTTCAGCTAACTGCTCCTCTGTGAACATAGACTTTTTTTCCTTTTTGGGGGTAGTGGGGTTGGGAGAGGTGAACTTTACGGTGGTTTCTGAAGCTGTTTAAGCATGTACTAAAATACACAATTTGCTTTTTTCAAAATATTCGCCCATTACATAAATGACCAATTTCACTTTAAAACATTATTTTTAGAAATAAAAGAATGCAGATTTTAGCTGTAAAAATTACAGAGCTAAGGTTTCATCTTGAACAGTATAATTTGCTGTCTAAAATTTATTTGTAAGTATTATGTCTCTGTATTTCAGACAGTTGTCCCTTGACATTTGGTAAGTTTGCATTTATTTTCATTTGCAGATCTATCCCATTTTCCCTAAATATGATTATCTTGTCTGTGAGTATTTCTTAATAGACTATTATCTCATGGATGGAAATTAATGTGAACAGGATACAGATGTCCACCATTGGGTAGAGACATCACTGAGAAGTGAAATGGGAGACCTGTCACCATGGGTCAGCCTGGCTTTCTGTTGGACCTGGTTTTCCTGGAGCCTGGAAGACCTGCGGCTTCATTTCCTCTCTGCTCATCTACAGCTGCGTCTTGCCTTGGAGTCTCTTCTCTCTCCCCTGGCTGTGCCTTCTGTCTGCCTAGTCACCTAGGTGAGAGTCAGCTTCAGACCTCTTGAAAGTGAACCATGTTCCACTGAGCCCAGGGTGGACAGGCCGTCTGAATCCTGGTTCAAGTTTGGGACTGCAGGTGCTTGCCAAGGGAGCCAAGTGGAGTGAGCCCCACTTTCCAGCAGCTCCGTGAACCCCGCCCCGGGGGAGAGCCATGGGGTGGGGGGCGTGGCTTTCCTGCTCAGCGCAGGGATAATAATAATACTACATAGAGCTTGCCCCCCTTCAGCCTGGTGCTGGCGTATGAGCCTCATCAGTCCCCAGCACGGTCCTCAGAAGCAGTAGCCATTATTGGCATCACGCCCCTTAGGACTGGAGGTACCCACTGGCTCCCAGACCATACTTGTCCCCCGCGCCCCCACACTGCTTCTGTTAAAAGCTGCATGCGTTTTGGTGTATTCAGGCATGAACCTGTGCTCTTTGTGGGGTCAGATTCTATGTGAGATCGTACAAGTTAGGGCCCAGAGGATTCTGCAGGAGAACAACAGGGAGGTCCCTCTATGATGGGAAAACAGGTTTCCTTCCAGAGTAAAAGAGGAAGAATCAATGTGTAACGAATGGGACCAGCCGTCTAGAGAACTCATGCTCCTGACGTGTGACTTTGAACTGTATGGTCAAGGCAGTTTAGGCACCCAAGTACGCACTGGGTGACCTGGGAATGTATAGATTGTTGGGGGTGGGGAAGGCCTGAAAGACCGGATGTAACCATGAAGCTGGAATGTTTGTGTGTGCTGAAGGGCTGATGTCTGCGGTCTATTTGTGGAGGCCCATAGCCTTTCTGGTGCCCAGGAAGATTGCCCCGTAGCCTTTCTGGATGACAGAGCCCCGCATGTGTCGGGCAAGAGCCAGCAGCGTTTGGATGGCCTGGCTTGTTCTGGGTCTCAGTCCTGGGCTTCCCAGGCGGTCTCCTGTTTACCCTTCTGTGTGCTTTTCCCCATTGGGTGGTGTCGAACGGTGCTGAACAGCCAGGCTTCCGGGCACTTCCTCTCTCCTGCCAATCAGCAGGTGGGTGTACTGGCTGATGAATCAGCCTCTTGTGGAATTTTGAAGGAAGAGCCAGTAGGAAGTGGTGACAGGATGGGAAGGGGCAGCTTGGGGACTAGGTGACATTCCTTCGGGAAGGGGGACCCATCTTGCTTAGTTGGTGGGCAGAAGCCGGGTTGCTGGGAAGGAGTGAATGCTTGACAAGGAGATGGAGAAAAGTGAGGGTGGCCACGGCCTGCAGAGCGCTGACTGGTTTTTGAGGGTGGTGCCTGCTGATGGTGGTGGTCTCTGGCGTGGTGGACCTACACCAGCAGGCTGGGTCATCTGTCCCTGAACAGGGGTGGGGCATGTTCTCAGAACCTGTGGCCGTGAGGGTCCCAACCATCTGCAGGCTGCTGAGGGGTGGCAGCCCTGCAGGACAAGGATTGTGGCTGGCTGTATCTTTGGTGGCCACGCACAGCCAGCCCTTTCCATCTGAGCTTTAGGACACCGAACCCCACGCAGCCCTGGTTTTGCTGCTTTGAGGACTCAGGTGACTGTGACCCCAGGCTTCCACTTCGAGGGAAACACGTGTATGGTTTGTCCTTGCTGGCTTCCCAGAATCATCAGTCACCTCCTTACCTACCCACCAGTTCTGAGCTCGCTGATTTGGACTTTTCTTGAAAGTGTCAGGGAGGCGTTGGGGTGAGGACCGGTCTTTACATGATGTGGGCCTTTGCCCTGATTTCTGTAGTAGCTAATGCATGCCCTTCAGTACGGCAGATGGGAGAGAAGTGAGCTTTTGTGGACCTGAGTAGTTTTCTTTAAGGCCCTAATGCTGCCCACGCTCCAGGGGAAGGTTTAAAGGTGTCAGTAGTCATCCAAGAGACCCAACCTTGAACATGAGAGCCCCGTATTTGGTCCTGACCGTCCTCTGTGCTGGGAGGTCTTGGGTTTTCTCGTGTGTGTGTTGGGTGAGGGGGGTTGATGAGGGCAGTAGCACTTAGCCCTCTCAAGGTCTGGGGCCCCTTTCAGAAGCAGCTGGAAACTGTGACCCCATCACCATTCTTAGGGCTTCTGGCCTTGCGATGTTCTGACTGTCCTGAATGCACGCTACAGCACCAGCACTCACCCAGGGAGACAAGAGCTGGGGGTTCAGTCGACGCCCTGGGGTCCATCGGCGGGGAGCCTCAGGTGGGCACTTACATCCAGTCTGAACCGAAGTCGGCCAGTGCCCAGCAGCCCTTGCTTCCTTGCCCAGTACTGACCCAGCATAAATCAAGAGAGGTCTTTCTGACAGTTCTTTCTTTCTTTTTTTTAACATATATTTTCGTGTTCACCCTGAACACAGAAGATATCTTTTGGCCCATAAAACCAAGGCCTCCAGGTGGCCATCTGCCCCCCCAGATGTGTTTTATTTAGCTCACGCAGCGTTGAAAAATGTTTAATTATTTCCCAACACTTGAAACATGGGAGAGTTTGCAGTAGAATACGGATTTTGAACTCTTCGGCAAAACTGGAAGATCTGGCCCCACTGGGGGTGGATTCCCGCAGAGCAGCTGAGCGGAGGGTGGTCGGCGCCTTCGTTCTGGGAGGTGGAGCTCCTGGCAGCCATGGGCCCCCTCGATGCCCTTGTCTTTGAAGGGCACTTCTTTGTCCCACCCGGTGCCAGCCCCGGAACCTCTTGTCTGAGAGGGGCTGCATCCCTGAGGGCTGTATCCTTGCAGTCAGTGCTCTCCCCGCTCTGCGAGCACAGGCACAGTTTCGATGTCCTTCTGCAGTGGGGGTGGGGGAGGTAGGGGGGTGGGGGGGCAAGGACCAGAATGTGCCCAGCAGCCCAGAATTTCTGCAGCTTCAGAGCTTCACCTAAAGGAAGGCCTCCTGGTCTGACGATGCTGGCTTTCCTGTTTTGTTTGAAGTAGTATGGATTTTCCAGGGAAAGAGAGGCTGACATTCAGCTGTAGAAGAGGGCAGGCTGCCCTGATTCGGTCACAGCCGAAGCCAGAGAGGAGCAGGAGACCGCGGGCCGGGCTGTGTGTGGGAGTGAGGAGCCAAACCTGTGCAGCCGACAGGAAAGCCAGCTGCCCAGTGCTGGGCGTAGAAGACGGCAGTGGGTGTTGTGAGATGCACCCCTCCAAGCCCACCGGCACCCACCCCTGCCTGTTTGCTGAACCCCCTTCCGGCCCAGCATCTCAGGGACCACGGGGACTGCCCTGCCCGTGGTGCCTGTTACCCTTCAACAGATATTGATAACGCGTTTTTATTCCCTTTCATCTAATCACGTGTAAGTGCTTGTAAGCTTAACCCAGGCATCTCTGAAAATAGAGAAAAGGGGATTCTTAGCCATGTGTATGTGTATGCTTATTTGTATGTATATATATGAGTGTAGGTGTGTCCTTGTGTGTGTATGTGTGGGTGTGTTTGTGTACATACATGTGGCATATGTGTATCTATATGTGCCTGTATATATGTGTCTATGCATGTGTGTGATTGTATGTGCATATGTGTGTACGTGTATTTGTGTGTGTATATATGCGTGTGTGTGTGTGTATGGGCATGTCTATGTGTGTATATGTCTGTGTTTGTCTATACTCTGAAGCCAGAGCTGCCTTATTTGAAAGCCACTGTCATTTGGTGACATTTTCAAGGTGGCTTTGGGCATTCAACACCTGCCCTTCCAGAGGCGGTTCTGTCCTCCTCTCATATCCTCTGCTGAATTGTCACGGTTGATACTGGAAGAATTAGATTACGGGGCACAGCTCCAGCCCTGAAGCTGTCCCCAGAGAGGGAGACAAGAGAATGTGGCCAGTGCCATCAGAAGAGCACTGTTCTAGAAAATGTCACCATCGGGGTTGCTCCTGATGATCTCCTGTTTTGCAGTTCTTGGGAAATTAAAATATCAGCTCCACTCTGCTCCGGCTGCACTCCCTGCCCTCCTGAGGACCTGCTTTTGTTATGGGGTGCTCCTTGTCCCTGCGGTTGCTCGTGCCTCGCTTTTCCCATCCGCTGAGCATCCTTACCCATCCCAGCCCTCCAAGACTCCCATCCTGTGCTGCTCCGTGCTGCCCTTTGTGCTTATTGGCTCTATTCCTGCTTCGAAGTGGCTTCTCTAGGGCTTCTGAGCCTCGGTGACCCACCCCTGGAATTGCCCCCAACCAGACAGGATGTCGTGTCAATGGTCTGGGCCCTCTGATTCTCAGCGTGCTGCCCGGAGCAGCACACCCGACTCTTTGTACATGCTAGTGTGTGTGCAACCATGTGTGCAGATGGGTAAGAACTCTTTTTTCAGAAGGAGGCATGGGGTGGAAACACTGTGCTGTGGAGGGACATGACTTGTGTTCACAGGAAGGGCACAGGGACCGTTGCACTCAAGGTGCGCCATCCCTCTGGGAGGGCCTTCCGGCTTGCTCCCTTGTGTCTGTGTTGACCTTGGGGGCCCTTTGCCACTTCGCTGCTGTGAAGGGTGTGCTGGGCAGACAGGCACCGGGCAGCAGAGGTCTGGTCCTTCCTTTGTTACCAGCAAACTGCCAGTCCTTCTAGCTGTTTCTGGGAAGCTCTTGCTTCTTTGCTCCCTATGTGTCTCGGCTCTCTGCTCCTTGCCTCTCTCTCTGGCCTCCCTGGTGCTCGTGCGCTCACCAGCCCGTGCCTTCACTTCCTGTCTGCCTCTGCCTCTGGTCCCTCTCTCCTTCTTGTCTCCCCTGCACAGTGTATCATTCTGTCCCTGCTGTTTTCCAAATCTACTCTCATTCGTGGGTGGCAGTTTCCCTTCCTTTAGCAGAAGAGCAGCTCCTCGGCACTGCAGTCAAGGTGGCTCTGCCCCCGGGATCTCTGCCTTCTTGGTTCAGCACAACTTTCCGGTCCCTTTGGCTCGTCCCTGGCACAGCTCAAACCCTGGGATCCGAGGATCCTGCAGTAGATCCTTCTGGTCGCTCTTGCAGCTGCCTTAGGAGCGATGCTTGCTGGAGCTTTTCACATCAGGGAGTGCCCTCTATGTACAGTGCTTGACCCAACAGTTGGGAAATGATCTTTCCCTGTTGATAGCAGCACCTTTTCTTCCCATGAAAATCTCAAAATAGTGTGCTTTTGGGACATGTGAATATGGAGTTGATCTGGATGAGGGCAGGGGCCATGGGACTCATGCCCCTCCCCTTGGCAACAAGGTCTTCCTGGGAGGACCCCGAACCCCCTTCTAGATCCTCCTGGGCTCTGTGCATTGCCCATTGAGATCCTCTGCGTTGGGCTGAGCTCTGCCTCCAAAATTGAGGAATCAGCAGGAAAAAGTAGAGTAATTCCACAATTCCCGCTTGACTTACTTTCAGCAGGCAGTCACTGGGGGCCGAAGAACAGCAACCAGCATTTTAGGACATCATAAGAACACACCCAATGGTGGTTGCTTATGTTAAAACAAGGGATGATGTTTGTCAAATGACTGTATGAGCCAGAACGATTTTAATGGTAATTTGGCACCAAGAAATGAACACTAACTAGTAATCAAGCAATGAATTAATCTAAAAAGAGGATCAAAGGAAGGGCTTTTTCGGCATCAGTCACCTTGTCTGCCAACACTCATCATTTGATTACGGCTTCCAGCAGTTTCTGGAAGGATGGAGAAGGATTTCAAGGTGCATCTGGGCTTCCAGGTGGCCAGTTGGCAGTGTCAGCCATGGCTGAAAGGAGGCACCTGTGGCCCTAGGGACAGGTATTTGACACCCCTGGGTTGGCCAGCAGGAGGAGGGAGGGAGCGTGTGAGGGGGTGACAGAGAGTTGAGAGGAAGTGTGCGAAGTTGCTGGTGGGCAGGTGTCCTGAGGGGAAGCACGTCTCTGCTCAGGAGTGGGGTACAGCCTGGAATAAGGGCACGCAGACCCCAGGACGGGCAGTGCCCACTGTGAATTCAGTACAGCAGAAAGCAGCAAGCCTGGACAATCGTGGTGGCCGCCTGGCAACCCCCGCCCCCACCCACTGGGCTTTGCCCTGTCCTGCCAGAGTTCCTGGGCACGTTGTCATTTTCTGTGGTGTGCTTGGGCAGGTTTATTTAATTCAGCATCCATTCTTTGATCTTGTCTTAGGCTTTTCTTCATGATGGAAAGAAATACGTTCTATGGTTTTCAGAGCTGTGTTGAATGTACATGATAACAGATCCCTGCCGCTTGCAGGAAGTCTGTGGTGGTAGCTCTTACTTCTGAGTACCAATGGGCATCGATTTCGGGGAAGGACAGGGCAGGACGTCCGTGGTGGTAAAGGGTCCTCAACTATCGCGCGAGAGATGGAGGCACCAGTGTTGCCGCGAGAACTCCTGGCTGCGGCTGGGGTCTCAGGAAGGGCCTTGCTGGGTTCCCTCTGGGAGGTGTGTGTGCTGAAGGCCACCTTTGGGGCTGGAAGAGAGACCCCTTTTTTAATTTATAAAGCATTTTAAATTGTTTCTTTTAATTGTACAGTTCAGTGCCATGAAGCTATACATGCACAGGGTCATGGAACTCTCACCACCACCTGTCTCCAGAACTCTTCATTTTTCCCAAACTGAAGTCTGTCCCCATTGAACAGTAACTTCCTGTTTCCCCTCCCCCAGCCCCTGGCCACCACCATCCTACTTTGTAAGAATCTGAGGACTCTCAGAACCTCATGTAAGTGGAATCATAACAGTATTTGTCATTTTGTGACTGACTTGTTTCACTTAGCCTGATGTCCTCGAGGTTTGTCCACATTGTAGCAGGTGTCAAATTTCTGGAAGGGAGACTGTTGCAATGGGGAACTGTGGATGCTCTTCCCTCCCCCACCCCGAGTGCCAGCCCCATCCCTCAGCCTCGAGCCTCAGGGGAAGAGTTGTCTCCTGGTATTTGGCCATACAGGATTGCTCAAATGGCCTTTGTGCTGCTTCTATGAAAGGTATTACATTAAACGAGAAGAACTTTAAAAAAGTTGGTATTTACACTTTTTTTTTTGCATAGCTTAACATTTGCTGGTAGACCCCCCACTAAACTGGGATTATGTAAGAAACTCTTTACACATGCAACAGTTTCAAAACAGATGTAATCATCATAAAATTATTTTAAAAATAATGTATTTATCAACTGATGATTCGGGTTGTATTTCAAAATAATATTCAGAAGCTTAATAAAAATGAATCAAAAAATAATCAAGGAAAACCTTCAGACATGATTGAAGCTTTACTCAGTAGTTTAATCAACTCTGCAAATGGTCCATTTGGTTATTTATCAGTCTTCCCCTTTTATTAATTGCCCACTTTTGACCATGACTGGTGACCCGCCACTGCAAATGAGATCCCACCTCAAGGGCCACCTTGCAAAGTGAATATTTGCAGATTGGAATGTCATAATTATGCTCAATATACATTTAGAAATATTTATGGCTTTACAACTTTGTAAAACTCACCAGTTAATCAGTATCGTGTGTGTGTGTGTGTGTGTGTGTGTGTGTGTGTGTGTGTGTGTATGTGTGTGTGTGCACTGCAGGATGCCTCCAGGACTAGAAGCACTGTTTTGGGTTGTTTGGAAGCAGTAAATGCAACACAGTGCTGGTCTCTGCTTTTAAAAACCTTGCATTCTGTCCAGCATGTGCTGTCTGTACTCAAGAGAAGGAGCAGTGAACACTCTCTAGGGTCTCTGGGTAATGGTTCAATCAGCATCTGGATGCAGGTGAATGTTTTGGAGGTAGGAGCAATCAGGTGAGGCTTCAGGGAGGAGGAGAACTGGAGCCAGGAGTGGTAAGTGTGTGTGTGTGGGGGGGGGGGGGATTGTGCAGTGGAGTGTGGAGAAAGGCAGTAGGGTGTGCATACCTCGACTTCCATTGGGGGCCTGCAGAATGGGGGGTCTGGAAGGACAGCAGAGCTGGGCAGTTCCTTCCCTGTGCCTGGCTGTGGGGGGGGTCACAGTCTGGGCTACGGATGTTCACCATCAAATCTTCAGGGTGCGTGGTCCTAGAAGGAGAGATGTTATGACAGCAGGACACTGGTCATTTCACTGTGTTGTCCCCGCATTTAATCCCTCTGACACAGCCTCCGGAAGTGCCTGTAACTGGGACAGACCAACCACAAAAGCCCTATAGCCTTCAAAAGCGTCCTTGTTAACCTGCGTGTCGCACTGTGCTGCCATCGAATGCTCAGGTGGTCTTTTTCTTAGTGTTTTAGTGGTGCTGCCGCCCTGCACGCGGGATCAGACTTTATTCTGGACATTCGGTCTCCACGGGTGAGCGATGTTCTGCCATTATCCATCCTTGTTTAGTGGCGGATGCGTAGATCACAGGTCTGGCAGTTACCGGTTTGGCAACTGCTTTGGCTGGGACGCTCTCCGGGCTCCATCTCCAAAAAGCAGCTTCTCTACTTGGCTGTCATTCATGTCAGAAACCTCAGAGGTATCTGGATCCCTTCTCTCCCTTCACCCTTGCCCCTCAGCTCTGCCTGTGGGACACACCCAAGTCTGTTCCCCCTCTGCATCCTGCTGGGCTGAGCCCCTGCTGCTGCTGCTGCTGCTGCTGCTGCTTCTTTTTTTAAATTTTTTTTTTTTTTTTTTGAGAGAGAGAGAGAGTGAGCAAGAGAGAGCACAAGTTGGAGGAGGAGCTGAGGGAGAGGAAGAAGCAAACTCCCCACTGAGCAGGGAGCCCAACGTGGAACCCCATCCCAGGACTCCGGAGTCATGACCTGAGCCGAAGGCAGATGCTTAACCATCGGAGCCTTAACCAGGCACCCAGAGGCTCATCTGTGGCTCACCTGGGGGTCATTAACATCTTTCTCACTAGTCTCTTCACTGTCTTCCTGACCTGTCCACTGACCATCTCTATCCAGCCGCCAGAGTAATCATTACAAAAACACAAGTCAGGCTTCACCATTCCCCTGTGTAGACTCTCAGTGCTTTCTCTCCTTTCCTCTCTCCTCCCTTTTTCTTTCCACCTTGACAGAACTGGCCCTCCTATGTCTTTCCCCTTCTCACGTTGTTCTTCCTGGTCTGCAAACCAGATTTTCCCTCCTCCAGAAGTCGATGCCCTCTCCATCTCCAGCGCCAGAACCTCACACAGCCTGTGGGTGCCTCCCTTCTGTGGTCCCCGCCCCCCGCCGCTCCCGCCCCTGTTCCTTCTCAGAGTTCCCCTTCCTGCACACTCAGGCGACAGGAGCCCTCAGCCGCTGCCCCCTATGTTCCGTCTGTCATTCTGTGATCTGGCTTGTCTGTTCCCTCCTGTACCGTCTAGTACCTGTTTTCTCCTAGTTTCTTGGGGACCACTCGGCATCTGTCTTGTTTACAGCTGACTCGCCAGCACGTAGACAATGCCTGCCGCTTAGCTGGCCTTCAGTAAATGTTTGCTGGATAAGTGAGCGAACCCAGCAGTTCGTCAGTCGTGGGCGGAGCAAGGCCTGGTGTAATCTAGCTTCAATTCTCCAAGATCCCAGGGCACAGACAAAGGAAATATCAGTCATATGGGGACCTACTGACTCTGAATATTGTTAAGTATATCACTGATGTCTCTAAAAGAAGGAGTGTGACGGGCATTCATATTAATTAGGTGTTAGTATTAGGCAATTTGCTTCACATTTATCTTTTTACTTATTTATTATTTTTTTTGAAGATTTTATTTATTTACTTGCCAGGGAGAGAGTGAGAGAGAGAGAGAGCACAGCAGGGGGAGTGGCAGAGGTAGAGGGAGAAGCAGGTTCCCCACGGAGCAGGGAGTCTGATGTGGGATTTGATCCCAGGACCCCGGGATCATGACCTAAGCCAAAGGCACACACTTCACCAACTGAGCCACTGAGGCGTCCCTTCTTTTTCGTTTACACTGTTAAAAATTTCCTTTCAAATTTATAGAATTTAGAGGCCACCTGGGTGGCTCATTTTGTTGAGCGTCTGCCTTTGGCTCCGGTTATCATTCCAGGGTCCTGGGATGGAGCCCTGCATCAGGCTTCTTGTTCAGCGGGGAGCCCGCTTTCTCCCTCTGCCTCTGCTTCCCCCTGCTTGTGCTCTGTCTGTGTCTCTCTCTCTCTCTGGCAAATAAATAAATCTTTAAAAAAATTTATAGAGGGGCGCCTGGGTGGCTCAGTAGGTTGAGGCCTCTGCCTTCGGCTCAGGTTATGATCCCGGGGTCCTGGGATCGGACCCCACATCGGGATCCCTGCTCAGTGGGGAGCCTGCTTCCCCCCTGCCTCTCTGCCTACTTGTGATCTCTCTCTCTCTCTCAAAAAAAAAAAAAAAATAAATAAATAAAATAAATCTTTTAAAAAAATTTATAGAATTTTGAAAATCGTGTGGATAGGACTATCATCCTAAAGAAACTCATGATTTATATGGAATGTCTTTATTTATGTATTTTTTGGTTTGCTGATTATATTTGTAATGGACCATAAAGTTGAGGAATCATGGAATTACTGAGTAAAGGTGCATTTAAAGAACCCCCAGCATTGCGCAGCTGTGGTAAAAACTTAGTGTCAGATGGTCTTTTCAGTGCTGCTGTTATTCTTACCGTATATGGTAGCAGAAGGTGTTTGTAGTTCGTTTTAAATCAGCCCTCCGCAGAAGGCAGGCTTCCTTCAGTGGTATTTCTGATTCATGGGTCCTTGGTCTCCTGGAGCCAGTGATGGGGAGCCCACCACGTCACAGGCTTTATCGTCAGGAGGAAGCAGCTGGAGCCAAATCTAATTTTGCACACTGATTCGACTTCTCCGGCTCTTCTGCAGAATGAGGAAAGGTCCTTACTTCCCCTTCCCACACGGTCGTCCGTCAAGTGCGAGACCACAGCTGCACCCCGTTCCCTGGTAGCTCCGTTCTGCTCCCACACTCAGCGGCCTGTCATCCAGTTTTCATCTGGTGGTTTCTGGGCGTCTCATCCTTTTGCACAAGCACTGAACTGGGTGGAGGGGGACAGGAGGTGGATTGTTTGCACTGTGATCTGGGCAGCTTCCGGTCCCAGAGCCTGCTGCCTTAGGTTGCTGTGGTGGTGACTTAAAACCCCATGCTTCCCCCCTCCCACTCCCCCCCCCCCCGCCACCCAGTGTGCCCCCCCCCGCCCCATGGTCTGCTACTCATGGCGTTTGATGGAGTTTGGTACCGAAATGGGAAACCTTTGTAACACTGATCAGTTCATCTCTCTACTTTGCAAGTCAGCATTGCAGCCTGTTGAGATGATCTGATCTCAGTTTGGTGTCTCACGTCCAAGGACACAAGCCCGATGTCGTAATCCCCGTAGTGTTCTGCCGCTACCCATCCTTCATCCAGGCCAGGCCAGGGCTCGGTGCCCTGGACCCCCGCCTGTGTCCTCTGAGGCCAGGCAGTGGGCGGCCGCGCCGGCCCCAGTGTGTTAACGTCTTGCTGAAATAAAGGTCCTCCTCTGTTTAGCATTCCTCGAATGTGCCAATCTCGTAACCTTATTAAAAGAGAAAATGAGATAATTTGGCCTGGCACTTCCTTCCTGAGTACTCAGGAGACTTCTGCTCAGAGAATCCCCCCCTTGGATCTGGACCAGGATTGACATTGGGCTTATGGATGTGACCTTCCTCGGTTTGCTTTTCTTTGCACCTCCACTGCTCCCCAGGATGGTTTTAAATTAATATTAAAAAAAAACAACAACACCCCGCCCAGCACACAACAGAGTGAACATGGGGGTGCAAATACCTGTTGCAGTCCCTGCTCTCAGTGCCCGGAAGTGGAATCGCCGGATCACCTGCGGTCATTGGTCCCTAATTGTTATAATTGACCTTATCTTGTTCTCAGACTCTTATTCTGCTGGGCAACAGGAGAAATAAATTAAGAATATCTCAGTTGATGGTATCTGGGTATTTTGGTTACTTTTGCCTGCCTATATCCATCTGTCTGTCTATCTATCTATCTATCTATCTAAGTTTTCTTGAGGTATAAATTTACAGTGCATATTATTCACTCATTGTAAGGGTACGACTGATGATCTTTAGTAAATGATGTGGTTGTGGAACCAGCACCACAACCCAGCTGTAGAACACTCCCATCCCCTAAGCGGCTCCGGACTCTGCCCTGCGGAAGGTCAATCCCTGCGTCCAGGCTTCCTCTCAGTCCTGGACCTCTGGAGCTTCCCTGGGACCAGTCTTCAGGATCCTTCTGGGGTGTGTGTGTGTGTGTGTGTTTGTGTGGCTCATATGGCTTCGTGAGACAAGTGCAGGGATCTGATTTTCTACATATGCCCTGGCGTTCAGCCTGGTGCCCCTTGCCACTTGCCTTCCTGCCATCTAGGGGCTGTGACCTCCCCCCCCCACACCCTTCCCCTTGCAGGGGGATCCACTTGTACCTCCTCAACCCCCGCTTCCTGCACCTGCCAGCTTGGTCACCCTTTTGCGTTCCATGTCTTAGGTTTCTGAGAATGTGTTGGACCCTCTTACCCATGCTCATACCTCCCCATCTCCTTGTCCTTGTGGATCTGAACCTGTGAACTTTAAAGGGAGAAGAGAGGTGGAGAAGGTCAAGTATCACTTTTAACAGGATTTCCTCCTCCTCATTAATTTTCAAAACTCTCAAGAGGATCAGAAACTATATATTAGAATCCTGTTTTTTAAATTTTCTTCCTCCTCTTCCTCCTCCTCCCTCTCCTCCTCCTTCTTCTTTTTGTACAATGTTCTAGTTGTTTGGAATTTCTTGTTTACCACGGTAAAGTGCAGCCAATAGAGCTTGCCTGCAGGGGGGACACAAGGGTCATGCTGCAAAGAGGATTGCTTTGCTAAAGATATAATGATAGAATTCCTAATGGTTCCCAGAACTTGCTCCTGAGTTGACCATCACTTACCCTCTCAAATGGTCAAATGGTCTTCTTAAAAAAACATCAAAAGAAAATCAGCATGGTGATTTCTTAAAACATTAAACAGAATCACCCTGTGGTCCAGTCATTCCAGTTCTGAGTATGCATCCAAATGAATTGAAAGCAGAGGCTCAGGTATGAATTTGCCTGCCCACGTTCACAGCAGCCAAAGGGTGGAAGCAACCCAAGTGTTCCTCAACAGATGAACGGATAACCAAAATGTAGAATGTACGAACAACGGAATATGACTCAGCCTTCAAAAGGAAAGAAATTCTGACATGTTACTATATCGATAAGCCTGGAGAACATTATGCTAACTGAAATCAGCAAAAGAAAAAATACTGTCTGATTCCACTTATATGAAGTGCCTAGTGGAGTCGGATTTATGGAGATAGAACATAGAGTGGTGGTCGCCAGGGACTGAGGGAAGGAGGGAAAGGGTATGGATTTCTAGTCGTGCAAGATGAAAAGGTTTCCAGAGATAGGTTGTACAACAATGTGGACATAGTTAACACTACTGAAGTATATGCTAAAAAAAATGGTTAAGATGGTAAATTTTGTGTTACATGTGTTTCACCGCAATTTTTAAGGTATGCCAAATGAAAGCCTCTTTTGAGATTAAACAATGGGGTATTTTGGGTCATCAAAAAATTTGGTGAGAACCAACTCATGTCTTCTGATTTGTTATTAGTATACGCCATGGCTTAGAACACAGTCTTAACTGTTATATTTGGGTGAAAAACTTATGTGACAGTAGGCGTTAAATAAACGGCATTTATAAAATAAGGGGAAATAAAGGATAGTCAGCAGGGTGTTCTGTGACAATACATTTATCACAGAGATCACACAGAACAAGGTAATAAATTTACAAAAGAGGGTAGTGTGAGGCATGTCCCACACCCATGAAAATAGGTAAAAATAGATTTCTTGCAATCAGACTAGTGTTGTCAGTATAGTTATTGTCTTGAGAAAATCCCATTTGTAGACAATAAATGCTCTGTAGCAAGGCACATAAAAAAGTTGTAACTTGACAAGTTTTCCATTAAATGAAAACTAGAAAGAGATCAGAAAGTAACGGAAAAGCCGGATAGCTTTTTTTTTCTTGTCAATTCAGACCTCGCACAAGACTGACTTCTAGGTTTTATTCACCACCAGGTGCGTATTAATTGGAGGAGAGGGGACAGTGACTTGGGTAAATGGTGTCAGAGTCTTTAGTTTTTCTGTGAGTGTCTAGACTTGTTAGCTTAGAAGAATCCTCATAATATTTTGCAATTGCTAAATTGCTCAAATATGTTAAGGCCTTGAGCCTAATTCAACATGAAATTTAAGAATTGCACCTGACACATGGATTGTTTCATATATTTTTTTAATTTATTTATTTGTTAGAGAGCGAGCGAGTACAGGCAGACAGAGTGGGAGGCAGAGGCAGAGGGAGAAGCAGGCTCCCCGCCAAGCAAGGAGCCCGATGTGGGACTCGATCCCAGGACGCTGGGATCATGACCTGAGCCGAAGGCAGCCGCTTAACCAACTGAGCCACCCAGGCGTCCCCGGATTGTTTCATATTTTTGGACTTAAATGTTTAGTCTGAAAACATTGTCTTTAGGTGTTTATACTTGAGATTAGTAAGTAGATCACTTTGCAGCTTTTTAAAATTATTATTATTTTATTTCAAGAGAGAGAGAGTGAGTATGTGTGAGTAGGGGGAGGGGTAGAGGGAGAGAGAGAATCTCAAGCAGCCTCCAGGCTGAGCTTGGAATGGACACAGGGCTCGGTCCCACGACCCTGAAATTGTGACCTGGGCCGAAATAAAGAGTTGGACACTTAATGGACTGAGCCACTCAGGCTCTCTGATCACTTTGCAGCTTTTAATGAAGTGTGGTCATATTAATAAAGCTGTAGGTAATGGCACTTATACTAACAGCGGGAACTGATTTATCTAGTCAAGTAGTGTTGATGGGAGAGTAACTGCACAGAGGTCAGATTCCCCACACAAAGCATGGGCGGGGGCCCGAGGGCTTCCTGGGCCCAGGGCCTTGCTGCACAGGGGCTCACTGGAGAAAATCAGGCCTTCATAGAACCGCTGGGGTTACTACCTCCTGGCCTTGCCCAAGTCTGCATGCCAGTCCCTTAGGGGCTAAGGATGATAACTCCTTGGTCTTCATAACAATCCTCACATAACCTAGCAGATAACTTCTAGTTTGATTAAAATATTGCACCCAAGATACCTCAAGAAATGAGGCTATCTTACAGTATCCGTGGAAAATATCTTATAAAGCTGGTGGAACTGGCCCAGCTACCTTCACCTACTAGAACATCGTGTCTGGCCTCAGGGTAATTGTTGGGACTCACTGCCCTCTCCAAGGGAGTGTTACCCTCATAGTTTTGGCTGCCACCCTGTCCTTCCACCCCAGCTTTCTAGTCTGTTTTGAAACTACATTCTTAGAAAATGGCTGGGTTGACCAGAAGGACGAGGGCTGGTTTGGCTTTTTTTGTTTGTGTTTGTTTTTATTTTTGTTTTGGTTTTGGCTGGGGAAATGTGGAGAGGTTGACCAAGCCCCATGACGGTGCAGTAGGGGATCAGTTTCTTGGGAACCCTGTTGATTGCCTATATTGGAGAGAGAGGCAGTGGGTGTTGCATGATCCTATCTTAGCCCTGTATGGCCGCTGGTTGTCTGGGGGGAAAGGCTACCTCACGCTGGGAAGGTCTTCTAGCTTTGAGATTGGGTCCACTAGCTCTGCACCTGGGAAAATGTGAGAATAAGCACCGGACACATCTGGAAATCCACATATCCCATCCGTTCGCAAGCTCAGGGTCTGATCCGTTTTCTTCATTTGGGGAAGAGCAAACGGAGGAAAAGCACTACCAGGTCTCGGAAAAAGAAAATACTACAGCGTGAAAGAAAGGGAATGTTTTGCTGAACAATCAGAGGAGAGACATTCCTGTGAAAGTCAACAAGAGCATGACCCCCCCCCCCAAAAAAAACTGTATGAAACAGTTTATCACTCTCAGTAGAGAATTTGCCCTTTTTCTAGTAAAATGTGTTTCTAGCTTTGGTTGTTTAAACATGATGACTGGGAGAAGTTGGATTGACTTGGAATCTAGAGGAGGTGTGAGTGGGACTTTGGCTCATCTCCTCAAATGCATTCCTGGGGACACTTCCAAGGCTAGGCAGGGGGCAGTGGGTGGGCTCCTGATGGCTCTCCTTCTCCACGGTGCCCCAGGGCCTGGGCCTGCGCTTTGAGGCTGAGACCCAACACCCCCTGCCTTCAGGTGTGGGGAAGCCACATTCTTCTTCAGGTTACAGGTGACAGGTGACGGGTTACGGGTGGCAGGTCTGGGGTCTGGGGGCCAGCCGAAGCAACTCTCAAGTGTGACTCTCAGCCATGACCCTTCTGTCTGACCCATACTGGAAACACCCAGTAGCCTCATGCTGACTGGGGACGAGTGACCAAGGGTCCATGGGGATGTGAAGAGGGAAGAAGGAGACCTTGGCCAGAACAACCTGTGACGTGGAAGAGGCCTTTAGGAACATAGCCAGGGAAGTATGCAGGAGCTTCTGCGGTGAGGCACACGGCAGCCAGCCGGGGCCCCGGCAGCAGGTAACAGCCCCAGTAGGATGGGCACCGGTCGAGGCCCTGGACTGGGTCTGACCTCTGCTGAGTCTGCCCTGTGTGCCCACTGCTTCCCACTACGTGACATCTGCCAGTGACCAGGGACTGGTTTGTGCTCTTGCTGGTCTCAGGGCCACGAGCAGGTCCTGTTAGGGCTTCATTCATTCTCATGTTTTAATTTCTGAACTTTTAGGATCAAAGCTGATAGTACAATTTAAAAATAAACAAAGTGGTCCTTGGGTGGCTCAGTGGGTTAAGCCTCTGCCTTCAACTCAGGTCACGATCTCAGGGTCCTGGGATCCAGCCCCACATTGGCTCCCTGCTCAGTGGGAAGTCTGCTTCCTCCCTCCCTCCACTATTCCCCCCTCCCTGCTTGTACTGTCTTGTTCTCTCTTTCTGTCTCTCAAATAAATAAATAAAATCCTTATTTAAAAAAAAATTGTTTTCTTAATGTACTCATGCCTGCTCTCTAGCAAGAATCAATGAGGGGCAGGAACATCTTGATGGATGTGTGAGAGAGCTGAGGTCTGGCTGGCCTTTTGGACATTCTCCAGTAGGAATTGCACTGGATTTCCCTTTGCCTTGTCCTTGGGAGTCATGCCCCTTTCACCACCGGGAGAGGTAGGACTGGGAGCAGTTCCTGGTTGCTGGGTACATTACAAAACTGTTTCCAGAGCAGAGGGGTTGGTCCTTAGCCTATGCTCTCTTACTCTCCTTACCTAAGAAAATATGGTTTGCTCATTTTCTGTGAAGACTGGCACTGAAGACCGTTAAATTGATCCTTTCTTATTCATCAGACTCACTTCTTAGTGTACCTAGGTGGACTTGTACTCTCACTGAGTAAATCTGCTTACTGTACATGAATGCCTTCTTCCTGCTTCCTGCCTTCACACATACCCTCTCTTTGCTAAAGCTTATTCCTCAAAATCTGAAAACTTTCCTCCAGGTAGTCTTCCATGATTGCCCTCAGGGGCTTCTGAGCTCTCCTTAGCCATTTTTATTTTTTTGTTTGAAAGATTTTATTTATTTTGAGAGAGGGAGAGGGAGAGAGCCAGAAGGAGAGCATGAGCAGAGGGGAGGGGCAGAGGGAGATGCAGACTCCCAGCTGAGGAGGGAGCCCAATGCAGGGCTGGATCCCAGGACCCCGAGATCATGACCTGAGCTGAAGGCAGACGCTCAACCGACTGAGCCACCCAGGCGCCCCTCCCCTTAACCATTATATGGTGTTTCTGTTTTATCAGTCTGTTTTTCTGTGGATTTGTAAATCTGATCTACAGAGATTCTGTATGTAGAACTATCTCCCCACTGTGCTGTGAGCACCTAGAGAGCAGGCCCTGAAACATCGCTGCTCACACCCTGCCCGTCCCTTCACAGTGCCTAGCGCTATACTCAGAAAGAGCTTGTGGAATCCTGCCACTGACTGACTTAGAGATGTGGGACAGGTTTGGTTTTGATTCCAGAGGAAAAATGGTCTTGGAGCCATCCCTTTGGTAACGGTAACTCTCTCTGCTTCTTCTACCTACTTGTCCTGGATTGCTGTTGTCATTCTCCCTCTTTTCTGGCACCTTCCCTGGCAACCTCACTGCTTCTTTCCTGCAGTCTGATTCATGCCTCTTTCTTGTGGCATGTCCCCGTAGAAGAATATATAATATTATCCTGGCCCAAATCAAAACAAAATGACCATGATATTGATTTAAGATTTGCTAATATACCAATAGAAATGATCAGTGGAAATGATATCCTAAAATACTCCAGATTCTTTTTTTAAAAAAAGGTTTTATTTATTTATTTGAGAGAGAGAGGGAGCACAGGCAGGGGTAAGGAGGAGCAGAAGGAGAGGGAGAAGCACCCCCCACTGAGCAGGGAGCCTGATACAGGGCTTGATCCCAGGACCCTGAGATCCACTCAGGTGCTCCTCTAGATTCTAATATACAAAAAAAATAAGGTATTGGAGTTTTACGGAAAATGGAGAATTGGCTACGTGGCAAAATATTAAGTTAGATCCTCACCTAACATCATATACCAAAATAAGTTTTCAGTAGATTGGTTAAATGTAAAGAGGAAATGCACTATTATGAAATATGTGTGAGCATTTAATTGATCCCAAGATAACAATGATAGTAAGTAATAAGAATGACAGCCATGTCAGTTATCACATGCTGCATAACAACCTACCCCAGAACTTCCGAACACCCACTTATTCTGCATATGAGTTGTGTTGGAAATTTAGCCTGGGCGTGGCAGGTATTTCTTGTAGCTGGGCTCCCTTATCAGTCTGAAGTTAATGGCCTCACTCATGCATTTGTAGTGGAGGCCTATGCACCGGGGTGCAACAGGGATAGCAGGTTCAGTAGGCTCCAGCAGACTGGGCTTCTTCACACGGCAGCAACACAACTCCAAGTGTAGCAAGAGGGAAAGCATCAATGTGCAGGTGCCTTTCAGATTTCTGCATCACATTGCCTCTGTTCTTTTGGTTGAATGAAGTCATGGAGTCAAGCAAGCACAGTCAGGGCATGAAAAAGAATTCCATCTTCTCGTGGGAGGAATGGCAACGTATTAGGCCCTTTTGGGTTTTTTTTTTTTTTTTCGATCTACCATAGCCACTATTTGAAGTACTTTATATATATTATGTATTAGTTATCTCATAGTGCATAACAAATGACCCCTAAACTTAGCAGCTGAGAACAGTGAAAGCTCATACTTCACAGTTTCCGTGGGCCAGGAGTGTTGGCACAGCTCGTCTGGGTCCCTGGTCAGGGTCTTACAAGGGTGCAGTGAAGGTATCAGTGGGGAGGACTATATTCTCAGCTCCCTCAATGGCTGTGAACAGGTCCCTGGTCCTTGCTGGCTGGGTCTGAGTGGGTTCCGTGTGGACACCAGGAGGTGGGGTCATTGGGGACCAGCTGGGAGGCTGTCTGCTGCATACTAAACTTATGTAGTAAATGCACTCCAGTATCCTTCATTTCCAATCAAGGAAATCGAGGCAAAGCGAAGATCACCCAGGTAGCGAGTGGGGAAGCTGGGGTTGGATCCCAGGCTGAAGGCTCATGACACTTTATTTGCAGTGGAAGGTATAATAAGGGGGCAAGATTGGTGCAATTGACCACAAATCCATTAGTGTCCCGTGTGTGTCGAGCACCATCACCAGAATTGGTAAGTCAAGACATAACACTGTCTGCCTGCCAATCCATCCCTATTATACTAAAAGCAGTCATAAATCAATAGGAAAACATTAACATCAGATGGAAAAAGTCTGCACAGACCCTCACTGGCAAGTCACTGAAGAAATATGAAATGCAAATAAACAGAGAGTTGTTGAACCTCTCAAATAATCAGAGAAATGCAAATTAAAATAATTCTTTTCTCTCTCTCTCTCTCTTTCATCCACCAAACTGGTAGTCTTTTAAATATTAATGCTGAATGTGGGTGACCGTATACGAAGACAGGTAAATAACTCTCGTACCCCACGGGAGGACATGTCAATGGGCATAACCTTGCGGAAAACAAATGTTCATATCCTTTGACTCAATCATCTCACTGTGAAGGGTTTCCTACTAAAATAAGAGATATCAATAAAATTTATGTGTGAAGATCCTCACCATAGCTTTATTTATCTCAGCTGGAAATTGTAAGCAACGGCAGGATGCTAACATTATGCCATTCTTAGATTATATGGTCCTTAAGACCCTTTTCTCAAAGAATGTTCAGTGACCTACTGAAATCCTCATGTCACGTGAAATGGACACGGCAAAATCCCTGCCATACGGCAGAATTCCAGTTTCGTACAATATGTGTGCAGGGGAAAAAAATACCACGTGGAGACAGGTCACAAATGAATAGCGGTTAACCCTGGGTGGTTATGTATATTATTTCTTTTATCCTTTACTGTGTTCTTCACTTCCTTCCTCATCCATGTATTACTGTCGGAACCGGATACAAAGGGAGCGGAAGCATCCAGACCAGGCCTCAGAGGCTTATGGGCCAGCAGGTGTGTCCCTCTGTGTACTCCCTGGGGACAGAGCCAGCCAGTCCCCTCCCTGGGTGTCCTCACCTGAGGCTTCCCAGCAGGGGGCTGTGACGAGGGGGAGTGCAGGGACCCTGGAAAGATTCTGCCCAGAAGTGACCATTTCCTGTATTTTATTTTATTTTTAGTTTTTTAGAAGTCTAGTCCAGTGGTTTCTTTTCTTTTCTTTTTTATTCTTTCTTTTTATTTTATTTTATTTTATTTTATTTTATTTTATTTTATTTATTTATTTGTCAGAGGTAAAGAGAAAATGCAGGCCAGGGAGCAACAGGCAGAGGGAGAAGCAGGCTCTCTGCTGAGCAAGGAGCCCGAAGTGGGGCTCGATCCTAGGACCCTGACCCTGAGATCATGACCTGAGGCAAAGGCAGATGCTTACCGGACTGAGCCACCCAGGCGCCTTCCTGAATTTTAAGATCAGGGCCAAAAACCATGGGTAACATTTCAGTTAGATAAATGTGTGTTTTTAATCCTTCCCAAAAAATACGAGGTTGGTAAATCAGCGTGTCGAGTAACATTCTCTCCTGGCCTTTGAGTAAGGTGGTTCTGAGGTTGTCACCTTGCGATTAAAATCCCACAATCGCTGCCTTTTGGAGAAGTTACTCAGTTTTCTCTCCCTGCACCGGCCTGTCCAGTGATGGCTGGAGACCGTGGCTGTCTTCTCGGTAGAACGTTGATATGTTATTTAAAAATCGAGATCCCTTTGTTGTCATAAAGGCCGTGTGTGGTCAGTAACCCTTTGTGATTATTTTAGAAGGGGCCGGAAGCAGGGAGACATTTCCTTTCATGGAGTCACATTATTTGCTTTATATTCTATCAGTTTAATTTCCTCTCGGCCCTTCTCTGCTTTTCCATTAATTTCTGCTCACCTTTCCTGTGCTTCCTGCCGCCCCTCCAGCCTGGCCAGACCTCTGCCTTCATTTCCTGCTTCCTCCTTCCTCCTGCCCCCGCCTTCCCCTGGGAGAGGACTTCCGCTTCCTTTCCATCCCCCCTCATGCCTTAAGGGTTTGCTTCTAAGTGTCATGCTGAGATTAAAGATATCCCTTCGAATCAAAGAAATATAGTCTGTTTTAAAGATGTGAGGCAGGAAAACCTCGGGCAGAGTAAGACGTGTGGAAATGGACAGCATTCTCTCAGGAGCGTCGCCGGAGTCTGGAGGGACAGGGTAACACCAGTCTCTGAGACACAGCATTCCTGCTTGAGAATCAAGTCTCTGAAGTCAGAGGCAGTTAGGATTGTCAGGATGGGGAAGGATAAGCATCTCTGATAAGCCAGATACTACTCAGAAACACGAAGCGTGGAACGCATCATGGTAACTTGTGTTCTGGGGCTAGGTTCTCCTTATTAGCCTGAGTTCATTGAGCCCCGTCCCACACAGTGGGGTAAGAGGACCTCTCCTTGGTATTTCGGAGTCTTCTGGCAAGGAAAGGCCTTGGATTGCCTTCTCTGATCACTTCTTGCTCAAGATCCCTGCTCCCCGGGATTTCCATGATCCCCTCCTCCAGACTGCCTGTGTGGAGGTGGGCGCTGAGCGGGGCGTGTGGGCGTGTGGGTTTGTCAGCTGCTGACTTTGAGCGCTGCTGAGAGCAAACAGCTGGGCAGGCCGCTAGTCATTTGCGCCTCGGTGTGAATGAAGTGTGCACGAAACATTTCTAGTTTGGTGTGGGGAATTAATTGAGAGTTGTCTGTACAGAAAATCGACAAGATGAAGCTAGAAAGTATGCATTTTCCATTCAGAGGAGCCAAGGTAGCAATATAGGAAACAGGCCTTTCACGTTTGAACTTTTCATTTCAGGGAGCATTTTTTGAAACTCTGCACCGAAGACTAAGCTTTATCATTGTCTTTCCCAGCACTGCCTCTGAGCCAGCATGGCCGGTGCGCATGACTCCCAGGGGAGCAGGGTTTCATCAAGACACTGTGGTGAGCAGGACCCTGGCCCCTCCAGGGAACCCTGCAGAGTCTGGGTAGGGAGGGGTCTCCAGCAGCCAGCGCTCTCCACTCCCCCAGACAGTGAGGACCCTCTCATGGTGGGCAGGGGGGATCTGCTGGGTTGTTTCTAAACCATCATTTCTACTCAGTTGCACCCCTGCATGGTCCACGGCAGCCCTGGACCCTTCTTTGCCTCTTTGGATCTGCCTGACTTTTTACCAGCTCCCCTTGGTCCCCCACACCCCCCACATCAGCTTCCTGTGTTTGAGGTCTCCTGGTGACTCCGTCTGAGTCTGTACGCTATGTTTGCAGGAGGCTCTGCTGTAAGTAAATAGAGCCAGCTGCTAGTGTGTTCCTGTAGACTTTTGGGGGAAGGGGAATAGGAGTCCTGGGGAATGTGGCAAAATCCCTTGTCCCTACCAGGGCAGAGACTTTGGGGGTAGGGAGGGGAGTTGCAGCCTCCATAGCATGTGCACTTCAGCCCTGTGTCTGGGAGACCCTTGTGCTCTTTCCAGGTCCTGTGGGGATTAGGACAGGGCCACTGGGGCTCAGTGGGAATGGCTGGGGGTGGGGAGGGGTGTGGACATTTGGGCATGTGCTGACAGGTTCTCCTGTCTATTCGGAGCTGCCAACACTCCTAAATATGAAAGATTTTACCAGAGTTGAAAGTATATTTAAAAGATAAAGAATCATCTCCCTTATTTGCAGTACTCTACAAAATGCTTAGCTAATTAAAACTGCGAAGTGCTCTAGGGTGTTTGAGGATGGTAAAAATAATAAAAGGCTTGAGCTTTCAGTCAGCACATTGTTCCAGGGGTGAGTTTGAAGTGTGACTGTTGGGGTGGGGGTCTGCTGTGTGGCTTAGTCAGTTAAGCATCTGCCTTTGGCTCAAGGTCATGGGATCGAGCCCCACATCTGGCTCCTTGCTCAGCGGGGAGCTCTCTGCCCCTCCCCCAACTTGTGCTCTCTTGCTTTCTCTCAAGTAGATAAATAAAAGCTTTGAAGTGCAACTGTTGGTATCATGAGATCCATTTTCTTCTTTAATATTAACATTTTTGTCACCTTTTATCTTAACTGTGCATAGTCTTCACGGCTTTAGTGTGGTACCTGAGCATGACTGACGTGGCGCTGATTTATTCTGCTGAGTTTGGGTCCCACAGAATAAATAAAGGATAATTATTCATGTTCATCATTATTTTTGTTTATGTTTCATCTGCCAAGCTCCTCCTCTCCCTTTTCTCTTGTTCAGTCAGGGATGAAGTCCTCTATCTTCCTGAGCAATGTTGCACCTTTCCTGGGTCTTCATAGTTGTCCCCATTACTACATCACTGCTGACTCCTTACTCCAGCGCCACCCCCCCCCCCCCGCACCTAGCCCTGATGCAGGTGTCCCATGTGACTTCAGGTGTCTGTGAATGCTGCTCCCTCATCCCATCCTGGACTGACTTCTCTCTCCTCTTCAATCTGAGCCCTCTGGTTCTCGTAGGTTGGTTTCCTAGATAAAGGGAAAAGCTAAGTTTGGCAATTATGGTTTTCATGGCTGATGCTTTTTCTTCTAGTTCATTCTTCAGCGGTTGCAATATCCTGTCTTCCCTCCTGAACAGTTTCATACATGAACAGTGTTTGTTTTTCTCGAAGGAGAGCTTTTCTCAAATTTCCAGCAGGCCTTGTTCAATCAACTGAGCGCTTTTTATTTATTTATTTTTTATTTTTTTTAAAAGATTTTATTTATTTATTTATTTGACAGATAGAGATCACAAGTAGGCAGAGAGGCAGGCAGAGAGAGAAAGAGAGAGAGGAGGAAGCAGGCTCCCTGCTGAGCAGAGACCCGGATGTGGGGCTCTATCACAGGACCCTGAGATCATGACCCGAGCTGAAGACAGAGGCTTTAACCCACTGAGCCACCCAGGTGCCCCAATTGAGCGCTTTTTAAAATGGAAGACTAAGTGGACAAGTTTTGGGGGCAGTTCAGGGAGGGGGGAAGCCTGTGTCCTTGCCAGCCTCTCCTTTAGTGGCCAGGAGGGAGGAATGTGGCCTTCTGGGGGCCTTGAGGACCACCTGGTTGGGGAATACTATCAAGAGAGCAGTGTTCTTGGAGTTAAGTGTCCCAGACCATCTTCTCTGGAAAACATAGATTGCATTTGTGTCTTTTATATTTTTCAAAGTTTTCACATTACTTTTTTCAAAGCCGATTTCAAGTAAGGCAAGATACGTAGGAAACAGGATGGGAAAAGCTAGAATAAGTTTGAATCACCTGTTGGATTAGAATCTAGCTCAGCCACTCACTTGCTGGATGACAATTAACACTGAG
Source organism: Martes martes (assembly GCF_963455335.1). Taxonomy (NCBI): domain Eukaryota; kingdom Metazoa; phylum Chordata; class Mammalia; order Carnivora; family Mustelidae; genus Martes; species Martes martes. The sequence continues at coordinate 19,490,576 of NC_137894.1, forward strand.
CCTCGCCCCCCTTTCTAGTGGGGACAGTACCCAACTCATAGGTCAGTGCAGTGGAGTGGAGAAAGACCCAGTCTCTCCAGCCAGAGATAAAAGGCTACTTGCCTCTGCTCTGGCCCTTTTGAACCCGAGTGCTCCCATCTGTGGAATGGGACCACATCTCCTGCTCCTAAGGGAGATTTGGGGCGATTATGATGTATCGGTATGGGTTCATCAATTGTAAAAATGAACCACTCTGGTGGGGGATGTAGACAGTAGGGTAGGGCAGGGGAAACACCGGAACTCTCTGAACCTTTTACTCAGTTTTGCTAAGAACTTCAAACTGCTCTAAAAAAAAGTCTATTATAACACATGTTGAAGTGGTGTCCCATCCAGTTGAGTAAAATCATTACGTATGATGTTACTGTAGGTCTATATTATGCCATCAATGTCTTAAAGTTGAAATAAAAAGGAATTACAGTTAAAAATATTTGAATCACCTGGATGAGCAGTCTCCTTTTCATCTTCACTGATGTAATGTGTGGAAGAGTTTACGGAGGTTTGCATGTGAACGATATCATTACCGATGAACAGACATAAGCTTCTGCAGTCTTTGTTCATCCTGATCTGTTCTTGACATGAACATCGTCATTTGTGGATGGTTTCTTTAACTGTGAGCATCGTATGTACAATTACATTGGTTGGTGCCAACACCCAGTGCCAAGATAAGGGAGGAAGGAGTCCCTACACACATTTAGGATAGAGTGCAGAGTGGATTTTGTGACCTGGGCTGGATTTCACATAGCAGGCAGTCAGAGCTGTCCTGCTTGCCGTCCGTGTACCCATCCTCAAGTTCCAGAAGTAGAAGTCCGTGTTTGGAAGCTGTCTGTGAGGGCTGAATGATGGACAGAGACCTGCCATGGGGAATCTTGAACATCTGCTCTATGTCTTCCTTGCCATCCACCAAACCATACTATCCATGAAGGATGCCATCCCCTCCCTTTGTGCTGTTTCAGGGAGAGCTTGTCTCAACAGAAAGATGATGCACTTGCAGGCCAGTGTTTTTTTGTTTTTGTTTGTTTTGTTTGTTTAAGAAGCATACCTGGTAGTTTTAATTAGAAAGGAGAAGGATCTCGTTAGGTTTATTATGTTAAAAACTTAAATAATTGGACATTGCCTCTGACTTACTTTTAAGTAAACTAAAAAATATTCAAGAACCTGAACATTTTTTGGATGGGATGTGAAGCACTAGCTCAGACAGACACATATGTGGTAGGTAGCAAGGGGCCCTAGCTTAGTAAAGACTGTGAAGGGGTATGCTGTGTGAAACTTCCCCTTTCTCTGCATTCAGTGAGTTGCAGACACTTCCACAGGACAGCAGGGTTGATTAGAAGTGGTTTAATCTCATCGAATCACGGAACTGCTTCTTCTCTCCATGGAAATCTTCAAGGGCATTCTTGATCATTATGCTTCACAGGGTGGATTTTTTTTTTCAAATTATTAGATCATAGTCCCAATTAAAAAAATATTTTATTTATTATTTGAGAGAGAGTGAGCATGAGCGGGAAGAGGGGTGGAGGGAGAGGGAGAAGCAGGCTCCCTGCTGAGTAGGGAGCCCCCTGCAGGGCTCGATCGCAGGATCCTGAGATCATGACCTGAGACAAGGACAGATGCTTACTGAACTGTGCCACCCAGTAGCCCCATATAGTCCCAATTTTTAATATTTAAGTTAAAAGTGATTTATGTTTCAAATTACAAAAGGAGTTAATGCTTGTAAGAATTCGTGCTTGGTGGAGTGATGGTCCCGCAAAGATGTCCTCATCTTAATGTGGCAAGGAACCTGCTAGGCTATATGACAAAGGGGATGTGGAGGGAGGAGTTAAAGTTGCTAATATGCTGGCCAAGAAATGAGAAATTATCCTGGGTTATCTGGATGAGCCCAGGGTCCTTCTAAGTGGAAGGGCTGTGGAACACAACACTCCAGAAGCTGGAAAAGACAGATAAATGGATTTGTCCCAGGAGCCTCTGGAAAGGAACATAGCCCTACTGACACCCTGATTTTAGTCTAGCAAGACAATGTTGGATTTCTACAGAACGTTAAGATGACAGATTTGTGTTGTGTCAAGCTGCTAACTTTTGTGGTAATTTGTTACAACAGCCATAGGAAACAAATACAGAAGCAAAACAATATGAAGTATAAAGAAAAAGGCAGTTCTATCCCATTCCCCACCCCATGGTGCTCCTGGAACCCAGGCTCCATTTCCTTTCTGATTTCCGTCTTCAGCACATCGGCTTTGCGCTGTGTTTCTTGTCTCAGGGTTACCGTAGGGCTGCTGCCCACGTAACATGTCTGTCTTCCAGGCAGTCAAAATTGGAAACAGAAAGGGATGGCACCTGTTTCAGGAAAGAGAAAGTCTTCCAAGAACCCCCGAGGCTTCTACACACATCTCGTTAACCAGAATTGGGTCATGTGCTGCTGCGAAACAAAGGTAGTGTGGGAAAACCGTGTTAGTTGGGTTCTTCTGTGAGGATGGGGGATGTCAGCATTGACCCGCAACTCTGTCCTTTGTAGTCTTTGTCCAACGTCTTCAACCTTATTGATACCCACATTTCCTAGAGTCAGAGTCTCAGAGTGATCAGTGGACAATCACATGAGCTCCATTTTAGGGACCATTGCCTCTCCAGCAGTCTTTACCTAAGGGTGTGCCCATTAGATCATGTGTTCAAGGCTGGTTATCCAGCCCTCCTGTGTGAGAAACACCCATCAGAGTTGTGGTCCTCCCATAACTTTCAGCTTAGTCGTTGTCCTGGTCTGTTTTGATGGGCTAACATAGGAGTAGCTAATCCTGCTACTTGATTATTCCTAACTCACTCCTTCCCAAGGATCAGCCTTTTCCCTGGATTTCTGGTGTTTGGGAAAGGCTTTTCAAGGTACTGAGGGAGTGGAAAAAAGGAAACTATTAGCAAAGAAGCTATTGTTTTAGGCAAGGTTGCCTCCCTACGGGAACGGGAGGGGCCCATCAGTAAATTCCCAAGGGCTGACCAGGAAATTCCATGTTGACTGGTTAAGAGTTACCTTCCGGGTGCTGGAAGGAGGGGTTGAAATTGCAGTTAGGCTAGGTATTAGGTCTCGGTTTGCTGACGTGGGGCCCTTCACATAAGTGACTGTGTTTTGGGCTGTGTGTGTGTGCCTGTGTGGTTTAACAACAATTCGCTCCTTTTGATTGGACTTTCAACTGAACCAAAAGATGTGATCAAAATTCAAGGCTTCAGTTCCACTTTTAGCTACTGCTTGGTAGTCCTACAACCTTCCTTGGTCCTCCATGTGGTATTCCCAGTTCAGAGGTTTATGCATAATCATTGTGATATTCCAAGTTACAACCTCATGTTGACAGTTTTTAAGTCAGGCATTGTGTTTGTTCCCTTTCTGATGTTCCAGTCTTAGGGAGATCGTTTGTTTGGTGGTTAGCCACTAAGAACACACACTCAAAGCTTTTGAGGGAATACAGCGCGTCAGGGAGATTATGACGATTTTATGGGCAGGATGATTCCCCTTGTTTGGAGTGCATTTCAGAGCTATGGTCCCCAAGACCCAAACCAATCACCGAAGAAGTCAAAGAAAGACCCCACTGAAGAAGTCACCTTTTGAAGCCCAAGTGGCTGGCTCAGTGATTTTACATAATTGAGTTTCAACTTTGCCTGAAGTTTTAATCCAGGTGCTGTAGCTGGCCTTGGCCACAGCGCAGGCACCTCTTTGCTCAGCCAAAAGATAGTCAGGGGCTGTCCTATTATCAAGGGTGGCTCTGGCTTGAGGATAAAGGATCTTTTTTAGGCAGCCGTTGTCTTAGCAACAGATTCCACAATATCTTCAAGAGTTCAGGAGAGGTTTCTGATCACATTCTTATTTATATTTATTCCTAACTGGGAAAGTATGACCCTCTCTGAGGAAGTGAATCCCGAGTCATTAATGCCTCTTGATAATTCCTTTCTAGCTCAGTGAGGTAAATCCAGGAGGGAGTCAATCAATGAGGTGCAACAATAAGGGGTACGGGGAGGTAACCTAGGAGGCATTGCCTGGTTATACTCCAGCCATCTAGGCCTTCATGGTCCCAAAGAGAATAGTAACTACCACGGACAAAGACAAATCCTGCCAGGGCACAAACCCATTCTACTATGGTGGCCCTGTTAAGGGACAGACAGGAGTTTCTGATGACAAATTCAGCCATCTGAAAAGCAAAGCTTACCTCTACCTTTACCCCCCTCTTGCCCCCGGCACCAGCAATGGCCTGAGAGATAGGGATGATGGCATTATCTTCTCAGACCAGTGCCTGTGTAAAGGAAAGAAAGGGAAGGAGAGAGGGTTTCATATTTAAAGAATAAACTCTTGATCCAGTATCTTGGGAGGAAGCAGTCCACCTGGATGGTGGCTAGTTCTCTTCTTTGGCAATGTGTTTTGGAGGTTTCCAGCATCCATATGGGATCAGATGTCAGGTGGTGCTTTCTTTAGTTATGAGATGCATATCCAACGTTCAAGTCCCTGACGTTTGTCTGTCATCTGGACAGTAAGGAGGACCTGATAGAGTCCCTTCCAAGGAGATTCAAGGGAAGTCTGTTTTTCCGGATACCAAATCAGAAGGGTAGAAGAAAACTGAAAATGTTAGTTTGGAGATCCATAGCTAGATTTTGATTTTGATTCAGGATTCGGTCTAATTTCTAGGAATATAAAAGAGACACAAAGACAATTGACAGGATTAGAATCTACTATAGACAAAGCTCTCAACATAATTTTTCTTTCTATAATTACCCCCATTTTGTATAGCAAAATGTATCCAGCTTTACCTGGGTGTTTATATAGGTATAGTAAGAGTAGTGATTGGCCATGTAAGCTCTTTTAAGGAGTGCTTTTCTGGAAACTTGGAAGCAAGTTACCAAGCCAATTCTTAGGTTTCTCTCAAACATGACAATCCCGTCAAAGCCTTGGTAATATGGCCGGTTTTTCCAAGTGTGTCCCGATACAAGGAGAACAGATTCTCACTGAACTTAATGTAACTAACTATTATGCCATGGAAAGAATACAGGAGAATTTCTGAATTTTGGAGGGATCAGGTAGGAAGAGAAAAGTACATGTTTCCTCTTTGTTCACAAAGGTGTATCTTACCAAATTGTTAATAGCTTAAGAGTAAAGAGAAAAAGGTTTTCCTAAAATCTAAAAAAGCAAGATATTAGAGAACCAGTGATGTTTTAAAGAAGAGTCATAAATATAATCATCCTTCCCAAAGTTCATTTATTCCCCTGTTATTGGTTCTTATTCTGCTTGAATTCAGTTTTCCCACTAGTTCCAGAAATTCTGACCCGGTTGAGATGTATGATCTGAAAGTTATCAGAGGCCTGTATCCTAGGATACTTGTCAGATTCCTTGCCATGAATTTGCAGGAAGTTTTTTGCAGGAAGCTTTTGTAAAAGCATCTGAGTAAAACAGTAACCATCTGTAAATGGCAAGACTTAAAATGGCATGGTTAAAAGTCTGATTCAGGGTCATTATAATGCAATTGACAATGAAATTTGGGCATTTCTGTGACATACATTTCAAGGTAATAACTGGAATTTTGACTGATAACATTATACCAGGACTATAGCAGATTTTCAGAAATTTCACACGATTTCTGGAACACTTACATACCCACACAGAAGAAAGAAGGCTTGGCATTACTTTTTGCTCGATAATGCTTCCTATGAAATTTGACATAGCAAATAAGCTTATTTGATTATTGTCTCCCTTTTTAAAAGGAGAGAGAACAAATCTTTTGAGATGTCCCAAGATTCCTCTGGAATATTTCAAAGTCAGTCAAGGTCAAAAAGACTGTGTTCAGAACTTGATTTTGGGGAAGTTTGTCAAAAATCAAAAGGTTTGGACACTTGGTCAAGTAGGATCATAGATCACTATGAAACAATTCTGTTGCCTATTCAACCAAGGTCATAATTAAAGATTTCATAGGCAAATACAGAAAATAATCTAGTTCTAGGCAAAATTTAGCACTTCTGTTACTAAAAGTAGATTTACTTAAATAATGATAAAGATAAAACAGAGAATCTTTGTTTTTCTAAGCAGATTATATTAAAGTTAAAGAAAAGCCTTTGTCTAAAATTTCTTATTAAGGACAGACCAATAGTCTTGGAAACCTTTGTTCTTTTAACAGGGAGAAGAACCAAACTCTAATTTTGTACCAGTGTACTTTTTTATATTAAAACTCATTTTTAAATAGATTCATTTTAATCTTAGCCAGATGCCTTTTCCACAGGCCTTCTACAACTTTTCTTTTTTAGATTCAGACGATGTCCTATATTTTTCCTCTTTAAATGACTGGACTCACATTAGGACAAAGTTACTTTCTTTTCCCTTAACAAAAATAATTTCCATTCTTCATACCTTCTTTTACCAAAAGCACACATTCTACTGTTTTTTTTTTTTTTTGGTGGGGGGGGCATATGGAGATGTTTCCCTTATCATTTCTAGTAGCTTTGACCATATATATTAGTTGGAATTCTATTTTTTTTAGATTTTATTTATTTATTTGATAGAGAGAGATACAGCGAGAGAGAGAACACAAACAGGGAAGTGGGAGAGGGAGAAGCAAGCTTCCCGCCGAGTGGGGATCCTGATGCGGGATCATGATCTGAGCCAAAGGCAGACACTTAACAACTGAGCCACCCAGGTGCCCCAATTAGTTGGAATTCTTAACCTTTAGGAAACTTAACTAAGAAGTTAACTTAGTTGTGAACTGTCTTTTTACGTTAGCATTCTGTCAGTTGGCAAACTTACACTTTTTATGATTTCTTGAGTTATGAGCTTTTTTTTTTCATAGAAAATTTCTCAGTGTGCCATAAAACACATTTACTAACAGATCTAAACATCTTTAGTTTCACTATGATAAGACAAAAGTAGGTAAACAAACTTGGTTTAGTAATTAATGTTTCAGTATTTTATCTTAATTTGGAAATGACCTAGATATTCAGTGATTTTAACTTGATTCTTTATTTAATGTAACTTAGTCAAAACTGTAACGTTTCAGATTACCAAAAATGTTTTGGGAATTTATTTTTTGTACACATACCATAAAAGATAATTTTTGCAAAAAAGTTTGCCTAGGGGCGCCTGGGTGGCTCAGTGGGTTAAAGCCTCTGCCTTCTGCTCGGGTCAGGATCCCAGGTCCTGGGATCAAGCCCCGCATCGGGCTCTGTGCTCAACAGGGAGCCTGCTTCCTCCTCTCTCTCTCTCTTCCTGCCTCTCTGCCTACTTGTGATCTCTGTCTGTCAAATAAATAATATCCTTAAAAAAAAAAAAAGCTTGCCTAAAAACTTACCTCACATCTAGTCTAAATCATTTTCTCCCAACAATTATGTTTTGATTACCCACAAAAACTTCATGAGACATTAGGCAAAACCAGCTATCATTTGTCTTGTGGATGAATTTGTAAGAAACAAAGCTTGAACTTATTTGATTGGTAAACTTAAGTAGAATAAAACGTATGCTTAATATTGATCACCTTAATAACATGTCTGTTTTAATTAAACCAACAAACTTAAATTAGCTTTATTATTATTTTTTGTTTCTTTTACTATTTTTTGTTTTTTTGTTTCCTTATTTTTTCTTTTTTTGTTAACATATAATGTATTATTTGTTTTAGGGGTACAGGTCTGTGATTCATCTGTCTTACACCATTCACAGCTCTCACTATATTTTTTTTGCTTTTTTTTTTACTATTAACATATAATGTATTATTTTCCCCAGGGGTACAGGTCTGTGAATCATCAGGCTTACACACTTCACAGCACTCACCATAGCACATACCCTCCCAAATGTCCATAACCCAGCCTCCCTATCCCTACCCCCAAACGACCCTCAGTTTGTTTCATGAGATTAAGAGTCTCATCGTTGGTCTCCCTCCTGATCCCATCTTGTCTCATTTTTCCCTCCCTACCCCCCATGACCATCCACCCTGACTCTCAAATTCCTCATATCAGGATCATATGATAATTGATAATATGATAATTGCCTTTTTCTGATTGACTTATTTCACTCAGCATAATACCCTCTAATTCCATCCATGTTGTTGCAAATTGCAATATTTTGGGGTTTTGATGGCTGCATAGTATTCCTGTGTGTGTGTGTGTGTGTGTGTGTGTGTGTGTGTGTGTGTATGCCACATCTTTATCCATTCAGCTATCGATGGACATCTAGGTTCTTTCCATAGTTTGGCTATTGTGGACCTTGCTGCTATAAACATTTGGCTGCATGTGCCCCTTCAGGTAACTACATTTGTATCTTTAGCGTAAATATCCAGTAGTGCAATTGCTGGGTCATAGGGTAGCTCTATTTTCAACGTTTTGAGGAACCTCCATGCTGTTTTCCAGAGTGGCTGCACCAGCTTACATTCCCACCAAAAGTGTTAGAGGGTTCCCCTTTCTCTGCATCCTCACCAACATTTCTTTTTTCCTGATTTGTTAATTTTAGCCATTCTGACTGGTGTGAGGTAGTATTGCATTGTGGTTTTGATTTGTATTTCTCTGATACTAAGTGATGTTGAGCACTTTTTCATGTGTCTGTTGGCCATTTGGATGTCTTCTTTGCAGAAATGTCTGTTCATGTCTTCTGCCCATTTCTTGATTGGATTATTTGTTGTTTGGGTATTGAGTTTGATAAGCACTTTATAGATTTTGGATACTAGCCCTTTATCCGATATGTCATTTGTGAATATCTTCTCCCATTCTGTCAGTTGTCTTTTGGTTTTATTTTTGCTGTGCAAAGGCTTTTGATCTTAATGAAGTCCCAATAGTTCATTTTTGCCCTTGCTTCCCTTGCCTTTGGCAATGTTTCTAGGAAGAAGTTGCTGTGGCTGAGGTAAAGAGGTTGCTGCCTGTGTTCTCTTCAAGGATTTTGATGGATTCCTGTCTCACATTGAGGTCTTTCATCCATTCAGAGTCTTTTTTTTGTGTGTGGTATAAGGAAATGGTCCAGTTTCATTCTTCTGCATGTGGCTGTCCAATTTTCCCAATACCATTTGTTGAAGAGACTGTCTTTTTTCCACTGGACATTCTTTCCTGCTTTGTTGAAGATTAGTTGACCATAGAATTGAGAGTCCATTTCCGGGCTCTCTATTCTGTTCCATTGATCTATATGTCTGTTTTTGTGCCAGTAACATACTGTCTTGATGATGACAGCCTTGTAATAGAGCTTGAAGTCTGGAATTGAGATGCCACCAACTTTGGCTTTCTTTTTCAACATTCCTCTGGCTATTTGTGGTCTTTTCTGGTTCCATAAAAATTTTAGGATTATTTGTTCCATTTCTTTGAAAAAAGTTGATGCTATTTTAATAGGGATTGCATTAAATGTGTAGATTGCTTTGGGTAGCATAGACATTTTCACAACATTTGTTCTTCCTATCCATGAGCGTGGAATTTCCATTTCTTTGTGTCTTCATCAGTTTCTTTCATGAATACTTTATAGTTTTCTGATTACAGTTTTTTTGCATCTTTGGTTAGGTTTATTCCTAGGTATCTTATGGTTTTGGGTGCAATTGTAAATGGGATTGACTCCTTAATTTCTCTTTCTTCTGTATTGCCGTTGGTGTATAGAAATGCAACTGATTTCTGTGCATTGATTTTATATCCTGACACTTTGCTGAATTCCTGCATGAGTTCTAGGAGTTTTGGAGTGGAGTCTTTTAGGGTTTCCACATAAAGTGTCACATCATCTGCAAAGAGTGAGAGTTTGACTTCTTTGGCTATTAGGATGCCTTTTGTTTCTTTTTATTGTCTGATTGCTGAGGCTAGGACTTCTAGTACTATGTTGAATAGCAGTGGTGTTAGTGGGCAGCCCTGCCGTGTTCCTGACCTTAGGGGAAAAGCTCTCAGTTGTTCCCCATTGAGAAAGATATTCGCTGTGGGTTTTTCATAGATGGCGTTGATGGTATTGAGGTATGTACCCTCTCTTCCTATACTTGGAAGAGTTTTGATTAAGAAAGGATGCTGTACTTTGTCAGATGCTTTTTTAGCATCTATTGAGAGTATCATATGGCCCTTGCTCTTTCTTTTATTAATGTATTTTATCACATTGACTGATTTGCAGATGTTGAACCAACCTTGCAGCCCAGGAATAAATCCCACTTGGTTGTGGTGAATAATTCTTTTAGTGTACTGTTGGATGTTGAGAATTTTTGCATCTGTGTTCATCAAGGATATTGGTCTGGAATTCTCGTTTTTAATGGAGTCTTTGTCTGGTTTTGGGATCAAGATAATGCTGGCCTCATAAAATGAGTTTGGAAGTTTTCCTTCCATTTCTATTTTTTGGAATGGTTTCAGGAGAATAGGTATTAATTCTTTAAATGTTTGGTAGAATTCCCTGGGAAGCCATCTGGCCCTAGGGTCTTGTTTGTTTGGAGATTTTTGATGACTGCTTCAATTTACTGGTTATGGGTCTGTTCAGGTTTTCTGTTTCTTTCTGGTTCAGTTTTAGTAGTTTATATGTCTCTAGGAATGCATCCATTTCTTCCAGATTGTCAAATTTGCTGGTGTATAGTTGCTCATAATATGTTCTTGTAATTGTTTGGATTTCTTTGGTGTTGGTTGTGATCTCTCCTCTCTCATGCATGATTTTATTAATTTAGGTCCTTTTCTTTTCTTTTTGAGAAGTCTGGCCAGGGTTTTATCAATCTTGTTAATTCTGTCAAAGAACCAACTCCTAGTTTCGTTGATTTGTTCTACTGGTTTTTTGTTGTGGTTGTTGTTGTTGTTTCTATTTCATTGATTTCTGCTCTGATCTTTATTATTTCTCTTCTCCTGCTGAGTTTGGGCTTTATTTGCTGTTCTCTTTCCAGATCCTTTAGGTGTAGGGTTAGGTTGTGTAATTGAGACCTTTCCTGTTTCTTGAGAAAGGTTTGTATTGCTATATACTTTCCTCTCAGGATGGCCTTTGCTGTGTCCCAAAGATTTTAAACAGTTGTGTTTTCATTATCATTTGTTTCCATGAATTTTAAAAATTCTTCTTTAATTTCTTGGTTGACCCATTCATTCATTAGTAGGATGCTCTTTAGCCTCCATGTATTTAAGTTCTTTTCAACTTTCCTCTTATGGTTGAATTCTGGTTTCAAAGCATTTTGGTCTGAAAATATGCAGGGAATGATCCCAGTCTTTTGGAACTGGTTGAGACCTGATTTGTGACTCAGGATGTGATCTATTCTGGAGAATGTTCCATGTGCACTACAGAAGAATGTGTATTCTGTTGTTTTGGGATGGAATGTTCTAAATATATCTGTGATGGCCATCTGGTCCAGTTTCCTTGTTGATCTTTTGCTTAGATGATTTGTCCATTTCAGTGAGGGAGATTTTAAAGTCCCCTACTATTATTGAATTATTGTTGAAGTGTTTCTTTGATTTCATTAGTAATTAATTTTGTTATTAATTAATTAATTTAATGTTAGGGGCATAGATATTTAAAATTGTTAGATCTTCTTGTTGGACAGACCCATGATAAAATTGTTAGATCTTCTTGTTGGACAGACATATGATATATTGCCCTTCCTCATCTCTTATTACAGTCTCTTATTACAGTCTTTGGCTTAAAATGTAATTAACCTGATATAAGGATTGCCACCCCAGCTTTCTTTTGATGTCCATTAACATGGTAAATTGTTTTCCACCCCCTCACTTTAAATCTGGAGGTGTCTTTGGATCTAACATGATTGTTTTGTAGACAGCATATCAATGGGTCTAATTTTTTTTTTTATCCATTCTGATACCCTGTGTCTTTTGATTGGGGCATTTAGCCCATTTGCATTCAGGGTAACTATTGAAAGATATGAATTTAGTGCTGTTGTATTGCCTGTAAGTTGACTGTTACTGTATATTGTCTCTGTTACTTTTAGGCTCTCTCTTTGCTTAGAGGACCCCTTTCAATATTTCCTGTAGGGCTAGTTTGGTGTTTGCAAATTCTTTTTTTTTTTAATTTTTAATTTAATTTAATTTAATTTTTTAATAATTTTTAAAATTTTTTATGAACATATAATGTGTTATTAGCCCCAGGGGTACAGGTCTGTGAATCGCCGGGTTTACACAATTCACAGCACTCACCATAGCACATACCCTCCCCAATGTCCATAACCCCACCATCCTCTCCCTACGCCCCTCCCCCCAGCAACCCTCAGTTTGTTTTTTGAGATTAAGAATCTCTTATGGTTTGTCTTCCTCCTGATCCCATCTTGTTTCATTTATTCTTTTCCTCCCCCCCTCCAAACCCCTCACGTCGTATCTCCACTTCCTCATATCAGGGAGATCATATGATAGTTGTCTTTCTCTGATGGTGTTTGCAAATTCTTTTAGTTTTTGTTTGTACTGGAAGGTTTTTATCTCTCCTATTTTGAATGACAGCCTAGCTGGATATAGTATTCTTGGCTGTATATTTTTCTCTTTTAGTGCTCTGAATATATCATACCAGTGCTTTCTGGCCTGCCAGATCTCTGTGGATAGGTTTGCTGCTAGTCTAATATTTCTACCATTATATGTTACAGCCCTCTTCTCCTGAGCTGAGACTTGTAAGTTTTATTATTAGATGATGGGGTGTGAACCTATTTTTATTGATTTTGAGGGAGGTTCTCTGTGCCTGCTGGATTTTGATGCTTATTCCCTTTGACAAATTAGGGAAATTCTCTGCTATAATTTGTTCCAGTATGCCTTCTGCCCCTCTCTCTCTTTCTTCTTCTTCTGGGATCCCAATTATTCTAATATTGTTTCATCTTATGGTATCACTTACCTTTTAAATTTTCCCCTCATGGTCCAGTAGTTGTTTGTCTCTCTTTTGGTCAGCTTCTTTACTCTCTATAATTTGGTCTTCTGTATCACTAATTCTCTCTTCTGCCTCATTTATCCTAGCAGTAATAGCCTCCATTTTTTTTTATTACACCTCATTAATAGCTTTTTTGATTTCAAGTTGGTTAGATTTTAGTTTTTTTATTTCTCCAGAAAAGGATTCTCTAATATCTTCCATACTTTTTTTGAGCCCAGCTAGCACCTTGGTAATTGTCATTCTCTAGTCAGAATTCTAGTTCTGACATATTATCAATGTCTTTATTGATTAGGTCCCTAGCGGTCAGTACTGCCTCTTATTCTTTTTTTTTTTTTTTTTGTGGTGAGTTTTTCTGCCTTGTCATTTTATCCAGATAAGAAGAGATGAATGAGAGAACAACATGCTAAGAGGATAGCATAGAATAGAGCCACATACTGGACTTCGGGTGTATTTTCATCTGTTACAAGAAACTACTTCCCAAAATTTTAAAGAAAAACTTATATATTTACAAAAATAAGGGTAAACATGATGAAGAGATGGAATATGACTCTAAAGATGAAAATTTAAAAAACATTGTAAAGAAGGAATTGATATGATAAGATGCTGGTTGAAAAAAGAAAAGAGGAAATAATGTGATCAGGTTGGAGAGTAGAAACAAAGCCATGCACTAGATTTAGGGTATATTTTGATCTATTAGAAGAAATTGTATACCAAAATTTTAAAGAAAAAAAAAAACCTATAGGTATACAAAAAATAAGGTTAAAAACAACAAAGGGCTAAAATATGACTGTAACAATGAAAATTAAAAAAGATTTTTAAAATGGTATTGATAAGATAAAACAGTTAAAAAGTGTTAAATTGGAAAGACGAAAAAAGTTTTTAAAAAATAGGATAAGAAAATAATAAAATAAAAAAAAGTTAACTTTGAAAGACTGAAGGATCATGGGGGAAAAGCCATGAATTCTATGCAATGCTTTTCCTAGCTCTGGAGTTCCACAGTTCTCATTGATTGGTGAACTTGGTCTTGCCCCAGTGTTCTTGCTAATCTTCTGGGGAAGGGAACTGTTGCCATGATTCTCAAATGTCTTTGCCTGAGGCGGAATTGCACTGCCCTTGCCAGGGGCCAAGTTATCTGCTCAGGTTCACTCTTGGTAGCTTTTGTTCCCTGAATGCTTTCCGTAGAGCTTTAGAGGATGGCAGTGAAGATGGCAGCCTCCCAATCTCTAGCACAGAGGAGCTGAAAGCTTGGGACCCCACTCCTCAGTGCACCCTCAGAGAAAAGCAGTCAATCCCTCCCATCTCCCTGGTCTCTGACTGCACTCCGTGCTCACCCAGCCTATAACCACATGTTTCTGTCTCTGGCGAACACCTCCATTTGGAGTTTCTAAACCCAACAGATTCCTGCAGTGCACTTCTGCACCACTCTTCCTGTTCGAGGAAGGTGGGTCTCCCCAGATCTGCTGCTTGTGGGGTGCCTGCCCGAAGAGCAGCGGTCCGACTGTGCCTTGGATCACAGTTTAAGGTAACCCCGAGCGGAGAGCCCTCTCTTCAGCTCCATCTTTATAGCTGGCTTCCTCGCTCCAGTACCTGAGAACTCTGCCACACTCAGGCACCCCTGGTTTTCTGTGACCCCACAGGTCCTGAGACCACACTGTCTCCACAAGGGCTCCACACCCTGCTTAGCCTCTGGAGCAATATCCCTCAGTGGAACAGACTTCTAAATGTTCTAATTTTGTGCTCAGGTTTTTTTGTGCTCTACCACTTGCCAGGCACCGGCCCCTCCCACCACAGTCTATCTTCCTAAATGTTGCCTCGGATTCACTTCTCCACACGTCGTACCTTCCAGAAAGTGGTTGATGTTCTGTTCCTAGAATCGCTGCCCTTCTTCTCTTCTATCTCCCACTGAGTTTGTAGGTGTTCAGAGTGGTTTGATAACTATCCAGCTAAACTCCTGGGACCTGATGATATTTAGGTCTCCTACTTCTCCACCACCTTGCTCCTCTCTCAAATTAGCTTTATTTTTTTAAAAAAGATTTATTTATTTGAGAGAGGGAGAGCGAGTGCACAGATAGGGGGAGACAGCGAGAAAGAGGGAGAAGCAGACTCCCCACTGAGCAGGGAGCCTGACACAGGGCTCAATCCCATGAGCCCGGAATCATGACTTGAGCCAAAGGCAGATGTTTAATCAACTGAGCCACCAAGGCACCCCTTAAATTAGCTTTAATACTGAATGTTTTCTCCAGATCACATGACTCTTTAAAACATTTGGGTTCGTTTCTGTTACAAGATGTCTGAGATTTAGAAATGCTTAATTTATAAATGCTCATTTTTAGCCAGTTAGAATTCTTTACAAATTAATTTTAGGAATACCATCTGGAGGTAGGAAATGTCACACATCTTTAACAGACACACATAAACCTATACACAGGGACTTTATAGCTATTGTCTTAAGTTGTCTAGCCGTGAGATGGGTGTGATAATGCAAAACTCACTCGTTTGTAAATGAATTATTTGGAAGCAGACTTGTTTTCTGGGAGCTGGAGTAAGTTAAGCTCAGATGGCTAACATTTTTTTCTAATATTTGTGGAGAAGACATTTAAGAATTTTCATTAGTCTCAATTTCAAAAAAAATGACAAATTCCCCCTTTTTGTTCCACTTCTGGTAGGAATTACCTCTCTGAGGCTTGTACTTTTCCTATTTTCATCTCAAAGGCACAGGGAAAAAATGCAAGTTTCTCCAAGAAGAATTTGGGTTTCTGAAGGCCAATAATTTACAAACCTTTTGAGGTAAATAGAAAAGGTTTTAGAAGTACTACAAAAAATATGTGAACTTTGAATTGCCTCTAGAGCTGCACATCTAGTTTTGTAAAGATTTTGTAAGAAAAGGAAAGTTGCTTTTAATGTTTCAAAGAATTGGGTCGGAGCCTGGTTGGTAAAGAACTGACTTATCTACCCACCTAGGTTGGAATTAATTTTTTTTTTACTTTTAGTTTTCCTTTGGCTGTTGGAGGGAATAAGGTAGCAATTTATCAGAAAATCCCTCAAAGGGAGCCTGGGTGGCTCAGCCTGTTAAGTGCCTGCCTTTGGCTCAGGTCATGATCCCAGGGGCCTGAGATTGAGTCCCACTTCGGGCTCCCTGTTGTGCAGGGAGACTCCGTCTCCCTCCGACCCTCCCCCCACTTGCTCTCTCTCTTTCTCTCAAATAGATAGATAAATAAATAAATAAATAAATAAAATAGTAAGAATAAAATTCCTTAGAGTCTTGACAGTTCTGAGGGACCCATAGGGGGCTCTTCCTTGAAGGTCGTTAAGGGGGTTTCTATAAGGTCATTAGACTTGGTTGCCAGTCATGGAAAGGCATGTCAGATAGAGAATAACTAGAATAAGTATTCAAATGAAGAAGGATGTAGGGAAGCAGCCAGAATTATGTCATTTTTATAGTTTTTGTCTTAGGTACCTCTTGTGTCTTTTTAAGTCCTCTTAAGTCTTTTCGTGTCTTTTTAAGTTTTATCGGCTTTTTGCAACAAGACTTTCAGTGAAGCTCTTTTTGGAATTTGGAGGCCTTTGCTCTTAAGTGCACTTCTTAAATAGCTTTATCAAATTGGAACATTCCTCATAATGACCATTGTAATTCTAGGTGGAGATTCCTCTGAGGGCTGGCCACAGTTTGGTATAACCCTAGCCACAAATGGAGTTCAGCCCACATCTAGCCACACATGGGGTGCAACTCATGTTTCTGTCCAGCCTCATTTTGGAGCCCCAAAACGTCTGGTTGCCAAGCCAAGTTTTTCAGGACACAGAATAAGCTCAGTAAGAGTCTGTTTTCTTTGCTAGGTATCTGCAGCTTTCAGGACTGCAGTTTTTAGACATAAAACAAGCAGGTGTGTTGGAAGGTGGTGTGGTCAACTCTTTGGATTAAGAGGATCCCGGGTTTCTCAAAATCGAGCTAATGTCCAAGAGGGAAATGCCATGGGGCCTGGGAATTGTGGGATGTTTTACATTATGCCTTGTCGCAAGGAAATTTTCTTGAGGTTGGTTGGTGATCCAGTGTCCATCTAACCTGTTCTGTGTCCAAGTTATTTTATCACGGGAGTCGAGGTGGTGAGCTCTCTAACAACCTTTAAATGTTTGACTTGTGCCCACCGGTGTTTATGGCCTTTTTCTTTTTCTTTCAAACTTTCGAGATTACCATTAACACTGTTCTTTACTTAAAACCAAATTTTGTTCACCTGAGGCTTTGCACTCAACCCAGTCCAGCTTAAATTGGGATAGTCTGATCCCAGACCCAGTCCGATTCTGGACCCAGTCAGACCCAGCCTGACCCTGGCCAGTAACTACCAAATCTCCCCATGTGCAGTCTGGGAACTTAGGAGAGGATTGGGGTTTTCCACTCAAAATGGGGAAATGTGTAAAGCCAATTAAATTGGGAGCTGAACGCAAAGAGAGTAGAGCTCAGAATTGAAAGGAACTTACCCACAGCCCACGGAAATATCACGAAAGTGACCTGGGAGGGTTCACGGAGCACACACCTGCATTTCCTGTTCCCAAATGCCACTGGAAGTTCACTTTGGATTCCATCTCTGACACCAAATCTGTTAAATGACAAAATTCAAGTGAGTAAATTTGAAGATCGAATTGGCTTTCTTAAACAATTCATGAATTAGGCATCATCCATCTAGCAAATAGAAAGGAGCTCCATTGAGCTGCAGAAAAGGAAGGCTTTTAAAAGTGGAGAGGGAGGGGCACCTGGATGGCTCTGTGGGTTAAGGCTCTGCCTTCGGCTCTGGTCATGATCCCAAGGTCCTGGGATTGAGCCCCGCATCAGCCTTTTTGCTCAGCGGGAAGCCTGCTTCTCTCTCTCTCTCTCTCTCTCTCTCTGCCTGACTCTCTGCCTACTTGTGATCTTTCTCTGTCAAATAAATAAATAAAATCTTAAAAAAAAAAAAAGTGGAGAGGGAGTGGAAAAAAGGAAATTATTAGCAAAGAATCCATTGCTTTAGCCCAGGTCACCCTCTTAAAGGGAATGGTAGGGGTCTACCAGTAAATTTATTTTCTCTTTCTTTCTTTCTTTCTTTCTTTCTTTCTTTCTTTCTTTCTTTCTTTTTAGATAGCTCAATGACTTTTTCTTTTTTCTTTTTTTTTATTATGTTATGTTAGTCACCATACAGTACATCATTAGTTTTTGATGTAATTTTCCATGGTTCGTTGTTTGCCTATAACACCCAGTGCGCCATGCAATCCGTAAATTTCTTAATGCTGACCAGGCAATTCCATGTTGACTGGTTAAAGGTTACATACCTGGGTGTGTGGTTGAAACTGCCATTACGTTAGGTAGTAAGTGTTGATTTGTTGACGTGGGGCTTTAATGCAAGTGACTCCATTCGGGGCCTGAAGTTTTTTTAATGCCACCCACCTGGCTTTGCCTCCATATCCTCCAAACCTTTGCTCATCTGCTGCCTCCTTGTGGAGCCTTACCCTTGACCACCTATTAATACTGCCCCCACTCCCCGCATGCCACGAGTGTTCCTATCCCTCTTACCATTCTCTATTTTACCTTTTTTTCCTGTAACACCTGTTACCTTCTAACATACCTTGTAGTCTATTATATTTATTGCTTTGTCTCCTGCTCAAATGTAATCTCTATACGGGCAGGGAGTTTTGTCATTTCCATTCATGTGTTCCAAGCTCTTGGAACCCTGCTTGGTTGGGTCTCAGTAAATGTGCATGCATGAATGGAATTTGAGGCTGACATGATCAGATTGAGGGACTCCTGGTGGTGGCATATCTTTACACAACACCAGAGAGATCTTTCCATAGACAGGCAAGAAGGCTTTACTGTGGGCACAATGTGGAACCCTTCATGCCTGGAGGAGCTCAGGATGCCTCCCAGGGAAGGTGAAGGTGGGCTGGGTCTCTGAGAAGGAATATACATAATTTCTGAGCAGAAAGCCCTGGGAGCCAGGCCCTGGCTCACCTTCTCTTGCCCCTTGCTTCCTGATCAGCCACATTGTAGGAGTGGTGACTCCATCAGCCTGGTTCTGGAAGGGAGATAGCATGACCCTAGCCACAACAGGTCACCCACGGACGGATCAGATGGAAGGGAAATAAAGTCTTATTGTTACAGACTGCTAAGATTTGGGGGTCATTCATGACTGAGTCAGATAAGCAACCGTGAGACAATAGAGGTTTCTAAAACAAGAAGCCATGGATATTGGAGCGGATCTGAGAGGACGGGGCTGGTACAGGCTTTGTTGAGTTTGAGAGACTCCTGGCATGTCCAGATGCAGATGTTGGGTGAGCCCCTGCTGTGAGTGTTGAGCTCAGCAGTGAGCCCTGGTCTGGAGAAGACTCAGCCATTGCTGTGGAACCGGGTGGTGAGCCACCAGAGTGCATGAGCTCACCTGCTCACAGGACAAGGGACAGAATCCCAAAGAATCTGCCGTATGAGAGTGCTGGAGAAGAAACCAAGTAGGAGTCATTGGAGGTGCTGGTAGAATGGTCAGGAAGCAACATAGGATAATTTGAGTTAGTTATGTGAAATGATAGATGTGAACACCTGCATGGTACCTGGCAGGAATAGTAAACATTTAGTAAATGTAACTATACAGACAGAGGATTCGTGCATGTGTGTACATAAATGCATGTCCAGCATCATTTATAATGTAAATTCACATCCACACACACACACCTCATCCCCACATACACCTGTCCCTCGGTAAATACGGGTAAGTTCTAGAGCAGCAGATGGCTTATACCTGTAGAACTTGGTTAGAAATATCCAAGCCTATCGATTTCTGAGGATGTGTTACTGGAGAAAAGGACTGGTTTAGAAGTGGGATTTGGCTGCTTGCTGCTCCAAAGCCAGTACTCAAGAGAAAACATTGCGGGGAAAGGCAAGTTTGCTTTATTCAGGAAGCAGGAGCCTGGGAAGATGGAGGATTAAGGCTGCAAAGGCCATCTTCCCCCTTCCAGGTGATGCAGGAGGGTTTTAAAGGGGAAGATGGTGATGGGACTAAGTTCAGAAGCTGGTGCTCGTCAAGCATTTAGTTAATTTAGTTAAGCCTTTAGTTAATCATTTGTCCTCACAGGGCTTCCAGATTGCTCTGTTCTGTCAATTTGCAAGGCTCCCAGGGGTCTCTCAATGAAGGATGCCCCACCCTGTGCAGGAGGCTGCATCTAGAGAGGCAGTCTGGGCTCCTCCCCCTGTACCAGGAATCAAGACTCCCAGATAGCTCTTACCGAGGACTCGGTCAGTGGCAGCTCTTTTCCAGTGCAGTCAGGCTTTATCTTCCAGAAAGTCTGGTCCTTTGCTCCTCAAGGCTGACAGTCTGCAAGATCTCAAGGGAAGTAGGTTAGTTCTGCTATAAACTTTGGGATTTAGGTCAGCAAGCAAGGAGGGTGCAAGCTTCCAGCAAGTTAGCCCTTAAAGGAGTGGGTTGGAGTGCTCTTACAAATGGATTAGATTGCTCTTACAAATTGGATTAGACAATGGGGGGGGGTGCGTGTGTTTATGAGTCACTTTAGTATGTAGGCTACCCCCATCCATCCATGGTTGGAACTTTTTGAATCTTCCCAAACTGATACTCCATACATATTAAACACTCACTCTTCATTCCCTCTCCTTGCTCCACCTGGCAACTCCCATTCTGTCTGTGGCTATAAATTTGACTGGTCTGGGGACCTCATATAAATGGAATCATACAGTATTTGTCCTTTTATGATTGGCATAATATCCTCAAAGTTCATCTGTGTTGTAGCAGGTGTCAGGATTTCCTTCCATTTTAAGGCTGATTAATATTCCATTGTATGTATGGACCACGTTTTGTTTATCCATTCATTCATCAATGGACAGTTGGGTTGTTTCCACCTTTTGGCTATTGAGAATAATGCCGCTGGGAACATGGGTGTAGAAATATTTGTCTGTGCTTTCATTTCTTTTGGGTCTATACCTATGAGTTGAATTGAGGGGTCGCAGGGTAATTCTATGTTTAAGTTTTTGATGAGCAAAGGGAAGGTTCACTTTTAGGATGGGAAGACAGGGGATGTTTGCTGATGGTGGAAGGACTCAGTTGTAGATACTAAAGGCACAACCCATGGAACAGGGCCTGGAGGGAGAGGGGTGTGGGATTCAGGAGAGAGAAGAGAGTGGTGATGCTGATTCTGAGGCAGGGGAGGGTGGGGGCAGGTGGCAGGGAGAGCTGCTTGTCATCCAGGGCTGGCCTGCCCCTGTAGTGCCAGGCGAGACAGCCAGTATGGCTGAGCCCTATGGTTGGGGCACAGGGACTCACAAAATGGCAGCTGAGCTAAAGTTGAAAACTGGATACTTCTGGCAATATCAGTATCCCTGTTTTTCCTCCAGTAAGACTTAGAAACTTAGAGGTGAAGTTATTCCACGTGTTAATGTTGGAAATGAGTGGAGGTTGTAATTTTATAAATGTGATGTTTATTCAAGGTTACTGTGAAAGTTTTATGAGTAATGCATACTATTCTATTATAGGCAGAATAAAAATGTTTCCTCTACCTATAGTGTTCTATGCAAAGTGACATGCACATTAGCTGGCACTAGGAATTAAAAAAAGAATAAGAAATTAGGTCACTGCTGTAATAATTACTTGACTTGGTGGGGGGGGGATTTGTTCAGAAATCACTTTTTAAAGGACTCTAGTGTTTTACGATTCCATTTATAGGAATTTCAGAAACAGGCAAAACTCACCAATGGTGATGGAAATTCTAATAACAGTGGTTGCCTGTGGAGGTGGGGATGATCTGAGGGGTATACAGGAGAACTTCTTGAGGTGGTGGAAATGTTCCATATCTTGATTGGGATGTTAGATAAGGTGTATGTATTTGTCAAAAGTCCTAGAACTGCACATTTACAGACTATAAATTTCACTGTATGTACATTTTACTGTAGGAAAAAAAATGTTGCCTAAAATAATCCAATAGTGTTATAGTATGTTCAGGGGATTGGGACATACTCACAGAAATGAGAGTAATGGTTTTATTTTTATTTTTTATTTTTTAATTTAATTTTACCTTTTCAGTGTTGCAAGATTCATTGTTTATGCAGTTTATTTATTGTTTATTCAGTGCTCCATGCAATATGTGCCCTCCTTAATACCCACCACCAGGCTTACCTATCCCACCATCCTCCTCCCCTCCAAAACCCTCAGTTGTTTCTCAGAGTCCACAGTCTCTCATGGTTTATCTTCCCCTCTGATTTCCCCAATTCACTTTTCCTTTCCTTCTCCCCATGTCTTCCATGTTATTCCTTATGCTCCACAAGTAAGTGAAACCATATGATAATTGACTTTCTCTGCTTGACTTATTTCACTCAGCATAATCTCTCCTAGTCCCGTCCATGTTGATAGAAAAGTTGGGTATTCATCCTTTCTGATGGAGGCATAATACTGCATTGTATAAATGGGCCATATCCTCTTTTTTAATTAAATTAAACTAAATTTTTTTTCAGTGTTCCAGAATTCATTGTTTATGCACCACACCCAGTGCTCTGTGCAATACGTGCCCTCCTTAATACCCACCATCAGGCTCACCCAATCCTTCAACCCACTCCCCTTCAAAACCCTCAGCTTGTTTCTCAGAGTCCACAGTCTCTCATGGTTTGTGTCCCCCTCCGATTTCCCCCAACTCACTTCTCCTCTCCATCTCCCAGTGTCTTCTGTGATATTCCTTATGCTCCACAAGTAAGTGAAACCATATAATAACTGACTCTCTCTGCATGACTTATTTTACTCAGCATAATCTGTTCCAGTCCCATCCCTGTTGATACAAAAGTTGGGTAATCATTCTTTCTGATGGAGGCATAATACTCCATTGTATATATGGAGCATATCTTCTTTATCCATTCATCCGTTGAAGGGCATCTTGGTTCTTTCCACAGTTTGGCAACCGTGGCCATTGCTGCTATGAACACTGGAGTACAGATGGCCCTTCCTTTCACTACATCTGTATCTTTGGGGTAAATATTCAGTAGTGCAATGGCAGGGTCATAGTGTAGCTCTATTTTTAGTTTCTTAAGGAATCTCCACACTGTTTTCCAAAGTGGCTGCACCAACTTGCATTCCCACCAAAAGTATAAGAAAGTTCCCCTTTCTCCTCATCCTCTCCAACACTTGTTGTTTCCTGTCTTGTTAATTTTGGCCATTCTAACTGGTGTAAGTTGGTATTTCAATGTGGTTTTTTTTTTTTTTAAGATTTTATTTACTTATTGGACAGAGATCACAAGTAGGCAGAGAGGCAGGCAGAGAGAGAGAGGAGGAAGCAGGCTCCCCGCTGAGCAGAGAACCCGATGCGGGGCTCGATCCCAGGACCCTGGGATCATGACCTGAGCCGAAGGCAGAGGCTTTAACCCACTGAGCCACCCAGGCGCCCCCTCAATGTGGTTTTGATTTGAATCTCCCTGATGGCTAATGATGATGAACATTTTTTCATGTGTCTGTTAGCCAATTGTATGTCTTCTCTGGAGAAGTATCTCTTCATGTCTTCTACCCATTTTTGATGTGATTATCTGTTTTGTGTGTGTTGAGTTTGAGGAGTTCTTTATAGATCATGGATATCAGCCCTTTGTCTGTAGTGTCACTTGCGAATATCTTCTCCCATTCCGTGGGTTGCCTCTTTGTTTTGTTGACTGTTTCCTTTGCTGTGCAGAAGCTTTTGATCTTGATGAAGTCCCCAAAAGTTCATTTTCGCTTTTGTTTTCTTTGCCTTTGGAGACATATCTTGAAAGAAGTTGCTGTGGCCAATGTTGAAGAGGTTACTGCCTGTATTCTCTAGGATTTTGATAGATTCCTGCCTCACTTTGACGTCTTTTATCCATTTTGAGTTTATCTTTGTGTATGGTGTAAGAGAATGGTCGAATTTCATTCTTCTACACATAGCTTTCCAATTTTTCAGCCCAATTTATTGAAGAGACTGTCTTTTTTCCACTGTATATTTTTTCCTGCTTTGTTGAAGATTATTTGACCAGAGAGTTAAGGGTCCATATCTGGGCTCTCTGCTCTGTTCCACTGGTCGATGTGTCTGTTTTTTTGCCAGTACCATGCTGTCTTCGTGATCACTGCTTTGTAGTAAAGCTTGAAATCATGCAACGTGATGCTACCAGTTTTGTTTTTCTTTTTCAACCTTTCCTTAGCAATTCGGGGTCTCTTCTGGTTCCATACAAATTTTAGGATTGTTTGTTCCAGCTCTTTGAAAAATGCCAGTTGAATTTTTATCAGGATGGCATTGAAAGTATAGACGGCTCTAGGCACTCTAGGCATTTTAACAATGTTTATTCTCCCGATCCATGAGCATGGACTGGTCTTCCATCTTTTTGTGTCTTCTTCAATTTCTTTCATGAGTGTTCTGTAGTTCCTCGAGTACAGATCCTTTACCTCTTTGGTTAGGTTTATTCCCAGGTATCTTATGGTTCTTGGTGCTATTCTAAATGGAATTGATTCTCTAATTTCCCTTTCTATATTTTCATTGTTATTGTATAAGAAAGCAACTGATTTCTGTACATTGATTATGTATCCTGCCACATTACTGAATTGCTGTATAAGTTCTAGTAGTTTGTGTGGGGACTTTTTTGGGCTTTCCATAGACAGTGTCATGTCATCTGTGAGGAGAGAGAGTTTGACTTCTTCATTGCCAATTTGAATACCTTTTATTTCTTTTTGTTGTCTGATTGCTGTTGCTAGGACTTCTAGTACTTTGTGGAACAAGAGTGGCCAAAGTGGGCATCCTTGTTGTATTCCTGATCTCAAAGGGAAGGCTGTCAGCTTTTCCCCATTGAGGATGATATTCATTGTGAGTTTTTCATAGATTTTATGAAGTTTAAATGTTCCCTCTATCCCTATACTTTAAAGGGTTTTAATCAGGAATGGATACTGTATCTTGTCAAATGACTTTTCTGCATCAATTGAGAGGACCATGTAGTTCTTCTCTCTTCTCTTATTGATTTGTTCTATCACACCGATTAATTTGTGAATGTTGAACCACCCTTGCATCCCATGGATAAATCCCACCTGGTCATGGTGGATAATCTTTTTAATGTATTGTTAGATCCTATTAGCTAGGATCTTGTTGAGAATCTTGGCATCCATATTCATCGGGGATGTTGGTCTGAAATTCTCCTTTTTGGTGGGGCCTTTGCCTTGTTTGGGGATGAGGGTAATGCTGGCTTCATAGAAAGAGTCTGGAAGTTTTCCTTCTGTTTCTATTTTTTGAAACAGCTTCAGGAGAATAGGTATTATTTCTTCTTTGAAAGTTTAGTAGAATTCCCCAGGGAATGTGTCAGGTCCTGGGCTCTTGTTTTTTGGGAGGTTTTTGATCACTCTTCAATCTCATTACTAAATATTGGTCTATTCAGGTTGTCAATTTCCTCCTGATTCAGTGTCAGAAGTTTATAGGTTTCCAGGACTGCATCCATTTCGTCTAGGTTGCTTAATTTATTGGCATATAACTGTTGATAATAATTTCCGATGATTGTTTCTATTTCCTTGGTGTTAGTGGTGATCTCTCCCTTTTCATTCATAATTTTAAGAATTTGGGGCCTCTCTCTTTTCTTTTGGATTAGTTTGGCCAATAGTTTATCAATCTTATTGATTCTTTCAAAAAACCAGCTTCTAGTTTTGTCGGTGTGTTCTGTTGTATCTCTAGTTTCTATCTCATTGATCTGTGCTCTAATCTTGATTATTTCCCTTCTTGTGTGTGGGTCTGGCTTAATTTGTTGTTAATTCTCCAGTTCTTTAAGGTGTAAGAGAGCTGGTGTATTCTGGATTTTTCAATTTTTTTGAGGGAGGCTTGGATGGCTATGTATTTCCCCCTTAGGACGGCCTTTGCCGTATCCCATAGGTTTTGGACTGAAGTGTCTTCATTCTCATTGGTTTCCATGGATAGTTTAAGTTCTTCTTTGATTCCCTGGTTGATCCAAACATTCTTAAGCAAGGTGGTCTTTAGCTTCTATGTATTTGAATTCCTTCTGAACTTTCTCTTGTGGTTGAGCTCCAGTTTCAAAGCATTGTGATCTGAGAATATGCAGGGAATAATCTCAGTCCTTTGGTATCAGTTGACCCCTGATTTGTGACCCGGTATGTGTTCTGTTCTGGAGAAAGTTCCATGTGCACTCAAGAAGAATGAGTATTCTGTTGTTTTAGGGTGGAATGTTCTGTATATATCTATGAGGTCCATCTGGTCCAGTGTGTCCTTCAAAGCTCTTGTTTCTTTGTTGATTTTCTGCTTAGATGACCTGTCTACCCCTGAGAGTGGCATGTTCAGATCCCCTACAATTAATGTATTCATATCCATGAGACTCTTTGTCTTGATTAACAGTTATCTTATGTAATTGGGTGCTCCTGTATTGGGGACATAAATATTTACAGTTGTTAGATCTTCTTGGTGTATAAACCCTTTAAGGGGTTTAAGGGGGTGCCTGAGTGTCTCAGTGGGTTAAAGCCTCTGCCTTCAGCTCAAGTCATGATCCCAGGGTCCTGGGATCGAACCCCGCATCGGGCTCTCTGCTCAGCAGGGAGCTGGCTTCCTCTTCACTCTGCCTGCTTCTCTGCCTACTTGTGATCTCTGTCAAATAAATAAATAAAATCTTAAAAAAAAATGATGTAGTGTCCTTCTTTATCTCTGACTACAGTCTTTAGCTTAAAGTCTAATTTATCTGATATGAAAATCACTACCCCAGGTTGCTTTTGAGGCCCATTGGCATGAAGGATGCTTCTCCATCCCTTCACTTCCAGTCTGGATGTATCATTAGGTTCCAAATATGTCTCCTGTAGACAGCATATGGATAGGTCCTGTCATTTTATCCAGTCTGCAACCCTGTGCCATTTTATGGGAGCATTTAGGCCATTCACATTGAGAGTGATTATTGAAAGATAAGTTTTTATTAACATCATGTTTCCTCTGAAGTCCTTGTTTCTATAGATTGTCTCTGTAAATTTCTGTTCTATGTCACTCATGGGTTCTTTCTTCTTTTATAGAGCCGCCCCCCCCCCCCCTTAATATTTCTTGTAATGCTGGCTTGGTGGTCACATACTCTTTTAATCCTTGCCAGTCTTGGAAGCTCTTTATCTCTCCATCCATTCTGAATGTCAGCCTTGCTGGATAAAGTATTCTTGGCTGCTTGTTCTTCTCATTTAATGCCCTGAGTATGTTTTGCCAGCCCTTTCGGGCTTGTCAGGCTTCTGTAGACAGGTTTTATGTTATTCTGATGGGCCTTTCTCTGTATGTAAGAAATATCTTCCCCCTAGCTGCCTTTAGGAACTCTTGTCTAAAATTATGATTTGTGAATTTCACAGTCAAGTGTATGGTAGTCTTTCTAGATTCGTTGATCTTGAGGGATGTTCTTTCTGCCTCTAGGACGTGAACACTTGTTTCATTTCCCAGATTGGGGTAATTTTCATCCAGAATTTGTTCAACTGTATCTTCTAGTCTTCTCTCTTTCTCTACCCCCTCAGGGATCCCAATAATTCTGACATTGGAACGCTTCATGGTGTTATTTATTTCCCTAATTCTGTTTTCATGGCTTCTAAGCTGTTTGTTCCAGACCTTATCCTGATCCTTCTTTTCTATCAGTTTGTCTTCTAGATCACTAATTCTGTCTTCTGCCTCAATTACACTAGCTGTTAAAGTATTTAGATTAGATTGGATCTAATTGATAGCATTTTTAACTTCTGCCAGATCGACTCTCACTTCCACCCTTAGAGATTCTATGTTGTCACTAATGATTTTCTCCAAATTAGCTATTGCCTGGATGATTGTTACCCTGAATTCCCTTTCCAACATACTATTTATGTCCATTTCCAATAGTTCTGTTGAAGAG
Source organism: Martes martes (assembly GCF_963455335.1). Lineage (NCBI taxonomy): Eukaryota > Metazoa > Chordata > Mammalia > Carnivora > Mustelidae > Martes > Martes martes. Next base: position 19,518,223 of record NC_137894.1, read on the forward strand.
GGCACAGTCTCTGAATTTTTCCTCTGTTGGTTGTTCCTCCTCCTAGTCATTTTGGTGAGAGGTGGTTGAGGGGTTGTATAGCTGAATATCAGCCACAATCCAGGCAAGTTGCACCCTCTCCACTGATGCCTTCTGCCCCCGTAGAGATACCAAAGTGTATAATCTTGCATCTCAGGCTGATTTCATGGGTGTTCAGAGTGTTCTGGTAGATTTTTAGCTCACTTTAGGGGACTGGTTGAAACAGGATCTCCTACTTGTCCACCATCTTGCACCTCTGTCTCAAGTGTAATGGTTTTAAAAGCTGTATGGTCACAAAACCTAAACTTTCTGCAAGGTAAAAAGTCTCTGGAAATCTCCTGACTTCAGGGTTATTAATGTATGATATCAAACAGGACCTTGGAAGTTAATTTCTAAGGTGAGGTGGGAAAAGGTATTTTATGTAAATATATGCATATGTGTGTATGTATATGTGTGTATATACATATATGGGTGTATATTTGTGTATATTTATATATATGGGTATATATGTATATATGGATATATATATGTGTATATATGTGTACATATATGTGTATATGTGTGTGCATATATGTGTGTGTGTATGTGTGTGTGTGTATCTCAACCTACTTATGTGGATATCTCACATGCAATGATAAAACATATATTTATACAGCATTATGTGATATTATAGACTGAACTGTATGAAAAATGTGGCACCACACAGACCATTAAAACTATATTTGTTTATAGTATGAAAGTTGAAACAAGACAGAGGGTCACCTTGTTTGATTTCAGCTGGAAACCTCACCTGGGAACATGTGCCTCAAATTATTTGCCATTCTGCAATATGCATGTCTGCAAATGACTGCAAAAGGAGGAACGTTGATTCTAGGGTTACCCATAGATTATAATGAGTAGGTGAATTTGAAAATATGAAAGCTGTGGGTGATGAGGGTGGTCTGTATGTATACAAACCCAGGGATACACACATACCTGCATTGCTGTGTTTATCTCTCTTTCACTCTAGCTAAACATGAGTGTGTACTGGTATTTCTAACTAACCCAGCGCCTCGAGTTCAATGTCAAGTTCAGTCTCCTCCCCTTGCTTTTGTTACTTTTTACTCTGGCTCCATTAAATCCCTTGTAATCGAGCAAAATCCCCCAGGTTTTATTTTGATAATGACTCATTGAAGAGGTCCGTTGTCCTATAGAATGTCCCACATTCTGGATATGTCCCGTTGCTTCCTCATGGTGCTGTCTGTCCTGCTCTTCTATCTCATGGCATGCATTTCAATTCTCCAATTCCACTTTATGTGCTAGAGAAATTGTCCCTCAGATCTTTGAAAGAGTGGTCATTCATAGAGGCCTTTTTTGTGCCAGGGACTGTGTGAGGGACTTCCTCCTTCTCATGTCTGTGACCTCCACTACACTCTGAAGGACTGTGGGTTACCAACTTCTTTTAAAGATGAAATCACCAAACTTAGTTTATGATGTGCAAGTCTGTGCAACTGCCCAGGGCCAGAACGAGGATTTGGATCTAGGCCTGTTGTGTTCAAGGCTGTGCTGATCCCAGTGCCCAGCTCTGCTCCCAGGGCTGGAAATGTGGCTCTCCAGAATGGGGCTCTAGCAACTGTATTTTCAATTTGTTGGCTAGGTGATTCTTTGGCTTTTAAAATTTGTATTGAATCCTTTGGACTTTTACTCTTTATTCCTACTTAAGTAACAACACATTTTCCTACTTGTTGAGGCCAGGTCTAAGATTAAGCCTGATGTTGTGGTCACTGAAGGGCCCTTAGGATGGATGTTCAGGCCTGGAGGGGAGCATGAGTTCTCTGCCATTGGGGGTGGACATTGCTTTTTTTGCGCTAAAGAGCCAGTGTCTTCAGGGGAGCTGTCTTACTTGAAAACATCCCGGGAACTCACATCTTTGCTGCAAATACCAATGCGATTTGCATTTACTTTGGAAATTCAAGCACATTTTATCCAACCTACAAGCACTAATGAAGAGCTGATGAACCACAGAGACACTGGTTCCAATAAATGATTACAATTGGCAAGTGAAGTACAAACATGACCCTGATGAATTATAATCAAGGGTGAGTGGAAGGGGTTATTTTATTAATTATCCAAACTCTAAATCTCGTTTCAGAATTGTGAATAATAACGGAAATTAGAGCCAGAATATTATATAAAATATTCACTTTTAAAGCAGGCCACTTGATACAGAAGACTCAGTTTTTAGGTTCATCCTGTGGTGTTTATTTATTTTTATATTTAGAACTGGATATGAATCTCCTCTTAGAATCCAGATAATCAGCTTAAGTTAGTAATTTAAACATTTACTTCCTTAATTTTCATATTTTACAGTTAGTTGCAAAAACATTACCGTTTTCTTTTCTTTATAGACCTTTTGGCTTGTGTACTCAGTAAAGCTTTACACTCTACTACAGATTTTAGCTTTTGAGAAGTCATAATGTACTGGAAAGAACCAGTGATTCTTTTTAATTAGCTGATTTTTCATTGGCTTTTTGCATGGATCAGAGATGCTGAGAAGTTGCAGTTGTGATGAACCTAGTGATCTCTGGCTTCAGGCATGGATGGTTAGTGGAGGTCAAATATAAAAGACAAATTAAGATTACAGCAAGGTTTTAGTGACTTTTTTTTTTTTTTTTTTTTTTGCCTCGCTCCTGTTCTTGTGAGTTTTCTTCTTTTGGGCCTTATGAGTCCTTAGAAAGGAGGTTTGTAGTCATCAGGGAAAACAAAGTAAATTTAATTGAAATTTTGTCTAAAGATTCAATATGTACCAAAATAGCATGTTTTAAAATGTAACATTGTTGGAAATCCCATAATGTTATAGATATATATGAAAAATACTTTCTACTAAGTAATTAATATTTAAACTGGTGGGTACACCAGGTATTGGTTCGTTTTAATGACTGAACATTGAAGTCATCCATTCCCTTGTATTTTGCTTGAAGCCTCTAGATTCATTTAATTTAAGAGTCTACGAAAATTGTAAAATCATACTCATCTGTATTCAAATTTTTCTCTATAGTGAGCAACTGAGATTGAATTTAGAAGAAATCTTCTTCATAGGCAGTGTTGTGACTTCAGCTGTCCTGTATAATACCAATTTCCAGCTTTCATGTGCTTTTGACTAAATCTGCAATAAATATTTTAAATTTGAACTTTTTTAAAAAATGATTTTATTTATTTATTTGACAGACAGAGATCACAAGTAGGCAGAGAGGCAGGCAGAGAGGCAGGCGGGGGGTTGGTGGGGGGAAGCAGGCTCACTGCGGAGCAGAGATCCCGATGACAGGCTCGATCCCAGGACCCTGGGGATCATAATCTAAGCCGAAGGCAGAGGCTTTAACCCACTGAGCCACCCAGGCTCATCTTAAATTTGAACTTTTAAGATGAATCTCTGATAACAAAGCACAACTTTTGTCTGTTGATTTAGGAATTCTTTTGCGGAATAAAAGTTGTCTTTAAGTTTTAAAAACTGTTGACCCAAAGTCCTTGTGCCCTCAAGGCACTTCCTCAGGAATAAAATCCACGACTCTTTGCACATGTTGATGCACTTAGGAAGACCTGGAGAATATTGCTGACATAGGAAAGATAACTTGAGTATGTTGCAACAGAATCAAGTACATTTTTTTTCTCTAGGTGAATGGTAGATGTTTTACAATGTAATTCCTGTGCATGAACAGAAAATGACAAATGGCAAAATTTGTGGTGTCTGAACTCCTGCTGGACTGATTGGTGGGAGTTTCACGTGCTTCCACACTGTGAATGATATCAGCCGTGGGCACAAGGATTCTTCCTAGCCCAGATCCCCTATCTCGCCCTGTTGCCACTGGCCACTCGAATACGTTGGCTGCCTTGTCAATAGTCAAGCATTTTATGGTTCTCCCAGTGGGCACATATGCCGTGCTGTCATGTTGGATATAATTAGGCTGGCCAAACAAAACTGAAGAGGTTCCCAGGATACAGGACTTCCGGTGCTAAAATCCAGGAAGTTCCAGGCAAACTGGGACACAGCATTTTTGTAGTGACATTTACATTTTTGTGTTTTCTTTTGGCAAAGTGATTTTGAAAGAAGCTAAGAGCCTTAATTTTATAGTCTGCTCCTATTTTTATGTTTGCTCTTCCTTTTTTTCCCAGTAAGGCAGCTTGACCAGAACCAAAGGAAAGTTTAAAAAAAAAAACCAAAAAAACAAAAAAAACATGAAACGATGAAGATGCTTTGGGGACTTGAGTCATTTTTCTCATCCAAGAAGAGAGAGATAATATTAATGAACATTAAAAGTTAAACAAGCAGTACTGAAAACAAGCCCAATCTGGGAGGCATGATCTTGGTAAAATATTTACTTGTTCCGGGGAGTACCAGGGACATGTACCCAAATCTGGGTCTGGTTTCATCTGCAAGCTGTTGAGGACCTGAGGGCTTTCTTCCTCCTTTCTCTTTTCTCCTTTCCTTTCTCTTTGCAGACTGGCAAGTCCATTTCCACCTTGGAACAATTTGAGAATCTACAGATCTCTGAGCTCATGGTTTTGCTGGCTTACTAACACAAATGCTAATGGGATTATGTCCCCTTGCTTAATTAGATTCCATGGATTCCTTTTAAAAAGGTTGTATTCAAAGATCTTTTTTCCCCCCTGAGGAAAGGAAACATCTTTGAATTTTAAGTTACTTTTATTTTTTAAATTACTGTACAGTAAAGGGGCATATTTGGGAACACAGTTCTGTGAATTTTAACACATGTACATCTTATATGTTTCAGAATGCAGAATTGTTCCTTCACCCCCCAAAACTCCCTGGAGCTAGCCATTTATAGACAAATGTACCCCCACCCTGAACTGCTGACCACCACTGATCAGCTTTCCATCACTATAATTTTGTTTTTACTCATAGTCATGTGAATGGAATCATATGGCACGTAGCCTTTTGAGAATTGGATTCTTTTGCTCAGCATAATTAATGCCTTAGAGATACATCCAAATTTTTATTGCATAAATAGTTCCTTTCTTTTCATTGCTGAGTGGTATTCCTTTCTATGAATATACTGTGGTGTGTCCATTTATGCATTGAGGGACATTTGGGTTTCCAGGCTTCTTTTGGGCGACTATGAATGGAATTGCTACTATATACATCAGTGTGTGTGTTTTTCTGCAAATATGTTCCCATTTATTGAGGGTGCATACTTTGGAGTGGGGTTGCTGATAAGTATGCATTAAAATGAACAAATAAACAAGCAAAATGCAAATGTCAAACAAAGGCAGACTTCCCAGAAAGGAAAATGGGGGCAGTCCCTGCAAGTAAACACCTGTTTGTGAGGTCAAGCAGAGTAAGTGGGGGATAATGGGAGAGTGGCTAGAGGAGGGAGAAAATTGGGAAGCATACAACCAGGCCATTCAGTTCCCTTCGACACAGGCCACAGCTTAAATGGCCACAGGAAATAAGCATCACCGAGTTGAGGGCAGTTTCTCAATCATGCTCACATCTGAGGTTCCCTGGGAGCCACAAGCTCGCATTTGAGAAACGTGATGTTGGGATCACACAACACTTGGCCCATGTCTGCCGTGCTCTCTTGCTGATTCTTTTACCAGAATCCTACTTTGAAATATCTGTTGGCAGCACAAGCCTTTTTCACCACGTGAGATGTCGTTTCTCACATGAAGGCCTTGCTTTGCCGCCAGTGGGCTGTCCTCAGACCTCACCTTGACCATCATGGGATGAGTTGTAACATTTCCTTCCTGTGGAAGTACGGTCACTTGGCTTCTCGCTGAACCCACCAGAGCAAGTCTCTTTGTCTCTTTAGGTCTTTGTTTGGCGATACATGGATGTATCTTGTATGCATTGTGTAATTTGTAGCACACGATCCTTCTGGGGACATTGAATCTTACGTATGCTCTGTTGGACAGCTGTGGATGGGTGTGAGACACAGGTGAGGGGATGTTGGTGAAAAGCAAGAATGTGGTTTTCATCACACAAATACCCAGTAATCATAAGACTACTTACCTGAATCTTGCTTTGGAAGGCCAAGGGAACAATACACAATGGGGACCTCTGCACCGGGGAAACCCCCCTTTTTAAAAGCCTTCATGAATACCAGACCTATCAGAGATCACCGGTCTCCTCCAAGGCAGAAATGGTGAAGTACTTAGATCTTCACTCGTGGATTTCTGATTTCTGCCATCACAGAAGCCCAAATGACCTCTTTGAAAGACTGCAGGGAATTCTGGAATGCCTGAAAATCAAGACAAATATGAGAGCTACAGCAACCATATGATCGTTAGCTCATTCAGCAAATTTTACTGGTCATCTGTTTCTCGGTACAGTTGTACAAAGCTCCCAGGCTCCAGCAGAGACAGAATAAAGAGACAAATAAATCTGCAATATAAAGCCTGGCCACAATCCGTCTTATGATGACAAATGAGGCAGGGTGTGGGGCTAGAGTGACAGGTTGGTGGCTGTCAGTCACTAGGTAATGGATAGCCTAGGGATGCTTTGTGCAAAGGTGAGGGTGGTTCAGTTTAGGTAAGAAGGATATAGGGGCCTAGAGTCAAAATGTAGCTATAGCTTCTTCCTTGTGGGGGCCCCCAGATTTGCCTGTTACGAACTTCCTTTGGTGTCTTTGAGGTCTCCCACTGAGAGACAGGCAGTGGAAGAGAAGGGTCCTGGGACAGGCTTCCCTCCTGGGATTCTCTACCAGTCTTCAGGATGGGCTGTGGGGCCAGCTTCTGAGGCCTCTGATGGGGGAATTCCTTGCTGAGTTAATCCAAAATGGAATAAAAGGAACTTTCTGGGAATCATTTTATTTTGATTCAAAAGAATGTGTTTTAACTAGCTATGTTATGTGATGGGAAGTAAGATTTATACCGTTAAATAAATTGGCCTTTCTCTTGTGGATATGTGAATTCATATCAGCAGCTTTAAGGAAAAAAAAAAAAAGTGTACGTAAATCACCATTGGAGTTTGGGATTTCTAAGGTCAAGGAGATTTTTGACCATTAGTTCGAAAAAAGAAAGGCACATCAAAAAGGAAGGAGGCATCTGTGATCCTTTTGAAGCAGAGCATATTTTTTAATTTCATGACCAGATTCTGGTTAGTTACTGCAATAAAAATGTAACCCAAAGGCCTAGCTCACTGGGATAGGTTGGAACCTACCGTCCTGGGCTAGACACACACCTAAATGATGTGAGGTGGGGATGGCATCACAGCTACCGGTGCTGGGGCGGTTCTGATGGCATTGAGTGCCAGGACCCTGAGGAAGGAGCATCCTAGAGGACCCACGTGGGCACCTCAGGTTCTGAGAGGACCGGCATGGGGAGCTATGGATGTGACTGAGTTTCATTAATGCTGGGGATTCGGTCATAAATAAGACGCGATCTCTGTTCTCATGGAACATCGGTCAGTGAAGGATACATGTTCCCACATAATGATGGAGCCCTGGCTGGGCGTGCAACGAACAGGTGGAGGACAGGTGAATACACCTGGGTTACCCTGGGAGGGTTGGGGTGGGGCCAGTGTGATGCAGGAGGCAGGAGGTCAGGGCTGGACCATCAGTCCTGTTGGCCTGATTTTAGACCTATGGGGAGAACAAGGGCTTCTCCCACTAGTGTGGATCCCTGGGTCTGAGTTTGCAGCTGGGAGTGGGAGGAAGGGCTGTCGGCGAGGCCACAATGGAGCAGGGCCCACTGGGTCCCTGTAGGTGTGAGCTGCTGTGCTGTTTCCAGTCCATTTTCAGGGGTGCCATCCTGTGTGTGACCCCCGCAGTCTTGGTCATTAGCTGTCCCTGGAGGCCTGCTGTGTGTGCTGGGGACACAGAGTCCTGGCTCCAGTGGATTTTACAGTGTCGGAGAGAGGGTCCAACTGGAGATAGTTCATAAAGAAGAAGATAATGTAACATAGTGCATTTACAAAGATAATGACACTGGGGCAACTCTTCAGGGAGGACTGCCAGGAGGAGGTGAGATTCAAGCAGAGACAAGAGCAGTGAAAAGCATTCTAGGCAGGACAGATGAGCAAACTAAAATGCAAAACAAAAATATGCAGTACCTCTGGTATGATTGGTGTGCTTATGGGACAGGCAGAGGACGGGGATGGCAGGGCCAACTGCGTGGGGGCACCGGCAGGGGACTGAAGCCTGCCAGGGGGCAGGTTTTATTCTAATTGCAAGACATTCCAACTGAAGTTTTAAACAGGAATGTACTGGAGTTACCTTGAGCTTACAAAAGTCATTTAATTTAGAATTAGAGCGGATGCGTTGAGAAAACATGTCACTAATTTCATATTTAACACGATCCACTTTGCCTCCTCATTTGAAGGTAAGTGCGTTTTGCAATGATATGGCATATTATGTCCAGAGAGCCATTTTAGAGCAACAAAGGATGAAATCTTCTGCAATTTGTCATGGTTTTTCTAACTATCAAATAGCCTGTTCACATTGAAAGAAAATGCAAATGTGTCGGCACTTCCATTATTTTCAGACTTCCTAATCAGAGTGGTCTTGTGTTCATTTCATTAATCTGAAGAATAGAAAATGAGGATTTTTAGACCTGGAGTGAGAGGAAAATGGATTGATCTCATTGCTTCCACCTCCCACCCCTTGTCCTTGTAAAAATTGCAATTAAAAAAATTTTTTTTGTGGGAAAATAGGCTTATGAGATTTATTTTACTTTTTAACTTATTTACTGATTTTCCCCAGGCTGTGCTCTATATGTTCTGTGCCTGGAGATGCCAGGGATTATAAGATTACAATCAGGCTAATGAGTTTACCGCTGCTTGGGTCTAAAAATAACCATAACAGAAATGGTTATATATATTACATAAATTTGGGGAGAGGCTTCCACAAGATAAATTTTTCTTCGTAGGTTCTATTGTCATTGAGAGCATGTCTGTAGGATCTCTCTGGGGGCAAGCTCTAAAATGATATTGTCAGAGAAGGATCCCAAGCATTGTCTAGCCGATGTAAAAGATTCAGAATGACATATAGGTGGACTCCGCTGCCCCTCAGGAGACCTGTTTCATAAACATTTAGATTCATAAAAAAGATAATTAGTGTGGAATTCTTTATGTATGGAACGCTAGTTCATCACAATAAAACCATACCTGTAGGGGACAGAATGCAGGAAGAAGTAGAGTTGACCTTTGAACCACATGGCAGTGAGGGGGACCCATGCCCTGTGCTAAAGATCCATGTATAATGTTTGCAAATTAACTATTTAATAAAAACTTAATGCTAGTAGCCCACTGTTGACTGGAAGGTTTACCCATAACATAAAGAGTCTGTTAACACATATTTTCTATGTTGTATGTATTATATACTGCATTCTGACCATCAAGTCAGCTATAGAAAAGAAAATCTTGTTAAGAAGAAAATCATGGGGACACCTGGGTTGCTCAGTTGGTTAAGCCACTGCCTTCGGCTCAGGTCATGATCCCAGGGTCCTGGGATCGAGTCCTGCATCGGGATCCTTGCTCAGCGGGGAGCCTGCTTCTCTCGCTGCTTCTGCCTGCCTCTCTGCTTGCTTGTGTGTTCTCTCTCTCTCTCTCTCTCTCTGGCAAATAAATAAAAATCTTAAAAAAAAAAAAAGGAAGAAAATCATGTTCCATACTGTAGTGATGGAAAAAGTCTGCATGTAAGTGGGCCTGGCCAGTTCACACCTGTGTTGTTCCAGGGGCAACTGGTGGTCTTGAACATAGATGCTAGAGTTAGATGGCCTGGCTTCACAGCCTAGTTTCCCCGTTACCACCAGTGTGGCCTCATGAGGGTTTGCTGGCCACTCAGACCTGCTTTTCTTCTTTAGAATATCAGATCTTAACAGTACCTCCCTTTTCAGATCCTCATGAGTGTTAAACAAGTGGAGTGCGTGGACATAGAAATGCACAGCAAGTGTGAAGAACGGTTTTAGCACATGGTATGCATCAGGAACCCTTAGCTATAATTTATGCTTCTGAGATGGAGGGTACTTGGGGCAAGCAGCAGAAGCCAATTTTGACTAACAAGCAGAAAGATTAGTGGAAAGTCATCGGGGAGGGTGGGAGATCACAGCACAGTTCAGTGGGGCCAAGCATGGGGCAACCTGGATGATGTCTAGGTTAGTTTCATCAGATACTGCCCATTTTGTTTTTTCTTCTGTTCTTTTGTTAGTTCACCCAAGATTCAGAATGGGTCCTTGGCTATTCTAAAGAAGGTGGTGATCTCTAGGAAAATTAAAGCTAGATTAGATCAGGCCTTATTGTGAGAAGGTGATCCTTCTATCCTTGCTTCTTTTCTCTTTCACTCTCTTCCTTCTTTCCCTGTCTCCCTCCCTCTTCCATCTGCCCATTCATCTAGTCATCCTGCCAGCCTACTATCTAGCCTACTATCCAGCCTACTATCCACCCACTCATTCACCTATCGACACATCCATCCGCCTGTCCATCCATCCATCCATCCATCCACCCATCCGTAGTTATCTAAGTTCCTTCTGCGTGCCGGTCCCATGCTAAGAGTTGGAGATACAGTGTTGGAGATATAGTATTGGATATGATGGACCAGGCTTTGCCTTACATTCTGGAGAAGGGGGACATGCTATAAATAAGTAAACTATTTCATATGGAGATATGTGTTGAAAAAGAAATAAAACTGCAATGCAGTAGACAGGGGTCAGGGCACTGCTTTGGTTGGGGAGCTCAGTGATGGCCTCTCTCTGAGCAGGTGACATGTGAACTGAGATCTGTATGATGGCTGGAGCCAGCCATGGGAAGAGCCTTCTGTCAATGGGGAGAGGCAGCCATTATCTCTAACTTACTCTCTGAAAGAGAAGAAAACTCAATGCCTCTACCTACTTCCTGTCTTGATGAAATCATTTATAGGTTCAATTCCACGTTGCTGTTGGTTTTGCCTCATCATCACCTGGATCTAGGGACATCAGGGGCAGTGTTGCCTGGCCTTGACCTGTGTCTGCTTCCACCTTGGCCTGGGGTGCCACATCCATCTCTGTGAACTTCCGTGGGCTCCTTGCCAACTCCTGAGCAGGCTTGGGGCTTGGGTAGAGTGGTCAGTAGAAGTTTGCACTTCCTGCCCTCCCCAGTGCTTTCCCTCAGAACTGATTTTTCCTTACAGACAATGTATCCATGGTGGTTGTGTCTGTAACACCAGCCTTTATGAGTCATAGAAAGTATAGGTTAAATAGGATTGGAAAGACTGTGTCCATCTCCTATTGGGCAGGTAAGGGTCCATGGCTTTATGTCAGGCATGGATGACGAAGGCTGACTGTCTGTTAGGGTGACCTGTCATTTCTTTAACTGGAGCTCCTCCTTCACCTGTCACCTCAAATCATGGAGGTGTCCTCGCTCTGGCTGGGATTGGGTATTGCTTACTCATGATGGCATTCTAAAGATGATTACCTGGTTATTTCTCGGAGAACCATGGGAAGTCCAGTTTCAGATCATTGCTATCTGTAGGTTTCAACCACAGTCTGACTTGTCTTTCCCACCACATTTGTCAGAATCTGGACAGAGGGGAGGAAGACCTGAAACCAACAAAGAAGATGATATTTTTGATGGGTTAAATGTGATTTAGAGTACATACATAAACATAAAACCTCAGCTTTAACATAGGCTATCCAAATACAACAAAGTAAATATTAACAGTGTCGGTGTAAGGTAGAGAAGACCTATTATTTTGGCAGTTAATGCAAAACAATCTGGGTGTCACCATTAAGAGCAAGTTCAGTGTAAGCTAAGGTGTTCAGCTACCTGACCAATCTTAAGGTTCTTTTAATAATCCTAGTGGATCTCTGTGCAGTGAAAGTTGTTGCTTATAATTCTGATGACCCATGACTATATTTAAAAGTTTTATTTGGCAAGCATTAGGGATGACTGATAGCTCCATTTTTGTATTTCATGGTTTCTAAGTGTGATGCTATTTCTTGACATTTTCATTATACTAACTTTTATATCAGCTGGTGAATGGCAGCTCAGGAAACTCCCACATTATGAAATCTGTCAATTCTGGGTGCTATTTATAATATAAATAGTGACACATTTGGAAATATGGGTGGGCATGTACTAAGAACACTGGTCATTTTAAATTCTGTTTCATAATAATGTATTTAAACAATTCAGAGGGTTTTTTTTTTTCCTTTTGGTAAAATAGCTAGAGAAAAATTGGAAAGTGAAGCTTTAAAAAATTATAGTGTACTTTTTGAATGTGTGAGAGTCTAGCTGTCCAAAAGCTTAGTGTGAAAGAACTGATAAGAAATTTATAGGGCTAATCACAGGGGCCTTCTTGATTTAGTTGTGGAAAACAGAGTTCTAGTGATTCCACAAATATTACCTCCCAGGTTTTTGGTTTTGGGTTTTTTTGGTTGGTGTCGGTAGTGATGGTTTTTGTTTTTGTTTGTTTTGTTTTGTTTTGTTATTGTTGTTGTGTTTTTGTTTTTTGAGAGAGAGAGTGTGTGCTAACATGAGCAAGGGCAGGGAGAGGGTGAGAGAGAATCTTAAGCAGGCTCCACACTAAGTGCAGAGCCCGATGTAGGGCTCAGTGTCAGGACCCTGAGATCATGACCTGGGCTGAAGTCAAGAGTTGGACACTTAACGTACTGAGCCACCCAGGAATCCCCAAGGTTTTGGTTTGATTGTTATTTTACTCTACTGACTCTTAAACATGTCTGTTATCTCATTTGATATCCCATTTAAAAATTAATTCTTACAATAAGTAGATTGAGTACATGTTCCAATATTTTATCTTAATGAATAGGGAGTGTTCTATTTATATTTTGGTCAATTTGTTCATCTCTGTGTCAGTTGTTGCACTTTTAAGGTAAAGAGGACTTAGAGAATGTCCTAATTCCAGTGATCATGTGATGACCTCTGGTTTGGTATTCCCAGTGTGTATTCTGTTGTTTCTGGTTAAAAGTGCAGATTCTTGGGTGTGTAGATAGAACAGTTCCTCTGCCTCCAAGATGTCCATATCCTAATCCCCCCAAACATGTAAATGTGTCACTTTATCTGTCAAAAGGGACTTTGAAGATATGATTAAGGATTTTGAAATGGGGAGATTATCCTAGATTATCTGCAAGGGCCCTGTGTCATTTTTTTTTCTTTTTCTCCAGGGATCTGGACCCCCAGCCCCACCTCCCTCAGACCCAGGACTCCAGGCCCCCAGTCCTCCTCCCTGAGACCTAGGAGTCCAGGCCTCCCAGGTCCTTCTTCCTCCTTTTCCCTCAGAAGGGAAAGGGGGGACAGGGGAGTCAGAGAAGGAGGTGTGAGGTTGGGAGAAGAGCTCATAGTAATGCTGGACTATGGGCCAAAGACTTTGGGTAGCCTCTAGAAGCTGGAAGAGGCAAGAGAACAGATTCTCCTTTTGGAGCCAGAAGGAATGCAGCTCTACCAACCCATTTTGGACTTCAGACCTCCAGAACTATAAGATAATAGGTTTATGTGTCTTAAACCACTAAGTTTGTAGTAATTGGTTACATCAGTCATAGACAATGAATAGACTGGGGCTCATCCCAAGTTGGGCAGTCCGGGAATAGAGACTCAGGCAGTTTGCCTTTCTATCTCCCCCGTCACACACACGCTGTTGGATTCTTATGAGCTGTGGAGTAGGGGAAGTCACTTACTCACATTTATCTGAAAGTAGCTGCAGGGTAATGATTTAGGCCTGGAAAGCTTTAAGAATAGAAACATAAGAACAACAATAGTACACATAGTGTTTAAAAAGACATGTAGATACTTATACAACAGCAGTTTCTAGTTTGCTTTAAATATAAATAAATAAATCACATAGAGTAAGAACAAAAAGAAAGTACTGCTGAGATATAAGAGGGCACTCTGCCATCTCTCTTGGAAACCCACATGCCTATGGGCCTTCCCTCATCACTTATTTGGACACACAATAATAAGTCAAAGCCCCCATGTTTAATCCTGATTGCATAATTCTTTTCTACTTCTGTTTGTAATGCACACACATATATGTTATATACTTATATGTTTTATATATGTTATATACAAATGTTTTATATATAACATGTAAATATATATAAATATGTATAAATAAACACACACACACACATATATATATAAAATTTTCTGAATCTCAGTGGTTAAAAAAATCAACAATAAGCATTAAATAAGGGAAAGCAAAGGGAAAGAGAATCTAATTGGTACTAGATTTTAATCCTCAAAAGTAAGTACTAGAAGATAATGCAGCAACATTTATATGTTTCAGAAGGAAGAAGGTTATTAAGCAAGATTTTTGTAGGCTTTCTGTATGCAAGATTTCTAAGCTCATTCATGTAAATGGGCAAATAATAATTATCTTCAGAAATACAACGGGTTCAGTCTCTGCATCCCATTTCTGAAAGAAAAAATTACTTGAAGTATGGAAGCCAAGTGAGAAAATTTATGAGTAAAGACAGGAAATGAGAAACATTTGAATAAATGATTCAGCAGTGAGCAATTAAACCAATAAAATGTAAAGTGTGAATAATTGATGCTAATGCAGTTGTTTCAATAAAGTCTGGGAGGCAGGTATAGAAAATCCCTCTTTCTTGTATAGAGACTCTTGGTATATATACCATTGATGTATACATGTTAGATATGTGGTTTTAAATAGGTATCAAAATTTAAATAGAAAAATGGTGAATAACTTCCAAATGACGAGAAAAAGAAAACAACAAATAGAAAAGTTGACCAAAATAGTAAAAGATGGGAAAATTAGAAAAATAAAAGATAAGAAAATATAATAAACAAGCATAAACATAAGAGCAAGAAAAAATTCCGATATGTCAGCTATCACAACAAATGTAAGCTGGTTAAATTCCCATATTAAAAGACAGTTCTTTGGACTGGGACAAGAAGCAAAAATTCGATAGATGCTTTTGACCAAAAAATGAGCTTTAAATAAAAGACCCAAGGCAAAGAGATATCTGGCAAGGGCCAAAGAAAGGAGAGTAGGGCTATCAATATAAGATCAAATAGAATGTAATACAAAAATAACTGTAAACAGAGTAAAGAGGCTTTAAAACTATTTAGTATAATCATCTACAAAGATGTTGGAGACACATTGTCTTATGGGTTTTGATAGCAGAAACAGAATGTACTAAGTCAGTAGAATTAGTGGAACATGACTTGGTTGATAAGATCAAGATATGTTTTGATGTTTTGGTGACCACCAGTGAGGAAAGTACTGGGAGGGATGTGGTAGGAATTTTTCCAGAGCACTACTTTCAAAAGGGCTTGAGTTATAAGTAGAAGGGCATGTATTGAGACTGTGAGCTTAAGAATGCCTGGGGGTGGTGTACTTCCTGTCATTTTTGCCTGATGGTTAAGACCAGAAAAAAGAAACTCAGAGTTCACAGAGCCACTGTCCTTACTTCTTCTTGTTGCTATCAGTGCTCTCATCTTGGGCTATAAATGGTGCAGGCAGCCTGAAGCCTCTTTTTCATTCTCTTTACCTGGGAGGGTAGAGTCTGCCCAGAAAGTATAGAAGAGGGTCAACAATGACATTAACTTCATCCTTTTTCATAACAGAAAAAAAATCTAAGTGTCCATTATTGGAGGGTTGGTGTCCACAGGTGTCTACAAAACATTTTTTTAAAAGATTTTGTTTATTTATTTGACAGAGAGATCACAAGTAGGCAGAGAGGCAGGCAGAGAGAGTGAGGAAGGGAAGCAGGCTCCCTGCTGAGCAGAGAGCCTGATGCGGGGCTTGATCCCAGCACCCTGGGATCATGACCTGAGCCAAAGGCAGAGGCTTTAACCCACTGAGCCACCCAGGCGCCCCTATAATACATTTTAAAAAAGATTTACTTATTTATTAGAGAGAGAGAGGGAGAGAGAGGATGCCAGCAAGCAGAGAGAGGAGCAGAGGGAGAGAGAGAAAATATCAAGCAGACTCTCCACTGAGCATGGAACCTGATGTGGGGCTCAGTCTCATGACCCTGAGATCATAACCTGAGCTGAAATCAAGAGTTGGATGCTTAACTGACTGAGCTACCCAGGCATCCCTACGATACATTTTTTAAATGAACCACTGTACTGTAAGCCTAGCTTTTATACAAAATATCAAATGAACTTAGTAAAAAAAAGGCTAGATAAAAATATACTGTGTGTTAGTATGGGTAAATTTTACTTTCTTCTCTATAATTTTTCATATTCTCTAAATTTAGCAGTCAGTATGTATTATTTATGTAGTCAGAAAAAGCTATTTCCATTTTGAGAAGAAGGTACCCTACCTTCTCTCTCTCTGAATTCCCACTGTAATTTCCCATGCCAGCATTTCCTATAACAGTGCAGTGAAGGAATAGCTTATGCAAAATGTTAAATATGTATTTCGAATTTAAAAAAAGATTCTAAGGTCATACTTGGAGAAGGCCTAGTTATTCATGGTTGATTTTATTTTATTTTATTTTTTTCTGTGCTACATGTTATATGTTCTGGGGCACCTGGGTGGCTCAGTCGGTTAAGCATCTGCCTTCAGCTCAGGTCATGATCCCAGGGTCCTGGGATCAAGCTCTTTGTCAGCCTCCCTGCTCAGTGGGGAGTCTGCTTCCCCCTGCCCCTCTCCTGGCTCATGCTCTCTTTCTCAAATAAATAGCAAAATCTTAAAAACAAACAAACAAAACAAAACAAAACAAAACCTTCCAGAGCATTTTTTATTCGGATGTGCACTGTGTACTCACTCTTCATGAAAGGGATATACTGAATCATGTTTTCAGACCTCATTAACTATGGAAAATTTTTTATGTACTTTCCTTGTAAAACTAGTTTTCTGCAGGAAACACTCTAACACACACTCATTTATCCCAAAATTATTCATTTGATCATGTGTCTCAGATTCCATGCAGCACCCCCCACCCCCTTGCCTTTTGAGGTCTGTTGTAATTGGCTGGGACCTGCCTTGTTACCTTGGTCAGGATGTCCCAAACAGTCCTCATGCTTTCTTTTAAATTCCCACCAATTGTGTGCTTCATTCTCTGGAGTCTCCAAGCTTAGGGGCTATTTTGGCACGGTCCCGTCTTATCCAAATTTGACAGTCAAAAATCCTTTGTGAGTTTTTGTCACCTTCCCTCCACCCTGGTTTACCCATACAAGGTCATCTTTTCTGAAGCACCATAAAAAATTGACTGATGATTTTGTAGGGGAGCTGATAGGAGGTGGGAGATTTCTCTGAAACAGCCGAGTGTAAACAACTTTCAGCATTTGTAGATATCCAGAGTTCTTTGTCTTTAACAGCCACCAAGGATCTTTCTATATTATTCTTCTCTTATTTAATGTACAAATGCTGACCATTCTCTTCCAGACTCCTAGAGTTTACCCTGTTGTACCTTCTTTTCAAATCCAAGAATTAAACTTTCTTTCTCCACTATAATTCAGGGACTTTTTACTTAGTCCCAGCAGCCTCTGAAACTGTCACAGGGTTGTTACAACTTACCAAGAGGTAGGAGAGCAGATAATAGGTCTGTGGGGTTCTTATCCTAGAGGAGAGGTCACTTGCTCAGTGCCATTCAGCTGGTGTGTCTTCTTGAGTTCTTTTCAGGGCTCCACCATGCCTTCTTCAGCATCTGGAATGATGTTGGCTGCTGTCCAGTACTTAGGGCCCATTGCTCATGAAATAATAATTGAAGAAATTAACTGATCTTAATCCTTTTGGTGCTTTGTGGGCAGAAATGCCAGATTTACTTTTCCCCATGGTGCCATGAAAAATGGGGCAATTTGGGAGCTTTGGTATAATTTAGGAGAGTTTCAACTCTTCTAAATTAAAAAAAATTTAAATGGAAAACGATCAGCTGTTTTTTCACAGCTGTTATAGATGCTGCTGTTACTTAGGTGGCTTGAGCATTCCTTGTGTTGCTAAATAGAAAAATATTCACATTTACCTCTTCTTTAAATTAATTTTCATGTCATCTAATAAAATAAGGACATAGTTTAGAAAGTCAAATAGCAAATAGGAATACCTAATAGTTCTCTGCCCTAACTTGTCCAGAGGCAATTACTTTTGATTCTTAGTTTTTTTTTTTTTTTCCCAAGTACTTACTACATTTGCACATATCTGAGTAGGATGAAGGTCTTGCTCTCTGATTAATCAGTTTTAGACATCATTTTAAATTTCTTATTACAGCAGTGAGGATTTAGCTTTTTAACCCCACTGTCTCTTCTGCCTTCTGCTTCTTATCCTCCAGAGTGGATGTATTATAAGTTTAGTTAAGTCGGTATTTGGGTTTACATTATCATGCATATGCAAATATTATTCATGCCAGAGCCATGTAGTGAATTATGACTGTTGCCTAACTTACCTTTTGTTTTCTTCAAGTTGATACTTGCCTTGCTTTTTCATTTGCTTAATCATTCAATATCTCCCCTTGCTGTAACCTCTCAAAAGAGTGTTACACAAAGTCAGTTCCAGCAAGTAATTTTCCTATTCGCTTTTTCTTCTTGAGAACCTCATTTTGTTATCTTGGGTTGATGGCTCTCAAGGCCTGTTATATAGCTGTCATCCTGGACTCTCCCTTTGTTATCATTTTTGGAATTCTATTTACCTATTTTCTGGATCTTAGGTCTTCCTTATTCTGGCTCTGCTCTCTCTTTTTGGTGGAGCACATCTTACATTAGTTTCATCTTAAAAATTGCTGCATGGCTTTAACGTACCTTCTCTTGGCTCACACTGCTGCAGTGCGAACTGGTGTTGGTCAGTCCCTACACCACAGACTTTTTTTTTTTTAATTAAATTTTTAATTTATTTTCAGCATAACAGTATTCATTGTTTTTTCACCACACCCAGTGCTCCATGCAATCTGTGCCCTCCCTAATACCCACCACCTGATTCCCCCAACCTCCCACCCCCCCTCCGCCCCTTCAAAACCCTCAGGTGGTTTTTCAGAGTCCATAGTCTCTCATGGTTCACCTCCCCTTCCAATTCTTTTCAGGGAACAAACCTGCAGAATTCTGCAAGGGTAAGGGGAGGGGAATTTAGGGATCTGTTTTCAATTGGCCTTCCCAATTCTTTCCCCTTATTTCAAGTTCCTCCTTCCCAATTGTTATATAAATGACAAAAAATGGTCTCACTCTCTTTTGTGTTACTAGCCCCTAGGTTGTTTATTTCTTCATCCCAGTTTGCCACCTGTGAGCTCAATAGCTTGCTGGTGCCAAACTTGAAGTTTTACACATTCCAATCATTTTAAAGAATTGGATGAATACACAGTTTTGTTTTGTTCTGTTTTTAGCATTTAGAGCCTTCTTGTTTTGTATACTCTGGAAGACCTCCCTCAGCCTCTACTGGCTGTAGATTAGATCAAGCCTTGTAATTAGCAGCCCCAAGCTGCTGCAGCTCTACAAGCTCTCTGACCCTCTCACTGTGCTGCTGAGTGACATCACCTAGACAAATAAGCCCCTCTCTGCTGCTCTTCTACCTCTACTCTGGGAGTACCCTTGCTCTCCTTCCCTTCTGGATGGTGGCTACCTGGCCTTAGGCCACTGAACAGTGTCACGTTATAAGGGACTGGCCCTCTGATGCAACTGGGCATCACCTGATTAAAGCTTATTGTGGGTTACTGCCTTTTCTGACCTTTTTCCCTGACCAACCACCAAATCCCTTAAATCTACATTAATTCAGCTCTGGTTCCAGAGATGTCTAGTGAGGCCCGTGCCTGAACCTTCTGGGAATTCTGAGGTGTATACTGGGTTGTTCTGCTTTCTGCTGCTTTGGAATTCATCTTACTCAGTTCTGCCATATCAGAGCCACCTGTCTATCTTTTTCATAGCTTCCAAAGTTTTTTTTGTAGTCAATATTTATTTATCCCTTCCATCAGCCTTTATTTCTTCCTGTTTATCTGGGCTTCTCTCTGGGTCATTTTCCTTTGCTTTTCTTAGTGCAGCTTTGCTGGTCACAAATTCTGCTTTGATTATCTGAAAAAGTCTTTATTTATTTTTTGTTTTCTGAAGGATGTTTTCTTGGTTATCGAATTCTAGGTTTCCAGTTATTTTCTTTAACAATGTTATAGGTGGTTTCCATGATTCCTGTGAGATACTGACTTTCAGTTTTTTTGTTAGTTCTTTGACAGTAATGTGTGTGTCCAATTCCATCCCTTTACACCTTTTAAGATTTTCCCTTTCCTGTGATTTTCTTTCCCTTTTTGTAACTAGCCAGCTTGGCTTTCTAGGACTAATTGAATAATTTGTGGTTTAAGGTTTTATTTGTTTTGGAAAATTCTTTGCTTTATGTCTTTTATTTTCATCTCTTTTTTTCTCCCTAGGACTCGAATTATACATGTCAGGCCTTTTCATTATGTCTTATATCTCTCTAATATTACTTTTGACTTTTTTCTTTTTATGTTTTTATCTTTTATCTTTTTTTCTTTTTATCTTTTTTCTTTTCATCTTTTGCTGTTAAATCTATCCATTGAATTATACATTTTGGGTATCAATTATTATTAAAGCTTTTAATTATCTGGTGAAGTTCTTTTATTTCTTTTGTCCGTCCTTTGTTCATTTTGTTTTCTTGGACATAATCATTCTGAAGTTGGTGAGCTAATTTCATCATTTGGATTAGCTGGTGGCCGTGTCCTTATGCCAGCTGGGACTGTTGTGTCAGAGCTGCTTTGTAGCCCAGGTGAGCTGCAGCCTTGTTCCGGCTAGCTCTGGCCTTGTAGGGTTTTCAAATGAGACTCTTTTGTATTTTTCACAGACCCTGCCTCTGGGGTTTCTGAATTATAATCTCTATCTTTACCCAGCTTTTCAGTGGCTTTTTGTTAAGATTTATGTGTCTTACCCTTAGAATTTGAAAAATGTCCCAAGTTGTATGCCAACCCTGTGCTTGGATCCCAAGTTTCTCCCTAAAGTCAAGCCTGTGTTCTCAGGCTTCTGTTTGTGCCACAGATTGGCCAGTGCCTCTAGAAAAAGGAAGTTGCAAAGTTTAGCTCCCCTCCAGGAAGAAGGCTCTCTCCTCATTGCAGCTGCTCTGAATTTCATTGCTCTCAGCTGCTTTCAACGAGTTGATTTCCATATTTTATGTAGCTTTTTCAGTTGTTCTTGATGGGAACACTGATGGGCTGGTAACTACTCCAGCCTGCCTAGAAGTGGAAGACCTGAACAATTATGAACTGCCTTTTAGGAGCATAAACCAAGCTTCTCTAATGCATAAATAATTGCATCCCTCTAACTGCCCTGACCTGTTCAGTAGGACCTTTATGTAGGTAAGGTATGGCCCAGCAACACAAATTTTAAGTAATGGTGCCAGGAATACTGTGTCCCATCTGTACTTGGCAAAGAGTGGTGCTGTGATAGATGAGCATTGTCTCTCTTGGTCATGGGAGGGGGTTGCCCCCCATTTGCCTTTCCTGTTCGAAAGATTCCACTTTAGTACTTGACAGACATTTGGACAAATCTCTTAAAAGAAAACGAAAGCACATTATGTTAAATGCTGCTTTTACACTGGAGAGAGCTGGTGAGCAGGAAGTGTTTGATAAAAGCTTTGGTTTTTAGAGTACTGTTATTAATGTTTTGATAAAATACTGAGCTCTCTGTGCATTTTTCTTTTTTTTTTTTTTTTTTTTTTTTTTTTTTTTTTTTTTTTAAGATTTTATTTATTTATTTGTCAGAGAGAGAGAGAGCACAGGCAGACAGAGTGGCAGAGTGAGAAGCAGGCTCCCTGCGGAGCAAGGAGCCCGATGTGGGACTCGATCCCAGGACGCTGGGATCATGACCTGAGCCGAAGGCAGCCGCTTAACCAACTGAGCCACCCAGGCGTCCCTCTCTGTGCATTTTTCATTTGTGAGTGCATAACTTAAACTTTGCAGTAGACTTCATGATAGCGTGTCTTTAAAATGTGTTTGCTGTAAATTCTGAATAAATGATCCCAATCATTATTCTAAAATATTCTAAATTGCTTCTATTCTTACAGTTGTTAGTATGCCACGTGTTATTCCATTCTGATTTTTGCTGAGCAAAACATAATTGCTTTTGTGGAATATAGCTCTATTGATGGCATAATCAGATATTAAAAATAGTGCTACAGAGTTTTGCAGAAAATGCAATTAAAGAAGCAGTGAATGCATGTGTCTTTTCACTCCTGTTCATAACGATTCTTTTCAGACTAGAGCTATTAGAGAAAATCAAATCTTGATTTGGGATGATTTATATGGAAAATAGCCATGAATTATATTTGCAAGGTAATATATACTCCTTATATATTTTGCCCACACGGAAGTTTCTTTTTGTATTTAGATTATTGCACATGGGACTAGAGACTTAAAAAAAAAAAAACAGTCCTTTTTAAGTGTGGAATTGCGTCTATGGTATATCTTTGCTGTTTGCAAGTATAGACTTTTTTGTGAAGTTATTTAGGCTTCTTATTGTTGACTTTGCAATTTACTAGATATTTTTCCTCGAACAGGTTATTTCACATGTTGGAGACTTGGTTTCTTTGTTTGTAAGAAAGGAGAAAATAAGCCACTCATGATGCTTCATGATACCTCATTGTCAAAGACTTGATCAAGAGTTGTTCCTTGGGTTCTACTCTTTGAAGCTAACCAAATGCTCTCCATCTCTCTACCCTTACACATGTCTCTGGGCCACCATGTTAGGCAGTGTAAGCAAACTTTAAAGGCTGTAACAAAGTTTGGTAGGAGGAAGGGAAGGGATGGTTCATGAGCAAAATATTGTATGTAGAGGCTGAGACTGGTGAACACTGGTTACAATGTATTTTGGAAATTGTAAATTCTTATGTAGTGTTTTGGATCAAAAATCCAGAGAAAGGGATGTGAGAGAGATAGCACCTGAAAAATAACCTGCTACATCTTTGAGAAACTGAATTAGATGAGAGCTATGGACATAAACCTATATCGAAGTAATAGATCCAAGAAGGGGATATAAACTACCAGACAAGTACACAAAAAGCAGGACCATGGTGAATGGACTCATAAATTCATTCACATTTCATCTTATTAATAAGTATGAGATATGTGGTCTCTGAATATATTGCAGAAGAGGGCAAAGGGCATAGCATCTGAAAGACTCAAAACCTGTAATGGAGCATCTAGAAAGGAATTTTGAGAAATTGGTATTTTCAATAAACTGGAAGAAAACATGGCTTCCAGAAACTGGAGGAGGTTGCTAATTTTTGTTAAATTTTAGGCCTTGTTAAATACATGTGAGTGGTACAATCTCAGGGTGAAATCGCTTTAAAAAAAAGGAAAAGAAAAAGAAACATTCTAAATTCTCAATTAGTAGAGAGAAAAAAATGTAATAAGAAAGAATTGTCAATTAAAAAATAAAAGCAAGAGAGGAAGTGAAAAGCATAGAAGTGAGGTAAATAATTAAAAAATAAAAAAGGTAGAAACAAATCCAAATATTTCAGTGATCCTGATGCGGTGGAAATGGAGTGAAACTTAACTTGTTTTTAAAAAGGAGAGAAAAAGAAGATATGGGATTAAGGAAACAGTAGCTCTCCCGCAGGACAGAGGTGAAGGGGAGTCCCTGCAAGCCATGCACCAGGCCAAGGGGACAGCTCGGTGAGGAGGAGCTGGGGACAAAGGACTACAAGAGGGACACATCCAAGAAAACCAAAGCAGGAGCCCTTAATATGCTCGGAGTGAGTGGAGACTGTCAGGTCTGTAGAGGACTGGGGATGAGTTTGTGATAGATGCACCGAAGACTGAAGTGAAAAATGGGACAATTAGCCCCAATTAAATATTGTCATGTGATTTTTAAAAGGCACTGTAATTATAGTACTTGTAATGGCCCAGTTATGGATAATACTTACATATCATCATGATGTTCACACTATGAACTGGAATAACCAGACAGATGGGCTGTTGCTCTCCTAGAATTGGGCATGGGTGAGAGTGTGGATTTGGCTATGCCTGGGGAGTGTGTGGATTGCTGGGAGAGTTAAAATCCTCACCTTTCCTCATCAGAAAGCAGCCAGAATATATCATGCAGAGAAATTTGAAAGTGGATACCAGAAGAAATAGCTAAACAATTGTAAATGACGGCCTCTTTAGAAAGCAGCTTGACTTTTCAATTCATGTAAAAGACTCACTTAGATGAGAAAAAATTAAATCAGTGTTCTTATCCATATACGCTTTCTCAAAAGTATATTACTTATGTTTCTGATTTCAAGTGTTTATAGACTAATGGGAGATGACTTTAAGTAACGATATTTTCATAAAATGGAATATTGCTTAGCCACTGAGGTGATGCAAATGAATACTTACAGGGTGTGATGTCGTGATCATGATACGTTATATGGTAATGAGAGAAGATTATTGACAATACTATGATCCAATTTTTTAAAATCAAGCCAAATAGAATTCAATAGAGTCCAATCTATAGCAGAAGTTATAGAAGTGGTGAGAGAGATGGTTTCCTTTTTCTTCTTTAGCTGATACGGCTTTCCTGAAAGCCCTATATATTTTAGTACATTGAACTTGCATTGCTTTTATTATTTAAAAAAAATGGTAAAAGTGAGAACACTGCCCCTCAGGGCTGTGCTACCTGTGTGGCTGCAGAAACGGCCAGGTGGGCAGGTGAGAAGGACGGTGGTCCTGGGAGGCTGAGCATCTGTACACGGAGAGCCTTCAGGAACATCACTTGGACCCAGGCCCCGGGCTCCGTGTGGGGACTACCTGCATGAAAAAGGTGTGTCCTCTGCCCCTGGTACTTGCTGCGTGGCAGGAAGAAGGGCACGTGGATGGGATTTTGGGCCTCGGTGTCCTAGTGCCATGGTCCCATAGCTCTTTCCTGAGGGGGCTACACATTCTGGTGATCAGCTGTGTGGGAAGAGGTAGGCATGAGTGGTTCATTGTGGTAGAAGGACCTGGATGATGCTGAATGGGTGGGCAGTGACTCCCTGAGCCTGAAGATTTGGAACTTACCCCAAAAGCAGAAGGAAGGAAGAATGTCAGAAGGGGAGAGGGACATGGTTATGTCTGCACTGTACCATGATGATTCTGCAGCCTGGAGAATTGGCTAGAGGGGCAGTCAGGAGCGGGGGCAGGAAGACCCGTCATTAACTGTTGCTGTAACTCAGGGGGCAAAGTGACAGACAGGTGACCACGTGTGGGTGGAGGGATGGGTAGGAGAGCCCGTCCAGTGTGAGCTCTGTGGTGGGAGGTCCCTGCTTTGGATGGGGTTTGAGCATAAGCGGATGTCAGGTAAGGAAGTGGGGTAACCAGATTTCTGAAAGGCGCACCTGTGTGAATGGCAGGCCTCTGAGGGGGTAGAGAATGTCCCAGTGGGGGTGGAGTCGTAATGGCACGGTTGGCACTATTGAGTCAGACATGCTGATGAGGTGTCCAGCAAATTTCCATGGCGCCTCTGGGTGTACGCAGGGCCTGGAAGGCAGAGAGGCTGGGAGAGTGGCCGGCACGAACTCAGCAGCCTGTATGAACTCTCCCAGGACAGATCACACGTGGAGGGGAAAAGGGCTGAGGAGATTGGTGGGGGTGTTCCAGAGAAGGGGTGGCTGCAGGGACCAGTCACAAGGAAAGGGGAACAGGACTAGAGAATAGAGCCCAGCTGTTAGTTACAGGGGTGCAGGCCCCTACCATCCTGCTCTTGGGGGAGGCCACTGGATCCATTCAGGGCCACTTGGGGGGAGATTCCCTGCATGTTGCCAGCACGGTATTGTCATCCAGGCTTCCCAGGCTCTGTTTGGGGGTCTTCATAGGATCTGAACTTGTGAGTGGTCATAGACCATGAGCAAAGGTCAGGCCAAGGTGGAATCCCAGAGAGAGCCACTGCAACAGGATGGCCATCAGTCGGGGTGGTCCTCACTCCCATGGGATGCCTAGCAGTGCAGAAGTTTTCCTGGTACCCTCTCACTGCAAGTCCCCCTGCCTCCCCTGTTCTCCCACCCCTCTATCTCCTCCAGGTATCTCATTAAGTTCCAGATAGAAGACTTGCTCTGCACCCAAGTATGTATGTGTGGCCTGAAGACCAGGGCTGGTGCCAGGATGGAAGGGCACCTGGGCAGGCGGGAGCGTCTGGCTCTGGTCTGAACTGCAGGGGATACTCCAAGGGGTCACTGTGAATGTGTCCAGTCCACGGGCTCAAGGGGCAGGAATTCCGAGAAGGGAGTGTGCCATGTTGCAAGATTAACTCAGAGGACTCAGGGTTCAGGAGCATAGCCTTTGGCCCCAAGAACAGGATGGCTCTGGGAAAACCCCGGCAAAGACAGCTTTAAGGAACAGTCCTAGATTTGGGAGTTTTCAGAAATGGTGTGTCATTTATAACATCAGCACAGTGGGCCTTTATTCATAATCATTTGGAAATGAAGGGGCAATTTGTCTACCAGGCAGGTTCACTTCCTATTATAATTCCAGTGGACTTAAAAGTTGATGTGGGTCTGTGAATTCGCCAGCATAATTATACTCTGATAGCTTTTCATTACACGTAATGTGATTTTAATGGAATTAATGTTCTGTATCAACAAATACATTGTTTTTATTGTTGTGCAAAGAGGAGTCTTCTAAAAGAAGAGACTCAAAATGATTTGCACATGGGTCTGCCTAATTTTCTTTTCCAAACAGGCAATATACCTGCACACTTCATAGTTTCTTCCCCATGTTGGGTGAGGGCAGGAGAGGGACAGGGGGCTCTTACACACGTTTGGGTTCTAGTTGGAATTGATCTTTGAAACTTGCTTTTATATCTTAAGTTCTTATTATTCTCCATCAAAGAATAACAGCCTACATGGAATTGCCCATGGCCACCTGGCTGGCAGGTTTCCCGGCAGGCCGGGCCCTCCCCATACACACCTTGGATGCTTACCACCTTCTGGACTCATCACAGTGCTTGGGATTCTGGTTTCCCACCTCTTACTCAGTTCTCAGGCTGTAAGTCTTCAGAGACCATCGCCATGTGTTCTGAAGCAAAGGGCCTGTCAGTGCAAGTCTGAAATTTGTTTGGCCCCATCCACATCTCCCACCCGTGGGAGGAAGGGAGCATTAGAAAGAATTACGTCTCCCTTGCTTGGGTATACCCACCTCAGAAGGCAGAACCAGCCGTTGTTAGCCTGTGTTTCAATAAAATGTTTTCTCTATTACCCACAAAACATGGGAACTTTAAAAGTACAAGGAGGAAACCAAAGTCCCACTCTCCAGAGAGGATCCGTGGCTGTCTTTGGGATTTGGTGCAGGTTTCCTTATGTATTTTGTTGTGTGTTGGCATTTGTATTTATTTACTTAATATGAGGGAAATTATCCCTCCTCCAAACCATTTCGTAGCCTGCTTTTTCTTTGCTTCTTTTTTCCCTTTTATGTGGTGTGAGCATTCCACGTGGTACTAAATATTCTAACACAACATGATTTAATGGCAGCAGCTGGGAAAGACCCAGTAGATATAAGCACTTCTCTCTTGCTAAACACTCAGGTCATTTCCCATTTGCAAAATTATAAAGAACACTTTGATTAATCCCTGGAATTCTTAGGAGTGGAATTACCAGCTCCAGTGGTATGCCTAGTTTAAAATATTCATGCCATAATACGTGCACAGATTAAAGGCTGGTATTTCAGAAAGTTACACATTTAATAGCAAGTGTCCCTTCCCTTCCTCCCTCATCCAGTTTCCTATTGTTGAATTTCTTGTGTGTCCTTCCAGGGAAAAACGCTTAGGTGTGATTCCAGCATCCATCCACTTGTCTCTGTTTACACAAACGGGATCATGCTCTGCACACTAGGCTGTGTCTTGTTTGTCAGTTGTTTGTGTTGGACATTGTTCCACATCAGCATAAACAGATCCACCTCAAATTTCATAATGCATATATTCGTGTTACATGTAAATATCAAAGTTTATTTAACTAGCCCTTTATTGTTAGCCACTTGTTATAAGTTTTTGCGGTAAATATCCTTGTGCAAGTGACTTGCCGTACCTCCGGTACTGTTTCCATAGATGACGTTCCCGGTAGTGAAATCATTCAGTAGAAGTATGTGCCTTTCCTACTTTGAGGGTTTTATGAAATTGCTCCCAAGGAAGACTACATCATTTTATGCCAACACCAATCATATTAAAGAGGAACTTTTTCCTCCTCTGTCCTTTCCACTTCACCAAAAAGTTGGCAGCCTGATAAAAAATATTTGTCATGTTGATTTGGCTTGTTTTAAAAAAAAAACTGGAGTAGGTTGAAACATCATTTTATATGTTTACCATCCATTAAAATTTGAACATCCTTCCTCATTTTTTTTCTATTGAGTGGTTCCCTTTACTTATTAATTAGTAGGAGCTCTTTGTAAGTTAAGACAATAAACCTTTTGTTTGTCGTGTGTATTATAAGTATTTTTCCTCTTTGGAATTGGTCTTCCATTTTATGTTCTTTTTAAATCACAAATATGTTTGTTGGCTCTGGCTGTGATAAGGCTGCCTAAAGAAACCACTCCAAACCTCAGCGGTTGGCAGCAGCCAGTCTTTGTTTTCTGCTCTGGTCTGCAGGAGAGCTGAGGTGGCCCCATCTTGGATGAAGGCTTGGTTGCGTTTGGGTCTGTGCCATCTGTCCATTCTGGGGCCCAGGCTGAAGGGGCCATGGCTGTCTGGGTCCAGTCCACTGGCTCCAGGGGCAGGTACACAGAGGATGACAGGCAAGATGTGTTGTTGGGTGGTATCAGGAGATGCCCTGGAGGTCTTGAGGGTGAGGGCCACCTCCACCCAGTGTGGCCAGGCAAGTCTCAGGGCCAAGCCCAACATCAGCTGAGGGTGGGTACTCTAAGAACTGTCTTGGGAGGCTTCCATGTTACTCGTCAAGCATGGACTTGTATTTGTCATATGGGGAGGCCCTGGGATTAAGAGCAAAGATCTAGTCCACCCCTTTCATCTTTGTCCTATAGTGTAACCTAACCACAGGTGTTGTTTTTTTAAACAAACATTTAAAACGTATTAATCTTTTTTTATTAGGACTCTTGATTCATTGTCGTGATTCCAACACTGAATTCCTCTCGAGATTGTTTTAAAAAATGCTCCCATGTTCCTCTAGGACTATCAGATTTTAATTTTTGGTTTACTCCTTGATTACACTTAAATTTATTTGGATATAAAGAATAAGGTAGAAAATAAGTTTTCTTTCTTTCCAAGTGGCTAACTCATTGTCCCAGTGCTTTTTATGGAATTGATTTTTTTTCTCTTAATAGTATTTTCATTAGAATTTCAAGGAACTTCATGCATTCTTTGGTTCTTCACTTTGAAAAAAGGATTTTTTTAAAGACTTTATTTATTCATTTGACAGACAGAGATCACAAGTAGGCAGAGAGGCAGGCAGAGATGGGGGGAAGCAGGTTCCCTGCTGAGCAGAGAGCCCGATGCGGGGCTCGATCCCAGGACCCTGGGATCATGACCTGAGCCGAAGGTAGAGGCTTTAACCCACTGAGCCACCCAGGTGCCCCGAAAAAAGGATTTTTTTTTGCATCTAGTATGATGAGTTTTATGTTCTCAGTAGATGTTCAGGATTTTCTTGATACTGTTCTTGCTCATTTCATATTAGTCTCTGTGTTCTAAGTCATTCTACCTTTTTGTTATAAATGGAATTTTTTGTTATAAATGGAAGTGTTATAAGTGGAATATTTAATTTTATTCTTTTTTCTAACCTGTCTTTGCTTGCATGTATATAGGAAAGCTATTTTTTCCCATACTTTATGAGCTTATATTATATCCTAATACTGTAAGGTGGGCAAGTGCTCTAATTTTTTCCTCTGTGCAGTGGGATGCAAAAATCATACATGCCTTATAAAACCTTAGTAGGTATATGTCATAAGTCAGTGTTCACTAAATATAACGAGTATCATGATTTTTAAATATTTTAATTTTCTAACCATTTGATTTACTGAATTCTTGTAATTACTGTTATTTTTTTTAATCAGTTTCCTTCAGTGTTTGAGATAAGTGTATCATTTTCAAGTAGTAATCTTTTGCCCCCTCTTCACAAATTTTTAACTTTTCTTTCTTCTTTGGTTTTATTAGCTAGTTGTGTTAGGTCTTTATTGCTGTATAACAAATTACCACAAGCACCATGGCTTAAAACAACACAGATACATTATCTTGCAGTTTCCATGGGTCCGGAGCCTGGAACATTTGGGCTTTCTGCTGAGTCTGAAGGCTAAAATCAAAGTGAGGCCAGATGCATTTTCACCCAGAGGCTTGAGAAGAGAAAGATCCACTTCCATAGTCCCTCAGGTTATTGGCAGTGGTTATTTGTACGGTTGTATGATTGAGATCCCTATTTTCTTGCCAGGTGTCAGCTGGAGAGGATCCAGCTGTTAGAGTCCCTCTCAAAACACAGCAGCTTGCTTCTTCAGGCAGCAGCAGACTTTGCCTGGTGCTTCAAATCATTGGCTTTACAAAGGGCCCAGACCCAAAGGGCTTGCCTGATGAGGCCAGGCCCACCCAGGAGAGCCTTCCTTTTGATGAACTCAAAACCAAACTTATTTGGGACCTGAGTGTACTGCAAAATCCTTTCGCCTTTGTCATAGAGTGTAACCTAACCACAGGACTGAAATTCATCATATGCACAATCCCACCCACTCTCAAGAAGAGGGATTCTGTAGGCAATATACAACCGGGGGGGGCAGTTATTGGGAAACATCACATAATTCTGCACACCACACTGGTATTTTCCAGATTAATTTTAAATATAGGTGGCAATTTGGGGCATCTTTATTTTGTTGTATTAAACTAAGATTTATTTTTCATAAAAAATAATGATTGAATTTTATCAAATGCCTTTTATATATCTACTGAATGATATTTTTCATTTTTGTCATATTAATATGATTAATTTTATTACTGTGTTTCCTCGTACTAATCCATCTTTTCATTCCTGATGTGACCCCCCTGCCTTTATTCTTCTAAATGTACCACTGAAGTCTGTTTTCTAACATTTTATTTAAAAATTGTATACCTCTGTTTATAAGTAAAATTGGTCTGTTTTCTCTTCTTGTGATATTTTACAGGGTTGTAACAGTTAGGCTGACCTTTGGAAAAAGAATTTGGAAAGTTTCCTTGTTTTTTCCCCTCTGTGCTCGGAAAAAAAAATTAAATTGTGTTGGAAATCTCTATATTTTGAAGCTTTTGAAGAATTTGCCTGTGGGTATTTGACCACTTTCCCAATTTATTGGTGTTTATAGGTACATTTAGTTTTTTGATTTTAAGGGGACTCAATTGTAGTAACATATTTTCCTAGAAAACCATCTATGTTATCCTGATTGTTATAGACTGAATGTTTGTGTCACCCTCAAATTCACATGTCAAATCC
Source organism: Martes martes (assembly GCF_963455335.1). Lineage (NCBI taxonomy): Eukaryota > Metazoa > Chordata > Mammalia > Carnivora > Mustelidae > Martes > Martes martes. Next base: position 19,549,458 of record NC_137894.1, read on the forward strand.
TTATCCCCAGTGTGATGGTATTTGGAGGTGGAGCCAGTGGGAGGCGATTAGGTCACAAGAATGGAACCCTCATGAATGGGATTATTACCTATATAAGAGAGACCCAGGGAGCTCTCTTTCCTCTTCCACGATGTGAAGACATGTGAGAAGATGACCATCTGTGAACCAGGAAGTGAGCCCTCACCAGACATTAAATCTGCTGGCACCCTGATCCTAGACAAAGGACATGCACCTGGAGGCATTGCAGATCTCTGGGGTCCACCACCCCACCCGACCCAAGGCCAGAGTGGCAGGCAGCTGGAATCTGAGAGGCAGGGAGCAGGGTCAGAGTAGTACATGGCTGGAGCAGACAGGTGCCTAGGCATGAATGTCCACTGTACAGTGAGATGGGGTGGGGAGGACTCAGACTGAGATTTCCACATTGAGCCATGAGCTGAGTCCCTTGGAGATCACAGCATTTCTAGATCTCGGGTTCTTCCTGGTTACTGGCAGAAGTATACCTGTCTTAGGGAAAATTTCTCTATTTGGGGTCCACAGAACCTCACTAATTAAGAGCAAGCAATGTGTTTACAACTAAAGACTCCCCAGCCTACAAACATCAAAGGAAGCACGCTGCAGTAAGTGAGAGTCAACAGAAACAACAAGCGACAGGCTTAGATACCTAATGTTCACTACACATCTTGGACGTAAGAGCATCTGCATATGAAATATTTTAAGCAGTTGTACAGATGAGCATGCAGTAAGAGACTGTCTGAAACCAATCACCATATTTGGGAAAAGATAAAAGCGGAACTTGTAAATACATAAAATATAATTGTTTAAATTCTCTAAATAAATGCAGATGTTCAACCGCTGGTTAAACGTAGTTCAGGGAAAATTAGTCACCTGGAAGGTAAACATAAGGAAGTTTTTCAGAATGAAATACGGAAGGACATGGGTGTGGAAGATGCGAAAGCAGAACTAAGAGATTCGGAGGTTGGAATAGGAAGGAGTAGCATGAGATCACCAGAGTCCCTGATGGAGAGAATGCCAGAGAGGCAATATTTGAAGAGGTATTGGCTATGCAATTTCCAGAACTAATGAAAAATATAAATTCATCATGTCAGAAGCACAGTACATGACAAAAAGGATACATAAAAAGAAATCCATACCTAGACATAATATGCAAAAACCTCAGAACACTAAAGGCAAGGAGATGGTTTTAAAAGGCCTTAAAGAGTAAGGACAGGGGTGCCTGGGTGGCTCATTTGGTTAAGAACCTGCCTTTGGCTCAGGTCATGATCCCAGCATCCTGGGATTGAGACCCACGTCAGGCTCCCTCCTCAGTGGGAAGCCTGCTTCCCCCACGACCCCGGCCCCCACTTGTATTTTCTCTCTTGCTCACTCTCTGAAACTTAAAAAAAAAAAAAAATCTTAAGAAAAGCAATAAAAGAGCACATGGATGGTTCAGTTGGTTAAGCCACTGCTTTCGGCTCAGGTCATGATCCAGGGAATCCCGGGATCTAGTCCCGCATCGGGCTCCTAGCTCCGTGGGGAGTCTGCTTCTCCCTCTGACCTTCTCCCCTCTCATGATCTCTCTCACTCTCAAATAAATAAATAAAATCTTTAACAACAACAAAAAAAGAATAAAAAAGAGTAAGCACAGCTTCCTGCCTCAGGGAACAGCAGTTAAAAGGACAGCCAACTTCCTGATGGCCAGGGCAGAAACCAGATGATGGTGGAATACTGTTTTCAGCCTATTGAGAGGAGAAACCATCAACCTAGAACCCTGTACCCAGCAAAACTACTTTTCAAGCATGAAGGTGAAGTAGGACATTCCCAGATTAAAAAAAAAAAAAAATTGGAATTGACCACTAAAATATCTGCACTAAAGGAACCTCTACAGCAGGGGTTCATAGCAGTCTAGGGAACCCTGGGGAGCCCATCTCAGAATAAGTCTTTCGAATGCATAAAATGAAATAGATAGGATTATAGAGGAAACCAATTATTTTGAAATCTTTTAAAATCCAAATATTTTAGAAATGTGTTATAAAAATACATATGCTGCTTTATTAACCCATTAAATAACAAAGTCCAGTTGCGGGTTTTGAGTAAATAGCCCTGGTGGAAGGCTGCATCACGCAGGACAGAATCAGGATGAATGGGTTCCAAGCATATACGAAGTAATTTGCATCAAAAAGACATTCACTGCAGAACAGACTGTGTTGTATTTTGCTTGGATTTTTCTTTTGACTCATGGGTTATTTGCAGTATCTTTAAACAGTTTCCTTTTTTTTTTTTCTTTTTTCTTTGATCGGGCTATCTTTCCCATCAATGTCTAGTTTTGCTTTTATACATTGAGAGAATGAAAGCTACAGATTTCTTTTCTATCATGGAGGAAGTAGACTGAGAAGGACAGTGGCGTTCCTTGTGGATGTTTTGAGTTTGATGTATCGATGAAGCCTCCAGTGGGAAGTAGTGTGGAGAAAGTCAGGACTGCAGGTGGGAGTGAATGGTTGGGAGAGAGATGGTGGGTTCAGGGTTGTTCTGAGAGAAGGAGGTAGAAGCCATGGAGTTGGGGTGGATGGGAAGGCATGTATTTTTCTCAGAAGGGAGCTGAGATGGACACAGACGGACACAGAAGGCATAATGGAGTCAACCCTGCCATGTGGCCCCAGGGAGACCCAGACACAGAAAACCACCCAGAAAGAAAAGAAAATGTAAGTCGGAATAAGTAGAAGGTTCCCCTACTCCATGAAGGAGAAGGAAGCATTTTGCATAGCACAGGTCTGACGTCTGGAAAACTTGGGGAAGTGGGCTAGGTAGACTTCATTCGTTTCAGGAAGCTCAGAATATTATTTGCCCCATTTTTGCAACAACACTTCTTTCTCCAGAAAGTGGTGAAGCCTGGCTTCTTAGGGGTTAATGGATGCTGCGGTAGCTATTAGGCAATCCTGCCATATGTTTTGTGAAATAATTGAATTGGCTTTCAAGTCTGCATTCTAGAAGGACTCGCTTCCTTACCTAAAATGTTGCATTATCATTCGCCTTTGAACCAGAAGAGGAGCTCGGAAGAAAATTCTTGATTTGGGGCAATGAAAGGACTTTTCGATCTTAGAGGACAGGATTTAAAGAGCTAATTTCTTCCAGGCCTCTGTGTTCAGACAGCAGTACCAATCCTACAGGAAGGCCTTTGGCTCTAAAGATGCCGTTACTTCCTGGCAGTCTATTATCCCCTTTCATTGCCCTCAACAGCAGGAAATTCTGTCTCATTTTTAATATTATCACTTGCCTCTATTTATACTGGGCAGCAAGTGGAGAAAAAAAAAAAGTGGGTTGGTGTCCTTTTAACAACTTGCAGGTGCTCAAAAAGTTAAGCTTCTCTCTCTGAGCAATATCATGCCTTTGACATTCTTTTTTGGCTTTTCTTTCACAGCTATTTAATTATATGTTACTCTTCTCTGACCCTCTTCAATTTCTTCGTATTCTGTGTAAACTGTGGACTTTGAATAATGATATCGGCAAATTAAATGGGACAAAGGTTTCATGAGATGCAGTAATTTCACGGCTAACTAGCTCGATGACCTCGTCCCTCACCAAAGTGGTACAAAATAAACCTGCAGAAGTACCAGAGTGGCAGAACATGCAACATAATTCTCACCGGTAGTGGGAATTGAGTTAAAAAAAAAAAAAGTTCAAACTAAGACCCAGTCATTTCTGAGGGGAGCTATGCTCCTCTCTTCTCTGGTGCCAGGTAGACCAGAGGAGGCCACCTGTGGTTCTCTGGTGTTCTGGTTTTCTAGATCCGGGGTCAGGGAAGTCTGCTTCTTCTGAGGAGACATGGGGAGAGAGTGTACATTTGAAAACAGGAATACAATATTCCACTCTTCATTGTTAATGTTAGTGTATTAATAAGCTCAAGCGGCCGTAACAAAGTATCACAGACTCGGTGGCTTGACTGACAGGAATTTATTTTCTCACAGTTCTGGAGGCCAGAAGTCTGAGATCAGGGTTGGGCTCTGGTGAGGGCCCTTTTCCTGTCTTACAGGCTGTTGAAACCTCGCAGTGTCCTCGTGGGGCCTTTCCATGGTGTGCACATGTTGGGGGAGAGAGAGAGAGAGAGAGATAGTAGAGAAATCTTTCTCATCCTGTCAGGCCACCATCCCATCATGAGGGGCCTACCCCTTATAACATAATCTAACCCTAATTACCTCCTAAAGGGCTTACCTCCAAATACCATCACAGTAGGGGGTTAGGACTTCATCATATGGATTCAGTCCATAATAAGTAGTTTTCTACTGCTGTGTCACAAGGTACCACAAACTTTATAGCTTGACACAGCACCATTCAGAGTTTTTGTAGGTCAGGAGTCTGGACATGGCCTAGCTGAGTCAACTAGCCAGGGTCTTACAAGGCTGCAAAGTGTTGCTGGGGCAACATCTTTATAAGTGTCACTGAGTAGGACCACAGGAGTGATAGCCCATCATATTGATAATCAAGGGGAGGGCTTTATACAAGCCCATGGGTCATCAGGGGTTATCTGAAGATTTACATGCCACAGAGTTTGATGGTTTTATTTTTTCCCTTTGTGTAGGGGAATTGGATCCATCTGTAATTACAGTTGTCAATGATACTTAGAAATGTAACATTTTCTTCAGTAAAGCAAACTGTCCGTATTTGTTGGCGGTAAAATTGTTCGAGGGGATTCATGGAATGGTAACTGTGGGATGGAGGCAAGGAAGGTCAAGAATTTTTACTGTAGCTTAAGTTAAATGATTATTAACTAACTTCCTTTGTGTTTACAAATGCCTGTTCTCTGGAGGTTTGTGGGTTTCCCAATAATATGTCTGTTATAAGCAACTTGGCCACTGTAGACATTTGATAGTTTTATAAACTTCAGCTTAGAAGAAAAGATCAAGGCGTTCTGTCTGAGCTTATTAAACATGGCTTGAGAGGTCTGGTGGTAGTTTAGGGATTTAGTGGGGCCCCATGTACTCATGAATACGTAGGCCCTTCCTGAGTAAGAGGACTTGGGCCATGTCTTAAAGAATAGGTAAAATCTTTTATGGTAGAAGTGGGAAGTAGACGACAGAGTATAAACATATGTTTTCTGGGAAGTGTACCTTCCCATCCTCTATCCAGGCTTTATTTGGTTCAGGCTGGAGCTGCCATCAAGGGAAAACAGAGGACGCTCTTCGGAAATCATATCCTAAGGAAAAGGCAGGGTCAGAGCCAGCTGGGCTGGAGCCATCTCTAGGATTTAGATTTGAGAGATCAGGAGGAGGGGTGCCATTGTGGGAGGAAAGATGACAAGAGGGAGAGTGGGTTGGGTATAAAAAGGAAGAGAGAGGTTATAGACATTGTGGATGGAGAACGGGGGACTGGGGCTCAGAGAGACATAGGAAAACAGTAATCAAGGATTTCCATACAGGTTGCAGCTGGGTGGCATCATGAAGAGAGATTTGGGAGATGGGAAAGTGTTCGTAAATACTATTTGTTGATATTGAGTATGTTTGCAAAATGCATGCATTGAAGAAAGAGTATATATGGGACATGTTGGGAGCAGAGCCCTGTTGAGCTCTTTGGTTCATTTTGTTTGTTTGTTTTGTGTGTTGTGTGTGTGAATAAGATTCAGCAGTCTGGGAGGACAGGTCTTGGGGAGTGGGAAGGGAAGAGAGGTGGGAGGACCTATTGGAGCAGAGAAGGGAGGACATCTGGGGACTGATGCAAAGCCTAGTGGAGAGGGAGCCTCCCACAGGAGGATGTGGTTAACCTCAGGTCTTCAAGCTGATCACTCCACTTGTGTGTTGCACTCAGCGACCCCTCTGGTGACCTTGGGAAGTGTGTGTGCAAGTGGTGAGGGCTGAAGCCAAATTGTAGTGGGGAGGGAGCAGTTGTGTCTCTGTGATCTGTTGGGCCCTGCCTGTCCCAAGGAGCCTGGAAATCGAGGGATCCATAGCTAGCATGTGCCTCAGGGATGGTGGGCCAGGAGCTGAGGGGTGGTTCTCCTGAGAGAGAAGACACAATGATGCTCAAGGGGTTGGGGAAACATGGAGGAGCCGGGGTCGGGGGAGTGGCTGCTACAAGAGGTCCTGGAGGGGACTTGCTCGGTGGGACCTGGAGCCATGTAGGCCAGTATGTGGGAAGCTGGGGACCTCATCCAGTGGCACTGCCAGCTGGTGACTTGGGAAGCTGTCTGGGAGACCAAGTGTGGGAAAGGAGAGAGGGAGCCTGCCAGGTCTGCTGTGCCCGGCACCCATGTGCAGAAGGCAAGTAGCCCTGTGACTGGCAAGGGGGGAGCTCTGCCTTTCCCCAAAGTAGGGTTTGTAGTCCTCTCTGTGATTTTTAAGTCACGAAGCCAAAAAACTCACAGGACCAGAGTGGAGTAAGGGCCCGGTAGGGGCTCTTCCAGCAAGCGCATCCGTTCCTGGGCCCATCCATACAGAGCCTAAGTGATCTCTCAGGAGTTCCTGGTGGTCTCAGAGGCCCATGTGCCACCCACAGTGGCTGCAGGCTGCGCGTCCAGGTGGACAGCAAGCGTCATTGTCCCCCTGCTCCTGTACGTGGGCTGGATTCTAGAAGTAGTCCTTTTTCAAGCTGAGATGGCCAGGACTGTGTTGATGGTCCGTTATCGGTTTCCAAAGAGTCTTACCTTCCCGCACCGTCTGTCCTTGCAGGTGCTGCTGTCAGGACTCATTGGCGTCGTCTCCTGGAAGAGGCCTCTCTCGCTGGTGGTAAGTCTGCACCTGTCTCCACAGCGTCCGGGGAGCAGCGCCCTCCCTGCGGGGGTGTGAGCACTTTAAAGGTGCCAGCAAAGAGAGTTCTGGCTGCTTTGATGAAAGCGGGACAGAGACCTTGATAGACCTGGAACCTCTCGATGCAGAGATGCTCATAGGTAACAACCAGGGTGTATCCTACCTTCTCTCCTTCGGAGAGTAGCCGTCAGGTGCTCATCTGAGATGCTCATGGGGCGTCCTCTTCATTTATTCTGTTTGGGTGCTGGGAACAAAGACATTTTAGTAAGTGTCAGTGCAAGCGTTTTCTCTAGGTGTGTAAACATATTAGTACACATGTGTGTATGCGCACGGATGAGTCCACAGGCAGCCCCTCCTTTATCAGAGCTCAAGAAATGTTAGCTGCGTGTGTGTTTTGGGGACCGAAACTCAGTGTTTCAGAGGAGGGTGTTTATTTGCTCCAAAGGTACAGGGGTGTTGCTGGAAACCCTTCTCCCATGGCCACAGCCCCACGCCGGGGAGGAGCAGGCCACACGGGAGATGGAAAGAATGGGATGGTTTTTCCATCAGGCAAGTAGCCTGAGCAGATTCATGTCTATTGATTTGTATGCATGTTTTTCTCAGGGTGCGCATTAATATATTTATGTGTCCGTGTCAGGGCCAGACGAAGAGGTTTTCTGGGTTTTGATGGATAATGAAAAAACACGACATGGCTTTTTTTCTCTTTTGTAGGCATCAATTATTTAAAATCTCTTCTTTAAGTGATTGGGTTTGGAGATAATGACATGTACTAAATATTAATGGAAGTAGAAAAATCCCACAAATCTGCCTGTTGTAAACACCTTCCCCTCCCGAGAGTAACCACAGCATCCTGAGGAGGCATCGGGAAGAGAGTGGCATTAATTCAGTGAGCCTCTTCTCCTATGACTTGTCGAGAAATTTCCTTTAAAAAAAAAAATAGTTTTTTTGTTTGTTTTTTTTAAATGTAGAAAGTATCAAACATGCACACAAGTCGAGGGAGAAGCTAGTATAATGAATCCCTGTAGACCCCCCAGCCATCTTCTGCAAATATCAACCTTGGCCTGTCTTATTTGATCCAAGCCCCTTGCTGGAGTATTTTAAAGTAAATCACAGCTAGTGTGTCAAGGAGCTGACTCCTTTGTCCAGAGGGAAATGGTGGTGGACATACCAGCTATGGGGCCAATGTCCTTTGGCTGTGCTTTTGGGTTCCCTTCGGAGACACGGGGCCAGCCTGTTCCATTCCTCCTCACCTGCCCCAATGAAACAGGCCTAGGAAGGCCTCTTGCACTGGCTGCCAAATAAGGAGAAGCCACAATGGGGCGGTGGTGAGCACTTTCTCCCATTCATTTATTTCTACCCAAGCCCCAGGTAGGAAAGAAGGGCTTCCCCACACTCAACTGACCACTTTCTTTACTTAGGGAGGTAAGGGGATGGGTTAGGATAACACAAAGTGCTGTCACAAAACCAAGACTGTCAGTGGCTTAACATGGCACGAGTTAAGAACCCAAAAGCTCAGCCAAAGGACATGCTTCTTCTAGAGTGGTCATCCCATCATAGGGGATCCAGAGACCCTGGTTGCTTCCTTATAGAAGGGAATCTACCGTTTCCTAGGCTTGTGGACTCTTGTTTCATTTCAGTAGAATGGGAAAGGCAATGTGGATGGGCCTAAATGTGACCCTCATTGCTCACACGTCAAACCACTGCGGAGAGCCTGTCACATGGCCCTTTTGGGCCGGGTAGGAAGCTGGAAAAGGTAGTCCCTTCCTGGACTTCCAGCAGCAGCTCCATACTATGTAAAGAGGTGGGCGGGAATTTTGGTAGAAAAGTGTTCCTCTCTACCGTGAGATCATTCTTCTGTGTTGATCAGGACAATACAGTCTTCTTTATTTAAATTCAATTAGCCAGCATAAATACATCATTAGTTTCAGATGTAGCATCCAATAATTTATGAGTTGCAACAGTACAGCCTTTTGATTCGTTAGTAAAAACTCACTCTAGACTCAGCTAGAACTGAGGAATCAAGGAATTCTTTTATCCCAAGCTCCTGTTTCTATCCTCTACCCTAATGATAGTGTTTCCTTCTTCCTGGAGCTATAAAACTGAAGGAGCCACCTGATCATTTTGGTTCATTTCCAGGGGTCTCACCACCACTCCCTGTCCCTGAGAAGAATTCCCTCTCCCCTCACCCAGAAGGAGTTGCCCTCTCTGAAGGAGGGTGTCTGTCCCTCGGGGTGGTTGGAAGAGGCAGTGTTGGGCCCTGCCGATCCAGGGTCCGCACCACCATGCCCCACGCCCTGCGGGGGGGCTGGCAAGTGAGGACAGCCATGCGTGGGCATGCCGAAGGCAGGGTTTTGGTACCGTCACTGGTCTGTTGGCAGTGCCTTTCCTCTGAAGGGCTGGTGTGTGGGGGCATATCCTAATCTCTGCTACATGTCCTTTCTTTTCATCAATCTGATCTTATAAAACACAATGGGATGAGGAACGGTATGCTTTTTGCCTGGAGTGACTGGTATGCTGGTGCGGAGCCTGTGTTAGGAAAAAGCAAGGGAGAGGGGGCAGCAGGCTGTCTGAGAGGATGGGAAGGAAGATTGCCCCTTCCAGGCCGGTGAATGTGATGCCAGAGGGAAAAGGAGGAGAAAAATACTGGGACTTTTTTGCCCTGGTATTTTATAAGAGCCTTTCATAATGCTGGAAAGTGATGATAGCTATTTCAGTAGAGAAAATGTATTTTTGCATTAATGTGGCTCTTTTCTTCTTTTTTAATTGAAGTGTAGTGAATATATATGTATATTAGTTATATAGTTTCAGGTTATATTGTTATATTAGTTCATAATTATTATATGATATAATATTTCAGATGTACAATAGAGTGATTCAACAGTTGTGTACATTGCTCAATGCTCATCATGGTAAGTGTACTCTTAGTCCCCATCACCTATTTCAACCACCCCCCATCCACCTCTCCTCTGCTAACCACCAGTTAAGAGTGTTGGTTTTTTGTCTCTTTTTTCCTTTGTTTGCTCATTTGTTTCTTAAATTGCACATATGAGTGAAATCATATGCTATTTGTCTTTCTTAGTCTGGCTTGTTTCACTTAGCATTATATTCTCTAGGTCCACCCATGTTGTTGCAAATATCAAGATCTCAGCCTTCTTTATGGCCGAGTAATAGTCCTTTGTGTATATTTACCCCTTTTTATTTATCCATTCATTTATGGACGGACAATTGGGTAGCTTCCAGATTTTGGCTATTGTAAATAATGCTGCAATAAACACAGGGATGCGCATGTCTTTTCCTTTGGGTGAATACCCAGTAGTGGAATTACTGGATCATATGGTAATTGTATTTTTAATTTTTAAAGGAACTTCCATACTGTTTTCCACAGTGGTTGCACCAGTTTACATTCCTACCAATAGTATGCAGGGATTCCTTTTTCTCTACATCCTCCTCAACACTTGTTATCCCTTGTCTTTTTGGTTCTAGCTATTTTGATGGGTGTAAGGTGATACACCTCATTGTGATTTTTTTTTTCTTATTGGGATTTCGATTTGCATTTCCCTGATGATTAGTGATGTTTAGCATCTTTTCATGTGTCTGTTGATCGATCTTCTTTGGAAAAATTCTATTCCCTGGTCCTCTGCCCATTTTTAAATCAGATTATTTGTTTTTTTTTTTGGTATTGTATGTATAAATCTTCTATATATTTTGAATATTAACCCTTCATCAGATATATCATTTGCAAATATCTTCTCCCATTCACTAGGTTGCCTTGTCATTTTGTTGATAGTTTCTTTCAGTATGCAAAAGCTTTTCATTTTGATACAGTCCCAGTAGTTTAATTTTGCTTTTGTTTCATGGCCTAAAGACACATATCTAGAAAAATGTTTCTGTGACTGAAGGCAAAGAAATTACTATGATTTCTTCTAGGAATTTTATGGTTTCAGGTCTCATATTTAGGTCTTTAATCCATTTTCAGTTTATTTTCGTGTATGGATAAGAAAGTGGTCCAGTTTCATACTTCTGTATATAGCTGTGCAGTTTTCCCAGCATTGTTTGTTGACGAGACTGTCTTCTCCCCATTGTATGTTCTTACTTCCTTTGTCACAGATTAATTGGCCATATAATCATGGTTTTGTTTCTGGGCTCTCTGTTCTATTCCTTTGATCTAATTGTCTATTTTTTTTGCCATACCATACTTTACTTTTGATTACCACCACTATGTAGAATATCTTGAAATCTGGGATTGTGATACGTCAGCCTTGTTCTTCTTTCTCAGGATTCCTTTGGCTATTTGGGGTCTTTTGGGATGCTATACAAGTCATAGGATTATTTGTTATAGGTCTGTGAAAATGTTGGTATTTTGATAGAGATTGCATCAAATCTGTAGATTGCTTTGTGTAGTATGGACATTTTGACAATACTGGTTTTTCTAATCCGTGAGCATGGAATAGCTTTCCATTTGTTCCATTGTGTCATCGTTAATTTCTTTTATCAGTGTTTTATAGTTTTCAGAGTAGAGGTCTTTCACCTCTTTGATTATCTCTTTGATTATGGTATTTTATTATTTTTGGTGCAGTTATAAATGGGCTTATTTTCTTAATTTATCTCTCTGGTACTTCTTTATTGCTATATAGAAATGCAACAGATATTGAATTTGTATCTACAACTTTACTGAATTCATTTATCACTTCTAGTAGTTTTTTGGTGGAGTCTTTAGGGTTTTCTATATATATCATGTCATCTGCAAAGAGTGAAAGTTTTACTTTTTCCTTACTAATTTAGATGCCATGTATTTCTTTTTCTTGTCTGATTGCAGCGGGTAGGACTTCTAGTACTTTGCTGAATAAAAGTGGTGAGAGTGGACATCCTTGTCTTGTTCCTGACATTAAAGGGAAATCTCTGTTTTTCACCATTGAGTATGATGTTAGCTGTTGGTTTTTCATATAAGGTCTTTACTATGTTGAGGTATATTCCCTCTAAACCTACTTTGTTGAGAGTTTTTAACATGAATTGATGTTGTACTTTTTCAGATGTTTTTTGAGATGACCATAAAATTTTTTTTTAATTTTTATTTATTTTTTTTCCTTTTCAGTGTTCCAGAATTCATTGTTTATGCACCACACCCAGTGCTCCATGCAATATGTGTCCTCCATAATACCCACCACCATATGGTTTTTATTCTGTCTCTTATTAATGTAATATATCACTTTGATAGATTTGTGAGTATTGAACCACCTTTGCATCCCTGGAATAAATCCCACGTTTTTATGATAAATAATTTTTTAATATATTGTTGGCTTCTGTTTGCTTTATTTATTCGTTGGGGATATTTGCATCTATGTTCATCAGAGATATTAGCCTGTAGTTTTCTTTTTGTTTTTAGTGTCTTTGTCTGGTTTTGGTGTCTGGGTAATGCTGGCCTCAGAATGACTTTGGAAGCTCTTCTTCCTCTTCTGTTTTTTGTAATAGTTAGAGAAGTGTCTCCTGTGGTTGAGATAATTGTCTTCCTTACATTAAACTATAAAAGGTTCTATATTATGGTAGATTGCATTTAGGAATAAAATTATATAGCTCTTATTTAAATAATTTTTGAAAGATTCAGTGGAACATCTTGTGATTGCTTATTTATCAATAATAGAACTACCCTCAGACATAATCACAGGTAGTATAATTTTTTAAAAAATTTGAGTGAAGTACTGTTTACATTTTATATTATACTGTTTGAGGAATCTGGCTTTTGGTTTACTTTTATTTGAGGAGTCTGGCTTTTTGGTTTACTTTTATTGCAAAAAAAATTTTTTTTGACAGACAAAAGATCACAAGTAAGGAGAGAGGCAGGCAGAAAGAGAGGAAGGGAAGCAGGCTCCCTGCTGAGCAGAGAGCCCCATGTGGGGCTTGATCCCAGGACCCTGAGATCATGACCTGAGCCGAAGGCAGAGGCTCTAACCCACTGAGCCACCCAGGCGCCCTTTATTGCAAAATTTTTATCAACCAAGTTGGGAATGTGTATCAGTGAAGGTTTAATCAAACAAATAGAACCTCTAGGAGCCAACAGCAAGCACCTCTGTGATTCACACTCTTATGAGTACTGCTTTGGCCCCACTGCCACTCAGTAACTATACCCACATGGTCCTGGTGACTTAGTGCTGTCACTTGGTCCCTGCCACCCTGGAATCCCATAATCTTTATTGCATTTAGGGAACCTAGTTTGATGGTAGCACAGATATTTCCAATCTAATTTTTGACCTGCAGAGAAGAGGTACCACAAAGCTCTTCAAGGATGTTGGAGTTCCTCTCACAGATTTCTTATAGTTGTGGTAAGAAGTGTGTTCCCTCCAGGACAGCGAGCAAGTCATATGGGATCAATGCATTCTTATTCCACTCTCCTTAAGCCTTTAGAGCTCTTCCTCTTACGGTATACCAAGGAAGTCTGGCATTTCAACTTCATTTAGAGTACCCCACCTTTGGATTCATATGTTAGCAAACTGATTAAACGTTTTTTTAAACTCCTCCAGCTAAACATTGAATGTTAGGATCTCTGCTTAGCAGATAGAAATAAATCTGGCCTGATTCTATTCTATATTCCTTCTACCTTGATCCTCCACCATTAATAATGAGTCCTAAGGTTGTCCCCAGCCTCCAACTGTAAGAGGGTTTCCTCTTACAGCAGCACAGGTAGGGGAAACATGGGAAGAGCCTGGCGCACTCACTGAGTTAGGGAGAAGAAGGTGAAGGTCTGGGGATTTCAAGGAGGCTAGAGTTCACAGGAAAAAGTACCAGAGAGAAGGGACTTCCACAAACAGAGTTCTGGAGGTCTGCAAAAGTTTCCCTGTGAGTATTCAGCTGATGTTGATCAGCTTTTTCATATGAGAAAACTACCTGAGGTCAGGAAAGAATCATCTGAGTGGATTAGAGGGAATATTACAGGCAAAAAAGCAGGGCTTTCGTACCATCCAGACTGGAAAATCTTGTGATTTGTTCAGACAGGGGAGTAGAATACTTTTAGAAGAATCTTGCCTCAGTAATGGGGAATAATTAACCCCAGAGTACATGTCACTCCCGTCCTTTATGACAAATCTTAATAAATGTGCTGGTTTAGCAAGCTCTGTGATAAATCTTAAAAGCGAGATCCAAAGGAATCAAACCATTTCCAACTAATTTAATTATGTCCTAGGATAACATTCAAGAATGTTCATAGGAGTACAAAAATATCTAGCACCAACAAGATAATAATCACAATGTCTGGCATCCAATCAAAGATTACTAGGCATGCCAAGAAGCAAGAAAATACAATCTGAAATGAGAAAAAGAAATCAATTTAAACTGATATAAAACTTACCCACATGTTAGAAATAGCAGACAGCAGACAGAAGGGACATTAAAACAGTTATAACTGTATTCCAGATGTTCAAAAAGTTAACTAGAGACAGGAAGGTATTAAAAAATACCTGTTTGAACTCTGAGTAATGAAAAATTCAATATAAGAGAGAAAAGATTCGCTGGATGAGATTAATGGCCGATGCAATAAGAGAGAAGAGGGGTGTCTGGGTGCCTTCATAAATTAAGCATCTGACACTTGGTTTAGTCTCAAGTCATTTCAGGGTCATGGGCTGCATTGGGCTTCATGCTCAGTGAAGAGTCTGCTTTAGAGTCTCTGCCCCCCTCAAATAAATAAGTCTAAAAGAATATAAGAGAAGATTCGTGAACTCAAGACATTACAATAGAAGTAATCCAAAGGTAGAACATGGAGGAAAAAAATTGTGAAAAATTAACAGAGCATTAATGAGTTATGAGTTAATGGGGAGAATTTCAAGAAGCCTCTATGTGGAATGGGGGTCCCTAAAGAAATGGGGATGAATAGAAAAAATATTAAAAAATAAGAGAGTAGATCTTAAAAGTTCTTATCACAAGAAAAAATATTTTGTGACAAGGTGTAGTGATGGACATTAAGTAGACTTATTGTGGTGATCATTTTGAGGAGATATATATATATATATCTGTACATCTGAAACTAATATAATGTTATATGTTGGGGTGCCTGGGTAGTGCAATGTGTTAAGTGTTTGACTCTTGGTTTGGGCTCAGGTCGTGATCTCATGAGTCATGAGATTAAGCCCTAAGTCAGGCTCTATGCTCAGTGTGGAGTCAACTTGGGTTTCTCTCTCCCTCTGCTACTCCCCCAACCCTTGTGATCTCTCTTCTCTCTCTCTCTTGCTCACTCACTCACTTCTTTCTCTGAAATAAATAAGTAAATCTTTAAAAATTATATATATATATATATAGTTATATGTCAGTTGAATCTCAGTTCAAAAAAAATAATAGCCAATTTTATTTTGAAAATTGGATAAAATCTATAAACCCACAGATCTGAGAAACTCAATGCACACATAAGACAAGAAATATGAAGAAAAACACACCAGCATTTTGTGGGATTTTTAACATATGTATGAAGAAAGTAATGTAAAGGTGAGGGAGAGGTATACAATGTAAGACTCTTAAAAGATATATGAAGAAGTCTGTCACTTGAAGGCAAAGTGCTATATGCTAAAATATATAGTATAAACTCTAAAGCAACCACTAAAATAAAAAGAAAAAATGAAGAGCTGGCTAATAAGCCAACAAAGGAAATACAGTGGCGTCATGCAAAATACCCAATTATCCAAAAGAAGGCAGAAAGAAAAGGGGAAACAGAGAATAGATGAGACATAAAGAAAACAAATAGTAAGATTTTATTACTCATTTGAATTTCTTTTGTGAAATGCTGTTCATTTGTTTTGTCTATTTTTTGTAAGACTGGTTCCTTGGTATGTGGGATTTCTTCATATAGTTATTCTTTTCTGCTCTAAATGGCTAATATTTTATGCCAGTCTGCTGTTTGTCTTTCCCTTTTTAGTTTTAATGAAGTGCCTTTTTTTAAAAAAAATACAGAATTGTTAGCTTTTTATCTTGTAAACTTTGTTGTTCTTATTTTCTTATGTGGTGTCTAGGGTTCCTTACTTTAAAAGATTGTTCTTGCCCCACAATTCTGAAATTATTTTCCTGTGTATTTCCAAAACATTTATAGTTTTCTTTTTATGTTTAGGTAATTTATCCCAAACTTACTTTTAAATATGGTATGAAATGTTAATCTCTAACTTTACTTTTTCCAAATGAATACTTATTTCTCCTGCAGCAATTTTTGAATGTTTAATATTTCTCCTCACAAGTGAAGTGTCCTTCTCCTTCCTACTCCTCTGGACATGGGCCTGTTTATTAATCTCTCTTCTGTTTCTTGAGTCTTTTGGCCCATTTTTAAAATTTTTTATTGATCCATATTAAGCCAGTACGATGTTTTAACTAGTGAAGCTTTAAAGTGAGTCACTCTTATTTTTTCATAAATTTTGATACTTACGTGTATTTTCTCTTAAGAAAATTTTTGAATCACTTTATAAAGTTTCATACTGATAATGCTTTGATTTTGGTTGTGACTACATTTACATTGCTTTTATATACTCTGGACAAGTAATATCTATATTTTTGAGAGATGGGGATATATTTTCTGTTATAATTTCCAGAAAGATGATATTGTGTGTTGATTTTATATCTGGATATAACACACCATAGTGACCTATTGTTCTGGATCTGGTTAGTCTATTGGATATTTAAGAGAAATTTTCTGGAGAAATTTCTTCCATCAAGGTTTTGATTATATCTCTTCTCATATTTCTCTGCCTTCTAGAATTTATCCTACTTGGAGTTGGTAGAAGGATATTCTGCCTGCTAAATTGATCCCAAATAATTCTTAACATGTTTTAATATTTTTCTTTTTCTTTCTTACTTCCTGGGTTATTACTTTTGTTTTACTTTCTGGATAACTAATTTGGGCCTCAGCCATCTTCATTCTACTATTTGACCCTTTTGCTAGATGTTTCATTTGACAGCATGTTATTTTCAGAGAATTCTCTTGTTCTCTAATTGCTTCTTTTTCCATAGCAATATACTCACAGTTCATGAAGCACTTATTGTATGGGTGCGGTCTCCTTCAGGAGTATTAATTAGAATTTTATTTGTCAGGTCTCCCCACTCCTCTGTATTCTCACTTCCCCCCACAGGTCAGTTGGCCTCTTTATTCTCTAGCTTTTCAGGACATTTGTTTTACTCAGATGGTTGGTTATCCTGTTCGTATGTACAAAGGAAGGACTGTGTTGATGTGGGTAGGTGGTTGGTGTGGTTGGTTGCTTGGTGTCTTGTGTTTTCTTGCTGGGGTGGCGTGCAGCCCTTCAATAGTTCCTGCCACCTGTATACCTGGGTAGACCTGCCCTGGGATGGGAAGGCCGTCTTTGGGATCTTTAAAAGCAGGAGATCCATGGGAACTGGCAGGATCTATGTCAGGCCTCCTGGGAAAGGCAACCAGCTTCCAGCGTAAGGGCTGATGTTCCACCAGGCAGAACTGCTTTTCCAACTTCAGTATCCATTGTGAAGGCTCAGAGGTACCTCAAGCCAGGCTTGTCCTGGACTGGTGGTGGTGATGATGATGATGATGATGATGATGATGATGTCAGCAGTAATGACTAATAGTTATCAGTCATTCTTCATGTTCCAGACACTCTTCTAAGGACCACTCTATGAAGTGAGTACAACAAGTTTTAGACATGCCTGAGGTTTTGCAGCTTGTGAGTGGCAGAGCTCAGGTTTGAACCCAGGTAATATGCCTGTGCTCTTAAACACTAGGCCAGCCTCCATCCTGCCTGCACATCAGAGCCACCGGAGGCACTTAAAAAATAATACTAGTCCAGACCCATGGCATCATTTCTGTTTAGCTTCTGTAATAAGTATGGTTGTAAAATATTCTATGGAGCAGGACTTTTCAAGTATTCTCACCATTTGGTTCTCATGACACCCCAGTGGGGCACTCTGTTACCATCCCACCCAAAGGAGGAACTGAGGCACAGGATGGGAGCAGGGGGCGGGAGAGTAAACAATGGGCTGGTCACCAGCTCAGGCCAGTAGGGTCCTGGAGGCTCTGCTCCTAATCCCTGTGCCACGTTGTCTTACTTGAGATCTTTAAATTTAACAACAAAAAACCTCTTTCTTTAGCTTACTGAAGCATAGATTCAGCTCCCTTAGCCTGTCAGACTAAGACTTAGTGTAGCACAGCATCAGACTAAATAAAATGCTTTTATGTCCAATTCATTATTTCATGATTTCCTTTTCATTAGAAGCTGCCAGATAGAGGGAGATTTTTTTTTTCCTTCATATTTTCTTTTCTCAGAAAAGGCAGCTCCCGTAGTTTCGTATTCATCCCAGCAGGTGTTTGGGTGGTTCCTACGCTGCAGGGAGCCTTCCAGCCCTGAGAAACACAAGTATGTGGCACCAAGAGATGTGATTAGCTCTCCCATTGCACTGGGCAGTGGCCAGAGCACCTCCAATCTTTTGGAGCTTAATTCACTGGAGCTGTCCCAGGAGTGGTAGTAATAGATGTTTACTCATTACTCTTAAGTTTAGGGGTTCCTGGGTTCAGCCAGTTGAGCAACCAATTCTTGATTTTGGCTCAGGTCATGATCTCAGGGTCATGGGATTGAGCCCTGCATAGGGGTTCACACTCAGTGGGGAGTCTCTGGAGATTCTCGCTCTCCCTCTGCCCTCCCCAACCCTCCCCCCCAAATAAATCTTTAAGAAAAATGAATAGATTTCTTTAAAAAATAAAATAATAATTATTCCCAAGTTTAGAGAAACCAGCCCTATATACCCAAGTATAAATGACTGATTCTTATAGTGCCAGATTTATTGGAAACCTACAGATAAATGATGGAAAAAAAGAAAAGCTTTCATTGCCCTTCCATTCAGCTTGAATTCTGTTATTGTTGTTTTTTTCCTCAGCTGCAGTATTTAATGAAACATGCAAATGCCCAGGAATTAGAAGTGTATGATGAATGAACTTCAACCTGGATTAGGGTGGGGTTTTTTTCCCCTCTCTTTTCATTGCTATGGCGATCATTTTCCAATATAAGAAAGCTTAAAAATCTTATGCTGCATATATTAACTTCTTTTTAAAAGTGTCTTTGAATTTTTGTACCAACGGAAATGTTTCCTGCTGTGCCCATCAGAAATTCAGCTTAAGTTTCACTACAGATTTGTATGTTTGGCAATATTTTGTGGAAAAAAAAAATGTTTGAATCACTTTAACCTTTAATATGAGTTATAGAAAGCCTGTAGGGCTTTCTTTCAAGCTCATGAATTGAGCTCAAATATAACTTTAATATGCTATTTAAAAATATAGGTGAGCTAAAGGTTAATATATTTAATGTAAATGTATTTGGAGTCATTATTTATTCAGAAAATTCGTTATAAATCCACTTTGGGGGTTTCTTACAGTCAAGATCACGACCTCTCTTCCAGAGAATGTATTTTGCTTGATTACATTAAAGATGAAGCCTTCATTCCTTAAGTGCTGAAGAGGAGAAGGAAGTAAGATGTGCACAAATTTGTACAGGTCTTTGAAACAATGCAGACTCTTACTCTGCTAATAAAGCAGCTTAAGTATCTAAAACACTCTATCTTGTTTATGAAGATAGACTAATACGCTCACCTTAAATTTACTATCAGTATTAAATTTCATTAGGGAAAGGCAGTCTCACCAGAAAACCAAGACTGACACAGACTAATTAAAGTAGAGCATAAGAAAACCACTGAAGGCCAAGTGAAATTAAAGATGGTCATTGGTAAAATACCCAATTTTATTAAAACATGACTTTTTTATATATACATATTTGCTTGAGTTATTTACTTCTCAGTATAAATTCTTCTGTTTTGATCCATCAGGCACATTTTTAATTGAAAATGTAATAAAACTTACTCTCTACAAGAGACAGTGAGCTTGGATAGGAAAATTAAAAACAAGGTAGACAAAGATATCTAATAAGGTAGTCATGTGCCTAAAAGCATAACGAATTAAATGCATCATTTTGAATCGTACCTGGAAATAACTATAATAGACTTTCCCCTGGTTGTTGCTTCTGACTGGCTATTGAGACTCTTTTTAGAGAGATGGAGTTATTTCTGTAGGCCAGTCTGGGGAATTTTGCTCTCTCCCTCTGAAGGCAGAGACAGGAGAGCAATGAGGTCCATAGGATTAGTACTGAGGACAGGTGGTGGTGTTTGGGAGCTCAGAAGCCTTATGGAATGTGCATACCTTCATGCTGCAGATGTCCCAGTATGTACCTCTGCCTGGCATCCTAGACCCTTCCTATGTATCTATCAATGGCTTGAGTGGTTACCTGTAATCCTGTACACTGGTAAGTATGTTGTGAGATGAGTTGCATGTAACTGACTCCCCAGACCCTGATCAATTTCTTGATGATGGTAAACCCAGTATCTAGTATCCCCCAATTGTGGGCATCAGCAAAGATTAGGATGTTTCCAGAAGAGAAGAGTTTGTCCCCCTGCTGGTTACTGAGGCTTGGTAACATGTTTCCTGGTATGTGTCAGTAGATGACCTTCACATGTATAACCCCAGGATGATTCTGTCTTTCAGACAGTTCTTTATTCTGTGTGTCCTGGACACATACAGGATGTGGTCAACAAGCAGTAATGTTCAGAAGTGTTACATGATGAGGCTCAGAGTCTTCTGTGCCACAGGAGTCCTCCAGATAGCAAAATACACCGTGCAAGGTGCAGAACTCTGAGTTGAATTGGGAACAAAGAAGCATAAGATACGGTCTTGCCGGGGCACCTGGGAGGCTCAGTGGGTTAAAGCCTCTGCCTTAGGCTCAGGTCATGATCCCAGGGTCCTGGGATCGAGCCCCGCATCAGGCTCTCTGCTCAGCGGGGAGCCTGCTTCCTCCTCTCTCTGCCTGCCTCTCTGCCTACTTGTGATCTCTGTCTGTCAAATAAGTGAATAAAATCTTTAAAAAAAAAAAAAGATGCGGTCTTGCCTTCAAAAGTGTAGATTCTAGATGAGGAAATCATATGAATTGGAAAAATATAAACAGTAATAAAGGTATTAAAATAGTAATACGAGATAATAGGAAACAGTTGCAGGTTAGAACTTAATCAAGGAATGAATTGGACATAGTTTTTTTATTTTGAAAGATGAAAGGAGTTGATGCTTTGCTGGTGCTTTTTGTGTATCAGCTCGTAACAGCCCTCCAAGACAAGTATGCACTATTACAAGTGAAGAACGCATTCCTTCCAAAAGTAATGTGTAATTGACCCAGGTCACAGGTTTGGATAGAGAACTCACCAAAGTTTGGGTAGAGAAGTCTAGTTCCATCTGCTTCTGAAGGGTCTGCTCTTTTCATTACGTCCTGCTGCTTCCACTAGGAAATGAATCAGACTGCATCTTACAGGGAGGATGGGATTCAACCTATGTAAGACAGGTGGCATTCATGCAGGTGGATTGGAGAGTGGAATCCTTGCCAAGCCAGCAGAACAACATCAACAAAATCTAGGAAGCAAGAAAAGCACAAGGTCTAAGGGTCCAGGAGAAATTCAACTGCAGAAACTTTTGGGGAGTAAGGGAGGGCAATGGTTGAGCCACCACCTGTTCTTGAATCTTCTCTCTGGCTTTCAGAGTTGTCTTCAGCCTGTGCTTGAGCTCTTCCAGCATCAAGAGATAGATGACTGCCCAAATCTGCCAGCCCATGGAGTAGTTTCTTAGAAGCGCTTCCTGGTCATACTCTAGTAACTGGCTCTTGACTCGTTTTGCTCCAACCCTGACCTAATCACCTGATGCTTATGGTCTGGAAAAGACTGAGTCCACTGTCAGTGCAAGAGGAGCTCTGTCTCCTGTTCCAAGTGTTCTGGTGGGTCCTAGATGACCAGGGAGCAGGTTCAGGGTGACCCCTCAACTGAGAGTGGCAGTGGCATGATCAGTGACATACTTAATGTGTGTTTTGCTGTGCTGGCACTTTAACTCACCGTATTAATGACAAGTCTTGCAAATTCCGTAGCCTTTTGTGTATAGACATTTGCCAAAAGCATCTATAGTTAAAGGAAATGGAGAGTCTCCTGTACAGTTTGTTTTTGATAAGAATTGTCTGATGTCGGGACTCTTGGGTGGCTCAGTTGGTTAAGTGTCCGCCTTTGGCTCAGGTCATGGTCCCAGGGTCCTGAGATCAACTCCTGCGTTGGGCTCCTTGCTCACCGGGGAGCCTGTTTCTCCCTCTGCCTGCCACTCCTCTTGCTTGTGCTCCTTCTCTTTTTCTCTCTCTCAAGTAAATAAATCTTAAAAAAAAAAAAAAAGAATTGTCTGATGTCCACTTTAGAAATTCCTGCCACCTCTAAAATGTCTCTCTTTCCTAAAGCACTTCCTTTGCCCTGGGGTCTTCATGGTCTTCTAATAGAAAAAAGTCGTTAAGAAAAAAAAAAGCTTAATATGCTGAGGTAGCTCTAATATAAGAAAAGTAATAAATGAAGTGTCACTAGATTCAGACTGCGTATTCTTTCAGAAAGAAGGCAATTACTGTTATAAAGATATAGCATTAGAAAAATTATTGCAGCTGAGAAGTATGTGGTATGTCTGTCTGTGGCACAGTTAATTTTAAAAGTATTACCAAGCATACAAATCATAAGACTAAAATGCTGAACCATATTAATTGAAAGTGAATTTAATATGCAGTTCTGAGGAACTGTCTCTACTTATCCAGCTCTTAAAAAAATTGTAACTTATAGGCTATTAGTTATCAGATTTTCTTTCAAATGTCCAACTTCTTTTAATGAAGATTATTACTCATGGACCTTATCTTTGATTCCTGAATAGTTTTTTTGCTGTACAATAAGTAACGGTAATATTGGAACATCCATATTTTACCCTGATTTTTATGTGCATTGAATTCAAGTTTCTGTAGGTTCTAATTCTTGTTAAAATACAAAAATTCTGATTAGGAATGAAAAAGAAAACTCAGAGTTTTCAGATTTGATCTTTCTGCTATTCACTTTGTGTAGTTCAACTATTGATAGAAGAGTTGATTGAAATTGATTGAAAATAGCACTGTAGATGGGGAGTCTTATCTAATGACTAAAAACTTTTAAAATCAGTCACACTGATTATTTGAAGATTGGTTTTAGGAGGAAGAAAGACATTACCTACATTTCTTATTTGTGTGGTATTACCAAACACAGGTCTTTTTTTCTTTTTTTTTTCCTCCCCTTTCCTATTAATTAATTAATTTATTTATTTATTCACTTTCTTTTCAGTGTTCCAGAATTCATTGTTTATGCACCACACCCAGTGCTCCATGCAGTACGTGCCCTCCTTAATACCCACCATCAGGCTCACCCCACCTCTCACCACCCCCCTCCAAAACCCTCAGTTTGTTTCTCAGAGTCCACAGTCTCTCATGGTTCGTCTCTCCCTCCAGTTTCCCCCAACTCCCTTCTCCTCTCCATCTCTCCATGTCCTCCATGATATTCCTTATGTTCCACAAATAAGCGAAACCATGTGATAATTGACTCTCTCTGCTTGACTTATTTCACTCAGCATAATCTCTTCCAGTCCTGTCCATGTTGCTACAAATGTTGGGTATTCATCCTTTCTGATGGAGGCATAATACTCCATAGTGTATATGGACCACATCTTCCTTATCCATTCGTCCATTGAAGGGAATCTTGGTTCTTTCTACAGTTTGGCGACCGTGGCCATTGCTGCTATAAACATTGGGGTACAGATGGCCCTTCTTTTCACTACATCTGTATCTCTGGGGTAAATACCCAGTAGCGCAATTGCAGGGTCATAGGGAAGCTCTATTTTTAATTTCTTAAGGAATCTCCACACTGTTTTCCAAAGTGGCTGCACCAAGTTGCATTCCCACCAACAGTGTAAGAGGGTTTCCCCTTTCTCCACATCCTCTCCAACACACATTGTTTACTGTCTTGTTAATTTTATATAGGGATAGAGGGAACATTCCTCAACTTCATAAAATCTATCTATGAAAAGCCCCCAGCGAATATCATCCTCAATGGGAAAAAGCTGACAGCCTTCCCTTTGAGATCAGAAACACAGCAAGGATGTCCACTCTCACCACTCTTGTTCAACATAGTATTAGAAGTCCTAGCAACAGCAGTCAGACAACAAAGAGAAACAAAATGTATTCAAATTGGCAATGAAGAAGTCAAACTCTCTCTCTTCACAGATGACATGATTCTTTATATAGAAAACCCGAAAGACTCCACCCCCAAACTTCTAGAACTCATACAGCGATTCAGTAACGTGGCAGGATACAAAGTCAATGTACAGAAATCAACAATGAAAATACAGAAAGGGAAATTAGAAAATCGATTCCATTTACTTTCTTTAATTTTTTTAAGATTTTATTTTTTTATTTAGAGGGAGATAAAGAGCACAAATGAGGGGAGGGGCAGAGGGAGAGAGAGAGAATCCCAAGCAGAATCCATGCTGAGCACAGAGCTGGGGGCGGGGTTAGATCCCAGGCCCCTGAGATCATGACCTGAGTGGAAATCAAGAACCAGACGCTCAGGGCGCCTGGGTGGCTCAGTGGGTTAAAGCCTCTGCCTTCGGCTCAGGTCATGATCCCAGGGTCCTGGGATCGAGCCCTGCATCGGTGGGGGGTCTCTGCTCAGCAGGGAGCCTGCTTCCTCCTCTCTCTCTCTGCCTGCCTCTCTGCCTACTTGTAATCTCTGTCTGTCAAATAAATAAATAAAATCTTAAAAAAAAAAAATGAACCAGACGCTCAGTCAATTGAACCACCCAGGGGCCTCCCAAAAACAGGTCTTGATGAAGTTTTTCCCCCCATACTATGTGAGTATTAGCTACATGTTCTAGAAAACCTGGAAAACCTGGAAAATTCAGGGACATGACTGAGAAGACAACTCTAGGGGCTCTGCCCCTGCTCACAGTCACTATTAGCCTCATCTCATTTTTTTTTTATTTTTTAAATTTTTATTGTGTTATGTTAGTCACCATACAATACATCATTAGTTTTTGATGTAGTGTTCCAGGATTCATTATTGGCATATAACATCCAGTGCTCCATGCAATATGTGCCCTCCTTAATACCCACCACCAGATTCATCTCATCTTTTCCTATAAACAGCCATTTGCTCCATGATCCAGATTGGTATCTCACACTGGAGCTCTGTTTTTGCCAGTCCCTCATGTCCACCACTGTGTGCTCTGTTTGGATTTTATGTTCTTATGTATGTTAGTGTTCACTATTTGTAGATTATGTCACTTACTAATATGAAGTGGTCTTGCCCAATTGAATGTTTTATGGCCTTTGAATTCTGCCTTGTCTAAAATTAGAGCACCACCGTCATTTCTCTTTTGTTCAGATTTGCCTGCTATCTTTGCCTATCATTTTTATTTTACTTCTGTGTGATAGTTTATTCCGGGATGTCTCTTAATACAAATCAATTTGCTTAAACCAGGGTGACTGTTTCTTGTGAAATCTCCTCTATATGTGTGAATGAGTTCAAGTTATTCTTTTTATCTTTCTGCCTTTATGCATTTTTTCATTGGTCCTTCTGATTTTTAGTGTTCTTTCTAAAAGAACTCCACTCAGTGTGTTTTACTCTGTGCAGACATTTAAAAGGTAAGCAGCTAGTTTCCTATTCTGCTGGCAGTTATATTTTAAAATATAGCTCATCTTTTCCATTTTAAATTGTGAAATATTTATTAGTAGAACAAAATATATGACACCTATGCGGAATGCATGTAAATTATGAAGCATAACCTTGAAGCAAACAACGGAGCCCCCCCTCCCCCCCCCCCCGTCAACATAAGAAATGTAAATTACCCACTCTCAGGGCCTGCTTATGGTTCCCTCTCCATCTCATCTCCTTCTCTCTGATTCAGAGCAGGGGTTTGAGGGTCGCCCTTCATTTACCACATATGTACATCTCCCTAAATAATATAGTATTTTTATTGTTTTTGAACTTCATATAAATAGAATCACATTCTTTTCTTCTATGACTTAGTTTTTTTTTCATTTCAACATAATATTAGGGGATTCATCCATATTTGTGTGTGTAGCTCTAGATTAATTGCTTTTAATGCTGGTATAATGTTCCGCCATGTGAATAATCACAGTATGTTTGTCTGTTCTTCTTGAGTGGAACAAGTAACTTTTTTTCCCATTATGAACTGTGCTACTGTGAATATTTTGATACCCGCCTCTTCATATACCTGAGAGTTCCTCTGGTGTATGCACCTGGAAGTGGAATCACGGGGCTGTAGGGAATGCATATCTTCACTTTTATGGAATAATGTCACATGGTTTTCCCAAAGCAGCCAATATAGACACTGAGTAGTGTCCACTTTTTTTTTTTTTTTTAAAGAACTTCACAGGGCTTGACTTGAAAATCTGGTGCATGTAACATAGTATTAAATGGTCTCAGTTTGCATTTATTTTATTTCTGATGAAATCAGCCAACTTTTACGTCTTTACTGGCCAGTGTTTTTCCTCTTCTATAATAGGTTTGTGCTGTACTTTATTTTTGTTTATCTCTCTCTTACTTATTTCTAGAAGTTACTTTCATTATATCTTCTGGATGCTATTTCTTTGTTAAGTCTCCGTTTGGGATTTGACTGGTCATTTCACTTTCTTTATGGTTTTCTGTATTTATCAATCTCTTTCACTATGGTTAATTTTTGTGCATGTGCAATTTTTGTTAAATCCTTCCTGGAGTAATATCATCAATATGGAGGGAGAGGAGTTTTCTACCATTTTCTCCCACAAAGAACACTGATTGTGAGGATCAGCCACAGATGGGAGTGCCTTTGCAGAAGTCTGGAACTCCAGCAGAGAAGTTCCAGCAAACTGTTGGAACAAAAAGTATCCAAGATTAGAGACGATAAAGAGGGTAAGAGGAACAGTTACAAGTTAACTGCTTCACCCCTCCCCCAAGGCAGCACAGCTCATTGCCAAGAGAATTTCTCAGCCCATGATTTCTCCCAAGGAGAAAAGTGAGACTGTGTGTGAGTGAATGCTACTGGCATCCCCCGCTGTGTGGGATGCTGTCAAAGAGACCCATTTATTTCTGGCCCACTCAGAATCTGAGGTGTGCTAATGACTGGAGGGTAGAAAGGGCTGGGAGAACAGCAGCCAGGGCTCTCAGAAGGCATCAGTGGAAAACAAATAAGAGGCTGTCCGCACTTGGATTGGTTTGATGGGATTGAGAGAAAGCAGTCTCAAGAATTCTACCTCTCCCCCACTCCAAGAGGGAACACAAAGTCTGGAACAGGTGTATCCATAGAGGAGGTCTGAGAAAGCCTCAGAATCTCTAAGATGATAAGCTATTTCTCTGCTGAAGACAGTCAGTAAAGACTGGAGTATGTGGCTACTTCTTCAAATATGAACAGAACAATTCAAGACGTTGAAGAATATGAAAAATCATGGAAACATTATACCACCAAATTGATTTTGTATCCTGCTACATTACTGAACGTAACACAATAGTGGAACACAGTGGAAAGGAACACAACAGTTTTATAGTAACTGACCTTTAAGAAGTGGAGATCTGATTTGTCTGATGAAAAATCCAAAATAGTTGTTTTAAGAAGTTCTTTGAGCTGAAAGTTAATTTAACAGAATCAGGAAAACAATGAAAAATGGGAGAAATTAACAGATATAAATAATTTTTATTTTATTTAATTAATTTATTTTTTAAAAGATTTTATTTTATTTATTTGACAGAGAGAGAGACAGCAAGAGAGGGAACATAAGCAGGGGAGTGGGAGAGGGAGAAGCAGGCTCCCCACTGAGCAGGGAGCCTGATACAGGACTTGATCCCAGGACCCTGAGAACATGACCTGAGCTGAAGGCAGATACTTACCAACTAAGCCGCCCAGGCATCCCATACAAATAGTTTTTAAAAGAACCAAACAGAAATACTAATGCTGAAGGATAGTATGGCTGAAATGGAAAAAAAAATATACAGTAGAGAAGATGACCATCAGACCTGATAATGCAGAAGAAAGAGTCTATAAAACTGAAGATGGTTCATTTGAAATTACCCAGTCAGAGGAGAACAAAGAAAAAGGGATAAAAAAGAGTGGAGAAAAGCTCTTTGAATTATAGAATACCGTTAAAAAACCTATGTATTTTGGAATTCCATGAGGAAAATAGAAGGAGAAAGAGGCAGAAAGCTTTTTAAAAGAAATGATGGCTTACAGCAGTTCAGTAATGTAGCAGGATACAAAATTAATGCACAGAAATCGGTTGCTTTCTTATACACTAACAATGGAACTATAGAAAGCAAAACTAGAGAAGCAATTCCACTTACTATAGCACCAAGATACCTTGGAATAAACCTAACCAAACAGTAAAACAATAAACGATCTGTACTCAAGGAACGACAGAACACTCATGAAAGAAATTGAAGAAGACACAAAAAGATGGAAAAACACTCCATGCTCATGGATTGGAAGAATAAACATTGTTAAAGTGTCTATACTGCCAAGAGCAATCTATACTTTCAATGCCATCTCAATCAAAATTCCACCGGCATTTTTCAAAGTGCTGGAACAAACAATCCTAAAAGACCTTGAATTGCTAAAAAATGTTGAAAAAGAAAAACAAAGCTAGGGGTATCATGTTGCCTGATTTCAAGCTTTGTTACAAAGCTGTGATCACCAAGACAGCATGGCTGGCACAAAAACAGACACATAGACCAGTGGAACAGAGTAGAGAGGTGAGATATGGACCCTCAACTCTGTGGTCAAATAATCTTCAACAAAGCAGGAAAAAATACACAATGGAAAAAAGACAGTCTCTTCAATAAATAGTGCTGGGAAAATTAGACAACTATGTATAGAAGAATGAAACTTGACCATTCTCTTATACCATACACAAAGATAAACTTGAAATGGGTAAAAGACCACAATGTGAGACAGGAACCATCAAAATCCTGGAGGAGAACGTAGGCAGTAACCTCTTCGACATCGGCCACAGCAACTTCTTTCAAGATGTGTCTCCAAAGGCAAAGGCAACAAAAGCAAAAATGAACTTTTGGGACTTCTTCAAGATAAAAAGCTTCTGCAGCAAAGAAAACAGTCAACAAAACAAGGATTCAACCCACAGAATGGGAGAAGATATTCACAAATGACACTACAGACAAAGGGCTGATATCCAGGATCTATAAAGAACACCTCAAACTCAATACACACAAAACAGATAATCACGTCAAAAAATAGGCAGAAGACATGAACAGACACTTCTCTAATGAAGAAATACAAATGGCTAGCAGACACATGAAAAATGTTCATCAGCATTAGCCATCAGGGAGATTCAAATCAAAACCACATTAAGATACCACCTTACACTAGTTAGAATGGCAAAGATTAACAAGGCAGAAAACAACAGATGCTGGAGAGGATGTGGAGAAAGGAGCACCCTCTTACATTGTTGGTGGGAATGCAAGTTTGTGCAGCCATTTTGGAAAACAGTGTGGAGATTCCTTAAAAAATTAAAAATAGAGCTACCTTATGACCCTGTAATTGCACAACTGGGTATTTACCCCAAAGATACAGATGTAGTTAAAAGAAGGGCCATATGTACCCCAATGTTCATAGCAGCAATGGCCACAGTCACCAAACTGTAGAAAGAGCCAAGATGCCCTTTAATAGATGAACGGATGAAGAAGATATAGTCCATATATACTATGGAGTATTATGCCTCCATCAGAAAGGATGAATACCCAACTTTTGTATCAACATGGACGGGACTGAAGGAGATTATGCTGAGTGAAATAAGTCAAGCAGAGAAGGTGAATTATCATATGGTTTCACTTACTGTGGAGCATAAGGAATAACACGGAGGACATTAGGAGAAGGAAAGGAAAAGTGAATTGGGGTAAATCAGAGGGGGAGACGCACTGTAGGAGACTGTGGACTCTGAGAAACAAACTGAGGGTTTTAGAGGGGAGGAGGGTGGGGGCATGGATGAGCCTGGTGGTGGGTATTAAGGAGGGCATGTATTGCATGGAGCACTGGGTGTGGTACATAAACAATGAATCTTGGAACACTGAAAAAATAAAATGAATGAATGAATGAATAAATAAATAAAATAAAGGTGAATAAGAAACAATATTGTATGTAATATATCAGTGCTATCTTTATATTATTAATTCATTATAAGAAAAATATATTACATTTGTTCTTGTAAACATAGTAATTTAATATGATAGCAAATTGGAATTCTACAGAAAATAAAAAGATACATAATTTAAAAAAAAAAAGAAATGAAGGGTGAGAACTTGCCAAATATGGGGAAATAGTTCAACATCCCAAGTTTATGAAGCCTGTAAGTCCCCAAACAGTTCAATCCAAAGAAGAATTCACAGGCATATTTTAATAAAACTCTCTAAAATTAAAGACAAAGAATTTAAAAAGAAGTGAGAAAAAAATTCCTCATATAAAAGGAAACCTCCATAAGGCTGTGTCAGTGGATTTCTCAACATAAACCTTATAGGCCAGGAGAGAATGGGATGATATATTCAAAGTGAGATCTGCCAACTGAGAAAACTTAACCTGGCGAAGTTTCGCCTCCTAAATGGAGAGATAAAGACTTTCTCAGACAAACAAAAGCTGTGGAAATTCATTCTTACTAGACCTGCCGTCCATGAAATGCTGAAAGAATTTTTTCAAGTTGAAATGAAAGGGCAATAATTAGTAACATAAAAACATAGGAAAGTATAAAACCCACTGGCAAAAGTAGTTATAATAGTCAGATTTATAAAACCCCAAACTCTAGTATTA
The DNA here is from genome assembly GCF_963455335.1 of Martes martes. Taxonomy (NCBI): domain Eukaryota; kingdom Metazoa; phylum Chordata; class Mammalia; order Carnivora; family Mustelidae; genus Martes; species Martes martes. Next base: position 19,579,887 of record NC_137894.1, read on the forward strand.
ATCACTTAACTCTGGTATAAAGGTTAAAGGACAAAAGTATTAAAAATAACTGTAGGTATAGTTTCTTAATGTATGCACAATATAAGAAGGTATATATAAAAAAACAAAGACATAAAATGTTAGGGGGAGTAAAAGGGGAGAATTTTTGTATGTGATTAAGTTATCAGCTTAAAACAGACTGTTGTATCTCTAAGATGTTTTTACTAAGCCTCATGATAACAAAAACCTACAGTAGATACAAAAAGAGGTAAAGAGAAGGGGATCAGGAGTGCCTGGGTGGCTCAGTCAGATAAGCATACTACTCTTGATTTTGGCTCTGATCATAATCTCATGGTGGTGAGATTGAGCCCTGTGTCGGTCTCCTCATTTAGTGGGGAGTCTCCCCTTCCCTCTGCCCCTTCCCCTGCTCGAATGCACTCACTCTTTCTCTAAAATAAATAAATAAATCAATAAATCTTTAAAAATAGTGAGAGAGAGATAGAGATAGAAGGGAATCAAAGTATACCACTATGGAAAATCATCAGTTCACAAAGGAAGACAATAAGACAGGAAAAAAGGCACAAAGGTACTACAAAACAGCCAGAAAACAATAAGATGGTATTAGTAAGTTCTTACCTATGATTCATCACTTTAAATGTAAATGTATTAAATTCTCCATGTAAAAGCCATAGAGTGGGTACCTGGATAAAAAAAACAAAACTCCACTTTATGCTCTGTATAAGAAACTCATTTTAGGATTAAAGATACACATAGGCTGAAAATGAAGGGATAGAAAATGATACTTCATGCAATTGGAAACCAAAAGAGAGAAGAAGTAGCTATACTTGCAACAAAGTAGACTTTAAGTCAAAAACTGTCACAAGAGACAAAGAAGGTCATTATATAAAGAAAGATGTCAACTCATTAAGATATACCAATTGTAAATATATATGTACTCATCATTAGAGCATGTATATATAAAGCAAATACTAAGTCTATAGCTGTAAAGGAAGAAATAGATAATAATACAGATATAATGGGGGATTTCAGTACTTCAATTTCAACAGTGGATAGATCATTCAGACAGAAAATCCATAAGGAAGCACTGGACTTGAACTATACTTTAGACCAAATGGACCTAAGGATATATACAGAATATTTCATCCAACAGCAACAGAATTCACATTTTACTAAGTACATAGGGGACTATTATCCAAAATAGACCATATATAAGGTCACAAAACAAGTCTTAGCAAATTTCAGAAGATTGAAATTATACCATATTTTTTTTTCTGATCACCATGGTATGAAACTAGAAATTAATAGCAGTAGGAAAACTGAAAAGTTCATAAATATATGGAAATTAAACAACATATTCATGAACAATCAGTCAGTCAAAAGAAAAGTCACACAGGATTTCAAATAAATCTTGAAATAAATGAAAATGGAATCACAACATGCAAAAACTATGGGAAATAAATAAAAGCAGTTCCAAGAGGGAAGTTTATAATGATAATAGCTTACATGAAAAAAAGGAAATATCTCAATTAAATAACCTAACTTTACACCATAAGGAACTGAAAAAAGAACAAACTAAACCCCAAGTTTGCAGAAGGAAGTAAGAAAGGTCAGAGCAGAAATAAATGAAATGGAGACAAGAAAACATTAGAAAAGATCAGTGAAGCTAAGAGCTTTTTTTTAAAAAAAGATAATAAAATTGACAAATCTTTAGTTAGACAAACTGAGAAAAAAAGTGAGAATAAATAAAATAGAAATAAATAAGGAGACATTACAATTGATACCACAGAAATACAAAGGATCTTAAAAGACTGCTATGAACAATTATCTGTCAGCAAGTTGAAAAACACAGAAATAATGGAAAAATTTTTGAAACGTACAACCTACCAAGACTGCATCATGAAGAAAAACAAAATCTGATCACAGTAGTAACAAGTAAGTAGATTGAATCACTTATCAAAAACTTTTCAACAAAGAAAAGCCCAGGGCCAGATGTTTTCCCTGGTAAATCCTATCAAACATTTAAGAAGAACTAATGCTGATCCTTCCCAAACTCTTCCTGAAAAACTGAAGAGGAGGAAACACTCCCAAACTGATTTTATAAGGAGGCCAGCATTACTTTGATACTAAAGCAACATAAGAACACTGTAAGAAAAAACTACATGTCAGTGTTCCTGATCCATATAGATGCAAAAATTCTCAATAAAATCTAGCAAACAAAATTCAACAGCACATTAAAAGTACCATTTGGTCCTTCCATCTGCAAGCGGTGAGAACTCAGGCAAATTCTTTATCTCTGTGCCCCCTCAGTTTTCTGATTGAATAGATGAATTGTAAAATTGGAGTAATTAAAAAAAAAGTATCATACACCACGATCCCTGTATATACAAGGATGGTTCAACATAAGTAGATCAATAAATGTGATACAACAAAGGCAGGATAAATATCATATATCATCGCAATAGATGCAAAAAATATATTTGACAAAATTCAGTAAACTTCCATGATAAAAACTCAACAAATTGGGTATTGAAGGAATGCATCTCAACATAATAAATGCCATATATGTTAAGTTATTCAATGATAAAAGGTTGAAAACTTTTCTGTGTCATCAGGAACAAAGCAAGAGTACCCACTCTCACCACTTCTTTTCAGCATGGGACTAGAAGTTTTAGCCAGAGTCATTACACAAGAAAAAGGAGTAAAAGACACTCAAATCAGAAAGGAAAATGTAAAATTGTATCTGTTTGCAGATGACATGATCTTATATATAGAAGGTTCAAATGACTCCATCAGAATACTGTTAGAACTGGGGCGCCTGGGTGGCTCAGTGGTTTAAAGCCTCTGCCTTCGGCTCAGGTCATGATCTCAGGGTCCTGGGATCGAGCCCCGCATCGGGCTCCCTGCTTGGCGGGGAGCCTGCTTCCTCCTCTCTCCCTCTCTGCCTGCCTCTCTGCCTACTTGTGATCTCTGTCTGTCAAATAAATAAATAAATAAAATCTTAAAAAAAAAAAAAAGAATACTCTTAGAACTAAAAAAATGAATCCAGTAAAGTTTCATTATACAATATCAATATATAAAAGTCAGTTGTGTTTGTATACTCTAAGGATGACCTATTTGAAAAAGAAATAAAGAAGATAATCTCACTTATAGTAACATCAACAATAATAAAATATTTAGGAATATATTTAAGGATGTGAAAGATCTGTACACTGAAAACTAGAAGACACTGATGAAAAAAATTGAATAAGTAGAAAGGTATCCCATGTTCATTAGAGGAATAAATATCATTAAAATGGCCATACTACCCAAAGCCATCTAGAAATTAATTGAAATCCCTATGAAAATTCCAGTCGCTTTTCTCACAGACAGAAAATATAATCCTAACATTTGTATGAAACCACAGAAGACCCTGAATAACCAAAGCAGTCCTGAGAAAGAACAAAACTGGAAGCCTCATACTTCCTGATTTCAAACTACATTATAAAACTATAATAATGAGAACAGTATGGGATTGTCATAAAAATAGACACATAGACCGGTAGAACAGAGTTGAGAGCCCAGAAATAAACCCGTGAATATATGCTCAACTAATATTTGACAGAAGAACCAAAAATATTCAATGAGGAAAGGACAGTTTCTTTAATAAATGGTTTGGGAGAACTGTATACTTACATTCAAAAGAAATAAGTTGGTCTTTTATCTTATACCACTCAGAAAATTAACTCAAAATTTGGTCAACACCAGAAAGCAAATAATCTGATTAGAAAATGGGCAGAGGACATGAATAAATACTTCTTCAAAGAAGACATATAAATGGCCAACAGGCACATGAAAAGATGCTCAATATCACTAATCATCAGGGAAATGCAAATCAAAACTACAACGAGATATCACCTTATACCTGTCAGAATGGGTAGAATTAAAAAGAAAAGAAATAATATGTGTTGGTAAGGATGTGGAGGAAAAGGAACTCTCATGCATTGTTGCTGGGAATACAGATTGGTGCAGCCAATTTTCCATTGGTGGAAAACAATATGGGAGGTTCTCAAAAAGTGAAAAATAGAATTACCATATGATCCAGTAATTTCACTATTGGATATTTACTTAGAGAAAACAAAAACACTAACTCTGAGAGATATATGTACCTTATGTTTATTGCATCATTATTTATAATAACCAAGATATGGAAGCAACCCAAGTGTTCAAGTGCCCATCAGTAGATGAATGGACTAAGAAGATGTGGGGTGTGTGTGTGTGTGTGTGTGTGCGCGCGCGCGCGCGCATATAAAGAAATATTACTCAGCCATAAAAGCAAACGAGATCTTGCCATTTGCGGCAACATGGATGGATCTAGAGCAATAATGCTAAGTGAAATAAGTCAGGCTGAGAAAGACAAATACTGTGATTTTACTCATATGTGGAATTTAAGAAACAAAACAAATGAACAAGAATAAAAAAGAGACCAAAAAACAAACAAACAAACAAACAAACAAAACAAACCCAGACTCTTAAATACAGAGAAAAACTGGTGATTGCCAGAGAGGAGATGTGTGGGTGTATGGGTGAAATAAAAGGGATTAAGAGTACACTTATTTAATGGGCACTGAGTAAGGTACAGAATTGCTGAATCATTATATTGTACACCTGAAACTAATATAACACTGTATATTAACTATATTTCAATAAAAAAGAAAAAAATAACTCAAAATGGACTAAAAAAGACTTAAATGTAAGACCTGAAACTTTAAAACTCCTAGCAGAATAGTTACAAAGAAAGATCATTGGTCTTGGCAATGAGGTTTTGGCTATGACACCAAAAACATAAGCAACAAAATAAAAAATAAAAAATTAACAAGTGGCAACATCTCACTGAAAAGCTTAGGAACAGTTAAAAAAATTAAAAATTGACAAGACAGCTTATGGAACAGGGGAAAGCATTAGCAAACTATATAAGGAGTTGATACTCAAAATATAGAGGAAACCCCTATAGCTCAATATCAAAACAGATGTTATAATTAAAAATGGGTGACTGACCTGAACAGACATTTTTCAACGAATATACACAAGTGGCCAACAGGTTACGTGAAAATGTTTTTGACATCACTTATGATCAGACAAATGCAAACCAAAACTATGATATCACCTCATACATGTTAGAATGGCTGTTATCAAACAGACAAGAGATAAGTACTGGTAAGGATGTGGAGAAAAGGGACGACTTGTGCACTATTGGTGGGGATGTAAATTGGTGCAGCCACCATGTGGATGAAAGTTCCTCAAAAAGTTGAAAATGGAACTACCATATGATCCAGCAATCCGTCTTCTGGGTATACATCCAAAGGAAATCACTGTCTTGAAGAGCTATCTATATTCCCAGTTTCACTGCAGCATTATTCACAATAGCCAAGATGTGGAAACAATCTGAGTGTGCGTGAATGGACGATATCGTAGAGATAGTGTACACATGCGTGTGCACACACACCCACACACACAGGGATATTATTCAGCCATAAAAAGAGGGAAATCCTGTCACTTGTGACAACATGGCTGAATCCCGAGGGTATTGTGCTAAGTGAAATAAGTCATACAGAGAGAGTCAAACACTTCATGATCTCACTTATGTGTGGAATCTGCAATAGCTGAACTCATAGAAACAGAGAACGTTGATGGTTGCCAAGACCTGGATATGGGGGAAATGGAGAGATGTTGGTCAAAGGATACTAACTTTCAGTTATAAGATGAATAAGTTTTGGGGAATTAATGTATAGCATCATTACCATACTTGACAGTATACTATATTGCATATTTGAAAGTTGCTAGGAGAGTAGATCTTAAATGTTCTTACTGCACACATACAAAAAAGTAATTATGGGGGATGATGGATGTGTTAACTAACCCTGTTGTGGCAGTCATTTTGCAGTACGTACGTGTATCAAATCATAATGTTGCATACCTTAAACTTACACAATGTTATGTAAATTATAACTCAAGTTAGTCAACAAAAGAAAATCTTTCCTATCTTTGAGGTCATATAAATATTTTTTTCTTCAAAATCCAAAGTCTTACTTTTCACGTTCAAGCATTTATTTCACTTGGAATTGAATTTTGTGTATGCTTTGAGGTTGGAATTCTCTTTCCTTTCTCTTTTTTAATGTGGTTAACTGTCTATATCAGCACCATAGCTCAATTCTTTACCCAGGAAGCTGCAATGCCCACTTTGTCCGTGTGTGTGTGTGTGTGTGTGTGTGTGTGTGGTGTTTCTGGGCAGTCCATACTATTCCTTTGGTTCATTTTGTTTGCTTCTCTATTATAACATACATTTGAGAAGGAATAATCCTCTACTTTCTTCATTTCTCTAGGAATATCTTGACTGTTCATGGCCCTTTGTTCTTCCACGGAGATTTTAGAATCAGCTGGTGAAATTTCATGAATATCTTCTTTGGGATTTTTATTGGAATTTTATTATATCTGTACATCATTTTAAGGAGAATGAACATTTTTACATTGCCGAGGTCATGGTCCTGACCACGAAATACGATATCTTTCCATTTGTTTAAGCCTTTTACAAAGTATTTTGAGCTGGGTTCTGTGATTTTTTCTCTCTAGAGGACTTTGATATCTTTTGATGCACTTATCCTTGGTATTTTACTTTTTTAAATGTCTATGTAAACTATATAATTAAAAAATACATTTCACCTTTTCATTTTTGGACCACTGGACCACTTTTTGATTTTGTGAAAGTGTCCTCAATCCTACATTTGCCAAATTGCCAAAATCAAAGATTAAAAAATCACTTCTTCACATAGAACAGTTTTCACTTGTTTTAAACACAAAGTCCTTTGTGTTTGAAGAAAAATAAATGCCGAGGTGACCATCACCATTGTGAAACTAGAGAACATGTCATTGTACAGAAATTATACCCCCAAGGAAGTTGTATTTTAAAATCTTCTTCTTTTTTAAATGCATGTTAGTATTTTTCATTTTGTTCATCTAAAACCCTCTATGCTGAGTGAAATAAGTCAAGCAGAGAGAGTCAATTATCATATGGTTTCACTTACCTGTGGAGCATAAGGAATAACATGGAGGACATTAGGTGAAGCAAAGGAAAAGTGAAGGGTGGGAAATCGGAGGGGGAGACGAACCATGAGAAACTGTGGCCTCTGAGAAACAAACTGAAGGTTTTGGGGGGTTGGGGAGATGGGTGAGCCTGGTGTGGGTATTAAGGAGGGCACATATTGCATAATGTGTGTGGTACATAAACAATGAATCTTGGAACACTGAAAAAATAAAATTAAAAAATAAAAAATAAGACCCTCTTTGCATTTTTGTTTTATATTTAGACTTCAGGTTATAAAGCCTTCTCTTTGTGGGGACCCCTTTGTTTAACCTAGTGGTTTCACTCCCATGTCAGCTATACAATGACTGACTTAAGCACTCTTGAGTTTTTGTTCATCTCTTTGGATTGGGTACGTGGGGATATATTTCCCCCAGGCCATGTATAAACGAAAGTAGCCATCTGTTACTTTCAACACAGGAGCAGTTGGGTTAGATTCAGAATTCTTGAGTAATCATTTTTTCTGGCACTAGCAATTGGAAGAAAGTCCTGAAGCCAATGTAAGTTTCATTCTGTAGTGAGAATGTAATTATGTGTTTTGGGTTCTTCTCTGAAATTTTATATTACTGGTCATTTTAATATCGTCCAAGAGAGTGATTTTTCTCCCTATATTTTTATCTCTCTGTTTCTTTTTTGGCATTCTCATGTGTGCTTTTAAGTTTATTTTCACCAGTTGATTTTGAACTGCTTTTTAAAAAAGCAGTTAGATTGCTTAAAAACTGAATTTATTGTCTAGAACCAAAGTTTATAAAAGAGATAAAGGGGCTGTCTTGGGGGGATGCCTGGACCTCTCTACTCAGTATCCTTCAGGATCCAGCAGAAACAGATGACATAGTCAAATTAGGTAGAGTTTAATGAGAGACTATTTTCAAAGGTTAGGGAGAGCTAAGGGAAGCCAGCAGGAGATGCTAAGAGCTGTTAGAGCTGCCCTTGGACCCAAAGGGCAGAGGGAAGGGTGGCACTAGAGCCTGGAAAGAACAAATTCATAGGAAAGGACCACCTGAGAAGAGACGTGATCTTTGGTAGAAGGATGCAGTCAATGATACAATGTCCAGCAAAGAGGGACTAATTAACCCAACCTTTCTCCCCTCCTGACTATAGTGTCAGTGCCTCACATAGCTGGACTCCTAGGAGAACAGAGGAGCCCATTTCATGTAACCCATCAATGTCAGCCTCCAGGTAGCAGTACAGGGTGCATAGTGGATCTGAAGGAAAGCAGAAAAATCTAGCAAAATTGGGGGGAAAAATTACATGCTACTCTATGGCAAATATTTTTAACAACTTTGATTTTTTTTCAGTATCCAGCCTGCTTTTTACTGTTTTCTATGCAGAGTTTAAATTGGCATGTATATCTTTTTCTTTTTTTTTTCTTCTTCTTCTTCTTTTTTTTTTGGTGTGTGTGCAGCTTCTTCTTGTCTTGGTTAATTTCATTTTGGTCACCAGCTATTTTCATCTCTTCCTTTTTTGTCAGTGCAACCTGCTTATGTTTCACAGAGGCAATGTATTTTTATTGTTAGGAAATTTATAGAAAATTTCTGGGACACTTGGGTGGCGCAGTCAGTTAAGCATCTGCCTTTTGCTCAGGTCATGATCTCAAGGTCCTGGGATCGAGCCCTGTGTCATGCTCCCTGCTCAACACAGGGTCTGTGTCTCCCTCTCCATCCCCCTGCTCGTTCTCCCTCTCTGTCTCTCTCTCAAATAAATAAATAAAATCTTCAAAAAAATTTCCAGGAATTTCTCTGGTTTTATTAAAATGTTTATTTAAGAATTAGCCTTTTCCCCCTAGTATCTTGGAACATGCCCTCATTCTCTTCTGATGGGAAGGCCTTATTTAAGTTGTGTATGTGTGTGCATATACATAAATGTGTATCTTCTTATACATTTTTGAAGAGAAGGTGAACTTTCCTTACTGGGAAGCAGTGTTACGTGGTTAGGAGCACAGGTTCTGTTTCTTATTCCTTGTGTGACCTTTAGCACATTTCTGAACCTTATGTTTCAGCTTCCCCACTGACACCATTGGAATAGTAGGATTTCCTGTCTTGGGGGAATGATTCCTTTTCCATGCAGGCTCAGCTCACTCGGTCGTGCCAGTGGAGAAAATGATAGAACCTGCCTTATGGTGAGCATCCAGGCATGCAGTAACCAGTGACTACGTGGCGGCCTTTGGTGTTGAGATTACAAGGGTTGTGGTAGTGACCAAATGAGATACTGCATCTGGGTATTGGGTACTGTACTTAGTACGGAGGCTTCCACATGGGAAGCACAGTAGGCGTTCACTTGCTTACATATATACGTATGAACCCCCATACATACTTGCATACATACACATGACACACGTGCTTCCACACACGCACATATATGTGCACACACAGTACATAGTTATACACATATACACATACAGACGTATAAACATATATCCATGCATGCATGCATACACACAAACACAGACAGTCTGTCTAGGCAGGACCTTTCAGAAGCTCCTCTCATAAGTTTGCAGGCATCTGGAGCTCATGTCCAGTGTGCATGTGTTCTTCATGACTAGTTCTCTTGTGTGGGCAGTACTTAGTCCCATCTTTTTTCTGAAGTACATACCATCAAATGCACCAATTCAAAGGAGATTGAATAAAGAATCTTTTTCAGTTCTCAGAAGAGAACATATTGCCATTTTTGTACAATGAGGGGAATAAATTAAGTATTTTAATACATTTTTAAAAATGCTGCTGCATGGTGCTTTGTAAAATGCTGCCGATTATCCAGGTTTTCCTTCCTATGAAAGGGAAATGGGCATTTTATTCCAGATTTCAGATGCCATGGTGAATACATGCTAATTTAAATGTCATCCTCATGCAAATTCTAAGTCACTTTACACAGAGCAAAACCTGTAGAGGTTTCATCTAATAGAAACAAGAGATAGAATTTAAATGTTTATGTCTCATGAGAAATGGAATCTGAAAAGCTGTCAAATGACAAAGAATGGATAATATCCTATGATAATAAGCAAATGAACCAAATGGACGGCCCGGAGGAATGGAAAGAAAAAAATCTAGGAAATGTTCAAAGTCAAGTTAATATGAAAAAAGGAATAAAATAATCTGACAAATGAGATAATAGTGGTTACAAGGAAAAGTACTGGTTTGGCTGGTGAACAGTGACAAGCAGTTGACATGTCAGAATGAGCGGCAGCCTGGGTGTGGAAGATGAATGCACCAAGGGACAGGCTCGTAAATGGCAAAATGATGAGTGAGTTAGTAAATCTGTCAGATGATGAATGAGCTGACAGTACACATTGGACGGATGACAGAGGAGAGGCCATGCGAGAAAGGCAGTCAGCAGAGACGGCAAGGGAAGGAGAAAGTCTGCACTCCTAAAACCAAACAACTTTAACATGTGATATCATAAGCAGGAAAAAAAGTCATGCAATTAATCACGGACCTGATCTGTTTTGATGACTGTTAAAAACATAACAAAACTTCCATTGAAGACACTAAGACTCTATGTACTGTGCTAATGGCTATTAATAATCATTTGTGTTATACAACGATCCCTAACATTCCTGGGGATTTTCATCTGTAAAGTGGTAATAGGGTAGTCCTTTCATCCTTTTGTATGGGGTCATTTGAGGATTGATTTCTATGAAATACTTAGAACAGTACCTTGCACATAATAAATAATGAAACTACTGTTGCTGTTAATATTGTTAATATTACTACTATTAAATTTGTTTCCTTTTGGGAGTGAAACTTTAATCTTACATATCCTCAGTGCCTATTGTCAGAATGACTCCCACGTCAGTCAAATAAATAAAACACCATGTGTTGCCTTACTGAATATTAATAAGTATTAGAAACCTTCTTTGAGGGAGAGAGGCTTCTAGAGGTTTTTTTTTTCCAGAGTTTAATTTTCAAACTTTATAAACACCAGAGATAAATTTAAATTCCTATTTGTATTTATTAAAGTAAATGCATAAATCCACAAAGAGAATAATTTAAGATTAAAAGAAAAGTAATGAAATTGAAATCCAAGAAATAATAAAGACAGTCAAAAAACTCAAAATTCTTTGAAAAGAATTATAAGTACACACATCTCTGTTATTACAGATTAATATAAAAACAGAGAGGAAACAGATCCAAAAAAAGAAGATAGCAATGTAAAGAAGGGATTTTAGAATTTATATGATAATTAGCAACCTTTTATACACATAATTTGAAAATATAAATTAAATGGCTGGTCTTCATAAATAATATAAAGAACCAAAATTAATGTAAGAAGAATAAAGAAACCAAATAGAAGAATAACCATTAAGAACTTGAAATGGAGTCCAAAATCTCCCTTTTCCCTGATGGACACTAGGCTTAGATGGTTGAACAGTGGAATTTTAGCAAACTTTAAAAAAAAGCAATAATGGAAAAAGGAGGGAAAATGACTTAACTTATTTTATTAATCTGGCTTAAAGCAATAGCTAAACTTAGACAAGGAAGGTAGAAGAAAAGAAAATTATAAGCCAGTTTCACTAATGAGCAAAAATGAAAAAAAGAAACATAGCAAATTGATTCTACGAATTTATATTAAAATGCAGTATAACTTAAACACAGTTTATTTTAGGGAAGAAAGATTGGGTCAACTTTTAAAATCTAACAATTTGGGGCGCCTGGGTGGCTCAGTGGGTTTAAAGGCTCTGCCTTCGATTCAGGTCATGATCTCAGGGTCCTGGGATCTAGCCCCACATTGGGTTTTCTGCTCAGCGGGGAGCCTGCTTCCCCTCTGTCTCTGCCTCCTGCTTTCCCTACTTGTGATCTCTCTTTCTGTGTCAAATAAATATATAAAATCTTAAAAAAAAATCTAACAACTTATTTAATTAAAAAAAATTAAGGATGACAAACCACATGATTTTTCTCAATAAAAGTTACAAAAACATTTATCAAAATCGTATTATAGAAATAGAACACTAGGATAGAGTGGAACTCCTTTAATGTAATAAAGCATAGATCTACCCATATGCTGTATACCCTGTAATATATACCATATTAAATTTGTTAAGTGTTTGAAATTAGGATGGGAACAATACAGGACACCTACTGCCATCACTGTTATTCAATTTTGTCCTGGCACCTCCAGCCAATGAAATTAGACAGGAAAAGAATAAATCAGGAGTATAGAAATAAGAAAGGGAAAAAATCATAATTATCTTTATTCACAGCCTATTTGATTGTCTGCATAGAAAATCTACAAACTGTTAGAACCAGTAAGGTAAGACATGATCAGATTACAAAAATACATAGCATTCATATATAATAGCATAAACAAAAATGAAAATTGTAATTCAAAAATTTAAATGCTATGATTAAATTTAATAAAAAATACAGAATATTTTTCTTGAGGGACATAGATCCCCGATTAAGTGAAGAAAGCATGTTGCAGGCAGGGAAGTTTGGTGTCGTAAAGATGGCAGGCCTTCTAAAATCAACCCATGAATTAGGTGCAGTTCCTATCAGAATACCAGAGAGCTTTATTAATTTTTTTATTTTATTATGTTATGTTAGTCAGCATACAGTACATCATTAGTTGTTTTTTTTACATCATTAGTTTTTGATGTAATGCAGAGTTTTTTTTTTTTTAAAACTAAACTGCTCCCCAAAATAAGTCAATCAGAGAAAGACAATTATCATATGATCTCTATGATATGAGGAATTTGAGAGACAGAGTGAGGGGTTAGGGGGGTAGGGAAGGAAAAAATGAAACAAGATGGCATAGGGAGGGAAACCATAAGAGACTTGCTTGCAATTGTATTTGCTCACTAAAAAAAAAAAAATAATAATAATAATAAAGTTAATTAAAAAAATCTGCTCCCATAATTCATACAGAACACTAAAGATCCCAAAATAGCCAAATGAATTTTGAAGTGGACCTAGCAAGTGAGACTCTTTACCAGGTACTGAGATTTATTAAACCATAATAATTAAAGAGGTGTGATAAACTAATAATACACTATATGTTAACTAACTTGAATTTAAATGAAATCTAACAAAAAAATAAATTGGTGTGGTATTAGTCTAGAGATAATCAAATACGTCAGGGGAACAGAATAATAAGCCCAGAAACAGACCCATGAATATTGGAATTTGATTTATCACAGAAATGATGTTATTTACATTGGCTGGACAAGGATGGAGAACTATTCGATAAAGCTGCATGTACCACTGGACGTATGTGTGAAAAAAGATGAGGAACAGTACGGGATCCTGCCTTGTACAGGGTCTGATAGCAAATTCCCTATAGACTAGAGACTAATATTTGAGGAGGAAAATGGCAGAAGACAGAGAAAATATAGACCATTAAAGAAAACGTTAAAACTAAAAAGGTCTGTGCACCAGCAAAATACCGTAGAAGGAACAGATGAGTTACTGGTTGGGTAGAGATGCATATCAAGGATGTGATCAAGCAAGTGTTAGTGTACAGAAGATTATGAATAGCTACAGGATAATAAGTAAGAGGCAGAGTATTCAGTAGGAAAATAGGCAAAGAATCGGATCCAGGGGAGCGAAGAGTGAGGTCACTTTGTTCTGCGCCTTTCTTCCATGCCTCTGCTACCTCCGTTCCTCAGAGTCTGAAGTTTTAATCATTTGATTTTATTTTTTCTGGGAGTTCCATCCAGTCACCAAGCAATATGACTGTATTACCATTTCTTGATTTATCCTTTTGCTCAAGTGTCCTTGACTTCTGTTTGCTAGATGACTGGCTTCTCACGCTGCCGTGTGCTGTCTTCACTTTCACTGTTGGTTGCATCCGTAACATGAATACTGTACTTAAATCTCAATTCATTAATCCATCAACGACAGACATTGTATCTTTACACCAAGTATTATAAAATGAGTAAATTAGTTTGGTCTCTAAATTTGGAAGATTGTATAAAATAATAAATAATTTTTTGCTTGGTTGGCAGCATTTGTAACCCCAAAGGCAGGGAGGTATTCAACAGAGATGTCTTTGGTCAGGAATAAGATGCATTCGAGTGTCTGCTGAACATGGAGAACAGTTCGTGGTAATTTCTTCCAGGTTAGTGTGCTATTTCCTTCCCCCACCTTGCCTTGCTGTGAATTAATTATGTTATCACTCTAAGTTTTTCACACTGTAGGAAGCTAAACACTCTGCCTTCTGCCTGTATCCGGCAGCTTGGGCTGTTTCTAATTTGTGTTATCTTTTGTATTGTTAGTTTACGTTCTGGTTTGCCAGTGTGCATGGAAATAAGTACTATGTACGAAATGTGAAAAGAGCCAAAATTCACGTATTCATGATTGATGCCAATTTGTCTGCAGAATAAGCTTGTATACTTTCCTGATGAAACTGGTCTGTGTATTTTCAATGGCTATGTTAATCTGGATTCCACAGTCCGACTTGCGTTTTGTCTTTGCAGTGGTGTGGACATAGAAGTGAGTCGACTTCATTGACTATGGGGATATATGTTGGGATTTGGGGTTTTTGTGTGTACCCTGTGGGAAGGAGCACACACTGTGGCATTTCCTGGTGGAAGCCGATTTTGCAGGGCAGGAGGAGTAGTGCTGACCAAATGTGAAAGCCTGATGAATGTTCAGAAGGGTCTGGAAAAAGCAGACAGTGTGGTCCAGTCAGGATACCAGCCCCAGTCAGTCTGGCTGGCTCTAGGAAGGGCATCAGCTGTGCCTGTGACAAGTGGGAGGAACTCGGAGCATTGTCCCATCACATGGGCCCTGCTATTCCAACATGAATTTTTCTCACTGCAACTGCAGTGGATAAGACATTTGAGCCGAAGCTTTCAAATGATGTCCAAGTTTCTGAATGATCTTGTTTGCTAACCTTGAAATATTTGATCAGAATTCAGATATTTGTTCATAATCGTACAGAAAAATAAGTGGGCTATTTTCATTTATAGCATTTAAATTTCAGGAGGCATTTTTTCCCCAGCTTGTCTTTAAGTATTTTATTTTATTTATTTGTCAGAGAGAGAGAGAGAGAGAGAGAGAGAGCGAGAGAGAAAGAACAAGCAGGGGGAATGGCAGGCAGAGGGAGAAGCAGGCTCCCCACTGAGCAAGGAGCCCGATGCAGGACTCGATGCCAGGACCCTGAGATCATGACCTGAGCTGAAGGCAGAGGCTTAACTGGCTGAGCCACCCAGGCATCCCTTCCAGCTTGTCTTTAGATTTATATATAATTGCATTATTTTCCTGGCCCAGGTGCACTCAGTGTCACCAGGAAGTGGGTTTATGTATGAAGTGAGATAAGGTAGGCATGGAGGGGGCTGCCTGTGAGATGGATCCCGTCTGTTCATTCACCCAACTGGTGTTTCCACTTGAAGGCGCAGCTGAGTGAGAACTCAGGTGCGAAGGATGTAAGGACAAACGAGAGCCTGGAGCTCGTGCTCTGCTGGGAGAGTCAGACAGAAAACAAGAATGCCAACAAGTAAATAATTCCAGGCATCAAGAGTGCTCAGAGGCAGCCAACAGGGGCGTCGTGACACCATAGAATGCCCAGGGGCAGAGGCAAAAAAGCCAAGATGACAACAGCTGGTTGTGTTTTAAGGAACTGCAAAAGGTGCATCGCGAGCTTTTCTCGCTGCTCTCTGCCCTGAACTGTCCCCAGGTAACAGTGAGAACTTCGCGTTACCCCCAGTCTGCTGCCCCCAATCTGTCCTTCCTGCTGGCTGCCAGGCCTTGGTTGAGTTTGGGTACCCCTCTGTTAAAGCCTCCTCTTCCTGATGTTCTGGGGGTCAGACCTGGTTTTCTAGAACTCTGACTCCTGACGCTAATCCTCCTATCTCTGTTCCTGGTCTGTAACCTGACCTCAGTTGCCTGATTGGTGGGCAGGTACCCTTGGTGGGTGTGTGTCACAATCCCAGCCCTTCTAAAGTCTGTGTTACTTATTGCCTTGGGTTCAGACGTGAGCTAAGTGAAGTCTCAGCATCAAGCAGCTTATAGGTTTTTTTTTTAAATTTTATTAACATATAATGTATTATTTGCCCCAGAGGTACAGGTCTGTGAATCATCGGGCTTACACAATTCACAGCACTCACCATAGCACATATCCTCCCCAATGTCCATAACCCAACCACCCTCTCCATATCCCCCTCCCCCAGCAACCCTCAGTTTGTTTTGTGAGATGAAGAGTCTCTTATGGTTTGTCTCCCTCCAGATCCCATCTTGTTTCATTTTTTCCTTCCCTACTCCAGGCTTTTAGGAAGGATCAGACAGACAAATTGTAATTCTAATCAGAAGTCATAAATTACAAGCAAAATGGGTTTCTGTGCAGGAAAGTATAAAAATAACTCTAGTTTGAAACTTCACGAGAGCCGTTGTGGATGTCCTCAACTAACTGTTCTTACAGAGTGCCATGAAAAATCTCTTTATCCACTTGAAAATTTCCTATAAACGGTTGCAAAATTGATGTGTTTCCCGTGATGTCTCTCTGTCCTTGCAGTTTTGTTCTAAGAACCAGGATGGCTTGGGTCTGCTGGGCTGTCACTCTTTTGCAACATAAATTTATTAGGTGGGCTTGTGAAAATATACTCTTTGTTCAGACCTAGGGGGATGGTTTTAGACTGAGGTTCCTATACTTCCTGATAACAGCTTCCAAAATGTCTGTCATCACTGGCGCCCCCTGTGGCCCACCCTTGGGGTGGCTCCTGCAGAAACCTTGAATGAAGCCTATAGCATTAGATCGTAACTGTGAGTCTCCTTAAAGTGGCTGTCCCTGGGGTGGGGGATTGGAGGGGTCACACAGCCCAGCACATAAAAAGAATCATAAAAATCCAGTTTGAGTCTCTCTCCTCTTTCCCCAAATTTTATGCCCATTGTGAACGGCTAACATCTTTTCCTCCATCTCACCTCTGCACCCACTGGCTCACTGCTTCGTGCCTCTTTGTCTCTTTTCTTTATACCTATCCTCACCCTGTGCCATACCCTCCAGGCCAGAGGCCATGGTGTTACCTGGTTCTCCTTCCTTCTGGAAGCATGTGTGGACCCCTCGGGAGTTACATATTTTCTCTCACTCTGACTGCTTTTTTTCTGCAATAATCCTCAAGGAAACATCTTTTTTTTAAAACAAAATTTTCCTCTTTCCAGGCATGTGAAAGACAGCATAACTGTGGGGAGTGGGAGCCTAAAAGGCTTGAGCCGAGGCTTCCTATAAACAAAGGTTGGGTCAGGAAGCAGAGCCTGAAATCAGGTTTAATGTGGAAGGAAAACCATAATGTAGGAGACTGCTTTTTCCACACAAAAACCGTTTGTTTCTCAGGGTGGCCATAGGAAATTACCACAGACTTGGTGGCTTAAACAACAGAAACTTATTCTCTCATAGTTGCAGTGGCCAGAAGTCGAAGAGCAGGATTGGGTCCTTCTGGAGGCTCTGAGGGAGGATCCCTCCTTCTTTGTCCCTCCCCAGGCTTCTGGTAGTTGTATGAATTCTTTTTGTATGAATACTATATGGCCTGTGGCTGTTTTTCTTTTGGGGCTGGATTGAGGTTGTGTAAAATCCTGGGTTACGTTAAGGAAGCCACAGAAACTTGTTTCCACTGAGCTACTCTTGTGAGCCACAAGGATTCTTCCAAACCTTCTGTCCAACCTGTCACTCTCATGTTGGAATCTCTCCAGAGAGTCCGTTTCCTCAGAATAGAAGCCAGAGCTCTCCATGTCTGTGACCACCTTCCCTTCCTGCTCCCGAGGCCCTCTTCTGAACTCCCGTTCCTAACTCAGTGCTGGTCATACTCTCCCTCACTGTTTCCTGAGTCTAGAACATTCTGACCCTAGAGAGTGGCAGTGCTGCCGGTCTTTGCACAGATTTCAGTATTTCAGTGTGGCCAACCCCATTTAAAATTGCTGCTCCACCTTCTAGCCACTTCCCCTGTTTCAGTTACCTCTTACCGACTTTTAATACTCTATATGATTTATTTCATTCCTTGTCCTCTCACTGATTGAAGTTTACTTTTGGGTTTTATTCACTATTGTATCTCCATCCTGAAAACAGTGCCTGTCATGTTGAAGACACACGGCAGTGTTTTTGGAATGAATCAGTGAATTCAGAATTCAGAAACTTGCAGTTGATTTTTTTGGAATCCAAGTACAAGATAGGCTATTTATCCTGTATAAACTCCCTCTCACTTGGTTAAGCCTATCAACCTCTCAGACCCTGATTCAGTAATACAACGATACTCCCTATTTGTCTCAGGTTGTGTTCTCTGTAAATTTGTTAAACTGGACTCTCCATGCCTCCCATTGACGCTGGCGATGGCAAACAGGAAGATGGGTCTCCAGACAGAATTCTTTGGTCAAGGTTCTGTACTGTAAGCGCTAAATGCAAAATACAGCTGATCTTTGCCACCCAGATACACTGTCTGCGTTACCTAGGTCCTACCAGTGAAAGAAACATCATGAAGTCTAGGCTACTCTTCATCAACCATCATCAACTCTTCTGGCACTTTCCTTTCTCCACAATTTTTCATGTAAAAATTATTCTATTTTAGCAGAGCTATTCTTTTTTTTTCTCATTCACTTGGAAATGAAGCCCCAAGTCTCTTTGAATGTCCTCTTATGCATGTAAAATGAAACAATGCCCTCTGTAGAAAAAAAGTGAAAAAGATCTAAATTTCAAAATTAAGAACCCATATGGAAGATGAGAAATGATTCCTTCTTTTAGAAGTCTGAGAACAAAGGAGGATCCATTCTGGGTTATATTAAACGGAGCCTTTCAAGAACATTTCAGATAGTGATGTGTGAGAGGCCATTCTGAAGTGAATCCAAACTTTTCTGTGGACTATAAATAACTAGAGATCAAATTAGAAGCAGATCAGAAACTGTAGTTTTAATTCTTGGCCTATGGCTTAAAATGTCAATTTATGCCCTAATAAGCTGAGAAAGACTAGATTTCATCAGAACTTGCCTTTTTTTTTTTTTTTTTGTAAAGATCCATTTGTTTATTTGAGAGAGAGTGTGTGCATGAACAGGAGAGGGGCAGAGGGAGAGAGTCTCCAGCAGACTCTGCACTGAGCACAGAGCCCAACATGGGGCTCGATCTCATCACCCTGAGATTGTGACTTGAGCCAAAACCAAGAATCAGACACTCAACTGACTGTACTGCCCAGGTACCCTCAGATCTTGCCTTTAAGACATGACCGGTCCATTTTGGAATTTAGCCTTCGCTTTCATTTGTGGCCAAGAATCCTTAACATGAAAACTGCTAAATTGGAGCATTTTCTGACGTTTACATCAAGTTTTGAGGAAAACAACAACAACAACAACAACTGAATAGTGGCAACGTAAATCTTGCTCTAAACAGAACATGATAGGCTTTCACCAAAGATAATAGGAAAGTGAAACAGTGAATTTGGAAGTCAGCTGGAAAGGACTATTTGAAGCTAAATAAAAATGCCATTTGTGGCACTGTTCTGTAAAATAACAAAGAATTTAGTTAACGTAATTATTTGACTTTAATAGGATTAATTTATGGAGAAAACGGAAACCAGAGACCTCACCCGTTGACCGCCACTCCTCTCTGCCTGCTCTGTGAGGCACGGAGGAAAGAGAGAAAAAGCCAGAGCTCCTGGCAGAAGGAGCAGAGCCCAGCCTGGACTTCAGCTCTAGGCACTTTAGACCCACACTGGGCCCAGCGGGTGACGTTTCTGAGACCTTCTCACTCAGCACGTTCTGTTGGGAATCGGTGACCATGTTCTGTTTCCTGCTGGCTCCTTTCCTTGTCTTTCCTGGTTTCGTTCTCCTCTGTTGGCTTTCCCCCTGCCTTTGCTGGCTTTTCTTTTTCCACCTGCTCTCTGTGTGCCTGGGTCCTCCAGAGCCCTCACCTTGGCATTCCTCATGTGGGACAGCTTCTACCTAAAGAACAAACTCTGGGGCTTACCTATCCAATTTGAAACCTAGACTCTGAGGCTTACGAGCTGGGTAATCCTGGAAACTGGGTTACTTTCTCTGTGCCTCCATTTCCCCAGTTGAGAATGAAAATGGTTTATAATGTACTTGGATCAGTGTCTGGCAAGGTATCAATGTCCGTTTTTTACTACTGTTGTTTTGCCTCATTAGAGAATGTTTTTTCTGGGCAGTGGCCTCATCTGAAGGATTTGGATGGGAGATGGATGTCTGGGGTACATGTGAGGAGGGACCTCAGGTCCTTGGTATCTTCTTGGAAGGCAAAGAGCTCTCTACACTGGAGTTGTTTCTAGTTTACCCTAAAGCAGAGCCCAAGACAGGGGAGCAGGCCTGAGGGCCTGGGAGAGTGAGCGAGACAGGACGAAGAATCCCTACCAGAGTGTAGCAAGGTTGTCACTGTGGGCTGTTGGGGCTTGATTGCCCAGGATGACCTCAGAACTGATGCCACTGAGTGTTATGCCCAGGAGTGTTGACTCTCTTGTGTTTGAGGGGGCCACGTATGCTTCCATGGTAGTGGGGACCCTGCTGCAGAGAGCAGAGGCACATATTGGACCTGAGCAGGGCTGCTGTCAGCCCTGGGCAACCCTGTCTGCCCCATCCTGAGTACAATGCTTTCTCAACCTCATGTTCTTCTCTCAGATATTAGAATATGGTGTATTTTTAAGTGTGATATATAACATCATGTTTAAAAAAATTAAATTAAATCTTGGTACTTTGAAAAGTGCCTACTCCCTCAGCAATTCATCTTCTATTTATTTGTTTTTTAAAAAATATTTTATTTATTTATTTGAATGAAAGAGAGAGAGAGCATGAGCAGGGGGAGGTGCAGAGGGAGAAGCAGTCTCTGCACTGAGCAACGGGGAGTGGGACTTGATTCCAGGACCCTGGGATCATGACCTGAGCCAAAGGCAGATGCTTAACCGACAGAGCCACCGAGGTGCCCCAGGAGTTCATTTTCTGAATAAAACTGGGTAATTCCTTTTGTGTGTGTCTCTCAAGTGTATACAAAGCAAGTAACATTTACCCCCCAATTTATATGGCATTTGTTTTAGTTTACATCCAAAATTTGATTTTGTCCTAAACTTCATTTTCTATTTTGAATAGGTAATATATTTATATAACTTAGAATTTCTGAATTTAACAAAGTCCAAGTTGAGAATTCCTATTTCCATCCTGTTACAGTCTATGCTTCTCCTTTCCCTCCTATGCCCAATTATTTTGTTTTCCCCAAGTATTTTTTATTCACTTCTTGTGGAAACCTGCTAGTGTTCCTTTATGATCAGGATTCCCTGGAGAAACAGAACCCATTTTATGTGTGTGTGTCTGTGTGTGTACACACATATGCATACATACATATATATGTACGTATATATTTATAGGGAGGGGGGAGAGAGAAAGAGGGAGAGAGATTTATTTAAAGAAGTTGGCTTATGCAATTATAGGGGCTGGCAAATCCGAAATCTGTAAGAGAAATCAGCAGGCTGGAGAGTCAGCTAAATGTTGACGTTGCAGTCTTGAGACTAGATCACACGTGGTAACAGGCTGGAAACTGAGGCAGGGTTTCTGTGTTAGTCTTGAGGAGAATTACTTCAGGGAAACACAGTCTTTGTTCTGAAGGCTAATTGGATGAGGCCCACCCACATTGTGGTGGTTAATCTGCTTAACGCAAAGTCTACTGATTTAAATGTTAATCGTATCTAAATAATACCATCACAACAACATTTAGACTGGTGTTTGGCCAAACAGTGGGAGGCCATAGCCTAACCAAGCTGACTAAAATTAACTGGCACAATTCCTGTGTGAAAATATAAGCAAATAGGAACATAGATTCCCATTTTCCCTTTTTTCTTACACAAAAAGAAGCATATTCTATACCCATTTGCTATTCCCACTTACCATTACATTTAGATTAACGTTACATTTAGATCTTTCTAAATCTGGACCAAATAGCTTCCCCATTCCTTTTTTACCAGCTCAGTGTTCTATGCAGCTATAAAATTTTGTAAATGTGAATGTTGTAAATTTAAAATGTAAATGTGACCACATAAAAGTACAAAGCTTTTGCATGGCAAAATAATTAATGAATCAAAAAAGCAAGTACCTCTTCTTTGGGAAAATATCTATTCACGTCCTCTGCCCATTTTTTAAACAGATGTTTTGTGTTCAGTTGTGTTCTACGTTCTTAAATATTTTGGATATGAACCCATTATCGGATATATCATTTGCAAATATCTTCTGCCATTCAGTAGGTTGTCTTTTTGGGGTTTTCTTGGATGGTTTCCTTTGCTGTGCAAAAGCTGTTTATTTTGATGTAGTCCCAATAGTTTATTTTTGCTTTTGTTTCCCTTGCCTTAGGCGACATATCTGGAAAGATATTTTTATGGCCAATGTCAGAGAAATTACTGCCTGTGTTCTCTTCTAGAATTTTTATGGTTTCAGGTCTCACATTTAGGTCTTTAATCCATTTTGAGTTTATTTTTGTGTGTGGTGTTAGACGGCAGCCTCGTTTCATTCTTTTGCACGTAGCTATCCGGTTTTCCCAGCATCATTTATTGAAAAGACTGTCTTTTCCAAATTTGCATATTCTTGCCTCCTTTGTCAAAGATTAATTGACCGCATTATTGTGGGTTTATTACTGGGCTCTCTGTTCTGTTCTAGTCATCTATGTATCTATTTTTGTGCCAGCACCATACTGTTTTGATCACTACAGTTTTGTAATATAACTTGAGGTCCATAATTGTCATACCTTCAGCTTTGTTCTTCTTTCTCAGGATTGCTTTGACAATTTGGGGTCTTTTATGGTTCCATACAAATTTTAGGATTATTTGTTCTAGTTCTGTGACATACGCTATTGGTATTTTGATCGGGATTGCATGAAATGTGTAGATTGCTCTGGGTGGTATAGACATTTGAACAATATTTGTTCTTCCTGTCCATGAGTATGGAATATCTTTTCATTTGTTTGTATCATCTT
Organism: Martes martes; assembly: GCF_963455335.1. NCBI lineage: Eukaryota > Metazoa > Chordata > Mammalia > Carnivora > Mustelidae > Martes > Martes martes. Next base: position 19,602,877 of record NC_137894.1, read on the forward strand.
CAGTTTCTTTTATCACTGTTTTATAGTTCTCAGAGTATAGGTCTTTCACTTCTTAAGTTTATTCTTAGATATACAGTTGGCCAAAAAACACAGAAAAGATGCTCAACATCACTAATCATCAGGGAAATGCAAATTAAAACCACATGAGATATGAAGTCACACCTGTTAGAATGGCTGAAATCAAGAAGATAAGAAACAAGTCTTGAGAAGGATGTGGAGAAAAAGAAACTCTTGTGCACTGTTGGTGGGAACATAAACTGGTGCTGTCTTTGGGAAATATGGAAATTCCTCAAAAAAATTAAAAGTAGAAATACATATGGCCCGACAATTTCCCTATTGGGTATTTACCCAGAGAAAACAAAAATACTAACTCGAAAAGATACATGCACCCCTGTTTTTTGCAGCATTATTTACAGTAACCAAGTTATTGAAGCAACCTAAGTGTCCATCAGTAGATGAATGGATAAAGAAGTGGTATATGTTTATAATGGACTATTACACAGTGATAAAAATGGATGAGATCATGACATTTGAGACAACATGGGTAGACCTAGAGGGTATTATGCTAAGTGAAAAAAAGTCAGAGTGAGAAAGACGAATACCATATAATTCCATTCATAAATGAAAACTAAAAAAAAAGATTGAACAGAAAGCAGAATCAGACCTACAAATACAGAGAATAGACTGATGGTTGCCAGAGGGGAGAGGCATGGGGGGTTGGGAAAAATGGGTGAAGGGGAGAGTGAGATGCACACCTCCAGCTGTGGAATAAGCAAGTCACTGAAATATGAGGCAGAGCATAAGAAGCACAGTCAACAATATTGTAACAGGGATGTCACAGGACAGATGGCAGCTACACTTGTGCTGAACACGGGATCATGTATCAGCTTGTCAAATCACTGACTTTCACCCCAGAAATGAATGTAACATTGCACATCAACTATTAAAAATAAATAAATGACAATTAAAAAAAAGTACATTCAAAAGCAAAATATCAAACCAGGAAGCACATTTCCAACTCGGATCACAAACACTTCCTACTTTGTGGAAACTGATCAGAGAAAGACCAGACATGTTCAAGAGAAAAATGGACGTAGAGAGAGAGTTCATTAAAAAAGAAGAAGAAGAAAAGAAAGAGAGAGAGATTGAAAGGGAGAGAATCCAGTGGCCTTACCCCCCATGGAAATACTGTGAACGTCCCTGGTGACAAGAGAAAATCTAATTAAACAACACTGAGATGCGTGTTTCACCTCTCGGATCGGGCAGAAACCCACAATCTGGACGACAGGCTCTTTTGAGGAGGCCGTGCTAATAGGAGTGTAAAATGGTACAGCCCCGAGCAGGATTACTCGGCAGTGTTAAACCGACCAGAGGTGAATTCACTCTTGGCTTCAGGAATCCCAGATCTGGGACCCTGAAGTGATGTCTCAGGGCAACACTGTGTGTGCAAAAGACCAAAAACAACTGAGAGTCCATCCACAGTGGAACAGGTTGATAAACGATGGCACATACACCATGAAAAACCTGCAGTTCTGAAGCATTTCTGTAGCACTCAAAGCTTTCAATAGAGCCTTAAAAATAGTATATAACTAAGATGCAAGGAATCCGTAATCGTTTCCCTTACTCTCCCACACAAGTGCACATCCAGCCCTGCCAGGTTTTCCTTCAAAAGTTGCCTGCAGGGACGCCTGGGTGGCTCAGTTGGTTAAGCAGCTGCCTTCGGCTCAGGTCATGATCCCGGCGTCCTGGGATGGAGTCCCACATCGGGCTCCTTGCTCGGCGGGGAGCCTGCTTCTCCCTCTGCCTCCCTCTGCCTCCCTCTGCCAGTGCTCACTCTCTCTCTCTCTCTCTCTCTCTCTGACAAATAAATTAAAAAAAAAAAAAAGTTGCCTGCAGTCCATTCTCTCATCTCGGTCTTTATAACCCCCTCTTCTGTCCAGCCACCATCTCCAGTCACCATCCCCAAATCTACGTAGAGGCCAGAATCAGGGAACCCTCTGCCTTGCATAAGGGCCCCTGGCCACGAAGTGGGACCTGCTGCATCATCTAGAGGGAGGGGCAGCCTTTTCTACTTGGAAACCTCTTCCTCTGGGCTTGGGAGCCTGACCCGTCTGCTTCTTTAAAGATACACATGGGAACCTGTCAGTGAGTCTTCTCAAACCTTTCAGTGGCTTCTCATCACATGTAGAAAAAAAAAAAATCACACCTTTCCCCTTGGCCTGCAGTGCTTTGCCCATGTTGCTGAGGGCATCTACCTGTGCCCTGTGCACCAGCCCTGCTGGCCTCCTGCCACGTTCTGGAACACCCCCGGTTTTGCTTTATGTGGTACTGCTCTTCTCCTGGCTCCCTTCTTGCAGGTGCCACCACCTTCTTCACAGAAGACCTCCATGCCTCCCCATAATGTAGCTTGTTTATTTCCTCCAGAGCACTCGTCCCAGGGTTCAGTGTCTTTGCTTCCAGCCTCCCTGCCTCCTGACTGTGACCTCTAAGAAGGCAGGCATAGGGTCTGTGTAATGCCTGGCACAGGTCAGCCCTCACTGCATATTGCAGAAGGCACAACTCCTGCTCATTCTCTAGTTCGATCCAGGGTCACTTCTATGAAGCCTTTGCCGAGCCCCTCTACGCTCACTCAACCTTCACCAGCAGGTGCACCCGGGGTGCACCTCATGCCTCATGCCTCATGCCTCAGCCCCTTACAGCTCAGCTGGGCAGGAGGCCCGCATCTTCAGTGCTTGCTGTGTGTACATTTGATGAATGAAAAACTTGCTGAAAGTTGAAAGAATGAACGCACGAGGGCACAGACATACAAACATGAACGAACGGACGAATGAAGAAACCAAACAGTGAATGAGCAGAGAGAATGTGGTAGAAAAAGTGCCAGGCTGGAGATGAGGAATTCGAGATTTCAGCTGCAGCTTTGCCACAGCTTGGGAGTGTGCTTGAACGAGATAGGTGTACTACCTGGGTTGTGAAAGGCACCTTGACTTCTCCTTGGGAGGGTTTCGCCCAGCGGTGGTTGGTAACCAGATGTGTGGGTGCTGACTTTTCATGGGAACGTCAGCCCCAGGTGTGGCAGCTGGTTCCAGATGGCTCAGGGCTGCATACCTGCTCCTGACCAGCACGGTACCTGGCATGTCTGAGTAATGAAGAAATGAAGCATTAAATTGGAAAGGGAAAAATAGAGTCAAAACAAAACTCAGGGGGATGGAGAAGAATAGGGGTAGACGGCCCGTGGCTCTGATGCCATGGCAATCTGGAGACGGGGCTGATGAACCTTGCAGAGGGTGTTGGGACTCACGCCTTCAGAGGGTGGCTCACACATGCAATTTCCTCAGCCACACTGCCAGGTTGTCATTGTGGCTTTTCTGTCTGTACTTTAAAAATCAAATTAGCAACATTCTGGTAACAAACGTAGGGCGGGGGATGATAGTAGCTTTCCCAGGATAATAACTGGTGTTCTGTTAAAAACAGAAAAAGAGTTTTAAAACCATCAAAAATTGTACAGCTCTCAGTGTGTGGTGGTGTCCTCATGGCCCCACTCATGCTTGGCTTTATTAGAACGGCTCTCATTCCAGTCAGTTTTGGGTGAGCTAATCTAAGTGCGCTTTCCCAGTGAGCCTGCAAACACATTTGGTCAGAAAACATAGCGTGCTTCTCCATAGCCTCTCCCCATCGCTGGCCTTCTGACCACCCCTCCCTGGCTCCAGATACGTCCTCCTCACGGTCCTAGTCACTTTGTCACCCTGCTCAATACCCATCTGTGCCCCCCCCCCCACTGCCTGTAGGAGAAAATACCAAATTTATTAGCAAACAGACACCTAACCAGCCTGAAGTACCCTCTTGTCTCAAGGCTCCATGCATTGTCCATGCTAACCTCTTCCTGAAATGCTTTCCTGGAGTCAGTCTAGTTGACAAACTCCTATTCATCCGACAGAACCCACAGAGGCATCCTTCCTGAACCTCCAGGCTGACTTCATGAAGTATTTCTTCCTGACACCGCAAAACCTGGTGTATGTGCTGAATTGGATCCAGCCTGATTCTGCCTTCATTTGGAGCAAGGTTGAAGAATTAATGGCCATTTTACTGCCTTTGTCTGGCCACCATGATTGCCATTGATTGACAGACTTCTGAATGATTTCATCTTGCAATAACTTTGAAGCAACCCTTAAGAAAAACTGTTGAACACCAGTGCCTAAAGAGAATCTTAAATCTCTCATCCTAATATAATTTCTGATTCAGACCTATTCCCAGCTAGAAAACCAGGATATAATAATATGAAATAAAAAAGAATCTTTTATGGCAAACCTATGCATCATGTGGCTACATCTAAAAGGAAGGGATGGCCATGGCCAATGACATTAGGATGGCCATGGCTGAGCCGGACATGGTACCAGCACCTCTGCGGTCGCCTTCCACTTGGGGGGCAATACCGGGACCGTGTTTTCTGTAGCCAGTTTATTAAATGTTAACATTTTCATATGTTAATGAATGACTTTGGAGTGATGAGATTACATGCCTTACAGTGACAATTCTTTATATTTGAAAATCTTCCTAATGAGACATCTTTCTCTGCAAGTCAAAAGATGTAATTTATCTTGAAGTTATGCATAAATTGGAGCACGGCTGGGTGCTGCTGCTGTTGTCATTAAAACATTATTTGGTAAATTAAATCTGTACTTGGTTCAGATCTAATGATTGAAGTATTACTATGACGTAAGGTAGGGGGAGGGCCGAGCATGTTACAGAGCGCGGATTTCCTTTATGCCTTTACTTCAAAGATCACCCCACATCACCCCATAAGCCACAGGTGGGTCTGTCCCAATGCAGCACTGATCCTTGGAGGGTCTCTCTCCTGACAGCCCCCACTCTGTCCCCATTAAGTCCTGTGTACCTGTTTCATCTCCACTTCCCTAGATGTTAGAACCCATTCTTATTTTTCCTTCTGGTTTTCTCTTTACTTTTCCCCTTTGCCCTCAGGTTTATAACATCTCAGAAAGCCTGATTCCACAAGTCTTGACACTCACTGACCCCGGCTCAGCTACCTTGGAGCTAGATTGAGGAGTGGGTACGATGGGTTGCCGCCAGGGCCCTCATCTTGTGCCAGACTCCGAACATCACTGAAATAATTCAGAAAAGCAGCCCAGGTCATGGAGGTGCTGGATTCATGCTAAAGCTAGTGAATTAGGAATTGGCCCAGTCCTGCTGAGGTTGGCCCTTGAGGACACAGAATGCTCATGTAAAGACCTGCCTGGGCCATGTGTTCCTACAGTCCCAAATGTGCAGGACAGGCCTGGACACAGGGTCCGAGACCCAGTTAGAGTCTGCTAATGTTTTAGAACTGAGTGGGAGAGCATTGTTTGCTTGTGATCACTAATTCATTGTATGATCTTAATTTTAAGCATTTATATGCCTCTTAGAGTTGTTTTATTTGGAAAATAGTATTTAAAAAATTATTTGACAATTATAGAAGAGGGCATAACATTTTTTATTGACAGTTTCTTCCTGTTCCACCTAAGTGTTGAACAGATATTAAAAGACATCATCAGTTGGAGAATTTGGGCCAAATGCTCAGCAGAATGCTGGGCTGTGAGTCATCCAGACCTCCTGGATGGCTTCTCTGATAGAAGGGCCCATTTCCTGCAGAAGCTGCCTCTACGTCCCTTATTTGTGCTCTTCATCCTGAGCTGGGATCCAGGGCCCTCACTGTCCAGCCCCTATCTGGGTGGTCAGTTTCTGCTGGCCAAGTTTTGATCACCCAGTGAGATGCCTAATTTTTGTATATGTAACACTTTAAGGAGTCCTTGCAAAGAGGCAGTATTAGCCTCCTCCTTTGACAGATGAGGAAAATGACCCTCAAAATCATTGAATGGTTTACTTGAAGTCAACACAACTAATAAGTGCTACAGCATATTATGTGAAAGCATAGAGTGTGGGCTGCTTGGATCAGAATTCCAGCTCTACCATTGACTTGGGAACTAAGGGAAGTTATTGCTCTCTCTGTGCCTTAGTTTCTCATCTGTAACATAGGATAGTGCTAGGGCTTACCTCATGGGGTGTTTGTGAAAAATGAATGATAATTCACAACAAATGGTTTTGGGAAAACTGCATATCCACGTGCAAAAGAATGAATTTGCACCAGATACAAAAGTCAATTTAAAATGGTTCAAAGACCTAATGGTAAGACCTAAAATAATGTAAAACCCTTAAAAGAAAGCATAGGACAAAAGCTTCACCACGTTGGATTTGGCAGTGATTTCTTAGATATGACCCAAAGGCACAGGTAACAGAAGAAAAACAGACAAATTGGACTCCAGGAAAATTTAAAATTTTTGTATGTCAAAAGACAGTACTCACAGAGTGAAAAGGCAACCCACAGGATGGGAGAAAATATTTACAAATGATATAACTGATAAAGGATTACTATCCAGAATATATAAAGAACTTCTAAGACTCAACAACAACAAAATAACCTGATTGAAAAATGGGCAAAAGGCTTGAACAGACACTTCTCCAAAGAAGACCGACACAGGACCAATAAGCCCATAAAGAGATGCTCAGTGTCATTAATCATTAGGGAAATACAAATCAATACTATGATGAGATACTACCTCACACCCAGTAGGATGACTGCTATCAATTCCCCCCCATTGGAAACTTGTGTACTGTTCGTATGAATATAAAATAGTGCAGCTGCTGTGGAAAACAGTATGGAGGGTCCTCAAAAAAAATAAATGTAGAATTACCATATGACCTAGCAATCTTATGGGAGAACTGAAGACTTGAAAGTGAGGTCTTAAAGAGATCTTTGTACATCCATGTTCATAACAAGGTTATTCACAAGAACTAAAACATCAAAGCAACAAAAATGACCTTCTGTGGTTGAATGGATAAGCAAAATATGATCTGTACAGTACAATGGAATACTATTCAGCCCTAAAAAGGAAGGAAATTCTGACACTTGTTACAACATGGATGAACCTTGAGGACATTATGCTAAGTGAAATAAATCAGTCACAAAAAGTCAAATGCTATATGATTCCACTTCTATAAGGTCCTTAGAGTAGTCAAAATCATAAAGATAGAAGGCAGAACAGTGATTGCTAGGAGCTGGGGGAGGGTTAATGGGGAGCTATTATTTAATAGGTACAAAGTTTCCATTTTACAAGATTTATAAAAGAGTTTCGGGGATGGATGGTGGTGACGGTTGCACAGCAGTGTGAATGTATTTCTACCACTTAACTGCACACTTAGAAATAGTTAAGACAATACATTTTAGAAGAAAAGAAATCAAGTGACAGTGTATGCAAAGAACTTAACCAAGGCCTTCAATGATCTAAACTATTACTAGTCTCTTATTTTAAATTACTCTCCCCTGGGGTTGATCACAAAGCCTGGATGTTCAGCCACAGTGATGTAATGCTGTCTGTCCTCTTTGACTGCGTGCTCTACATAGCTATTAATTTCCCTGCAGTTTCTATCCTACACCTCCAAATTACAAGCACAATACAGTCTCCTTGTGACCAGCCAAACAACAGGGGAAGGTCTACAGGAGGAGGCAGGCAGGTTCCCTTGCTCTGACCCACCCTCCCTTGCTGACCTAAGTTGGAGGTTTGTGAGCTTCTACCCACACCGTTCTGCTCCTTCCTACACCAAGGTACACACAGAGGTTTTTCTGTTCTCTGATTTTATTTTAGTGGGAAATGAATTCACATGATGCATAGTCTCCATCAGCTTTATACTTTCCACTTAGCACTGGCACATTCCTTCAGGTCAGAAAAATCAGCCGTAGCCAGTTTGCTTTTGACAGCTACATAATACCCTCTTTGAAGGCTGCAGGAAATCCATAATCCTTAATTTTGTGTGCCTTACGTAATTTAAAAACCATTTTTCTCTAACAACAGGGTAACTGAAACCTAACTGTGCTTTAAACAAATAGCCTCAGACCTAAGGATTCTGGCCATTGTGCCCTGGGATCTGCGGAAGGGATCTCTATGTTGTCCATCCAGATGCTGGGGGTAGAGTTGGGATGAGAAACATGTACACATGTTCACTGCCCAGATGGGAGGACCTGGGCCTTGCTGGAGGGTGGCATCAGGGTGGCACAACTCAGACCTTTTCCTTGCAAGCTCTGACATCTGGTAGACCTGGATTTGGAGAATGCTGCACTAGGAACCAGCTGTGGGACCTAGGAGAGCTGCATAGCCTCTCTGTGGAAATGGGGCTGACACAGGCTTGACCTGAGGCTCTGAGATGACCATGTAGCTGTGTTATTTGAAAAAGGTATTCTTCAAAGTGCTGGCAGATTCCAGTTGCTAGGAGCATTTTATTGTTTACTTTTGATTTTAAAACAGTGTTGGTTTTCATTGTTCACTTGAAAACCATGTGGTACAGGCTGTCTATAAAGCAGATATTATACTTCCAGTTAACATAGGTTGGAAAGTCTGATATGAGACAACCATGACAAAAGGAAAAAATATTCCTTGTTGTGTCAACAAGGAATATTTTTATAAGATCTGAGCAAGATGTTTTGATTCTAGAGCCAGAGCAGACAACCAGCAGATAGAGCTTGGGGCAGTTTCTCTGAAGAGATACTGTGGAGGAGATATCTCTCAGGTCACATGGGGTGGCTTGTCTGGAGGCAATGCCTGGGTGGGTGACCTGTGGTCCATTCTCCATGATCTCTGGCCACACTGTCTTTGGCATGTGTCTGATGCCTTCTTGAAATGAGACCTGTGAAGATGTAAGTGTTCCCTCAAGTTCACTTTTATTGAGATTTCTGACTGTTATGTTGAAGCTGAATCATACTTCGCTTATAAGGGTTATGGTAATGCTCTTCTTCTATCCTATCTTAGTTTCCATTTCAGTTGGGCAGCTTTTGGGGGGTATAAACACGAGATACATGTTTTCCTGGGTAACTTTGCAGCATCAGATGTGGTTAGACAAAGACAGTGCAGTCCTCTGTAATAGGAAGACGTTCGAGTCTCTGTTCTTTGTTAAAAAGCACCTTTAATGGACTTTCAGTTTATACTATAGCTTCCAGATAAACTCACCTAACTCAGTTAGAGGCTAGAAAGGAAAAAAAATACTTCACAGAAAGGGTATCCCAGTTATCAATATTCCTTGAAATTTAGCAGCATTAAACAACCACCCTTTTCTTATGTTCACAATTTTGTGAGTGAGAAATTTAGGTAGGGCACAGCGGTACTTTCTTATCAGTGAATGGAGCCTTACTGTGGCTGGTCATGGCTGGAGCCCTAACTCTGAGGACTAGGTTCTGTCTATCAGCTGGGTTCCCTGGCTCTTTTTTAAGTCCTGTCTGCTGGAACTGGACTATTCAAAAGGCTCCTTCACTCACATGCATCCATGGTACCTAGGCTGGGGTGGCTGTAGCAGGGCGGGCTGGCCCGATACCCCATCTCTTCATGGGATCCATGTGGCTAATTTGGGCTTCCTCAGAGCATGGTGATCTCCTGGTAGTTGGGTTGAGTATGTGACGGTTGGTTTCTCCCACAGTGAGCTTTCTAGGAGACTCGGGTGTAAGCTGTCAGGCTTCTTATGACTCAGGCTGCTGTGTCCCAGAGTGTTACCTCACATTGCATGATCAAGGAAGTCACCAAGTCTCACCCATATGCAAGGGAACCAGAATTATAGTTCAGTTCTCAATAGAAGAAGAAATCGTGTAAATTTCAACATTGAAGTACTTTGATAAATTAAGGTGAAATTCAACTTAAAGCCCCATTTAAGTGAAGCATTTGCTCAAATGCTTAACATAATAGCAGAGACTCTATGATCTTACTCATAGAATCCTCTAAGGACAGAAACATGCCTCTTAGAACTGATTGATGTGAGAATGGAAACTGCTTTACAGTTCTTACCATCTTGAAAAACTCAGATGCACGTTCAAGATAAAGCATATTATGTCTGTACTGGGCAGTGTACATCTCTGAGCTTGTTAGGAAGAGTCATTTAGTTTCTGGTTGGGGGCCTGGGGGCCTCCCATGAGGATTGTGCAGGCACCTTGAAGTAGGACAATGACAGGGTCTCCCCAGGGCCGCCTTCACTTGTTTTCTGGGTTATCATGTCCCAGGGAAGTTGTGGGAACATCTGTGTGAAGCTTACGTTACAGCCTGTGTAAAGTTAACATCACAGTCTATAGGTCTGTATTTGTTTGCTAGGGAGGGCTCCTGTAACAAAGTACACAAATCAGGGGGTTTAGACAGTAGAAGCATAGTGTCTCATGGCTCTGGAGACCCAGAGCAAGGTGTCAGCAGGCTTGAGAACTTTAAAAAAAAAAAAGATTTTATTTATTTATTAGAGAGAGAACGTGCACAAGCAGGGGGGAGGGGCAAAGGGAGAGGGAGAAGCAGACTCCTTACTAAGCAGGGAGCCAGATGTGGGGCTCTCTCCCAGGACCCTGAGATCATGCCATGAGCTGAAGACTTAACTGACTGAGCCACCCAGGTGCCCTAGCATGGATAGCTTTTGAGGGTTGTGAAGGAGAATGCGTTCCAGGCCTCTCTCCTAACTTCTGGTGGTTTCCTGGCCATCGTTGGTGCTCCTTGGTTTGTAGATACATCCCTCCAGTATCTGGCTGCTTGTTCATGTGACATCATCCCTGTGTCTCCATGTTGAAATTTCCCCTCTTCACAAGGACACCAGCCATATTGGATTAGGGCCCATCCTGCTCTAGTGTCACTCATCTGAGTTCACAACCTCTGCAATGGCCCTGTTTCCAAACAAGGTCACATTCTGAGGATTTGGGAGTTAGGATGTCAACAAGAATTGTAGAGGGACACAATTCCACCCATAACGTAGGACACCTTCCGAAACTAATAATTGTGATTACATGTCCTTGGGACTAAGAGAAAATAGATAAAGCTTTGGGGAAAATACTAACACCAAAAAGTAATAGAAATCAGGAAAGAAGGACATCATTGCTAGAAGGGATGGGACACGGGTGCTTATTGACTGTGCCCTGTTCCCAAACTTCCACCGCCCTCCCACCCCAGGACAGGTACCCTGCATGTCTATATGGTGTTAGCACAGAAAGTAAGGTGTTCTTTTTTTCTTTCAATTTTTTTAAAAGATTTTAATTATTTATTTGACAGACAGAGATCACAAGTAAACAGAGAGGCAGACAGAGAGAGAGGAGGAAGCAGGCTCCCTGCTGAGCAGTGACCACCACCCCCCAATGTGGGGCTCGATCCCAGGACCCTGGGATCATGACCTGAGCCGCAGGCAGAGGCTTTAACCCACTGAGCCACCCAGGTGCCCCTTTCTTTCAATTTTTATTACTGAAGTGTTGTTGACATACAATGTTATATTAGTTTAAGGTATAAAACATACTAGTTTGATAATTCTTTTTTTAATTGACATATAATTGATGGACATATAATTCTTTTTTTAATTGACTCATGTATTTTTTGCCCCAGGGCTACAGGTCTGTGAATCATCAGGCTTACCATTTCACAGCATTCACCATAACACATACCCTTCCCAGTGTCCATAACCCAGTAACTCTATCTCTACCCTCCCACCCCCCAGCAACCCTCAGTTTGTTCCATGAGATTAAGAATCTCTTATGAGTTGTCTCCCTCCTGATCCCATCTTGTTTCATTTTTTCCTTACCTACCCCCCACAACCCTGCCCCACCTCTCAAATTCTATATATTACTCAGTGCTCACCACAATAAGTGTAATCACCATCTGTCACCATAGAGTGTTATTATAATATTACTGACTATATTCCCTGCACTGTACTTTTCATCCCTGTGATTTATTTATTTTATGACTGGAAGGTTGTATGTCTTAATGCCCTTCCCCTCTCTCACCCATCCCCCCCTCCCCTGGAAATCACAGGTTGTTTTCTCTATCTGTGGGTCTATTTCTATCCTTCTTTGTTTTGTTTTAGATTCCATGTAGTAGAGGGTACTCCACTAGGTGAAATAAGTCAGAGAAAAACAACTTATGATTTCACGTATATGTGGAGTGAGATGTCCTCTGTGACCGGCCACCTGCCAGGCTAATCAGGCTAACTGCTTATTGGGGTCATTTTTGGAGAGGGACATTTTTGGAACTTCTCTCCCATTTGCATCTGAGCCCTACTTTCCCCATGTGCACTATTAGAATGCATTTTGCAAAGACTTGTGCTTAAAATCCAAGTATTACGTTTTTAGGAAACTGGGCATTATTGTGTGTGGTTTAGCTGCACTCAGCCTTGCTTTTACCTTTGCTATTCATTTACCACAGCATCAGAGGCTGAAAGGGAACTTGAGAGACCACCTAACCCATTGACCTTCCTTCAGAAAAAACTCTCTCAAAGCTCTCCAGGCAAATGAGAATTTTTTCCCTCGCTTTTTTTTTCTATTTAAAAATATTCAATATTGACTTCCATTAGAAGCTACCCATAAATAACCAGTATAAATAATTGAGTGTCAGTGATCTAGAGGTTACCACAGATTTTGCATTTTAAATTCAGTGTTTACATGTAAAATTATGGCTATAGAATCACACTGGGTCATGATTTCATATTTCATTCTCTGAATTTTACACCGCCTTCCTTTTATATTTCCTGTTTACTTCCAGTTTTTTCTTTGAGGATGGCCTGAGAAATCCAACAGCTTTCTCTGACCTCTTATATTAGCAGTGTTGATGTAAATTTAATTAAAGTACATTTTTTTTTTTTTTGGTCAGAAGTTTTGCCCTCATGAGCAGTGAACTGTATGACCTTGTATGTCTAAATTATTGACATATATGATTGACACTTTGGTGATTAGATATGAATGATATGTATTTATTTTTATAGTAGATTTTTCCAAAGTGCAATTTAGGTTTTTATATTCACCTAATCATTACAGGAGAATAGAGATGACAATGTTGGAGAAGTTCTTCAAGAATATTCGATTGTGGTATCGGGTGGTAATACAGACTCTCTACCTTTAGACTTACTGCAATGCAAAGATCTCAGCTGCACAGGTAAATGAATGCCACAGGTGTGACAGCTGGGAAAGCCAGATTCTTGACTGGTTCCCTACCTTTCTCCGAAGGAGCTGAACTGTCAGCCATGGGAATCTCAAAGCTCTAGTGCTTTTATTTTCTTGACTTGTGTGGGAAGGTGGAGCCCATAAATCTAAGTGGCTTGTCCGGCAGCTCAGCTAGAAATCTTGCCATATTAACAGTCATGCCCTCGCTGAAGTTTGGTATACCAGTGTTTACTTACGTTAAGAGTGCTTGCTTCATGGGACATGTTGAAATGACACTAGGAAACCCTCTGATTTTGTCAGCTGTAGGCAGAGAGATGAGCCTCCCCCTTTTTAAGCTGCATTTGAAGAGTCTACTTCCAGAAGTGTAAATGAAATGGTGCAGAAGCTCGAGTCTTGGGCATTAGCATAGTGACATCTGTGCTTTCTAGTGACTCGTGACAGGAATCCAGGCAGCTTTTTTTGATTCAGATCCCTGGCTCCTGCTGTATTCTGCTGTGGCCTTCATGACAAGGGACGATACTAGCCCCTCTGGCATTTCTCATAGGTCTCTCTCCTGTGTATCCTTGTGCTTTTCTCTCTTCCTGAAATTCCCACTGTCCAGCACACAGGGGTGGGCTAGTGATCATCAGGTTACCTGCTGTTGAATGAAAAGCCCTCTCTGGCCCTTCTGAAAATCATACTCTAGGGTTATTCATCCCTACATCAAAGAAGCCAGTGTTAAACATCCCTTTCCACAGTCTAAAACTCACACCACATGCACATTAATTTGATTCAGGGATTGAATCCAGGGCAGACAGCTCAGGGCCTGCCCTGTGTATTGTGAGGAAACAGCCCCTGGGCCCAGCCCTCAGGGATTCTGGAGCAACTAGGATCTGTTTGTTTGCAAAAAACAAAAAACAACCTGTAATGGAGTGGGAGATGGCTGACTGAGATCTTTGTGCTGCTTGATTGCTGTTTGAATTTTTTAAATAAGCTTCATCTTTTAGAACATTTTTGAGTTACAGAAAAATTGCAAAGGTTGTGTAAGAATTCCCATAGTTTCCTATTAGTAACATCTGACATTAGTAGGGCCATTTTTTTTTATGGTTAATGAGCCAGTATTGACACATTATTATTAAACTCTACAGTTCATCAGATTTCTCTCCTTTTTATCTAATGTCCGTTTTTTTCTTCTCCAGGATCCCATTCAGGATACCATCTAACATTAAGTCATCCTGTCTGCTTAGGTGCCTCTTGGCTGTGACAGTTTTTCAGGCTTGCCCGGGTTCTAATGACCTTGACAGTTTTGAGGTATGCCAGTCAGGTATTTCGTAGGATGACCCTCTATTAGGATTTGTCTGATGCTTTTTCTCATGGTTAGACTGGGGTTATGGGTTTTGGAGAGGAAGCCTGCAGAGGGAAAATGCCATTCTCAAGACATCCTATCAAGGGCACACTCTGTCAACATGACTCATCACTGTTGGTGTTGACTTTGATCACATGGCTGAGGGAGTGGTTGTCAGGTTTCTCTGATGTGAAGTTATCCTTTTCTTTCTCCATTTTTGTGCTTTCCTCTTTGGTAGAAGTCACTATGCACAGCCCACTTGAGGAGGGGTAGATATTCCTTCCCCTTGAAGGGAGACTATCTACATAAATTATTTGGAATTTTTCTGCATGAAATATTTGTCTTTTTTTCTCCCATGTATTTATTTGCTTGTTTGTTTACTTATATCAGCATGAATTCATAGATATTTATTTTATGCTTTGGATTATAGACCAATACTAGTTTATCATGTTGCTAAAATTGTTCCAATTGGTTCTTGTGTCTCTCTGTCACACCCACATCATTCTGAGGTTATTATTATATCTAATTATATTTTATTATATATATAATATATTATTATATAAATTATTATTAGTGCCAGGAAGTAAGAAAGCAGTAATACACTGGCACTACAAATTACTCCAGGCTCATCTTGCCCTAGTCCTAGAATCAACTATTTCTCCAAGGAGCCCTGGTTCCTTTTATTGGAAGATGGTCTTAGAAACCAAAATTAGGGTGTGAGGGGTGTTCACTGATCCTGAGAATCTTTGTATCTAGGTCCTCTCAACCAGAAATATATAGACATATACTAACACCCATGTATATTCATACTATACATATTTCTATATGTGAAAGGAATACTCTTTTGTTTCTCTCCACTCTACTCTTCACTCTACTCTCTCTCTTTTTTTTTTAAGATTTTATTTATTTAACAGAGAGATCACAAGAAGGCAGAGAGAGGGGGAAGCAGGCTCCCTGCGAAGCAGAGAGCCTGATGTGAGGTTCAATCCCAGGACTCTGAGATCATGACCTGAGCCGAAGGTAGAGGCTTAACCCACTGAGCCACCCAGGCACCCCTTCACTCTACTCTTAATACTTGACTTCTGGTCACTAAATGCATGTGAGATTTTCCCCATATCAACCAATTCTGCAGCAGCCCAGACACCACTGGGTATCCTATGCCTCAATTCAGTTCTGACATTATCTTGGGTTAGTACAGATCTCACATGTTAAGGTTTCAGTCCTACAAGACTGTCCCCATCCCACCCCCACTTCAGATGCCAATTGCAAGTAATGTGTCCTCAGGTTACCCACAACTTATGTCTGATTTGGCTAAAAATCAAGGTTTCCATGATCCCCTCCTCAGGTTTGGTAATTTGCTAGAATGGCTCACAGAACTCAGGAAAATAGATTACCGACTAGATTACAAGTTTATTATAAAAAGATATAACTCAGAAACAACCAGATGGAAGAGATGCATAGGGCAAGGTGGTAAGGATCACAGAGCTTCTGTGACTTCTCCAGGCACACCACCCTCCCAGCACTTCTATATATTCAGCAACCTGGAAGCCCTCCAAACCCTTATGGTTAAAATTTTTTTTTAATGGAGGCTTCATTACTTACGCATGATTGGTTAAATCATTGGCCATTAGTGATTAACTAGATCTCCAGGTCTCTCTCCTTTCCCTGGAAGTCAGGGGGTGGGGCTGAAAGTTCCAACCCTTTAATCACATGGTCAGTTGCCCTGGCATCCAGTCCCCATTCTTAGGGGCTTCCCAAAACTCACCTCAAAAACTCAAAACTCAAAAACAAAACTCAAAACTCAAAAACAAAAAGTCAAGGGATTGAAATGTCTCATTTGCCTTTATGCTATATAACTATTTCTGGAACTGGGGACAGAGACTAAATGTTATAACAAAAGATGCCTCTGTCACTCTAATTATTTAGGACACTATAGGAATTTTAGGAGCTCTGTGCCAGGAACTGGGATGAAGATCAAATATATATTATTATGTCACAATATAGACCCATTGGTGTCTTTATCAAGCTAAACATGAGTGCATAGTGACATCTCCAACTTTAATCCATTACCACGTGAATCTTTCTGTTACCAGACAGGACTTCATTGCTTGATCTGTAGTGAGCTTAACAGTGATACCAGCTTTTGCAGAGAAAACCTTTTTCATTGCAGGGTGCCAAACAAGAAGATGGAAGGAAATTTCTTGAATTCCCCTTCCTGAGGTAAAGGGGAGCTGAGCATTTATGGACTTTTACTATGGAGGGGTGTTTCTTGAGGGTGGATGCAGGTAGTTGGAGGTTGGAAAAAAAAAGTGAGGTAAGAGGAAAAGGATCACTGCTTCTTTGCAGGCTCCATCCAATGACATACTTGTACATACATCAAATGTACAAAATAATGGCAGCCTTAGCATGATGAAGGTAGATCTCAAGGTGTTCCTTTACAAAGCTTACTTTGATTCACTTTTGGTCCCTTTTGTGCAAACTGTGAGAATTCTTCCCAATTTTCTCCAGTCTTAGTTGGTCTTATGAGTGGTTGGTCCACTTTTGCAAAATAGGCTCATAAATAAGTCAGGTTAGGAGAATTTTCTTAGGGTACAATGGTGAAGCCTTTGTTCATATGTTAATTTCACTTCTAGTCTCCTCCCTTTGCTCCCACTCCAGCAGTGAGAAGCCTGACACTCCCCATCTACCATTCATTTACTTAATTGGTCAATTTCAGTATACTTGTATAGTGATATCAGAACTGTTAACCAGTACCCCTATGAAAAACAGTTCTATCAACTAGAATTCTGTGCTGATAGTCTCTTTCTTTCTTTCTTTCTTTCTTTCTTTCTTTCTTTCTTTCTTTCTTTTTATGCTCAGTTAGCCAATGTAGAGTACATCATTAGTTTTTGATACAGTGTTCAATGATTCATTAGTTGCGTATAATACCCAGGGCTTATCACACCATGTGCCCTCCCTAATACCCACCAGCCAGTTACACTATCTCCCAGCCCCCTCTCTTCTGTAACCCTCAGTTTGTTTCCTGTATTCCCGAGTCTCTCATAGCTTGTCTCCCTCTCTGATTTCTTCCCATTTCGTTTTCCCTCCCTTCCTCTATGTTCGTCTGCGCTATTCCTTATATCCCACATATGAGTGAAACTATATGATAATTGTCTTTCTCTGCTTGACTTAATTCACTTAGCATAATACTCTTCAGTTCCATCCATGTTGATATAAATGGTAGTATTCATCCTTTCTGGTAGCTGAGTAATATCCCATTGTATAGATGAACCACATCTTCTTTATTCATCTTTTGAAAGACATTTCAGCTCCTTCCACGGTTTAGCTATTGTGGACATTGCTGCTTTGTACCTTGGGGTGCATGTGCCTCTTCTTTACATTACATATGTATCTTTGGGTTAAATACCTAGTAGCAATTGCTGCGTCATAGGGTAGCTCTATTTTTAACTTCCCGAGGAACCTCCTCCATACTCTTTTCCAGAGCTTGCATCCCTACCAACAGTGTAAGAGGGTTCCCCTCTTTCCACATCATTGCCAACATTTGTTGTTTCTTGTTGCCTGACTTCAAGCTGTATTACAAAGCTGTGATCACCAAGACAGCATGGTACTGACACAAAAAGAGACATATAGATCAATGGAACAGAAAAGAGTGCCCAGAAGTGGACCCTCAAGTCTGTAGTCAACTAATCTTCAACAAACTAGGGAAAAACATCTAATGGGGAAAAAAAGACCATCTCTTCAATAAATGGTGCTGGGAAAATTGGACAGCCACATGCAAAAGAATAAAAATGGACCATTCTCTTACACCATACACAAAGATAAATTCAAAATGGATGAAGGATCTAAATGTGAGACAGGAATCCATCAAAATTTGAGAGGAGAACATGGGTAGTATCCTCTTTGATGTCAACCACAGCAAATTCTTGCAAGAAACCTCTCTAAAGACAAGGGAAGCAAAAGCAAAAATGAACTATTGGGACTTCATAAAAATAAAAAGCTTCTGCACAGCAAAGGAAATAGTCCACAAAACTGGAAGGCAACCCACAGAATGGGAGAAGATATTTGCAAACGACATATCAGATAAAGGGCAGATATCCAAGATCTATAAAGAACTTACCAAACTCAACACCCAAAAAACAAATAATCCAGTCAAGAAATGGGCAGAAGACATGAACAGACACTTCTCCAAAGAATACAAACAAATGGCCACAAGACACAGGACAGTTTCTTTTGCCTTTAGTTTTATAGACCCTACTCATTTCCAGAATGAATTAGGTTAGCCCTTTCCCCCTCTACTCCTTTTGGTGAGATTGTTTCATATTTTTGTAAAACAGACTGTTTAGCTACATTCTGCATTCCATCCTTGGATCTCCCAACCTCCTAAATACTTCTTTTAAAATTGGGTACATTAAGGTTTGCTTTCTGTGCTCTACCAGTCAGTGGACTTTGACAAATATGTCGTGTAGTATTCACAATCACAATATCCCAGGAATAGTTTCACCACGCTGAAAAGTCCCCCGTGCTTCATGTATTTAATCCTCTCTGTTCCTTCTGAACTCCTGGCAGTTATTCATCTTTTTACTGTTGCTACAGGTTTGCCTTTTCCAGAAGGTTATGTAACTGGAATCCTAGAGTGTCTGAGTCTTTTCAGGCTGCCATAACAAAATGCCATAGATCTAGTAGCTTATAACGACAGAAATTTATTTCTCACCGTCTAAAGGCTGGAAGTCTGGGATCCTGGTGCAGGGATCACAAACTTCTCAAATTCTCACATGGCCCAAGGGCCAGGAATCTGTCTGGAGCCTCTTTTATGAGGTACTAATCCCATTCATGAGGGCTGTACTTTCATGATGAAAGCACCTCTCAAAGACCTCACCTACGAATGCCATCACTTTTGGGGGTTAGGATTTCAACATCAGTTTGCAGGAAAACAAGCATTCAGACCATAGCATATGGTAAGTAGCTAGCTTCTTTCACTTAGCAATATTTATTTAAGATTCACCCGTATCTTTTTGTGGTTTGATTGTTCATTTATTTTATTGCTAAGTAATATTCCATGGTGCAGATATAGCATAGTTTATCTGTTTACTTATTGAAGGATATCTTGGTTGCTGCCAGTTTTGGGCAATTATGAATAAAACTGCTATAAACATTCATGTGCAGATATTTTCAAATGAATTGGGCATGTATCTAGGAGTGTGATTGCTGGATCATATGGTAAGACTATGTCTAGTTTTGTAAGAAACTTCTAAACTGCTCCCCCCTCCACGCCCAGTGGCTGTACCATTTTGTATTCCCACCAGCAATGAGGTAGAGCTCCTGTGTTCTGCCTCTTCAGCAGCCATTCTTAATGTCAGTCTGGGGATTTTAACCATTGTTATAGGTGTGCAGTGATATCTTCTTGCTATTTTAATTTGCAATTCCCTAATGACAAATGATGCTAATTATTTCATATGATTATCTGCTGTCTGTACATCTTCTTTGGCGATGTATTTGTTCAGCTATTTGTCCATTTTTTAAAAAGATTTTATTTATTTATTTGACAGAGAGAGATCACAAGTAGGCAAAGAGGCAGGCAGAGAAAGAGGGGGAAGCAGGCTCCCCGCTGAGCAGAGAGCCCGATGTGGGGCTCAATCCCAGGACCCTGAGATCATGACCTGAGCCAAAGGCAGAGGCTTTAACCCACTGAGCCACCCAGGTGCCCCGATTTGTCCATTTTTAAAATTGGGGTCTTTTTTTGTTTGTTTTCTCATTGCTGCATTTTAAATTTCTTTATGCATTCTGGATACAAGCCCTTTAAGAGACATGTGTTTTGCAAGACATGTGTCTAGGTTCTTTGTTTTGCATATGGATG
Source organism: Martes martes (assembly GCF_963455335.1). NCBI lineage: Eukaryota > Metazoa > Chordata > Mammalia > Carnivora > Mustelidae > Martes > Martes martes. The sequence continues at coordinate 19,623,037 of NC_137894.1, forward strand.
TCCAGTTTTTTCAGCACCATTTGTTGAAAAGACTATTCTTTTTCTATTGCATTGCGTTTGCTTGTTTCTGGAAATCAGTTGACCATATTTGTGTAGGTCTATTTCTGGGATCTCAATTGCATTATGTTCATCTATTTGTCTATTCTCTTGCCAATGCTATTTTGTCTTGATTACTTCACTGTAAATCTATCACTTGGGTAATGTGAGCCCTCCAACTTCCTTCTTTTTTCCTCTTCAGGATTGTGTTAGCTATTCTAGATTTTTTTGCCTTCTTGTAAACTTTAGTATTAGTTTGGTTGATATCTTAAAAAATAGTTTTCTGTGATTTTAATTGGAATTGCTTTGAATTTATAGATATAGCTGGAAATAACTGACATCTTAATAATGTCTTCAAGTCAATACAGAATATCTTTCCATTTAATTAGAGCATCTTTGAACTTCCTTCATCAGAGTTTTCTAGTTTTCTGCATACAGTTTTTGTACATATTTTGTTAGATTTATACTGAAGTATTTCCTTCTTTGGTGCTATAGTAAGTAGTAATTTTTAAAATTTCAAATTCTGGTTGTTCATTGCTGGTATATAGGAAAGCAGGTAATTTGTATATTAACATTGTACAGCCTACAAACTTGCTATATTCACTTATTAGTTTAGAAGGGGTTTTTTGTTAGTTCTTTGGGATTTTCTACATAGACAATCATGTCATTTATGAAAAAAGACCTTCTTCCCTAATCTTTGTTTTGTCTTACTGCATTAGTTTATGTATGATGTTGAGTAGGAGTGGTGATAGAAGACATCCTTGCTTTGTTCCTATTCTTAGGGGGAGAGTGTCCATGATTAGGTATGATGTTAGCTATAGATTTTTTGTAGATGCTCTTTATCAAGTTGAAGAAGTTCATCTCTCTTCCCAATTTATACACATTTTTTTAATGAATGGGTCTTAGATTTTGTCCAATGCATTTTCTGCATCAGTTGATATGATGATGTGATTTTTCACCCTTAGCCTATTGATGTGAGTACATTACATTGGTTGATTTTGAAATATTGTGGCGGCCTCATATACCTAAAATAAATACCTTTAATTAAGATATATAATTCTTTTTATACATTGTTGAGTTCAATTAGCTAATACTTTGTTGAGAATTTTTACACTTATGTTCTTAAGCAACGTGGGTCTATATTTTTTCATTCTTTACTATGTTTATCTGGTGTTGTTATTAGGATGATGGTGGTTTCATAGAATTCTCATAGAATCTGAAAGGAAGTATTTTCTCTACTTCTCTCTCATGGAAGGGGTGACAGAAAATTGATATAATTTCTTTCTTAAATGTTTGGTAGGATTCACCAGTGCAGTCATCTGGGTCTGGTGCTTTCTTGCTTGGTAAGATTATTAATTATTGATTTAATTTCTCTAGTAGATAGAGGACTATTCTGGTAGATTGGTCTATTTCTTCCTGTATGAGTTTTGGTAATTTGTGTTTTTAAAGTGATGAGTCAATTTCATCTAAGTTGTCAAATTTGTAGGTATACAGTTGTTCATAGTATTCCTTTATTTATTGTTTAATGTTCATGGGATCAGTAGTGATGACCCTAATTTATTTCTGATATTAGTAATTTTTGTCTTTTCTTTCTCTTTTTTCATCAGCCTAATTTCTCCACCGTTTTTCCTATTTTCAGTTTCATAGATATATACCCTAATTTTTATTATTTCCTTTCTTCTAGGTGTTTAGGCTTACATTGCTCTTTTCTCAAGTTTCTTAAGGTGTAAGCTCAGGTTATTGATTTTAGATCATTCTTCTTTTCTAATATAGTCACTTAATAGTATAAATTCCCCATAAACACTGCTTTTACTGCACAAAGATAGATTTTGATAAGTTGTATTTTCATCTTTGTTTATTTCAAAATATATTTTCATTTCATTCGAGTCTTTTCATTGTAGTTGACATAAAATGTTATTTTAGTTTCAGGTGTACAACAAATTGACTCAATAATTCTGTACATTACAAAATACCCACAACAGTAAGTGTAGCTACCATTTGTCACTATATAATGTTATTACAGTATCTCTATGTTCTCTATGTTGTTCTTCTCATCTCTGACTTATTTATAACTGGAAGTTTGTACCTTTTTTTTTTCAATAAAATGTTTTATTCTCTTACATGGGAACATTATTGAATTACTAAGTGGTAGTCTTTGAAAATCACATTATTATTATGATTTATCTTAAACAAACAAATGAGAACTCATACACTTATCTTGAAACTTACAGATCTGAATATTCTTAATGATTCTATAAAAGTTATCTTTGACAGTTTTGTTGCAGTCTCTCAGTTTCTCGTTCTATCATTTGTCTGACTGAAACTTACTGAAAACAGAGTTCATAAATTTGTTTCTATAATCACTTTGTCTAGTGATTTAAAGTGATGTAGCAGTAATCTTCAGTCAATATTTATTTTTTTAACTTTTTTCCTTCCCTATTTGAGAACAGTTGTGGAAACAAAGATGAATTCAGTTTTGCTCGTTCTCCCCCACCCCTCAGGTAGCCTTTATTATTTTTTTTTAATTTCTTTTCAGTGTTCCGGAATTCATTGTTTATGCACCACACCCAGTGCTCCATGCAATACGTGCCCTCCTTAATACCCACCACCAGGCTCACCCAACCTCCCACCCCCCCGCCAAAACCCTCAGATTGTTTCTCAGAGTCCACAGTCTCTCATGGTTGGTCTCCCCCTCCAATTTCCTTCAACTCCCTTCTCCTCTCCAGCTCCCCATGTCCTCCATGTTACTCCTTATACTCCACAAATAAGCGAAACCATATGATAATTGACTCTCTCTGCTTGACTTATTTCACTCAGCATGTTTGTACCTCTTAATCCCCTTTATTCATTTCACCCATTCCCCCATCCCCCTCTCTTCTGGCAACTATCAGTCTGTTCTCTGTATTGATGACTCTGTCTCTAATTTTTTTGTTTGTACATTTTTTTTTTTAGGTTCCACGTTTAAGTGAAATCATATAGTATTTTTCTTTTTCTGTCTGATGTATTTCACTTAGCATAATAACCTCTAGGTCCATCCATGTTGTTGCAAATGACAGGATTTGAGACTTCTTAAAACCATATAATATTTAGAATTGTGTTTTTAAGTATCTATATATCTGATAAATTTTTTTTGTTATTGATTTCTAGTTTAATTCCACTGTGATCTGAGGACATACTTTGTACGATTTCTATCCTTTTAAATTTGTCAAGGTGTGTTCTTTAGCCAGCAGTGTGGTCTTTCTTGATGGATGTTCCATGTGAGATGTGTTGTTCCCACACAATAGAATGTGGATTTTCTGTTGGTGGGAATACAAACTGGTGCAGCCACTCTGGGAAACAGTATGGAGCTTCCTCAAAAAGTTAAAAATAGAGCTACTCTACAACCCAGCAATTGCACTGTTAGGTATTTATCCAACAAGCAGTGAATCAAAGGGGCACATGCACCCTAACATTTATAGCAGCAAATTCCACAATAGCCAAAATATGGAAAGAGCCCAGATGTCCACTGGCAGACGAATGGACAAAGAAGATGTAGGGTATATATACAATGAAATATTACTCAGCCATCAAAAAGAAATCTTGCCATTTACAACAATGTGTGTGGCACTAGAAGGTGTTATGCTAAGCAAAATAAATCAGTCAGAGAAAGACAAATACCATATGATTTCACTCATATGTGGAATTTAAGAAACAAAACAGGTGAACATAGGGGAAGGGAAGGAAAAATAAAATAAGACAAAACATGGAGGCAAATTGTAAGAGACTTTTAACTCTCGGAAACAAGCTGAGGGTTGCTGGAGGGGAGGTGGGTGGGGGGTTGGGTAATTGGGTGATGGGCATAAAAGAAGGCACTTGAACTAATGAGCACTGGGTGTTACATACAACTGATGAATCACTGAATTCTGCCTCTGAAACTAATAATATAGTATATGTTCATTAAATTGAATTTAAATAAATTTTTTTAAAAGAATGTGTATTTTGTTGTCATTGGATGGAGTTGTCTATAGATATCAATTAGATCAAATGGATTGTTAGTGTCATTCAGTTCAACCACATCCTTAGCTGATTATCTGCTGACTTGATTTATCTGAAATAGAGTGTTGAAGTCTTGAACTACAATAGTGGGTTTGTCTGTTTCTTCTCTCAGTTCTATCAGCTTTTTGCCTCCTCTACTCTGACTCTGTGTTGTTAGTGAAGACACATTAAAGATGGTGAAGTCTTCCTGCAGAATTCACCTTTGGTTCATTATGTAATGCCCTTATTTTCCCCCAATAATTTTCTCTGTTTTTTTTTTTTAAAGATTTTATTTATTTATTTGATAGAGATTACAAGTAGGCAGAGAGGCAGGCAGAGAGAGAGGAGGAAGCAGGCTTCCCGCTGAGTAGAGAGCCCGATGCGGGGCTCGATCCCAGGACCCTGGGATCAAGACCTGAGCCGAAGGCAGAGTCTTAACCCACTGAGCCACCCAGGTGCGCCATCTCTGTTTTGAAGTCTGTTTTCTCAGAAATTATTATTGACATTATAGCTTTTTATTATGATAGCATCAAAAAATTTCTCCATCCTTCTTCTTTTAACCTATATGAGTCTTTACATTTAATGTGAAAGTGGATTTTTGTAGACAACATATAGTTGACTCTTTTTTATCCAGTCTGGCAGTCTCTGTCTTTTAATTGGGGTATTTGGGTCATCCACATTTAAAGTGATTACTGATATAATTGGGTTAATACAGTTAAATACATATCTAACTAAGATGAGATATATCTAGCATGTTTGTACCTTTTTCTATTTTTGTTCTTTGTGGTTTTTTTTTTCTTATAGTTTTAATTGAGCATGTTTTTGTGGTTCCAGTTTCTCTTCTCTTGTAGCATGTTAATTATACTTTTACATTTTTGTTGTAGTGACTGTCTTAGAGTTTTCAATATACACTTTTAACTAATTTATACTTACTTTCAAATAACATTATACTGATTCACAGGTAGCGTTAAGTATCTTATTAACAGTGTTCCCAATTTCTCTATCCCATACTTTATGATGTTATTGTCAGCCATTGCATTTATCCAAGTACTATAATCACTTACCACATTGTTACTATTATTTAAGAAGTTACATTTTTTAACAATAAGAATATGAAAAATAAAATAATTTCTTTTACCTTCATTTATTCCTTCTTCAGTGTTCTTCTCTTCTTTATGTAAATCTGAGTTGCTGACCTATTTCATTTTCCTTTTCTCTAAAGAACTTGTTTTAACTTTTTTTTTAGGGCATGTCTATTTGTGATAATTTTCTCCATTTTTGTCTCTCAGAAAAAGTCTTTATTTCTTCTTCAATTTTGAACGGTAATTTTGCTGGATGCAGAATTCTAGGGTGGTGTTTTTGGTTTTTTGTTTTGTTTTGTTTGTTTTGTTTTTTACCACTTTAACTATCCATTCTGCTCATGTTTGCTTTCCTGATGGGAAATGCATTGTAATTCTCATCTTTGTCTCTCTTTAGGTACAGTGTTATTTTTTCCCTCTGGCTTCTTTCAAAATTTTCTCTCTCTTTTTGTTTTTTTCTGCAGTTTCATTATGATATGCCTAACTATAGATTTCTTTGGTATTTATCCTGCTTGGTGTTCTCTGAGCTTTCTTTATTTGTGGTTTGGGGTCTGTCATTAAATTTGAACGTTCTTAGTCACTATTATTTTAGACAATTTTCATGTTTCTTTCTCTCTCCTCCTTTTAGTATTCTGCATATATTATACCTTTTGAAATTGTCCCATGGTTCTTGGATTTTCTGTTTTATGTGGCTTTTGTTGTTGCTGTTGTTGTTGTTCAGGGGGGATGGACAGGGGGTTTGTTTTTTCACTTCAGTTTGGGACATTTCTATTGACCTATCTTCAGTCTCACTAATTCTTTCCTCAGCTGTGCCCAGACTATTAATGAGTCCATCAAAGGCATTCTCCATTCCTGTTACAGTGTTTCTGATTTCTAGTATTTCTTTTGATTCTTTCTCAGAGTATCCATCTTTGTGCATACATTACCCATCTGTTCTCACACGTTGTCTACCTTTTTGGAACCCTTAGCATATTAGGCATAGTTATTTTAATTAGCCCCCTAATAATTCCAGAATCTCTCCCATTTCAGAATCTGGTTCTGTTGTTTTCTCTGTCTCTTCAGACTTTTTTTTTCTTGATTTTTAACATGCTGTGAAATTTTTTGCTGAAAGCTCAATGTGTTATAATAGGTAATAAAAACTGAGGTAAGTAGACCTTGAGATTTTTATCTTTCTATGGCTGAGATTTGGGTCCTGTTTAATGTTTGCTTTCTCTGGAGGTCCCAGAGGCCTCAAATCCATCTATTCTCCTTTGTTTGTCTCATCTGTTTCCTTTGGACTTTCCTAAAAACTGCTCTTTTTGTCTTATAGTTCTTTTAGCTGCAATCCATTGTAATTACACCTGAGCTCTGCTTATATGGTGGTAAGGTTTATATGGGGGGAAACATTCAATAATTTCAGTGTCCTAGTTGGCCAGTGTCCCCATGCCGTGGCCTTCGTAAGTGTTTCTTAGAATTTTAATCATTCATTAGGTGAAACAGGATGCTAGAGGGGCAGGGAGTCAGGGAATGCCCTTCCTACAGGTGGTAAAGTTTTTTTACACCTGAGAGTAGTCCTTTCTTATACAGAAGGTTCCATTCATATTTCACTGTGATTAGTAGACCTACTGAGGGATTAGTTTCCCCCCTCCCTCTGCCACTACCAACAATGAACCTTTCTAGGCTCTTCACCATGAGAACCTGGTTGTGTTCTTAAAGGTAAGACACACAAAAGTGTGGGGGTCCCCAAAGACTGTAGCCCCATGCTTAAGCTAGTTTATACCTGGCCTCCAACAATTTGTCGTAATTGACATTTTAAGTGTTCCTACCCATTCATGGCTCCAGCAGCTTCTTCAGGTGAGCGGATCTTCTCTGTGACTCTCTGGTTCCAACTATACCTTTGGGTTTCTGAGTTGCAGTTTGTCCTGAAACCTTAGCTTCCCAGGGGGCCCAAGAAAAGTTGTTGATCTTCAATTTGGTGTGTGTGTGTGTGTGTGTGTGTGTGTGTATGTTTCTGGTTGTAAGGATGAGATTGATGACTTTCAAGCTCTTTACATTTAGAGCTGAAATTGGACATCTCTGTTTGCGTAATTAAAGAGAACTTTGTTGCTCCAAATGAATTCCTTACCAGTGGCTGGTTTGTGGGTATAGGTGAATTAGTGCAGAAGAACTCATGTTCCACTGTCAAATGTATGGCAGTAATTAGTTTGGATAGTTGGGGATTCAGAGAATTTTTCAACAATTGGCAATCTTATAGTTCATTCAATCTAAACTCCCTTGTGTTACTGCAGAGGAAAATAGGGCTGTCTGAGCTTCTTGCTCAAAATAACTAGTTAGTCCTTAAATTAGGGGTCTAGCTCAGGCTTTCCTAGACCTTTTTTTACTAGTTTGTAATGAAAAAAAACCTGTGTGTTAATAGAACTTAGATCTGTGTAGTATAATCAATATAGGCATTTCTTCTTTGTTTCTGATTTCTGGCACTGAGTGCCTAAAATCTTTCCAATCCCCTGAGTGACAAGGGTATCTTTTTGTATGCTGATGCTCTTGGCTGGGGTCCTCTAGATAGCTTCAGGAGTGGGGGCTGGTCTCCAGAAAGACCAAGCTGTTATTAGAGGATTGGAACTTTCAGCCCCCACCCCCTCAACCAACCTCCCGGGACAGCAGAGGGGTTAGAGATTGAGTTCCATCACCAGTGACCAATGACTGAATTGACTGTGCCTTCATTTAAAACCCTTAAATAATGGGATTGGAAAGCTTCTGATTTGGTGAACATGTGGAAGTGCTGGGAAGGTGGTACACCTGCAGAAAGCATGAAAGCTCTGCATTCCCAACCCCCACCGGCATCCTCCCCAAACCCTGCCCTATAAATTTCTTCCATTTAGCTGTTCTGACTTTTATCCTTTACCATGAAGCAGTAACATAACTGGCATCTTCCTGGTTCTGTGAGCCATCCTAGAAAACTGTTGAACCTGAGATGGGGGTTATGGGAACCTCTGACTTTCAGCCAGCTGGCCAGAAGTCCAGGTGGCCCCAGAAGTTGTGGCTAGCCTTTGAAGTGTCAACAGTGGTACAGGACTGAGTCCTTAACCTGTAGGGTCTACACTGTGGTTAGTTAGTATCAGAATGGTCTTGAATTCTTAGACACCCTATTGGTGTCTGAGAGTTGGAGAAAACCTCACACAACCTCATGTTTCCATTCATATGAAATGAAAGAACAGGGAGGCGGTTGTTACTATTTTCAAGTGTCTTCAGTGTCCACAGGAGCAATGTGGTGCTTTCTAGCACCCCCTCGCAGAGCTCTCGCTCATTTCGAGAATGTGGCGCAGATGTAGAAATGAGGTATTCTTACTTCCCATACTTTTTTTTAAAAAAAATTGAATCAGTACTTCAGGTGGCATACAGTCAAATTTTAGTATTTAGTTTTACAGGTGATTTTTAGCGAGTTGGCTTCTTTTCAGTAACAGCTTTATAGAGGAAAGCGCTGTGGGTTGGTTGGATGTTCCTAGCGAAAGAGAACGTTCCATTTGCAGACTTTGGTTTCCACCTAATCTTTACCAGCTTGCCTCTGTTTCACTAAGCCAGCTGAGAGGAAAACAAGATGATGTGTGGTTGAGAATTTGCCATCAAAATATGGACAACTGTCTAGAAACAAGAACATTGACACCTCAGATCAGGAGCTGCTTGTTGACTGGAGGGCCACGTGTGGGTGGGCTTTCAGTAAACTCAGCCAGTACTCTTTTTCAAAGGCAATGCAGTAGTTCAGTGAATTCACGTGGTTCCAGAATTACTTGCGCTGCCACAGTGGAAAAAGCCATACCCAGGACATCATCCTGAGACGATGCCTGGTTCAGTCACCGGTGTATTCATCTGACCTCAACCTCATGTCTTTTTCTGTGGATCGGTGAAGATTCTTTTTTCCATTTCATGTATGTATTTTCTGGGCCCCTGTGTGGCTTTTCTGGATTTGGTTGCTCTGAGACTTTTTGTCTCATTGTGTGGGTCATTCTCTAAAGCAGTAAGACAAATTTTGTATGGGTCTGTAGCATCTCTCATTGCTTTATGGTCAAGCCCCATGTTTTCTGGGTTAATATAGAAGCACTATTGGAATTACAGAATATCGGCTTTTCCTCTGGTATATCTAATGCATTTGAGCGTTTTAACAAACCAGCAGTTATGATCATTTTAATGGGAGATTCATGTTCTATTTTGCATAAGTGATGACTTTAAATTTGATTGAGTCTTTGAATGTGAATCCCTAGAGTGTACAGATCTAGTTCCTTAATGCTTTGAGGTCTGTCCCTATTTTTATTAAAATATTTCCTCATTTTAAATTATTGTATTTACCAGGGTATTTTAAAAAGGAGCAGTATTTTGCCTGTGGCTTTATAATTAACCTAATCTGATTACTGTTTTTTTTTTTTTTTATGGGACAATAGGCAAAAATATGTCAGCGAAGTTTAAGGAATGGCAGGCTTAGCAGGCATCTGTGGTCCCACACATTAAATATCATTTATGGTAATAGCTATATGTAGTTTTGGGGCTAGTTACTAGTTACTAGTTAGAATAACTCCATTGTATGTACCTGGGATTTGAGTTTGGCCATATTGATTATACATTCAGGCATCAATTTAATTCTACTCTAGAAAAAAACAGAAAAAAAGGGGCTTTTTTGTGTAATTATCAAACCAAAATAGTTTAATTTTTTACTTCTCTTTTAAAGGTTCTTTTGCAGTACTACTTTTTAAAAAAGATTTTATTTATTTATTTGACGGAGATCACAAGTAGGCAGAGAGGCAGGCAGAGAGAGGGGGGAAGCAGGCTCCCTGCTGAGCAGAGAGCCAGATGTGGGCCTCGATCTCAGGACCCTGGGATCATGACCTGAGCCGAAAGCAGAGGCTTAACCCACTGAGCCACCCAGGCACCCCTGTAATACTACTTTGATTGTGTGTTTCATAACATACTTTCAGTAATTTGGCAGAGTCATACCTACATATTATTTGTTTTATATTTATGTAAATATAAAAAATAACCAGTTTCTGTTCAGCCCTGCTACATGATGGACCTTCATTATGCCATTAATATGTCTTATGACTTAGGTGTTTGTTTTGTTTTTTTAAAAATGGAGGAATGGATTTTCCCCATACATAGGAAGATTTTAAAATATTGGCCTCATGACCAAGAGCTAGGATCTGAACCTGCATCTTTTTTTTTTTTTAATTTCTTTTCAGCGTAACAGAATTCATTGTTTATGCACCGCACCCAGTGCTCCATGTAATACGTGCCCTCCATAATACCCACCACCTGGCTCCCACAACCTCCCACCCCCCGCCCCTTCAAAACCCTCAGATTGTTTTTCAGAGTCCATAGTCTCTCATGGTTCATCTCCCCCTCCAATTTCCCTCAACTCCCTTCTCTCCATCTCCCCATGTCCTCCATGTTATTTGTTATGCTCCACAAATAGGTGAAACCATATGATAATTGACTCTCTCTCCTTGACTTATTTCACTCAGCATAATCTCTTCCAGTCCCATCCATGTTGATACAAAAGTTGGGATTCATCCTTTCTGATGGAGGCATAATACTCCATAGTGTATATGGACCACATCTTCCTTATCCATTCGTCCGTTGAAGGACAACTTGGTTCTTTCCACAGTTTGGCAAACTTGGCCATTGCTGCTATAAACATTGGAGTACAGATGGCCCTTCTTTTCACTACATCTGTATCTTTGGGGTAAATACCCAGTAGTGCAATTGCAGGGTCATAGGGAAGCTCTATTTTTAATTTCTTTCTTTCTTTTTTTTTCTAATTTATTTATTTGTTAGAGAGAGAGAGAGAGCACAGGCAGACAGAGTGGTAGGCAGAGGCAGAGGGAGAATCAGGCTCCCTGCCGAGCAAGGAGCCCGATGTGGAACTCCATCCCAGGACGCTGGGATCATGACCTGAGCCGAAGGCAGCTGCTTAACCAACTGAGCCACCCAGGCGTCCCTCTATTTTTAATTTCTTAAGGAATCTCCACATTGTTCTCCAAAGTGGCTGCACCAACTTGTTGAACCTGCATCTTTTTTTTTTTTTACTTTTATTGGGGATTATTTCAAATACATGCAGAAGTAGAGAAAATAATGTATTGGTCTTTATGCATTCATCAGTCAGCTACAACAACCCCTGACCATTCTTGTTTTACTGATAGCTTTCACCATTTGTCCCCTGGATTATTAAAGCAGATCCGAAACATCATATTATTTCATTTCAAAATACTGAAGTATGTATCTGTAAAGGAAAAGGATTCCATTTACAAAATTATAAAGTCACAGAGCCATTACCACACCTAATAAATACTAGTAATTTGTTTTATCATAAAATATCCCACGTTCAGGTTTCTCATACTGTATCTGTCTGTGTCTCTTAAGTCTCTTTATCTTTTATTTTGTTTTATTGTTTTGCTGGACCTGATGAGGGGGCTGCTAGAGCCCACGTAGCCCTTGTTATCCCTTAGGATATATACCACTGGAGAGATACAGTGAAATTATTTGTTTTAAGGCCACTTTAAAACCACTCCCTGTGGTGGTTGAGCCACCAATCCAACATACTGATTTATTTCCTTTTGCTTTTGATTTTAGGGATTTATTTTTAGAGTGTTGATTTAATTTTGTGACATGATCATATAGATCATTTGCTATTGCAAAGTTGAATCTATACCAGAAAGGATTTTTGGAGAATTCTAGTTATCATCCTGCCCCCTTTGTCTGGTTTCTATTTCTGTCCTCTCCCAGCCCCCACCACTTTACATCCACCCCCATAGCAACCAGTCTTATGGGTTTTTGCTTTATACTTTCATCTAAAAATTATAAGCATGTGTGTATATACTCTACACATCCTGCATGTATATTTGCATTCTAGAAACACTGTCCTAGCTCTTGGTTTGTAACTTAATGATATATCCTGGGGATAAGTCTGTAGCATAATATAGAGATATTTCTCATGCTTTTTACAGCTGCATAGTACTGTAACTGGGTATGTGAGGGAACTTAACCCTTCATCTTTTTTATTTAGTTCTAGTGTTTTTTTTAATATGTAAAGACTTTAATTTTTATATAGTTAAATTTTTTATTCTTTTCCCTTGCTGCTTTGGATTTTTAGGAAGTATTTCCTATGTATGTATGTATGTGTGTGTGTGTATATATCTATATATATACACACACACACATACATACATACATATAGCTTATATATGGCTTATAGATGAAGTCCCTATTTTTTTCTAATACTTAAATGGATGCTCCCTCTCTTTCTTCCTTTTCTCTCCCTTTACTTTTCCACTTATGCATCTGTTCAATTTAAACTTAATCCTGATATAATTTGTGTAAGACAGATATATATTTTCCATTTTCCATATGACTGGTTATGTCAATACTGCTTATTAGAAAGTCCCTTTTACCCCCAGTGGTTTTAAACAACACTACACCTTTGTCATTCCCTAGATTCCCACAGACAAGCCTGTTTCTAGATATTTCAGTTCTATTCCATTGGTCTGTCAATTTGTACACCAATACTATGCCTGTTTTGATAATAGAGGCTTTATAATACATTTTAATATCTGGTAGGTTAGCCTTCCTCATTGATTGATTTCTAAGGTTTCTTTAGTGATTCGCACTTGGTTGTTCTTCCAAATGAACTGTATAATCAATTTGTCTGGCTTCTGGGAAACAATGATGGGATGTTTTTATTGATACGGTATTAAATTTATAGATTAACTTTGGGAAAACTGACATTGCTGCTGTTGGCTCTTCTTGTCCAAGAACACAGTGCATCTTTTCATTTATTCAAAGTACTTTTTTCTTTTATGAGTGTTTTTGCAATTTTCTTTATGTAGGCTTTAGACATTTCTTGTCAAGTTGACGGTGATGGTATTTCTTTATCTATTCTACTATTGTAAATGTGGTCTTTCCCTCCATTATATTTGGTGACTATTGTCTTTGGGATGAATGAACATTATGGGTTTTTATGTATTTATTTTACAACCTGTTTTTTTTTTTTAACTGAGTTTTCTTTGTGTGTGTGCTTGTTTTGCATGGATTCTTTTAGTTTTCCACATGTATAAGACTATGTGAAGGCTCTTTATGTGCTCTGCAAATAAGGATATTTTAACCTCTCCTTTCACAAACTTTATGGCTATAGTTTATTTTTCTTGTCCAATTAATGGGCTAATCCCTTGAACTCCATGTTAAAAAGTAGTGGACATGGCAGCTACCCTTTTCCTGTTGCAGACTTTAGCAGAAAAGCCTCTAATTATCTTGTACATTCATATGCTGGCTTTTGAGATGAGATTTATGCTATATTTTATATGTTTCCTCTTATGTTGCAGTGTGACTTTATCATTATCCTCAACTCTTTTTTTTTAGTGTTTTTCATATGAATGGATGCTGAAATTGTTTATATATCTTTGCTGTATCCTAGAGATGATATGATTTTTCTCCTTAGCTCTATTAATATGAGGAACTGTATTTCCTACTGTGAAATCTCTCTTACATTTCTGGAATGAGCTGCATTTGGATTAATCTTTGTCTTCCTGAATCTGCAGCTTTCCCTGATTTTACCTGTAGCCGGGCAAGATCTTGGTCCGACTTGTACCTTCAATGCCTAACACAATATATATCTATAGTGTATATCTATCTATCTATCTATCCATACATACATACACATATACATATATATTTATCTAAGTAATGTTGAATGAATTTTCTTCCTTTTACAGTACTGATTATATTTTTAAGAACAAAATTATGCATATTTCTAACAAATTACACAACACAGAAAACCATCTAGTCATGATCTATTTTTCACATTAAGCGTCCATAAATTCAGAAATATCTCTATGCATATAGTGATAAAAGACATGAGCTACAAGGCAAAAATATTACATTTGCTTTAAACAATTGTTTTTATTTGAAATTAACAGAAGATGTACTGAAGCAAGATGAAAGTTAATTCTAAACTTTAGACCAGGGCTCCTTCATAGTAAGACACATTCGTTTATAGAGTTAAGGGGAAAACAAAAACAACAACAACAACAAAAACAAACTCCTCCCAGCCACCATTCACATCCCTTTCGTTGGAATTAATCACATATCACTTTCCTTCTCCATGAAATTACTGTGGCGATCTCATGCTTTCCCCCATACCAGTACTGTGATTTTCACTCATGTCTGCTCTGTTCCTCGCTGTTTTCAAAATTATTTATTACATGTGCTGTGGTGAGGGTTTAATTCTCACTTTGTAATTGGTTTCTTCAGTTCTGTCTCCGGTGTCCTGTAATAGTACTCTCTCCGTTTATCACCTCGAGTGTTTCTGGTGTTGGATATATTGTTGTTAGAATCTTAGGTTCCACGAAGTGCTTGTGGGGAGCTTCTGTTTCTGGGTTTATGTTTTCTTCCTGGCGGTCAGGCTCTGTTTTCTCAGTCCTTCTGCCTCTGTTTGTTTACTTGCTTGCTGTCGTGGTAGATATTCGTTTGTATACGCACCTGCCCACACTCTGTCTCGCTCATGTGCGATGCCATTGGCTCTGAGTTCCTTGGTTCCCATGTGTGTGACTCCTCTCCCATAGCCTTCATGCTGGTTTATTGTACCCTGTCACAGACAGATGTTGCTGGCCAGCCTTTTTTTAAGCCTCCGAGAGAGAATGGGGAGAGCCCATGCAGGCTGAGCACTGCCCTTGCAAAGGCCCGAGTCTTGAATTTTCTTCTGAAGCCCCATCAAATGTCCTCTTGGCTGAGCCCTGGGCAGGTCCCACTCCTGTGAGCACTGGCTCATCCCCTCAATCTTGGCCCTTTCTTCCTTTGTTGAGCCATGAGCTGCACTGTATGAGCTCTTATTCCAAAGGTACTTTAAAACACTATTTCCTAAAGCCACCCACCCCCAACTCCGTTCACATTATTACCAGACAGAGAACCAGTTCTAAACTCAAGTTCAGCTACTCCCCACTTGAAAGTCAATACTTAAGAGACAAGTGAAGATAGGAAATGAAATGTTGCTTTATTCAGGCAGCTGACCACCTGGGAAGATGGCGGACTGATGTCTCAAAGGCCATATTCCCTGTGTAGGAGAAGCTGGAGGTCTTTAAAGGGGAAGGCATGGGAAGAGGGTGGGGTGCAGGAGAAGCAGGTGCCTGGGCAGTGAGTCATCTTTCGACACGACCCTGAACAGAACTGCTGGCAACAGTGGGAGCTCTTTTTGAACGTCCTCAGGTCTTATCTTCTGAGAAAGTCTGGTCCTTTCCTCATCAAGGCCAGTGGTCTTCAAATCTCCAGGAAAGTAAGTTAGTTCTGCAACAGATCAAGGGACTTATGTCGGCAAGCAGGGAATGCATAAGCTTAAAGCAAGTTCACATTGCAGATGGGTTGGAGCGCTTTTAGTGTCACTTCCGACTTGCAGGTGTGACTGAGAACACTCAGGTAAAACCTTCTGTGCTCATGGTGACTTGTGAAGGTGGGGTAGGGATCAAACACCTTTGGAACCACCTGTTTCTTCCCTTATTTCTGTTCCTGAGGCCCCTCTCTAGTTTGGATATTATGTTGTGCCTTTTTCTTCTCTTCTTTGGATTGTGCTGGTGAATTTCTTAAAATGTTTGTCCTGTGCATTTCACAAGGAGCCAGAAGAGGGTCCTAGTGTCTTGCCACACAGGGGTATTTAGGTGAGCTCCCAGCCTCCCACTCCATTTCCCGCTGAGGCCAGGGTGGACATTTACAGAGGGCCTCTAGGTGCCAGTAATTACACAGCGGGCTTGACTTGTATCTCTTAATTGTCTTCATAATTGTCTTTTGTGAAAGGCATTACCATCGGGATGCCTGGGTGGCTCAGTTGGTTAAGCAGCTGCCTTCGGCTCAGGTCATGATCCCAGCATCCTGGGATCGAGTCCCACATCGGGCTCCTTGCTCAGCAGGGAGCCTGCTTCTCCCTCTGCCTGCCACTCTGTCTGCTTGTGCTCACTCTCGCTCCTCTCTCTCTCTCTGATAAATAAATAAATAAATAAATCTTTAAAAAAAAAAAAAAAAAGGCATTACCATCAAACCTGTTTATAGACAAGGAAACTGTGGCTCAGAGACGTCAAGCAACATCTCCTTGATTTGCACACAGAGAGTCCTGCTCTGGAGCCAAAAGGTTTTCTGCACGGTGCTGCCTCTGTGTGAAAGCAAATGAGGGAATCTCATGGCAAGGAAACCGGTCACTGTGACAGTGTTGGCAAGTGCATAACATATGAGCAGGCATCAGGGTTATATGAACTGAAAATATTATTTAAAGAAATTACTCCGGGCACTGTCACTGTGACCGCTCTCAAATTAATGACTTCTGAGAGTATGTCTTCTACTGTAATTCAGTCATCATAGAAATAGCTTCCTCTTAGGTGCCAGGAACTGCCCCGGCTGCTTTACTTAATGTCAGTCTTTCACCCTTACCACTGACCTGCAGGAGACTCTGATCTTTGTGTTATAAATGAAGAAGGAGGGAGTCAGAGAGAAATGAGGTTATTGCACACAATGACCCAGATAGTGAGGAGTGGTAGCAGGATTCATGACTGGGTCTACATAGACTCTGAGGCCATGCTCTTTGAATGATGAATGAACATGGCTCTGCTGCCTGGAGTTAGGTTATCAAGCTTTTGACGGTCAGTTTTGAAGAGCTCTCCACTTTGCCTGTGACCGATCTTTACCATCTTTAATGTGAGTGCCAAAACAAGTCCCCACACTTTTTAAAAAAATTATTTATTTATTTGTGTGTGTGATAGAGAGAGAGTGCGCTCACAAGTAGGGGGAGCAGCAGATAGAGGGAGAAGCAGACTCCCTGCTGAGCAAGGAACCTGTTGTGGGACTTGATCCCAGGACGCTGGGATCATGACCTGAGCCAAAGGCAGATGCTTAACTGACTGAGCCACACAGGCATCTCCCCACACTTTTTTTTTAAAGGTTTATTTACTTATTTTACAGACAGAGAGCATGAGGGGAGGGGCAGAGGGTGAAGAAGAGAGAATCTCAAGCAGACTCCACACTGAGCACAGAGTCTGATGCGGGGCTCGAGCTCATGACCCTGAAATCACAACCTGAGCTGACACCAAGAGTCCCCAGGCACCCCAGCAAGTCCCCACACTTTCAAACAAGCATCAAAAGCATCCATATGACTGTTAGGAGAAATCACTGGGGTAGCAGTGTATGAAAGATATGATCTGTAGGCAAGAATCTTGGGGGAAGAAATTTACTTAATTTTCAACTCTTTGCCTTCCAGAAAAAATAATGGAAGTATGTGAAAATACTATTACTTATTAGTTGATATTTAACCCAACATGTTGTTTCTCTTCTAAAATAAAAAAGTGAAAAAATAAAGTAAATAAAAGTAAAATCTTCTTAATAAGTATCTTTTTAAGATTATTTTTTAATTTTATTTTTTATTTTTTCAATTTAATTTTATTTTTTTCAGTGTTCCAAGATTCATTGTTTATGTACCACACCCAGTGCTCCATGCAATACATGCCCTCCTTAATACCCACCACCAGGGTCACCCAACCCCCCATCCCCCTCCAAAACCCTCAGTTTGTTTCTCAGAGTCCACAGTCTCTCATGCTTCATCTCCCCTGCCAATTTCCCCCAATTCACTTTTCCCTTCCCTCTCCTAATGTCCTCCGTGTTATTCCCTATGCTCCACAAGTAAGTGAAACCATATGATAACTGACTTTCTCTGCTTATTTCACTCAGCATAATCTCCTCCAGTCCCATCCATGTTAATACAAAAGTTGGGTATTTATCCTCTCTAATGGAGGCATGATATTCCATTGTATATATGGACCATATCTTCTTTACCCATTTGTCATTTGAAGGGCATCTTGGCTCTTTCTACACTTGGGTGATTGTGGCCATTGCTGCTATGAACATTGGGGTACATATCGCCCTTCTTTTACTACATCAGTATCTTTGGGGTAAATATTCAGTAATGCAATTGCAGGGTCATAGGGTAGCTCTATTTTTACTTTTTTGTGGACTCTGCACACTGTTTTCCAAAGTGGCTGCACCAACTCGCATTCCCACCAAAAGTGTAAGAGGGTTTCCCTTTCTCCACATCCTCTCCAACACTTGTTGTTTCCTGTCTTGTTAATTTTTGCCATTCTGACTATATCTCAATGTGGTTTTGATTTGAATCTCCCTTATGGCTAGTGATGATGAACATATTTTCATGTGTCTGCTAGCCATTTGTATGTCTTCTTTGGAGAAGTGTCTGTTCATGTCTTCTGCCCATTTTTTGCCCAGAGCAATCTATACTTCAGTGCCATCCTGATCAAAATTCCACCGACATTTTTCAGACCTGGAACAAACAATCCTAAAATTTGTATGGAACCAGAAAAGACCCTGAATTGCTAAGGAAATGTTGAAACAGAAAAACAAAACTGGAGGCATCACGTTGCCTGATTTCAAGCTTTACTACAAAGCGGTGTTCACCAAGACAGCATGGTACTGGCATAAAAACAGGCACATAGAACAGTGGAACAGAGTAGAGAGCCCAGACATGGACCCTCGACTCTATGGCCAAATAACCTTTGACAAAGCAGGAAAAAATACCCAGTGGTAAAAAGACAGTGTCTTCAATAAATGGTGCTGAGAAAATTGGACAGCTATGTGTAGAAGAATGAAATTCGACCATTCTCTTACGCCATACACAAAGATAAACTCAAAATGGATAAAAGATCTCAATGTGAGGTAGGAATCGATCAAAATCCTTGAGGAGAATATAGGCAGTCACCTTTTCGACATCGGCCACAGCAACTTCTTTCAAGACATATCCCCAAAGGCAAAGGAAACAAAAGCGAAATGAACTTTTGGGACTTCATCAAGATCCATAGCTTCTGCACAGCAAAGGAAACTGTCAACAAAACAAAGAGGCAACCCATGGAATGGGAGAAGATATTTGCAAATGACACTACAGACAAAGGGCTGATATCCAAGATCTATAAGGAACTCCTCCAACTCAACACTCAAAAACCAGATAATCACGTCAAAAAATAGGCAGAAGACTTAATAGTTATCTTAGTCAGCTCCGGCTGCCGTAACAAAATACCGTAGACCGAATGGCTTAACAACTGAATTTTTTTTTCTCTAAGTCCTGTTTGGCTTCTGCTTCCTTTCTTGTCGACGGCTGGCTTCTTGCTGTGTCCCTAGGTGGCCATTCATTGGTGTATACATTTGGAGAAAGAGTGATCTCTCTCTCTCTCTTTTTTGTAAAGGCCACAAGTCCCATCAGGTAAGAATCCTGCCCTTATGACTCATCCAACCTTAATGATCTCCTAAAAGCCTACTTCTGGATATAGTCACATTGGGGGCTTAGAACTTCAACATACAAATTTCGGAAGGACACAATTCAGTCTTTAGCAATAGGGAAGTTGTTTTGTTTTTCTAAATCTCATTTCTCCCTTTGATTTTTTTTTTTTTTTTGCTGTGTTTATATTTCATCCACTTTTGCACCTGGATTATAAATACCAGTGGGAAGGATCTGTGTCTAAATGTCTGATCTATGAACCACTCAGCACATTATTCTTAATTTTTTACTGTTAAGTGATAATTATCATAGAAGGTAATGAGAGGGCAACTGGGTGACTCAGTGGGTTAAGTCTCTGCCTTCAGCTCAGGTCATGGTCTCAGGGTCCTGGGATCAAGCCCCCCATCCGGCTCTCTGCTCAGCAGGGAACCTGCTTCCCCCTCTCTCTGCCTGCCTCTCTGCCTACTTGTGATCTCTCTCTCTCTCTCTCCAATAAATAAATAAAATCTTTAAGAAAAAAAATAGGTAATGAGCATGATCAGTATGTTCAGAGAATGTAAAGATTCAAGTAGACTTTGAGTATTGGATATGGTAGCTGAAAAATAAAATTAAATCAACTTTTAAAAGGTATGTCAATCGAGAAGAGGCTGTAAAGCAACCAAAGTGTTTATTTGGGACTTGGGGCATTTGGGTCTCCCAAAGAGACCAAGTCTGCCGAAACGGAAAGTGTGGCCCAAATTGCTAGCGTAAGTGCAGGTTTATAAAGGCAAAAACCAAGTTACATAACTTGTTTTGAAAGAATGAAGATTGGTGCTGGCAGAGTTTAAACTAACAGGTGTTACATTATCTCTAGTTCAGTCCAAAGTAGAAGGATGTGTTCCAAGAAGTGGTGGAGTTGCAACTGATTAAACTAAAAAGTTCATGGTGTTCCGGAAATTGAAACAGGAGAGGTGCATAGGCTCTACTTCCTCATGACTCTTTTCAACTCTATTTTGAGTGAGTCTCTTAACAGTGTTATTTCATTTTGAATCTCCCTTCACAGGTGGCTGTTCAAATTTTCCTTCTACGGGATCAGGTCATCATCTTGTGTTTTTTATGTAAGAGAAAGGATAGGGTACTCTGTATGGTTTTAGGAGAGAGATACATTCAGAATTTAATGTTCTCATTTAGTTACAGAAAACTAGAGAGAACCGCTGCTTTAAACAGTTGGGTTCTTGGCAGATGAACTTAAAAATAAAAAAGAATATTGCCAATTTTTGCCTGTGGGTCGTAGGTACCTTGATATAACTTGCTCTTGGGGGAAAAAATATATGAGACAAGTATAAAAAACTGGCTCAGTGTGATTAGAAAGGAAAGTCTATCTTTTTAGAAATGTGCTGAATTCTGAAAGTTAATTAAAGCTAAAACGTTGTCACATGGTATTCTAAACTTCTTATATTTAACTTTTCCCTTGAAAAAAGATAACCTCTTTCTTCTCTGTAAATGTAACTATCCTGGTCTCTTAAATCTTCCAGCCATACGGCATCACCATCTCCTTTACTTACAGCCATACGGCATCACCATCTCCTTTAACATTCAGGTGAGCCTGTTCACACCTCAGTGCCCTGTATTTGGGAAACCCAACATATTCTGTCCCTCTCCTCTTTCCCCAAGAATGGCTGTGCTTGGTTCTAGAGGTTTTCTGGTCACCCTGAGTCCAGTTTCCTTCCTGCTGAATGCTCAGACCCTGAGCACTGGGTCTCTCATGACATGCCTGTACTCACTACATTTGCCCCAGGCTGGGCACTGCAGCCCATCTCAAAGGATCTGACATGTGTTGTGACAGCAACCCAGGGGGTACCTGCCACACAGCCTGGCAGTTATGATACTCTTTCTGGATTCCCATGATAATCACACTGTGAATCCAGTAGTCATCTTTGGCTCATCTTACTTTCCATGTGACTTCTAGATCACTAGAATCTCACAGGTCTCCCCTACTTCACTGGCTACCCGCCCCCCTCCCCCCAGCTTCTCTGCTGGCTTTTCCTCCTGAAGGGTAAAAAAGGGAGAGTCCTGAGTCTTGCTCTCTGTCCATGTTCTCTCACTACTATGACTTTAGCCAGACCCATGGCCTTAAATACTATCTCTAATTCAACTTCTTTCTTGGGTTCCTGAAGACTTATGTGTCTAGCTGCCTGGTCACTATCTTTATATGGATGTCTGGTAGGAATTGAACATGTCTTAAGTAGAAATCTTCATTTTCTGCTCTAGTCTGTTCCTCTCAGCCCTTTTCCACATTAGTAACTGATACCACCATTTCCCCTGTTGCCCAGACCAAGCATTTAACAGTCCTCCTTGACTGCTCTCTCTCTGTAGTTCCATCAGCAAGACCTGTTAGCTCTCCCTTCATGATACACCCAGATTCCCATTCTTTCTCATTGCGTCTGCCATGACTTCCCTCATCTAAGCCACTATAACCCCTTGCTGGGCCACCACAGCCATAATACTGTCTACCTAATTCTACTCTGGCTTCTAAGTCTATGAGCCACATGGGTGCCTTGGTGAACATAGAAAAACCCAAGTCACATCATATCACTCCGCAGTTCACAATTCTTTTGCAGCTGCTAGTCTTACTCAGAATATTAATCTGAACTCTTCATCATGCCCTACAAGGCCATGTATGATTTGTCCCTTGCCCACCTCCTGAACCCTCCCCTTCTGCACTAGCCACACTCACCTTCCTGCTTGTCCTTGTACACCTGCATGCTTTCCCTCACTCGGGTCTGTGTGCATAATGTTATTTCCCCCTGCCATCCCTTTTCACAAGATCTTCCCCTGGCTTTTTCCTTCTTTTCTGATAGGCTACTGTTCAAGTGACAGCTCTATACAAAGACCATCCCTGGCAATGCTACCTAAAATATTCCCCTCACCCAGATTATTTTTATGCGACAAAATCTTGTCCTCACCCTCCTTTGCTTCCTTCTTCTGAAATGAGTAGAATTGATAAGTGGAACTGGAGACAAGAATTTGGGAGGGACGAACTCTGTTTTCTAGTGTGAACACTAGATAAAACCACTATTTTTTTTGAACAACAAGACAATTCCTTGAGATGGTTTATGCCTCTTCCCTAATACCTGAGGACAGCTAAAATCATAAAGCTAAATTTTAAAAGCCAAAATATTAAAAATTTAGATAATATTTTTTCCTTCTGGCTATATAACAAATGGAAAAAAATATTGTTATATTGGTATTCTTAGTGTGCTATCCAAATACTATGCAGTTCTAGAATGCTTATTAGATATTGTGGGTCCTGGGTAAGTTTCTCAGGGTTATCAGGTATTTTCATATTTAGAGCTGTGAATTCAAAATATTTTTAAAATTTACCTACAATAAAATTCACCTTTTTTTGACATATAGTTCAATGAGTTTTAACATATATACAGATTAATATAAACACCACCACCATAACATTCTCTGTGCTGCCCCTTTGTAGCCCAACTTTGGCTCTACTATTAATCCTTGGAAACAAACGATCTGTTCTCCATCCCTATAGTTTTTCTGCTTCCAGAATATCATCTAAGTGGACTCATGCAATATGTGTTTTCATGAGGCAGGCTTCATTTATATTTGAAACTCATCTGTGCTGTTGTGTATATAAATAATTTTGTTCCTTTGTAACACTAGGCACTGTTCATTCATATGGATATAACACAACTGCTTTATCCCTTAACCCATTAAAACATTGCATTATTTTGGGGCACCTTGATGGCTCAATAGGTTAAGCCTCTGCCTTTGGGGTAATCTCAGCGTCCTGGGTTTGAGCCCTGCATCCCGGTCTCTGCTCAGCAGGGAGCCTGCTTCCCCCTTTTTCTCTGCCTGCCTTTCTGCCTACTTGTGATCTCTCTCTCTGTGTGTCAAATAAATAAATAAAGTCTTTAAAAAAAATCCACTGCATTATTTCTACATTTTGGTGATAATGAATAGAGCTTCCATAAACATTTGTGTATAGATTTTTCATGGACATCCATTTTAGTATCTTTCACTGAAATACCTGGAATAAGATTTCTAGGTCGTATGCAGAGGGAAGCTCAACTTCATAAGATATGGCCAAACTGTTTTCTCAGTGTGGCTGTACCATTTTGCATCCCCTCTAGCATATGTGGTAGTCCAGGTGCATCCTTACTAGCACTTGCCTAGTAAAAAACAAGTAAAAAGACTTGTTCTGCCATTCTAATAAGTGTGCATGTAGTAATATATTATTGTGGTTTTCATTTGCATTTTCCCTAATAACCAGTGATGTCCAGCATCTTTTCATGTGCTTATTTGCCATCTGTATATCTTTTCACATAGAAACGACTGTCTGCATTTTTTTTTTTCATTTTAAATGAGGGTGTTTGATTGGAGATTCTTTATATATTCTAGATGTGAGTCATTTGTCAGATATGTGATTTGAAAGTGTTTCCTTCCAATCTGTGGCTTCTCTTTTCATTTTTTAACAGTGTCTTTCTCTGAGTAAAAGTTTATTTATCAGTTACTTCTCTTTCAGTTGTTCAATGCTTTCTCTTTCAGGGATTGTGCTTTTGGTGTTTGTATCTAAGGATCTTTACCTAACCCAAGGTTCTGAAGATTTCCTTCTATGTTTTCTTCTGAGTTTTTTTTTTTTTTTTTAGTTTTATATATTACATTTAAGTGTATAATCCAGTTTAAGTTAGTTTTTGTGTGATGTGACGTGTACCTTGAAGTTTGTATCTTTTGACATACTGGTACCCAGTTTTCCCAGCACCATTTTTGGAAGAGGTGAATTACCTTTTTCTCCAAATTCACCAAAAAGGTGAATTACACATTGAATTACCTCTGTGCCTTTGTCAGAGTACAGTTGGCCACATTTTTGTAAAAGGATATCTGAGCTCTCTGTTCTGTTCCATTGATCTGTGTGTCTGCCCTTTGGCAGTCCCACACTGTATCGATCATTATAGCTTTATGATAAGTCTTTAGATCATGTAGTTTGAGTTCTACAATATTGTTCTTTTTCAAAATTGTTTCAGCTATTTGAGCTTTCTCCTGTTTCTGAGGGCACCTTTTTTTAGTGATCTGACTATAAAATGTAGGTTCCTTCTTCCCATATTCTCAAGTACTTCCCATTATAGCATTGGCCTCAGAGCAATGTGATGAGAAGGAAGAACCTGTGAGGGTGACCAGCATTGCCACCTTCCCTGCTGCCCACTGCCCTAGTACCTGCTCCCTTACTGCAGCTTCCTCACTAACACTGTCCTTAGGAAGGGCCAGAAAAAGCTAAACAAACAAACAAACAAACAAACAAAAAAACCCTTTGTCTAATAGTTGCCCTTTTTGCCCCTTTCCAAAGGACTCTGAACAGGTAGAGTGATTTTTTTTTCTTGGAACTTTTATGTCAGTACATAGAAAAATCTAAGCCAGGAGATCAAAACTAAACACAAATAAAAAACAGGGAACCCCATCACTGTATGGTACTTTGAGTTTCTGTTTCCTTACCCAGTCTGCCTGCTCTTATTAACTTTTCAGAGTCCTAAGATAGTTGCTTTGTATATTCTGCACAGGGTTTTGAGTAGTAATCAGTTTAGAGAGAGACGGTGGAATGTGCTTGTCCCATCTTCACTAGAACCAGAGACTCCAATAGAGAATTCTAATAAAAAAGGTATCTTTGCATTTTATATGTCATTCATTTATTCATTTATTCAACCACTATTTATTGAGTACCTTCTAACTATGAGCGCTTGTTCTGAGCATGTGAGATACACCAATGAACAAATCAGATAGAGAGCTGATATCCTAATGAAAGTATCAAGTAATAAAATATGAAAGGGTAATGCTGTATGTTAGAAAGTGATATGTGTTAGGGGAAAAGGAATAGGTAGAATATACTGCAGCGTACTGAGAGAGTGATAAGGGAAGAGGTTGCTGTTTTATTGTTTTAGAGAGAGATAGAGGGGAAAGGGAGGGGCAGAGGGAGAGGGAGAAAGAGAATCTTAAGCAGGCTCCATGCCCACCACACAGCCCAACATGGGGCACCATCTCATGACCCTGAGATCATGACCTGAGCTGAATTCAAGAGTCAGAATCTTAACCAACTGAGCCACTCAGGTGCCCTGAGAGGTTGCTATTTTTATATGGTGACAGCAGGACTCATTGAGGAGATGATACTTGGACCAAGTGAAGGAATGAGGAAGTGAAGGAGTTAGCCATGTGGATATCTGAAGCAGAGGGAGTAGTTAGTGCAAAGGCCCAGAGTAGGAGTGACAGGTTCTAAAAACAGCCAGGAGGACATTGTGGGGAGAGGAAAGTGAGCAAGGGAGGAAGAGCAGAAGATGAAGTCATAGAGGAAAGGAGCAGAAAAGAAAATGTAGGTCCTTCTAAATAAGTTGAAGGGCTTTGACTTTGTGTGAAATGGGGAGCCACTAGAAGGTGTATACACAGAGAGAAAGAGGTGTGTGTGTGCAAGAAGATAATGACATAGTCTGATTTAACTTTTTTAAAGGATTGTTCTGGTTGCTGAGAAGAGATGAGCTACAGGGAAGCAAAAGAGAAGGAAGACCAGTGAGGAGGCTATAACAATGTGACAGCTAATTTATGTATCAACTTGTCTAGGCCAAAGTTACCCAGATATTAGGTCAAACATTTTTCTGGGTGTTTCTGTGAAGATGTTTTTTGGAAGAGACTAACATTTAAATTGGTGGACTTTGAGTAAAGCAAATTCCCCTCCATAATGTGGTGGACATCTTCCAATGAGTTGAAGGCCTTAATAGAACAAAGACTGACCTCCCCTGAGCAGGAAAAAATTCTGTCAACAGACTGCCTTTGGACTTCTGTGTGTGTGTGTGTGTGTGTGTGTGTGTATACACAGCCCCCATCCCCCCCACCCACCCCCCACACACATCCTGTTGGTTCAGTTTCTCTGGAGAACTCTGGATAATACAAATAGTAACTCTGATAAGAAATGATGGTGGATTGGGGCACCTGGATGGCTCAGTGGGTTAAAGCCTCTGCCTTCAGCTCAGGTCATGGTCCTGGGGTCCTGGGATCGAGCCCCGCATCGGGCTCTCTGCTCAGCGGGGAGCCTGCTTCCTCCTCTCTCTCTGCCTGCCTCTTTGCCTATTTGTTATGTCTCTCTGTCAAATAAATAAATAAAATCTTAAAAAAAAAAAAGAAACGATGGTGGATTGATTCAGGTGGAGGTAGCAGTGGGGCTAATAAGAAATAGTTAGATTTAGGATGATTTGCATAACTTCCTGAAAGTTTGGATATGGGATGGAGAAAAAGAGAAAGGTTAAAGCTAACTCAGAAGTTCTGTAGTATCCCAACAGAATGGCAAATGTGAGAATGCTGTAGAAAGCAGGGTGATACTTAATTTAAAAAACAAACTCTTTAGAATATATATTAGGGAAAAAAGATCCTCTTTAAAAATATTTACAAAACTGTGAAATACCTAGTCCTAAAATTAATAAGAAATATTACAAACCTATAGGAAAATAAAAACTCTGAAGCTCTACAGAAAATCATAAAACATGATTTTTTAAAAAATGAAATAATAGACAAATACTCAATACTATAAAGATGTCAATTTTCACTAGCATAACACGTAAATGTAATTAAGCCCAATTAAAAATAACGAAGAGATTGGGATATGTATTAGTTTCCTAAGGTTGCTGTAATGAAGTACCACACACTGCGTGGCTTAAAACAACAAAGCATCCATTAGTAGACAACTAGTCAAATCAAATTTATCTGCTGGTATGCTTTGGAACAGTGATGTCCCACAAATGGCTTACAGGTGTCTTTGGGTGGTGTGATGGATTCCCATATCTTGGGTTCCTTGAAGGTGCCTTCAAAGAAGCTGGTTCTAAAGGTGCATGCCATGGTCTCTGCAGGGAACAACATCTAACATTCCCTCTACCATCATATACTCTGAGACACTACTACTTATTGAGGGCCTAGGGCCCATGTGACTGAGGGAAGAGTTTGTATTCCTGCTGTCCCAAGGTTGTAGGTAGGTAGATTTGCAGGAAGGCCAAGTTCCTGGATGGTATAGCTATAGCTGATGGCGTCAAAATTCTGTCTTCATCTGTATCAGATACTTCTGGCTATTTGAGCTAATGTGTCCTTTCAGTGTTGTCTATACTAACCACAGGGCAAATACTCCCATAGGGCAAGCACATTCTGCAAATTACAGTACCATGATCATGTAGAAATATGAGTAATTCTGAAGAGATTTGAAAACCATGTGCATTATTAAAAGACATTTGTCAAGGAAAAAAAAGCAGTATTCAATTCTTTAAGTGTAACTTCATTTGTAAAGTTGTGTGGCTGAAAATATTGTTTTTAAAATTTTTATCATCTACCTGTATATTTCTCACAAATAAGACTATCAAAAATTTAAAGAACTCATTACTTTAAAAATCTTCTCAGAGACTTCTGCTTCCCACTATGATGGAATAACTGGTATTCAATTAACCCTCCCACTACAAACAATTATAACACTGGACAAGATTAACGAGATGATTATTTTCTGATATTAGATAATAAGTAGAACAAACCTACAATCCTTTGGAAAGGAGAAATTCATAAATGAGTTCTATAGTCATCCTAGATTTCTGCCTCAGGACATCTTCCACACTACAATGTAAGGAGATGGAGCCCAGGCAGAGCACAGTTGTTTCACTGAGTTTGGGGAACAAAGACTAGAATATAGAGCTGCTAACATGAAAGGAGTTTGTAGAGCAGCATATTAGAGAGAAGAGAGCTGTATAGAGAAGGAGCTCCAGAAATCTTCATAAAAGTCCCCAGTTATTTAGCCAAATAATTAAGGTGGATGAGATTCTGCAAGATCTGCCAGAGAAGAACTGCTGGAAGGCTATGAGCTAAACAGATTCTAGAAGTTGCATAATATGGCAAGGAGTTCCAACCATGGGCTAACGTCATTGAACAGCCTGGGCAGTGAGCACACAGCCATGAAAGGCCATGGCTTCAGAGTAGGTCTACCTTAGCTCTAGAGAAATGGCTACTCTAGACCATGGGTTGGCAATCTATGGTTCATGGGCAAAATATGTTCTTTTGGCCTCTTGTACAATCCATGAGCTAAGAATGATTTTACATTTTAATTTCCTAATTTTAAAATATATTTTATTCATTTATCTGAGAGCGAAAGAGCGAGAGAGCAAGCGAGAGAGAGAGAATGAGTAGGGGGGAAGGGTAGAGGGAGAAGGAGAAGCAGATTCCCCACTGAGCAGGGAGCCTGACATGGGGATGGATCCCAGGACCCTGGATCATGACCTGAGCCAAAAGCAGACACTTAACCAACTGAGCCACCCAGGCACCCAATTTTTACATTTTTAAAATATTATATCTTTAAAAATAAAAATGAAGAACTATATGCAACAAAGAATATATATGATTCACAATGTGTAAAATATTTACTATAGAGGAAAAGTTTGCCAATTCCTGCTCTAGACCCATCATACTAAATCTTAAAAACAAGCTCAAAAGGATTGAACTGATTCACCAACAAATCAACAACCTGCTAGAACAAAATTTAGCACTCTCTGAAGAAACAAACTAAAACTCAGATTCTCAACAGCAGCACATCCACAATTTCTAGCATACAGTCAAAATTCACTAGATGAATTCATGAGAGAACAAGTTTCAAACAATGAAAATGACCTAAGACATTGACAAAAGACAATTAGAAAGCTTTTACTGGCCAGAATTAGGGCAATATGTACATTAAAGAGAATAAAATTACAGAGGAGTGAAACATTTTAAATATGTTTTGGTCTATAAGTTTATAATGATCTTTACAAAAAAGTGAATCGCTACTCCCAGAGGATGCTAGAGAACCAATTTATTCTCTTGAAGACTAAATAAAGGGAAAGATTTAATCATTATAGATAAGTGGTTCCATCTCCATATGAAAGAACTCAGATTAATAAATGAGGAAGAAATAATATAATTAGAATATCATCACTTTGCAGCCTCCAGTGTAGTAATGCATCTAGGCATTGGCAGCCAGACATTGCTTGCTTTCTTATGAATGAACACAGTATGACCTGTCATCTTACCAAAGAGAAAGAACCTGAGTCCAATCAAAGTCTCTAAATCCTGTTGCTTATTTTTTGTTGTTGTTGCTACTTGTTTATAAGACATACATGCAAAAAGTAAACATTTTGAACTGTACCAGAAGTAGATAATCAGTGAATGCATACAGGGGACTGACTACAGGTAAAATGCCCAAGGTCCTTCAACTGATACAGGGAAAATTGAGATTAAAAAAGACAAAAAGACATAACAGGTTTTGGGGTTTTCTGGTAGTTAAAATGCTTTATTTATGTGAGTGACAGGAGTAAATACACAAATTGAAAATCTGATTATTACTTAAACTAAAAACTACATTCTGTCTTTTATAACTATTGCTCTCTCGGAGAGAGAATCCTCCAGGTGAATCCTGATGCCTTGTCATGAGGACACCCAAGCAGCCCATGGAGAGACCCACTTGGTGAACAACTGAGACCAAAAGAGTTCTAAGTAGAATAGACAATTTTGTAAGCAATTTTACCAAAATCCCAAAATGCAAACTTTTTGAAAATTGGGACAAATAGTCTTTACTTCTGTGTTTTCAGCTGTTTAACCTGTCTCTGTTGCAAATTTTCTTCTTTGAAAAAGACATATGGGGCTGTGGATCCATTCTTTTAGTTCTATTCATCAGGAAAAAACAGGTATGAGTTGGACTATTTTGAATTACTGTTTTTATATTATAGTTGACTTTAGATATTCCCTAAGGTATAAATAAGGTAGCTATTTCATAAAGAGTTCATTTGAAATCTTGTGGTGCCCATCCACAATGGGCACAAAATGAGTATACATTTTAGGAGGATTGAGAGGAGGGAGGGTATATCTGTCTATCACATAGAAATCTGCTCTATGGAAATGAGTATTTCTTAGAGGGGGTAATATGTAATCATCAAAGGTGTTTTCTTCTTACCAAAGATCTGGAGTGGTTTATACAACCCTTCCCATTGCTATCTGATTGGAAGGAGAGAAGGGGGGGGGATGGGGAGGGGAAGAAGGATAAGGACAGGAGGATAGAGAGGTGAGGTTGAAAAGAGAGAGTGTTTCAGGGGGGGTTGGTGAAACAATACAGAAGGGACATTTGATATAATGTCATTGGTGGAGAGCAAATCACTGTCCAGTTACCATCTCCAGGAAGTCTTTTGTGACCCCTCGCTCAATGCATTGTCATATCCTCTTTACTATTGCTGTGTGATGAAGTAACCCAGAAGTACAGACGTAGGAGTTTTTAAAATGAAGAGACTAAACTGTAGCATCTTAGGAATCACATTCAGTGTGGAAACAACAAAAGAATGCAGCAGCAGAATACACATGGTTCCAGAACATATAGATCATTAAGAAAATCAGGCATAAACAGGGCAATAGAGCAAGCTTTACCAAATGTCAAAAGTTAGAAACACCGTGGACTCCAAGAACAATATAAATGAGCTAGAACTACATAACAAAGGCTAACTAGAAAAACTGTATATGTTTGGAAATTAACTACTATACTTCTAAATAGCCTGTGGATCAAAGAAGAAATCATAATCAGTATTAGAAAATATTTTGAACTGAATGACCATACCAAAACTAAGGAGATAGAAGTAATGCTGTACTAGAGGGAATTTCTAGCCTTGGAAGCATACACTGGAGAAGAAACAATGTTGTGAATTAAGGACCTGAGTATTCCTCTCAAGAATTTAGAAAAAGAGCTGCAAATTAAATGGAAATTTAATAAGGAAGAAATAATAAATAGTAAAGATAAGCATAGAAAGCAACATAATAAAATTTCAACCTACAGTAAAAAAGATGAATAAAGCCCAAAGAGGATTTATTGTTCACTCATAAAACTGGTGGATCCATGCCAAGATTGATGAAGAAAAGCAAACCAAAGGCATAAATCACTAATATCAGAAATGTAAAGGAGGTATTACTTAAGATCCTATAGACATTATAAAGACAATGAGAGGATACTGTCAACAGATTTATGACAGTACATTTGAAAATTTAGATAAAATGAGGAATCCTTAAGAAAAAAATACAACCTATCAAAACTGACCCAAGAAGAAATACAAAATTTGAATTAACTGTTAAATAAATTGGATCCATAATAAAATACCTTCCCTGAAAGAAAACCTCAGGCCCAGATGACTTTATTGGTGAATTCTACTGAACACATAAGGATGAAATTGGGTCAGTTGTACACGAACTCTTCCAAAGAATAGAAAAAGAGGGATTAAGGAGAAGGGCCAAGACAGCGGAGAAGTAGGAGACCCTGTTTCATCCGGTCCCCTAAAGTGAGCTAATTATCTATCAGAACACTCTGAACAGCCATGAAATCTGCCTGAGATGTAGGATTATACACTTCTGGATCTCTATGGGGGCAGAAGACTCCAGTGTAGAGGTAAAGCATACTAGGAATGATCAGACTGATATTGGAAGATAAACAGAAGGGGGAGGGAACCACCAGAAGCAACCCATTGGAAAGTAATACCCCAATATGAGAGTGCCCTGTAATGGAGGACCAGCACTAACTTGGAGTCTGGTTAAAAGCACTCAAAAAGAGCAAAAGATCTTAAGGGGCAACTGGAGGAATCGGGGGTGGGGGTGGTCTACAGGCATGGGCCTAAGCCCAAGGACCCAGGACGGCCACCTCCAGTGACTCCCCATGCCAGAGAGAGTGCAGCGAAGACTCCAGGCCATGGTCCCTGAGCCCCCAGCATTCTGCTGCTTGCACCAGTGCTGGGCGAGGTGCGCTCCTGTTGGTGCATGTGAGAGAGCCTAGTGAGAGAGACACCAGCTGGCACTCTCTAGAACCATAGCCATGTACACTGCATGACTGGTATGAACCACGCTCCCACCCTCCCCTGAGAGAGGTGGTCTCTAGGACCGCTGAGAGTCTGAACACTCCCAGCCTGGGTCTGAAAAATCTCAGCCTGCTATCTCTGATTGGGATCTCTTGGGCAGTCTGGACCCCAGAGGGCAGTCCTGGCAAAGGCAGCCAATGGAAGTGGGCTCCCTCCCTTGTGGTTTTAGTTGGGGGGGGGGTGTGCAGAGACAAGCGGGTGCTTTGGGCGACCCCTGGACGGTGGCTGTGGGCGTGCACTGCCTGTGGGAGTTTGCACGGCTCAACAAAGTTTGCAAAGGGGGAGTCTTTGTGCTCTGGACCACCCAGAGGGGAGCAGACTGAGGCTTCTCTCTGAGACGGAGGTCTGGGTGCAGTTTACTTTCCACTAAACCTCCGAAAAGCCACAAAAAGCCGCCAAAGAACAAAAACCTCCAGAGAACAAAAGCCTGAAGACCCAGTTTCCACAGAGCCCAGCCCCTTGATAGGGAGCAGGAGGACTCAACCCAAGCTTTTAAGACTGACTGAAAAACAACATGGCAGGCCCCTCCCCCAGAAAGCCAGCCAAAAGAATGAGAGGACAACCACCACAGGGTCCCCATAAAACTGTAAAACCCCCAAATCAGGGGAAAACAAGATATTAAGCTCCTGATATTGCCCTAAAACCTGCATATTTCATAGATACAACTTTTATTTTTAATTCTTTCTCACTATTCTTTTCTTTTTAATTTTTTTAACCTATTTACCATTACAATGGGAGGTTCAATACAACAAATTCCATAATAACCTTTTAACTTGAATTTTTTTCATACATATACCTGTGTTTTTTCTTTTGCTTTTCTATTTTTTAATATACATATAGATAAAAGCTTCAAGGTATTCCTCTTTCCCTAATCAATGCTACCCCTATGTATATAAACCAGTTTTAATCTCCCTTTATCTCTGGAAAGTTGAGTCCTTTAACAAAGATATCAAGATACACCCAGGAAGAATAAAAATAATCTTCCTCCCCCACATCAAGGATTTATAACCACCGTCCCATCTTTTTCTTCTGTGTTTCTGTGTATTTGTTTTGTTCTGGTATTATATAAATCTTACCCTGGAGTTCATTTTGGCTGGGTTCTTTTTCTTTTTTTTTCCCCTTGTCATTTACTTTTGTCGGACTTTTTGTTTGTCCGTTTTTTCTGTATACCATATAAATCCTACCTTTGGGGCCTACTCTGGCTGGGTCTTCTCTCTCTCTCTCTCTCTCTCTTTTTTTCCTGTCTTTCTCTTTCTCTCTTTTTTTCTTTTTTCTTTCTTTTTGGTGGTGACTTCTGATTGCTCAGAAGTGTTCCAGGGTGCAGCTTGCCTGGATTGCAGTTGATCTATTCAGCTACACATCCCCTCAACCATGTCTCACCAAAATGACTAGGAGGAGGAACGCCTAACAAAGGAAAAACTCAGAGACTATGCCCTCTCCATCAGAGCTATTGTATATGGACATAAACAGTATGTCGAAAAGGGAATTCAGGATAACAATTATACAGGCAATGGCTATGTTGAAGAAAACCATGAATGACAATATGGAATCAATTAGGGCAGAAGTGAAAGCCGCTGGGAAGAAGTTAAAAATGCTAGCAATGAGATACAATCTAATCTAAATTCTCTAACAGCTAGGGTAACTGAGACAGAAGATAGAATTAATGATCTAGAGGACAAACTGATAGAGAAAAAGGATCAGGAGGAGGCCTGGAACAAACAGCTGAGAAGCCATGAAAACACAATTAGGGAAATAAATGATGCCATGAAATGTTGCAGTGTCAGAATTATGGGATCCCTGAGGGGGAGGAGAAAGAAAGAAGACTAGAAGATATAGTTGAACAAATTCTGGATGAAAATTTCCCCAGTCTGTG
The DNA here is from genome assembly GCF_963455335.1 of Martes martes. Classification (NCBI taxonomy): domain Eukaryota; kingdom Metazoa; phylum Chordata; class Mammalia; order Carnivora; family Mustelidae; genus Martes; species Martes martes. Next base: position 19,657,231 of record NC_137894.1, read on the forward strand.
GAATGAAACTAGTGTTCGGGTCCTAGAGGCAGAAAGGATACCCTCCAAGATCAATGAATCTAGAAAGACCTCGAGACATTTGATTGTGAAACTGATGAATCATAATTTTAGACAGGAGCTCTTGAGAGCAGCTGGGGGAAGAGATCCCTTATGTACAGAGAAAGGTCCATCAGAATAACGTCAGAACTCTCCACAGAAACCTGGCAAGCCAGAAAGGGCTGGCAAAACATATTCAGGGCATTAAGTAAGAAAAACAAGCAGCCAAGAATACTTTATCCACAAGGGCTGAAATTCAAAATAGATGGAGAGATAAAGAGCTTCAATTGTGACCACCAAGCCGGCACTACAAGAAATATTAAGGGGGGGTTCTATAAAAGAAGAAAGAACCCAAGAGTGTCATAGAACAGAAATTTACAGAGAAAATCTATAGAAACAAGGACTTGACAGGCAACATGATGTCAATAAAAATGTATCTTTCAATAATCAATGTGAACAGCCTAAATGCTCCTGTAAAACAGCACAGGCTTGCAGATTAGAGAAGATGACAGGACCTGTCCATTCGTTGTCTACAAGAGACCCATTTGGAACCTAAGGATACATCCATGCTGAAAGTAAAGGGATGGAGAAGCATCTTTCATGCCAATGGGCCTCAAAAGAAAGCTGGGGTAGTGATTCTCATATCAGATAAATTAGATTTTAAACTAAAGACTGTAGTCAGAGATAGAGAAGGACACTACATCATTCTTAAAGAGTCTATCCACCAAGAAGATCTAACAAGTGTAAATATCTATGCCCCTAATATGGGAGCAGCCAACTACATAAGACAGCTGTTAATTATGATAAATAGTTGTATTGATATGAATACATTAATAGTAGGGAATCTTAACACACCACTCTCAGTATTAGACAGATCATCCAACCAGAAAATCAATAAAGAAACATTGGACCAAATGGACCTCATAGATATATACAAAACATTCCACCCTAAAACAATAGAATACTCATTCTTCTAGAGTGCACATGGAACTTTCCCAGAATAGGCCACATACTGGGTCACAAATCAGGGCTCAACTGTTACCAAAAGACTGCGATTATTCCCTGCATATTCTCAGACCACAATGCTTTGAAACTGGAACTCAACCACAAGAAAAAGTTTGGACGGATTTCAAACACTTGGAAGCTAAAGATCACTTTGCGTAAGAATGTTTGGAACTACCAGGAAATCAAAGAAGAACTTAAACAATTCATGGAAACCAATGAGAATGAAGACACTTCAGTCCAAAACCTAGGGGATAGGGCAAAAGCCATCTTAAGGGGGAAATACATAGCCATCCAAGCCTCCCTCAAAAAAATTGAAAAATGCAGAATACACCAGCTCTCTTTACACCTTAAGGAACTGGAGAATTAACAACAAATTAAGCCAACCCCACACACAAGAAGGGAAATAATCAAGATTAGTGCAAAGATCAATGAGATAGAAACTAGAGATACAATAGAACACATCAACTAAACTAGAAGCTGGTTTTTTGAAAGAATCAATAAGATTGATAAACTATTGGCCAAATTAATCCAAAGAAAAGAGAGAGGGCCCAAATTCATAAAATTAGGTATTTTATGAATGAAAAGGGAGAGATCACAACTGACACCAAGGAAATAGAAACAATCATCAGAAATTATTATCAACAGTTATATGCCAATAAGTTAAGCAACCTAGATGAAATGGATGCATTCCTGGAAAGCTATAAACTTCCAAAACTGAATCAGGAAGAAATGGACAACCTGAATAGACCAATATCTTATAATGAGATTGAAGAGTGATCTAAAACCTCCCAAACAACAAGAACCCAGGTCTTGACGGATTCCCTGGAGAACCAAACATTCAAAGAAGAAATAATACCTATTCTCCTGAAGCCGTTTCAAAAAATTGAAGCAGAAGAAAAACTTCTAGACTCTTTTTATGAAGCCAGCATTACCCTGATTCCCAAACCAGGCAAAGACACCACCAAAAAGAATTTCAGATCAATGTTCCCGATGAATATGGATGCCAAGAATCTCAACAAGATCCTAGCTAATAGGATGCAACAGTAAATTTAAAAGATTATCCACCATGACCAAGTGGGATTTATCCCTGGGATGCAAGGGTGGTTCAGCATCCGCAAATCAATCAATGTGATAGAACAAATCAATAAGAGAAGAGAGAAGAACCACATGGTCCTCTCAATTGATGCAGAAAAAGAATTTGACAAGATACAGCATCCGTGCCAGATTAAAAAGATTCAAAGTGTAGGGATAGAGGGAACATTCCGCAACTTCATAAAATCTATCTATGAGAAACTCACAGCAAATATCATCCTCAATGGGGAAAAGCTGACAGCCTTCACTTTGAGATCAGGAACATGGCAAGGATGTCCACTCTTGTTCAACATAGTACTAGAAGTCATGGCAACAGCAATCAGAGAACAAAAAGAAATAAAAGGTATTCAAATTGGCAACGAAAAAGTCAAACTCTCTCTTTGCAGATGACATGATACCTTATATGGAAAACCCAAAAGCCTCCACCCCCAATCTACTAGAACTCATACAGTGATTCAGTAATGTGGCAGGATACAAAGTCAATGTACAGAAATCAGTTGCTTTCTTATACACTAACAATGAAAATACAGAAAGAGTAATTAGAGAATCGATTCCATTTACTATAGCACCAAGAACCATAAGATACCTGGGAATAAACCTAACCAAAGAGTAAAGGATCTGTACTTGAGGAACTACAGAACACTCATGAAAGAAATTAAGACACAAAAAGATGAAAGACTATTCCATGCTCATGGATTGGAAGAATAAACATTGTTAAAATGTCTATACTGCCTAGAGCCATTTATAGTTTCAATGCCATCCCAATCAAAATTCCACCGACATTTTTCAAAGAGCTGGAACAAACAATCCTAAAATTTGTATGGAACCAGTAAAGATCCCAAATTGCTAAGGAAACGTTGAAAAAGAAAAAATTGGGGGCATCACATTGCCTGATTTTAAGCTTTACTACAAAGCAGTGATCACCAAGACAGCATGGCACAAAAACAGACACACAGAACAGTGGAACATAGTAGAGAGCCCAGACACGGACCCTCAACTCTATGGTCAAATAATCTTGGACAAATCAGGAAAAAATATCCAGTGGTAAAAAGACAGTCTCTTCAATAAATGAAGCTGGGAAAATTGGACAGCTATGTGTAGAAGAATGAAATTTGACCATTCTCTTACACCTTACACAAAGATAAACTCAAAATGGATAAAAGACCTCAATGTGAGGCAGGAATCTATCAAAATCCTAGAGGAGAACATAGGCAGTAACCTCTTTGACATCAGCCACAGCAACTTCTTTCAAGACATATCCCCAAAGGCAAAGGAAACAAAAGCAAAAATGAACTTTTGGGACTTCATCAAGATCCATAGCTTCTGCACAGCAAAGGAAACAGTCAACAAAACAAAGAGGCAACCCACAGAATGGGAGAAGATATTCTCAAACTACAGACAGAGGGCTGATATCCATGATCTATAAAGAACTCCTCAAACTCAACACACATAAAACAGATAATGATATAAAAAAATAAGCAGAAGACATGAACAGACACTTCTCCAAAGAAGACATACAAATGGCTAACAGACACATGAAAAAATGTTCATCATCATTAGCCATCAGGGAAATTCATTATCATAGGGTTTCACTTATTTTTGGAGCATAAGGAATAACACGGAGGACATGGGGAGATGGAGAGGAGAGGAGAGTTGGGGGAAATTGGAGGGGGAGGCAAGCCATGAGAGACTGTGGACTCTGAGAAACAAACTGAGGATTTTGGAGGGGAGAGGGTTGGGAGGTTGGGTGAGCCTGGTGGTGATATCATGGAGGGCATGTTTTGCATGGATTGCATGGAGTACTGGGTGTGGTACATGAACAATGAATTCTGGAACACTAAAAAGAAATTAAAATAACAAATAAAAATTAAAAAAAAAAACATTGAGATACCACCTTACACCAGTTAGAATGGCCAAAATTAGCAAGACAGGAAACAACGTGTGTTGGAGAGAATGTGGAGAAAGGGGAACCCTCGTACACTGTTGGTGGGAATGCAAGTTGGTGCAGCCACTTTGGAGAACAGTGTGGAGATTCCTTAAGAAATTAAAAATAGAGCTTCCCTATGACCCTGCAATGGCCCTACTGGGTATTTACCCCAAAGATACAGATGCAGTGAAAAGAAGGGCCATCTGTACCCCAGCGTTTATAGCAGCAATGGCCACAGTCACCAAACTGTAGAAAGAATCAAGATGCCCTTCAACAGGTGAATGAATAAAGAAGATATGGTCCATATATACAATGGAGTATTATGCCTCCGTCAGAAAGGATGAATACCCAAGTTTTGTATCAACATGGAGGGGACTGGAGGAGATTATGCTGAGTGAAATAAGTCAAGCAGAGAGAGTCAATTATAATATGGTTTCACTTACTTGTGGATCATAAGGAATAACATGGAGGACACTGGAAGATGGAGCAGAGAAGTGAGTTGCGGGAAATCGGAGGAGGGGATGAACCATGAGAGACTGTGGACTCTGAGGGAAAAACCAAGGATTTTGGAGGGAGAGGGGTGGGAGATTGGGTGATCCTAGTGTTGAAAATTATGGAGGGCACATATTGCATGGGTCACTGGGTGTGGTGCATAAACAATGAATTCTGGATCACTGAAAAGAAAAGAAAAGAAATAAAGTAAAATAATAAAATAATGAAAGAAAAAGAGAAATCATTTTCCATTGCACTTATGAAGGCAGCATAACCTTAGTACCAAACCTACCAAGGGCCTTATGATGAACAAAAATTATAGGACCATTTGTCTCTTGAATATAATGCAAAAATCCTTTAAAATTTTTTAACAAATATGACTCTAAAATGAAGGGGGGAAAATCAAAGGAAAAGACATATTCCTAGAAGTAAATTCTTAGAGATACACAAGAAGGATGGCACATCATGACCATGGAAAGTTTGGCTCTAGGATTGCAAACTTGATTTATGCCCATGACAGACTGAAGAAATATTTTTTGATTCTTTACCAATGAAAGAAGTTGTGTGATGAAGTTCAACAAGCATTCATGATAAAAGTTAGCACGTTTGGTACAGGTGTCTTGGCTACTACTTACTGGTACACACAAACTCTTCCGGCCTCAACAGGAAAACCACTTTCTTCTGCTCTTGGGTTCTATGGGTCAGGAATTCTCAGGGCACAGAGTCAGGATAACTTGTCTCTACGCTGTGATGTCTGGGACCTCTGCTGGGAAGACTCGGTGGCTGGGGGGATATGCTACCTCTTCAGCATCACCTCCTACCACTCACCTCCAGGATCATTGGGCTGCAGCCACACGGGCTTCTTGGCTGTTCCTTAACATACCAGGCAGGCTCCTACCTCACAGCCTTTATATTTCTGCCAAAGCCCTCTTGACCCAGATATTCACCAGGTTTGGACACTCACCTTCTCAGTTTCCTTCTCCTTGAGACTTTCCCTGGCCTCCCTCTGTAAAGTGGGAATCCCCTCCCAGTACTCTGACATTAGCTACATTTGCAGCTTTGTTTATTACTTTCTGATACATTTTATAACTAACTTACTCAACTATACTTTTATTCTTTGTCATCTTTTCTCACCACAATGTGAACTTCATGAGGGTAGATATATTTTGTCTGTATTGTTTACTGCTGTGTCCCCTGAGCCTAGACTACAAACTGGTATATCATAAGTCACTCAAGAAATATCTGTTGACTACATGGATGGTGGAGGTATGTATGGATGGATGGATATATGGATGGATGTATGGTTGGATATGAGGCATAGAATCACAATGGTGGGGATTCACCAGGTAAAAAGAATATAAATGGAATATTATGGTGTGACTGTTGGGAATAGGAAGAATAAGTTAAAACTTTATGTTTTATTGTGATCAATTACCCAGAGAAAGAAACAACATACAGAACAAAGTCCAGTATGCCCTGTTTGTGTCCATTTAAAAAATAATTTCTGAATAGCTGAATATGTATAGACATACAATCATCAGAGTTTTCTGGAACGAGTAGAAAAGTACAGTTCCTAATGGGAGTGTTAGGGAGAGGGACTGGAACATAGGTAACACTGAAGCTCTTACCTTCTCATTTAGTATTTTTCTGCAGAATTTTCAAACCATTCTATTCATATGTTCACTTCAGAACATCACAAGGAGTTTTCTTGGTAGTTAAAGGAGCTTTCTTTGCAGTGCTCATTGCTAAAATAATAAATAATTGCTATAAAAATAAAAAAATAAAAGTGATTTCATTTAACAAAATTCATGAAAAGCATTGCTAATCTTCAGGGACTGCCTTGCAGTACGATGAGGTCTTGGTGCATCAAATAAAGATTAGATGGCATTCAGGATTTCCTGTTTGCTGAGGCAGAAAACTTTTACTTATGCTCTTAAGATTTTCATCAACAAAAATTTCAGATCATCAGAGAACTTTGTTCCTATGCCATCTGCTTTCCTCTAATGTTACTCGAATTCACAGTTGATTGACAGGCCCTTAACAAATGGGGAAAATTTTAAACACTTTACACTAAGTTTTATGTCTGAGTCTGTGGCTCCAAATGTTGACCTTGACTCAATGATGCCATGGTTATCAATTAAACTATAGCTCCCTGGATTTCTCCAGGAGACCAGAACTTTTGAAGACTTGAGATCTTGGTCCTATAAACCTATGTTTCCATTTTCTCTGTGCTTTTTCACTTCTGATATTGGCTCATTTTGTGCATGTTCTCACTCTTCATCCTCACACTGCACATATCTGAAATATTACATTGTTTGCTGGAGGTGTCTTTTCCAGGAAAATCCCAAAAGGAGAATGAAAAGACAAAAATCACTGTTCGTTTGTTTTTTTTTTTTTTTAGAATTGAGGAAAGCCATTTTAAGAAATGAATTTGATAACCAAGACACACACACACACACACACACACACACACACACGCATTTCATTTATCATGATAAGCGTTCATCTATCTTTTCATCTTAGAATGTGAAATTTAAAGTCCCCACTCACCGACTTTTTTTTTAAGTATGGTGATGCTGGCTCAGAGAAATGCAGACACTAGTGTTTTAAGGGGCCTGTGCAGCTCACTTGCACTCAAGGCAAATAGGAATTAATTCCACTGGAACTTGATAAAGTTTAAGTCCATCAGCAGCCAGACTACTTTTTATTAGATTTTCAAATGAATGAAAAATTAATGAACAGCTCTTACAATAGCTTCAGAATGGGCATATTTATAACCTTATCCTGCTTGCCAAAAATAATTACGTCCCATTTTTTCCCTGCCAACCATTTTAACGCCTTTCGCAGGAAATGGGAAAAGGGAGTTAGTGCAAATTGGGTCTTTTCTACAAGAAAGAAGAAAGGTTTTGGAATCTTTGAGCAACTTGTAAGTCTTGTCAATTCTGGAACACTCTGTCTTGGAATGTTCCCTGTTTTTATGTTTATTTGTTTACATATCATTTATCTTCCAAGTGAATGACACAACGTTTGTTTCCAAATTCCATAATTATGGAAGTCTGGCATCATATTAGGAGTTCCTTTTTATGGGGTGCAGCTGTCGGCTGAGGATCCTGGATTTGTTGTATGAGCTGAGGCTGATCCCAGTGACCCCAGCTGGGGTATCTTGGGGAGGAGGAGACCAGTCTGACCAGGCTTGGAGGGACTAAGGGAGAAGGAGGACTTGCTTCTACCTGGATCCATCTTGCCTTACTCCACCCTAAAGCTCTGAGAGACTCCTGAACCCACCCAGCCCTCTTCCCAGGAGCTGCACTGTCTTGCCCACCCCTTGGCATATGGGCTTTTGGCACCTGACATTCCTTCTCAGTCCCAGGGAAAGCCGCTGAAAAGGAGACAGAAAGGGTCCATTTTTTTAATGTTATAAAGTTTTAGTCATATTTCTCCTCGTTCAGTTCATAGTTGTGTATAGTTATTTCACTTTTTAGGTGTGTATTATATGTTCTGAACAGGTTATGACTTTCAGTTTTGTTGGTTTTGTTTTTGTGTTTGTTTTTGTTTAGTCAATGCAGTCAAATGCATGGAAGTGCTTAATGTACAATCAAAACAGATTTTTATTTTGACTCTAGAGCCTTGGAAAGTTTTTTTCAGGTGAATCCTGGGCATTCTTAAGAAAATATGTCTAAATGGACATAGCTTTAAAAAGAGTGTCAAATTAATAAAATTAGAATTAATTTTTAAGAAGAAAATGAACTGCCTTTTTTAGGAAAAAAATAAAAGTGTGAGTAACCATAAAACTGCAAAGTGAGAATGGGCAGAGCAGAAGTTGGGATCACTGAACAGAGCACAGATAGAAGGTAAATTTTATGTTTTGTATATTAAGTTGCTCTTAAGAAAGTAATGATTTCTTAGCAAAGTGATCACGTCAAGGAAATTGGAGAATATGAATCATGATATCAAGTAGAAAAATGGTTATCTACAACCTGGAACAAACAATATATATTTGTCTCTTGTTTTGTTTTCTTACTAACAATAATTACACACATTACAGACACAAATTTTGAAGTATAATTGGAATAAAACCAGATTTCTGTTGCAAAAAGCCCAGAATGAGCTCCAACTTTAGACCTATTGGTTGGCTCATTTGTTACTGTAGGATAAACCGAAGGATAAACTCCTTCATTTATGAGATATATTTAGAGTCTTCTCATGATACTTCCTTATGCAAAGCCTCTTGACTTGAGTACATATCGCACCATGAAAATCATCTTAAAGGAACAGCGCAGTTCTTTTTTTTTTTTTTTTGCTTTTCTTCGCAGTTCTTAATTTTAAAAAATCCCCCCCAATTTCATTGAGCTATGACTGACGTATAATATTGTTGGTTGTAGATGTACAACATGATGATTTGGATATACTGTGAGATGATCACCACAAGTTTAGTTAACATCCATCACCACTCACAGTTAAAAAGGTTTTTTTTTTTCCTATGATGAGAACTTTTAAGATTTTCTATCTTAGCATCTTTCAAATAAACATCACAGTATTGTTAACTAGACTCACCAAGCTGTACATGACATCCTTAAGACGGACTTCTCTTATAGTTAGAATTGTGAACCTTTTGGCCATCTTCACCCATTTTGCCCACCTCCCTCCCACTTCTGATAACCACTAGCATGTTCTCTGAATGTATGAATTTGGTTTTTTTAGATTCCACATGTAAGTGAGTGTGTGTCTTTGTCTGAAGTATTTTACTTAGCATAATGCCCTGGAAGGTCCATCCGTGTTGTTCTAAGTGGTGGAGTTTCCTTCTTTCATATGCCTCAGTGATATTCCATTATAGATGCTTATGCATATTATATATGTACAGACATAGACATATACTTACAAATGTAGGCAATTTCTTTATCCATTCATCCCTCAGTGGACATGGGTTGTGCACATATCTTGGCTATTTAGAGTAACACTGCAGTGAACATGGGAGTACAGATATCTTTTCAAGATCGTGACTTTGTTTCCTTTGGGTATATACCTTTTCTTTCTTTTTAAAAAGATTTTATTAATTTATTTGACAAAAAGAGAGAGAGCACACGTGCACAAGCAGGGGGTGTGGCAGGCAGAGGGAGAGGGAGAAGCAAGCTTTCCGCCGAGTGGGGAGGCTGACACAGTATTCAATTCCAAGACCCTGAGATCGTGACCTGAGCTGAAGGCAGATGCTTAACAGACTAAGCCACCCAGGTGCCCCTAGATACCTTTTTTTTTTTTTTTTAAGATTTTATTTATTTGAGAGAGAGAGAGAGAGAATGAGCAGAGAAAGGGGCAGAAAGAGAGGGAGAAGCAGACTCCCTGCTGGGCAGGGAGCATGATGTGGGACTTGATCCCAGGACCCCGGGATCATGACCTGAGCCAAAGACAGACGCTTAACCAACTGAGCCACCCAGGTGCCCCGATATATACCTTTTCTTACATTTTTTTAAATTCAAACTATTTCTGGCTCTGACTCCTCCCTGTACACCATGGACCTCACCATCAGCCTTTGTTTCTCCCACGAGAGGCTGCTGTGCTGGGAGGTGTACCACTACTGCCTACAGGGCTATGCGGGGGCTGCCAGGAGCCTCTTGTGTTTGTGACTGCCCTTCTCTCAAGGCCCTTGGTGGTCCAGTTCTTGACCTTTGTACTCAGCTCCTACCAAGGATGCCAGGTGGGAAAGGGTTGCCTGCATCTCACTTTGGGATCTCACCTCTCTGACATCTTCCCGGTCTTGGGGAATGCAGCTTCCATGAGGCCCTGCCACTTTCCCTGTCCCATCCCAGCACCAGTTGGTCCCCATTGTCCTTGTGGGACACCAGCTTAACACTCTGAGCCATCTGACTTTTCTGGTGAGATAGAGGCTGGGCTCTTGTTGGTTTTTCATTGCTTTGGGAATGAAAGCACCGTGTGAGGATCTTCATGTACTAGCCTTGTTGTCTTGTCCCTCTTTTCTGTCTTCTAGGGGTCTGGCTCTCGCAACCTCCTCTCAGCCCCTGGGGGCCAATGCACCATGTGGGCACCATGCATTCCTCTACATTTAGCACAGGGAGAGTGGCAGGCCCTGGAGTGTGTTGCTGGAAGCTCTCTGCTTCCCTCACAGGTCCCAGAGCCGCAGGCAGGCTGGCTGCCTCGTTGCTAAGGACTTCCTCTCCCATGGATGAGAAATTGTCCCTCAGCTCACTCTGACCTGTGCCCCAAGAATAGGAAAGCCCTGCTACGTTTGCCATTTCCTGAGTAATTGTAAATAAGACATTCAGTCTCCTTGTCGAGAAAAAAAAAAAAAAGCATAATGTTTTCTATCAATCACTTCATTGGAACCCTTTTCAAAAAGTCACAGCATTTTAATATAATTTTGTACTTAAGGAACTTTTGTGTCTGAGATCTGGCCCTTTTCGTTTTTATGTGGTTGTTCAGTTTCCCAGGTAACAAATAACAGTAACAGGATCTGCATCTAGGAAATGTTTTGTGGAAGTCTCCTTATTTGTCAGCCAAACCTTTGAAGGACTCTGAACTTGGTCCCCACATCAGAAGAGACGGTGTTTTTTTCGTTTCTCCATGGTGGGTACCCAGGGCAGGCTCCTCCCCCACCGTTGACCTGCAGCCACAGCGGGACAAGTACAGTTATGAGCCTGGGCTTCCTCCATTCCCCCTCCACCTTGGCTCCGTGGAACTGCCCTTTATCAGCAGGGTGTGGGCTGTGGTTGAAGGCAGTGTTGGTTGAGTTTTGGCTCTGGCCACTAAATGTTGGGGCCCGCCCACCACATTCCACATGTTCTTTGAACTTCCAGAGCCCTGGCAATAACCTGCTTCCAGGATTTGCCAGGCTTGCGGTACCCTTCCTGCTTCCATCTGTGTCTTCTTTCCTGGTCCTTACTCCTCGCTCCCAAGGCTCTGAGCTCTGGTGTCTTTGCATTGACTGTCCCACCAGAAGGCTCTCATTCCACTGTGATTCAGGGCATCCTCTTTGACTCAGGCATCTGGGCTAGGGGTCAGAGGCTTTTGCTGTCAGCCTCAGGCTGCAGGGCTCCCTGGTGACCGTATGAAGCAGGCAGGGAATGGAGGCCAGCCTGTAGGGACCACTGAGATCCCCTGCCCAGCATTTCTTTCCTGTCCTACAGTTACTGCAAGAGCTCCCTGTCCAGACAGCATGAATGTATTGATCTGGATGTGGCAACTAGCCCCTGGTAGACTGGAGAATCCCACTCCTCAGAATATCCGGACTTAGGACAGGGAGTCCCACAGGCAGCCTGTCCCCATTGGCAGAGTTTGAAATGTGCTGTTCAGCACTGCCCACTTTTGTGCTTCCCAGTGTGTGATGACAGCCATGCTCCAGGGAAAGAGCAAAGCCGAGGACAGAGATATGGGTTTCTATCACTTATAGCCCAAAGGCCTACCTACCTAATACATATGTCCACTTCTGTTTTCTGCCCTCTTCAATAATGTTTGCCCCTCAAGAGGATCTTTTTTTTTTTTAAAGATTTTATTTATTTATTTGACAGACAGAGATCACAAGTAGTCAGAGAGGCAGGCAGAGAGAGAGAGGAGGAAGCAGGCTCCCCACGGAGCGGAGAGCCTGATGTGGGGCTTGATCCTGAGATTGTGACCTGAGCCGAAGGCAGAGGCTTTAACCCACTGCGCCACCCAGGTGCCCCCCTCAAGAGGATCTTAATCAAGAAAAAGCATCATGATAAGCAATGATGGTTGTGCTGTGAATCATACAGATCCTTCCTGCTGGTGTGTTTTTGTGAAAGCATCATTGATACAGGGTCCCTCAGACAGATTCTATCTGTATGCATCACTGCAGTAGAGAAAGCATCATCACTGTGCTTTAATACAAAGTAGTTGTGAGAAGCAGGAAACTTTGCTTTTTATCTTGTTTTCCATGGCGAATGTATTTGACCTGTGTTTGGCACTTTTTATAATCATGTATTCAAGAGAATACATAAGAGTGGAAAAGAAGTGAGAAATGAAAGAAGCATTATCCTCCCTCGCTATGTTTCTTTTCTTTTTTTTTTTTACTTTTTAAAAGATTATTTATTTATTTATTTGACAGAGAGAGCACGCGTGCGCACGCGCACAAGTAGGGAGAGCAGCAGACAGAGGGAGAGGGAGAAGCAGGCTCCCCACCGAGCAGAGAGCCTGATGTGGGGCTCGATCCCAGGACCCTGGGATCATGACCTGAGCTGAAGGCAGAAGCTTAACCGACTGAGCCACCCAGGTGCCCCGCTGTTTCTTTTTAAACCAAGATGTCCAGCTACACAGTGGTGAACCTCTGCATTTTCCAATCCCCAAATACATCTTTCCATTATGTTATTGTATATTTTTGTGTTTGGGAACATAATCATGTTAAAAGTCATATATGAAATTAGGAACCACAGCCTGTGATGGTTGGTATTCATATAGTGGTAAAATAACTTATTAAGGTCTTCAAAATACTGGCAAAATGATAGTCAGGCCTCAGCTAGGTATTCTTTGAGTGATACAGATGAGCTTTTTATTGAAGGTGGGGAAATGGGATATAAATTATAGCATTCAAGGTAATGTCTAGTTGTAGAAAAATGAGAGAACCATGAAATGGGAGCTTAGATTGTGCCCTGGTGTTTAGGTGGTAAACAGTTTCTAAGACTTCAGGGCTGCACTCTTTCTAGTTTTCAAAAGATAATAGTAACATTTCCTTTTGTCCTTTTAGCTGACATTTTAAATGAACTTTGAACTTCTGGGAAGGAAAAAACTCTATATGAATCTAAATGTTTTGTTATTATCAATGATGAGTACAATAATATTTAAAGTAAATATTCAATAAGCATTGTTTATTAGCATTCCTCTTGAAATACCAATAAAATGACAATGAAGGAATTGGGGCACCTGGGTGACTCAGTCAGTTAAGTGTCTGCCTTCAGCTCGGGTCATGACTCCAGGGTCCTGGGATCAAGGCCCGCATTGGGCTCCTGGCTCAGTGGGGACTCTGCTTCTCCCCCTCTCCCCTCCCTGCTTATGCTCTCTATCTCTCTCAACTAAATAAAATCTTAAAAAAAAAAGAAAGGGAATGAATTAAAAATTAAAAAGACTCAAACTCATGAAGAAGAAATGGGAAGATGGGAAATGCCAGCAGAGTTTTACAAGGATGAAAAGTGTATCATTGCATGATGGTTGGCTTCTGCATTTCTCCATTCTACTGAGTGCTGGAAGTGCAGGGTAGATCCAGGAAGAAACAAGCTGATTTGTGCCTTATGGCCTTGAAAAGTCTCAGGAACTAGAGGCATTGGATGTTCCTGAAGGCTGGATGTGGATGGGGCAAAAACTAGAGGTTTGGTTTAATCTGTATAATAAGCAGTTAGACCCATACCCACTGTACCCCCTGAGTCCCAAGCTGAGACTGTATAGCTGTGAAATTGTCACTCTCCAAGAGTAGACAGAGGTTGCACCAGGGAGACATTAGGGAGAGCTGGAGAGATGACAGGTACAGCTAAGGCAGGAGAGTGATGCCTTATGGGGACGAGTCAGGATGAGCTAGTCTATGCTGCAGTAACAAAACAGACAAACAAAAAAGACCTTGAAATTTCAATGGCTCTACATAACAAAGTTTGTTTCTTGCTCACAAAATGTCTCATATGAACTGAGCAACTCCTCCGGGCAGTTTTCTTCTGTGCAGTTAGAGAGGTGTTGAGTCTGCTTTGTGTTTGTGTCTGTACATCTTATCCATGATCCCCACTAGCTGCCTAGGGAGAAGAAAGGGGGGGGGTCCCCCTGACTGTTGAGTGCCTCAGACCAGAAGTGATTCTCCAGACTTGGCCACATGAACCATCCCATCTTTGAGGGAGGCTGGAGCTCCTGCAGCACACATGGATGTTCTGGGGATGCAAACTGTCTTTCATATAGGATTAAGTGAGGGTCTAGGGGAGAAGGGTGAGGGTGTGCCTCCATTGGCCATCTCAGACTCCCTCTTTGCAACTCCCAGAGCACTGACTGCTAGTCCAACCATCCTCAGGCTGAAGGACAAGGATTCCTTTCCATAGAAATCCACTGTCCAAGAGGAGAAGAAAATCCCAGGTCTGGGGAGGTAAGGGAACCCATTAGTGAGGCCCACTGGTAGACAAGCTCCTGCTAAGCATAGAGAGCTTCAGTTAACATTTCAGTGCCTTTTATGTGCCCACTCTTAAATAGGATTTATTGAGCACCTTCTGTGTGCCAGGAAATGTTCTGGATGCTGAGGATAGAGCAATGAAAACAAACCAAAACAAAACAAAACACAAAATTTCCATTCTCATGAAGATTTATTCTAGTTCAGGGAGATAGAAAAAAAAAAGGTAAATAAATCCTATGCCACATGCAGGTAAGTGTTAGAGTAAAAAAGGAAAACCAGGAAGCACATAAGGAATACGAGGACTGAAGGGCTATTTGATAGAGTGATGAGAGGTGCTCTCCTGTTGCTGGAGACTTGAAGGAGGTGAGAGTGAGCTGTGTGATCCATCCATCCATTGACTGAGGCCTAGGAGGGGGTGGGGTTGGAAAACTTTCCAGGCAGAGGGAATAGCCAGTACAGAGCATACTCTGGGAACAGCAAGGAGAGGTGGGGCTGGAGGGGAGTGTCCAAGGGGAAAGTAAAAGGCCTTGAAGTTAGAGGTGCAGCTGGGGGCTTAGCTGGTGAGGAGGCTGGTGGATGATTTAAAGGACTTTGCCTTTTACCCTAAGTAAGGTCGGGACCTCTGTAATGGTGAGCAGAGGAGAGGCTTTTAAGAGGGTCCCTCTGGTACGTGTATCCGGGGAGGGCAGGGCACAAAAGCAACGAAGAAAGAATGAGATCCATTCGTGTTGGTGCATTTAGATGTGGTTCTTTAGTTCTTGTTGCTGTATTGTGTTCTACTGTATGTATGTCCCACATTTTATTTATGTATTTTATTGTGGATGGACAGTTAGATTATTTCAATTTGGTGGCTATTGCAAATAATGCTATGAACATTCACTTAAGTATCTTTTTGTGCACTACCCAGAAGTGAAATTCTAGGGTACATGGGTTCAGCTTTAATAGGTAATGTCATATAATTTTCCATAGTGGTTGTTCCAGTTTACATTATCCCCAGCAGAGTACGAAAGTTCCATTTTTCTCCATTATTACCTATACTTGGTGTTGCCAGTGATTTTCCTTTGAGCCATATGGTGGGTGAATCATGGTATCTCACTATAGTTTTATTCTGTATCTCCTTAGTTATTAATGAGCCTGAATGCCTTTTCATATGTTTATTAGACATTTGGATACCCTCCTTCGTGAAGTACTTATAAAAAGCTCTTGCCCATTTTCCATTGTGTTGTAGGTACTTATTTGTTTTAAAGAGTTTTTATATATTTTCCGGAAATAGGCCCTTCCTTTATCAAGTTGTTTGTAATTTGTCAGAAGGACACACACACGTAGATATACACACACATATTATCTTCTTCCATTCAGGGGCTTGCCTTTTCACCTCATAATGATCTTTTTGGTGTCTAGATTAAAATAAAATTTTCCTACCCCAAGGTCATAAAGATTTTTTCCTCTGTTAACTTTAAATAGTCTTATTATTTTCCCTTTTGAATTTAGAACTATAATTTACTGAGAGTTTTTTTATGATCCAAAAATATAGTTTTATTTTTCCACATAAATATCCAATTGACCTAGACCCAATTATTCAAAAGATAGTCTTCCATCATTGCTGTGCAATATCATCCCTGTGATGTAGAAGTATTCTTATATCTATGGGTCTCTTCCTAGATTCTCTATTTGCTTTTTTGGTCTTTTTGACTTTACCATACATTGTCTTAAATAACTAAAACTTTGTGAGTAAATCTTGGTATCCAATAAAGTAAGCACTTTGTGGTTCTTTAAGATTGTTTGGCTATTCATGGCCCTTTGCATTCTTGTATAAATTTTGTAGTCAGCTTGTCAAATTCTACGAGGAAACCCTGCTAGAATTTCTGATGGGATTCTAGTGGATCAGTAAATCAATATGGAGATAATTGACATTTTTATCACAGTGTGTTTTCCATCCTATGAATATTTATTTGGACCATCTTTAATTTCTTTTGATAATATTTTGTTTTATAAATTTCTGAGTAGAGGTATTACATATTTTTCATTAGCTATAAATCCTGTTTATCTATCCATCTTTAATTTTTTTGGCAGTGATGTGCATAGTGATCAGTTATCTCCTGCTGTGCCACAAACCACCTCAAAATGTCACGGCTTAAATACCTACAGTTTATTATCCCTGATGATTTTCTGGGTATTCTTTTTTTTTTTTAAGGTTTTATTTATTTATTTGACATACAGAGATCACAAGTAGGCAGAAAGGCTGGCAGAGAGGAGGGGGGGCAGAAGCAGGCTCCCTGGTATCATGACTGAGCTGAAGGCAGAGGCTTTAACTCACTGAGCCACCCAGGCGCCCCTCTCTAGGTATTCTGTTGGTCTTGCCTGGAGTCCCTCCTGTGATGGTGTTCAGATTATGACTGGAAGATGCTTGGTGGTCAGTTCCAATAGCCTCACTTACATATTCAGAACTTTGATGCCTCTCCTGTCATCACTTATTAGTTTGGTTGGGCATCTGTCCACGGCAAAGACAGCACTGTGAAAGGGAGTTTTCCAGGAGGACAAAAACAGAAGATGCAGGGCTCTTCAGGCGTAGGCTCCAAAATCCACATGATGCAACTTCTGCCACACTCTGTTGTTCAAAACAAGTCACAAAGTTAGCCCATGTTTGAGGGGGTGGAAAAATTGTCCCCACTTCTTGGTGGGAGAAGCAACCACCCACATTATAGTACAAGAGTCTTATGGGATCCATCTTTGGGAAAATGTGTCACATATGGCATTTATTTTAATTCCATTTTCTGTTTGTCATTGAAAAATGGAAATAAAACTCATTTATGCATGTGGATCTTCAACTACTTTGATAATTTATTAATTCTAATGGTTTATCTGTACATTTTTTGAATTTTATACATATAGAATCATGTCATTTGAAAGAAAAAGACAATTTTGGTTTTTTCAATCTTTATAACTTTTACTCCTCATCTCAGAGGAACATTTTCAATACTTCACAATAAAGAGTGATGTTTAATGCAGATTATTTGCAGTGATAAGTTAAGTTCCCTTCTTTTTCCAGATTTCTGAGTTTCTTGTTTTGTTAGTATTTTTTAAGATCATGAATAGATATTGAATTTTCTCCCTCGACTTTTCTTTCTTTTTTGAGATGACCATATGAAAAATATATTTTATTCTGTTAATAAGGTGAATCACCTTGATTGACTTTTGAATGTTCAGCCAATTTGCTTTTCCTAGATTGAACTCAGCTTTCTCAATGCTGAATCTCTTGATTTTGTTTGTCAATGTTTTCTTTGGGGCTTTTGATTATATATTTGTGAGGGAGATTGGCCTTTTATCTTCATTTTTCTAAAATGTCCTTGTCAGCTTTTTATATTAAAGTTGTGATTTCTTTATAAAACACAATGCGGGGGGGGGGGGCACCTGGGTGGCTCAGTGGGTTAAAGCCTCTGCCCTCGACTCAGGCCATGATTCCAGAGTTCTGGGATCTCTGCTCAGCAGGGAACCTGCTTCCTCCTCTCTCTCTCTCTCTCTGCCTGCCTCTCTGCCTACTTGTGATCTGTATCTGTCAAATAAATAAATAAAATCTTAAAAAAAAAACAACACAATGGGAATAGTTTCTCTTTTTCTTTTCTGGAAGCATTTATTTAAGACTGATGTTATCTCTCATTTAAGCATTCAGTAGATTTCACTAGTGAAGTCTCGTAGGTTGCGATTTTTGTTTTTGTTTTGTTTTGTTTTGTTTTTGAGGGAAAACTTGGAATTACAGATTCAGTAGTTCCCAGGACTGTTATAACCTTGTGTATTTTTTCTTGTATATGTTTTGTTTGATTGTTTTCCAAGGAATTTGCCCATTTCATTGGTTTTCAAAAGTACTGGTGAACACTGTAATTCATAGTCTCATATCCCTTTAATATCTACAAGGATGTACCTTGCTGCTGATCATTCCCATGTGAGAGCACAATGAAGCTGGTTTTGCGAGTGTTCAAAGAGGTTGGAACCAATTGCTGATGCCAAGGCAGGGGGTACTGCTAGGACCTTACTGACCAGAAGAGCAAGCAAACAGGAAGAAGCATGTCCTACCCCTTGCCCCACTTTTCAGGATACCCTATTGCCCCTTATTAGAAGAACCCAACAGAAAGGCGTCTAACAGAAGAAAAACATAACTTTCAGAGATCCAACCCCAGCACGAGAGAGCAGTGGATTTGGAACAGAGAGACCATACCTTAATAAATAGCACACCCTCCCACTGAAGTTCTCTTCACTGTCCTCTTGATCTCACTCTGTCTGGACAAGACCCTTACAATCATTTTTCCTTATATTCCATCTCCTGCCTCTTCTTATTCCTGGGATATGCTGAGATTGTTTGGGTCCAGGCTCTTAACCAAAATCTTCCTTTTTCTACTTCGAGAATCATGATGAACAAATGTAGTATCATTTACATTCACGTTGTCATTGTCCATTAAGATTTTAAAATAAATATTGTAAGATTTGTCCTAATGCTTATCAAACTATCTTCACCTCCCATAGGTCCTTGTTTGATTTGGTTCTTTGGTGAGAATATACTGGAGTATTCTCAAAGAGGATACCTGGGACACCTGCTTCCCACTCTGCAAGGCCCATAATCTATTCCTTTGTACTCACGTAATAATAGCTTGCCTCTGTAGAGAATTTTTGGTTTACAAGTGGGAAATGAGATATTAGACTGATTGTTTCTAGAAACAACTTAACTCTTTTTGTCTGGAAGCTTGTACAACTTTTCTATTCTTGAAGTTCAGAAATTTTAGCAAGGATGGGGCTAAATTCTGCCTTTGAAGAGCCCTTTCAAATCTGAAGACTTGAGTTGCATTTCCTTTTATATGGTTTCTTTGCTTATTCTGTCATATGTTTTTTCTCCCAAGCTTCTGTGATTTATATAATATTGCCTCCTTCTCTGCCCTTCATATCTTGATATTTCCCTTGTGATTGATTTTTATTCCATTAACTTCTGTCCTGTACTGTGTGACACATCTTTCACTTGAACCTTTTAAATAAGTGATTTGGTTTTCAGCAGGGACTATTCTCTTTTACAGTACCTCTCCTAGAATTTTAAATTTAAAAACCGAGAATTATTCTGTTCTAGAAGCATTTTATTGTGCTCTAATCATGTCTCCTTATGTGTTCTCATTGTGTTTTTATTGGATAGTCTATTTCTGTTTCTTCTATTTGTTCTGCTCCATAGTAGCCATCTGTTCTGGAGTTTGGCTCTCTCCTTTCTTTAAACCACTATGCTTCTTCAGTGTGCACGTGAGTTTGCTCCGCCTGATCATTTTGCTAGGAGTTCCCCCAGTGCTGATTTGGGCTTAGCTGGTGGCTATGGCAAGATCCCCCTTAAGGCCATGGCAGAGTAACAGGAAGAGATGGAGGCAGATAGGGTGGGACCGTTTTCCCTCTGGGGGGAAGGGGCAGCTGGGCTGGCAAACTACATTGTCGCACTTTAGGTATGGCAGAGGGCGGGGTAGGAATATATAGGGTTGGTGTCCATTTTCAGAATCAGATAGAGCTAGACTTTCTTCAGACCTACATTGCAACTTCTCTGTCAATGGAGACAGCTGGCCAACACCTCAGGTAAGTCATGTGGGCTCCCTCTCTCCTGCTCAGAGGCCCCTGGGTTGCCAACTCTGGCTTGGGATAGTTGCTTCTCACTCTGAGCTCTGCCAGAGATGAAGCCTCTCCATGCTATCTTTGGTCTGTAGAGTCACTGATTTTGGCTCTCTGTGCTAAGCTTGCACCCTTATCAAAGGCCATCGGGAGCAATAGCAGGTCAGCCTCTGGACATACCTCCACCCCAGGCATCATCAGATGCAGGAGAGAACATGTGACTAGCTGGCCATCCTGGGGCTCTCAGAGCTCAGCTGTCTCCTGGTCTTCATCATATTACTAACAGTTATAGGCAGGAAACAAGGCTAGACTTGGGGATGCCGCATGAGTCCACACAGCCAGGACATATTGGCACTCCTGAAAACCTCCAGACCCTCAGGTTGTAACTTCTTGTCTTCTCTTTCCAAGAAAACTGGGAACCAAGTCTGTAGCATAGAGTAGGGCTTTAGGGGCCAGGGACCAGTACAGGCCAAGTGGCAGAGAACTGAAGATTCAGTCTCCTGGAAGATGGCCTTGGGAAGCTAAAATGCCAAGTCTATCAGGCAGGTAGAGAAATGACCCTGCTTGAAACAGTGAATTGAGCGATGGGAAGTTTGTGATATCCTTTGAAGTTCTAGTGTGTAGCGAGAGTAAACTCCTCAGCGGGTACTCAAAAGGAACCACTGGCTGATGGGCATCACTGAGGCTAGGGTGAGGTCCATGAAATATAAGGACATATCTACAGGACTTCCAACTTTCTAACTTACAGACTCTGGATATCGGGGCAAATCATAGCTCCTCCCCCTTCGCAGGTCCTCGATAACATCTAAATGTCTTTTTGCCATAGGGAGGGAGGCTGACTGCCAACTTGCAGTCTTGTACCGCAACCTTCAGCAGTATTTCAAGCTGATATTGAAACACTAGATCTCAGAGCTAGATGAAGGGGGTTGGCACATGGCGGGTAACTGGGAGCCCTGGCTTCACCAGGTAAAGTTTGAACAACCAACTGATATATTCCCTTTGCTGGGATTCTCTTATCTACAGATGTCAGCTGGGATGCTTTGGGCTATAAGTTACATAAAACCCAATTCACAAAACCTTCAATGACAAAGGACATAAATTTTCTCAAATAACAAGTTCAAAGGTGGGCTGCTCCAGAGTTAGTTGGTTCAGCGGCCCAGAGAAGTCATCCAAGATCCAGATTCTCTCCAGCTTTTCATTCTACCAGTTTCAATATTTTGATGTGTCAGCTTAGTTCTGCTCATGGTCACTAGAAGACTGCCACTGCTTGAGGCATTACATGCAGATATAAAATGTCTAGTAGAAGAATTTTTTTCCTGTGAACCTCTTTCTGAGAGCAAGTAAACATTTTTCAGATGCCCCTCTCCCCACATATCACCAAAATATTCAGTATCTCATTGGCCAGGACTAGGCCACACGTCCACTCTTAAACCAGTCACTTGTTATGTGGGTTGTATAATTCACTTATAAATTTAGAAAATATCACCCTTGAGTAAGATTAATCAAATGAACACGTGAATGGATGTTAATATTAAATGGCAATTGAGTTGAGCTGAATTTCTGTAATTTGCACCTAATAATCACACCTGGGCACAAAGGATTAAGCATAACAGATATATCCACATTAATTACTGTGTGAAGTTTCACAATATATAGTAATATATCCAGAGTAATCTAGAGTAATAACCACACTGAGTTAGGTAATTTGCTTAGAAATAAATGTGAAGGGAAAAGAAAACATGCGTGAGTAGTATGAACCAATGGTAATTATAAACAGTTGAGCAGCTCAAGAAAATTGCACAAGCACATTTTTAATGACTGATTGGATATCCCAGGAAACAGTTAATTAGCTAACATTTGCTTTTCCCACACCACCTCTCTCAAACCTGTGAGATTAGTAAAATCTGAATTTTTTTAAAAAAGTCACACTTCTCAAGAAAGATGCCCTGGTTTATCCAGCCAGAAGACAGTATGTTGCCATCTTCAAGAGGCAGGAGTCCTTCAGAAAACCGAGCTCCTCTGCCCCTTGTGCATTTAGGGCTGTCCTTCCCACAGTGGATTCCTGGTTGTGGGAAGCAACACTGCAGCCAGCCAGCTGGGTCAGACATGTAAGTAGGCAGCAGGTTCCCCTCTGCTCGCTCTTCCTTCCTGGATGCATGTGATTCTCAGCTTAGGTGTGGGGCTTTATCTCTTCCTTGAATCACTTTTCTCAACCACAGCACCGATAGATGTTTGCCGTTTAACATATTTTTTATTTTCATACCTAACTTTATTTTTATTTTTTTTAGTGTTCCAAGGTTCATTGTTTATATACCACACCCAGCACTCCATGCAATACATGCCCTCTTAATACCCACCATTAGGCTCACCGATCTCCCTACCCCCCTCCCTTCCAAAACCCTCAGTTTTGTTTCTCAGAGTCCACAGTCTCTCATGGTTCATCACCCCATCCGATTTCCCCCCAATTAGCAATATTTGTATTTATAAAGTTGCCATTTTCCCTGACATTAAAATGTGTGTTCTGTCTTACCCATTCTCTGTTTCTTCCTTCCCTAGGACTTATTTGTGCCTCCTTTTGTCCAAATGAGATCAAACTTGTTTATTGCCTGGAATGCCATTCTTAATATTTTCTTTGTTCAAGGCTTCTGAATGCTCCACTAGCAGCCAAAACATCTCATGTACATGCAAGGAAAGCCTTAGAGGATAGGGGACTAAGGTTCCTTTAATATTGAGTTTCTGAGGGTACCTTCTTAGAGAACTAGTAACTTTGTAACAAATGAGGTAGCCAACTTCTCTATTTAGAAGGGTTGTTAGATATGCCCTAAATGATTTGCAAGTTTTCATGGAAATAGGGTAGCATTCAGTCTTTTAATGCTCAAAGACAAGTGAGCAGGAGTGAGAGTTCTAGTTGAGCGCAGATTTTGCTCATTTGAACAGTTTTCATACTAAGAAAGGCAACAATCATACCTTTTAGTCCAGGTGAGCGAGAGTCTGGGTAAGAGAAAGGGTTGCCCATGTACAAAGGACAGAGCATCTGACTTTGTTTCCCCTAGGTAGGAAGATACTTTACATCAATTCTTAGTCTTTGAAAATACTCATTTTCTGTATTAACTGAAAAAACGATTGTCGCTGTTCTTCGTCGTCGTCTTTTTCAGTAAGATTATCTTTTTCTACCAGATGGGCAGCCTTTCAGATGAGTGGACAGAATCCCAAAATCAATGAGGTGACATGTCTCACCTGAATCATGCTCACACTGGATTTTATTAAGTTTCATGATCCTGATATCGTTCTTGTATAGAACCTCACTGTTCCCAGCTGTCATAATTTAGACACGGTGGGAACCAAATTCAATTCATTTAATAGAATATAGCTTAGTAAAGTGATGACATCAGGGTAAGAGAGATCATGTCAAGGTTGAGCCCAATCAGGAGCACATGTGTACCTAAAATTGTGAGTGACTTGCTTATTAATCCATTGTATGTGTCTGAACCGCTTTTGGAGGGGGTGCTACTTTATTTTTCATTGCAGTAGATCTTGCTTTCAGTTCAGGGTTATATGAAGAAATAAAAAATAAGCTTGTAAAACAAAGAAGGTTTTAGTTTAAAATCATGTATCATAAATATACCTATACATACTTTTCCAGATGTTAACTGATTTTGTATTTTTGTGAATATCCTGAATTAAGTTATACACATTGCACTATGCTTAATTCAGAAGCTATTTTCACAGTGAGGTTGGCATGTTTTGATATGGTGGATCTCTGAGATAACAGGTACTTGTTCTTGCTCATGAGTGGGAAGATCCAATTCTGAAAGCACTGGATCACTATGCCTGCATGACTGATTTTACGACCTATCTTTTTATTTTGCTCTTCTCTCAAGAATACCCAAGGGCCAAGGCAACCCCCCAAAGCCTACCTTTCTCTGGTGTCTCTGTTACAGGATGGCAGGAAGCAGCAGAAACAAGCATAGCCCCCATTTCTTCAAGATATTTTGCTGCTGTTAAAGATTCATTTCCAAAGAGTAGTTTAAATGGAGAACTCCACTTGTCCTAGAAGTCACAGAATTGTGTCACTTAAGGAAAAATAGAGACAAGTTAGGAAATTTATTGTTTTACCAGCATATGCTCTGGGAAACTCAGGATGATCCAGCATACTGACATCTAATAAACAAGGAACCAGGTATTTCTTTAAATGTTACTTTCAGGAGGGGCTATTTCCTTTTTAACATCTGTGTATGATTTCTGATTTAGAATTCTTTTATATAAGTACACACACACACACACACACACGTATTTTATTAGAGAGAAAGAGAGAATCTTAAGCAGAAACCACACCCAGTGCAGAGCCTGATGCAGAGCACAATCTCACAAACCTGAGATCATGACCTGAGCCCAAATCAAGAGTTGGATGCCTAACCTCAGAATTCTTTCATATATTAATAGTATTTTACAGATGAAAAGAGTTTGCCTAACTTAGCCCTGCCTTTTTGCAGGTGAAGAGGCTGAGACCTAACCAGTGAGAGGTCTTCCAGGACCCAGAGGAAACTGGTGGCAGAGGAAGGATGAAACTGTGTTCCATAAACCATGTAGTATAAAGATGTTCATTAATTGCCCAAAATATAAACATTTTTGTGCTAATGGAAAAAAATCACTATTTCAACAGTAGACTCTGCTCCATTCTAGTGTAACTTTTTAATTATAAATTCTTTCTGTTGCTGTTGATCCAGAAAGTCTGGGTGTCTTAACTGCATCCATTCGATGGTTCTCGTTACTGTTTTCTTTGTCTTCTTTTCTGTTTCATTTCATTACACTTCAGAAGGAAAAACTTATTCAAGATTCTTCAGCTTGACCATCTTCGGATTCTTTTTAAAATACGTTTATTAATATACTTGTTTATAGTATACAATATTTTTTAGCATACTTCAGAGTTATGCAACCATAATTATCTAATTTTGTCACATTTTCAATCATCCCAAAAAGAAATCTCATACCCTTTAGTGGTCATTCCCCATTCCCCATTATAAAACTGTGTTCCACAAAAGCTGTACCATTTTACATTCCCACCAGCAATATCTGAGGTTTCCAATCCCTCTGCCTCCTTGCTAACACTTGATATTATCTGCCTTTTTTGTTTATAGCCATTCTGGAGCGTGAAGTAGTAGATCATTATGGTTTTGACTTGGATCCCCATAATGACTAATTATGTTGTACATTTTTTCATGTGATTAGCCATTCTTACATCTTTGGAGACATGTCTATTCAAATCTTTTGCACAGTTTTAAACTGGATTTCTGTTGTCTCCTTACATTCCAAGAGTTGTTTATATTTTCTGCATATGTGTCCCTTATTAGATACATGATTTGCAAACAGTTTCCCCCAGAATGTGTAGATTGCCTTCTCACTTTCTTGAGTATCCTTGGACACACACAAGTTTTCAACATTGATGAAGTATAACTTACCAATCTTCTTGTTTATCACTTTTGCATTTAGTCTCTTATCTAAGAGGTCATTGACAAACCCAAGGCCATGAAAATTTGCCCCTGTGTTTCATTCTAAGAGTTTTATGGTTTTAATTCTTACATTTAGGTCCATATTCTACTTTGAGTTAATTTTGTGTGTGGTGTGAGGTCAGGGTTCAATTGATTCTTTTGCATGTGAATATCCATTATTCCAGCACCGTCTCTTGTTACCCCCATTGAATTACCTCAGTCCCTCTTTCTAACCATGGATGTGTGGATTTACTTTTGCACTCTCACTTCTGCTCCATTGTTCTATATGGGTATCAGCTTACCAGAGCTGCCATAACAAAATACCACAGACTGGGTGGCTTAAACAACAGAAATTTATTTTCTAACAGTCTGGAGGCTAGAAGTCCAAGATCAAACTGTTCATTGGTGTGGTTTCTCCTGAGCCTCTCTTCTTGACTTGCAGACCACTGCCTTTTCACTCTGTCCTCACATGGCCTTCTCTCTGTGTGCACACATCCCTGGTGCTTCTTTCAGGGATGAAGAAGAATGGGGTCCTTCTTCTTTTTTTAAATGATTTTATTTATTTATTTAACAGACAGAGATCACAAGTAGGCAGAGAGGCAGGTAGAGAGGGGAGGGGAAGCAGGTTCCCTGCCGAGCAGAGAGCCCACCGAGCAGAAAGCCCGATGCAGGGGTTGAACCCAGGACCCTGGGATCATGACCTGAGCTGAAGGCAGAGGTTTTAACCCACTGAGCCACCCAGGTGCCCCCGAATGGTGTCCTTCTGAAGACATCAGTCTTTTTGGATTAGCAGCCCTCCCTAATGACCTCATTTTAACTTAACCCATTTAAAGACCTTATTTCCAAATTCAGTCACATTCTGAGGTACTAGGAATTGGGATGTAAACTTATAAATTTGAGGAGGAGGAGGAGGACACAATTCATCCCATAACAGTATGTTTATGCTTGGGCCAGTACCACACAGCTTTGATTAACATAGTGTTGTAGTAAGTTTTAACATATTGTAGAAGTGTGAGGAAATGTGAGTCCTCCAACTTTGTTCTTTTTTAAGTGTTTTGGCTATTCTGGGCCCCTTGAATTTCCTTATGAATTTTAGGATTAGCCTGTCAATTTCTGTACAAAATGCAGCTGGAATTTTGACAGGGATTGTCTTCAATCTGTTTTATATATTATTAGATTTAATTTGCTACTATTTTGATAAGGATTTTTGCATCTATGTTCATAAGGGATGTTGGTTTGTAGTTTTCTTACTGTCTGGTTTTGGTATCAAGATAATACTGGACTCAGAATGAGCTGGGAATTGGCTTTTCAGTTTTCTGAAGGAGTTTGTAAAGAGTTGGTTTAAATTATTTTTAAAGAATTTTGGTAGACTTCACCAATGAAACCACCTGGATC
This sequence comes from Martes martes, assembly GCF_963455335.1. NCBI lineage: Eukaryota > Metazoa > Chordata > Mammalia > Carnivora > Mustelidae > Martes > Martes martes. The sequence continues at coordinate 19,684,400 of NC_137894.1, forward strand.
TGGATTTTTCTTTGTGGGAGGTTTTTAAACTACTAATTCAATCTTTCTTTGTTGTAGGCCTATTTATATTTTCTATTTCTTCTTGAAATCTGGGACTTTCTAGGAATTTTTCCATTTCACCAAATTTATCTGATTTGTTGTTATATAGGTTTTTTATTGCTCATAGCATTCTAATTTTTTTTTTTTTTTTGAGATTGGTAGTGATATCCCCTCCTTCATTCCCAATTTTATTAATTTGGGTGTTCTTTCTTGGTCAGTGTAGCTCTTTGTCAGTTTTACTGCTTCTCTAAATTCTTGGATCTTCTTTAATGAGCCATTTTCTTATTTCACCTGTGCCAGGTTCTGCACTTCTTTCCTCTACAGCTCATGCTGTTGGAGTTACTGGTAAGTAGGCTGGCAAGTGGCCAGAGGCCCAGAAGTTTCTGGCACAGCAGACTTTGCTTTTATGAGCCACTGTGAATCAAACACCACACTGTTGACATGTCTCCTGAGGCACCATGATGCGGCCTCTTGGAGTCCAGGCTGAATGGGCTTGAAACTGCTCAAGGCCTCTCCCAATATCAAGGCCTGATAGCATTTGACCTTCCTGTAAGGCTTCCTCTGAGGACAGTAAGTCAGCAGCCCGGACAGGCTCTTGAAGGACTACCCTCAGAGCTGTAGGCGCTCTCAGAAGAGAGACATGGCTTTCTGCCAACTGAATACCCACAAGTACCACAGGATCTTGGGTCTTCCCAGTCCTTGGGAAGGGGCAGGCTTTCTCCTTATCAGGTACCCAAGCTCTCACTTGCATCTCAGAGAGGAAGAAGCCTGTACACTCTCCTTTGGAGATTTTGGAGCAACCATGGCTTTTGTGTACTCTCCAGCCTTGAATGCATACCTGCTTTCGTTGCTGATTTAGCTCAAGGGAGTCAAGGGATGGAACCAGGAAGGAGAAGGGATCAGAGACAAGGGGTCTGTGCATGCCCACCATCTATCCAGATTCCTACAGCCATCTCTGAGTATTATTTCTGGTTTTCAGTTTTTAATTGTTATCTCCTTCAGGACCACCAGTTATGTATACATGGAGGTTTTTCTTGTCTGCCTTCAGTATTTTCGTATTTCTTTCTCATTCACTTCTTTTATTCTTAATCCATTTCAATTTGTTCATTTTTCTCCAAACAGGTTATCTGTCTTGCCCCTCTCTGAGTATTAGCCTTGTCCATTCTCCTCCTTAGTATCCTTGCCCTGTGAGTATCCCTCTGTTGTAGGCTACAGTGAAACCTACATGAAAAGAATGAGGTTTCTGTCACCTTGAAAGGTGTGGCAAAATGCTTTGCATTAAAAATGGAGAACACAGCTACTCTAGAATAACAAATACTTTTAAGAGATGTTCTAGGTTGTCTGAAACTTCTTTCTTCAGCGGTAAATCACCAGATTAGCTCATATGTATATTCTACATGGAAAAACAGTCTTTCATGATTTTTACTTTGGCCTTATCGCTAGCAGTTAAAATCATAAGAGCATTCCTCAATCACAGAACATGCCCAGAAATAATAAAATGTCAAACTGTATTCAGATCACCTCTCATTGCATTCAATCACCTTATAGGTAATATTCACTTTGTATAGCTCCATTCTCTTGAAACCAAGTCTCATTCCTTAGTACCCACTTTTCTCCTGGTTAATTGAGTTTGGATACTGTTTAGCCAGAATTTTTCCAGTTTCAAGGCAGGAGAACTAATAGGAAGCAGATAAAGCAAAAGGTGATTTGACTTGCTTCCCTAAGTAGTTAACCCCAGGAATCTGACTTTGAAGTTGGGATCCAGGAATTCAGATGGCAGCATTAAGACTATATCTCCATCTCTTAGATCTTTGAGTTGGCTTCACCATGAGGCAGGCTATGTCCAAGCAAAAGCAAAGGTGGTTAGGCTTACATCACCACTCCGCTTCTTGGCTTGGAGAAAGGACCTATGTGAACCTCTGAAAGGATGCTGACTGGACTTCTGAGCCAGTCGCTGTGGCTGGTCTGAATCTCCTGCACTCAGGAAAGAAAGGTAGAGCCTTAACATGGTCTCGTAGAGGTGGGAAGAAGCAGTTCCTAAAGGAATAAAGATGCACAGCAAGAGGCAAAACAAGCAAACAAGAAACTTACTGGCTACTCTTGAGACCATATGTGTCTATAATTTTATAATTTACTAGACCTTAATGACCTTAATGATTTCCATAATCATGTATAACTGGAAGGTTTTTATTTCTTGAAAAGAGTTTAAGAAGGTGTTTCTGGGCCAAATGGCTGCAATGCTTGGAAAGAGCTATTTCCTCAAGCTATACTTCTCCAGCCCCTTCAACCAGCTCTGTTGGTGGAAGCCCTGTTGTCATTTAAAGTATTCTTCCATGAGGGACAAAGTGTTATTGAGGAGTCCTGTTGTATGATTTAACCTGTATGGATCTTTTACAAATGAGTGGACACAAAGGATTTTATTGCAACCATTATAGTATCTGGAATCCTTTTCCTCCCGTCTACTCACCAAAATAGTATCTGCCTCCCCCGCTCCAACTCCTTTGGTCACATGCTGCACACTGTCCCACTTTCTTTCACTGGAAAAGGCAGTGAAGCTGCTCATATATGGTGGCTGCATGCTTTTATCATTGCTTTTCTCCCCAGAAAGCCCTTACCTGCTTTTTGTACTATGTGGTTGGCAGAAAATTTAAAATCTTTCTCTGGTTCTGCAAGAAACACCAGTGAATGAAGAGGAGAATCCAGTAGATAATAAAGATGATTAGAGCTTGTTGGCAGTCATTTGCTACCAAGGAGATGAAATAAAGCAATTAATTACTCAGAGACATCTAAAGAGCAACTGGTAACTGGTAGGCATTTCTTTGTTCAATGCATTCGAAATCTTAGCTAGCTAAATTCTGCCTCAAAGAATTTTTCCTTTTTTTTTCTTTTGGGTCTAGTAATAAAAGTACTTTTCTTTTGGGTCTAGTACTAAAAGTATTAAGGTCATTAACAAAAACTGAAAATGTTTTTCTTTTTAAACCTCTTGTCTTGGGACACCTGGATGGCTCAGTTGTTAAGCACCTGCCTTTGGCTCAGGTCATGATGCCAGGGTCCTAGGACAGAGACCCACATTGATTTCCCTCTCTCATAGTCTCTCTCAAATAAATAAATCTTAAAAACAAACAAACAAACAAACCCCACTTGTCTTTATTACTTCACTGGCTGAACAAAGTCACAAATGTCATATTCAAGTCACACTGAATTTGCTGAAAATCCGAATGTGTATAACTGCTAGAGCATGGTGTCATGGGAAGTTAAAATCATTGAGAATATATTTCTTTTTTTTCCTAAAGATTTTATTTTTATTCGTTTGACAGAGAGAAAGACCACAAGTAGGAAGAGCAGCAGGCAGGGGTGGTGGGGGAGGGAAGCAGGCTTTTATCTCCCAAGCAAGACAATCAACACTGAATTTCATTTTTAAAAGAAAATAATTTTAATAGCAACTCAATATTTGTTTCTTTCCAGAACTCTTCCTCATTTTTGTGTGTACAAGTGTTTCACGTCAGTAAATAACATTCTACATAGAGCTTTGCAAAGTCCTCAGATATTTTCCTTAACATAAACCCCGTGGAAAGAAACAAATTTACCAACTTCCCTGTCCCAGACTCCAGCTAGGTACTTGACAAGACTATCTCATTAGTTCCCTGATGCCTGCGTTATTACAGTAGACCCCCCCTTATCTGTGGTTTCACTTTTCACTCTCAGTTACTCTTGGTCAGCTGCCCTGTGCAAGCAGACAATCCTCCTGACTCCTCTCAGGTCAGTAACAGGCTAACACTACAGTGCCGTGTCATTCACCTCAACTCATCTCATCACGTAGGCATTTTATCATCTCACATCATAAGAAGGGTGACATTTTGAGACAGACCATATTTACATAACTTTAATTAAATACATTGTTATAATTCTATTTTATTATTGGTTATTGTTTTTAATCTTTAACTGTGCCTAACTGGTAAACTTTATCATAGGTATACATGCATGTATAGGAAAAAACAGTATATATAGGAATCAGTGGTATCTGCAGTTTCAGCATCCACTGAGGGTCTTGGAACGTATTCCCTCGGGATAAGGAAAGACTATGGTAATCTCATTTTGTTGATTTGGAGACAGAAAGGAGTGTCAGTAGCTCCCCTGGTATCACAAAGTTTTCTAATGTAGGTCCATCTAACTCCATACCTTTGCTTTTTCAAGGACATCATATTTTTGTTCCGTTTCAACATATGGTTAAGAGCAGTGTCTGGAAGGACACTGTCTTCATTTAGAACCAGATCCACCACTTATTTGCTACAGGATCCCAAATAGTTAATATTTTCCTCTGTGCCCCGGTTTCTTCCTTTGTGAGAAGAGAAACATCACACACAGGTCTTATAGGGTTTTCGTGGTGATTAAATGAAGTGTTATACATGTAGACCACTTAGAGTCTGACCCACAGTTACCTTTGTAATAACTGTCAGCTGTTGTTTATGTATTATTATTACTGTCAGTGTTGTTATTATCATCATCACTACAGTTTTCCCCCAAACATCCATGTCATTCTCAAATGAAGGGTGGTCTGGATGACTTCATGCAATGCCTAAAGTTCATTCTAATACTATTATTACATGTCTGTATTTTCTCACCTGTATTCTCCTGGACAGTGTAGAGAGGTGTTTTAACCAGTATCTTTTCTGACTTATTTTGAGTATAACAATCTGAATTAAGATGCTGCTGAAGGACACTGTAGATTTATATTGAAAATGCAGCCTAATTGTTGACAAAGGTTTTCATCTCATTTTCCATTTCTCTTTCATCTGTTGGTTGCTGATTTCTTTCTCTCACTCTCCTTTCTTTTTTTAAACTTGGGGTACAATTGATCCTTCTGGAGGGACCTCTGCAGAATTCTTGATTGCAGGAGGTTTAACATAAGTCCAAATTTGTAAGGAAAATGAAGCAGATGAATTTTCTCATTGTAAAAAAAAAAAAAAGAAAAGAATGCCTTGATGATGTATTTGTTTTTCTTAGTAAGCATCTGTCATTAAGATGGATGCTTGAGGATATATCGTTAGATCTTGCGTGGAGCAGAAAGTTATTACTCATAGTTTCCCAGATCTTAGCCTACTTGCATCACAACATGGAGTATCATTTTACATTTAGATTTGCAGTTCCAGGGCCATTATCAGATTGCATTTTCATATTGAATTACAAACAAAAATTCTATGTTACTAACACTTAATGAAATTTTAATAAGGTTGTGTTTTGATGCCATTATTCAAATAATGTGTTTTGAATTGCTTTCCTTTGAATATATTTGCATTAAAGAGGAACTCAATTTGATTTGGTTCTTTGAAGTTTTCCCACTTTCTGGGCAGCTTTAAAAAGACAAAGTAGGAAATTCAGTTTCTTCTCTTCAAGTCAGTAAATAGAAAAGGAACCCATTTGCTAAGATCTGCAGAAGTAATAGCAGCAGACTGCAGATGGCTTCAGTTAATGAAATGACTCATGTTGGCTATTAGAGCTGCACAATTAAAAATATATATGTAAAGTGCACACATCACAGATTATGAGGAATGACACTCCTGGGTTCTCTTTTCTTTCTCAGTGGGCCCTAAGGCTAAGATATTAAAAATTAAGAAGATTTAATTTAAGAGATTCACATTATGGCAGTTCTTGATCAGTGATGCCCAAAATTAGATGGGGATCTCTTGAGAGATCGCGTTTCTGTTTGCAGCCCTCTTCTTAGCCATTTCTGCTGAAATTGTGGTTGCGGGCCCAAGGCAGTTTACGTGAGCAAGTGCTTTCCAAAAGACAGGAGGAGGAAGACCTCACTGTCACGCGCCTTAGGTGGTGGTTTTGTCCTAGCTACCGAGCAGAGGGAGTTTAATACATAGACCGTATATACTGAAAAGAGGGAAAACGCGGTTAAGAAGAATCCTGGTTGCAAGGCAAGCCTGCTTTTTACCAAACACTCATTTTTAGTCAACTCTTAGGGGCTGGCGGGTGAACAGTTCTGAGGGTTTGAACCTGAGCCGAGGGAGGGAGTGATCTGGGTCTTTTATTCTTCTTACGTCGTTTTGTGTAGGAGGAAACGCTTTTGCCTCACTTTGACGCTCTCACCTTCCTCTTCACCCTACTTTCCTCCCACTTTCAGACTTTTGAGTTCCCTCCATCTAAAATATTAGCGATTTTACCACTCTTAATACTCACTTTCTGCAGTACTTGCCGGGGAGTGTGGTCTTGAACTTAGCCGCAGACTTACTTAGGAGTTTCGGTTCCTGTTCTCTGGGTGGTTTGGTGAGGACAACGCTCTAAATTACACGGAGAACCACTGCCAGGACTACAGGTATTGCCGCGGCCGCGCCGCCGCCGCTGCCGCCGCAGCCGGGCTGACGCCCCCGACGCAACGCGCAGTCTCCGCCGACGCAGGCGCAGTCTCCGTGATGCAACGCGCGCCCCCTGTGGCTCCGCCCACGGCCTCCCAGACGTGCCGCGCGCCAACCCACAATTCCCGCTCCCCGCTGCGATCTTGCAGCCGCTGCTGCCGCCGCAGCTGCCGCCGCCGCCCGTTACGGCTCCCGCCGCCGGGGACATGTTGCAGAAACCGAGGAGCCGGGGCCGCCCTAACTCCCAGGCGGAGAGGGAGAGGGACTGGGGCCGCGGCGCAGCCGAGGAGGCCCCGAGCACCTCCCGTGGGGCGGGCAGCTCCCAGGAGGCCCGGAGCTCTTCGTCGCAGGGTGCCCGCCGGGCCGAGGCCTCCCCGGAGGTGGGGCCCAGGTCCCAGCAGCAGCTGGAGCTGAAGGTAGCCGAGCTGGTGCAGTTCTTGCTGATTAAGGACCAGAAGAAGATCCCGATCAAGCGCACGGACATACTGAAGCACGTCATCGGGGACTACAAGGACATCTTCCCTGACCTCCTTAAACTGGCCGCCGAGCGCCTCGAGTACGTCTTCGGGTACAAGCTGGTGGAGCTGGAGCCCAAAAGCAACACCTACATCCTGATCAACACCCTGGAACCGGTGGAGGAGGATGCGGAGGTGAGAGGCGATCAGGGCACGCCCACCACCGGCCTCCTGATGATTGTTTTGGGTCTCATCTTTATGAAGGGCAATACCATCAAGGAGACGGAGGTCTGGGACTTCCTGCGTCGCTTAGGGGTGTACCCCACAAAGAAGCATTTAGTGTTTGGGGACCCAAAGAAACTTATTACCGAAGAATTCGTGCGGCAGCGTTACCTGGAGTACCGGCGGATACCCCACACTGATCCCGTAGACTATGAATTGCAGTGGGGCCCCCGAACCAACCTGGAAACCAGCAAGATGAAAGTTCTTAAGTTTGTGGCCAGAGTCCATAATCAAGACCCCAAGGACTGGCCTGCACAGTACTGTGAGGCTTTGGCAGATGAGGAGGCCAGAGCCAGACCGGAGACAAGTGGACCAGCCCCCTCCTCTTGAAGTCTGAGACAGATTCTGAGGGGTTCCTGGGGAAGGTCAAAGGCACTGGGTGAAGGGGTAGGGGTGGGAGGCATATTTCTGTAACGCTTAAATGTGTGTGGCTTTAGGAGGTGCTTGCAAACTTCTCTTCTCTTTTAATATTGTCAGTTATTTGGTTCCAACTTCTCACTTTTAAAAATCTTAGGAGAGGATTTTTGGTTTGATTTGTTTTACCGCTGTATATTTTGGCATAAAAGTTTTCCCAACATTATACAACTGATTGAAAAACTGTACCATGATCTGGAACAGGTATTTAAAAAAGAACACATCGGTGAATTGTTTTCGCGCCAAGAAAATAAAAGCGAAGTGGATATAATCTGGTCTCTTAGTAGTTTGTAAGTTAAAATAAAACCCTTTATAAATTAAAAATAAAAATGTAATTGTCTATACCCTTTTTTACCTTAAGACAGCTATTTTATATTTATACATTTCCTATGTATATAAGCATTATGCATCATCTAAGTAATGTACATATTGTATTTTCTCTGAATAGCAATTTTTTTAATATTCATAATTATCAGTCAGCTCTGTGACTGACCACTTAGTGCCATTTAGTTTTTTCCTTTTTTTGCTGCTATAGTTGTAATAAATACTGTATCTTTGAAGTAATTAAGCATTGTGCATTTTTAAATCATGGTTAATGAGATACTAATTTCATGACTCAAAAACAGCATCTTAAAAACTTTTTTCTTGATACACACTATTAAGGTAAATAATGTTTTGTAGAAGTTAGCTTACTTTTATATGGGTGTGTACATGTTGGATCACGATCTAAAATAGAAAAACATTTCTTGGGGCTCCAGGGTGGCTCATATGGTTAAGCGTCTGCCTTTGGCTCAGGTCATGATCTCCGGGTCTTGGGATCAAGCCTTACGGGAAGTCGGCTTCTCCCTCTGCCTCTCCCCCTGCTTGTGCTCACTCGCCCGCACTCCCTCAGATGAATAAATAAAATCTTTAAAAAGGAAAAGGAAGAAAATACATTTCTCATTGGGTGCAAAAAAGTGGATAAAACTGTTAGTGATTAACGATGCCCACTTGGGAATCACTACCTGGTTCAGATCCAGGCTTCATGTAACTAGCTCTGTTAATTTAGGCAGGTTATTTGTATACAGATGTTTCCTCACCTGTGAAATGAGCTGATGATGCTCATGCTATGTGTGATAATGTGGTAATAAGATTTTGGAAGTACATGCAAAGTTCTTGGTACAAATGCCTGGTGTGGAGGATTTTAGTTGTTAACTTTGTTCCTTAACTTTTTAAATTTATTTTTTAATCTTGGGTCTACAGTAAAGTTTTTGTTTGTTTGTTGTTTGTTTTGTTTTGTTCTCAGGTTTTCTGTCATTATCTTCTCAATCACAGAGTAGGAGTTACTGGTTCAAAAGTTATATCAGTATTCTAGCCTGACTCCACTGTCTGGTGATTGGAAAAATGTAACGCGTGGTGTATTGTGAGTACAGCCCATATGAAGTAGAGCAGGACAGACAAAAGACCTATTCTGGGCTTAAGAGCTAACTGTATAGTGAAAGGGTATGGGTTTTGAGGTTGTCTGACAAACATAATTTGAATTAGGGCTGATGCTATGTCAGCATGGTGATTTGGGGTAGATTTTAAGTTCTCTGAATCTCATTTTACCTAGAGTTTGTTACATAGATTAAATGAGTCCAAAGAAAAGAGCTCCTAGTCTCCTCTCATTGTATTCCTCCATAGCCTCTGGCAAAGTGCCGTTTATAGTCAGAGATTCCACAAATAATTATTCAGTGGGTGAGTAAGTGATTGTTTGAAAAGCTATTACAAATTAACCCTGAAATGAGATAATTTACTTTAGCTAACAACAACAACAAAAAAAGTGGATTTGATCAACCCTGGACTAAATGCCCCCTAGAAGGGCCTATGGTGGGTTTGTAGCAGTATAGAAGAATGTGATAGGTTACTGTGTTTTATTTCATTTTTTTGAATTAGAATTTGCATTTATTTCATCAGTGGAATATAATTGGTCCTTGAAGGCATGTCTTCTTGGTTTGCATTTTATTTCAGTGTATAAATTACCTTGTGACTGAGCATCCTGCTTACCGGTCCCTTACCTCACTGACTGAATCCCCTTCTGGAGTGTTTTAGCACTGGTATTTTCACCTGTATGGTGAAAACTGTCATGACCCAGACCCGCTATCAGTTCCATCCGAAGCAGATCTCTTCTCCCACTCCTATACTTTTCCATAGAGACGTTAACAACTTACCTTTAATGAATTACCATTCGGCTTCAGATTTGATTTTTTTTACTTTTTTCAAATTTTTATTTATTTTAAGGAATCTCTACACCCAACATGGGATTTGCACTCACCACGCTGAGATCAAGAGTTGCATGTTTTCCTCCTGAGCCCGCCAAGCGCCCTCAGATTTTAAAATGTAAAACATTACAAGCCAGATGAAGCCCTCTGTCTTTTCTTTTTACCCTTCCCAGATGGTCAAAAGTTTGTGGACATCATTCCATGGTATGACTTAATACTTTTACCCCCCACACACACACATGTATGAACAATATGTAGTATTTTGTGAGCTTCTATGACTTACATAGGGTGTATTATACTATTCTCTTGCAACTTGCTGTTTTAACTCACCTTGTTCAGCCACAAAGGTCTGATTTATTCTTTATAGTTGTTCCTTCATGTGGAGAAAAATTAACAGTTTATCCATTTCCTAATGGTTGGACAGGTCCTTCCCAATTTTTTGCCATTTGCCTGCAGTGTATAGCACTTCCTTAGGCACATGTGAGTTTCTCTAGTCAGAAATAAATAGAACAATCATGGGGCATTGCCAGATTGCTCTGGAGCTTGTGTTAAATTACAATTTGCCAACATTGTAGAGATCTTTTTCACTGACCCCGTCCTTAAGAAAATTAACCCTTCCAGCCCTACTGTGGGTACGTAGTGATGATTTGCTATAGTATTAACTTGCATCTCTAGTTTACTAGTGACATTATCTTTTTTTTGCCATCAAGTTTTATATCTGTTAGACTTTTTCTATTTTTTGATTGATTTGTTTTATTTCTTTATATGTTCTGCATATTAATCCATTGTCATATCTAGGGCAAACGTCACATTTCACTTTTTTTTTTTTTGGTCATATAGATGATTTAGTTTTAATGTGTCAAAATCATCAATGTTTTATTTTTAAGGGCTATGTTTTTTGTGTAGGGCTTTAGAAAAAAGTCTCCCTAATCCTAGTAAGTGTTAAAAATGTTTGACTTTCACATTTATGTTTTTAATCTGTTTTTGCATATGATATGAGGTATAGATATAATATTCATCTTTTTTTCTATATGGATTGCCTAGCACCAACTTCTCATAGTTTATCCACACTGACTTATAATATGCTCTCTATTATATACAATATATCACATACATATAAATTTTGGCAGGGACTAAATTGATTTATATGATTTCCTATCCCTTTGCCAATACCATGCCATTTTAATTCTATAGCATCATAATGTAAGGGTTTTTTCTCTTTTTCAATTCTTACAGCTTTTATTTTGGTCTTGACTTATTTGCATTGGCTTGGAACTGCAATACATTCTTGAAAAGAAGTGGCAACAGCAGGCCTCAAGGATGTTCCTGATTCCTTGTTCCTGATTTTAAAAAAATCATTTGTAAGATATTGTATTAATTATGTTTGTTTGCAGTTTTGTTTCCCATTAATTATCCTTATTTGTATTTTTAAATATCCCGCCTGTTCCTAGCTTGCTTAGAGATGTTTGGAAAAATTATGAATAGTTTTTTTTAAGTTGTATCATATTCTTTATTAAACTGCTAGATGATTAAATTTTTGTTTTTACTCTGCAATTTCAGTATACTTTTTAACGTAGTTTAGTGTAGTAACACTGATAGGTTTTTCTGATACCTAACAATCCTGGGACAAATCCTTCTTGTGGATGATACATTTTAAAACAATTGTTTTTTTTTTTTTATTTGCTAAAAATTTATAAATTGTATGTTTTGGGTCATAAGGGGAATTAGCCTATAATTCTCCTATATTGTATTGCATTATTGGCTTTGAGATTACACTTTTTTTTTAATTTATACCCATACTTACAGAAGAGTTGTAAGCACAGTGCAAGGAATTTTTATCCCCTCCCCCACCAGCTATTTGAGCGCATTAGTTATCATGTTTCTTTAGTATCCTTCAGTCTGCAAACAGTTCCTCAGTCCTTCTTTGACTTTGATGATCTTGACACTTGAGGACTACAGGCTGTTATTTTGTAGAACATCTGCAGTTGTAATTTGTCTGCTATTGCTTTATGACCAGATTCAAGTTATGCATCTTCAGCAGGAATACCATAGAAGTGATGCTGTGTTTTTCTTTTTGGATCCTATCAGCGGCACAGAATTTCAATTTGTCGTGTTGTTTGGTAATTTTGATCACTTTGATTAAAGAAGGTTTTGTTTTGTTTTGTTTACCATTCCCCTCCTCTAAAATTATCTATGCTCCTTTGTAATAAATGAGTAAGTTATGTGGGGAGATGCTTTGAGACTTTGTAAATAGTCCTCACCAAATTTTCAATGTATTTGTTGTCTATTTCTATCTGTGTAGACACATGAGTTATAATCTCTTACTATCATTATGTCTTTTGATACTCAAATCATCTCTGATTTGGCCAGTGAGAACCTTTTTAAGCTGACTTATGTGTCTTCAGCATGCCCCCATCATTCTGAGCACTTCTTTACTTTCCAGATCTATTATCTACTGAAAACTCTTGAGATTACATTGAGAACATCATTTCCATTCTAACACCATAGTGTTCTTCTAGTCCCCCTCCCCCCATATTTGTACCTATCTTCTCTCCAACAATGAGTAACTCAGATTCTATTATCCTTACAGTGTTGATTTAACCAATCCCCCCATAAGTAACCAGTCTCCTATTGTGGCTGCTACCCCTTCCCACGTGGGGGATGCCTTCTGCTCCCCTGTGCTGAGCTCACATCTCACAGGAACTGCCTTTCTCTGGGCATACACCCACCTCTCAATTCTTGGGCTCCAGCCCGCTCCTGGGGCCCTTGCCTTTCACTCCTCCCCCACATATATCTTGCTCTGTTCCACTTCATGGCTTTAGGACTGAATTGCCCAAGAAATAGAAAACATTGTTCTATTCTTATAAATGAATTGGGCTGCTTTCCTTTTGTCATATTATAGGATTACATGTTTTTGAAAGTTTTGAAGAAATCTACCCGTAAAAGGTTCTGGGCCTTGTGTTTTTGGTAGGTGGATTTTTAATTCCTAATTTTATTTCAATAATGGAATGTTCAGATTTTCTCTTCAAATTACTTTTGGTCATTTGTATTTTCTAGAAAGTGTTTTTATTTATTTTATTTTTTAAAAATATTTTATTTATTTATTTGACAGAGCGAGATCACAAGTAGGCAGAGGGGGAGGGGGAAGCAGGCTCCAGGCCAAGCAGAGAGCCTGATGCTGGGCTGGATCCCAGGACCCTGAGATCATGACCTAAGCCGAAGGCAGAGGCTTAACCCACTGAGCCACCCAGGTACCCTTCATTTATTTTCTGAAGTATTAACAAAGTTTTCTTACCCAACCTTGGGATACTCCAGAGTTTCTGAATATCAGAGTCCTGTTCTCTGGTTATAAATTGTCGACCCCTAAGTGTGGTCAGTGGGGGTATAGTAAGCATCCATACACATTTGTAAGTCTATTTTATTTGTTTCTTTTATATGGGAAGGAACAGATTTGAGAAGGCTTAAGTGTTGTGCCATATAAAGAAAGAAATACAAACCATCTAGAGGTAATAAAATGACACAGCTTGAAGACTGCAAAACAGGCTAATTTCTAAAGATGAGCTTGAAGTGAAACTTAAAGGAAAAAGCTGACCTTTCGTGGGAACCGAACAACACAGTGACTGTGTTTATTGGTGAATCTTTTTTCTTTTCATGGTAGTTATCTCATTTTGTACCTTTTGTGAGCTTTTCTTTTTTCCTCGCTGGGAAATAGCAGGCCTACACAAGTACCCTCCAAGACTTACTTGACAATTTAGATTCTCATTTTAGGCGTTTTTTAAAAAGTGACAAATGTGTCATTGTTTCTTGCTGTTATATAGGAGATAATATAGTTAAATGTGATCAACTGTGTTTTGAAATGTGTGGAGGCCACAGACACGGACTCCTAGGCTCCAATTCCTATGAGAAATTACTGAGTTTATGACAACTCTATCCATCGTTTGTTGGATTTTTTCCCCCTGTGTTGCCCTGCATTTGCATTTAACCCATTATACACTCAGACCCCTTCACCTATCTCATTTACTAATATGTGATGCATTTTGTTTCATAAGATACACTTTAAAGGACTAATTAGCTTTTATGGTTTCAAAAATTTTTCATTGTTAGACTGATAATCTGCATGAGTACTCAGATCCATGGTTAACAAACCTAATTTTTCTGTGTTGGTCTCTGATATTCAAAATAGTTTTCCCCTATTCTAGGGCCAAAGCTCATGGAATCGAAGTGGAATTTAAATTATTCTGCCCCAAAGTACTGATAGCTCTGTAGTCACTAAGAATGTGTGTTCATTGCTTATTTGGAATTGAGCTGAAAGTTTCGGAAATCTAAGTAGAAGGGTTTTCTATGGACTAGAATCATATCTTAATGTCCATGTCCCCAAACTAATTTGGTTCTGTACTAACATTTGGAATTGGGTCTCAGCAACTGCAGCAGTACTGGTCTCTGAAGATATAAAGACAAAGGACCTTTCCCAGGTCAAGATCGTTCCCTAAAATACACCAGATTGTGGGCAGTCGAAGGAGAGTCTGGGTGATTTTACTGGACCTTGACCAAAGAGGAGAGTCTGCATCTATCCATGTTGGCATCCACACCACTTTTTATAGCATCTGGCTCCTGGTAGAGACTCAGATATGCTGAATGAGTTAATGAATGAATGGTCCATTAGTCCCTACTTGCATAGTCCTATTAATAAGAGCCGACATCCAGTCGTCTTGTCCTCTGCTTGGCACATATGCAGGAAGTGTTTGATGAACTGTCAAGCTGATCTTCAGTGACATTGTTTCCTCCTCTGTCTTGCTTCTTGCAGATACTCATTTCCATTTTGATCATTGTGCAGCTGCTGCTTATGGATTTCTCCCCACCACCTCATGTTCATTCAGTAAACATTTTTTTCAACACCTCCTATGGCCCAGTTGCTGAGAACGCAGTGGTGGCAAGATACACACGATCTCTGCTTCTACAGCAGACAATCCAGCCTCATCCACAGAGATCAATAAAGGCCTCTCAGAAGAGGTCAATATCAGGTGATGGCTTAGGGATGAACAAGAATCAGGTGAAGGAACCAAGAGGGTAAAGCAGCGTGTTTGGGAAAAGAAAAATAACGTGGGCAGAAACTTGAATTCCAGGAATTAAAAGATACTCACTATGGCTGGATGGTAGAGGGTGTGGCAGGAGCAGCTGGAGATAGGCTGAGGAAATGGGCAAAGACCGGGTCAGCCATGTACAAGGTTTGTTGGGCCTTGGAAATTCAAACCAAGGAGTTTTATTAAGACAAGGAGTTGCTACTTAAGGGTTTTGAGCAGAGGAGTGATATCTTTCATTCATTCACTCATTCACTCATTCACTCATTCAGCAAATATGGATCAATTGTCTAGCTAGGCTTTTGTGGTCATCAGTGAATAAAACAGAGATCCCTGCTCTCGATAATCCAGTATACTTCAGTAAGATTATTCTGGCCCCAGAGTCAAGGAAGTTAAGACTGGAGGCAGGAAGAACAAAGAAAAGCCATCCACGGAGACTCGGGTGACGATCATTGAAACTAGAGAGTGGCACCAGTGGGGATGGCACGATTTCTTAAATAGAATTAACAGAACTTGCTGATTTATTAGGTGCAGTCAGAGTAAGGGAGCATGAGTCAAAAACCCCTCATACCCCTCATGTGGGAAATTAAGGAGGATGGTGATTCCAGGAATCAGACAACATTTCAGGAAGATTTTCCTGATTTTGATCTTCTATGCTAAGTGAGTTTGAGGAACCTCTGAGATGTCCAGGTGGAAATGTTGAGGAGACAGTTGTTCATAGATGGTAGAATAGGTCTAGGAGGGAGACAAAAATAAGAGTCACTAACATAAATGGAGCCATGCGTCGTGTTCTTAGATAAGGTTACACAGAGGGGATTTACAGCATAAGAGCCACATATGGATGTTGTGGTTATTAGGGATGTTCACAAATCATCAGGTTCTTTCTTTTCAGGATATTTGGTAGGACTGTACTTCTCCATCCCTTTGGATGTGGAGTGTGGCCTTGTGCCTTCTTTGGACAATGAAATGTGAACAGATATTGCATGCGACATCTCCAGCAGGAGCTTTAAGTTCCATGGCTGAAATGATTATAAGAACATCACTGAAGTGAACTCTTCATTGGCTTGGGTGCCTGAGTGAACCTAGGGCAAAACCCACTTGACTTATTTTGGCCCTGTAACAGAAGAAAAAATACACTCCTGTTGTGCTAGGCCTCTGAGATTTTAGAGTTATTTTTAACTTCCCCCATCCTCATTGGTCCAGAAATTGATCCAGAAGTCCTACCCTGATAGAGAGGAGGTTGCAAAGGTGACCATATGTGTTATGTAATGGAAAGGCATTTGGTAGAAGTGACTTTTGTGGAACTTGAAGAAACATATCAATACCTAATAAACCTGTAACTCTAAAAAGTTAGGAAACAGAACACTGGTAGCATGAATGTTGGTGCCTGTGGTTGCGTCTAGCAAAAATTTCAGGAGAGAGGCAAAATTGGAAAAGTTTGGCTGGTAAGTATTTAGGGATGGAGAGAATAGAGAGAATCTAGAAGTGTATGGATATGCAAGTGCTTCCGAACCCCCAACCAGTGACAAATAAAATAGAGAGACAAAGGCAAATTAAGCTGTAGTCTTGGGGCAAGGATCAAATCCATGGTATGGTTGTCCCTCCGTTGTCAAAATATATGAATGTATTTCAGTGGTTTAGGATAAAGGTTTAACTAGGGGTTGGATGTCCAATGTTTTTAAAAGGACAAGATGAGAAAAAAGAGTTTAAATGTGATCTTTCCACCAAAAGCTTGAAGACCAAAAGTACACAAGTTGAGAAAGAAGAACATGATGGGGGAAAAAAAAAATATATATATATATATATGTATGTGTGTATGTATATATATATACACACACACATATATACATCTTTATATGTGTATGTGTCTGTATCATATATATATATGAAATCTAAGATGTATGCCTAGAAAAAAAGTAAAGGTGTGGCTATAGGCATGATTCCAAACAAAGCTAAATTTAAAAAATATCCCCAACAATAAAAAATAAAATAAATGAATCTGGGTTCACAGTAAGTAGCGTAACCACACATAAAGAAAGGTTGGTCACTCTAAAACACAGTAATTTGACGACTTTTTCTTGGTAGAATGTACTTTAAGGATAGAAAGAAATACTTAAATCTTTAACTTATTTCAAGGATCACATTTTTTTTGTTTTTTTTAAAGATTTTATTTATTTATTTGACAGACAGAGATCACAAGTAGGCAGAGAGGCAGGCCGAGAGAGAGAGGAGGAAGCAGGCTCCCGGCTGAGCAGAGAGCCCGATGCGGGACTTGATCCCAGGACCCTGGGATCATGACCTGAGCCGAAAGCAGAGGCTTTAACCCACTGAGCCACCCAGGTTCCCCCAAGGATCACGTTTTTGGTGCTAATATTAGTATTGTCATTTGGAGACTGTTGTGTGGGTATCATGAGATTAAATCAAATGGATACTTGAAATGAGAAATAAGGTTTTTGGCATGGTTGGAAAGAAATAGAGATATAAGATTCATGTGATTAAGTAAAAACCCTGTAGTTTTGGATTTGAATCAGTGATAGCAGTATGTTATGATATATTGTATCTAACAACTGAAAATAATTGAAAACAGTGACCAAGTAGCAAGGGCACGTTTGGCCTGAAAAGTATGGTATTTAAATACCATTCTCATTGAAAGGAACCAGGCTATACTGGAGAAATGGCTGGTTCCAGGACTGGACTAGGGGATGTGTGTGATGATCTTGGAAAATCTTGTCATGTTAGAAAGCAAGAAAGCTTTCAAAGTCTACTAGAGTTGGGTCAACTTGAATTGATGCTCTCTTGCTAATGACTTTGGTGATTGAAACACATGAAGTTTGTTTAAGTTTGTGGCTCATAATGAATCAAACACACACACACACACACACACCAAACAGTACTTTTGGAGGATGCTAGTGACCCAACTAATTTTTTTTTAAAATAAACATGTGTTAAGGATTATATTTGACTCATTTAATGAGGGAACCAGTAAAATGTTACAACCAGTTCAAAGGAGAATTCAAGCAATGTACACACATAGGCCATCCAAAATGCTGAAATAAATTTACAAATAAATATAAAAATGATCAGCATCCATAGGTGGCAGTCATTGCCTTCCACCAGACAAAATTCATTTCCATTTCCATTATCAAAAATAATTTACAGGGGTGCCTGCGTGACTTAGTTGGTTAGGCATCTGTCTTCGGCTCAGATCGTGATCCCAGGGTCCTGGGATTGATCCTGCATTGGGCTGCTTGCTCAGCGGGAATTCTGTTTCTCCTTCTGCCTCTGCCTTCTGTTCTTCCTGCTTGTGCTCTCTCTCTCTCTCTCTCACCAAAATAAATAAATAAAATCTTAAAAAATAATTTACATTACTAGGATTATTCTACACTGTACAGAGTTGTCAAATAGCTTAAAGACAATGCAAGGCACTAATAACTCAAAAGGGTACACTAGGCAGGATATCCAGTATTTTTTTTTTCCTATTTGAAAGTTTTTAACAAGTTTTTGTGATACTCTCTCCCCTCTTGATTATATTATCTTAAAGATTATTCTTGATCACAAGAAAAGTTTTGTTTCGAGATGCCTTGGTGGCTCAGATGGTTAAGCGTTTGCCATTGGCTCAGGTCCTGATCTCCAGGTTCTGGGATCGAGCCCCATGTCCAGCTCCCAGCTCAGTGGGGAGTCTGCTTCTCCCTCTTCCTCTGCCTCTCCCCCTGCTTGTGTTCTTTCTGTCTCTCTGTCTCTCTCTTAAATGAATAAATAAAATATTTTTTTAAAAAGAAAAGTTTTGTTTCATTAGACTTAGCCTGATTATTTATAAAGGTACAGCAAGAGTATTAACTAACCATATAGGCCCGAGTTTATTTGGTAAATCTAGCACCATATCAACTAATTATTTTGAATCTGGAAAATAAGTGAAGAATCAAACATATATTCTGATTTTCCTATATGAACTATACCGTAGGGTGAAAAAACGGATGATGAAAGCAGAGGACCATGGAGGAAGAGAGAGAGTTTAAAATGGAACAAGACAAAACCAGAGAGAGACAAACCATAAGAGACTCTTTACCTTAGGAAACAAACTGAGGATTGCTGGAGGGAAAGGGGATGGGGCAACGGGGTGATGGACATTGGGGAGGGTATGTGTTGTAATGAGCCCTGGGTATTACATAAGACTGATGAATCACAGACCTGTACCCCTGAAACAAATAATGCATTTTATGCTAATTAATTGAATTTAAATTTTTTTTAAAAGTTGATGAGGAAAAGTATTCTATATACTGATCCCTGGGAATAAAGAACTATGAAATGATGGTGTTATACTAGCACTGTTTCGGAAACCCTAACAAATTAATGGTCTAAGCAATCATTAAAAACGGCTGCCAACATCATAGACATTATTTGCCTTCTAATAGTCTCAATTTGATCAAACTTCTATGTCTAACCACCAAATTACAAGAAATCCAGAGAATGGGGAAATGTTAACTAATAGGAGGAGACAGCAAAGTTCAGACTATAGAAAACTCTAAAGAACAAAATAACAGTTCTCTTCAATAAATTCCATAGAAGAAAAAATACAATGGATGGGAAAACCCATCAACTAAAAAATATTGCAAAGATGCAAAACAATTAGTTACTCTATATGGAACTAACTTCTTCATATCCTGTGTAAACTGACTTTTAAAAAATTTTTGAGCTAATTAAGGAAATGTGAACTCTGAACATTTGATATTAATGAATGGTTATGCTAGAGGTGATGACATTATGTTGGTTGTGTTTTCAAAAACAGTCTTATTTTAGAAACATACACTGAAAGGATGAAATTATATAATATCTGATATTTACTGCAAAGCGTTCTAGAGTGGAGAAGGTATAAATGAAACACAACAGACCAGAGTTGGTTAGTTGTTGAGTCTGGGTGGTAGGTATTTGGGGGAGGGGGCTTCATTAAACTGTCTTCTCTGGTTTTGCATAGGTAGGAAATTTTCCGTAAAAAATTAAATAAATATAAAGTCTTTCTAATAAATAAACTACTTTCTGTTGGTTTTCTTTAGTCATTTCTAATGTATTATTTCTGAGACAAAATAAAACTATTCTGAGCCTATATAATGTATAGTGTTTTCAAGTTGAGCCTCTAAAATATTTTATGATGTAATTCAAATTTTGAGAAATGATACCGTCCTTTAAAAAAGAAATACAACTGTTACTCTTATAATTATTCGATAAACTGAAGGCTTTTTTAAAAGCCAAATCACTTTTCCTTCGAACTTCTCCAAGTGAATAATCCATTTTTTGTTTGGTTTGTTTCCAGATAACCTTTTTCATGCTGCTCTCTGCAGTGTGCGTAATGCTGAATTTGGCTGGTTCAATTCTCTCCTGTCAGAATGCTCAGCTAGTGAACTCCCTAGAAGGCTGTCAGTTGGTGAGTAATGAAATGCAAACCTTTTGAAAAAGGTCACAGGCTTTGATTTTGCCTGAAAGTAATTTTAAAAAATAAATTTTATTATATCCTTGGATTTAGTCTGATGTTTTATAATTGTATAGGGAATTTAAGTTAAGTTGGTTCATTTCTAAACATTATCTCAAATTAAAACTCAGCCTACTTGCAAGTCAGTTACTAAAAGTGTATTTCTCAGGATCACGGCGTAGTGCTTTTAGAGCAAATGTCTTTAGCAAAGATTATATTTTGGCATTTGTTACATTGATTTTTGTCCCCAATGAATTTTTAAAAATCAATTGTGTAAGTTGATTGTAAGTGCCGTGATACATATGAGCTTGATAATGGGTGCATCAAAACAATTTAGTTCACTTTTTTTTTTTTCAGTTCAAAAAGTGGATTATCTTTTAGATCTAGGAGAATGGTAGACAGTGTGCTGTGTACTTTGTAGGGGATCAATAAATGCTTTGTGGGATAGAAGCTTCATTCCATATCATGACTTAGCTCCTGGGACCGAGATATGTGCTTCCGGGTGGGGCAATCACATTTGGTAAGGGGCATGGGGGTTATAAAGTTTGACTCCCAATAGGATCATGGCTGCTAGATGTGAGACACTGGTATTTGTTGATTAATCTTGGAGACTACGCAGTTACCTTTTAGAGCCATTCTCTTCTACAGCTGCCTGTGCACTTGCTGGGCCTGGGGCTTTACTTCTGAGAGGTCAGGGACTATCCTGAATTACCCGATGCTTCTCCATAGCAGGGCCATGCTTTTTTTCTTGTGACCATGCCATTTGGGTTCAGAGGAGCAGCTGTTGGGAAGCCTGCTGCTCTCTCCAGTTTTTATCTACCCAGGCTAGAAGGACTAGGGTCCCTTGGTACAGTTTCAATGCAGAGGCACCTACTGAGTTCCAAAAACTGTGAGAGCTTCAGCTTGCTACTTTCTGTTCAGGGGGCCTAGACCACACTGGTCAGATTTCACCCAGTTATGATGTACAGAGTATCCTTGGTGTACTGCAGTATTGCTCATGACCGCTAAGAATTGGTACAACCTGGAGCCCACCACACTCAGGAAGGATGACTTGCCAACTTCTATCCGTAACTGAGCCAGCCTCTTTGTTCCTAAATACTAGGTGCTGTGAATATCCTAACATCTGGCAACTAGCAAGGGACTGGCCATTTCCCCCTCTGACCCCCAGGCTCATACTTGGCCAGTAATTTCCGAGCAAGATCAGTGTGGTCACTTGCTGAAGTGTAGCGTGAATAGTAGAGAGAGTAGGGGATTTGGACTCAGCGAATCAGGATCAAAGTCATGGCTTTATAACCCCCTAGTTAATGACTTAGAACAAATCACCTTCCCTGTCTCAGCTTTACTTCTGTTTCCTATTAAGGGTGGATATTACCTGCCCTGAGCTTTTCCTAAGATACTTAATAAGATAGGATTCATAAAATGCACAAAAGTATACTCCTTTCCTGTTACAAAAAATATGTAATTACTACAGAAAATTCAAAAAGCAAAATGCACTTTATTACTATGTTTATTATGTCCTTCCTGTATTTTCTGTGCATAATAGGTGTGTATGTGTATGTATGTGCATGTATACATAACATGTGTGTATTTAACATACATTTAAATGTGCTATACTCTCCATGCAGCTCTGTGATTTGATTTTTTATTGGTTGTGAACATTATGTATAATATAGTATATTACATATATTATATTATATATATTATAATTTAATAATGCTTTAAATTCTTTTCTACAACTTTATTTGTAATGGCTGCTCTGTATGAATGAATATAGCATTATTTATATAACCAATCTCTGCTTTTTGCATGGATGAAGGTTGCCACTGTCCCTACACAAAATATTTTTACAACTCCTAAAAGTGGACTTGCTTGATCATGAGGAATCCACATCTTTAAAGCACTTGATACATATTGACATGCTGCCTTCTAAAAGAGTTTATAATCCCAATAGATGAGAATGATGTTCTTGCTACACCCTTTGCCAGCACTGCAAATTCTTACTTTTTAAAGTTTATGCTAATTTAAAAGGTATAAAATGACATCATTGCTTTAACTTGAACTTCCTTGAATATTATCAATTATTTATAATTGCATTACATAAGTTTATATATGTACCTGCATGTATACATATATAGGTAATAATATATGGATATGAGTGTATGTACCATTTATATTTCTCCTTCAGTAAGTTGATTATAACCTTTACCCATTTTTAGGGGTATTTACCTTAATGATTTGTAAGAACTCTTTATAAATGCAATTATGTAATTCATTTATATAATAATTATACATACATACATTTATATGTGTATATGCATATATGCAACATGTGTGTGTGTGTGTGTGTATAAAACATAAAGGAAATATAGTTATATTTCCTCTATGAATTGATTGGGGCTTTTACCCATTTTTAGATTTAACTACCTTGCTGACTTTTAAGAGATCTTTACATTTTATGGTTTTGAGTCCTACAGCTTGTATTGGTCAAATATACTTCCTGGATTATTATTTGCCTTTTAGTTTTAGTGCATTTAAATCTATGAATGGTTTCCTTTGTGGTCTTATCTTGGAACCAGTAAAAAGACATTCTTTCCAAGATCAAGTCACCGTCCCCTTTTTTTCAAATATAGTTAACTCTTTCATATTCTGGAATTCATTTAAAGAATTTAACTCTCCCCCAGAATGAGTACTAGCTTTCCTGAAACAATTCCCTGAGTAACCTAATATTTCCCTGATGATTTGAAATGCCGCCTGAATCCTAAGAGTCCTTTGATGGCAAAGTTACAGAAACTGACAAAGCCATAGCCATTTATTGCAAAGATGGTAGGATCTATAGAAAAACCAAGAGGGCTAAAACTTAGACTTGGAAACTGGCTGGTTCCAAAGAGGTTTCTGTGGATGGAGAAGTGGGGGCCAGAGCGGGGGGCCTGCTGCAGGAACCCTCAGCTCCCCAGGGTATTGTTCTGCAGAAGTAAACAATTCCAGTGGTTTTTTAATCTCAGCTCATTTGCTCTAGAGTCAGAACCCAGAGAGAGAGCATTTAATTGGTCGGGGCAAGACAGGTATCTACTTAACTGTCCTGCCACACTGAATCCAAGGTGATTCAAGAGGTAATCTTCAAAAACAAAGTTAGGTATTATTAGGAAGGGTTGAGGTAGGAGGAGGTAAAAATGTTTGGTGATTAAAAAAAACCAATATCTACTCTAGCTGTACATCTAGACTGATATACATATACAGACTGATGCTTACTTATGTCTATTTGCCTATGACTGAACTTTTCATTCTCCCCCCTTCTAGGTTTGTTTTTTTATATTCCAGAGCAGTATTATTTTAATTACTTTAACTTTGTGTGTGTGTGTATGTGTATTTGTGTGTGTGTGTGTGTGTGTGTATGGAGGGGGAAATGTTTTGTATATATATCTTTGTATATGTACATATATGAAGAGTTAATATGTATATATATTTATATGTATTTTATATTATATATATATTTTACAACTGGTAGGACAAACCCTATCCACACCCCCATTCCAGATTTTTTTTTTAAGATTTTATTTATTTGAGCGAGAGAGAGAGTGAGTTGGAGGGAGAGGGAGAGAGAATCTGAAGCAGACTCTACTCTGAGCACAGAGCCGCACATGGGGCTTGATCCCACAACCATAAGATCATGACCTGAGCTGAAACCAGGAATCAGAAGTTTCAGCAACTGAGCCACGCAGGTGCCACCCCCCCAATTACAAACTTTAACCTACTTTTTAAAAATATTCTTAGAAGCTTTGTCTTCCAGAATAGTTTAAAATTTGGTGGGGGAGGGTGGTCAAGACTCGAAAGGAATAGAGTTGAAAGTTGAGCTGGAATCACATTAAAATTACAGATTGCCTTGGGAGAGAATTGATGGTTAACAATAGCATGTTTTCCCATTCAGGAGCACTGTTTGTGTTTTAGTTTCTCCGAATTGTTCTTGTAAATCCTTCAGTGTGGTTTTTGTTTTCTTTATGTTATCTAGCTCATCTCCATATCAGTATGTGTGTTTTCTTTTTCCTATGCATAATTAAAAATTAACTCATATTTTCTCATATATATATTTTTTTCTATTCCAAACTCCCACCCCCTTCCAGGAATTTTTTGGAAGCCAGACATTTTGTAAATTTATTTTGCATATTATCATTTTTACATACATATTCACGTGGCTTTTGTCAGCCAGCCCTTTGGCTTGGCAACATTTATGTAACAGCACTTGGAGATCTGCCCAGTTGTTAAATAAAGAGCAGCAGAGAATTCCACTGGATGGATGGATGCGGGATAATTTATTTAACCACCACTTAATGAAGGACAGGTTAGGGATGTTTCTAGTGTTCTGCTAAAGCAAACATGGCAGAGAAGATTACCCTTTGTGCACATTAATTACTCAACAAATAGAATAGCTAGGGCTGCTGCTGTGGAAACTGACCTGGGTGTAAAGGGAACAGTGGCCAACCAGAGAGGAAGGTACGTGTAGACCTCGAGAAGAAATTACTAAGAGTGTCCTTTCAGTCAAACATCAGAGTGCACTTTAAATTTAGAATGTTATTCCTAAATTAACTTCCAAAGATGGGATGCCAGACTCTTGCCAACAGGACTCGATTATCCAGACCCATGCAAACTTCTGTGTGTCATCAGAATTATATGTGGTCTTTGCCAATCTGCTAAAAGTATAAGATCTTAATAGTAACTTGCATTTCTTTAATTAAAAGTGAAGTTAAGCATCTCGTACGTTTGTTTGGAGGTGATTTCTTAATTTTCCAATTGCCAGTTCATTTTTGTTGTCTATTTCTCTGTGAGGTTGTTGGTACTCATAATTGATTTATAAATGCACTTCCTCTATTAAGGAATCTGCTCATGGTCATATGTGTGACAGATCCATATTTTTCATAGTTTATCATTCATTTTTTGACTTTTTTCGGTATTCTTTCTTGTGTGAAAATTTCATAAACTCAAATTGCTTTACTCGTGTATATATAAATCAGATTTATATGATTTCTGGCTTATATGTTTTACCTAGAAAAGCATTTCCCCCTCCAAAATTATATAAAGTTTTCCCATTTTCCTCCCAGAATTTTAGGGCTTCATTTTTTAATATTTATGTATTTCATAGATCTTGCATTTATTTTGCTATAAATACCATTATGCTTTTACAGTTTTAAAAAATACACATGTGGACCATACATATTTCTTTTAAAGTTTAGTGCTAGATATTTTAAATAACTTGTTGCTCTGGTGGGAGCATTTTTAAAAACTATTATTTTATATTGCAAGAAGCCCCTAGTGATATGTAAGACTTTCAGTGATTTTTTATTATTTATATTTAATAGTATATGCCATTGAATGTACAATTAAGTCTTTTATCTATAGTCTGTCAGGAAAAGTTATTATAATATTGTCTCTGCTTTGCAGTGTTTGTACTTGTTATCCCATCTCATTATTTTGTCTAAAATTAGCAAAATAACATTAGATATTAATGGTGTTTCATTGTCTACTTTTTGTTGTTGAATATAATTATTTACTTCAAATATGATGGTAAGCGATAGTTTCAAATAGCCATTTTGTAATGTTAAGGTGATGATGTTCTATTCATATTTTACTAAGAGCCCTTTAAAAATAAAATAGAAGTTAAGTTTTATCAAGTTTTTTTGGACATCTGTTAAGATTATATATTTCTATTTTGATGCATTGGTATGATAAATTATATTAATAGATTCTCAAGATTAAGGAACATGGAACATAATTAGAATGAAATCCCCATAATCTTTGAAAATATTATTGGATTCTATCTGCTGATATTTATGATTTTTTGTATTCATAAATGCAATTAATTCATAGTTTTCATTTTTCTCCTACCCTTCCATACTTTGTTTCCTGAGTATAGCAATTTCATAATTTAATTTTTCAATTTCAGATTTTCATAATTTCATTTATGAAGTTCAACCAATTCCATTTAGTTGAAAAAATGAAATCTAAGGAATTTTCCATTACTTGATGGATATTGACACCTAAATGTGTAATTCCCTAGTCCAGCACTATTTTATAAAATAGTTATTTGACATAGTTTTCTTTTCCAGCTTTTTTCTATTTCTTTCTAAGCTTTTGACAATTCTGTATTATTAACATTTTTTCATTATATTGGCCTTTCCATATTTATTAATACAAAGTAATGCATTGAATTGTCTTAAAAATACCTATGCTAACATTATGTTCTTATTTCTTTTATTTGTATTCATACTGCTTTATATTGTCTATTTCGCTTCCTTTCTTTTATATCTTTCCCGAAATACAACTATTTTATTTATTTGATGATTCAAACTATCAAAGAAATAGGTCCATTGAAAAATTTCAAAACTACAGAAGTATA
Organism: Martes martes; assembly: GCF_963455335.1. Lineage (NCBI taxonomy): Eukaryota > Metazoa > Chordata > Mammalia > Carnivora > Mustelidae > Martes > Martes martes. The sequence goes on from NC_137894.1 coordinate 19,711,122, forward strand.
AAAAGTCTTCTTTAATACCTTAGGTCAACATGTACCTTTATGGAAATTTCTATTTGTAAAATTGAGAAATAGCCTCAGATCTAGTCCGTCTTTTTGGTTCCTGCATTAGCTTCTATGGATGCAACTTGTATACATTATTTAACAGGCCCCCAACTGCAAAGCACTTGCATGGTCTCTAACTTCTAATGTCATAAATAATTCTGGAACTCATTGTCTTACAAATAAATCTGGGGACAAGTCTGTGTGTATTTATGTAGGACATTTTCTCAGATTTGGACTGATGGCCCAAAGGGTGAATGCGTTAAAATTTTTTATAGATACTGCCTTCCAGAAAGGGTTATATTAAAAAAATGAGCATGTCCCACTCCCAGGCCAGCATTAGATGTTACCAATGTTGAAAATGTTTGCCAGTCTGAAGGACGAAGAATGAAACCTAATTATTTTAACTTGCATACCCTGGTTATCAGGGAGATTGAGCTTTTTTTCATAGAAGAAGAATTGAACATATAGGTAGGTATCTTTGGAAAGAATTGAGATCTGTATAAAGATCAAGTCTTCTTATCCAGAAATGGATTTTTTCTCTCCTGTTTTCAGGTCTTTCATGTCTTGAAGGAAGTCTTAGAACTTCCTTCATAAAGGGCTTAAACATTTTATATTAACTTTTTTTCTAGTTTTTTTTTGCAGTTTTTGATGCTAATGTCAAGGGTATTTTTCTTTATTTTTTTTTATAATTGCTTATTGCTATAATATAGGAAAACTATTGATTTTTTTTTAAATTAAACTTTTCATTTTGAGATAATCATGGGTTTGGAAACAGTTGCAAGAAATTATACAGAGAGATCTGTGTAGCTTTTCCCAGTTTCCCCCATTGCTAGCATGTTACTGGGTTACTTTACACTGTTAACAGTCAAGATGCAGAACATTCCTACCACCATAAAGGTCCCTCATGTTGTTTTCATGACCATCCTTCCCTTCCACCCCCACTCCCTTCTTAACCACGGGCAACCACTAGTCCCTTAGAATACTCCATTTCTATTACTTTTTTTTTTTAATTTTCAAAATGTTACATAAGTGGAATCATACAATATGTAACCTTTTGGAATTGGCTCTTTTCACTCAGCATAATCCTCTGGAGATTCATTCAGGTCACTGCTGCATACCGGGAATTTCTTCCTGTTTCCTCCATGGAGCAGGATTCCACTGTAGGGATATACTACAGTTGGCTTAACCATTTTTAACCATTTACCTGTGGGAGGACATCTGCACAATTCCATTTTCTGACTATCACAAATAAAGCTGCTGTGAACATTGACGTAAAGGTTTTGTGTGGACATAACTTATTTCTTTTGAGATAAATGCCCGGGAGTACAATTGCTGGGTTGTATGGCAGACACCTGTTTAATTTTTTCGAGACCTGCCATGCTGTTTTCCGGATTGTCAATATCGTTTTACCTTCCCACCAGCCGTGTACAAGAGCTCCAGTTTCTCTGCATGCTCACCAGCATTGGAGGTTGTCGCTTTTTTTCACTAGAGCCATTCTCATGCTTTGGAGTGATATCTCGTGGTTCTAATTTGCGCTTCCCTGATGAATAATGGTGGCAAACAGCTTTTCCTTTGTTTCGTTGCCATCTGTATATCCTCTTCGGTGTAGTGTCTGGTCACGTCTCATATCTTTTGCCCATTTTTTATACTGTTGAGTTTTGGGATTTCTTTACATTCTAGATACTAGTCCTTCGTTGAAGATGGACGTTGCAAATCTTTATCCCAGTCTAGAGTTTGCCTTTTCATCCTCTTAATGGGGTCTTTGGCAGAGCAAAAGTTTTTAATTTTGAAGAAGTCTAATTTATCAATTTTTGCTTTTATGGATCATGCTTTCGGTGTTAAGTGTAAGAATCCTTTACCTACCCCTAGATCCTATTAATGGTTTTCTCCTGGGTAGGGACAAGTGTTGGCATTTCCCCAGCCTCCGCGGGCCTCCACTGGTACCTGCCTGGCTTGGAAGGGTGGGAATGCCTCATCACTGATCCCCAGGTGGCGTCTATTGACATGGCATGGGGAGGTGGCCTCATGATTGCTATGTGGTGTCCATTTAACCTGAGGGAGGAGAGATGGCACCTCTTATTGCCTGATGAGGTGGAAGCCCAAGCTCTCCATGTAGTCTCCCTCAACATTGTGGGAGTTGTGGGGTGGCTGGGGGTGGGTGCTCTCTATCTTCTTCTCCAGCTACAGGATCCATGAGGCAAAAAGAAAACCCAGGAAACTCATTGCTTTTCCCTTCCCTGGGTCCTGAGGTTCCTAACCAGTCTGTCTTTACACTTTCTAGTCTTTTGATATACATTTGATACATAACATCCAGGGTTTTTCTAGTTGTACTTAGAGGAATAGAAAAATGTTCACCTCTCTTTCCAGAAGCAGAAATGCTATTAATTTTTGTTTGTTTTCTAGAACTTTCTTATTCACTCTAAAAGTTTTTCCAAGGTATCTTTTTTTGTCCAGATGGACTGCCCTGTAGCTGTGAAAGTTAAGAGTGTTGTCCCTTTATGATGTATATTTACAGCTTGTGTATTTTTACACTGGCTTGGCTTTTTCTTGGCTTTTTACACTGATACAGTTTTCAGTGGGCATCCAGTAGCCTGCAATGAAGTAGGCTTGTAATCTGACCATCGAGCTTCATAGAAAGACACAGGGGAGGAGGCATGGCAGAAGGAAGGGAGAGAACCCTCCCATCGTCAGGAGGCCCAGCAGCTTCCCTTGCCCATCATCTTCCAAGCTGTGTACTGCTATCCCAGAAGGTCAGGTTCTACTCTGACTCTAAGAAGCCTGTTTTCCAACAATTTTTATAACATGTTTGTAGCCAGAATCCCAAGGCTTGCCTGCCAACGCAGAGCTTTCCTGATCAGTTGGACTCCTGCAAGGGCGAAGGAGGCAGACAGAGCATTTCCACCTCGATCTGTAGTGTCCAAGAAAGCAGGGACTGAAGAAGTTAGAATTTACAGGTCACTATCCCAAGGAAATCTGGATCAGCCCAAACCCTGTGTCATCTGTTATTCCCAATCCCAGTGAGGATTTACGAGGGAAAAAGTTTGACTAATAAAAGAGACCTTTTTTTTTTTTTTTTAAAGATTTTTTATTTATTTATTTGACAGACAGAGATCACAAGCAGGCAGAGAGGCAGGCAGAGAAAGAGGAGGAAGCAGGCTCTCCGCAGAGCAGAGAGCCCGATGCGGGGCTCGATCCCAGGACTCTGGGATCATGACCTGAGCCGAAGGCAGCGGCTTTAACCCACTGAGCCACCCAGGCGCCTAAAAGAGACCTTTTTAATACCACATTTTTGGGCTGACTTTCAAGCTGGTTCAAAGTGAATGGGGTTGACCCAAGGAGTCACCATTTAGCCTAACGTTTGCTGTCAGCTTACGAGAAAGGTGCCCTTAATAACTCACGGCACTTCCATCTTGCCTGGCTCTCTAGGATTTTTATTTTAATCAAGAATGCATGTAAATTTTATCATCGTCTTTCAACATCTGTGAAGCTGATCATACAACTTTCCCCTTTTAGTTTATTAATGTCGTGATTTGCATTAATAGATTTCCTAATGCTGAACCCGCTTTGCATTATGGAATGGAAATAGGCCCTCCTCGGTCTGGGGCGCTTCTGAGGCATACATATTATGCGGCTTTCAAATTGCTAATATTTTATTGAAGAGTTGTATGCCTAAATTCATACTTGAGATTGACCCAAAGTTTACCTTTAGCCACAGCGTCGTCCAGTTTTTGAACTGGAGTCATGTGTCCTGCCTGGAATGAACTTGGAAGCATGTGGTCTGATCTGTGTCCTGAAACCATTGAAATAACCTAGGAATTATGCTAGTTTGTTACATTTTGGGGAGTGGATCTGGCTTCTTTTATTTTTTTTATAGGCTCATTGTGTTATTTATGTTGTTTGGGGTAATTTTTATTAATACATATCTTTCTAAAATTGTGTATTTCATCTCTTGTATTGTTAGAAATCTACAGGTCATGTTCTTTTCTAATTAAAAGATAAATGTTTAGCAAATCTTTAGACATAGCAAGTAGATTCATGGTTGCCTAGGGCTGGAGGGCATGAAGGAAAATGGAGACTTTGGGCAGAGTTTAAGGTTTATTTTTGGAGTGATAAAAATGTCCTAAAACTGACTGTGGCTCTACAGCTCTGTCAAGATACTAAACACTAATGAATTGTCAGCTTTACATAAGTAGGTGAATAGTATGTGATTTGTATCTCAGCGAGGCTGTTATTTTAAAAACCTTTTGGCTGATGTCTTCTCTGATTTCTAATGCTAAATTATGTTTCCTCTCCCTTGATTCAAAGTTTATCTTTTTTTAAAATTGTTTTCCCTCAAAGAACCAGATGCTAGTTTTCTTTCTTTCTTTTTTCTTTTTGGTAACTGCTATTCTTTTTTTTTAATTTTTTATTTTTTTAAGTTCTTTTCAGTGTGCCAGAATTCATTCTGTATGCACCACACCCAGTGCTCCATGCAATACGTGCCCTCCATAATACCCACCACCAGGCTCACCCAACCTCCCACCCCCCGCCCCTTCAAAACCCTCAGATTATTTTTCAGAGTCCATAGTCTCTCATGGTTCATCTCCCCATCCAATTTCCGTCAACTCCCTTCTCCTCTTCATCTCCCTATGTCCTCCATGTTATTTCTTATGCTCCACATATAAGTGAAACCATATGATAATTGACTCTCTCTGCTTGACTTATTTCCCTCAGCATAATCTCTTCCAGTCCCATCCATGTTGATACAAAAGTTGGGTATTCATCCTTTCTGATGGAGGCATAATACTCCATAGTGTATATGGACCACATCTTCCTTATCCATTTGTCCGTTGAGGGGCATCTTGGTTCTTTCCACAGTTTGGCAACTGCGGCCATTGCTGCTATGAACATTGGGGTACAGGTGTGGCCCTTCTTTTCACTACATCAGTATCTTTGGGGTAAATACCCAGTAGTGCAATTGCAGGGTCATAGGGTAGCTCTATTTTTAATTTCTTAAAGAATCTCCACACTGTTCTCCAAAGTAGCTGCACCAACTTGCATTCCCACCAACAGCTGCTAGTTTTCTTGGGATTTACTCTTTTGAGTTGTTTTGTTGACCGTGCTTTGTTTTATTAACCCCTTCTACTTTCCCAAGGAATAATTTGTTCATTTGCTCCCTTTCATAGTTGAGACACAAAGGTACATAGTAGTGTCTTCGAGTCTCACTGAATAACAAGGAAATTAGAATTTCAATTTTGCTTTGCTGTTAAAGCATTCGTTAAATTTATGTTCCTAACTTTCTAGGTACCTAGACTTTTTTTTTTTTTTTTTTTTTTTTTTTTTAGGATTTTATTTATTTGGCAGAGAGAGGTCACAAGTAGGCGGAGAGACAGGCAGAGAGAGAGGGGGAAGCAGGCTCCCTGCTGAGCAGAGAACCTGAAGCGGGACTCGATCCCAAGACCCTGAGATCATGACCTGAGCCGAAGGCAGAGGCTTAACCCACTGAGCCACCCAGGCGCCCCTAGACTTTTGTTTTTTTTGTTTTTTTTTTCTCTGTTATCCTTTTACTGTTAATTTCTAATACTATGGCATGAGAGTGTGTGTCTTCTAAATATATATGTATATGTACGTATGTGTGTGGGTATTTTCCCGGTGTGTTGGATTCAAATCCATTCACAAATTTTTGTATGAAGAGCTTCTTAAAGTATACATTCAATCATATGCTTCCCATTGCACGTAAAATGCTGTGCAGAAAGCCCTCCTTGTGGCCTGTGAGTTCTTTGATCCGACCCCTCCTGCTTCCTGTTCCTTTGGAGCCCTCCTGCCCTGCTCCTCCCCCACTCAGCTTCTTGTGATGCCCTGCCCAGCCTCCCACTCTTTCCCTAGCGCCCCCCTTCTCTGTCCTGCTGCAGCTTCTTGTGGTAGTCCTTAAATCCCCCCACCTTCCCTTAGAGCTTACCTTGGTAGGACTCCCTTCCCCACCGCTTCTTAGTACGGTGGACCCCCAAAGTTCCCACGCTGTCCCTGGGCTTCTCCCTCTCCCCCGCCCCCAGCTTTCCTGGGATGCTCCTTGTCCCCTCCCGCTGCTCTGTCCCAGCCAGGGGAGATCCAGGCTCTTTATCCCTTGGGGCTGCTCCTGTGAGCTCTGTCCTCTGCACGGGAGGTTCCTCCTCATCCTCTAGATTCCAGAGTCGGTGGCATAACCACAGAGAGGCCTTCCTGGATCACCCTATCCAAGAGGCCCCCCCCACCTGTGTTCTTCTTTCCTTAGGGCATTCTCTTTTCCTCCAGAGACTGGCCTCTCCCCCATCCTTTCCTACTTGGCAAAGCAGCAGAAGGGAAAGCCCACATCTGGGTTCTGTTGGTCATAGGTCCAGGGCCTGGTGCCATTCCTGGCCCAGAGCGCGTGTGAGTGAGTCGTCAAGCAGTGAATGTCTCCCGGTTGCTCTTTTCCTAAGGGCCCCCAAGGAAGGTAAAAAAATCATTTTGGGATTTTAAGTCAACACGCCCTTTTAGGTTAATTACGAGGAAAAACACTGTTGGTTTTCGAAAGCCTTTTAAAATGCCTCATCACGTTTTGTTTCATTTGACACTGCTTGAGCAATAAATGATGACAGCATCAGACTTTCATTTAACAATCTTTGGGCCCTTCTTTTTTCGGTTCATCCTGCAGAGGTTCTGGATTTCATTCCACACTTTTCTTGCTTTTTTAAGGAATGTATTTTTGTATGGAACAGCACTTGCTGTGCAATGTTACATTGGTTTCAAGTGTACAACACAGTGATTGACAGCTCTGTATGTTGTTTCTTACATTGCTTTTAAACGAAAGCATAACAGAATGCTCTTCAAATGCAGATCATTATAATGTGATGCATTGTGTTGTTGATAAGTGTTTTGTCTTGAATGAAAAGATGCTGTTTTCCTTTTTTAATGTGAAATAAAATATTAATAGTTATTATAGAAGATGCAAGCAATACATAAATTAGAATAAAAATGAAAGTTCCTTTCTCACTCTCTGCCTCCCACTCCCTGCCACCCTGCATGATTACTTTATGATCCATCAAATCTCTTTGTGTGCATATATGTTAATGAGCCATCTATGTGTACACGTATATGCACAGAGAGGTTTTTTTCTTATAGGTTTTTAAAAAGATTTTTTATTTATTAGAGAAAGAGAGCAGGAGTGGGGTGGGCGGGGGGCAGGCAAGTACAGAGGAAGAGGGAGAAGCAGAGTCCCCGCTGAGCGAGGAGCCTGATGCGGGGCTCCATCTCAGGACCCTGGGATCATGACCAGAACCAAAGGCAGACGCTTAATCAACTGAGCCACCAGGCAGCCCTCATATAGTTTTTTTTAAGTAAACTTACATACTTTTGTCTCATTTCCCTACTCAATGATATTATTTCATACATTACTGTGGAAATACACAACTGACCCTTGAACAGCATACGTTGGTTTATACATGGATTTTATTTGATAGATTCAGTACTGTAACTGTACTTACTCTTCCTTGTGATTTTCTTACTAACATCTTTTCTCTAGTTTATTTTATTATAAGAATACAATATATAATTCATAGAACATACAAAATATGTGTTAATCAACTGTTCCTATTATTGGTGGGACTTCTGGTCAACAGTAGTAGTAAAGTTTTGGAGAAGTCAAAAGTTCCCCATGTTGGGGATTTGGGACTTTGTGGGGGGTATTGGCACCCCTAACACCCATGTTGGTCAACTCTATGAAGGGGGTCCCTCATTCTTTTAAAGGCAGCTTTGTGCACTCCCCCGTAGTGTGCCGTGTTCATCTGTGCTCAAAGGCAGCAAGTTCATGTCCATTATTTTGCTATCACAGACGTGACCAGAATGAACATGCATTTTTCCCTTGTTTTTGGTAAATTTAAACATAGTCAGATACACATTTTTTTAAGAAGAAGACAAACAGAATCTCTGTCACTGTAGTGTGGTGTATATTAAAGTATTTTTCCTATTCAGTATTGCCACAGAAACTAGAAATTTAAGTGGAAGATTTCATAAAAAGTATATTTTAACTCGTTTTAATATGTATTTAGGTATAAGCTTGAAATGTGCTCTTTGATGTTTTTATGCAAAGCTAGTACTAATTGTTATGCAATGATTGCTTTCTTGAGCACTTGCTATGTTGAAGGCACTGCTCTGAGCACATTATATGTGTTCATTCGTTTTCTCCTGACAGCTACGAAGAGGGGACAGGGGCTATTTTATCTCCACTTTACAGGTAAGGAAATTGAGACCTTGGGAGTTAAGTCATAGAGCTAGCAGGCCCTGGCATCAGTCTTCCCGTGCTCGTAACCACTGGCAAATCATTAAAACAGTTCTTTTTTTTTTTACATAGCATTTTAACTTTAGAATGGTACTTACAGTTAAAAAAAAAAAAAGGATAAGAAACATCAGACAGTGGAGGTAAAGACTATGTCTCCTTTAATTTTGGTCATAGTCAGTCATTGAAAACATGGGAAATCCTTTCTTGTATAGAGAAGAATTTCAAGGAACCGAAACCATAACTTACATGTCAGGGCAAAGAAAAGTGAAACAGTGTGTAGTTTTGTAAGAAATGGGAGCTCTTCTGCAGCCACATCAAGCATGTAACTGGGAGAAGTATCTTTCCCTGTAAGTAAATAGTAACATGAGTATGTTGTGTTTACCCAGGACTACACGGTTTTTCTGACCCTAAGTCCTTTTTAATTAGATTCGTCACACTGCAGAGACAGTGCGATATATACTTGTCAGCTGGAGAGCCTGGCTATCCCTGATCCTGCTGTGCCTGTTATCTGCACACTAATTGGACATCTCTAGTGTCTGCCCAGGTTTTGTGTTATGTACCTGTAACCCCAAGAACAAAGTAAAATATTGGCCTCAGGAGATATGACACCTGGGCAGTTGTTTTAATGGGAAGCAGATCACTACCTTCTTCTTTCTTGTTTGTTTGTATTTCTGTTTGGAGAGCTGGATTTCAGCCTCTCCCCCGTGAGTGCATCCCAGGTATGATGCATGATTTCTGGTGGGTGAAGCCAGAGGACAGCCTCTTTTCCTTAAAGTAATGAGCAAAGAGTATTTCACAGAACCCAGGAGAACAGGGGATGAAAGAAAAGCATTGGGTAGCAAAGGAAGAAGGCCTGATGTACTTGAGAATTATAATTTCCACCTTATCTTACTTCCAAGTCCACCTAGGAGATGCAGAAGGGGTGAAGATTTTCCTAGGAACTGATTCCTTCATCTGGGTGCAGAAGTAGCTCCTGAAGGAAGGGTATACTGGATGTTACTAAAACGCATGAAGCAAAAACTGACATAATGAAACAGTTGATTCAACAATAATAGTTGGAAGCTTCAACACCACCTTTTCAATGATGGATAGGACAACTAAACAAAAGGTCAGCAGGGAAGAAGAAAATTTGAACAACACTCTAGCCATTTGGGAGAATGGCTTATTAAATGATCAGATTTTGTGATCTGGCTATAGCCATTATTAAAAATTAACTGATATAAATTACAATTAAATACATTCTACTAAAAACAAAGATAACATATTCAAAATTCACCACTTTGTTAAAATAAATACACTCTTCTTTGCATGGTCTTGAGGTTTTTTACATTCATTACATCCTTTATGGTAGAAATACTGGATTATGTGTTATATTAGTGGGTTTCTCCAGAGAAGCAGAACCAGTAGGAGATAAGCATCAACCCTCAGACAACACAGGTTTGAACTGCATGGGTCCACTTATACATGGATTTTTTTTTCATACAGTACAGTAATGTAAATGTATTCTCTCTACCTTAAAACTTTCATGATAATATTTTCTTTTCTCTGTCTTGCTTTACTGCAAGAATACAGTCTGTAATACATATGACATACAAAATATGTGTTAATCGACTGTTCATGTTATTGGTAAGTCTTTCAGTCCACAGTAGGCTATTAACAGTTAAGTTTTGGGGGAGTCAGAAGTTACATGCAGATTTCTAACTGTTCAGGGTGTCAGTGCCTGTAACCCCTGCAGTACTGAAGGTCAACACATATATACATGCATACCCATGCAGAAAGAAAGATTAATTTATTATGTATGTGAAGTTTATTGTATATGAAGAGATTTGTTATGAGGAATTGGCTCACCTGATTGTGGAGGCTGGGAAGTCCCATGATCTACTGGGAGGCTGGGAAGTCCCATGATCTACTGGGAGGCTGGGAAGTCCCATGATCTACTGTCTGCAAACCACAGACCCAGGAAAGCCAGTAGTGTAATTCAGTCTGAGTCCAAAGACCTGAGAAGCAGGGGAGCCTACAGTGTAAACCCCAGTCCAAGGACCAGAGAAGGTGAAGTAGGATGTCCCAGCTCAACAACAAGGCAGGAAAAAAGGGGTAAATCCCTCCTTCTTCCACTTTTTGTTCTATTCCAGCAGTCAGTGGATTGGATGATGTCCACACACATTGGGAAGGACAGTCTACTGAGTCCCTGATTCAAATGCTAATCCTACCCAGAAATAGCCTCACAGACCCAGAAATCATGTTTAATCTGGGCACCTCGAGTTGATGTGTAAAATTAACCATCCTGTGTGTGCTCCTGTGCTTCTCCTCACAGCTCTGCTTCCCCTGATGTCTTGTTGGTAGCTGGAAATTGGCCATGGTGGGAGTAGGTTTTTCTTTTCTTTTTTTTTTTTAAATCATGTTGCTTTTACTAAAACATTGAATTCTCTTTCTTGGAACGCTTATTTAGAATGTTAAACATCCATGTGTTTGAACTTTTACAGCTTTAAAGTCATAATTATAGTTTATCAGACACAGAAAGATGATCAGTCTATCTCAGTTCTTGCTGATTTTATTTAGCACTTCAGTGTTAATTTGAGTAAGGTATCTTGGAAATCAGCAAAGACTGAAAATCAGGGCTTTATTCATAAGCTTGTTGATTCACGTATAGGCTTTTTTGTTTTGTTTTGTTTTTTTCTTTTTTGGGGGGAGGATAAACAGTAAATATTTCAGGCTTTGTAGGGCAGATGTCTGTTGCAACTATTTGACTCTGCCCCTGTAGCCCAAAAATCAGTCATAGACTATAAGTCAATGAATGGGCATGGCTGTGTTGTGATAAAACTTTATTAAACCAGGCCATGGGCTGGATTTGACTCATGCACCATAGTACTCCAACTCTGGGTTGGAGTTAGAAAGAATAGAATTAAAAAGGTAGTGGAAAAGAACATTAGTCGTGCAGATTAAACATAAAAGTGTGTTGTGTCTATAGCCATTACATTGAATATATCACAAAAAGTTGAGGACATATTCTTCTACCATCTAAAAATAATTATATGATTTAGCAAAGAAATTGCTCATGTCAGGTAAAGTTCCAAAAGTCTTTGTTATTTCACTTTCATCATATTGGCTAACTTATACAAAAGTGACAATCAGGCATTTATTCATAAGCTGATTTTTTTTGTTGTTCTTTCAGCCATTTCTTTTTATTTACAGTTTGTGTTCAATGCAAATCAATTCCATAACATGAGAAGTTACTATGATTCAAAGCATAAATACACAAACACAATATACAATCCAAAATAGATGTACAGCATTCAGGTATGAAACAAAATGGAATGTTCATTCACACACACAGTAGCTTGAGACCTGTTGAATATGGTTGTTCTGGTATAGGTTCCTAAAGATGGGAAAAAATGACTTTGTTTATCAAGACTACTGCGGCCATATTAAATACTGGAACATCTAAGCATCAGTGTGTGACCATGCGAACAAAGGACCTTAGAGTGTCTATTTTTAAAAAACTTTCTATGATTTGTTTGAATAATAAAAATGGATAATGAATTTTGCAAGAAATAGCAAGTCAAAATTGCTACAGATAAGAGGGATAATTTATAATGATTAAAATATCTACACAACAGTAAGATATGAGTTTTAAACATGTATGTGCCAAATGACAAAACGCTAAAACGTATGAAGCAAAAATGCTGACATAATGAAACAGATGATTCAACAATAATAGTTGGAAGCTTCAACACCACGCTTTCAATGATGGATAGGACAAGTAAACAAAAGATCAACAGGGAAGAAGAAAATTTGAACAACGCTCTAGACCTTACAGATATTTATAACACACACTGCCTGACAGCAATGGACTCTATATTCTCCTCAATTGCATATGGAACATTCTCCAGGATAGAATATGTGCTAGACCATAAACTTAATAAATTTAAAAGGAAAGAATAATACAAGGTATGTTCTCTGACTATAGTGGAGTGAAATTAGAAACCAATAGTCCAAAAAAGAAAAAAAGATGTGGAAATTAAATAACACTCCTTATAACTGGGTAAAAAAAAAGACATCAACAGGGAGATCAGAAAAACCTTAAGGCTGAATGAAAGTGAATAAATAACATACCAAAACTTAGGGGATGTAGCTAAAGCAGTGCTTAGAGGGAAATTTATAGTTGTAAATGCTTAGAAGAAAGATACCAAATCAGTACCTAATTTTTCATATTAAAACACTGGAAAAAGAAGGAGAAGCCAAATCTAAAGCAAGTGGAAGTAAGGAAATAATAAAGATTAGAGCAGAAATTCATGGGGAAATAAAGGAAATCAGTAGAGAAAATCAACAAAACCAAATGTTTGTTCTCTGAAAAGATGAACAAAATTGATACACCTTTACATAACTTGATGGGGGTAAAAATTTAAAAAAGACTTAAATTAATAAAATCAGAAATGACAGAGAGGAGGCACTACCAAGCTTATCACACAATAAGGATTATAAAGGAATACTATGAGCAATTATATACCAACCAATCAGATAACTTAGATGAAACAGACAAATTTTAGAAACACACAAACTACCTAAATTAACTCAGACCTATCCCAAGTGAAGAGCGTAAACTACCCACCAAGAGTAATGCAGGCGCAGTTGGTTTCTCTGCCTATTTCTACCAAACATTTGCAGAGTTAATAGCTGTTCTTTGCAATGTCTTCCAAAAAATAGAAAAGGAAGGAACGCTTCTGAGCTCTTTGGAAATTGGAACCATTCTGCATTGCTAGTGAGAATGATGTTGGTAGGCAGCTGCTTTGGAATAGAGTCTGATTAAACACAGAGTTACTATATGACCTACATTAACATAAAGTTACTATATGATCTAGCAATTTCCTTCCTAGATACATACCTAAGAGAGATGAAAACATATGTCCACACAAAGACTTGTACATGAATGTTTATAGCAGCATTCTTCAAAATAGCTTAGAGGTGAAAACAACCACAGTGTTCATCAACAGACAGTTGGGTAAACAAAAAGTGGTATATCCATACCATGGAATATTATGCAGACATAAAAAAGGAATGAAGTACTGACACATGCTACAGCATGTATGGACCTTGAAAACATTATGTTAAGTAAAAGAACCACATATTGTATGATTCCTCTCCTATGAAAGTCAGAATAGAAAACTCTATAGAGGGATACCTGGGTGGCTCGACTGGTTAAGCATCCAACTCTTGATTGTGGCTCAGGTCATGATCTCGGTTCATGAGAGCAAGCCCCCACATTGGGGGCCCCACATATGGAGCCTGCTGAGGATTCTCTTTCCTTCTTCCTCTGCCCTCCCCCACCTCCTCAAGTAAATAAATAAATCTTTAAAAAAGAGAGAAAGAAAATGCTATAGAGACACACAGTATGTTATTGATTGCCTTGGGCTGGAGAAAGGGGGGAAGAAGGGTGATAATTAAAGGATATAAGGTTTCCTTTTGAGGTGATTGAAAACTGTCTAAAATTGACCCCGATGATAGTTTCACATAACTGTGAATAAACTAAAAACCGTTGAATCCTACACTTTATGTAGGTAAATTGGACTTATATCTCAAGATAGCCATTTTTAAAAAAGAAATAGCAAGTCAAACTGAAGTTATAGATGTAGAATTCATAGTTATTTAAGTATCAAGAGTATACTTAAATGTGGATTTTGCTATCTTTATTGTAAATTGCTTGTTACAAATCTTTGTGTTATTAAAATGTATAATTAGTTTATACATGTATGCAGTTCTGAAGAGTCCGTTGTTAAACATTTACTAGCATACCTCTCCTGGAAGTTCTCACATTTGATTCATTTTCTCCTGCTCCACTCATTAACATACAATTTCTTCTTTACCTGAATGCCTTTTTTTGCTTGTTTCCCCCATCCTCCTACCCTGCTTACTACATCCCACTCTAGCCTGGCTATTTTATTTATCCTTTTGTTCATGTTCCTTTGTCCTAAATTCTGGCACCAAAAAGAGAAAGAAAGGAAAGAGGAGGGAAGGAAGGAAGGAAAGAAAGAAGGGAGGAAGAGAGGAAAGGAGGGAGGCAAAAAACCAAAACCAAAACTAAAACAAAAAATAGTTAATGGATTACTGATGTAAACAAAGCAGATGTTTTCTTCCATGAATAAATACCAAAGTGTACTGCACCTTACCCAAGAGTTGTCTCTGGAGTCAGGACAAAGTATCAGCAAGTGTTTAATCATCCACTATCCCTAGGATGTTGTATCATAGATTTGTTTTGTGTTTGATGCTACTGGACAATGAGTGTTATCACAGTGGTTATGCCTTTTTTGGTATATGCATCTGCCTCTGTGTTGTTCTTTCTCATGAATTTTAAGGCACTTGAAAAACTATCTAGACCTTTATTTAAACTGTTTACATTTAGTCTCTCAGCTCTTGATTTTTCCTGGCTAACTTGAGGAAGCAGGGATGTAGTTAATTCAATACAATAGGTCAGCCTCAAATTTACTTAATTTGGGTACCAAATCATTTTTAAGACTTGTTTGTTTTAAGATTTTGTTTATTTGAGAGAAAGAGTGAGCTTGATTGGGTTGGGGTGGGGCAGAGGGAGAGGGAAAAGGAGATGCAGACTCCCCACGGATCAGGGAGCCCAAATCAGGGCTCAATCCCAGAACCCTGGATTATGACTAGAGCAGAAGGCAGACACTTAATGCATGAGCCACCTGGGTGCCTCTTTTTACAGTTTATAATTGTGTCTGGCATCCACTGTTTTTGTAGGCATTTGTAATTTAAAAAGGGTCATATAATTACCCACATTTTCATTCCATCCCTGACCTAGTCAGCACCTAAATTGTTGCAAAACAGTTTTTTGGGGGATAGGAAAAGAAATGAAATGTTTTGGTTTAAAGTGTGGCCAAACCTGGGCACCTGGACAGATCAGTCAGTTAAGCCTCTGCCTTCGGCTCAGGTCATGATCCCGGGGTCCTGGGATCGAACCCCGCGTTGGGCTCCCTGCTCAGCAGAGAGCCTGCTTCTTTCTCTCCCACTGCCTGCTGCTCTGCCTACTTGTGCTCTCTCTCTCTCTCTGTCGAATAAATAGACAAAATCTTAAAAAAAAATAAAGTGTGGCTAAACCTGATTGTTAAGGATTTAAAAATGCATTCAGACTTAAAGCACAAGAATACATGTTAGTGTGGAGAAAGGAGCAAATACAAATCAACTCCCTCTTGTTTCTTTTTCTACATTAATACTTTTTGTGTAAACATGTGAATTGGAAATTGGAGTTGTCGAATGAACACATAGGATTATATAGCAAGAATGAAATTTAGACATTGTCTATGATTAATCTGCTCATTTTAGAAATGGACAAGGAGAATAGGTCTATCTGTATTGATCAGATAACTTCTATAAAACAGAATAACCACAATTTTTTTGTTTTTACCCCCTATAAATAGTGGATCTGAAAAATCTCAAGAGCCCTGTGAAAATAGGTACAAAGACTTGTTTGGTATTTGGTGCTACTCCACAATGAGCATCTATAGGAATATCACCTACAAATGCTCTGTTTCTAGAATGGAAATAGAGGAGGGTTGGGATTGTTAACACAGAACGTAAAACTTTTTGAACCAAAATTTTTACTAAGAAATTTGTAGATTCACATGAAGTTGTTAGAAATAACAGACATTGTACACTTTTTCCAGTTTCCCCCAATGGCAACAATATCACAACAGCAATACTGACATTGATAGAATCAGTTCCGTCTTATTCAGATTTCCCCGTTTTGACTTGTTGTCATTTTTCTGTCTGTAAAGGTGTTGGAGTATGTGTGTTAAGTTCCATGCGGTTTCGTCACCTGTGTGCATTTGTATATCCACGTCACGGTCAAGATACTGAGCCACATATTTCAACACCACAGGGATTCCTCATACTAGTCTTCATAACCATACCTACTTCCTTTCCAACCCATCCTGGCAGCCACTCATCTGTCCACTATTTCTAAAAATGTTTCAATTCCAAAATGTTATATAAATGGAATGATAGTATATAACTATGTGAAATTCGTTTTTGTTTTTGTTTTTTTTTTCCATTCAGCACAATTCCATGGAGATTCTTCCAAGTCATTGTGTGGACCAGTAGTTTGTTCCTTTTCATTGTTGGGTAGTATTCCATAGTACATATGTATTACTGTTGAACCATTGTCTGTTGAAGACATCTGAGCTAACTCCAGATTTTGGCTATGATGAGTAAGGCTACAATGAACCTTCACATACCAGTTTTTGTGCTATCATAAGTTTCATTTCTCTGGGATGAATATCTAAGATGCAATGGCTGTATCATGTGATAATTATATATTTAGTTTTATAAGAAACTACCAAACTGTTTTCCACTGTGGCTGTATCATTTTACATTCCCATCAGAAATGTATGAGTGATGGAGGGTCTCCACATCATCTTCAGCTTTTAGTGTTGTCCACACTGTCTTTGCTTTTAGTCATTTTTGTAAGTAGGCAGTGATACGTTCTTGTCTTATTTTTCATTTCCTTGATGGCTAATGATGTTGAACATCTTTTCAGTTGCTTCACTGACATCTCTATATGTGGTTTAGTGAAATAAATGTTCATGTGCTTTGTCCATTTTCTAATTGGCTTATTTGTGTTTCACTATTGAATTTTGAAACTTCCTCATATACTCTAGATATTAGTCCTTTGCCAAATATGTGGCTTGCAAATTTTTTCTCCCAGTCTATAACTTGGCTCTTCAACCTCTTCAGAGAACAAAAGTTTAAATATTTATAAGGTCCAGTTTGTTCATTTTTTCCTTTCATAGATGATGATTTTGGTGTCAAGACTAAGAACTATAATCTGAACACTTTTCTCTGGTGTCTTTCCTAAAAGCTTTATAGTTATACACTTTAAATTTAAAAATTGTCCCATTTGAGTCAATTTGAGTTCCATTTGAGTCAATTTTTATATAAGACATGAAGTGTTTAGGTCCAGGTTCATTATTTTGCCTGTGATTGATTGCTCCAGACTGTTTATTGAAAAGACTATCCTTCCTCCACCAAATTGCTTTTGCATCTATGTAAAAAAAAAAAATCAGTTGAGAATATTTGCATAGGTTTATTTCTTTGTGTTCTGTTCTGTCTCACTGATCTATGTGTCACTGGACACAGTGTCTGCCAATACCACACTGTCTCGGTTACTGTAGCTATATAACTTTAACATTGAGTAGAGTGATTCTTCTCACTTTATTCTTTTTTGTTAAGACTGTTTTAGCTATTCCATAGGCTGTGATTTACATATATATTTTAGAATGTGCTGTCTCTGTCTCCAAAATATATTGCTGAAATTTTAATAGGAATTATATAAATTTTATATAGCAGTTTAGAGAGAACTGACATCCTTCTGTGTTCAATCCATGAACATGGTATATCTCTACATTAATTTACACCTTAAAAATTTTTTTTCAACAGCATTTCATAATTTTCAGCATATAGATCTCCTACGTATTCGTTAAATATATATTTAGATATTTTGTTAGTAAATGACATTTGTTTTTAATTTAAGTTCTGCACATTTATTGTTACTATGTCGAAATGCGATTGATTTTTATGTGTTGATTTTGTGTTCTGTGACCTTGCTGAATTCATTTTTTAGTTCTAGGAGTTTTTTTGATAGATTTCCTGGGATTTGCTTCCAATTTGTTTGCATTTTCTCTTTCTTGCCTGTTTGCACTGGCTAGAATTTCTAGTAACATGTGGGATAAATGTGAAAGTGGACACATTTGCTTTGCTCATAGTCTTAAAGGGGGAAAGCATTCAGCCTTCCACCATTAATGTGATGTTAGTTATAGGGTTTTTGTATACATTTTTTTTCGTGTGTGTGTGTGTGTGTGTGTGTGTGTGTGTGTGTGTGTTTTAGAGTGTTTTATGTATGTTTTAGAGTGAGTTCATTTCCTTCTATTCCTAACTTGAGGAAAGATTTTTAAATGAATAGGTGTTGGATTTTGTCAGATTTTTCTTTTGTTATCAATTAATATCA
Organism: Martes martes; assembly: GCF_963455335.1. Lineage (NCBI taxonomy): Eukaryota > Metazoa > Chordata > Mammalia > Carnivora > Mustelidae > Martes > Martes martes. The sequence continues at coordinate 19,729,451 of NC_137894.1, forward strand.
CATGATTTTTCTCATTTAGTTTATCAATATGGTGGATTATGTTGATTTTCTTCCTTTTTTAAAAAGATTTTATTTATTTACTTGAGAGAGAGAGTGAGTGAAAGCAAGAGAAAGCATGAGTAGGGGGAGAGGCAGGAGGGAGGGAGAAACAGACTTCCCGCTGAGCAGCAAGCACAGTGCAGGGTTCCCAGGACTCTGGGATCATGACCTGAGCTCAAGGCAGACGCTTAACTGACTGAGCCACCCAGGCGCCCCCACTGATTGATTTTCTAATGCTAACCAGTTTTACATACCTAGAATAAATATATCTTAGGCATGGTATACAACCAGTCTCATACTTTTTTTTTTTTTTTTAATTTAGTCTGCTAGTGTTTTGTTGAGGATATTTTGCATCTAAGTTCATGAGAAATATTTGTCTTTTTGTTTGTTGTTTGTTTGTTTTGTTGTTTTGGCCTGGTTTTGGTATCAGAGTAATAATGACCCCATAAAATGAATTGCAAAGTTTTCCCTTCTCTTTTCTGGAAGAGAGTGTGTAGAATTGGTGTTAATTTTTCCTAAAGTGTTTGATAGAATTTTCCAGTGGGTCCATCTAGGCCTAAGGCTTCTTTTGGGGAAGTTTTAAAAATTATTGATTTAATCCCCTTCATAGTAATAAAGCAGCTAAAGTTATCTATTTCATATTGGCTGAGTTGTGGTAGTTTGTGTTTTTAAAGGAGTTGATTCTTTTCTTTTGAACTGTGAAATTTATAGATGTAGAGTTCATATTATTCCCTAATCATTATTTTAATGTCTGCAGGGCCTGTAGTGATATCTCCATTTTCATTTCTTATATTGTCAATATGTAGCTTTTATCTTTTTTCTTGTTAGAGATTTGCCAGTTTTGTTGCTCTTGTTAAAAAACCAGTTCCTCGGGGCGTCTGGGTGGCTCAGTGGGTTAAGGCCTCTGCCTTCGGCTCAGGTCATGATCCCAGGGTCCTGGGATTGAGCCCCACATCTGGCTCTCTGCTCAGCAGGGAGCCTGCTTCCCGCCCCCCCTCGCCACCGCCTCTCTCTGCCTGCCTCTCTGCCTACTTGTGATCTCTATCTGTCAAATAAATAAATAAAATCTTAAAAAAAAAAAAAAACAGTTCCTTAAACTGTCTGAGAGTGGTGGTTCTTAAAGGATAGTTGTTTGTCAATTTTTGTATTTTTTCATATTTGTGATCTCTTTGGGCTTTCAATCATTTTTTAAGTCATGAATATAAACAGTTATAATCTTTCATAAATACTTTATAGTATTTTGTATATTTTTATATCTTATATTCCTCCGTATGCAAGGTTTTACCTATATCATTGCTAATTTATGCATCTTGCCTTTCTTCTTCTTCATTGCACTTATGAGTTAATCACTAAATGGCATATTAATCTGCTTTTAAAAGTGAGAGTCTTCTTTCTCCTTTTTTTTCCTATTGTGGTAAAATACACATATCATAAAATTTACCATTTTGCTTACTTATAGATGTATAACTCGGGGGCATTAAGTACATTCATACTGCTGTGCAACCATCACTACTGTCCATCTCCATAACTTTCTCATCCTCCTGAACAGAAAATCTGTGTCCATTAAACACTAATCCCCTGTTCCATCTTCCTGCAGTGTCTGGCCACCAATTTATTCTCCTTTATCTCTCTGCAGTTTTGTATACTTTGGGCACCTTGTATTAAATCATACAATATTTGTCTTTTTGTTTCTGGCTTATTTCACTTAGCATAATATATTCAAGTCTTTTTTTTCTCCTTTAACTGCAAGTTTAGCCTATTTATGTGTATTTATGTTTATAAGAGAGTTTTGGTCTCATTCCTATTGACTTGTATTATATGTGGTGTGTTTAAATGTTCACATTATGCCCCAGAACTGCAAAAGGCTTTCCTCATTTTCTGTAATCCATCTCAGCTTGGTGTGTGTCTACTGATTTGGGAAAAATAAATTTGACTCTTTTTTTTTTTAAGATTTTATTTATTTATTTGACAGAGAGAGATCACAGTAGACAGAGAGGGAGAGAGGGAAGCAGGCTCCCCGCTGAGCAGAGAGCCCGATGCGGGACTCCATCCCAGGACCCTGAGATCATGACCTGAGCCGAAGGCAGCGGCTTAACCCACTGAGCCACCCAGGCGCCCCAATAAATTTGACTCTTATCACTGCAAAGTGATTTCCTCTCTATCAGTTTAAAACAGTCTCTCCAATTAACTCGCTTTCCGGAAGGTATTCAGCACTTCTTCCCTCTTCGCCGCCTCCTTTTTTGTCCCTGGCACTATCTAGGTGTGGGGGGAACAGATTTAGCATCACAGCAGTGGGGATGGGTAGAGTGGCGCCTGTTCTTTGTGCCCTCCGAGCCCTTTCTGGTGCACAGATGATGACCCATGGCCCATCCAGCTCGAGGGTCTGTGCTAGCCTCTGCTAGGGATATTGAGGTCTTTATCAGGGTCTCAGCTCAAGACCTACCAGCTTGGGGTTTCCCCATATCTTCTCAGGGCCACCTGGGGCACAAAGGCATTCTGGGACCCTTCATGTCACGTTTCCCTTACGAGTGTAGGTGTGAGAGACAACAACTCAGACCCTAAATATGCTATCCCTTTACTTCCACTGCTTTGCAGCTGCCCAAGTTTGGCTTTAGCTTAGAGACCAAGTTCCAAACAAAAACACTGATCCCCAGATGCCCACAAACACGTTTAGGATTTCTGTAGACCAGTAGCCCTTCTCCCTTATTCTCAGGCTGATGTCAGAGGTACAAGGGTGATGGGCCACTGAGAAGGGATCCCAGGTGAATTCTGACCTTCTAGTCCTTTCCTTGGCTGGCCAAGGCATTACTGTCTTTTTTTTTTTTTTTTTTGGAAGCTCTACCCTTAGGCCACATTCTTAGGTCACCTTACCTCTAGTCTGTCCTCCACTCTGCTGCTCCCCAAAACTTGCCCTTCTCTTGGGGTCCAGCATAGGGCTCAGAAAACATTCACTGAGTGCTGGTCTGAGCAGGATGTTCACAGCAAACTTCACATCCTGTGTATAACGGCCCGATTTACTTAGCCAATGTAATCAAATTAATAGTTTCCTGACTCTGTTACTGTTTTTAAAAAAGTCATCGATCATTTTTATGGGCCAGTTATTTTATATTTTATCACTGAGTTTTTCAGGACCACAGGTGGAGACCTCAGTGGTGCATTTTGGACTGGGACCTTAATTCTGTGACGATCTCATGCTTTCCAGAGCCTGTTCGAGTTTTTTTTTCTTGAGGCCCATAGATGCATTTATTACCACCACTCGAGTCTCAAAATTGAAAGCATCCAGTAACCAAGCCAACACCAATTATGTACCCACAGCCCTCAGAAGAGCCCCGCAGTAACCAGGGCAACCCTGATTTAGCTTCATCGTGATGAATAATAAATTATGACAGGACAGGGCCTGAGGCGGGGGCTATTGGAGATGCCTGGCTTTAAAGATGAAGGGAAACTTGCTCAAACTACACCGCCCCTCTGGAGGTCTTGTCAGCCTGGGATCTTTCATAGTTTCCTCTGTTGCCAAAAGGTACAGCTTTTGTTCTCCTAATCAGGGGTCAAGAAAAGTCGAGGCCTCTCTCAGCCTCACAAGAAATTTAGCATTTGATGGGTCTTTGCAGTGTGTGTCGTGATCACACAGAATCTTTCCCTGGTGGCCACATAATTCTGCTCTAACTTGTCTTCGTGTGAATTTGCCCCTATCCTGGCTAAAGCAGCCGTTTGAAAGTTAATTCTGAATCCCAAAGCTTTCTAGCAAAGAAAACGTTCTCAGAAAAATAAAAATTAACAGATGTAACGTGGGCCAGCTGCAGGTGTCTGTCCTGTGTGCATTCATTGACTCTTTCATCCACTGGATCAGTACCTTTTACAGAGGTCGGGCGCTGGGGACAGATCAGTGACGAGACAGGCAAGTCCCGGCTCTGTAGAGGACAGGGGGATGACACATCAAGCAGAGGGCTGTGAGGGGCGGTTGGGGGTTGGGAGAGAGACAGCTCTGAGCTTCTTTGAGCATGTGATACGTGACCTGGGGCTTGGGGATGCCAGGGGGTGTGGAACAGAGGGAGGAGGGTTTCAGAAGAGGGAGCCTCAGGCAGGCCCTGACGTAACTGGAGGAGTTTGAAGGACAGGAAGGAGGCCTTGCAGGCGGAGCCTTGCGCGTGGAGAGAGGCACCGGGACTGAGGCTCCCTGAACTTACACCTCAGCCCTCGCTGTGTGTCCCATGCACCTCCTAAAGCTCAGGCCCCGAGTCTTCTCTCCACTGGACTTGATCCCTACCTCGTAGTAAGATCACTGTACTGTCCTCTGGGGGGTTTGCTTCTGTGCCTTGTGTGACTTGTGACCTTATTACCGCCTCTCCGGTCTCCTGCCACCTGCTAGGTGATGTTTCCTCATCCCTGTACCTAGCGAGATACGGTACGCTCTTTGTGGGATTGACTCACGGCCCTGTCTCCACAGTTCATGGAAACCGAACAAGAGCTTGAAGGTCAACCATGGTCTAGCCCGACGGTGTGGACTCTTGACAGAACATCTAGCACTCCTTAGGAGACCCCCAAAATGTCAACGTGTATGGGTGTTTTCTCTTAGGCTTGGGCCCTTCTAGTTCTCTGATTGAACAGTTGGGGCTGCCTGTGTTTGAGGACGGGAGACAGAGTGGGCAGCTTCAGACTTTACTTAATCCTCTTTGGGACTTTTCCACCCTCCCGGTCCTCTGTCAGCTGTGCCTTCCCTGGAGAAGGGTCTTCATTCTGCTGAGATCACTGTCCTTTGGCCCGCAAGTGACTAATCCATAGCCCTACCCACATCCTTCCTCCCTTGATTCTTCCCTAATACCACCCCCCCCCCAATTGGATAGACTCACATCACCGGAATTGGCAAACAGATCATAATTTGTTAAGGGCCAACTAGAGGACTAACGCTGTAGTGGTATTTTCAGTTTTACCTAGAAACACACCACATGCTGTGAGCAATGTATTTTCATGTATGGCTTGACTCTGAAAGTCAAGAGAATATCACATCCCATTAGGGTAGAGACCAGAAAAAAATTGAAAACTAATAAAAATGTTCTTCCTTATTGGCTGCTACTTATCCTTTTGGAATGAACAAAGGCTAAGGGACAGACATTTGTGTCTGTAAATGGTGATTCTAAATGGGAGGAGCAGGAAGGAGCCCCACGGCCCTGCACTTGACACCCCTAAGGAAGGGGTAGGGGGGAAAGCAGGCCCCCAGCTAATCCTGAGCATGAGTTGCAGAGATGTGAAAGAATGGGGGGCATCAGAGGAGAAGGAGGGAAGGGATATGGTCAATTCTGTGCAGTTCCCTGCTTGGAGACACAAAGCACTACACATCCTAGATCATTAAAACTCTGGGAAGCCATGCAGAAAGAGATTCCCATTTAATTCTTTAAAACACTATTGCCTGAGTTAATTTGACCACAGAGCCTCATTGAGCTTCTTTCCAATTTTTCTGTTATTCCAAACACCGCCACTGCAAACATTCTTGTCTGGGTCTCTCTGGAAGAAAAGCACGAAATGCTCCTCATTTTCCTGTTAACCAGCCCAATTGTTCCAGCCCTTTCTCCGTGTCTGCCAGCCACGTGAAACTCTGCTTTGATTACAGTGCTAACGAATGAAATTTCCAAGCCTGGACTGAAAACGCAAGTCTACGTAATGAACCAGAGATGCCCAGAGGAGGAATCTCTGTGTCCGACTAGTTCCACGCTTCTCATGTGATAGGAACATCTCAGGAAGAGCAGTCTCGTTTTCCTGTTCCCAGGGAGGCCGGTGTGAGACGTTCATAGCTTTCTACCGGAGGCCATCCTTGAAAATGTCATTTGAGCAAAAAGGTCTTGTAAAAATCCCCAAGACTGTAGAAATTGTTGCCGTGTCCTATGAAGATGACCTTTGAAGAGGACTGTGAGTGTGGCGTGGTGTACACATTTGACAATTATTAGTTGGCAGGAAGGTTGCAATGGGCACCTTCCAATTCTCACACTTCCTGGATTCTCTCATCAGGATGGCAAACATGTGATGAACAATTTGAGTAGATAGAATATAACTACACAAAGACTGAAATAAGGGTAACATAGCTGATGATATAAATGACAAGGAGGGTTCCCCCCCAAAAAAAAGTTCAGGGAAGGTTATAAGGCTTAATTTTATGATTCATACTGTTAAAAAACAAAACCCAACTGCGTCCATTTGAAGACCTAATTGGTTTTACTACGTGATTCTTTTTTAAAAATATATTTTTTATATATTTTTTGTCCATTTTACTTTATTTTATTTCTTTTCAATGTTCCAGCATTCATTGTTTATGCACCACACCCAGTGCTCCATGCACTATGTGCTCTCCATAATACCCACCACCAGGCTCGTCCAGCTCCCCACCACAGCCCCTCCAAAACCTTCAGTTTGTTTCTCAAAGTCCATAGTCTCTCATGGTTTGTCTCCCCCTCCAGTTTCCCCCAACTCACTTCTCTCCATCTCCCAGTGTCCTCCGTGTTATTCCTTATGCTCCACAAGTAAGTGAAACCATATGATAATTGACTTTCTCTGCCTGACTTATTTCCCTCAGCATAATCTCCTCCAGTCCCGTCCCTGTTGATACAAAAGTTGGGTATTCATCCTTTCTGATGGAGGCATAATACTCCATAGTGTATATGGACCATATCTTCTTTATCCATTCGTCCGTTGAAGGGCATCTTGGTTCTTTCCACAGTTTGGTGACTGTGGCCATTGCTGCTATGGACATTGGGGTACAGATGGCCGTTCTTTTCATTACATCAGTATCTTTGGGGTAAATACCCAGTAGTGTAATTGCAGGGTCATAGGGAAGCTCTATTTTTAATTTCTTAAGGAATCTCCACACTGTTTTCCAAAGTGGTTGCACCAACTTGCATTCCCACCAACAGTGTAAGAGGGTTTCTCCACATCCTCTCCAACACATATTGTTTACTGTCTTGTTTATTTTGGCCATTCTAACTGGTGTAAGGTGGTATCTCAGTGTGGTTTTGATTTGAATCTCCCTGATGGCTAGTGATGATGAACATTTTTTCATGTGTCTGATAGCCATTTGTATGTCTTCTTTGGAGGAGTATCTGTTCATGTCTTCTGCTCATTTTTTGACGTGATTATCTGTTTTTGAATATGTTGATTTTGAGGAGTTCTTTATAGATCTTGGATATCAGCCCTTTGTCTGTAGTATCATTTGTGAATATTTTCTCCCATTCCGGTGGGTTGCCTCTTTGTTTTGTTGACTGTTTCCTTTGCTGTGCAGAAGCTTTGGATCTTGAAGAAGTCCCAAAAGTTCATTTTCACGTTTGTTTCCTTTGCCTTTGGAGACACATCTTGAAAGAAGTTGTTGTGGCTGATGTCGAAGAAGTTACTGCCTATGTTCTCCTCTAGGATTTTGATAGAGTCCTGTGTCATGTTGAGGTCTTTTATCCATTTTGAGTTTATCTTTGTGGATAGTATAAGAGAATGGGTGAGTTTCATTCTTCTACATGTAGCTGTCCAATTTTCCCAGCACCATTTATTGAAGAGACTGTCTTTTTTCCACTGTGTATTTTTTTCATTCTTTATTGAAGATTATTTGACCATAGAGTTGAGGGTCCATATCTGGGCTCTCTACTCTGTTCCACTGGTCTATGTGTCTGTTTTTGTGCCAGTACTATGTGATTCTTGACTTGAATCATCGGGGCAGCATACCTTCTGGCAAGTAGAGGGAAAGAGTTGGGAGGAGTGGTAAAAAGGGAAGGTTTTTATAGGAAGGAGGGTGGGGCAAGGAGTTAATAACAAAAGAAAAGGCCGGATTGCTCAGTACTTAAGCATCTGCCTTCTGCTCAGGTGAGGATCCTGGGGTCCTGGGATCTAACCCAGGGCTCCCTGCTGGGCAGGAGGCCTGCTTCTCCCTCTCTTATTCCCCCTACTTGTGTTGCCTCTATATCACTGTCTCTCTCTCTGTCGAATAAATAAATAAAATCTTAAAAAAAAAAGAAAAAGAAAGGATTGTTCCGGGTGTGATAACTCTCTCTTTCTTAGTTGGGGGAAGAGCTTGGGGTCTTAACCATGCAGATTACCTCCTCTTCCTTTGGGGATGAGGGACAGCGATGGAGAGGGCCCTGTGACATTTACCTTATTGGTACTCTACGCAACATTCCCAGACTGACTGGGTAATAAGACTCCATTTCTGGGAGAGGTTGAAACCACCGTTAGGTTAGGTAGGAAGCCCTGGTTTACTGACTTGGGGCTTTTAACCTAAGTAATGCCATTTGAGGTCTCTGGTTTTCTTTCTAACAATATAATGCAAGCTACAATAAAAATCCTATCTTCTGGAATTAGATAACTTTTTCCTTAAATGTTTTATAAAGACATACACATGTGTACACACGCTTATACAAATTAAAAAAAAAACAACAACCTAGACTCTCATCAGCTTTGAGGTTTGAAAAGAATATTTTTTAATATTGTCTCATTGTGCCTTTGATGCTTGTTCCAAAACACAGTTAAAAACAAAGAATGTGGCAGCTCTGTGCCTTCATCAGCAGCCTGAGTGCACTTTCTCTACCAAGCATCCGTGTTCTAATGTCCTTGAATTATATGAAAAGTGGAATTTGGAAACATTGATCCGTCTGCCACGGCCAAGCTTCTTTGATGGTGTGAAATGTCATAATGAAGCAGTGTGGGGACCAAAAAATCTCCGTCTGTATAAAGGTGGAAATTTAAATTCTAATGAGCTTGGAGGGACTCTGAGCAAGCCAAAGGGGAACCTTCACCGGTGCTAGATGATCAAGCCTTGGCCTTGGGGCCTTGGGGCCTTGGGGTGGTCCCAGGGGTGATTTAGGGCAGGAGGGATGCTGACCTGGACCTTGAGCTGGAGATGCAGGGCGGTTGGGGGTGTGGGCTCCCGAGTGGCTGCTTTGCATATAAAAGGCAGATTCACCAGCAAGCTGTTTACTCTTCGGGGATCAGCTGGCCCTGGGACCTGCTGTCTCTCCAAGATCAACAAGATCTGGAGCCGTCAGAGCCTCGGAAAATGCAAAATATAACAAACATAATTAATAGAAAACCTCTTTGAAGCCTCTAGAATCCGACCAAATTAACCTAAATGACACTTTGCATCTACCTTTCTTGCGCACTAAATCTTCAACCGTGCACCAGAGTCAGGTGTGCAGGGCCCTGTGCAGCTCTGGGGAAGGCAGTGCTGGTCCTGAGGCGGTTTTCACTCTGATGGGGTGTCAGTGGGTAATGTGTGCCCCGTGCCCTGAGCGAGGCTCGCATGTTGTTGAGGGGAGGGCAGGGAACTCAACCCTCAGGGCACTCGGTCCCACTGGGGAGAGCAGAAGCAAAAGAAGCTTCTCAGCGTACGAGTACAGGATGCTTTGGCCAAGACTTGGAAAACATGATCCTTTCTTTGCACTCTTCACGTTGAGCACAATGGCAATAGTGTGAGTCACGGATATTCACCGTAGGGGAAACAGTGTCAATGCGCAACATTCTGGCTTCCCTCCATCACCTGCAGCTGTCCCCCTGCCACACTGCAGGTGTGCAGTGGGGACTTTTCGCAAACGTGGGGAACCAGCACCAGATGCAGAGAGGACGGGGCCAGCATCCCTAGGAGTCCCCATCTTTCCTTCTCCCTGGGGCTCACCCTCCCCAAGAGCAACCACTGACTTAACCCCCATCAGCTGTCCTGGCTTTCAACATGTGATAATAGAATCACGCATGAGAACAGTGTTTTTTTCATTCTCCGTGTCTGTTGGAGTCGGTCACGTCACTACAAGTAGTTCTGGCTTCTCGCTGTGGGGACACGCCACTGTTTCTTTTCCCCTTCTTCTCTTGAGGGACATTGGGTTCTTCCCAGAGAGGCTATTGAGGACAGTGAGGCTGTGGATGTCGCAGTGCACATCTTCTGATGAACATCCCTATGCCTTTCTGTTGGTCAAGGGGAGTGTCTGGATCCTAGGGTGCACATGCACTCGGCTTTGGTGGATGCTGACAGTATTCCAGAGTGGTCTGGGCTGATCTTCACTTCCACCAGGAGTGTATATGTGTCCCATTTACTTAGGGAACAGACCTCTGTTGTGTGCTGGTGCCTCCCCCAAACCTGGACTGTAACTTGGGGCAGAGGAGAGAATGGCTTCTCCCAGCTGCTGGGCAGAGGCAAGGAGAGCACTTAGAAGCCTGCTCATAGGCCAACATTTCTTAATCGTTTCAAAGTGAAATAAGAAATAAGCTAATTGTCCCTTAGTTAAGCATCAACATTTTAGAATATCCTTATGTACATTCAGTTGGAAGCATGCGTTTTTTGTTGTTGTTATTGTTGTTTTATTTTTTTGTGGATTGTTTTGTTGTTGTTGTTGTTTGGTAGTCATATCTGTCATGCCAAGTAGGTTCTACCTTGGGTGCCAACTTCTATCATCTGGCAGTAGCTGCTGAGAGCAAGCAGTGTGTTAAGTAGGATTCCGAGGCTGTGTCTGCACTCCATGGGGGAGAAGTACGAAAACTGTGTTTACCACGAGCAAAAGAGGGGGAAATGAGGGGATGTGTGTCTTGTGTTTGTCATCCCTTCTATGAGGGACACAAAAGTAAGTCCCTGTTCTCAAGAATTCTACAACAGCTTTTTAGGAAGAAAAAATAAAGGATAGAGTTAAAATATCATCATAAAGCAAAATAAACTGAGTGCTATCGTTAAGAAATGGGAGAAGAGAGGACAAAAGTTTTAAATGTGAGATCAGGAAAGTTTACACACAGGAGGGCATTGAGCTGGGCCTTGAGGAACGTGATTCCTGGACGGGGTTGTTTGAGGGGGACAGTCCAGGGAAGGAACACTATTAATAAAGGCGAGAGTGGAAAGGTCTCAGCTTGTCCCAGGAATGTAAACAATTTGGCATGTCTGAAACATAGGTGAAGTGAAGAAAGGGTGGTACAAACTTCTGAATACAAGTTCTGGATTCAGTCCTGGCTCCAGACAAGCTCTGTAACCTCGGGCAAGTCACTTAACTTCTCTGAACCTCGGTTTCCTATTTTTAAAGGTAATAGAGATGGAAAGTTCTGAACACAGTTCTGGCTCACACAGACTTGGATAACTGTCACATCCTAGTAGCAGCCCCAATTATTCATCACGAAGCAGTGATTTTATGTCCACTTATAGTTAAACGTAAATATACACGTGTATGTATCGGCAGATATGGCCAATAGAAAATTTCACCTAAGAATAATGTTTATTTTAGTGAAGAACCAAAGTCATTTTTTTCCCCTATCCTTTTTGGTCTGTATTTTCCCTTTTTAAAGCCTGTAGGGATCACAAGTAATTTCACTTTATATTTCTTAAGAATCTAGTAATGTCTAACCTTTTCATATTATTAGATGATTTGGAAAACGTACTTGAAAACTTTTTCAAAGGATAAAGCCATCTTTACAGTGTATCACGGTATATTTTGGTTTAAGAGTTAACTTCTCTAATGAAAAAGGTGTTTCCCATTTCAAAGTCTTAAGATGGGGTAGAGTTAATTCATCTATATGTCTCTCTGCCTATTTGACTTTTTTTTTTTTTTTGCATATTTCCTTCAGAATGAATCAGACTGTGAAATTTTTAAAATCCCAGACATCGGGGCGCCTGGGTGGCTCAATGGGTTAAAGCTTCTGCCTTCAGTTCAGGTCATGATCCCAGGGTCCTGGGATCGAGTCCTGCATCAGGCTCTCTGCTCGGCAGGGAGACTGCTTCTCTGTCTCTCTCTGCCTACTTGTGATCTCTGTCTGTCAAATAAATAAATAAAATCATAAAAAATAAAATAAAACAAAATCCCAGACATCTCCCAAGAAATAAAAAGTGGTAGGATAATCTATAACTAATTATTAATCATTACTGACATATTGCTGTCTTGGCAAAGCATTCTAAAACAACGGTTAAAGGACATGCATACTTTTTAAAAGGATCATTTTCTCTTAAAAAAAAAAAAATTAACCAAGACCCCCCTACATGACATCTAAGTCATAGAAAAACTGAAGCCGTCCACATCTGGAATATAGGCGGGGGGCTATGGAGGGGGACATGGTTCTGTGTGTCCTGGCATCTCCTCTAGGACATTAGTTGTTTACTTGGCTCGTGTTCTCAGAGATTTTGTTATTTTTTTGCCTGGGTCCTTGCAAGTTGATGACAGTGGGAGAAACTGGCTTTTTAAATTCCCAGACAAGCCATGTACCCAGGTCTGTGGGTTGGACCTGGGGTCCTTCCTGGCTTCTCTGCATGGTACAGTGTCTGGTAACTTTGTCTCATGAGGCTGTTGTCCACGTTCCCTGCTTGGTTCTGCAGAATCTCTTATTTCTCTCTTCCCCAGGGTGGGCGACCCACTGAGGCAGAGTCTTAGATATACCCAAACTACTGTTGTGAGGTTGTATACCTTACATTTACACAATGTTATATGTCAAATGTATTTCCGTTTTAAGAAATACAGCAAAGACTTAGCTACTTCTGTATTTTCAGGGTCAGAGTCACAGGTCAGGCCATGATTGCAAGGACAGGCTTCCCCAACCCCTCTCACCCCCATCCCTGCTGAGCAACAGCTTACCTGGAATATTCCTTCTGGGGATGTAGGCCCTTGGGGGAGAACAAGGCCAGGAGAGGCTAGCACGTGGGGTTGTGTCACTGGATTGGCAGGGAAGCTGGGGTGCCCTGTCCTCCTAGTGACTGGCTGGCTGCATCCCCAAGCCTGGTGGGAACCCACTGCCTCTTTGGCAGGAGCAGGTGCCCCAGTCCCTAATGCCTCCAGAGCAAGGAGGAGCCTGAGGCCAGGAAAGGTGCCGGTTGCAAGGGCTGCTATGGCAAGGAAGGAAGGGGGTACTTGGGAAGGAAGAGGTGGTCTTCTCTCCACAGTCCAGAGAGTCTGGCTAAGACCGAGCTCTTAGCAGCGTCATGTTGGGAAGATCGTGATGGAGAAGGTAGAGTTCATTGGTTTTAAACTTTCTATGTTCTTGGCATACTTGTGAATATTAAACATGTTGGCAGAACACTAAAGCTAAGACAGTGATGATAATTGTTTCTCTTTTTAAACCCCTTTATTGGGCTATAATTCACACACCATACTATTTACTCATTTAAAGTGTACAGTTCAGTAGTTTCTAGTATATCCACCAATATGCATAACAATTACCACAGTCAATTCTATTTTTTTTAAATATTTTGTTTATTTATCTGGGGTGGGGGAGAGGGAGGGGTAGAGGCAAGGAGGGAGAGAGAGAATCTCAAGCAGACTCCACATTGAGCATAGAGCCTGACGGGGGGCCTGATCTCACGACCCTGAGATCAGCACCTGATCTGAAACCAAGAGCCGGACATTCAACCAACTGAGCCACCCAGGGGCCCCACCACAGGCAATTTTGGAACATTTTCATCGCCTCCAAAAAAAAAAAAAGAAACAAACCAAAAACAAACAAACAAACAAACATACCCATTAGGTATCACCCCCCCACACACCCTATTCCCACCTCCACCCCCAGCCCCAAGCAACCACTAATATTTCCCTCTCTAGGTTTTCCTGGGCTGGACATTTCATCTGGACATCCTGTTTTGTGGAGTCCTATGTGGAGTTTTTGGAGTCCTTCACTTAGCATAAGGTTTTCAGAGTTTGTCATGCAATTACAGGCATTTCTGGGATCTGCCCCGTGTCATTCAGTGTCCTGAGTGTCCCATCAGCATGTAAGTTCTCTAGTCTCGCATCAGCGGAGCCTGTGTTTTAGGAGCCCTCCACTGCCAGCAGCAGGGATCCGGCAGGACAGAGGGGTCACTCAGAATTATCAGGGCGGGGCCTAGATGAGCCAAGTTAGTGATGTTGGCAGATGTCAACAGATTAATGAGAATGTCTGTGAAAACGGTGGAATGCTAGAAGTATTCAAAACGAGGGCCGAGTTTTTGCAAACCTATTCTCCAGTTAAAGTAATACAATGAGACACACCACCAGCCAGCAATATTTGCACTTTGCACTTGTACCCCAGGAACGGAAAGCTCAGAGAGGTTCTGTGGCTTGTCCTGGGTCACTCCTTAGCAGAAAGCACCCCAAGTGGGTCTGACTCTGTTCTCCACACTGCTTTCTCTAGGTCTCATCAGGCTCGTCACCCGCAGGGATGGCCTGCCCACTGAGCATCCCCGGGGACCATGGGCTGCCCCCTACGTTCAGCCTCCCCCGCTGCGTTCCTTTTGGGAGTGTCTGAAGGTCACATAGCTGTCCATTTGTGCTTCTTAAAAGAATCGCGGGGCATCCCTCTCTGCTGTATAAGGCCTTTCTACTCCCAGACAGGCTGATGGACCATAAATAAGGGGGTCGGCTGGCTGGTGAATGCTCCAAAGAGATTCATGAAAAATTACTGCAGCTTCATTTGCAAAGTCTCTGCTGTGTCATTCCCAGTGACCCGAACACGGAGGGGCACTCCCGAAATAAATCTGTCAGCCTTCCGCACACCCCAGATGCTGAGGTCAGAGAACTAATCAGGTGGTTTCCAGAATTTTTCTTAGAATTAATCACAAACTCGGTGAAACAACTGATAGAAAAGATTTATTTTGATGTCTATTCCCTGGGGTCACGGAAGGGTTATTTAACATGATAAACTCTGCTTCCCAGCCAAGCCGAGTCTCTCTCTTCCTATCTCCCCCTGAGGAAACAGCCTTGCCGTTTACACCAGCTCCTTCTGTCTTCATGCCAAGGTAATGGCATGATCGTGCATGATTGTGTGAAATAATTCCTTGCGGGGTTTGAGATGTGGGAGAGCAGACCAGATCAGAACTCTGGACACTTTGTCCAGTTGAACAGAAGGATACACCAAAGCCAAAGGCAATGCTCCCAGATCCAGAGCTGGTGAATTGCCGGGGATGCCCGCCTGCCAGTGGTCACAGCATGACGGGAACTTGCCAGAGGGTAATTTGACCCCCTGTATTAATATGGTTCCGTGGGAAGAAGAAAAGGAACACAACCCTTTGGTGCATTTCTTATGGCTTCTTTTTGTGAGTTGATTAGTCTCTAAACCAGATGAGATTTTCTGGAGGGCCACTTGGCCTGCTTTCTTCTGGGCAGCTCATCTCCCCATTATGTGCATTCTTGGTGCCCAGCACTCCCTGAGCCACGAGGCAGGCCTGTGAACCAAGCTGTTCCAACCGGAATTCTTCTCCAGGACTTGGAATCTTTGGTAGAGTCATTGGTAGGTGAGGGAACTGAGGGACTTCACCCCTGCCATGCCTCTAAAGAAGGTGGCACGTATTTTAGGCCACCTAGATGTCCTCAAGTGCCGCCTTGTAAGATTCCTTCTATGGGTCGTAGTTGGTCCATGTTTTTGTAAACCTGGTTGTTCCATTTTGTTTTGCTTTTCAGGTTGCCAATTTTATTAATTGACATTTTCATAGAAAATGGTCTGTTTTTTCTAGATTCTCAAATTCGCTGGCACAAAGTTATTCCTCACATTTTCTTCCCATTTTTAGTCCCCTCTGCATTTGTATTTATGCTCCCTTCCTCATCCCTAAAGTTATTAGGGATATTAACTCTTTACCTATCTCCTGAAAACATATCTGGGAGCTCCAGACCCATAACCTGGTAGGTTAGCAGCCTTGGTGGAAAATGTGTGTGTAGTGATGGCTCTACTCTGGACCTTGCTGGCCAGAGACTTTGTCCTGGTCTGTCTTTTGTCTTGAGAATTTTATAATGTTCTGAGATTCTTTTCAAAGGACTCTACACTCCATGTTTATGCAACGATTCTTTTACATTTTTCTGGGTTTTTACTGTTTTAATTTAGATGCTTAGTCAAATGTATTTTGTTTTTATTTGTTTTGAGAAAATCAGAGATGAATAGCTTATGATGCCGGTACCCATTATTAAGCAAACTCTCTTTTTCCTACTGAATTGAGATGCCATGCTTTCCACATACTAAGTTCCTATAAATTATCATTCTGATTTCTGAAACTGTTCTATCTGGTTGAACTCTGCCTATTTTAAGGCGTGACTTCAGTGTGTTAATTGTAACACAAATATCTATTATGACATCCGCTCTTCCCATTATCACTTTTTTTTTTCAAAAAAATTTCTGGATAATTCTTACACATTTGTTATTCTACAGATCTTTAAAATGATTTTGTCCAGATCCAGTCACTCTGTTGGGATTCTGATTGGAATGCCAGTACATGTGTTGAGCATTCCTTGGGAAGGAATTGGCAATTTTTTGGATATTATATCGTTCCCTTTAGGAGTAGACTGTGCTCCTCTGCTGACTCAGGCTGTAGGTGTCAGTCTGGGTTTTAAGTTGTGAAGAAACCAGCTCAAGCTAGTTTTCACCCAGAAGGAACCAAAAGAGCGTACAGTCTCCAGGATGGCCAGAAACCAAGTTTGGAAGCCATAAGGCTAGGAAAGGAGTGATGCTCCAAATTATACTAAGGAATGGTTTGAGGAAAACCCCATGGTCACTGGACTGTGACCCCACAAATAGCCTTTTACTCACCCTGCTGACCCTTGGCTTTGGATACTGTCTCCAGAGCCTCAGTTCCTGCCTCCTCTGGAAACCGTATTGTCTGCTGCCCCCCATTTCAAAATGGAGTCAGTTCAGTACATACCTCTGTGTCCTAAGCTCCCACCTAAAGTCTGGTGTGGGGTGTCTCATGGGTGGAGCCCTCCCTCAAGGTCTCCATCTCAACAAGGCAGGCCTAGAAAGCATTTCTGGAGAAGGTGGAAGACTCATAAGGTGAGGATTCCCCAAACTGAGGAGGAAGACTTAATGGCAGTGGGTAGCCAGATAGAATGACCCAGATCTACTATACCTGAGTTTTTGCTATTTAATAACAATGCATGGCTTTGTTTTTATTTGTTATGCATAGCTTCACATTGGTCATTTAATTTTCATGTTTAATTTACTTCATGTTTAATGCATTTCTAGGTATTCTGTATTATTATTAACTCTGAGTTCAATATGTTTGCCATTTTTATTTTTTTAAGATTTATTTACTTATTTTTTTTAGTAATCTCTATGCCCCAAGATCAAGAGTGGCATGCTCCTCTGATTAAGCCAGCCAGGTGTCCTGCTGCTTTTATTTTTATTTTGTTGTTGCTAATATCATATTTATTATATTCAATATAGCAAATATTCTTAATTACAGTTGTTTTTAAGTATATTCTCTTAGGTTTTAAGATATTCAGTCATATCATTTGGAAAGAAAGACAATGCTGTCTTTTCCAATATTTACACAGTGTATTAAATTTCTTATCTTATTGCATTAGCTAAAATGTAGGAGTTATCTTTTCATAAAACATTGTAATGAATGGAGCCTGAAATACTATTTTGGAATTTTCGTTATCTCTTATGGTGATTGGACTTTGAGTTTACCGCATCTCTTGGACCTAATTATCCATGTTTTCTAGATTTTTGGATTTATAGCTGGAGAGTGCCTCATATTCTTGAAATCTCTAACATGTGTATAGTTAAAGCTCCTTTCTTGTCTCCAATGTGGTTGCTTAGGCATTTGTTTGTTTGTTTTTAATCCTACCGGGTATTTTTTTGTTTTTTTTTGTTTGTTTGTTTGGGGGGGGGGTGTTTCTTGTTTTTTTTTGTTTTTTGTGGGTCTTTTTGTTTTGTTTTTTTGTTTTTTTTTTGTTTTGGTCACGAGTCATCTTTAGGCTTTATTATGCTATTATCTTTATTCCTATTTCCTTTGTTTCATTTTTCATGTCAAATTATTTTTCCCTATTTTCTGTTAAGTCAGTTTTGTTCTTTTCCTAATTTAAGTTTTGCATTTTATTTGTTTTCAAATAAGCCATTTGTTTTCAACCTTTCTCATTGAAAATGTAAAACATATTTCAGAAAATGCACAAAACAAAAATATAAAGCTCAGCCATTTATCATCAGGCAACTATCCACATGACCTTCAGTAAAATCTAGAAAAGGAGCTTCCCCAGTAACCCAAGGCTCTCCCTAGGTACTCCCAATTTGTTGCCTTTACATTCCCACTGAGAATGATCACCATCTTAATTTTTAGGATATTCCCATCTTTTATTTTCTATCGAGTTGTACCAACTGTGCATGCACCTCTGAACACCATAGTGTAATTTTGCTTATTTCTTGGGACTTCATCTAAACAAAAACACTTCATATGTATTTTGTGTCTGGCTTCTTGCATTCACCTTTATGTTGTGTAATTTATTCATGTGGTATATAGCCATTGTTCACTCATGTTCACTGCTTTGTAATAGTGCATACTGGGATTATAATATTGTTCATTCGTCCATTCACTGTGGATGGACCTCAAACATTTTTCTGTGTGAGGCTATTTTGCACAATGTTGCTCTGAACTTCCTAACCCATGATTTTTGTTACCATTGCATGCATTTTGGGGATATACTCCTAGAATTAAAATATCTTTTGGATATTACATGAGATTGGGTAGTAATCTTTAATGTAAGTAGATAACAAGAAGCTATTTTCCAAAGTTGTTATACCATTTCATACCCCCATCAGCATTGTATAAGAGTTCCTATTGTTTCACATCCTTATTATAACTTGGTATTGTCTATTGTAATTATTTTTCCATTTTAGCCATTCTAGTGAGGGTGTAACAGACATCTCATTGTAATTTTGATTTATGATTCTCAGAGTGAGGTTGTGGTGGGGTTTCTTATCACATGCTTCACACTGGGTTGTTTGTCTTTTCCTTAATGTTTAGAGAGGGTTTTCTGTTTGTTCTTTGTCTTGTTTTGTTTTGTTTTGATATAAATCCTCTGTACTTACCTGTGATGCAAAATCTCCTGCTTTTACTCTAATGTGGATATTGTTTGATGAAAAGAAATTCTCCGTTTTAAATAGTCAGATACATCAATCATCTGTTTATGATTAGCACATTTTAGTCATGTTTAGGAAATGTTTTCCTACTCCAAGGACATGAAGGTATTCTCCTATCTTATCTTCTCATAGTTTTATTGTTTTGACTTTGATATGTTCATGTGTAGTCCATGATAAAAATGCCTCTATGAGGAATTATGAACATTCCTGAAATAAAAAAATAAATAAAAGCCTCAGCAAAGAAGTAGAAGAAATATAGAAGAACCACAGGGAAGTTTTAGAACTCAAAAGGAATGAAATAAAAAAGCTCAGTGGCTGGGCTTAAGGGGAAAGAGAAAAGAATCAGTGAACAGGAGGATGGAACAATACGAATTACCCAAATTGAACACCAGAGAAGAAATCGGCTGGAAACAAAAATGAGCAGAGCCTCAGTGGCTTATGGACTGACATTCATGTCATTAGAGTTACAGAAAGAGAGGATTAAAAAAGCAAGGCTGGGAGACAAGATGGCGGGGAAGTAGGAGGAGGCGCCTTTTCAACCTGCACCCTAAAGTGAGCTGATTACCTACCAAAGAACTCCGATCACCCATGAAATCAGCCTGAGATCAAAATTATACACGTCTGGATCTCTACGGGGGCCAGAAGACGCCAGTGGGCAGGTAAAGTGGAGTGGGAACGTCGGACTGATATCGGAAGATAAACAAAAGGGGGAGGGAGCCACCAGAGGCGACCGACTGGAAAATAATACCCCAATACGAGAGTGCCCGGCATCTGGGGACCAGCATTAACTTGGAGTCTTGTTGAAAGCACTCAAAAGAGCAAAGACTCGAGCGGGGAAATTGTGGGAATCGGGGCGGATAGGGATAGGGGCTTAAGTCCCCAGACCCAGGGCAGCATCCCCTGGCGCTGAGCCGGAGAGTGCGGCGGAGAAACCTGGTCTTTGTCCCGGAGCCGCCAGTGCGCCCGAGAACGGGTGGAGTCCGGCTCCCGTGAGGGGCTGGGAGCCACACCAGACAGCAGAACGCGCACCTTACTGGAGATGCTCGCGTGCCTCAACCTCCCCTGAGAGAGGTGCACGCCCAGCCTGGTGTTCTGGGACCCACGAGGCGATAGACCCACGCGGCGATAGAGCCGATAGAGCTGGAGGCGCCGCGCCCCAAACCATCCCCTGGGAGAGGTGCGCGCAAGACCTGAGCTCTTAGCCCCAGCCAGCGGGAAAATCTCAGTGTGCGATTGCTGCTTGGAACCTCTCTGGCGGTCTGGAGCTGCCCAGACAGCCACAGCTGCCTTGGTTTTGCGTACAAGCAGGAGATCCTGCGTCCCCAGGGACCGTGACTCAGAACCTGCTCTGCCAGCGGCCCAGCGGCTGCAGCACCTGCAGGGGAGCAGACTGAGGCTTCTCTCTGAGAGGGAGGTTGGGGTGCAGTTTTCTTTCCTCTAAACCTCCAAAAACCATCAAAAGCTGTCAAGGCGAGAGAAAAGAAGTGAACAAACATAAAAACCTCCAGAGAACAAAAACCTGAAAAAAAACGTTTTTCTCAGAGCCCACCCCCTTGAGGGGGTCGGGAGGACTTAACTCAGGGAACATCATTGACTGAAAACCCACGTGGCAGCCCCCTCCCGCAGAAAACAAATCAGGAAAAAAAAAAAAAAAAGACTACAAGAGAACAACCACCACTACTTCATAGATACAACTTTTATTTTTAATTCTTTCCCACTATTCTGGTTCATTTTTTTTCTTTTTTTATATAGATAATTTTTTAACCTATTTACCATCACAGTGAGATGTCCAGTACATCAAATTCCATGATAAACTTCTAACCTGAATTTTTTGATACATACACATGTGTTTTTCTTTTGCTTTTCTATTTTCTTAATTTTTAAAAAAATTTTTAATTTAGTTTAGTCCAGTTTATTCCTTTTTTATTTTTATTTTCTAATATTCATATAGAGTTAAACTTCAAGGTAATCCCCTTTCTCCAAGCAATGCTACCCCTATAGGTGAACCAATTTTTAATCCCCCTTTTTCTTAGGAAAGTTGAGTCCTTTAACAAAGATATCAAGATACATCCAGGAAGAATCAAAATAACCTTCCTCGCCCACACCGAGAATCTATAACCATGCTCCCATCTTTTTCTTCTGCCAGTGTCTCTGTGTATTTATGTTTGTCCGGATAGTATATAAATCTTATACTTGGGGTTCTTCTTGACGAGGCTCCTCCTTTTTTTTGCTTATATATATATATATTTTTTCTCTCGTCATATACTTTTATCAGTCTTTTTGTTTGTCTGTTTTTGTTTGTATACGTCATAAACCTTACCCTGGGGCCCATTTGGGCTGAACCTTCACTTTTATCTTCCCTTTTTTTCCTGTCTCTCTCTCTCCCTCTTTTTTCTTTTTCTTTTCTTTTTTCTCTCATTTGGGTGGGGAATCCTGAGTGCTCAGAAGCGTTCCAGGGTGCACCTTGACTGCACCACGGTCAATACATCCACCTACATCTGTCCAGTCATCTCTCACCAAAATGACTAGGAGGAGGAATCCCCAACAGAAGAAAAATACAGAGGATGGGCCTTCTGCAACAGAGCTAACGGCTATCAACATAGACAATATGTCAGAAAGAGAATTCAGGCTAACAATTATCCAGGCAATAGCTAGGTTGGAGAAAGCCATGGATGACCAAACAGAATTGATTAGGGCAGAATTGAAAGCGACCAGAGAGGAGGTTCATAATGTTAGGGCAGAGCTGAAGGCCACCAGGGATGAGGTTCACAACGCTCTCAATGAGTTCCAATCTAATCTAAATTCTCTAAAAGCTAGGGTAACTGAGACAGAAGATAGAATTAGTGATCTGGAGGACAAACAAATAGAGAGAAAGGATCAGGAGGAAGCCTGGAACAAACAGCTTAGAAGCCACGAAAACAGAATCAGGGAAATAAATGATGCCATGAAATGTTCCAACGTCAGAATTATTGGAATCCCTGAAGGGGAGGAGAAAGAAAGAAGTCTAGAAGATATAGTGGAACAAGTTTTTCATGAAAATTTTCCCAATCTTGCGAATGGAACAAGTGTTCATGTACTAGAAGTAGAAAGGTCCCCCCCCCCAAGATTATAAATTCAAAAAAAACATCCAGGCACCTCATAGTAAAATTGAGGAATCATAATTGTAGATACAATCTCTTGAAAGCCGCTAGGACAAAGAAGCTCCTTACATACAGAGGAAAGCCCATCAGAATAACGTCAGACCTGTCCACAGAGACCTGGCAAGCCAGAAAGGGCTGGCAAGATATATTCAGGGCACTAAATGAGAAGAACATGCAGCCAAGAATACTTTATCCAGCAAGACTGACATTCAAAATGGATGGAGAGATAAAGAGTTTCCAAGACCGGCAAGGCTTGAAAGACTATGAAACCACCAAGCCGACACTGCAGGAAATATTAAGGGGGGTTCTATAAAAGAGGAAAAATCCTAAGAATAGCATTGAACAGAAATATAGAGATAATCGACAGAAAGAAAGACTTCAAAGATAACACAATGTCAATAAAAACGTATCTCTCAATAATCACTCTCAATGTGAATGGCCTAAATGCACCCATAAAACGACACAGGGTTGCAGATTGGATAAAACGACAGGACCCATCCATATGTTGTCTACAAGAGACCCATTTTGAACCTAAAGATACACCCAGACTGAAAGTGAAGGGATGGAGAAGCATCTTTCACGCCAATGGGCCTCAAAAGAAGGCCGGGGTAGCAATTCTCATATCAGATAAATTAGATTTTAAACTAAAGACGGTAGTCAGGGATACAGAAGGACACTACATCATTCTTAAAGGGACTATCCACCAAGATGATCTAACAATTGTAAATATCTATGCCCCCAATATGGGAGCAGCCAATTACATAAGAAAACTATTAATCAAGATAAAGAGTCATATTGATATGAATACATTAATAGTAGGAGATCTTAACACGCCTCTCTCAGAAATAGACAGATCATCGAAGCAGAAAATCAATAAAGAAATAAGAGCATTGAATGATACATTGGACCAGATGGACCTCATAGATATATACAGAACATTCCACCCTAAAACAACAGAATACTCATTCTTCTCAAGTGCACATGGAACCTTCTCCAGAATAGACCACATACTGGGTCACAAATCAGGGCTCAACCGATACCAAAAGACTGAGATTATTCCCTGCATATTCTCAGATCACAATGCTTTGAAACTGGAGCTCAATCACAAGGAAAAGTTCAGAAGGAACTCAAATACCTGGAAGCTAAAGACCACCTTGCTTAAGAATGCTTGGATCAACCAGGAGATCAAAGAAGAACTTAAACAATTTATGGAAACCAATGAGAACGAAGACACTTCACTCCAAAACCTATGGGATACAGCAAAGGCGGTCCTAAGGGGGAAATTCATAGCCATCCAAGCCTCCCTCAAAAAAATTGAAAAATCCAGAATACACCAGCTGTCTCTACACCTTAAAGAACTGGAGAATCAACAACAAATCAAACCAACTCCACACGTAAGAAGGGAAATAATCAAGATTAGAGCAGAGATCAACGAGGTAGAAACCAGAGATACAGTAGAACGTATCAACGAAACTAGAAGCTGGTTTTTTGAAAGAATCAATAAGATCGATAAACCATTGGCCACGCTAATCCAAAAGAAAAGAGAGAACGCCCAAATTAATAAAATTATGAATGAAAAGGGAGAGATCACAACTAACACCAAGGAAGTAGAAACAATCATCAGAAGCTATTATCAACAGTTATATGCCAATAAGCTAAGCAACCTAGATGAAATGGATGCATTCCTGGAAAACTATAAACTCCCAAAATTGAACCAGGAAGAAATTGACAACCTGAATAGACCGATATCTAGTAACGAGATTGAAGCAGTGATCAAAAACCTCCCAAAAAACAAGAGCCCAGGACCTGACGGATTCCCTGGGGAATTCTATCAAACTTTCAAAGAAGAAATAATACCTATTCTCCTGAAGCTATTTCAAAAAATTGAAGCAGAAGGAAAACTTCCAGACTCTTTTTATGAAGCCAGCATTACCCTGATCCCCAAACCAGGCAAAGACCCTACCAAAAAGGAGAATTTCAGACCGATATCACTGATGAATATGGATGCTAAGATTCTCAACAAGATCCTAGCAAACAGGATCCAACAGCACATTAAAAAGATTATCCACCATGACCAGGTGGGATTCATCCCTGGGTTACAAGGATGGTTCAACATTCGCAAATCAATCAATGTGATAGAACAAATCAATAAGAGAAGAGAGAAGAACCACATGATCCTCTCCATTGATGCAGAAAAAACTTTTGACAAAATCCAGCATCCGTTCCTGATTAAAACGCTTCAAAGTATAGGGATAGAGGGAACATTCCTGAACTTCATCAAATCTATCTATGAAAAACCCACAGCAAATATCATCCTCAATGGGAAAAAGCTTGCAGCCTTCCCATTGAGATCAGGAACACGACAAGGATGCCCACTCTCACCACTCTTGTTCAACATAGTATTAGAAGTCCTAGCAACAGCAATCAGACAACAAAGAGAAATAAAAGGTATCCAAATTGGCAAGGAAGAAGTCAAACTCTCTCTCTTCGCAGATGACATGATTCTTTATATGGAAAACCCGAAAGACTCCACCTCCAAACTACTAGAACTCATACAGCAATTCAGTAATGTAGCAGGATACAAAGTCAATGTCCAGAAATCAGTGGCTTTCTTATACACTAACAATGAAAATACAGAAAGGCAAATTAGAGAATCGATTCCATTTACTATAGCACCAAAAACCATAAGATACCTCGGAATAAACCTAACCAAAGAGGTTAAAGATCTGTACTCGAGGAACTACAGAACACTCCTAAAAGAAATTGAAGAAGACACAAAAAGATGGAAGACCATTCCATGCTCTTGGATGGGAAGAATAAACATCGTTAAAATGTCTATACTGCCCAGAGCAATCTATACTTTTAATGCCATTCCAATCAAAATTCCACCAGTATTTTTCAAAGAGCTGGAGCAAATAATACTAAAATTTGTATGGAATCAGAAGAGACCCCGAATTGCTAAGGAAATGTTGAAAAACAAAAATAAAACTGGTGGCATCACGTTACCTGATTTCAAGCTTTACTACAAAGCTGTGATCACCAAGACAGCATGGTACTGGCATAAAAACAGACACATGGACCAGTGGAACAGAGTAGAGAGCCCAGATATGGACCCTCAACTCTATGGTCAAATAATCTTTGACAAAACAGGAAAAAATATCCAGTGGAAAAAAGACAGTCTCTTCAATAAATGGTGCTGGGAAAACTGGACAGCTATATGTAGAAGAATGAAACTTGACCATTCTCTTACACCGTACACAAAGATAAACTCGAAATGGATAAAAGACCTCAACGTGAGACAGGAATCCATCAGAATCCTCGAGGAGAACATAGGGAGTAACCTCTTTGATATCAGCCACAGCAACTTCTTTCAAGATATGTCTCCAAAGGCGAAGGAAACAAAGGCAAAGATGAACTTCTGGGACTTCATCAAGATAAAAAGCTTCTGCACAGCAAAAGAAACAGTCATCAAAACAAAGAGGCAACCCACGGAATGGGAGAAGATATTTGCAAATGACAGTACAGATAAAAGGTTGATATCCAGGATCTATAAAGAACTCCTCAAACTCAACACACACAAAACAGATAATCATATTAAAAAATGGGCAGAAGATATGAACAGACACTTCTCCAAGGAAGACATACAAATGGCTACCAGACCCATGAAAAAATGTTCATCATCACTAGCCATCAGGGAGATTCAAATCAAAACCACATTGAGATACCACCTTACACCAGTTAGAATGGCCAAAATTAGCAAGACAGGAAACAACGTGTGTTGGAGAGGATGTGGAGAAAGGGGAACCCTCTTACACTGTTGGTGGGAATGCAAACTGGTGCAGCCACTTTGGAGAACAGTGTGGAGATTCCTCAGGAAATTAAAAATAGATCTTCCCTATGACCCTGCAATTGCACTGCTGGGTATTTACCCCAAAGATACAGATGTAGTGAAAAGAAGGGCCATCTGTACCCCAATGTTTATAGCAGCAATGGCCACGGTCGCCAAACTGTGGAAAGAACCAAGATGCCCTTCAACGGATGAATGGATAAGGAAGATGTGGTCCATATACACTATGGAGTATTATGCCTCCATCAGAAAGGACGAATACCCAACTTTTGTAGCAACATGGACAGGACTGGAAGAGATTATGCTGAGTGAAATAAGTCAAACAGAGAAAGTCAAGTATCATATGGTTTCACTTATTGGTGGAGCATAACAAATAATATAGAGGACAAGGGTAGATGGAGAGGAGAAGGGAGTTGAGGGAAATTGGAAGAGGAGGTGAACCATGAGAGACTATGGACTCTGAAAAACAACCTGAGGGTTTTGAAGGGGCGGGGTGGGAGGGTGGGGGAACCAGGTGGTGGGTATTAGGGAGGGCACAGATTGCATGGAGCACTGGGTGTGGTGAAAAAACAATGAATACTGTTACGCTGAAAATAAATAAAAAATTAAAAAAAAATAAATAAAAAATAAAAAAGCAAGGCTGAAAAATACTTGACGAAATAATGCCTGACAACTCCCTAAATTTGGTAAAAAGATGTTAGCCTAAAAATTCAGGAAGCAGAGCAAATCCAAACAGCTATTCCCAAAGAAATCTGCACCAAGACACATCATCGTCAAACTTAAGGAAAATAAAGACAAAGAAAAAATCTTGAAGCAGCCATAGAAAAATGATGATTTACCTATGGGGAGAAAAAAAAAAAACAGTAAGAAAAGATTTTCTGTTTTCTAGAACCATTGTAATAGTGAGGTGTCCTGTTTATAGACTGTGATTCTTTATTTCCTCATTCCCTTTCCCTTTTCCTGCTGTAAGATATTTGTGTGGTTGCCAAATGTTGTCTTTCCATCTTACTCGTCTTTAACATGGAAGTTCTGGCCATATTGTAACTTTTCATGACTGTTATGAGGAATATTTCTAAAGATGTGGAAATTAAACAACACATTTCTAAAGAATCCATGGATCAAAGAAAAAGTCTCAGGGGGAATTCAAATATATTTAGAAAGGATGACATATCAAAATATGTGGGATGCAGGTAAAGTAATACTGAGAGGAAATTTGTTGTACTATATGCTTACATAAGAAACAAAAGTCTCAATTCAGTAACCTCATTTCCTACCTTAAGAAACTAGAAAAGGAAGACAAAATCAACCCAAAGCAAGTAGGAAATAAAAAAGACAACTCAGTGAAATTGGAAACAGGAAAACAGTTGAGAAAATCAATGAAAAAAGGAGCTGATACTTTGAAAAGACCAATAAAATTGACAAATCTATGATAAGAAAAAGAAATAGAAGACACAGATTACTAATGTTTGAAATCAAATGGGGATGTCATTTCAGACTGTACAGACATCAAAAAGATAATAAAAGTGGGGTACCTGTGTGGCTCAGTCAGTTAAGCATCTGACTCTTGATTTCACCTCAGGTACTGAAGTTAGGGTTGTGAGATTGAACCCCTGCTCAGGCTCCACACTGAATGCGGAGTCAGCTTGAGATTCTCTCTCTCTCCATCTCCCTCTCCTCCTCCTCTCTCTTTCGCAAATAAATAAAACTGTCTTTAAAAAAATGCATAGGTGGGGGCACCTGTGTGGCTCAGTGGGTTAAGCCTTCGCCTTCCGCTCAGGTCATGATCTCAGGGTCCTGGGATTGAGCCCTGCATCGGGCTCTCTGCTCAGCGGGGATCCTGCTTCCCCCTCTCTTTCTCTGCCTGCCTCTCTGCCTACTTGTGATCTCTGTCTGTCAAATAAATAAATAAAATCTTTTTTAAAAAAAGAAAAAATATAAATTTTAAAAAATGCATAGGTGTAAATCTAGCAAAATATATATAAGACTTATACACTGAAAACTGCATAATGATGATGAAATAAATCAGTGAATTCTAAATAAATGGAGAGACATACTGCATTCGTGAAATGGAAGATGCAACAGAGTAAAGATATCAATTCTCCCTAAATAGATATGCAAGCTTAATGCAATTCCTGTCAAAACCCCAGCAAGTTTTTTTGTAGATGTTGTAGACAATTTTATGCTAAAATGTATATGGAAAGGGAAAGAAACATTTTTTTTTTTTTTGAGAGAGAGAGAGAGAAAAGAGAGATCATGGGTGGTGGGGGGAGGGGCAGGGGGAGAGAAAGAGAGAGTCTTTTTTTTTAATTTTTAAATTTTTTTAATAAACATATAATGTATTATTAGCCCCAGGGGTACAGGTCTGTGAATCGCCAGGTTTACACAATTCACAGCACTCACCATAGCACATACCCTCCCCAATGTCAGTAACCCCACCACCCTCTCCCGTCCCCTCTACCCTCAGCCCCTCTCAGTTTGTTTTGTGAGATTAAGAGTCTCTTATGGTTTGTCTCCCTCCCAATCCCATCTTGTTTCATTTATTCTTTTCCTACCCCTCAAACCCCCCACGTTGCATCTCCACTTCCTCATATCAGGGAGATCATATGATAGTTGCCTTATTTCGCTAAGCATAATACCCTCTAGTTCCATCCACATCATTGCAAATGGCAAAATTTCATTTCATTTCTTTTCTTTTTTTTTTTTTGTAAAGATTTTATTTATTTATTTATTTGACAGAGAGAGAGATCACAAGTAGGCAGAGAGGCAGGCTAAGGGGAGGGGGAAGCAGGCCCCCTGCTAAGCAGAGAGCCCAATTCGGGGCTCGATCCCAGGACCCTGAGATCATGACCTGAGCTGAAGGTAGAGGCTTAACCCACTGAGCCACCCAGGTGCCCCAAGATTTCATTTCTTTTGATGGCTGCATAGTATTCATATATGTGTGTGTATATATATATATATATATATATATATATATATATATGTATATATGTATATATACCACATCTTCTTTATCCATTCATCTGTCGATGGACATCTAGGTTCTTTCCATAGTTTGGCTTTTGCGGACATTGCTGCTATAAACATTTGGGTGCACGTGCCCCTTCAGATCACTACGTTTGTATCTTTAGGGTAAATACCCAGTAGTGCAATTGCTGGGTCATAGGGTAGCTCTATTTTCAACTTTCTGAGGAACCTCCATGCTGTTTTCCAGAGTGGTTGCACCAGCTTGCATTCCCACCAACAGTGTAGGAGGTTCCCCCAGAAAGAGTCTTAAGCAGGCTCCATGCCCAGCACAGAGCCTGAGGTGGGGCTCTGTCTCATGACCCTGAGATCATGACCTGAGCCAAAATCAAGAGTCCAGCCTTAACCAGCTGAGCCATCCAGCTGCCCAGACAAAGAAATAATTTTTAAAAAGAAGAATGAAGGGCAGGAATCAGCTTATTTGATTTAA
This sequence comes from Martes martes, assembly GCF_963455335.1. NCBI lineage: Eukaryota > Metazoa > Chordata > Mammalia > Carnivora > Mustelidae > Martes > Martes martes. The sequence goes on from NC_137894.1 coordinate 19,758,723, forward strand.
AGACTTATAGCCACATTAATCAAAGCAGAGAGAGAGAGAGACATATAGACAAAAGGAACAAAATAGAGAACCCAGAAATATACTCAACCAATTTTTGACAAAGGTCAAAAACAATGGAGAAATGATAGCCTTTTTCAACAAATCGTACTGGAGCAGTTAGATATCTATAGGTAGAAATATCAAGCTCATCTTAAGTTTCATACTACAGTGTAGATAATGTCTCACCATTCTCCAGAGCAATTGTGTCAATTTACACACCTACTAGACTTGTATGAGGGACCCCAGTGCTCCCCATCCTGGCTTACTTGGGATTTGCCAGGAAAGTCCTGAAGGAGCTTACTTCCCCACAGTGAGACTGTAAGCCAAGAAACAGGAGAAGAGGAGATCTAACACAGGAAAGAGAGAGACTTTTTTAAAAAAAAGATTTTATTTAATTATTTGTCAGGGAGAGAGAGAGCACAAGCAAGGGGAGCAGCAGGCAGAGGGAGAACAGACTCCCCGCTGAGCAAGGAGACTGATGTGGGACTCGATCTCAAGATCCTGGGATGATGACCCAAGCCAAAGGCAGACGCTTAAGGACTGAGCCACCCAGGTGCCCTGAGAGAGACTTTTGAGACGGGGGCAGAAGGATTTCCCAACATGTACATGACCAGCGTGTATGGATTGCCTATGGATTTACTAGTCCAGATTAAAGCAGGAGATAGGGGCTCAGTGCAGCGGTCTCTAAGAAGAAAATAAAGCCAACAGAACATCTGATGTGTGAGATCATACTCAGGATATTTTCAGTTCTTTTGGCGAGACTGAGGGTGAATTAGAGATGGGCAGAGAGGACACTAAGCAAGCAATAAAACAAAACAGTTTAAACTTTAGAATAAAAGACAAAACTCGTATATGGTCTATGGTTTTGTTGAAATATGTAGTTCAGAAATATTTTCTCATAGTCTATAGTATGTCTTTCATCCTTGTAACTCATCATTTATAGCATAAAATTCCATTTTTGCTCTTATACTTTTGGTGTCACTCCAAGAACTCTTTGCCTAGCCTTAGATCCTAAAGATCTTCTCCAGTGTTTTTTTCTAAAGGTTGTGTAGGAATTTTTTTTTTACATTTAGATTAAATTAAAATTAAATTACTTTAAAATTAAATCAAATCCCAGCCACACCATGACAGTATTGGTCTCAGTAAATCGCTGGGCTGTGCATTTACTCATGTGGGTGATGGTTGGTCTTGAGCATTCCCTGAGGTACTAGGTACTTCCTGTATTTTAAATAGATTTTCCCTTATTATAGAATCTTAATTTTCAGTTGAAAAAATGTGCGCTCTGTAGAAAGTGTTGGGCTGTGGCTTTGAATTCAGAGCGGGAATACTTAAATAGATATCTAACATGGGACGCCATTTCAAGTTTATGCAGACATAGCCATGGGCGCCGTGAGAATCTTGTTTTAGGTCTTTTTGCTCCATTGAAGACTTAGCTAGCCTTGCCTGCTCCCCCCAAATTATCTTCTCCTTCCTCCTCTAGCATTAGGCTATTTTATGCCCACAGTTAAGAGTGTGACACAATAAGCTAATTAGGCCAATGAGGCTAGTGGACAGTGTAATGTGTTGCCCCTTTCCGGGGAAATATGGGAACTAGGATCTTTTCATATTGTTCCAGCGGGGGTAGCAGGCAGGTTGTGGAGAGATCGAGAAAGTCTTTCCCCATCAGAGCTGCTGTAGGTTCTCTCAGGCATCTGTGAATAACACAGACCCAAATCTTAGCTTTATACTCGTTTTCGTTTTTTTTTTTTAAGATTTTATTTATTTATTTGACAGAAAGAGAGACAGTGAGATAGAGGGAACACCTAGCAGGGGGAGTGGGAGAGGGAGAAGCAGGCTTCCTGCTGAACAAGGAGCCCGATGCCAGACTTGATCCCAGGACCCTGGAATCGTGACCTGAGCAGAAGGCTGACGCCCGAATGACTGAGCCACCTAGGCGCCCCCTTATATTCTTGATGCGTGGAACAGAAAATGAACAGAATGAACCAGTCCTAGGGCATGTGTGGAGGTGGTAAATGCCGTGGTCAGAGGAGAAAGCAGAAGAGAGTGAGGGGGACCAGGAGTGGGCCCGAGGGAGGGAGAGAACAGGGGAAGGCGGAAGGCATTAAGGAAGGTGTTGGGAGGCCTCCCTGAGCAGCTGAGCCCCTGAGCAGCTGAGCCCTGGAAAATGCGGGGGACACCAGGGGAAGGGGAATGGGCTCTGGGGAAAGGGTCTCTATAGTGTATGTGCCTGACATTAAGCTTTTAATTATCAAGGCATTCTTTTCAAAGCCATCCATCCTGAATAAACACACTGCCCGAAGTTACAAGCTACATGATGAGATAAGGAGCCAGGCCACCCCAGCCCTGAAGATTCCCTCTTAGAAAGCCCTGGGTGACCCAAAGAACTGACCTCTTGAGTGACCCTGCTTTTCCCTTCCTGTGCCCTAATACTTGCTCTTATGGTTTAAGAGTGAACCTATGAAATCCTGGGCACCTACCCTGCCCTGAATCACAGCAAAGGCAAAGCCACAAGTGGCCTCTCCCCCCGACCCCCCACCCCATCGTGGCATCCCTAAGTGGCCCTGGGTGTATGGGGTACCCTCCGGGAACTTTGACTAATAGGCGTTATTTTATCAGAATTCCCTGATGAGTGTTGCTGAGGACCGTCTTACAGTTGTTTTAAGAAGCATAAGGGCTGGTCTAGCCACAACATTAGCTCCAGTCAGGGTCATGTCTCTGGGGGCTCATCACAGGTAACAGGGGCGCAGGTGAATGCCCGCAGCCTCTCCTAGCCAGTAGCATTACTCTCAATAGGCTGAGACCAACACAAAACACTTTCCCAGGCAAGAGGAATGACTGTTGTACTTTCCAAATGTACTTTTTCATTCCTTTTTTTTTTAAAGATTTTATTTATTATTTATTTTGAGATAAGAGAGAGAGCACATGAGAGGGGGGAAGGTCAGAGGGAGAAAGAGCCTCCCCATTGAGCAGGGAGCCCGATGCGGGGCTCGATCCCGGGACTACGGGATCATGACCTGAGTGGAAGGCAAATGCTTAACCAACTGAGCCACCCAGGCGCCCCTTCTTCATTTCATGGCATTTCTAGTTGGAGAAGAACCTGCAGTCCGAGGGGTGTGTTATGGGACAGTGTCCCTGCAGCCACTTCACAGCCCTTGAGAGGGCTTTTGAGGGGCCTTGCCCAGAGCACACATCTGGGTGTGCGGGGTGCAGGGGTCCAGACCCAGCTGTCCCCACTTGGCGCCCAGAGTTCTGTGTGTTCTGTGGATCGGCAGGACAAGCTGCCTTGTGCAAAGGAGGGGAGTTGTGGAAGGGCTTGTACCCAGCAGCCTGGCCCTGTAGACGCCCAGGGTTGGTGCCGGCTGTACCTTCTCTGCGAGGTGTTTGTTCTTATGGGTGTGTTATTAGGGCTTGTGGGCTGCACTCCATGCTCAGTGTGGACTCTAGCTCTGGAGTCTGGGGACATCACTAAAAGCATGAAAGGCAAAGGTGACTTTTATAGGCCCCCTGCCATCGGTGGTGGTTTACGCAGGTACGGCTCTCCTGCTGCTGGCCTGCAGCCCTCAATCCTCTTCTTCCAGCCCGTCACTCATTACGTTAGAAGATCGAATTAAAAGAGCAAAAATTGAAGCATCAAGTAAGGGACAAACTATCCAGAGGTTGAAAATAGATGAAAATTTGGCCGTGGACAATACCCTTGACCTGTGGCTGTTCCTTTTCCTTTCTGGAAGTCTGTGTTTGTGAGCAGTTGGGTGTGCATGTGATAACGATTAGGCACAGAGGAGGGCTGGACTGGGAGTGGGAAGGAGGAAATGGGGGGCGGGGGGGGCATGCGGGACCGAGGGAATGGAAGAAGGCAGTATTGCTCATTTCTGCAGCCTGGGCTGAGCCGTCCCATGTCAGGCTGCCGGGGGAGGATGGCCCATGTGCTCTGAGGGTCTCCTGCTGAGCTCCAGGCTTTTTGAAACCCTCAAATTGCCTTTTTTTTTTTCTTCCCATGGTTTGCAATTTTCCAAGACATTTTTATTTATTCAACATTTATTGAAATGCCACACCTCATTGCATTATGAACGCTATGATGGTGACGTGTGGTGACTGTCCTCAGGGGGCACGCAGGACACAGAAACTGCAGCTGGACAACACAAGTGTCCAGCAGGGACGCCTGGATGGCTCAGTTAGTGAAGTGTCTGCCTTCAGCTCAGGTCACAATCCCAGCGTTCTGGGTTCGAGTCCCTCATCAGGCTTCTTGCTCAGTGGGGTGTCTGTTTCTCCCTCTGCTGGGTGCTCTGTCTGCTTGTGCTCTCTCTCTCTCTGTGACAAATAAATAAAATCTTTAAAAAAATAAAATAAAATAAAAAAGTCTCCAGCAAATGTGGGGTGGGAGTACACTGTCCAGGGGAGAGGCAAGCAGCTCCAGAGAGGGAAAACCAGACAAGGTCTCAAGGATGATGCTGGAGTTGGGTCTTAACGGATGAGTAGGAGTTTGGTAGGCCAGGAAGTGAGTCAGGAAACTGCTAACCACAGGAGCAGCACTGGTAAACCAAGGCACAGAGCCATGAGAACACGTCTCCATGCATACCTCAGCATGAGCAGTTTTCCATTCCTTTACTTTAATCTCTTTGTGCAGCTCTACCAAAATTGTAACTTCGTAGCTTCAGTCACTCCACATGTATTCCTTTTAATTCATCACTTTTAAAATTGGAACGTGAAGTTATTCCTACTGGGGTGTGGGGGGTTTTGGGTTTTTTTTTTTTTTGTCCTGTTTTTTTGTCCATAAAAAAATCATTTTGGCTTGATTACTTAAGGAAAACGGAAGTGGGGTGCATTTTCACACAATCTGAATTGTGTAGCTCAAGTGTACCCCCGCCCGGGGCAGAATGCCGTTTTAATTGTGAGATCTGTCTGTGTTCCTCTGTCTAGATTAAGTTTGACAGTGTCGAGGTGTGTGTCTGCTGCGAAAGGCAGCACCAGTCGTCGGGCTGCAGCAACCTTGGGGAGACGCTGAAGCTGAACCCGCTGCAGGAGGACTGCAACGCTGTGAGGCTCACATTGAAGGTGACGGCCAAGGGCACTCCTGATTCATGCATTCCATCCCATGCATTTACAGACATTTTCGGGAGACTTTATTCATGTATCTAGTCCCGGTCCTTAATTCACTTCGGGTTAGGTTTCGTGCAAGAGGGACGGTCTTTCCGGAGAACGTTTTATAGGATTATAGATTTTCACTGTAAAGGTGTTTCTTCCTGGACCTCCTTTTCCATTTTTATCATCTCACTTTCCCACCTCTGACATATGTGAAGGAGGATATGCATGGTTGAAAGAGGTCTTTACAAATGTGGCTGTGATGCATTCTACTGCTTTTCTAACATTTTTGCTGTTCTGCCATTGGGGAACAGATGGGTATTTATTTTGCCTTTTTAAAGATATTTGGAGAAAGACATTTTCCAATTTCCCACGGCAGTCTATTCTCGTGTATAACATCTGATTTCTTTTAAAGTGACATAGAAAGTTGTTTATATTGTTCCTTGCTTTTTCTTCCAACAAGTGTTTTTTTTCTCCCAAAACCCAAATTGGCTGCTTAAAAATGCATATGAACAATGAACCTGGTTTCTCTCTTTTCGCTGGACCAAGGTGGGCGAAAACCTTTCCAAAAGGATGCGAGCAAGGTGAAAGGGATCCTTGGTGGGTGGTGAAATTGTATTTGTACCGTGTAGGGAGCTCTAGAGAATGTGCATCAGGAACACAGTATGTGGGGATCTGGAGACTGGAGATCCACCCTGGTGTCTGCGAAGAAGGGAGGAAAACATCACCCTCTGGAACTGGGCTCCTGGGATTAGTCCTCCCTGAGAGTCCTTTCGAAGGCTGACCAGCATGATGGCTTAGTCTGGGTGAGCTCCCTGCTGGTGGTCCAGGGCAGTGTGAAACCAGGTGGCAAATGGGAAATGACATACAGAGATAAAAGATACACCTAAAGTACAAGGTGGGACTGGGTTCAGCACCCTAGAACCTGCCTCATTTTGCAGGGAGGAATGGGCCGAATTCCGCGGTCCAGCAGCCCTCCAGAGTGACAGATAGATCCAGCAGGCTCTGGGTAACCCAGACTGCAGCACTCACGGGCCTATCCTACCTGCAAGGTGTGTCTTGCTGCCTCACGGTGCATACAACCATGATTTCGCTCTTCCGGTGTCACGGGGCATGTGCAGGGTCAGCTGTGGCCTTGTATAGCCTTCCTGGGACGGGGGCATGGGCAGCCAGCACTAACTCTGAGATCTCATTGTGACAGCTCCTAAGTCACTGTCTCAATCTGGGCCCTTTTCTTTCCATATTTAAAAACATATAACAAGATAATAGGTAATCATAATTAAATCACAGTGCAACCACTACCCCTCGGGGAGCAGACAAATCTCCGGAGAATCTTGTAGTTCTGGAGGCTCAATGAGTGCCCGGAGGCAGTCAAACATCTAAGTTTTATCTCACTCAGTTGGTGGGTTGGTGGTATTTGACCTGCTGTCCCAAGGCCTTGGAGTCCTTTTTGATGCCTGCACTCTGTGGGAGCCTCCCAGGACCTGTTTCTTTGACTGTCCCCAGAGGAGGTGGCTATGGCTGGGAAGGCAGTGTTGGAACAACAGTGCTCCCTCTAAGAAGGCCTAGGTTGAGCTAGCGAGCTTGTGGTCCCTCCTGACCCACTGCTCTAGTGTCCTGATGAGGAAGCCACTTGGGAGGGGCTAGCTAAAATGGAAGGAGGTGAAGGATACTTAAAGAGTTCAAGTCAATGCTGGGGAGTCTCCTCGAATGGCTCATCCCCGTGGGTGTTTGAAGTGCCCAATATGGTGGTAAGAGTTGAAGGCAGAAGACTACACCAAACTCCTGAATAAGTTTGTTTTAAAAACTTGAGTAGGGGTCAGGACAATCAGAGCTGGTGGCATGAGGATCGGTTGAGGGAGGATTCATGATTGAGGTAGGCATCCAATGGTCTGGAAGTGGCTGAGGGCCTGTGGGCCTGTGGGGAGAACAATGGCCTTAAGTGTAGGGGGTGGGGAGCTGAATTTCATGTGGGGTCAGGAGGATGAGAAAACATTTGAAATGAGAGTCTGTTTACTGCCAGGCCTCAACTTTGTTCTTTTCCCAAATTGCTTTGACTAGCCTAGTTCCTCTGCATTCTGCAAGGGTTTTGGAATCCGCCAATCAGTTTCTCCAGAAATCCTGCTGGGATTTTGACTGGGATTGCACTGACTCTATATCTCAATTTGGAGAGAATTGGCATATTCATGGTATAGACCTCCATTTACCTGGGCCTTTTTACATTCCGTCGGTGTTGTATCGTGTTCGGTATATAGGTCTTCACATATTTTATATTTACGCTTATACTGTTTCATGTGTGTCAGTGCTATTTTAATGGTACTTCAAAGTTTTACTTGTCTCTTGTTCATTGCTAGTATATAGAAATTTGGTTTTTGTTACTGACAGTGTATCCTGTGCTCTTATTCAACGTAAGGGTTCTGGAGCTCTTTTGTAGATTCTTTTGGGTTTTCTATGTAGGCAGTCATGAGAATTGCAAAGAGAAGTGGTTACATACCTTCCTTTCTAGCCTGGGAACCTCTTAAGTCTTTTCTTCTCTCCCTCTTCCTTCTCTCCCTCCCCCCTTCTGCCCTCCCTCCCTCTTTTTCTCTTTCTCTCTGCCTTATTCCACTGACTAGAGCCTCCAGTATAATGTTGGAGAGACGTGCTGAGAGCATACATCCTTGCCTTGTTTCCGATTTTTGGGATTAAATATAATGTTAGCTCTAAGTTTTCCATAGACGCTTATTATCAGGTTACAGAAGTTCCCTCCTTTTCCTTGTTTTCTGAGAGTTTTTGTTTTGTTTTGTTTTTAAATCATGGATGGATGTTGAATTTGTCTTTTTCTGCACTAAGATGTTCATCTACCTTTTCTTCTTCAGTTTGCTAATGTGGTGAAAAACAATGGTTGACTTTTGAATGGTGGACCAGCCTTGCATTCCCAACATGAATGACACTTGATCAGCTCTCTCAGTTCTGCTGAGCCTGCTGATGCCCCAATCAAAGACATCCTTCATTTCTGTGACTGTGCCTAGCCACCTGACTCTCCATATAGCCTCCTCCCTCTCTCTGCTGAATTACCTACGTGATCCCACATACTGTTCACCTTTTTTCCACTAAAACATCTGCCCAGGTGAACAGGTGCTCATACTTCTCAACATGGAAATTCTCATGTCCTTCGAATTTCGGTGGGTTGGTTGCCTTGGGACCTCAGCTGTCTTATGGGTTCAAACTAAGTTGTGAATTTGCAGCGTTCAGTGTTTTGGTTGTTGAAATGGTAGGGGCAGGGCTCTTTTTAGCTTTCTGCCTCGTTATTATATTGCTGTAGAGAAACACCCAAAGTCAGCCTCATGTTTTCTCCCTTTTTGATACATGGTGGTCATTAGTGCTGCCTAAAAATATTTCTAGCTCTCCAACTTCCCTTTATGTGGTAAGGTTATACTTCCCAGAGTCTCCTTGTGGTTGTGTAGGGCCGTGTGAGCAAAACTTACATGTATACTTCCAAGCCTGAGTCATTCCTGTAGTGAGACATTGTGCAGAGCTCTCGTTCCTTCTGGCACAGTAACCAGCAAGTTGTAGATGGAGACTGCACCATCAGTCCAGGTGACTGTGACAGGTAGAGCCCCATAACTCACCCACATTGGACAGTGTAGCGTGAGTGAGAAATAAATTTCTATTGTCTTAACCCACTGAGATCTGGGGATACCTGTTACCACCATAACCTAGCCCATTCTGTCTGATGCAAGGCAATGGGTTCTTTTGGTCCAGATGCCAATAATATTTTTAAAATTATCAAGTCTATTTGCTTCACTGTGATATGTCTTGATGTTAATCGACCTTTCTCAAGCTTTCCATGGTAAATTTTTGCACAGTGAGTTTGCATCTTGCTTCATTTCAGCAAAGTTTCCTTGAACTAGAAATCTGAATTTTTTTTTCCTGTTCTCTTTGTTTTAGGATAACTGCATTTCTTGGACCACTTTTTAAAATTTGAACTGAATTAATGAACATGGAGTGTATTCTTAGTTTCAGAGGTGGAGTCCAGGGATGCATCCATTGTCTTGGACCACGTTTACCTGTCCTTTGTAACTACCATTCTCTTGCCTCTCATTGTTTAAACTCTTCCTTTTCCATCTTATTTTGCTCCAACGTTTCTCTCAAGGCTCTCTTCCTACCTCGTTTTCTGCAGTGAGTGGTATCTCTGTTCTCTGCTTTCGACGTGATCTTGAGCTTTGGTAGGTCACCTTGCAAGTCTCTGCTTCTCTATCACTTATTCCCTGAGCCCTTGTGTCTCTGCTTTTAGCCCTTGGATTACAGGAACCTTCTCTGTTTGCTCCCAGTTGTCACCACAGAGGTCTCTAGCCGGTTAATTACAGTGGCGTTTTCAGTGGAGTCCGTATCTTTCTTAGATCTTTTCTAACGCATGTGGATACTTCAAAGCACAAAAGCCGATTCCTAACCTGTATTAAGTGCTGTGCTCTATCTAAATAGGCTTCAGCGTAATTAAGAATGTATACTTCCTTCTCATAAATATAGGCACTGCTTCCTCTGAGATTCATACAGGTCTAAGTGCCACATTCTCTAATTTTCTTATAATTAGTGGTGCAGTCATTTTTAATGTGCTCATTACTCTTAAAGTCATTCGAGCCACGCTGTGCCTGGTGACATTCCCGCAGTCAAAGGCTCTGCGGCAGAGACCTGATGTTTCTTGGCGTTAAAACTCTCAGAACAGGGTCACCTCGGTGGCTCAGTCGGTTAAGCGTCTGCCTTCACCTCAGGTCATGATCCCGGGGTCCTGGGATCGAGTCCTGCATTGGGCTCCCTGCTCAGCGGGGAGTCTGTTTCTCCCCCTCCCTCTGCCTGCTGCTCCCCCTGCTCCTGCTCTCTCTCACACCCTCTCTCTATTTCAAATAAATAAAATCTTAAAAAAAAAAAAACTCTCAGAACACACATGGGAGGTGTTCTTGTAAAATGGAGCATGTTTCCATGGGAGCCCCTTCCTATAGCTTACAGATGTTCTCAACCCTCAGCCAAAGGAGGTGCAAAGGGGAATGTTGTTTTCATTCATTTCCCTTGCCTGTTCTTTTTTGGTCAGCAATTAGAGCAGGTTCACTGGGTCTCTTAATAGTCTGATCTGAGGCTCTAGTTATCTGATTAGTAATACTCCATGCCTAAATTTCCATATTAAATTATGGATTATCCATACTTTGTATCTAATGAACTGAGTTTGTGCTGGGAAAATCTCATGCAGTTGATTTAGGAATCAACACTTCTTTCACTTCAGTTGTGTTTGAGTTAACTGATAGTGACTTAATGAGATTGGTCTAACTACTCATTTACCAATGGGCCACCCTCCTCCCCCGACCCCACTACCCACCTAATCCCGGAAGGTTGTACACACACAATCTGTCATCAGGGAAAGCAAGCAGAAACCAAAATGTTTCCTGGCTAATGAAGAATATATTTGGAATCCAAAAGATGATGCAGCCCTAAGATTATGTTCCATGGCCTAAGGGCCTGGGAAGCCCCCTCTGCCTTGGTCTCTTTTCTGTCCTTCCCAGCCACCCCCACTCCTGGATTCTCCTATTCAGCCAGAGAACCCCGGGGTGGGGGCACACAAGCCTCTCTCTTAAGGATATGGATTGCCACTTCAACATAATGCCTCATGTCCTGCTAAAGTTTGCTACTGCCCCCTCACAGAGGTGAGGGCAGGGCAGAGGGGACAGAGGGGATCTAGAACTCCATCGGGCCATGGCAGGATCCCAGGATGGCAGAACCAGAGGGATGGAGCGCCCTGTTGTCCTGCAGCTTATTGTGTAGGTAGAGTGAGGTCAGGTGGTTCCTTGCCGGTCCCTGAGCAAGTCCAGTGATGGGCAGGGCTCCTCGGAGGGTCGATTCTCCAAGATTCCCATTTCTGCTCCCTGATGATGGGACTTGGCTATGGGCATCCCATTATGAATGATCCATAAATAGAGCCTAAAACTCGAGGATTTCAGCCTCTGCTCTAACAAAGCAATAGACAATGGTGGGCAATTTTTCCCAAAGGAGCAAGTCTACAGATCCCTCCTCCTGATAAAATAATGTCTAGGCTTTTGTAAGATAAAACGATCAAATAAATGATAAAAGATGTTTGGGTAGTTGAACGGTCGCCTGTGCCAAGTCAAACCCAGCACAAGATTGTGACATATTTTCCAATCCGTATTAACAGAATTTTTAAAAGGTTACAAAACTCAGAATGATTAACTGGTGGAAGGAATATGCTTCATCATATGCTGATATGATATCCATCCCAGCTTTAATTCTTTGCTAGATCCCAGAATGTCCTGATGGTTTTATTATAATGATGCAATTCTAATTCAGAACAGAGTTAAAAATCTATTTCTTGCTTCATCTATCTGGATTTAATTTATTGAGCCATAGGAAATGAAATTACCCAAAGAAACATTATCAATGGACAAGGAGATAAAAGTTTCCCAAGAAATCAGTTATCGAGTTTATGTGCTTTCTTGTCTTATCTTACAGATATTTTATCTTTGTCTCTTAAAAAAAAAAAAGGCAAGATCATTTCCTAAAAACCGAGGGACTTGGGAGATGAACTCATCATTTAACCTTTGTTCTTCCACACGTTCTTCACCATGCTAAAGAAACAAAAGTGATTCTGAGCATAAGTGAATAGTCAACCTTTTGTGACAAAACGCCCAGCTTGGACTGGCAGCGTGCAGCATCGTACACACAACACACACACACACACACCCCTACCTGCTAGACATGACCTTGACATTTTCAGAAGTGGGCAGCTACCCAGAGTAAGACAGATGTCTCTATCTCTGTACAGCTTTCTTCTCACCCCTGGATTCTTAAAGGAAACTAATGGTCCCTCTGGCCAGGTGGGATCCTCTGTGCTTTCCCACTTATACTAGCAACCATGGGACCCATGTAAAGGAATAGCTAGAAATAGTAAGTTCTCTTGGCCACTGAACATAACTTATGTCTGTCAGGACTTCCCCCTCATTATGGAGAAGGGGGTGCCCACCATGTCCTTGAGTGGCATGTCTGCCCCTGGTTTCCAACACCCTTGAAACCCTGCCTTGCCATCCTCTGATTCTAGAGGTCTCTTGTGATCCTGGGTTTGGTGGCATGTCTACACAGACCCATGTAGCCTCAGTTCAACTAAACAGCCTCTGAAATAATCCTCCAGATCAGAGGTTCTACGCAAGGGGGTCATGACTCCTCCCCTGCTGCTGAGTTGGAACAAGGTCCAAGATCCTCAGATATTGAGGTGCAAGTATTTTCAGTGATCTGTTCATAGCAGTCCCATCCCATGGACATGGCCTCACTGGACTGGTTCCCTCTCAGGGTCTCTCGGGACTGGCAGCTGCAGAGTACGTGCACCCACACCCCCCTGGGCAGTCAGTCCAGTGACAGGCCGAGCATGGAAAAGGCAGGTCCGGGAAGGGTTTGCTCTCTGCTGGGAGTCAGGGCACATTCTGTGGTGCTAGTCCCTGGCCTTTGTCCCTCAGTCACCTTCTCTTTCTGGTCTCCCCAGAAACGTGGCATTCCAGGGAGATGTCTCATGGAAAGCTCTGGCATCTCTGGCTCTAAACACCCCTTCTCCCAAACCCACCTTCTCCACACAGCCCAGTAGCCCCCTCTGAGGTCAACACATGATGTGGGCTTTTCCCTGAGCCCTGCTGCCCGCAGGATGGCTTGATAGGGCTCCCCAGTTTCTCTGGCCCAGGCCTTGTTGCCTTCCGTTTGTCCACCTCTCACCCCCGCCGGGACTGCTCTTCAGTCTCACCTAGACTCTGCTGTGTGATACCATCCTTCTCCCTGTCCTTGAGCCGTATCCACTGTGTCACAGACGCAGGGACCAGGGCCCCAGAGCTCCTACCCTCTCTGTCTTTTCCTAGCACCTCTCCAGCTAGCACAGCCAGCTCACACTTGCACCCTGACCAACAAGACCAGCAGACGTTGCCACGAGGCCTTGTGCTCGGAGTCACCAGTCACGTAGCAGTCTGTGCTGCTCAGCCCTCCTCTAGCCATCTCATTCCTCTACTCTGAAATCTCCCCAGTATTTGTCAGGTTGCACCCAAGAAACAGACCTCACAAGATGTGTGTAGCAATGGACACACACACACACACACACACGCACACATATACTATTTACATATACATACCACATAAACAGAGAGGGAGAGAGATCTTAAGGAATTGGCTCACGTGATTGTAAAGGCTGACAAGTCCAAATCTGCAGGGGGAGCCAGAAGGCTGGAGACCATGGGAAGGGCCACTGTTACAGTTCAAGACTGAAGGCCATCACTGGAAGAATTTCTCCTTGCTCTGGGCAGGTCAGTCTTTTGGTCTAGTTGGCTTTCACCTGATTAGATGAGGCCCATCAACATTTTGGAAGACAATCTGCTATGCTCTGAGTTCACTGACTTAAATGTTAGTCTCATGCAAGAATACCCTCATAGAAACATCCAGAATGTTTGACCCCATATGCAAGTACCATGTCAGCCAAGTTGACACACAAAATTAACTATCACATTCTCCTCCACCCTGGTCCCAGTGCATTTTCTATCCCCTGCATCACACCATCCCATAATGATGTTAAAATTGCACAGCTGATTGGGTCACCACTTGCTTTTAGGGTGAAGACCTAAATCTTGAGCCTGTCTTATAGAGTCCTTATCTCTTCTTTGGCCTCAGCTTGTGACATGCTTGCTTCTCCCCTTCCCTCAGTCACACTGGCCTCCGGTAGCCTCCGGGATACCCTAGAAAGGTCTCTGTACCATAATCTTGGTTCATGATGTTCTCTGTGTCCAGAACATTCCTCCTCCCCATTTCAATGAACTTATTCCTCCCCACCCTGCAGCGTTCTCCTTTCCCCTCAGACTAGACCAGGTCACCCTTGCATTAAATTCTTATAATGCCTTGTACTTTATCTTCATGTGACAGTTATCACTTCTTGTGACTATGCCTTTTTGTGACATATTTATTAATTCCTACCCACCCCCCCCCCACCCCCAGACAGTAAGCTCAGTCAGGTTAGAATGGTATCTTTGGCTTGCTGTGGCTTCCACGGAAGGGCACGACATGATCAATACTCTGTAAATGTTTCTGAAATCAGTGAGTTTTTAATTCATTCATTCAGGAAGTTTTTTGAGCACTTTTTTTTTTTTCCATGCCTGAGTTGGGCCCTGCATGTACAAAAACAAAAGACAGAGTCTTCCCACCAAGCCTGGTGGGGAAAAATCACAAGCAGAACAGCAATTTCAGTGCAGTCTTATTTCCACTGTGAGAGGAAATAAAAATATTAAATTATAAAAGAATTTTCAATCCTCCACTCTGTCCTATGGGAGGGCATAATGGATTTGCTGAGGGGCGTAATGGATAAAATTTCAGGTACACACAGATCATGGGGTGGATTAGCTCTAAGGACAGAATTGGTGACATCTCAGAAACTGGGGGACCGCACAGAGAGAACAAATATTTTGGTTTCTATTGCTGAATGACCCCAAACACACACCACACAGCTGCTTGGTCACACACGTTCCCCATCTATTCCTGACAAAAATGACTGAAGACCTATCGTCATTGATTGGACCAGTTCTCCAGAGACACGGAACCAGTAGGCTAGAGACAGATATAGGTACAGACATAAATACAGAGATACGGAGATACATTATCCCACAGTCTGTCATCCGCCAGCCAGAGAGCCAGGAAAGCCCACGGTACAATTCAGTCCAAGTCCAAAGGCATGAGACTTGGTGGGGGTTGGGTTGGCGATGGTGTGAGCTGTGGTCTGAGTTTGAACGCTCAAGAGGCAGGCAGGGGCAGGAGGAGCTGACATGCCAGTGAAAGCAGAGAGAGCGAATTCGTCCTTCCTCCGCCTTTGCGTTCTACTCAGGCTCTCAGTGAACTGGGTGATGCCCGCCCACGCTGGGGAAGATGATCATCTTTTCTCAGGCCACTGATTAAAATTCTAATCTCTTCTGGAGACACTCTCCCAGACACACCCAGAAATATTGTTTTGTCAGCCTTCAAAGCATCCCTGAGCCCAGCCGAGTTGGCACATAAAATTAACCATCCTAGTAGGGAAAAGCCTGCATCACACGGGACGTGAAGGAAGGGTATCAACCCAACCTGTCTAGAAGGTTTCAGAATGTTTTTGGTGTGAGTCCCAAAATAGAATGATAGAGGGGTGCAGCCTGCACCTGAGCTTGCAGCTCGTCTCCAGGTGGTTTTCTGAGAAGTCACTGGAAGCCATCCTCCACCTTAAGAACGTGTCCTGATTTTGAAAGACAAGGACGGATAGCTGAGGGGGTGGTGGGACAGATTTGGAATCAGTTGTGATGCCAAGGGGTGTTTTCAACTCCCATCATTTCCATGGGCTGCACTCCCATTCTTTGAAATGGACAGCAGACGTTTTAAAGGTCTGATGCAATGTGCTTTTGTAAATACAGCATCAGGATCCACTCCACAGCCCCACCCCAGTGCACCTAGCTTCCTGCCCTGAGCCTCCCCTGGACAGTCTAGAACCATCACCAAGGGATATGCTGCCTTTGGGGTCTTTTGGAGGTTGTGATGTAAACAGGATTACAGGCAGCTTCTCCTGGAGACGCCAGGACCTGGATGCCTCTGCACCCCACCCCCACCCTGGGACCCAGGGTCTTTGGCACATTCAGCTAAGGCATCGCAAAGACATACTGGCCCAATTTGTTCCTCCCTCAGGCTGCAGGATGTCTGCAAAGGTCGCACAGCCTCGACTTCAAGATCTGGGGGGAGCGTTCTGACTAGGACTAGCAACACGCTGGTTTGTCTGGGACGATAGCAGTGTAAGTAATAATAGGCAGCATTTTCACTCTTAAGAGCATCCCGCCCTGGTGTCCAAATAAAATTAGGGACTCCAGGAGGAGAGCCATTGCCTTGTTTGGTGACAAACAGAGTGGTGGAAACACTCGGGATTTACACAAGGGAACTGGAGGAGACCACATGGGGACCACTGCTGATGAGAGGTTATTTCTAAAGCCTTCAATTATTTTCAGGACTCTAAATTAATACAGGGTTGCTGGGAGGAGGAGGGTATGAACAGGGAAATATGCAGTATGGGAAATGTTTCAGTTTAATCCAATGCATTAGAACGTATGCAAAGGAATGACAGAAGGGAACATGAAAGCACGGAAGTACTTACAAGGAAGGAGCCAGAGGCAACTTTTGAGGTCAGGAGATAAATTCACTGTCTTGATCATTGTTCGGGCTCCACGGTTGTGTATGTGTATCAGAACTCAGCAAATTGTATGTTTAAAATATGTGTACTGTGTTGTACATCAGTTGCCCCTCAATACAACTGTTAAATGTCTTTAGGACAGAAGAAAGGGATGAAAGGCCAAGAAACTAGAGACGGGATGATGCAGGAACTCAAAGCTGGATTTAGGGCATTTGATTTGATCCAGAAATCAATAGGCAACTGGGTGCAGAAACTTGGAATAGTGTGATCATGGCAGGGCTGAGCGAAATCGTTTGGAGCCATAGTGGAGATGGGCAAGATGAAAGGGGTCCCAGGACAGAGCACCTTTGGCTCAGGAGCAGAACAGAGGAAGAGAAACTCCCTCTGGAAGGAAGGAAACCGCCCAGCAAAGGAATAATGCATGATCGTGTTCCTTTACATTTGGTCCTGGTTGAGCTCTTTGGCAAAGAGCCTCTTTAGGTCCGCCATGTTGTTTTCTCCACCCTTCCTCCAGGCACAGTGAGGTCTGAGAGGCTGATTGATCATGGACATGTCAGAGACCAGAGAATGGCTCCAGCGCGTGCAGGGACCGAGCTGTGTTCTACCTGGTGGTGGATCCAGATTTTGTCTTTAATGCCAAATCTGGGGCTTCCTCCACCACCACCGTGGTCCACCTGCGAGGAGGTGGAGACAGAGCAGTGACTGGCACGGGGTCATTTCTGTCTAAACAGAAATGTCCTAGGCAGACACTTGTCCTCTTCATCTGATGGCTCATGTGGGAGTGGCCCCTCCACCCTGCAAAGTTAGTCTAGTTCAAGGTACCAAATAGTCTGAGAATAATGTAGCGAATACCACCCAGACTGGCCCAATCTTCCTAGATTTATAATATTTGCTTCCAATATTTTTTAATAAGAAATATGTTATTATATATTATTATAAACTCAGCTGAACTCCCAGCCATGTCTCCCCCTCTGTCTGTCTGAAACGAGAAGAGGCTGCCCAGGGGCAGCCACTATCCTGAGATTAGTGAGTTTTGCTGGTCCCATATATGTTCCCATATGGGGCTAAAGTTTTCCTTAAAATTTGACATAAGCAGTACCATAAGCCATCTTCTGTCTTCACCCACCATCGTGATGTTTATCCATGTGAATCGTGGGTATAGGTAGCCTTAATTCTGTCTTTTAAACTTCTGCACCTCGCTTATCTGTCTCATGTTCATGGACATTAATGTGTTTTCAGTTTGGTGCTGTTCGAACAGTAAGGGATAGCCGTGCACTCATCGACGTGCGTGCAGACTCCAAGGGTGTAAGGGGGGGTGTGCCTGTACTTTTATAGGACATCTCCTATTTCTCTACAAAGAAATTGCACCTGCCCGCTCTTACTGCCAACGGGAGGGGTGCCCTTGCTCCATTCATGCAGGTGCCAAGAATTCTTGAGATTCAGACTTTTCATATGATGATTGCCTCTTTGGGTTTCTCACCAGCGAACTGCCTGTTTTTTGTGTGTTCGCCTGTTGGGCAATTTGTTCTTTGTTCTAAATGATAACTTTAGCCATAAACCTCTTGCATGCAGTCTGTGACTGGTCGTTTTGTTATGTTTTGGGTGGCATTTGTCAGAAAGAAGTTTGCAGTTTTAATGCAGTTCAAATTCTTTTCCAGAATGATGTGTCCTTTTTTGTGTTGCATTTAAGCACGTTTTCCTCTCTGGAGGTCATATAAATACCCTGTATTTTTATTTCCTGTAAGTTTGAAGTCTTTGGCTTTTCACATTTAGTTCATGAATCCACACGGGGTTTAATTACGCATTTGGTATGAGACATAGATCCAGTTTTATTTTATTTTTCACATATAAACATCGGGTAGAACAGAACTGGTTTGGGGCCATTTATTTGTATGGCCATGTATCAAGTTTCTGTATTTGAAGACATCTGTTCCTGAGGTTTCTTTTCTTTTTCATTGGCGTATGGCTTGATTCTTTTTCTATACTACATTGTATTAAATGTTATTTCTTTATTAGTCTTGTATTTGGTAGGATAAGCCCCAAGCTTTGTTCTTCAAAGTTGTCTTGGCTCTTTTTGGTCCTTTGCCTGCCTCCCTTTCCCCTTCCCCCTCACTCACCACCTGCACAAAAAAATCATTGTTCATAACTGCATTGCATTTTTAGGTTAATTTGGTAAGAATGGTCATTTTTAATATATCTCTTCATTTATTTATCCTTCTGCTGTGTATTTCATTCTTTTTGATGGCTTAGCAGTATTCTGTTGTATATAAAACCACATCTTCTATATCCATTCATCATCTGAGGGACACTTGGCTGCTTTATCTTGGCTATTGTAAGAAATGCTGCTATAAATATAAGGGCACATGTATCCCTTTGAATTAGTGTTTTTGTATTCTTTGGGTAAATACCCAGCAGTGTGATTTTGATCAGAGGGTCATTCTGTTTTTAACTTTTCCAGAAAACTCCATACTGTTTTCTAGAGTGGCTGTACCAGTTTGTATTCCCACCAACAGTGTAAGAGGGTTCCCTTTTCTCCACATCCTGGCCAACACCTGTTGTTTCTTGTGTTTTTTATTTTAGTCATTCTGACAGGTGTGAGGTGATATCTCACTGTAGTTTTGATTTGCATTTCCGAGTGACGATGAGCATCTTTTCACATGTCTCTTGGCCATCTGGATGTCTTCCTTGGAAAAATGTCTATTCATGTCTTCCTTCCATTTTTTATTTGGATTATTTGTTTATTGGGCATTGAGTTTTATAAGTTCTTTATTTATTTTGGATATAGTAAACCCTTTATCAGATATGTCATTTGCAAATGTCTTCTCCCATTCAGTCAGTTTTGTTTTAACTTTGTTGACTGTTTCCTTTGCCGTGCAGAAGATTTTTATTTTGATGTAGTCCAAATAGTTCATTTTTGCTTTTGTTTCCCTTGCCTCAGAAGGTGACATATCTAGAAAAATATTGCTATGCCTGATGTCAGAGACATTACTGCCTGTGTTCTCTTCTAGGATGTTTTATGGTTTCACGTCTCACATTTAGGTCTGTAGTCCATTTTGAGTTTATTTTTGTGTGCGGTGTAAGGAAGTGGTCTGGTTTCATTCTTCTGCATGTTGCTGTCCAGCTTTCCCAGCACCATTTGTTGGAGAAATTTTTTCCCATCGGATATTCTTTCCTGCTTTGCTGAAGATTAATTGACCATATAATTGTCAGTTTATTTCTGTTTTCTATTCTGTTCTATTGGTCTATGTGTCTATTTTTATGCCAGTACCATACTGTTTTTATCACTACAACTTTGTACTATAACTTGAAGTCTGGAATTGTGATGCCTCCGGCTTTGCTTTTCCAAGATTGCTTTGGCTACTTGGGGTCTTTTGTGCTTCCATGCAAATTTTGGGATTTTTTTCCTACTACTGTGATTTCCTAGTTCTGTGACCATGCTGTTGGTATTTTGATAGGGATTGCATGAAATGTGTAGATTGCTTTGGTTGGTGTAGACATTTTAACAATATTTGTTCTTTCAATACATGAGCATGAAGTATCTTTCCATTTCTTTGTGTTATCTTCAATTTCTTTCATCAGTGTTTTCATAGTTTTCAGAGTACAAATCTTTCACCTTTTTGGTTAGGTTTATTCCTAGATATTTTATTATTTTTAGTGCAATTTTAAATGGGATTGTTTTCCTAATTTCTCTTTCTGCTGTTTTATTATTGGTGTATAGAAATGCAACGGATTTCTGTACATTGATTTTGTATCCTGTGACTTGACTGAATTTTTATCAGTTCTAGCAGTTTTTTGGTGGAGGATTTTGGGTTTTCTTTTTTCTTTAATATTTTATTTATTTATTTGAGAGAGAGAGTGAGCACATGAACAGGAGGGAGGAACAGAGAGAGAGACAGACTCTCCACTGAGCAGGGAACCCAACAGGGGATTCAGTCCCAGGACCCTGAGATCATGACCTGAGCTGAAGCCAGACACGTTACTGACTGAGCCACCCAGGCACCCCTGAGTTTTCTGTATAGAGTATCACATCCAAACAGTGGAAGTTTTACTTTCTTCCTTACTGATTTGGATGCCTTTAATTTCTTTTTCTTGTCTAATTACAGCAGCTAGGACTTCCAGTACTATGTTGAATAAAAGTGGTGACCATGGACATCCTTGTCTTGTTCCTGACCTTAGGGGAAAAGCTCTCAGTTTTCCCCTACTGAGGATAATATTAGCTGTGGGTTTTTCATATATGGCTTTTGTTATGTTGAAGTATGTTCTCTGTATATCTACTTTGTTGAGAGCTTTTATCATGAATACATGTTGTACTTTGTCAATGCTTTTTCTGCATGTATTGAAATTATCTTGTGGTTCTCATCCTTTCTCTTACTGCTGTGATGGTTCTAGTACATTATTGAGGGGAGATTAAAGCAGTAGGCATCCTTGTCTTTTCCTGATTTTAGAGGAAATATATTCAATAATTAAGCATAATATATTTAGTAATGTTTGTTGAAATTTTCTGGTATTAAATAGTGTTTGGCAGTTAAAGTTATTACCAGTTTGCTAAGAGTTTACCACTAAGGAGTTTTAAAATTTATCAAGTGCTACATCTCTAGAGATAAACATGTATGTGTGTGTTTTTATATATATACACACACACACATTTGAATATACAAACACATACATGCATATTTATCTCAATACGATATAATGCTCAGACACAAGACTTAAGACTCTTAAGACTAAGACTTAAAACTCTTTCACATATTTAATTTATTCAATAGACATATATGTGAATATATATGTAGTCACATATATAACTTCATTCTGCTGATATAGTGAATTACATTACTGAATTCTTATATTTCTGGGATAAAACCCAATCACAATCTCTTATGTGATTATGCAAACCCACTTTGCTTATATTTTATTAAGCATTTGTCATTATTACTCATACCATCTTCCTCCTTCTTCCTGAGATAGTATATTTTATTTTTCTGGAAGAGTTGTCCATTTTGTTCACATTTTCAAGTCATTGACACGTGTGTACTGTGCCCATAATTATGTCTCTGGTGTTTGTAATTTGTTCCTTTTCTTTCTTTTGTTATTCAGCCTTGTCAGAGACTTGCCCATTTTATTAGGTTTTTATTTTATTTTACTTTTTCAAAGAACAAGCTTTAGTTTTATTGATCCTATTGTTGTTTTTTCACATCTCCATCATTTCTGCTCTCCTCCTCATTGATTCCTTCCTTCCAAATTCCTTTCCCTTTTGTCCCCTTCCCAGGTTGTGTGCTTTGTTAGTAAATTTCAGTCTTCTTTTCTCCTATAAGGATGTAAGGTTTTGATGTCTCTACCTGCACACTCCAAATTCTGATGTTTCAGCTTTTTTTTTTTTTTTCGTTCCCAGGGTGCTCTGATTTTCATTATGATTTCTTTTTCAATCCCTGAGTTACTTAGCAGTGTATTTTGAATTGTGCAGACATACAGAGGGTTTTCTTGCTTCTCTTCTGAAATCAATAGCAAATGTAACTGCACTGTAGTCAGGTAGCCAATGAGCCTGTGCCTTTGGTGTTCGTTGGTTGAACTTGGCTTTGTGCCCAAGTTTCTGGTGAGTCTTTGTAAAAGTCCCACCTATCATGTTGGGAGCAAGGTTCTAGCAGGTGTATTAGATCTGACCTGTTTGGCTCTTCTCTGACCTCACTAACTAATTGTTTGCTGGACATGTCAAGACAGGTGTGTTAAAACCTCCATGGCAATGGTGGGTTTGCCCACGTATACTCCCAGCTGCTCTTGATGCCCTGGCCATTCCCGTCTTGATGGAGTCCTCTTCCTCCTCCAGAATTAGGACGTGATTCTGGGTTCTAATCCAAACATGCTTCTGGGATTTAAGGAAAAGTATCTAGTCTGGCCAGATAGGAAAAATGGCATGCCTACACCTTTAAAGAAATGTCAGAATATCAGGTAAGTACAGATCAGAAATGTTACTTCTGGTTATAAATAGCTCCAAGTACACAAGAGGCAAAGGCTAATGAGATCATTTAAATTACTTCTGCGTGTTATTCAGTATTTCCCACGAGTCTCTCCATTCCTTTTCACTTCGTCTTGATCTGCCTGGGCTCTAATCAAACGGTTTTCTCTCACACTTAACCTCGAGGCTGAGGGCGGGGGAGGCGGGGCGGCAAAGAAGTAGCCATAGGACGGAACTTTCAGAACACAGAAAAATAGCAGAACAATGAAGAGTGGACTTTTCTTTCCCATCGATTGAGCAAAAAGAGCTACAGTATAGGATCGGTTTAGAATGCTCAAGTATCTTCTTGGGTGGCCGTCTAATAATTTTTGGTGCTATTTTTCTGAAGTGTTCATGGACAAGGCCAAAAAGTCCTTTGGTGAATTTATCCTCTGGTGCTTGTGTTTTTAATCAAATGGAGGCACTCAGGTGACCAGTCACGTGTAAAAATCACAGCCAGTGTTGACTGAACCTTGCTGTGTACCAGGCATTGTTCTCAGTACTGGGCATTTATGAACTCACTTAAACTTCACGACAGCCCTGTGAGGTGTGGGTATCATTATTCCCATTTTGCAGATGAGGACATTGAGGCACAGTGACATGAAACCACCTCCCAAGGTCATGTAGACCCTAAAGGATCCCTGGTCAGGCAGTTAGCTCCAGACACCTGGCTCTCATGGCCATCTTCAGGGGACAAGTAGACCTGCTAGCCACAGGACAGTGAACACACATGCTCAGAACAAGCTTCAACAAGAAACCAATTGCTTTTTTTTTTTTTTTTAAGATTTCTTTATTTATTTGAGGAGGGAGGAGCAGAGGGAGGGAGAGAGAATCTCAAGCAGGCTCCATGCCCAGCACAAAGCCCGATGTGGGGCTCAATCTCATGACTTCGAGATCATGACCTGAGCCAAAGTCAAGAGACACTGGGACACTTGACTGACTGAGCCATCCAGGTACCCCACAAACCAGTACTTTCTAAATTACCAAGAACTAAGTGATGCGCATTCTAATTTATGTGCAGTGCCTTTAAAAAAAATTCTGTGAGAATTGATAAACCACAAATTCATGGTTCACACATGAAATAATACCCTCTGAACAGAATATTTTGTGTTGCACAAGTTTCCTTTACCAAGCAGCCCAGGTGAAAGGCCTTAGTGTGTTGTGTGTTCTGCTTCTGAACTAGTCTGTGAAGAGAAGTTCTTGCTTTACAAGCAAAGCTTTAGGGCTTCGGGTATGAGGTGGTTCTGGTTTTGATAGACTCCTGGGGAAGGCAGTTTGTCCCTTCCTTACCAGCTGAATAAAATGTCAGTGATGTTACCTTGCAGCTCCATTCTCCTGTCATGCAAGGAATAAATTGTCATTTTGATACATTGGAGGAAAATGATGTGTCATCCTCATGAAATCAAGATTGACACATGCGAGTGACTCATGGGATTCTTCTAGTGAGTGAGGTCACATCCCAAAACTCAGGGGCAGTGCCAATAACCAAGTCATATCCGTAGATGTCTTTATTCAGGAAATTACCATCTTAACAAGCCCTCATTTACAAATCTTTGCGGGTTATGATTATCCTATTTTCCTTTTAAAATAATGCCTGAAATAAAGTCTGCTATATTTTCTGAATCCTAAATATTTCTCCATTCACCTAAATGAATGAAACTAACTCCCTCCCTCCCTACCTACCTCCCTGCCTCCCTCTTTCTTCCTTGTTCTCTCCTTCCCTCCTTCCTTCCTTCTTTTCTTTCTTTCTTTCTTTCTTTCTTTCTTTCTTTCTTTTTCAGCTATGAAGGGATTAATTTTAACTATAGAGATTTCACTTATGAATAGTTAAAATCAATTGCTTCTGTACTTGCTAAATAAGAGATTCTAAAACATTTTAAAGCAACTATATGGGCACCTGGGTGGCTCAGGTGTTGAGTGTCTGCCTTTGGCTTGGGTCATGATCCCATGGTCCTGGGATCAAGCCCCACATCGGGCTCCCTGTTGCGGGAAGCCTGCTTCTACCTCTCCCACTCTCCCAGCTTGTGTTCCCTCTCTTGCTGTCTCTCTCTCTGTCAAATAAAGAAAGTCTTTAAAAAAATAAAGCAAATAAAAATTTAATTAACGTTAGAAAGTAGTGTAAATACAGGTGATTAGTCTAAGTGTTAAATACTTGGAAATGCTTCATAATGTTAACAGATGACTAACTTACTTATTTTGGTCATGGCTACCTAGGAGCTGGCTGGTGGAGATCTCGTGAGGTGGAGAGCTCACTCATGGTGGTGAATCAGAAAGGGGGATGGAGAGAGGGACAGGCCAGGGGCGTAGATTTTGTCCAGCTGCTGCAAGCATCCTTCATAGATTTTAGCTGGAAGGGACCAGAAGCAGGTACCCTGGAAACTCTTGGAGGGGCACTGCAGGTAGCAGGAATAGACCCTGGGGAATCAGGAGACCCCCACCCCCCACCACACACCAGTCTTAAGATGAAGGGTCTTCTGGAAGACAAGCAGAGAACAGATTTCTGGGGACCTTGGTGGCTGTATTGACAGCTACCATGGCAGGTTTGGACATGAGGTGTTAGAGACAAGTGGCATCAAGGATGCCCCTAGGATTTGGGCTTCACCAACCACCCAGATGGCGTTTTGATTAAGCAAGAATAAAGGCCATTGTAGAAAGGCAAGAGGGCCTGTGCTCCTATGATCCTCTCCACACTCCCATTTTCCTTCTCCCCCGACAGACTCTGCTTGTCCATGCCTTGGTAATGGGGCTCCTACTTCTTTTCTCTCTCCTTCCCCATTGGCCTGTACCAGTTGTAACCTCACTGCCCTTCCCCAAGGGTGTGGATGTCTGCACAAGTACTGTCGTCTGGGTCCTTATGTGACCAAATCTCCCACTTGCTGACCCCCCCCCCCTTCAGCTATACCCACACCCTCCAGATGGCTGTGGAGCCACTGTCCATGGAATTTAACAAGAGAGACACCAAGAGGATACTGCATTAGTCTGGCGCTTGCCCAGAGAAGTGGCTCAATCAGTTACTGTCCTTCATAATCAAAATTAAATCAATAAATAATGATGGAGTCACATTTTGCCGTTTTGATCTCATTCCTAAAGTCCACATTGGTCCCTGCCCTTGTGACTGTGTGGATGCATAGGGCCAACTAATTGATTCCTAAAAGATTTTCTTTTAAGCAGGCTCTAATCTAATTGGTCTTCAGTTCCGAAGCAAAAGAGGTACATTAAGGGTAATTTCATGAGCAAAAACCCTCCACTGCTCTTTGTCTCCTTGGAGAATTATTTTGCCGTAGGAGATGGGACATAGTAATTGATGTCAATCAAGGTTAAGCAACATGTGCCCGGCAGCTCCGCGCCAGGGGCCTTTCGTACACTTGGTCAGTATTGGCTTCCAGACCTTCACAGTCAGGCTCGTAATTGACTAGAGTGGTTTCACACAGAAGAAGATTCTAAATGGCTTTCCAATGAGTGCACCATGTAATGTCGGAAGCCGCAGTGCCGTTGGTCTTTTTCTTTTCTGAGATTTCCCTTGCAGACCGTTTTACATGAAAACAAAGAAAACACCTCATGGCGCACTGTCATTTTACTTGAGACATTCTGTCTCACCCACTCTGAGCCACCCCTTGTGCCACCTTCAAGGGCGTTGGGTCCCATGCCTTACAGAGCGCCCCCAAAGTGACTTGAGGGCTCAGGGTTCGGCAACCATCACTGCGTCCAGCCTTGTCCAGCCTGCGTCAGCTCCTTTCTGAAACATGCTTGGGCAGTTTCTCGCACCTCTGGTGACCTTCAGCTCTTGACATTGAGTTTGGTCTCCTTCAGAGCTTCACTCCACATGCAGGTCAGGTGCCCCCTTTGCTGTGGTGGTCCCTCTCTTCTCTCTCTATGCTCACAGCTGTGGGTGTGGCCTGGGGCAACTCCATCCCGTCCTCCTGGGGTCTTAGTCCCTCCAGGGCATTGGCAGGTGTCTTGTTTAGCAAATACAGTTGATTCTCATTATTCGCAGTACTGATATTCTGTAAAGTCATTGCAGACATTGAATGAGTGAATAGTGAACCATTGCTCCTAGATGAAATGCAGGGTTAGGTTCCTGTGAGTCTCTGGTCACAAAATTTTCATCAACCCATCAACACAGAACCTTGCTGTATGTGTCTTTCTGTTTAAAAACACCTTATTTAATATATATTATGGATTCACTGACCTTGAACTCAAGGCCAAGAGCACCAGAAGTCATGTCTGATTGAAGCTAATCTAGCACTTGTATCTTCTGCATAAGGCATATCACAGCCTTCCTGAACTTTAAGAAACAGCAGACAGCACTCTAGCACCAGACTTGGGAGTCATTCTAAATAGCAAAATTGCTCATAAAAAGCACGAACAAAAAATGTGGCACTAAGTAGGTCATGAAAAGGATACTTGTTTACAGTTTTGAGAGCTGAAACAAGAAGGTAGAACATGTCCTTGTTCTTCAGCTGGGAAACATGCTCATCAGGCAACTTGAATTTTTTTGCTGCTATATGCATGTCCTCAAATGACCAGAAAAGTACTGTGGGTGATTTGGGTGGGAGGCGAGGGGGGAAACTCATAAATAAATTTTAGCAAGTACATGAATTTGTAGATGTGGAATTTATAAATAATGAGGATTGACTATACTTTCCTTCCCCAAAGTTATAAAGATATAGTCTCTTCCATTTTCTTCTAATAGTTCTAGAGTTCTGTTTTTTAGATTTAGATTTTTTAAATTCCTATTGGTGAATCGTTGTGTAATAAATCATGATTCTTTATGGATAAACAATTTTCCTAGTACCATTTATCACGCTTTTATCCTTTTTCCTACTGATTTGTCATATGTCAATTTTCCATATATGTGGTTCTTTTTGTGAACTCTTCTGCTTTCTTAGTCTGTTTTTCTACATTTTATCACTCTGCCTTTATGATAGATCTTGATATCTTGTGGGGGCAGATTCTTCCACCTTGCTTTCTTTAATATCCCTTTAGTATCATTTAATGCAATAATGGATACAATAGGGGTGCCTGGGTGGCTCAGTCAGTTAAGCATCTGCCTTTGGCTCAAGTCATGCTCTCAGTATCCTGGGATCGAGCCTGGCTTTGGGTCCCTGCTCAGCAGAAAGTCTGCTTCTCCCTCTGCCTCTTCCACCCACTCATATGCTCTTGCTCATGCTTTCTCTCTCTCAAATAAAAAAATAAATATTTGAAAAATAATGGATACTACAATAGAGTAAGTATTCTTTAGATTATAATGCATAATAATAAAATGAACACTTGGAACTCTAGAATATCACCAGTCCTTGGCATCTACCCGTGTCCTTCTCCAGCAAAGGAGCAAAACTACCATTTTGAATTTTACACTTTTTGTTCCTTTGTTGTTGTTGTTTTATAGTTTAATCACATAGTCACATATTTCTATATATACAATATTGTTTAGTTTTGTGCTTTTTCTTTAGCTTTATAGGTGACATGTTGCATAATCATTTACTACTTATTTTCTTAAAATTAATCTATGTTGTTGTGTATAGTTGTAATCCATTCATTCTCATGGCTGTGGAACATTCTATCTGTGAACATAACACAATGCATTCATCACTTCCCCTGTGGAAGGACACTGAGTGGGTCCCAGTTGTTTTGCTGTTAGTAGAATGGACACATGTACATATGTCCCATGGTATACGTGGTAAGAGATTCTTACAATAGTTGCAGAAATAGGGTTATTGCAAATATTCAGTTTTAGGAGATGGTGCCAAGTTATTTGCCAAAGTGATTGTATCAGTCTTTACTCCCATCAGAAATTTGTTAGAATCCTCATTGATCCACATCACCAGCCTTTGGCATTTTTAAATATATTTTGCCAATCTAACAGGCATACAAAGGTATTTTATGATCTCAGTTTGATTTCTCAGCTATTGCTGAAGTAGATCATGTGTTTAGATAGTTGTCATTTATGTTTCCTTTTTTGAGAATTATCTTTCATGTCTATTGCCTATTTTTCTAATGGTTATTTGTCTTTTTAATTGATTTGTATGAGATTTGTTTTTTGTCTCATTTTAGAAATCCATCCCTATTTTGAAGACATAAAACTGTTCTCATATATTTATTTTACTTAATTTTTCCTTTCATATTTATGTCTTTCTTCATCCATTTAGAATTGATTTTTGAGTATGATGTATGAATAGCCAATTATTTTAACATTGGTTATTGAATAGTTCATTCTTTTCACAAAAATGTTCTTTGTTCCATCTGTCATGTATCAAGTTCTAACACTTTTTTGCATCTTCTTCCAGGCTCACTATTTTGTTTATATGAATGAATCTTTTTCTTTTTTTCCTCTGTTGGTACCACACTGTCTCAATGACTATAGTTTCATTATAAGTCTTGATAGCTGGTAGGAATTCAAACTTATAAATGTACCCCAAAGTAAAGTTATTGTTCCCTCCAATGAGTGCTAATATGTAGTCCTTACATTTGATATCCACCATTCCTTCTGCCCTGAGCCTTTCTCTGGATCCCAGGACCTTCCAGGATCCAGCCACGAGGGCATTACGGCTGGCACCCTGCCCATGCTGAGCTCCATCTCGTTGGCTGTGCTCAAGTTGTACCAGCTGTTAAATCTTTGAAATCTCACGTCTGCCTTAACCTATCAAAACTAGGCAAATCTGTTGAACCTTTTAAATAATTTTTAGGTCTACCTATTCATTTTTGTCTTTGCATATTAATGCAGTTTTGCTGTGTAAATTTCACAAGCCAATAGCATACTGGATAATGACTCTCAAAAAACTAATGAAGAACCAACATCTCCAAATCAATGATTGAGTAATCATGCTATTTTTCCATACAAGGGGAGATAAAAGAAGTAAAGTCCAAATTTATATCTTTATAAGAGTTGGCACTTAGGTGAGATGGTTTAGGCAACCAAAAGCTGACCTCCAGCTGCAAAAAAAAAAAAAAAAATGTTTAAACAAATCTGTTCATTCAGTCATCTCTATCCATCATTCATAATTGTGCTTCCATTTTTTAATATTTCCTTAAACATATACATAGCTGTTTTGTACTCCATGTTTCTAACAAGTCCGGTATTTGAAGTCCTTTAGAATCTAAATCTGTAGTTTATTCTTTCTGATGCCTCCCACTGGTGGGTGGCTCATGTCCTCATATAAAGGATGATTTCTGATTGAGAACTCCTGTCTGCTTGATCTTAATGCATAGGAATCCTGTAGACCTAAACTGAGGACTATTTCCTCCAAAAACAATTCATCTTTGCTTGTCCTAGCAGCCCAGAACTGCTGCACACTTTAGTTTCTTTCAAGTGTCTGAGCCTGGAGTTTCTATTCAATTGACCCTTTTTACTGCTAGCCCAAAGAATCAAATCCAAGTGCTGGTGTTAGCACTTACCTTCAGCACAGTCTTGCTCTCTGCTCACATTTTCCAGCTCCAGTTTTGGTTCAGAGGTTGGTCCTTAAATTTGGAAAGAGGAGTGGAAATGAGGTCTTTGGAGATATCCTCTATTTTCTGCAAGGTCAGCAATGCATCAAGAACCATACATTGTTTGGAATCTGTTCTGCAGCAGGAGGGCCCCATCCCAGGAAATCTGCTAACCATACTACCTGAAGTGGAAGTCTGCCATGGCTATTCTTGGTCTTACGCTCTGCTATCTGGATTTTAGAGTCATCCTGTCAGTCTGTGCACACATACACAGAACCTTGTAGCAGTATTTATTGGGATTCCATTAGGTTTCTAAATTAATTTGCAGAGAATTAACATGTTAATGAGCCTTCCTATCACACCATTTATTACTTCTCAATATATTATCATTTCATCTATTTTTCTATATTCTTGAGTATTTTTTGTTGCTACTATAAAAATCATACTTTTTTAAAAAAGATTTATTTTATTTGGTGTTCTTAGAGAGCAAGAGAGAGAACACAGGAGCAGGGGGTGGGGCAGAGGGAGAAGGAGAGAGAGAATCTCAAGCAGGCCTTCCACTGAGCACAGAGCCCCACTCAGGGCTCAGTCTCATGACCCTGAGACCATGACCTGAGCTAAAAATCAAAGAATCAGATGCTCAACTGACTGGGCCACCCAGTGCCCTTAAATCATATCTTGTAAAAAAATTATTCTTCCTTTTTGTTGCTGGTATATGAGAATACAATTATAATTGTGCGTGTTGATCTTATATCCAGCAACATTGCTCAACGATCTTACTTAATTTAAATATTTGAAAATGTCGGATTTTATATGTAAATAATCATATCATATGGAAATAGTGGCAGTTTTTCTTCTTTTGTAACTCTGTACAATTTACTTCTTTTTAATGTCTTATTCTAATGGTTGAGATCTGCTAAATGGTGTTGAACAGAAGTGATAATGGTAGCCATCCTTATCTCCTTCCTGATATTTGCTATAGGGCTTCTTAACTTAAGGGAACATTCATCTATTTCTAGTTATTGGGAGCTTTTAAAGTAGTGTTGAAATAGCAACTGATGTTTTGCACTATTGAGATTAAATATGGTTTTTCTCATTTAATGTGGTGAATTACATTAATAGATTATCTTATGTTAAAACACCCTTATAATAGAAGAATAAAACAAACTTGGTCATAATGTTGTTGTTGTTGTTTTTTAAGTAGGCTTCATGCCTAGTGTGGAGCCCAATGCAGAACTTGATCTCATAATTCTGAGATCAAGACCTGCTCTGAGACCAGGAGTCAGATATTCAACTGACTGAGCCACCCAGGTGCTCCTCATAATGCATTTTTAATGCATTTTTATTGGATTTAGTTTTTCAGTAATTTGCTTAGGATTTTTATCTTTAGGTTCACAAGGAAGAATTTTCCTCTTTTGTTCTTTTCATATCCAGATTTGTTTTCTTCATTTTTTTTAATAGCCAATTATCTCAACACAAGTTATGTAATGTACCATCATTATAATGAGGATCTGTATCTGCGCTCTCCTGTTCTCTTATCATTGCGACACTATTTTGTGATTGTAAATGTATGGTACGTTTCGAGGTATGCAAAGCCCCTCTCCTTTTCCAAAGATTTCTTGACAACACTTGTTTATTTTTTCTTTCATATAAATATACAGTTATGTTTTGTTTGACATTGTTTTAAAGCTAGAGGCTAATTAGAATCACAGTAAGTTTTAGAAATTCAGAATTTATAGGAAAAATATATGTTATAAAAGAATATATGGAAAGATATATTTTATAAAATATATACATACTGTTAGAACTACATTTTATGTAAGCCTCTTGGTAACCACAAAGAAAATACCTATAGAAGTTAAAAGAAAAAGAGAGAGGAATCAAGACTTATCACTACAAAAAACAGAAGACTGGAATACAAAAGAAGATGGTGTGAGAGAGAGAAAGGAACAAAGGCCTGTAAGACAAACAGAACACAGTTAACAAAATGGCATTAGTAAATCTTTTCCTATCAATAATTACTTTAAATCTAAATGGACTAAATCCCCAATAAAAAGATAGAGAGTGACTGAATGGATAAAAAAATGAATATCCATCTCTGTGCTAGGCAAGAAACCCATTTTAGATTCAAGGACTCACATAGGTTCAAAGCGAAGGGATGAAAAGGATATTCCACGCAAATGACAACCAAAGAAAGCAGGGGTGGCTATACTTATATCAGACAAGGTAGACTTTAAGTCAGAAACTGTTTATAGACAAAGGTCATTGATAAAAGTCAATTCAACAGGAAGATATAGCAATTGTAGATATATATGCACTCAACATCACAGCACCTATGTATATAAATTAATATTGACATATTTGAAAGGAGAAATCAGCAAAACAATAATGGTAGACTTCAATACATCACTTTCAATAATGAAAGAACATCCAGACAGAAAATCAATAAAGAAGCAGCGGATTTGAACAAAATAGACCTAACAGACACATACAGAGCTTTTCATTCATCAGCACAAGAACACACGGAACATTCTCCAGGAGATTACATGTTAGGGCACAAAACAAGTCTTAAAAGACTTAGGAAGATTGAAATCCTTCCAAGTATCTTTTCTGACCATGATAAAATGAAACTAGAAGTCAGTAATGGCAGGAAAACAGGAAAATTCACAAATATGTGGAAACTAACATGCTCTTAAGCAAACACTGGGTCAAGGAGAAAAATCCTAAAAATTAATACAATATACAAAGATACATATATGTGTTTATGTACACACATGCACACACATAGGTAGAGAAAATTATTTTTTACCTGATTACCCTTTCTTGAATTTCAGGAACATTGAAGATTGATTTCTTGATCTTAAAATTTGATAGAATTGTAAGAAAATAATTAGTCTGTGAATTACAGTTATTTATATAGTTATCTAAGCAATTTATATCCACCAACTAGAAACTAAAAGCAGTTGCTTCAGAGGGCAGAGGAACAGTTTTGAATTACCAAAAAAGGTGCAGTTCTGTACCATTGTGGAGAGTGTAAATCTCTTCATGAGTCCTTGCTCAAAGTTAAAAGTGCCATTGAACAAACAGCACATATTGTATGAGAAGCAAACCTGTCTTCTTCTAGTAGCATTTGTGTTATTGATGGTGCCTGAGAGACCAAAGCAAGGCCAAAATTCACTTAAATTTGTAGGGATCCTAAGTAGAATGTTTGCATCTTGAAATAATAACTTTCACAGATTCCTCCATGAATCACTTACCTTCTCCATATGACAGCCTAATTTTCGCTGTATTCAGTATATCACAGATATCAGTATATCACAGATCACAGTATTGAATACTGTGATCAGTATTCAAACCAGCCACGAAGACCTCTGTCTGCAAGAACTACTTTCTATGGAGACAAATTAAATGGCCTGGGATATGTTCCAGGATGTGCTCATCACTTGAGAAATTTTATGGAAAATAGAAGTCACAAATTTTAAGCGCACACACACACACACACACACACACACACACACACATCATACTACCATCAAGAGTTCTTGTACAGAATCTTGCTAATCCATTAATTTATTTGGGTGATGGTGAATTTTTCTGTGTGTGGTTGGAAATTTGGAAAGTCAATATATCCTTTCCTTCCAGTCTGAACTTAAAATTCAGAAGAGAACAATGAGATATCCCCTATATTTTCAAACAAATATTTACTAGTTGCCTCTTTTGAATGAGGTATTCTGCTATAGACAATAACAGAAGACTGGTTCTCTATTCTTGCTGTCCTCTCAAAATGAAGATGGCAATACATTATCAGGAACTGTGCAGGGTCTGAGATTTTTACCTGCTTTCAAGCTAACAAAGTGGCCTGTTAGAGTTTACTGTTACTTCTCTGGTAGAAGACACGAGACCCCCTGGTTCAGAGACAAAGGACAGTATTACTCATGGCAAAAGTATTGCCAGAGATTTACGTTGGTTTTTGTCAGTTCCCTCTGCTCCTCAAGTCTCTTGGGACAATGCTAAGGGCCCATTACAGATGCCTGCACATGCAGTGGGCCACATTATGGGAGAGAAACACTGAGCCTGGGGAATTTGATGCATCTGTAATAAGTCTATGCTCCATCTAGGAGCAATGCTACCTCTTTCCTCAAGGTTGCTTGTTGTAAACAAAACACTGAGCAGTGGGTGGGGTAAAGAGTAGTCAAGGTTTATCTTCTTAACCTGCCAAATAGGAACTTACAGGCAAGCTCAGGGCCTATGGCAGATTACCTCTCCCAGTATAGATCTGCATTAAATGCCAGGTAAGAGTCCATGACCAGGATCTAACATCACAGTGCAATAAAGAATGTATGGTGCAGATCACCCTGTGGGTTCAAAGGAGGAAATATTCCTTGGGATATCAGCTGTTGGAGAAGACACTGAAGGAAATGAGATTCAATGTGAACCTTGAAAGTGGAGTCACATCTGGATCCAAGAGGCAAAGAAGCATAAGAAAGAATTGTAATTAGAGGAGCCTTATAAATACTCCACTAGGTAGGGTGGATCAGAGAATGTGTGGTTGGGAAGCTGGGGTAAGTTACCCAGGAACATGTGTGTTAATGAAGGCCTGAGTTGGACAGGCACTGGATTTGGGAGGGGAGGGACATGGAAAAGACCTACAGAGGATGCTTCAGTTCAAGCTGGTGACATGAGAACAACCTGTCCAGAATTTTGAAATCTTCATATAATTGCTTCATGTTCAAAGCAGAACAATCCAACTGTGAGTATATCTTGTGTTTTAATACAGGAGCTTCTAAGCTCTGGAAGTCACCGATCTTGGACTTACCCACCTGGAACACAGAGCAGGATGGCCACAAGCATAGTCTCTTTTGTTATACTCTCCACTGCTTTCACCCACCTTTTCTAACATCCTGTTTTTCTACATTGGAGTCCCATTCCTGCCATGAAAGACCCACTAAGACAGACATCCCTGCATTGAGTAATTGATAAGTTTCAATAGGATAATTATGATAAAGCCCTACTCCCATCCCTTAATTACAACACACAAAATTACTGTTGGCTATGGTCTCATCACTTCGTTTTTATGCTAGGAGCCTTTCCTCACCTTCCATCATTACACTTTGACTGATAATGGTCTCCTATGGGGTCTCTTTCTTTATCCAAAGAAAGAAAAAAACATGTAGGAAAAAAAAAAACTGGAATGAATGTAACTGAAGTGAATGTAAGACAGTTTGTCCTCTGGACAACAGTAAATTTTATTAGCGTAAGTATCCCTGATGGCTGGCAGCAAAACTTAGCATCCACAGTGAAGACCTGCCTTGTTTTCACACTTGCCATTTTGAATGACCTTATAAAAATATTTTATAGAACATGGATTTCAGTACTTGCAGAAGATTCTCTGATAAAGCTGTCAAAGGGCAGAAGTAAAGGCATTATTTAAGCCAGAAAGAGAATTCCGAAGAAACACACAAGCATAATTTCAGGTGGTGTGCCATTATCTAGGAAAAAAAAAGAAAAAGAAAGAAAGAAAAGCCAAGCATTTTAACAGCTGGAAGAAGAAGAAGAAAAAAGTCTTTGGTGTGTGTTTCAAATGAATACAATCCATGAAATATAAAGCAGCATTTGCCTCATGAGGCATATTCAAAAAAAAGTTGTGATCTGTGTTGTGTTTATTTTTTTCTGTGAGTAGTTTTATTTGGTTGCAAATGAGAGTATATACAAAATTAATGTTCTTTTCGGAAGGGCATTTGTTTTAATGACAGTGGAATATGTGGTCAATAAAGTTGAAATTTTTAGATTGAGGAAAAAATTAAGGGTATCGATTATATTTTTGGTTATGGTCCATTAAGAAATGTCACTATATTCGTTCTAGTTTTGAATTGCCCCCTGAGAAATATAATATATATATCATATATATATGGTTTCTATGTACTATCTCAGGTTATTCTCTGATATATCTTTAAGGTGAGAATTGTAATTTCATCCAAGAATGCCCTCTTCTCTATGAAGTCTAGAGCACCCTAATCCTCTGCAGTCTGGTGGGGGAGAAGGAAATGAGTAAACCCAGGCCATCAGATATATCAGGGGCACCCACAGGGGAAGGAACATCTTGATTCTGTAGGGATGACACCTAGTCTGCATCTCCCATCCTGACCACATCATGAGCTCTAGACCCACCTTTCCACAGTCTCCAACTGGTCATGAACATCTCTGTGGGCAGGTCCCTGGCAACCAGCTTTACATGTCACAGACCACATTGGTTATTCGCCTGTGAAGAGTGCCCCTTTCCCTCAGGCCCCTGGCACACTGCTGGCATCATGCTCCCACTTACGACTTATGCCTCAGAGTCATTTCCTTTCTTCTCCTTCATCCCTGTCTGTACCCAACCAATGACCATGCTCTGCTGGTTTCAGCTTCCAAGTCATTCTCAGACTCCCAGTCTCCATGCTTCCTCCATGTACTCTGGTTTCAACCCTCTGCAGCAGTGGTGAGATGATCACCCCCATGTTGCCAGTCTCTCATTTCAATTCATGTTTACTGAGCATCTGTTAAATCCTGGTCTCTGTGCTCAGTCCTACAAAAGGTGTCTCTCTCAATCATTTGTGACAATAGGCTGCATTCTCTTTCCCAAGATCAACACATCTTCAGAGGTATCTCATCACTTAGAAAATAAAACCCAAGCTCCTTAGACTCTTTCCAGCCATATCTGTGCATGTGATTTAACACAGCTGAGCTCCCATCCCGCTCCATTCTTAGTGGCTGCAGGAGCAGGGAGGACACTTGAGATGGCCACAGTAATATTGCACAGATTACTTAAGCAGTTGTCTAAGCCCTGCTACAACCACTTAGGAAATGGAAACCAGAAAGTTACCAAGACCTTTTGGCCAAGATGGAATTATAGGAACTAGATTTAGACTCCCACTTGAAACAACTCCCCACTCTCCCAGCCAAAAGAAACCAAAACAGACAGAATATGAAGACATATTAGGCAACAGGTACAATGATCTTGAGATACGGTCAACCAATGAGGTGAGCCCTACAGCGGCCCCAACTTATAGCTTCAAAAGCCTCCAGGTCACAGCACAGGGAAGGAGAGCTCAGGAGGATCCCTACAGACTCCCAGAGTTGGGAACACAGAGCTTAAGAGTCCTAGGGAGACTAAAACCTAGAGACTAGAGTTCCTAGGGTTGAGTAATAGAGGGGAGAGAACTCTGGGATCTTCAGAGGATCCCGCTGAAGTATTCAGCTAGATATTGATTAGCCCATGCATGGGAAGAAACCGTCTTAGAAAAGAGCCACAGAAAAAGATTTAGAAACTGTATGTAGTGCAGGTCTGAGAGTAGTACACGTTCCCATATTGTTCAGAGTGCCCAGAACACTCTTACTTCAGGAGTGGGGAATAATTAGCCATAGACTGAACCCTGCTCAGTTCTGCCTAACAAATCTTATAAACAAGACTCTTCTGTGTCTTCACATTGTCATTGAATGATTTAACCTTGGGGATGTATTTAAACATGCTATGTTAACTTTGTCCCCTATAATATTATCATAATCATCTTCCTCTTGGCTATTATACAAGGAAACTCTGAGAACAAATGAACAGGGAAAGGGCTTGCAGAGACTTTGTGATCACAATAATTTACAGGAGATTGCGGAACCTTTTTAAAGGATGGTATAGATAGAAAGATGGGTTCCTGTATCTATGAGTAAACCACTGGGGATCCTCCAAGACAAGAAAGTCATTTGGACACAGACCTAATGCATCTATGAAGCATTCAGTGAGGAAATACAGTGATATTTCCCATCTCTTCTTGAGGATTTGTCAACCCCTTGGTTAGATTATTAAAACTAGCCTATTTAATACCACTGTCTTTAGGTGAAAGATCCATTTTTCCTGATAGCTTTTTGAGTATGTACAATATTTTGTATATTTTTGCCTGAATAAGTTTGTATGACTAAGATAGAATTGGAGAACATATCATTACAGGCATAACTTCTTTTATTATGCTTCATTTTATTGCACTTCTCAGATACTGTGTTTTTTACAAATTGAATGTTCGTGGCAACCCTGCATCGATCAAGTCTATTGGCATCATTTTCCCAGCAGCATTCACTCATTTCATGTCTCTGTCATATTTTGGCAATTCTCACAATACTTCAAACTTTCATTATTATTATATTTGTTATGGTGACCTATGAGCAGTGATCTCTGATGTTACTTTTATGATAGTTTCGGGGCATCACAAACCATGCCCGTACATAAATGGTGAAGTTAGTTGATAAATATATATGTATTCTGACTCCTCCACTGACCAGCCATTCCCTGGCTCATTTTGACTAGAGATGATTAAGCTTAGTGAAAAGCTCATGTTAAAAGTTGAGATAGGCCAGAAACTAGGTCTCTTGCACCAGTTATCCAGTTTGTGAATACAAAGGAGAAGTTCCTGAAGGAAATTAAAAGTGCTACTCCAGGGAACACATGAATGATCAGAAAGCAAAACTTCCTTATTGCTGATATGACGAATGTTCCAGAGGTCTGGATAGAGCAGACCAGCCACAACATTCCTTTAAGCAAAAAGCCTAATCCAGAGCCAGGCCCTAAATCTTTTCAGTTCTGCAAAGGTTGAGAGAGATGAGGAAGCTACAGAAGGAAAGTTTGAAGCTAGCAGCAGTTGCTTCATGAGGTTTAAGGAAAGAGGCCGTCTCCATAACATCAAAGTACAAGGTGAAGCAGCAGGTGCTGATGGAGAAGCTACAGACAGTCATCCAGAAGATCTAGCTCAGATAATTAATGAATATGGTGATGCTCAACAGTAGACTTTCAATATAGGCAAAACAGCCTCCTATTGGAAGGAGATGCCATCTGGGACTTCTATAGCTAGAGAAAAAAAGTTGATGTCTGGCTTCAAAGATTCAGAAGACAGACTGACTCTGATACAGATGTACAATGAAATTAATGTTTTCTTGACTGTTAACACAACATTCATTCTGCAGCCTACAGGCCAAGGATTAATTTTGCCTTTCAAGTCTTGTTTTTTAAGAAATACATTTCCTACAAATCAAAACCACAGTAAGGTACAACCCCAGACCTGTCAGAATGGCTAAGATCAGAAACACAAGAAACAATAAATGTTGGTGAGGATGTGGAGAAAAAGGAAACCTCTTGCACTCTTGGTAGGAATGGAAACAGGTGCAGCCACTCTGGAAAACAGTATGGAGGTTCCTCATAAAGTTAAAAGTAGAACTACCCTATGACCCAGTAATCACACTACTGGGTATTTAACCAAATAATACAAAAACACTAATTCAAAGGGGTACACAATTCATTAGTGTAGCCCTATGTTTATAGCAACATTATTTACAATAGCCAAATTATGGAGGCAGCCCAAGTGCCCATTGATAGATGAATAGATAAAGAACATATGGTGTGTGTATAGATGCAATGGAATATTACTCAGCCATTAAAAATGAAATCTTGCCATTTGGAGTGACATGGATGGAGCTGAAGAGTGTAATGTTAAGCTAAAGAATCAGTCAGAGAAAGGCAAATACCATATGATTTCACTCATATGTGGTATTTAAGAAACAAAGCAAATGACCAAAGAAAAAAGAGAGAGACAAACCAAGAAACAACTCTTAATTCTAGAGAACAAACTAATGGTTACCATAGGGGAGGTGGGTGGGAGGATGGGTGAAAGAGGTGATGGAGATTAAGGTGGACACTTATCATGATAAGCACTGGGTGATGTATCGAATTTTTAATCACTATATTGTACATCTGAAACTAATACCACTGTATGTTAACGATACTAGAATTACAATAAAAAATAAATAAATAAATAAATTATTTTTCAGAACAGTAAAAAAAAAAAGAAATTTCATAAGCTTCTATATAACAGCTATAGATGATGATTCCTCTAATGGATCTGCGCAAAGTCAACTGAAAACCTTCTGTAAAGAATTCACCATTCTAGATACCATTAAGAACATCCATAATTCACAAGAAGAGGTCAAAATATCAATATATACATCTGTTTGGAAGAAACTGATTTAGCCCTCCTGGATGACTTTGAGGGGTTCAGATCTTCAGTGGAGGAGAAGTAATTGCAGATGTGGTAGAAACAGCCACAGAACTAGAATTGGAAGTGGAGCCTGAAGATGGGACTGGATTGCTGCCCTCTCATGAAAAAAAAACTTGAGTGAAGGAGGAGTTGATTATTATGGATGAACAAAGAAAGGATTTCTTGAAATGAAATCTACTTCTGGAGAAGATGCTGTGAAGATTGGTGAAATGTTAACAAAGGATTTAGAATAGTACATCAACTTAGCTGATGAAGCAGAGATGGAGTTTGAGAGGATTGATTGACTCCAATTTTGAAAGAAGTTCTTTGGATAAAATGCTATCAGATAGCATCACATGTTACAGAGAAATATTTCATGAAAGGAAGAATTAATCAATGCAGCAAACTGGTTGTCTTATTTTAAGAAATTGCTTCAGCCACCTCAGCTTTCAGCGACCGTCACCCTAATTAGTCAGCAGGCATCAACAGGGAGGAAAAACCCTCCACCAGTAAAATGATTACAGCTTGCTGAAACCCCAGATGATGTTCAGCACTTTTTAGCAATACAGTATTTTAAAATTAAGGTATGTACATTTTTTAGATATAATGCTATTGCACACTTAATAGACAACAGTATAGTGTAAACATAACTTCTATATACACCAGGAAACCAAAAAATGCATTTGATTCACTTTACTGCAATATTTGTTTTATTGCAATGATCTGGAACACAACCTCCAATATCTACAAGGTATTCCTGTATCATTTTTGTGAATCATGCTTATTTTTAGAGAATAAATTTCCTAAAGAGCAATGAATTGTACTGGGAGAGTTAAAACTCCACAAAATTCGACAAGACAAAGATAGCTGTTCTCACCATCTCATTCATCTTCTTATTCATAAACTTGAAATTCTAGCTAGTGCTATACGGCAAGAAAAAATGAAAAAGCATACAAATTGGACAGGAGGAAATAGAATATTTGCATATGACCTCATTGTCTACATTAATCCCAAGGTCACAAGATACCAGATAAGTACAAATATAAACCACATTTCTATATCTAGCAATGAACATGTCAAGATTAAAAGTAGAAACACACGGGGCGCCTGGGTGGCTCAGTGGGTTAAGCCGCTGCCTTCGGCTCAGGTCATGATCTCAGGGTTCTGGGATCGAGTCCCACATCGGGCTCTCTGCTCAGCAGGGAGCCTGCTTCCCTCTCTCTCTCTCTGCCTGCCTCTCTGTCTACTGTGATCTCTCTCTCTGTCAAATAAATAAATAAAATATTTTAAAAGTAGAAACACAAAAATAAACCTCAACCTAACCCACACTTTATTCAAAAATTACCTCAGAATGAATCACACACTTAAACGTAAAATGTAGGGGGCACCTGGATGGCTCAGTGGGTTGGGCCACTGCCTTCGGCTCAGGTCATGGTCTCAGGGTCCTGGGATCGAGCCCCACATCAGGCTCCGTGCTCAGCGGGGAGCCTGCTTCTCTCTCTGCCTCTGCCTGCCTCTCTGCCTGCTTGTGCTCTCTGTCTCTCTCTCTGTCAAATAAATAAATAAAATCCTTAAAATTGCAAAAAAAAAAAAACGTAAAATGTAAAACTATAAAAACTTTAGAAAAAGATATAGGAGAAAATCTTGACACCAAAAGCATGAGCTATAAAAAACAAAAATTGGTAAGCTGGACCTTATGTATATGAAACTTTTGTTTTGTGAAAACTTATGTGAAGAGGATGAAAAGCTACATACTGGGAAAAATATTTGCAAACAACATATCTGACAAAAGACCAAGATCTAAGACACATAAAGGACTCTCAAAATTCATAAAAAAGCAAATGGTTCTGTTGGAAAATGGGCAAGTGAT
The DNA here is from genome assembly GCF_963455335.1 of Martes martes. Classification (NCBI taxonomy): domain Eukaryota; kingdom Metazoa; phylum Chordata; class Mammalia; order Carnivora; family Mustelidae; genus Martes; species Martes martes. The sequence goes on from NC_137894.1 coordinate 19,800,380, forward strand.
ACAAATAGGCACTTCACCGAAGAGGATATACAGATCAAATGAGCACACAAAAAGATATTCAGCAGCACTAGCCATTAAGAAACTTCAAATTAAAACCAGTATCATTAAAAAATGATATTGGTATATCATTACACACCTATCAGAATGGCTAAAATAAAAATAGTGATACCAAATATGGGCAAGAGAGCAGAAAAACTGGATCATGCATACATTTCTGGTAGGAACATAAAATGGTCATAAAATTTCACTCTGGAAAACAATGTGGCAGTTTCTTATAAAACCAAGCATTTAGTTACCCTATGACCCAGCAATTGTACTCTTGGACATTTTCCCCATGAAATAAAAACTTACGTGACCACGAAGACCTGTACACAAACATTCATGGCAGCTTTATTTGTAATAGCCCCAAACTGAAAACCACACAGATATTTCTCATCTGGTGCCTGATTAAGCAAACTGTGGTACATTCACCATGAAATACTGCTCAGCAATAAAAAGGAATGATCTGCTGACACATGAAACAGTGTGGATGAATCTTGATGGAATTACTATGAGTGAAAAAAGCCAATTTTGAAAGGTTATGTGCTGTATGATTCCACTTGTGTACCATTCTTGAAAGGACAAAATTATAAAAATGGAGGCCAGACTAATGGTTGATACGGGTTGGTAATGGGAGATGGAGCTGGAGCAGGGGAGAGAAGTACGTGTGTCTCTGAAAGGTCAACGTGGGGCGGGGATCCTCATGGTGACGGAAATGTTGTGTGTCTTGACTGCATCACCGTCAATCCTGGTTGTGATATTTCACTATGGTTTTTATAAGATGCTACTACCATGGAGGAAACTGGGCAAAAGGTCCGCAGGACTTCCCTGTGTTATTTCTTACACCTGCTTGTGAATCTGCCATTACCTGAAGGCCAAAAGTTTAATTTAAAAACTTGGCATTTTACTAAAGTCTTCAAGATTTTAAGTTACATTGTATAATTGATAACGATTGCCCCCCTACTTAAATGTTGGTGAGTTCAAGATTTTCTTAGACAGTGAGTGCCTAATAATGACCAAAAGTGTGAAATACATCATTCAGTATCTAAGAATAATTCAATCAGCATTGTAGAAGGGTAAACAAATGTGTCTATATTAAAGGCCAGTTTTGATTGTTAAAACAAACAAACTCCAAAAGAAAACCTCCAGGAAGTGGAGGGCAATTGGTCACACTCGTTCTGGACCTTGATGGAAATGCTAAGGATCTGCCATCTGGGTTGTTGAGAGGAGACTGACGTTCTGCTGCATTTTTCTCTCCCAGGATCTCCTCTTCAGCGTGTGTGCCCTCAATGTCCTCTCCACCATCGTATGTGCGTTGGCCACGGCCATGTGCTGCATGCAGATGGTCTCTTCCGATGTCCTCCAGATGGTGAGTGGGCCCCTTCCTTCCCAAGCACACTCAAAATAGTGAGACTGACCCCCTTCTCCTCCAGCCTTTTTGAAACTAAAGGAGAGTGGACTCTTTTGGCTTCCAACCAGAAGCCTCAGGGCTAATAGGCCCTAAAAGTCCATGGAGCTTGGTGGTCACCTCATGCTGTCCTCTGGAAGACAGAGGACCTGTACATTAATGTATTTATTTTAGGCATTGTTGGAACTGTGTGTTAACAGAGTCCTGCCACCATCATACCTGTGTAGATGACCTCCGGCGTGTGCTCTTGAGTAATTTCAGAGACAGTCCTAGACAGCCCTAGATATCCTCTGGGTCCAGGACCTCCAGAGCAAGGGGCCTTCCTCCAGCTTTGGAATTCTCTTTTAATAAAAGGAAGTTGCTTTTAGAAAATGAGCCCTTCTCAAAAAAAAAAAAAAAAAAAAAAAAAAAAACCCTGCTCATTTGTGCTTTTTAGATTTGCTAATTAACCCTGAGCTCATAATCTAGTGGCAGAGTGACTGGCTGGCCATCATTTGCTCACCCCCCCACACACACCCAGCCAAAGCCTTACAGCTGAAGAACTGCCGCTCCCAAGGGAGAGAAATGAGACCAGGAGCAAGGGTCACACACTTATTAATACACGTCTATAAGTACATGCTTGATTAATAATGAAGGCTCTTCATTTATTCAACACGAATGAAACACAGCCCACAGTTCTCAGTATGTTACTGCTAAAGTCAGCACGATAAAGAGAAACTGATGGGAAAACATGGTTCGCCAAGGCTAAGGGTAGGAATCGTGTGTGTGTGTGTGTGTGTGTGTGTGTGTGTGTGTTTCTATCTCTGCCTCTGTCTCCTCTTTGCTTCTTCAAGACCCGCCCTGCCTCCCCCTCAATGTTTTATGTGTCTCATGAATGAAAAAGCAAACTATTCTTGTAGTGGGCTGCTTGATTTACACTTTCTCATCTGCCCCATGGCAATACATCAGTTCCTCAAGTTAAAGGGCCAGAAAGCATCATTACCAAGACGTTAAAAATTCATCGGTTCTAATCACATGCAACGTCTGCCTCTTTGTCCCAGTGTATATCTACACAGCTGTCACAGCCAGGCCTGACCTTTCAGAGGGGTGGCGGTTTTCTGAAAGGGATTTAATTAAGCAGTTATTCAGCGGCAATGAACTTTTGGCCTCGCTCACTGAGGCCTCATGTTGGTGATTTTCTCTGGCGTGTTGTATAAAGAAAAGGTTAAGTACCGTGGGGTTCTACTCACCTCTGCAGATTTTACCGTTGATCTGTAAACATCATACCAATTTGACCAAACTAACAGAACCAAAGGGCTGTAAATATAAAAGTTTGCTTTCCCCGGTTTGAAGCATTAGAATGAAAATTACCAACTAAATCCGAATGAGGTGTGTGGTAGCTGTGATGGTGTATACAGTTATGATCACACTGATGTAGGCTCACGCTATCATTCCGCCATGTGGCTCACCCGCGGGCCTGCCATCCTGGGCCTGGCGTCAGCTGTGTCTGCATCTGAGTCCTACCTATTCTGTGTATGAAGAAAGTGACTCTGGACGTGTCACCGAACCTGCCTGAGCCTCGGTTTCCTCACCTCTGAGATGGACCGAATGGCATACCCGGTGAGCATTCAAGAACTGTGACCTACTAGACTCTTAAATGCAGGGGCAATATTGGTTTGTTATTGGGAATGTCCTACAGCCATGACTGTGAATGCCACGGTCCTTGATGGACTCTGTCGACTGTAAAATACCACAGGGAGATAAGGTGTGGTCACCATGACAACAGCTGCCCTCAGAGCCCATGGTTGTTCCATTGCTGAGTATCTGTGGGTAACTTTGCTTCTCACCCCTGACATAGAAGTAGAAATCAGTTAAATTCCTGCTGGTGAGTCTTTTTCCCTTTGTGACTATGGGCTAGGGGACCAGACAAGGCTCTGCTCTCCTTGCAAGTCTCTGGCTGTGCTGCTGACCTGCAGTGTCTCGGGGGGGGGGGGGGGGGTGGTGAGGCGGCGGCGCAAAAGGGAACTGGGGGCATATGACCATGGTGCTTTGTGTGACCCGTGCATGACCTTGGGCACACCTCTGCCTCTTCGTCCCAGTTTCCTCTGCTCTATGCAAGACTCTTCATGCTCTGCTGTCCTCAGTGGCCGCTGAGAGAGGAATTGGATAATCCATGTGCGTGGGCTTTGAAAAACCCTGGTGGCCCACCTGGAGGAGGTTGGCTTTTACCACTTGGGTCAGGCTGCACCCTGGAAGAAGGAGAAGTGGGGAGGCACAGGGACTCATGGTTTGCCCTGAGGGATGGAACCTGGAATCGAGTGATTCGTGAGTGTGCTTCAGAAGCTCTTTTTAATTTTTTAGAAAAGTCTTCTCCTTTTTTTTTCAGATTTATTCAGGTGTAATTGACTTTAATTTCCTTACTTCATTTCATTAGACTGTTGAATTAAAGAAGTCATATATGATCACTGAAACAAGTAAAATACAGAGATATATAAAGACAAAGTTAATAAGCTACCTTCTTCCTTCTCATTCTCCTGAGGAAACTTTGCAGCGAATCCTTCCGTTTCTTTCTTGATTTCTTAGTGTTTATATTAACATATACAAATAGTCTATTTTGCTTGTTCCTCCTTCCTTCCTTCTCTCCATTCTTCCTTCTCTTCTTCCTTCTGAAGGAAGGAAGGAAAAATTTTTAAAAATTTTATTTATCAGAGACAGAGAGAGAGAGAAGCAGACTTCCTGCTGAGGGGGGAGCCCAATGCAGGGCTCGATCCCACGACCTGAGATCAGGACCTGAGCTGAAAGCAAATGCTTAACCAACTGAACCAGCCAGGCACCCCATGTTACGCCTTCCTTTTAACCAAAGGGGATCATACCATTCATATCGCTCTGCAACTTGATTTTGTAACCTGAAACGATCAAGGACATCCCTCTAGGTCAATATACACAAAAATGTCTTCATGTCTATATTGATCCATACTGTGCATGCAACGTTAATGAGCCATTTCTCTATGTGTGGATGCTTGTGTTGTTTCTTGATTTTGATAGTCCCGTGCAGATGGCACTACAGTGAGCTCCTTCTGCGTAGTTATAGCTGTCTTAGTCCACCTGTGCTGAACCCACTGGCCGGATAGCCACGGTTCTCCATCCCACACGTAAGATGCACTGCCTGCTCCTCACAGCATAGCTGCCCACCGGCAGCCTCTCTGGTTCACCCACATGCCATCTCTGCTCCCAGCAGTTGGGTCACAGGCTTTCTAAGTGACAGTTGTAGCTGTCCCCAGAACAGTCTAAGCCAGTGGTATTTGGCTTATAAGTGCATATTGTACTATTATAGAAGCCAATGAAATATAAGTGCCAAAAAGGATCATTGTTCTCTTATTTAAAAAGTGAGTGCTTTGGAAAGATTCAGTGAAAGAGGGTCCCTAGATCAATTGCTCTCTATTTCAGTGTGGGTGGGACAGTCATGAGGGATTGGGATACAGAGTTTTAAAGATCTTGGAGGCGTCTGCACACACATTGTTTCACTAGTCCTTTTAAGTTCCAGCTCTGCTCCCAAAACACAGATACAGGAAGCAAGATAATTCATTTATGCTCCAAAGACCACAGGGCACCCCAGACCACAGAGTGACTCACAGCAAGGGCATTAGCCTGGCATGGAGGGAACCCATAATTCCTTCCTTGCTTCTGAGGGTCTGCGTGTTGGGATAATTAACTGTTTTTGGAACTAATCATGAATGCATGTGTACATGAGATGCAAAGCTTTATGCCTAGCATCAGAATTTATAAAGCTAGAGCACTCTAATATGTTTTGGAAATAGTGATAAAAGGCAAACTGATGATAAAATTCAGTTTATTGATACAGTTTAGCGGAGAAAGCTTTTACCTCCAAAGTACCTCTGATCTCACATTTTTAGTTTTATTTCTTGAGTGTAATCTCATTTTCTCCATTTCTCCATTCAGCTCTTTTCCTCCCCATGAACTTTATTACCAGCACTTTACCCTAAGGGACATCATCTGCTATTACATGCGTCTCCATTAGGCACTTGCTTGTGAACTCTCTCTTTTATTATTGCCATTTATGTTCTCAGCACGTGTCGTGTGCCCTGTCAAGCAGAAGGCCTCCAGAAAGTGCAGACAGGTGTGCTAACTGTGGGCTTGCCCATGGAGCTAGCAAAGGGTGCTGCGATCAGGGACACCCCCAAGCCTGGAACTCCCAGAATCACTCAAGTTCACCAGCATCTGCACCTCTCCAGCTCACCCCAGTTCATTAGCACCTCATGGAGGCTGGCCCTTCGTGGACCCACAGTGACCTTCCTTGAGGTCTGGGTTTACCAGAAACATCTCCATGTCTTCCTTTTTTTTGTTTTTAAAGATTTTATTTATCTGGTAGATGCTACTTATCTATCAGACTAGGACCAAAGGATGTCTGATTAATCAATCTTTCTTTCTTCCTTCCCTCCGTCCCCCTCCCTCCTTCCGTCCCTCCCTTTCCTCTTTCTTTCTTTATTTCTTTCTTTCTCTCTCTCTGTCTCTTTCTTTCTTTCTTCAAGATTTTATTTATTTATTTTGGGCAGGAAGAGAAAATCTCATCCAGACCTGCGCTGAGTGTGGAGCCTGATGCAGGACTGGATCTCACAATCCTGAGATCTTGACCTGAGCCAAAATCAAGAGTGGATGCTTAACTGACTGAGCCACCAAGGCAATCCCTGATTCGTCTTAAAAAGCTAGTTACAACAGACAATCCTAACAGTGAAACATGTATGCTGCAAACGTTGTGACTTTAAATATGCAGATGAGCATTTGTCTACCAGGGTTTTGCTCTGGGGCCAAGACCTTCTGTTTGATTGGGGGTCTGGGTATTAGTGTACCAAGTTATATTTCCTGTATAAACTTATAGAAAACGACACCATCTGTAATTTCCAGATTCCATTCCTTTAAATTGGAGTGATACCTGCAAAGTGAGCAGAACGCAGACCCCCCCCCCCCCGCCGCCGGATGTTTTGACTCCTCTCCGCTCCCTTACAGCTGCCTTGCCAGGACCCAGCTTGGCAGCACTTTCTACTCAGCTGTGCTCCTTTGTCAAGTCTCCCCAAAGCATTCAACTTGGTTCTCATAGAACAAGCAAGTTTTTCTGCCTGCATTCGTAGTTCATTATAGATTACGGTCGTAACTAACCTAGTCATGAGCTGTTGGGGAAGGCACCCCGTGCCCTGGATTGGCAGGGAACACCCCTGGGGTGGTAGCAGGACCAGAGAGCAGCAATGTGTTCTGGTGGGCATGACTCCGGCGTTTGGAGTGTGGAGACAGAGCCCAGCTCTGTCGGCGACGCCGGTTGGCGACAAGAGGTCAATTAAGGAATATTAGCGTATTTCTCCCAAGTGTCAGGAAGGGTAGAGGAAGAGAGCCATTGCCCTGTATTTCTTAGTCCTTATGGGAAATCTCAGAGATGTGTGTGATCCATTCAGGAGCCAGAGTGTGGTGGGGAAGCCGGGAGAGTGCACTCTGCTCCCCAGGGAACCAGAGAGGCAGCCTCTGCTCAGGAGTCTGGGGAGGGGTGTAAAAAGAGGCTGGCAGACCTGTCCTGGAGCCTGGACCGAGAAGAAGCTGCTCGGAACTCAGAGGACTTCCTGGAAATACCAGCCCCTTGTCCTGCCCTTCATTCCTCACTCCTCCACCTTCCTGCATGGCAGGAGAGGGAGGTGTAGGGACTGCAGAGCGAATATTAGTGATACGGTCCTTTGTTTAAGCCACACAACACTGCCATCTGGGTCTGTGACAGAAATGGTGTTTCCCAGTGTGACCCTGTCAGGCCGGGTGAGGTCAGAGAGGGGGTTCGCGACTCAAAGAGGTCAGTAATGTGCTCATAATCTCATGGGCTCTCAGTGGTCAGGCAGGGCCACCCAAGGCCCACTGACCTCTTCACATCCCCTCTGAGACCCCAGAGTATGGACTGTTCTTATAGAACCAAATTTTAGGGTCTTTCTAAGTGGGCCTGGGGAAGCTGCTATAGGCCCGTGTACCCCAGCCCTCTACCCTGGTTCCAATGCACCTGGAAGGACAGCACCCCCTAAGTTGGGACTCCCTCTCCAGAGCAAACAGATGAGGAGGGGCTTGTCTCCAGCAGAGTCTAAAATGCACACTCCTGGGGTGACTGGGTGGCTCAGTGGGTTAAGGCTCTGCCTTCAGCTCAGGTCATGGACTCAGGGTCCTGGGATCAAGCCCCGTGTGAGGCTCTCTGCTCAGCGGGGAGCCTGCTTCCCCCCACCCCCTGCCTGCCTCTCTGCCTACCTGCAATCTCTCTCTGTCAAATTAAAAAAAAAAATCTTTAAAAAAAAATGCACACTCCTCTTTTATGGATGACAAGTGCTGGGCAATAATAATGCTCACATCAGGTGTGGGAACACCTCAGCTGGGTACCAGGACCACTCCACTACACATGGAACAAACAAAACATTTGCAGATGGCCCAGAACAAGGAGGACCACCTGGGGAAGACGTGGTGATTCAGAGCCGGTTTTCCACCCACCACACCCCAATGCAGGCTCAGTCTTTGAGCCTGGCCACTGATCTGCAGACATGAGAGTACACAGCATGGTGGGGTGTGGGCTGGGCAAGAGGCATTCCTGTCCGTCCTGAAGGATGACTAGGAGGTTGCCAGGTGAAAGGGAAGTGGGGATCCGGGAAGAGAGAACAGGCACAGAAATGAGCAGCCACGGAGGCAGCTTCCATGGAACACGAGGGTAGGAGTGGGGAAAGAGCAGAACAGTAGCTCTCTTCTTCCATCCTCCCTCGAGTGCCCCTCGTAGGCAGAGCCCAACAGGAAGCCAACTGACAAGGGAGTCTGGGAAACGTGGTTTGCAGACTTCTAGCTCTGACATCTCAGAGCAGAGTCCCAAGCAGGTAACCTTGGGCTTGGAGACAGACCCCACCTTGTTGGGGAGGAGGGTGTATGTCAAGTGTGACTTGCAGACTTCCTCCTGGGAAGGTTGAGGAACCTAGGTGAGAGCTCAGTTCGCAATAAGCTGAGTCTGAGTTGCTTCCCTGAAAATGGAGGCAGCACACCACTGGAAAGGTGATCTGGCGTTTAGAGCAGAAGTGGTTAAAGCTGTCATTTAGCCTTTAAAACACCTCTGGTGTATGGCAGCATCGACCCATTTAAACCGGCTAATAGGATCATCTGAAGTGTCTTGCCTTTCTCGTTGAAAATGCTTCTTGTTCCCGCTCCTGGTGGGATCGTACCTTTAGTAAGAAAGCATTTTGACTTTTGCATTTCATGCTTGAGTATGTTATTGATTTTTCTAATTTCTGATAGAGACTCATTCAAAATATGTCCCTATTAGACTTCAAGGACATTTGGCCTTGTCCTAACTGCTCAGCTTTGTGCAGTACACATCAGGGCCGACAGATTTCCAAGGCAGAGGATGACAGACACACATTCGACCAGCTCCTAGCCACTCACCTCTATTTCAGACAATTAAACAAAGCCACAGCTCGGACCTGCTGGAAAGGCAGGGAACGTGCTCTGTGTGTTAAGAAAAGCCACATGAGGGGCGCCTGGGTGGCTCAGTGGGTTAAAGCCTCTGCCTTCGGCTCAGATCATGATCCCAGGGTCCTGGGATCAAGCCCCACATCGGGCTCTCTGCTCAGTGGGGAGCCTGCTTCCTCCTCTCTCTCTGCCTGCCTCTCTGCCTACTTGTGATCTCTCTCTGTCAAATAAATAAATAAAATCTTTAAAAAAAAAAAAAAACCACATGAGACAATTTCAGTCTGATGCGTTACATGTGTGGACATGGTCACTATTCTTTCTCCGTAAGTCTAGAGCATGCTGATTTCATGGCATTTGACCATATTCAGAATCATGACCTCACCCTTGCTTGTGCAAAAGTGTCCTACCATCCCAGCCTCTTAAGAAGTCCAGACTACCCTAAGCATGGCTGCCAGAAGGTTCTTGCTACCACACAGTTTAATAGCACTGCTTCCCAGCTCTAGCACCATCCCTACCCCCCCAGTGCCTCCAGAATTAACTTCTAGGGTCTTATGTAGATTTGCTTTTCTTAAACACATCTTTCACTAGCTCACCTGTTCTTCTTGAGCCTAGAGCACCTTTTTGTAAGCCTACTTCCCAATCTTCAGACCTGTTCAAATGTCATCTTCATTAACCCTTTGTAGACTCCAGGCCCCCACACAGTGCTTGGAGAGCTTGTTTACTAGCAGAACTATCCTTGCTTGGCCATATACAGTTGATTGTCTCACTCTTCATGTGGTGGACAGCCCAGAGCATAGCATTTGAGTAGCACAGAGCTTCTTGTACCTGCAGGCACTCACAATGAGGTGTTGATTGGAACTGGAGCAATGGCTCAGACATCTCCATGCTACAGGTAACCTCTGGCAGCAGTGACCAGAAATGGGAAGTTATTGGCCAGTGCTTCCTATGGCAGAAATGGAAAGCTAGGCAGAGGCAGGATTCTTTTTGTTTAAGTGATTTTACCTCAGTTTGCTCAAGCAGTGTCTTGGTTTGAAGGTTGCCCCACAGAATGTTTTGGAGTTCATGATTCTTTTCCTTCAGAGCAGTGTTTTACAGAGTTTATGAATTTCTAGGACTGAGAAGTGTTCATAGATACCATGTGTCCAAAAGGACCCATAATGAAATATTTGAGAAATATTCCTTTAATGGATTAAACAGATTTTATTTTATTTTATTTTATTTTATTTTATTTTATTTTATTTTATTTTATTTTGGTGCAGACCTTCTCAGAAGCTTTAATACACAAACATGCACTACAAGGCACCAAAAAGGGAGTACAACACTATGTAGCATTTCCCAAATTTATTTCACTGTAGGAATTTGGGAGGGGCTGTAGAGGAACATCTTGAGGGTCTGGTGTTTCCTCATGAATGCACGTCAGGAAGTGCTATCTTAAATCATGGACGTCAGGCACCATTTTAACCCACACACTTTGAGTAGTATAATCTAAAGAGAAAGATTTAGGGGTGGGGGTGAAATTAAAGACTTCCCAGACTGTATTTCTCCTTAGAATGGAGGCATTCTGTGTAGCATTGTGAGAAACAAAGCCTAACGAAGAAGCTGTGGGGGCGAGGCATTCCTCACGGAGCCATCATCTTTAAGTGTGTGTTTCGCCGTCACAGTCCGACAGTTCAAATTACATAAGTTCCAAACGAATCATTAAAGCTTATGTATAATTAGCTTAATTAGACACAAGCCACACAAGATGTCCCAAATAACTCTGAATCTCTCTGTTTTCCAGTTCCTTCCACAAAGGGTGCATTCTGCCAGCCCAGCCTGTGTGACCCCCCATGGCACCGTACTCCACCAGACCCTGGATTTCGATGAGTTCATACCCCCACTCCCACCTCCACCCTATTACCCGCCAGAGTACACCTGCACGCCCACAGCCGAAGCCCACAGGTGGGTCTTTCTGGTGATGGTGGCAGTGACCTATGCGGACACCAGGAAGATAGGAGCAGTAGGGGAGGTGGAACTTGCAACAGCCACGCTCGTTTTCAGTGGGGCAGCTGAGCAGAGGAGAGTGAACATAAGAGAGCATGTTTGATTAGAGACCAGAGCGTGAACAGTGAAAAGAGAGAACAACGTTGGCTTTGAGAGAGAACGTTTCTCTTGGTATTGCCGCCGTGCAACAACAAAAGCAAACCTAGCCCCACAAGAGCGGCTCCGTTACGTTCTCATGAAACACAAAACTGCCGCTGAGTTATGGTCATTAAGAGGACCTGTAAAATTTAATTAAAGATTTGATCGGCTCTATGATTATTTTAATTTCAGTGGACAGGGCCTGTCGACATCTCTCCAGGAAAAAAAAAAAAAAAAGATAAAACTGCCTAGGGAATGAGCCTTTTATTTCATAAACACAATGAGCATTTGACCAAGGGAAACCCTGACAAAAGACATTCTGATTGCTTTTAAGAGAAAGGTCAGCAGTTCAGGATCCCCTCCCCCATCCCAGGAGTGACAATGGGATGGTTCTGCCTTTTCAGGGGCCTCCACTTGGACTTTGCTCCCTCTCCATTCAGCACTTTGTATGATGTTGCCATCAACAGTCCTGGCCTGCTCTACCCCACGGAGCTCCCCCCGCCCTACGAGGCCGTGGTGGGCCCAACCACCACCAGCCAGGTGAGACCCCCCCCCCCACCCCAGACAAGCCAGTTCCCTGTACTAAGACACACTCCTTGCATTTGTATTTCTCTCTGTGATCTTGTGGAGAGAAGGCAGCAGGCTCAGAGAGTAGGACCTATAAAGACCCCACACCAGGTCCAAGGATGCCAGTCCTAGTGTTTGAGCTTCTCTCCCTTGGCTTCTCTCAGATGCACCTGAACTGAAGTCTGGCTGGTGTGTCTGGGGACACAGTGCAGAAGGAACTGATACAGGTTCAAAGCCATGAGCAGACACCCCCCAGGGATAGAGCTCAGGCTATGAACTGAGTACTCAGGGGACTCTGGCCTGTGTCAGTGACATGCCTCTGTCATTGTCTACTGGGGAGCTGAGAGAGCCGTGCCAGATCCCTGGTCCTGCATGAGGCCTGGCAGGCATAGGCCAGGAAAGTGCCTGAGTCACCAGGCAAGGTGTAGCAGGCTTCCTCTGAGCCTGGTGAGTCAGGCATTCCCACAGCCTTGGGGTCCCTGACCCACAATGGGCACGCACTGGGGGATACATTGGTGGATTCTCGGTTTCCTCACCTGTAAAATGGGGATAATAGTATCAAACACATAGGATGGAAAGGAATGTGTGGAATGGACTCAGCACAACACTTGACATAGAGTGGGTTCTGATTCAGCAAACATCAGTTGCCCTTTTTATGATATTGTCATCATCATTGTCGTCATCACAGTTGTCACTCCTGAATATCAAAGGCCACAAACCAGAGCAGAGAGATGGGAACTCTCAAAAGTTCACACAGGACAGGGTTTGGGGAAGGCCCATAACTGGGGGCCCATGGGTGAGCACAGCAGTCAAACCGAGAAGGGGCACATTCAGGGGAACTGAGAAATCCTGCCAAGAACGGGGGCTGCAGCCAGTTCTGGGCCCTGAGCCCTGGGCAGAAGAGGGTATGCAAACAAGAACCAGGAGCATCTGAAGGGCACTGCAGAGCTCTCCCTAACCCATCTGGACCCACATACCTATGGGCTTCTCAGCAGCATAGAACCTTCAGACAGGATCCCAAGTCACCTATCTCACATCCAGCCCAGACCTTCTGATGTCCTCTCTGTCCCTTTGAGGTCCCAAAGAGAAGGCCAGGAGGCCTTGAGAAGGCCAGGAGGTGAGAAGGCCAGGAGGCAGTGCCTGTCCTTTTCTCAGCCATCCACTGAGGAGCTCCTGGCCCTAAGGGACCTCTGTGGGTGGAGAAATGGTTTTGCACAATGGCTTTTCAGACTCAGCTTCCACAAGCCTCTAGAAACAGTCACATCCACAAGGGAGATCCCATTCTGCAGGCCAGACAGTTGTGGGACAGGAAGAAAAGGGAAGTGCTTACCTCTGTGCCCAGCAGGATGTTGGCCACACATTTTTTGCAAGAAAGATATTCCTTGAGGCTCACCTGGGCGGGACTCCTCAGGCTGCCTCAGCCCACCCTTGCAGGCGATGGTGCTCACCACCTGAGCCTCTGGGCCTTCCTTCTCCACCACCTCTTGCCCTGAAATGTCCTGGACCAGCTCATCAAGCTGCAGATGGCAGACAGCGAGTGACCAAGGACTCTTGGCCTTTTTCCTGTCCACAGTAGAAGCAGGTGTGTAGGAGCTGCCTGGGGTTGGGGTGGGGGTGGGATTCATTAGTGGAGACGCAAAGTGTGACTGTGAAATCTTATTTCTAAACTTAAAATAATTGAACTTCTCTTGAATTCTGTAAAAAGATGAGTGGAAAATTCTGCCTTTCTGAAGTGATTTATTTTCCTCTTTATGATAAAAATAATTCAGATCAGTATTATCAAGGGGAAATGTCTCCTGTGAAGGAAGTTATAAGTATTCTGAGGGGAGCCCCAAGCCCTGCTGGAGGACACTGGGCAGGAGCATCCATCTCTACTTGGGGAATTCCAGGAAGTCTATGTGAGCTGAGGGCTCAGGCTAAGTGGGTGGCAGGTGGCAAGGCTCAGAAGGAGGGACAGTGCAGCATGCATATCCTCAAATAGAAAGCCACTCAGGATGAGTCTGGAAGGAGGATGACATGGGTACAGGGTGACCTACCCAGGCAGCCCAGTGGGTTCTGAGATCATCAGAACATCCATGCAGGTGTCCACCAGGTGATAGGATCTATAGCTTGGGGCCTTGGAGAGATCCACGTTAGCCACCGAGATGGTCACCCATTCTGGGGAACTGGGAGGTTCTGCAGGGAGAGCCCTACAGAATGGCAATACTTTGAGAAGCTACAAGGACAGAGGAGGGGATGGGACATGAGGACGTGTAGGAGGGATGTGAGCCAGTAGTTTTTGGGCTCCGGTGGGCATCCCAGGAGTCCCACCCCCGGAGTTTCTGAGTCGGTAGCTGGGAGGGGGATCCTGCTGAGAATTTGTGTTCCTACCTAAGCTCTAGCTCCTGCTCCTGTAGGGCTGCTTTTCCGGGAACTGGAGTAGCTCGCTCTTGCGAGGTGCTTGGCCAAGAGGAGAGAAGATGGGAGGTAGTTAGGAGGACTGTTGGCCTGGGGCGTGAGGGCTTACCACGGGGCTTTGGAAGGGCCTTGGGGGTGGGAGCAGCTGAGCCAAGGTTGGGGAGGGAAGTCCACAGAAGGGAAGGAGAGGGAGGCTGACCCAGCCTCAGATGGTCAGCTCTGCCCTGTAACCAGCAGGGGCACCAGGCAGGGCCATCCATGGGCCTGGAGACCCCAACCAGCCCAGAGGTGTGTGATTCTCCATGGCTGCCTTGGGCAGAAGAAGGAGCTCGGCTGTCACCCTTCCACCTGCTGCTAATTGCCATCACAGAAATTCAGCTTGATTCTGGGGACCAGCTCTGGCCTGCCTCTCTGTCCTCCCTTTTGTGAGGTATCATTCCCATTTCCAGAACACAGAATGCCACGGAAGGATGAGTGATATGGGCACACTACCCTGTGGGGAGCAGCCGGACTTCTCAGAGCCCTTTGCTTCCCAGTCCTGATAGTGAGAACCCCCCAACAGTTGTCCTGATGATGGGAATGGGGAACACCCCCTGCAGTCCATCAAGGACCCTAGATGGTGGAAAGGGGCCTCCGGATTTGCGTGTGACATTGGATCCACCCTACACTTGCACACCCCAAGGATACTGATGAGTGTTTTATCTCTGGTTTACTCTTTTCTTCTGTAACATGGAATACAGATCTTCCTTGACTTATGATAGGGTTACAACCAGAGATACCCCTTGTAATTTGAAAATACCCTTAATACCCGTAACCTACCAACCATCATAGCTTAGCCCAGCCCACCTGAAATGCACTGATAAGTCCCGTCTCGCATTGCGTTGGCTCAGAAACTACCAGCTTATACAGCCCTCCACAAATGTGATCTGCGGAAGAAGTGTGGGTCTGCATGGCCTTTCTCTGGGCCGGCCCCTCTGGGAGGGGGAGGAGCTGGTGATTAAAGGGCCACCTCCATTCTCCTCTCACTGGGCCTGTCCTCTTTGACCCCATGGTCTGGCAGCAATTTTCAATCCCACAGACACCTCTGGGAGTCTGGAAGCCATAGAGGGAAGGCTGCATGGCCAGCTGCCCCTTCCCCCAGGGCAGCCCTCCCACCTGCAGACATCAAGGAACTGCCCCCCCCCTTTCCAGCAGCATCCTTTCTCCCAGGGGGAGGGAGAGGTTAATCACTTCCCCTTGTGGACAAATGGCATGTAAATTGCCTATCAGGACTCATCTGGGTAGAGAGAAGATGACAGAAGATGGAAAAGCAGGACATGTGTTGGGGGGGGGAGTCTGTACAGGGGCAGGAGGCCACTCATTTGGGGGAGATTTTTAACACAGGAAGAAAAAACACCCCTTGACCAAGCACACTCACTTTGACCCATTCACTCTCCCAGACTGGAGACTTCGTTTGTGATGTCCTTCTCTTTCCCTTGGCTCAAGACCTTAACTGTAGGGCAGGATCAAAAGGGGTGCATTCTTTTCTATAACAAGAAAGTTCCTGAGAACTTGCCAGTTTGATCTTCCTATAGGGATGACAGGCTTACATTCCAGGGACCACAGAAGACTGTGCCGTGTTCTGTGGGATACGGAACCGCGAACAGAGCAGAGTCCCTTCCTCGCGGAACTAGCAGTCTGGTGTAGTGACAGGACGGGCTCCAGGAAACCTCTCTGGGGCTTCCGGGGAGGAATCAACCTTGACAATTTGAGTGGGATTGGGCATGTGAACAACGGGGAGGCTCATCAAGAGACAGCCTGGGCAGAGACCGTGGTGAAACTGCGTGGAGTCTGGTTGGGGAGCTTGAGATAATGAAGGAGGTTCATGGAAATAATTTGGGTATAGATTTTATGACCTTGGATGTTGGACTACAGCAGTGCCTTTGAAGAGTTCGGTGTTTGGAATTGATGTGATCCAGCAGTACTTCACGAATTTTAATTTGGTGGCCATCTGGCAGGCAGGAGGGAAACCTGAGGTAGGAGACTAGAAATTGTGAGAAAGGCAGTGGACATGGCCAAGGTGCAGCGAACCACAAGTCCTAAAGATTAGAATTTATAGTTTCAAATGAAATCACCTTTGCATTTAAAAATCTGGATAGCACAGCTGCTTCAACGATTGCCTTGGGACCCTAGCTTAAGATCTTAATTCACATTTTCTGTGATTGCAGACAATTGCCTCTAAAGAAAATCTGATATTTGCTGGTTGACCCACCCCGGGTGTGGGAAATGTACTGCAGAAATAGGGCAGGATTTCCATGCTGGGGTCTGAGCTACCGAGCTTCCTAAAAGAAAGGGAGATTTGGCTTATTTGTCCAATGCCAATGCACTTTTTTTATTTTTATTTTTATTTTGGGGGGGGAGAGAGCACATGCATGCGTGCATGAGAGCAGGGGAGTGGGAGAGAGGGAGAGAGAGAATCTCAAGCAGGCACCGTGCCCAGTGTGGAGCCCAGAGTGGGGCTTGATCTCACAACCCTGAGATCCTGACCTGAGCCGAAATCAAGAGTCAGACCTTTAACCGACTGAGCCACCCAGGCGCCTCCCAACGGACTTTTTAATGAAAACAACTGGTCAATATAGCGTGTCTGGGTACAAGCAAAGGCAGCCTCCGGGTGTCCCACGCGAGGCCATAGGCACAGCCTCACCTCTCAGCGGCCCTCTCCTACAAGAGCTATTATAAGCCTTTATTGCTAAACTCAGATTTCAACTTAAATTATGCCTTCTCCTGCCTTCTCTGCTGCCTTTATATTTAATAGAAAATGCCGTGCAGACCTCACAGCTATTCCGTCCCCAGCTTTTGGGAGGCAAAGTGGCCTTGGCCGTCAGGGAGGGCCAAATTCAAATTAAACCCTTGACACCCCACTTATGAGATGTGATAGATACGCTGCCAGGAGCTGTCTCTTCTCAAAACCAGATTTGACCGGGAGCCAGAGGGAAGCCAGCACCGCGGCTGCGAAATATGAAATGAATCCAATTTCCTCCTGACCTTGTCCCACTGTGCCTTTTATTTCTCTTGTTTTATTTATATTTCTTTATTACTAGAAGCTCTTCTTCAAGCCTTGAGTGTCCGAGTGGCCACCCATGCCTGAAAAAAAAAAAAAGTGTTTGAAGAGTCAGGAAAGGTATTGGAAGGGAATTAACCTTGAGGCCGTTGTTCTTTTTTGTGTGATTTAGCAGAATATTCTGGACAGAGATTTCCAACACCAGTTTGTAGGCAGATAATAGTGATTTCAGTGAAAAAGCAGGTGAGCGTTGGTGGCCATGGGACTCTCCCTCCCCTCCCGGTCCCTCCCCCACGGGACGGGTGTACTGAGGAAGGAACATGGCGTGTGGGTATTACTTGGAAGCGGGATCAAAGGGAATGGTTAGGCGGCCCTGGGTCTTCACTGCAGGTGCCGTTCTTGCCCCCCAAACCCTGTCGCGGGTCCCCGGCATGGGCATGCCTCCCCCGCTTTGTGTTGGTGGGAGGGCTCCCGCCCAGCACCTGCCGCAGCTCCAGCCTGGTGGAAAGACTCGATGAAGACGAGCAGCTGTCTGATTGAAGTGGCGGGAGACAAGGGAGGCAGGGATGTAATTACCTGAGCCGGAATGGGACCAAGCTGCAGGGGCCCTCCTCACCTTTCTGGGCCTCCCCCAGAGCTCATTATTTGCAAGCGGGTCCCCAGAGCCATACTGAAATAACACAAGGATGCAGAAATTGCTTTTGGAGATCGCACATGGGCACACGTGCACGGTGTTCATGACATTCAGGCATGTGGCCTGTGTGGGGCCCTTGTCCTGTAAAAGGAGCGATGGAACAGATGTGGTCACCCGGTGTGGGAACCGAGTGTGCGAGCAGAGGATGGGCAGGTGAAGTCAGGGCCAGAAAGCAGAGATGGCCGTTCCCTGCCCAGCAGAGGAGGTCTGGTCTTCCCAGAACACCGCCCCCCCCAATACTCCCCAAGGCCTCTCTGGGCAGAATGATCCATTCAAGAAGAAATCTGCAAAAGCATGACGACTTCCAAACATGGTGCAGTCCTCACGGCCACCCCCTCCACCAGGACTGGACAGAGTGCCCGGAGCCATGGGGCCCACGTTCAACCAAGCACACGGCCTGAGTGGACTTGGACTCTGAGCTAGAGCTCAGGCAGGGCGGGCAGCCGTGGGAGCAACCTCTGGCTTCCATCTGCAGAAGGCAAAAGGGAAGGGAGCTGATGCAAACTCTGGGGGAGTCTGGGGGCTCTCGGAGGTCAGGATTGTTTCTTAAAAGTCCACCCTGTATGCAAGCTGTGCTGGCCCGAAGCATGACGGGTCTCACGATGTCTGGCCCCTGGGGCTTTATTCTTCCTGCTGTGGGAGCAGGGGGGAGAGCAGTTGGGAGGGAGCAGTTAGGAGCGAGGCCAGGGACTGTCCTACCTCCTGCAGTGACTCTGGAGGACCCTGTGTGGCCTTTATCATTTCCCAACAGTGCCCCCGGAAGTGGAAGGTGAGTGAGCTCAGGGCGGCTGGCTCCTGGCCCCGGTTGGGCTCTTGGGAAGAGCTGGGCACTTGGCTTTCAGAAGGTCAGAGAGACAGGCTCTGGCCTTGGCAGTGATCCTTTGGCCTTGGCATCCTCACAGCCTGGCTCCAAAAATTTAGAGGAGAAAAGCAGAAATGTCCGTACATGTCTTCTAGAAGATGAGCTCTGAAGTCAGCCTCGGTTTCTGGGGCCTGTTGCAATGTCCCATCTGATGCCTCATTTCTTGCCGTAGCTTACAAGTGTGGATCAGCAGGTGACCGAGTCCAGCCCCGGGGACCCAGATGCCACAGCTGGCTTCAGCACACAAGGTAATTTTAACCTTTTTCAGCATTTGAAGTAAGTGTATATTTTTCAAAGCACGTCCCCTTTCCTCAACCTCCTATTTCTCTCTCCTTCCTGCTCCTGTCCTCCCTCCGTTGCCCACTTGTTAAGGGGTTGGAATTTGCTACAGGCTTTGCTGTTCAGTACCATGTATGTTCTCCAAAGCTCCCCCCATTAGCCACATGCAGTAATAAGTAAGTCGGTCCACTTGGGGGGCCTCATGCTCTCTCTGGGGGGACTCGCTCCCTCTCCCCCAGCACCCTTTCTCCTCCACTTGAGGGATATGGGTTTGAGGAGAAGCTTGACTTGATCTGGGATGGACCCTTTCTGGAGCTGAAACCGTAGCAGGCTCTTGTCTACAGGGCTCCTCCATGAGGAGGGAGCCAGGCCTGGGCCCCTGGGCCCACTGGCTTTGGCAGGAGAGGCTGGGGGAAGGACGCTGGAAGTTGTATCCTAGTGAACATCGAAGGAAAAATACGGAAGGTCACCTCTCAGATGTGATGTAGGAGCCGCTGTATGAAGCCAGAGGCAGGGAGGTCATCCGAGGTGTCAGGAAAGCAGACAACCCCTGGTTGCACCGGGAGCAAATGGGCAGGGGCTGGGCCCTCTGGTGGGCTCAGATGGATGGGTTTATTCAGAGATGGAAGTCTATTTCCCCATTCCCACCACATCACTCCCGAAAATGCAAATTCTGGAGGAAAGCATGTTGGGAAGGCCAAGCAGCCTAGTGGGTCACAGAGTCCAGGGCAGGTAGAGACAGACAGAAGGGTCAGGAACTTATCTGGGCAGGGCCTTCCTCACTGCCCAGGATCTGGGCAGTTAACTGGGCTCCACTGGGAAGCTCAGGGCTGCCTCCAACACTGACTCCTGGCTGAGGGGCCAGGCCTGGAAGTGGGCAGGATTATATGGAGAAGAACGGACGGACACACTCATGGAGAGCAGGTCAAGCTGGGTTCCCTTTAGAAAAGATGCCTCCCGCCGAGTAGTTTCTGGGTGGGGTGAGGTTGTGGTCCGTGTCATTTTTTTGGCCTTTGTATATCCAGCTGCTCCAGATCATTTGTTGCCTGGGTACCTTTGTCAAAAGTCAGCCTGGCAGAATGGCGTGGGGGTACTTCCGGGCCCTGTGTTCTGTTCTCTTCATCTGTGCATCAGTCCGTCTGCTCTGATGACTGGGCACTCTGCGGTAAGCGTTGCCATCGGGAGCCACACCTCCACTCTGCTCCTCTTTGTCAGGATTGTTCCGGGTCCTAGTCTAGGGCCTGCGTGTTTCCATATCCCTTTTATAACCCACTTGTCTATGTCCACAAAAAATGCAAGCTGGGAATTGAGCAGGAATGGCATTAAGCCCTCAGAGCAACTGGGGTAGAATTGCCACGTTTGCAAATCTGAGCCTTCTACCCCGTCTGTCTCCCCATGGATTTAGGTCTTCTTTGACTTCTTTCATCAACATTTTATCATTTTCAGAATACAGATTCCGAACAGGCTTTGGTAAGTGTGTACTTAGGAGTTTCATTTTCTTTGGATCAGCCGTAAATGGTGTTGTGTTTTTACTTTGGGTTTCTGCGCACTCGTTGTTAGTACACATGACCAATGGCAGTACAGATGTCATTCATTCTTGTGTGTTCATCTGGTCTCCTGCAACCTTGCCGGACTCACGTAGGAGCTCTAGAATTTTGGGGGGGCATGTGCCTGGAAGGGAGTAGATGCTGGAATTGTTTTTCACTTACTGAAATAAAACAATAATGAGGACATGGAGGCTGGCAAGGCCAGAGGGAAGCTGTTTCACCCAGCCCTGATGGGCAGCTTGCAAATCAACCCACTCCTTTTGTCAAAGCATCTTGATAAAGAGCCATAAAAATGTTTATGCCGTTAGATGTGGTGATCACACTTCTGGAACCGCCCTAGGGGAATAATGCAAAAAAAAAAAAAAAAAAGAAAGAAAAAAGAAAAGAGAACCGTACCCATAAAGATCACTTGCATTTTTCATAAGAGTAAAACTTACAGGGATAATGATGTTCATTGATAAGAATCAAGGAAAATATGATACGTAGGCTAAATATGTCATTTTACATTAATTAGGAAAAATGCTTGCGATTCATTAGGTGAAAAGCTGGAAACTGGGATGAGTGGTACTCTGTAAACAGGCTCACAACACAGGCTGGTTAGCGGGGACAAGAATGTCTTGGCCTATGAGTTTCCTGGTCATGTTACCCTAACTCTACGTTTCTGTTAAGGACAACTGTTTAGAACTAAGTCACATTTCCCTCTCTGACTCTGTTTCCCTGAAGAACTCAGCCATTGGATTCTCACTGACATTAAGAAAATCGGGATCACGGGGCGTCTGGGTGGCTCAGGGGTTAAAGCCTCTGCCTTCGGCTCAGGTCATGATCCCAGGGTCCTGGGATCGAGCCCCGCATCGGGCTCTCTGCTCAGCAGGGAGCCTGCTTCCTCCCTTCTCTCTCTCTGCCTGCCTCTCTGCCTACTTGTGATCTGTCTGTCAAATAAATAAATAAAATCTTTAAAAAAAAAAAAAAGAAAATCGGGATCAAGGATATGCTTATGTCCAATCTCATCAAATATTACATATTAAAATTGCACAGGGTTTTGTTTATCAGTTATACCACAGTAAAGCTGTAAAAAAGAGAGAAAATGGAGATCAAGAGGAATTAGCAGGGATGAACACGATTCAGAATATATCTAGTATGCCGCCTTGTGATTTGATACAGTTAATAATGCCACTTGAGGGTTTGAGGTCTCCTAAGGATACAGAGAAGTGGATACATTCATGGATACATTCAGTTTTGATTGGTTGCCCAACCATCCCCTTAGAATCAGTTTCTACCGAGTGAACTTGCCGGGTCCAAGGAAATAGGTATTTTAGGTTTTGGTGTGTTGGCCACACGGCGTTCTGGAAGGGCTTTACTGCTAGTGTCCATACCCACAAAAGGTGTTTATGGCACCCCAAGACATCATCGTTCCTGATGATCCTTATCAACCCTGGAGGTGACCTATACACACACAAGATGGGATGTGAGCACCTTCTTACATGTTTATTACCTACTTTTAGGTCAGTTTGGGGTTCACTTTTTTGCAGTGTTTTGTGGGTTATTTTTTTAAATAAATTTGTAAGAAAATTATTTGTTAAATAGAGACATTTTCTCCCTTTTGCTATTCATTGCAGGGACACCTTCCCAGTTTGTGCTCATCTTCCTCCCTGTTAATGATGCCTTTTGCCATACAATTTTTACAGTTTTTTAAATGATTTTTCTTTTTGTCAGATTTATCAAGCCTTTCCTTTCTGGTATCTATCATGTTTACAAAGTCTTTTTTCACTCTGAGGTTGTAGATGTATTCTCCTATATTTTCTATAACTATCCTTCTAGTATCTTAAAAAAGAAAAAGATTGGGAAAAAAAGAAAAAGAAAAAGATTCAGGCTCCTGGGTGGCTTAGTCGGTTGGATGTCGGACTCTTGATTTCAGCTCAAGTCATGATCTCAGGGTCGGGAGATGGAACCTTGAGTTGGGCTGTGCGCTGGGCGTGGAGCCTGCCTAAGATTCTCTCTCTCCCTCTCCCTCTGCCCCTCCCCATGCTTCCTCCATTGCTAGAAAAAATACAAAATGGAAAGATGAATCGTCCTGAAGATTTTTTTTTTTTTTGCTAGGATTTGAGAGTTTCAGTTCATCCTTCTGTTTTTCCAGATGGACTGCTAATTGTCTCAAAGCATCTATGGAGAGGGCAGGGGTAGACAGCAGAGGGCTGGTGAAGCCAGAGTGCTCTAGAACGGGGCTGCTTCCAACCAGTTCCACCACCCCGTGGCCTCGTGACCCTCTCCCTCCGAGGCCTCTCAGCCGTGTTTCCTGAGTGGTAGCCTGGGAGAGCCGTGAGGATTAAGTGGGAGGTCACCGGGAAACCCGAGCTTGCAGATAGGAGGGCCCTGGAAACAGAGAGGCCTCCCATAAGACCCACGGAAAGGAATGGAAGGGTCAGACCCCAAAGCTTCCCTCCCCCCACCCCGGAGTTGTTCAGGCTGCTCTGACTCTTACAAAGGGTCCCCCGGCTGGGCCGTTCACCTCAAAAATCTGCGGAGCCTGATGGGTGAGGAGCCTCACGGAAGGCAGCTCTGACATTGTCTGCTAATGGGATAAAAGCAGAGGGAGCACTGCTTCTCGAGCCTTAATAATGTGCACACAGGCCCCCTGAGATCTTGTTAGGACAGATTCTGATCCAGTCCCCCCAGTGGCCGGTCTTGGAGTGGTGAGGGGCTGAGCCCCACCTGACCAGCATCGCGGGAATAGAGAGTAGGTTGCACACTTGGTTTGGGGGGCGGGAGGCATCAGAATCCCCTGGGGGCTTGTTCAGACCCCAATGGCTGGGCCCATCGCTGAGTTTCTGATGCAGTGGGTCTGAACGTGGACACATTCCCAGGCAGTGCTGCCGCTGCTGGCCTGGTCCATGCTTTGAGAACTAGGCAGGTCTCCCGAGGCAGCTTCCCACCTCTGCTTGACCAGGGCAAGGCTTGCATTCCGGGCCCTGGGACATACCCTCTGTGTGCAGCAGGCATGTTCTCAGGCCCAGGAGGACCTGGCTAGGATGCCGTGCCGCCCCTCCGAGGCCCGCCTCTTTCTGCGTGGGGCGTGTGCTTCGAGCATCCTGTGGCCTCCCCCTTCCTGGGCTTCAGACCACCCCCCACCAAGCCATGCCCTGGATGGGAGATGGGGCTGGTTTCTGACTTTCAGTCTCTTGTGGAGTGTGAAGAGTGTAAGTGCCCCGCGTCCCACACCCTTCCTGGGATGATTCTTGGGAGATCGTCTGGTGTCCCCCCAAACTTGCCTGCACCATAAAGCACTTGTAAACCTGCTCTGTTTCCACGCCCTTGCGATTACAGGTTTGTCTAGACTGGGCAGTGAAGGGCAGATGGTGCTGGCCTCCTCCTGGGAGGGTTGCAGGAGGCTGAGACCTTTGCTCTCCAACAGGAGTGTGGGCGGGCACGGGGTCCGTCCTGGGTGGCGAGGTGGTGGCTCAGCACTGGTGCTAACACTGTCCCTTGTCTTGCAGAGCCTGCAGATAGCTCGAGCCTCCTGGCATCCGAGAGTGCCACTGCACAGGGCCTGAGCCCCGAAGGCCCTGTGGATGCCTCGCAGCCCCTGCCACCTGGCCTCGAGTCCCCAGAGGGCCCTGACCAGGGCACAAGGGCAGTGCCAGGTCCTGGGCGTGTGGCCCGCTCCACCAGCGACCCCACTTCGTGCTCATCTGGTGTGACAGGTATGGCTGGTCCAGTCCCCCTGGTCCCCAGCATGTGCCCTGCTCTGCCCTGGACACTGCAACCTCAGTGAGCTGAGAATCAAGGCCAGGCCTTGGGACCTGTGCTCAGAGGCCACTTTGGGAAAGTGGCCTTAATGCCCGAGAGCCCTAGGGAGGGGCGGACAGTCAGGGGTCCCTGCTGAGCACCCACCAGGCTTTCTACTTTCTGGCTGGGGAGTAGGGGAGGAGGGAGGGAAGGTGTGGGGTGATGAGAGCCCCCCCTGGGGTCGGCTAGCCCATGACAGCTTGCCAGTTACACACCAGCTATGGAGCCCAGGTGGGGACTCAGATCAGGCAGGTGACCACAGGCTGTATCCACCCATCGGCCTTGGTGGCTCTCTACCCAGGACTAGTGTGGGCTCCACACTTGTGGGAAGTGCCAGTGCCTGCTCGTGGCCTGGTGGGACCCAGGAGCAAGGCTGTTTACCAAGGGTAAGGCAAGGCTCTGCCTCAGTGGCAGCAGTGGGTTGGTGGGGCGTCCTCCAGCCGGAGCCGCCCCAGGCAGACACAGGGGTGTTTCCAATAGCACATCACGGGCCCCCTTGGCAGCACTCCCTGTGTGGCCTGGAGTTTGGGTCCGATCTGCCCCACGTGACTCTGAGGAGGCGGCGCCCTCCCTGGGCTCTCTGACCTGCCATCAGCGTTCCGTTCGTGGCCCAGCAGCCCAGGATTTGCATTTCACGCCAACCTCCCAGGGGCCCTAAGTAAACCCTGAAGCCTGAGAACCCACACTTCCTCCCACAGTGCTTGTCTTGAACAGGGGAGTTCGGCAGTGTCGTTGCAGGTAGAGTCGAGTGGGACTTAGGGCTGCAGGGCCCGCTGGATGCCTGGACTCAGTGATCTTGTCTGGCTGAACCTCAAATAGACAGGATCCGTGCCGCAGGAGAACTGTATCCCCAGAAGGAACCATAAACCCGCCAAGGTCATTGACTACAAGGGGCCTCCTGGTGGAAATGCCAGATTTGCCCCTGCAGGCTCCTTGGCCCATATCCCTCTGTCTTGCTGCCCTCCCCTCTCACATCCGGCTGCCAGCTCACTAGGCAGGACTCCGTCAGACCCCCGCCTCCCCCACGCATATGCCAGACTCAGCCCTTCTCTCCTCCCAGTGAGGGCTGTTACCCATTCACGTCTGGGGCACGATCCCATGCACTTGTGACCCCTGATGGCTTCCTCTGGCCTATCCCCGCTGCAGGGAAATCTGGGCTCTGCAAACCGGGACATTTGGGGGGTGGGGATGAGGAGAAGTGGTGGTTTGATTACAAGCTGTCACGGGGCCTTCTCCGTGTCCCCACACCAGCCCCTTGGCGCAGCCTCTCCTCAGTGGACAAAGCAGTTACTGTCCCGCAGGTGAAAAGCATGTGCGTCGGTGAGTCCTGCATCAAAAAGATGGTTCTCGGCCACAGGAGAGTGATGCTCCTGTCCTCGGGGGCTCTCCTTTTTCCCGGCCACCTGTTAACTGAATTCTTTCTCTGATCAAGGCACTGCCTCTTCACACACCCCGTCCTGCAGCCAGGACCTGGGAGCAGGACTGTCCAGGGCTGCTCCAGGGACCGGTGAGACACTCCTTTTCTGAAGCACTTTGACACCTGCTGCGAGATGGGGGGCGAGGGGGCGGGGCGGGACTGGCAGTGCTTGGCTGCCTTTGTCTGAGACCCGGCCTCACGGTGTCCGCCAGGAGCACGGGCTCTTGCGCGTTGAGGGCTTTGAAAGAACGGCCTTTCCTCCCCTGCTGTCTCTGGAGAATGTGTTAGAAGCTACAGCTGCCGTCCCAGGCCCGCGGCTGCTTGCTTCACCGCATTTGTGAGATGCTCTTTGGAGGGGAGATGCGCCTCGTGTGTGACGTCTTTACAGTCCCTCATGCCTCGTGGTCAGGCTTGCCCCTGTATCACCAAAAATATGGCAAACAGAATGTGTTTCTTCTGTGTGACTTGAAATATGCTGTGGGCAGGTCAGGCCTTAACCTGGTCCTTGGGGCGACCGTCCCAGGAGACCGCCTGGGGCTGGCTTTCTCTGCAGACACCTTCAGACCATGGCTTGATCCTTGGGTTATCCAGAGCAGCCGTGCGCCCTGTTGGGAGCTTGTGCTGTTGCCCCTGGCCTTGGCCGGGTGGGTACTGGGAGCAGGGCCTGCGTGCTCTGAGCTCTGGTGCCAGTGAGAGGTGGCAGCTGTCACCCCTTGACTTGGTGGCAGTGTGGTGCTCGCATTGCCCCTCTCTCACCCCCAACTCTGGTCTTCAGGCAGACCCCTCTCCAGATGCCATCAGACCCACAAGGGCAAAGGTCACTGAGCCGAAGAAGGCTGAGAAGGGCCACCCCCCTGTGAGCGCAGGAATTCTAGCAAAGAGACAAAGGCCAGGGGGACTCCTACCCGCACCGGCCCCTCTCTCCCCTCCCGCTTCGCATCTCGCCCTCCCATCTCCCCAGCCCTTCAGCTCCGGGGAGCTGTGGCCCCTCTAGGTTAACCCCAGCTCAACTCAGGGCTAAGAGGGGCCATCGTGGGGATGAAGAGACACAGGAAATGGGGACGTGCCCAGCGCACCAGCCCAGGGACATGGAAATTCCAGCCGAAAGCGTGTCCCAAGCAGGCTCACATTTGCTTTGTCAAGAACTCATTTAACAGCTGCCTTTTGTTTTGGTTGTTTTCAGATATTATCTTTTCCCTTGATTTCTAGTTTCCCGAGCTCACTCTGTCACGGCTGCCTGTGCGGGGCAGCACCCGCTCTCGCCCCCTGGGCCACGGGACACCTGGAAAAACGACCCACGGGGAAAGCCAGAGGCCTTAGAGACGGTCTTCAAAGAGCGGCCACATTCTTTAGTGGACAGCAAGGCCCACGCAGACGCCAGGGTTTTGGTGGCTAAGTTTTTGGAACACTCGAACTGTGCCCTCCCTCCCGAGGTGCAGCACGTGGTGGGCACCCTGGGCCCGGTGGTCCCCGCTGAGGAGGCCCACATGGAGGAGGCCGTGGTCAGTGCCGGCGTTCTGGACCAGGTGTGACCAGCCCACGGGTCCTGACAGGGCCATGGACAGGCCTGGACTCACCATCCTTGCTGGAGGTCACTGTGCTCTGTGGGGAGGGGCCTGTGGCCCAGGAGAATCTTGGGGTGGCCCAGGCAGGGAACTGCTGTCCCTCTCTTCAGGAGGATCCGGTCCGTCATTGTCTTGGGGAGGACCCTCCCTACCTGTTCCACTAATACAGAAAAATGACTCTCATGGCCACCGTGAACTCTTTGGTTTTGTCAGGCATGGAGCACCTAAGCAGCGTTCTGAGAATCCAGTGACAGGGACACCAGAGACTCTAAGTGTCTTCAGAGTCAGGGCTGTCACAAAGCAAGACTCTGCCCGCCTCTGAGTCAGCTGAGTGTTGAGCAGTAGAGGAGGATACCAAGTAAAATGAGACCATTTTCTTCTATGGTGTGTGTCAGTAGTCTACCCTTTGTCATGTGCTGACTGAAAGAAAATGGGTAATTCTGACACAGATGCCAGCCGGGGCCCAGCTCTCCGCCCACAGGAGGCAGGGCTGTCGTGTGTGCGAATCACAATAGGGGACCTCCGCGTGGCCTGGCCATCTCCGGGACACAAGCCGGTCTGGCAGGGAGCTTTGCTGGACACCACAGCCCGCCTGGTCACCAGTCTCCCGGACCTCCCCTCTCCACCCTCCCTCCCTGGGACACCCTCCCCGCTGTCTCTTGGGCTGTCTGCTGTCTCCTCTTCTGCAGACACTGCTGGTGAGTCCCTGTGGAGGTTCTCCCTGTGTCTGCTCTCCCCAAGATGGCCTGGACGAGTGGAGGTCTGGGGGAAGAGGCCTGGACCCTGGGACCTGTGCACCTCTTCAGAAAGCGGGTCGCTGCTGACCCAGAGCATTCCCCTCCCAGCCAGGCAGCTGGGCATCTGTGCGGGAAGATGCAGGCTATAAATCATTGCTTTCCAGACAACACCCACTGCTTTGGGTACGTGGAAGGGGGCAGGCCCAGACCCTCTGCAGGGGCAGCTTGGGCATTTTGCCTTTTTTGGTTCCCCTCTCCTCCCTCCCCCTCCACGTTCTGGCAACATTAAACAGCAGCCACTTCCCACCACGGCCCTGGAGCAGCACCGTCCTCGAGAACTTTCTGCAGCTGTGGGAACGCCTGTCCCTGTGCCAGGGACAGCGGCCACCAGCACCCGTGCCGTGGCCCTGCCGTGAACGAGGCAGCCCACAAACCACAGTTCTCGACCGAGAGCCCAAGGGCCTGGCATTGGGAGCATAAGGGGAAGATTTGACGGTTGCCCACTGTTGCTTGGCGTCCGGCCATCTAGGGGCTGTGTGCTGCCCTTCCCTCTGCTCTGCCCCCCACCTGTAGTGGTGGGGACGCGTCTGTGTGCTTGGAGGCTGGCAGGGAGGCTCTGCAGTCCAGACACCTGCCGCCAGGGAGCCTGCAGTGACGGTCCGCTTTCGACACGTTGCTTCAGTAATGTTCTTGGTCGTTGCCTCCCCGGCGTCTGGGTGACATGAGAGAGCTGGACGGATCCTCCTCGGGCCTTCTGATGCCAACCCGGACTTTTCCACCGGCAAACCCCAGAGGTGAATTATGAGCACTTTATTCAGACTACAAAATGGGAAATCTCTCCTCTCGTTTTTCTCAGCTGAGGGCTTTTGAAGTCCCCCCCTCACCCCCAAAGTGGATCCCTTCACAGGTTCAGTTAGTTGATGGTTTTCCCAAGTAGCCTCCCCTGCGCCCATCAGCACAGCATTCGTGGCTTCTGAATCCGGGCATTTTCAGTGTCTCTGGGTGGGGCTTGACCATCAGTCCTTTCATTGTATGTGTGGCCAGGGTGAGTGGCCACTGGGAGCCCACCCTGGCGGTCTGTGTCCCTGCAGTGGGACAGAGTTTCTTCGGCCATCGTGGGCACCTCCGGCAGCCTGAGCCTCCACGTGGGTACCTGCGGGTGCTCTGGCCACAGCCCAGAGTCCCGGATGTTCTCAAGGGCCCTGCCCTTCTCGCACCCTTCCACGCTCAGTTGCATATTTGCTCTTAGAACAACTCTATCGCACAGTTGAGGAGATCGTACCCAGTTTTATACCACTGAGCTAGAACCTTCTGCCCATCTGCTTGGGGCCCCAGGCAGCCCATGTAGGCTCCAGCAGGGCCCAGGATCCTGGCTTCCCTGCAAGGTCCCAGGAAGAGAAGTGCCAGTTAGAGCCCCTAGGAACAAGCCAGCTCTAGTACCTGGGACCCTGCTCTGCTCAGTGGAGCTCGGCAGCAATCACCCCAAGTCCAGACCATATGGGTGCATGACTGAAGGAAAGCGGGTTCCCCTTGCCGATGCACTGCCTCCCACCTCTCCTCCTGATAAAGCATCAGCAGGCGAGGGCAGAGCCCCACGGGCTGCACCAGGAAGATAAGACGTGGGTCCCCCACCTGCAGGGACCCCCGCCTGCAGAAGTCTGGGTCCTGGGCACTCTCCCGGACTTTTCCCACAACCCAAATGGGGTCAGCTGGCATGGGAGCCAGAGCCTGTCCAGATACTGCCATTTGCCTGGGGGTGTGGGGGAGTGGCAAAAGAACGCTAAGGTGGGTGAGCTCTGGACCCCATCTCATGGCAAACGGGGGCGGGGGGACTCATCCTTCACAAGGACCTAAGGTGTCCTTCAGCTGGTGACAACAATGCCAATTGAATGCTTATAACAAACCCTGTAACAGAAAGCTTCTTTCAAATGGACGTGTTTCCCACCCCCACCCCTCAGCTCTATTGATTCACAGATGCTGCTATTAGGCAGAATTTATAGGAAATTGTTTTCAAGCCACAGGAGACCTGTTTGTACAACTGGAAGGTTGTATTTATTTAATGTACCTCAAGGTGTTTTCATAATGATCCGTGTTTTAATAAATACTATTTCTGGCCTCTGTGTCTCTGGGTCTAATTGGGACAGAGAGGCAGAGAGCCCATGTGCCTCTGAAGACCAGGAGCTCGAGCGGCCGGCGGGGAGCGTGAGGCCCCCGTGGCCGCCCAAGCGTGTCTCCCAGCATCCTTCCAGAAAAGGGCAAGTCCTGGGGGCTGAGAGGTGGAAGGCAGGTGCCCGCCTGTGCTGGCCCACAGCTGCGCCTCCACGCATGTGACATCTGTCGGAGATTACCCAGAAGAATGCAGGCCACCAGCTCCAAGTGCTCTTTCATTTGGATTTTTTATGTGAATCATTTGGTGGGACTCCCACCTCCATCCCCACGCTGCATCATTTGCTAGCCACGGCTTTCATCTCCGGAGCCTGTTCCCCTGCCTTGTCTTGGGCAAGGCAGGGGTGTACCCCTTGGCTCTCCTGAGTGGAGGGTGGCGGCCCTTTCCTTTATTATTCATGTGACATTCCCTCTCATCACCCAAGGGCGAGGGCCACCTTGAGCTCGCTGTGAAGAGCCTGGTCAGTAGCTCACAGTGCAGAGTGCAGATGACTTGTGGGAGGACCCGGGGTGGGTCCTACCAGGCCAAGCTCCCCAGACCAATGTGGGGGGGGGAGAGAACCCCACCCCCAGCCTTTTGATCAAAGCCCATGTTCACCCCTGCCTCCCTCCAGCAGGTGACAGGCCACAAAGGACCCTCCAGGTAAGCAGACGCCACGAGGATGGAGAGTCCCACTTTGTTTCATAGATTCACACACATATAACTCACCTCTCCAGGAATCATCGAATTTTAAACCAGGAGAATGGCAAGGCTCCTTCTCTCCCTTATGCAGTTAGCAGCCTGTCTCCTCCCTGGTGATGGTGGGCTGGGGGTGGGGGGAGGCTGACGCCAGGTGCCTGGAGCACTCACCCCCACACCTCCCCAGAAAGAGCCCCCCCCCCCGACCCCAGACCCGGAGGGGATGCCATCAGCAAACAGGGCACCATCCCAGAGGCACTGTGTGAGCGACCTAAGGGAGGGGAAGTCCGGCATCCGCTCCTGCATTAACAAACCAGCCACACAAACCGCTTTGGTCATGACTTGAGCTTTATTAGTGATATTAGCGAGTCTTCCTAGGGTCGGCTGCATGCAACACACAGGTCACTCCTTGAATACAGTAATCCTAAAGCTTTAGTTACTGCATGGTAAGGCTTCTTAAGTCACAGTGTATTCTCCGAGGCCGGGGCCAAAAAAAGAGACTTCCAGACAAAAGGACGTCGGTTAACAATGACCTCTAATGAACCGAACTAGACTACGTTTCACTTTATCTACACACGCTAATACTGCTCGCGGTGACGCCTGGCATGCCCAGGGATCCGCGCCGGCCACCGGCCGCCCCGGGAGTGGCGGAGTCGTCCAGAGAGGGTTTTGGCTTTGGGGGGGTCGGGGAGCTCACGTGTGGATGCATGTGTGTAGACAGAGATCGGAAACTGAGGGCCTCCGCGGTGTCCCTTGTCCCTGGGGGGGGAGGAGGCAGCGGGCCCCGCCCCGTGAGGGGGGCTGGGGGAGAGGAGAGGCGGCCGGCAGGAGGGGTGCCCTCTCAAGTTCACGGAGCCTCGGGTGAGGACAGGAGCAGTGGCTGCGGTGGCGGGTCATCCGAAAACCCTCAGGTCCGAAGATTGGCTTCTCAAAGTAAAGGTCAACACCATGACATTGTCTAAATAAATATGGAGTTTCGATGTTGTAGCCATCATCTTTTATTGAACTCAGGAACGTCTCCCCTCTGGTTCAATACAATCACATGTTCCCGGACCTCACTTACAAGTCACACCCCGGGAGCTGGGCTGCAGCAGGGCGTCCTCCCCCGAAGCACCCCGGGACCCCCCGGGTAAGGGGGGCAGGAGGGGACGGCCGCTGCCCCCCAGAGCTTGCTGTCCTCGCGGGGTTCCCTTCACGTCCGCTCTCCACGGCTTCAGGGAGGAAAGACATACTCCACACCACACACAGCTACAAAGAAACACCCTCGTCCGCTGGTCGCAACGAGAAAACGGGTCAGAATGGGCAAAACACGTGACTCTTGTACAGAGATTGCTTCCTGTGACTCTCCTTTGATGAAGACATACCCCTTTTTGTCCAAAAAAGAAAAAAAAGTGGGTGGTGAGGGCAGGCCCTTCAGAGGAGCCAGTGTCCTTGGGTGGGCTGTGGGGGTCAGGGGTCAGGTCCCGGGTCCAGCCTTTCCGGCTCCTCTGAACCCAGGCGGGCTGGGCGGTGCAGGCTGGGTGGGCCTAGATGTACAGCGGGGTCTCCTGGCCCGTGAGGAGCCTGAACATGGCAGCCGGCATGGTCTTCATGTGGATCTGTCAACGAGAGACAGGGGCTGAACCGGCTGGCCCACACTGGCCTCCCCCGGCCCCTTGATGCCATCAACAGAAACCAAACACTGTGGCGACCAGTGGGACCCGCCCCGAGGGTTTTCTGCGCCAAGTACCAGCTTGCCGAGTGAAGGAGGAATGAGCACCTCCACAGAGATTCAGAAAGCGTTTCCTGACACGGCAGACTCCGAGCTGGCCTCCCCAGCTGGGTCTCCAGAGGGTCTGACACACGTTCAAGGGCTAGTTTCTCCCTCAGCTGAAGCTGACAGGAGAAGGGCAAAAAATCAGACTTTTAACTGTGACTATGGTTTGCCCACTCAGCCGGGGGTGCCCAGGCCTCTGGAGAGCTTCCAGGGAAGCCTGGGAACATGAGCGTTCTGGAGTCGGAGAATCTGCTCATTGAGGGCCAGCGGCCTCGCTCTCCCCTTATCCTTCCAGGGTCAGTTAGCAAATGAGCCATCGGAGCCATCACTCTCTGGCACCAAGTAGCTGGGTAGCCAGGCATGGCTCAAGATAACTCCCCAGGGAGACTCAGCTTGTGGGACCTCCATCACCCCGCGCCCCCAGTTCTAGAAGGTTCTAGAAGGAAGGGTTCTCGAAGGAAGAGTTAAGCCAGTGGAAGCCCAGGAGCTGGGCTCTGCTGCTGCTGCTCTGCTCCTCTCTTAGTACCCTGTTCCCAGGTCTATGCCGGGCTCAGGCCTTGCAGCTCTGGGACATCTGGATGGCCTGGGTGCTGCGGGCCTCACGCCCCCAGTACCCAGCAAGAGGTAGCCGGAGGAGGGGGGCATGGTGTGGCCACCCTAGGGCCGCCCCTCCTCCGGCAAGCGGGTCTCAGGCCCCCCATCTGACCAACACAGAGAGAGGCCAGCTGTGCAGGGGGTTTTCACAATGTCCCGTGCTCCTGGCTGGCCCCCGCCACCAGGATCCACGTACTCAATTTAGATTTTAATGCCCCCATCACTGCCCAGTATGGCTTCTTCCATCAGAACATTCTGTGTTGGTCCTCAATCTGGAACCCACCCAAAACCCCACGTCTTGTTATCAGGGACTGATTCTGCACACGTGCTCAGGGATGCTGGGAGACAGCAGGCAGATGTGCTCAGGGATGCTGGGAGACAGCAGGCAGACACTTCCATCGCCCAGCCACACCCTCGGCTGCCTCTCTGCTTTTTTGGGTACCACTTCATCTCAAGTCCAAGTCTGAAGACTTAGAAACATTTCTCCTCCGCCTGACTGGTTTCTTTGTAGGCATGAGACTGATCGCCCCAGTGAGGCAGCCATTTCAAACATCCACTTAGGAAAATTGGATTTTCCTTTCTTTGAAGCCATTTGTAAAAGGAGGCTAATGGTGCCTACCTGCCCCCCACCCCAACCTTGAAAGCCAGCCATCTGCCACCACTGAACCCTGGGAAAACAGGCCTCCTCCCTAAGCCTGGTAGTTTTACAAAATACAGAATAGGAACCCAGGAAATGTGGCCAAAAGCCCCCTCGGAAACAGCACCCACCTACTCACCCAGGGGCCAAGCTCTCCATCTCTCTCCCCCTCCCCCTGCCCCGTGGCCACCAAGATGGAAGCCACACCCTCTTCCCCACCACCACCTGGGGCCCCCCCACAGCCCTGAGAATCAAATGTGAACTCCCACCCAACACCCAGGCCCTTTGCAACTGGTCCCTCTCCCCACCCACCTCTGCCATGATCTCGGCCTCCCACGCTTCTCCCGGGGAGACCCTCACCGCATTCGTCCTGACTCTCCCCTTCACATGCCCCTATTGCCACTAATACCCCCCCACACTAGCCTCTGGGGGCGTCCTCCTTCTAGACACTGGTTGCACAGACTCAGCATCTTCTCATCCCCAATTACCCTGTTCACCTATGAGTTCTTGAGGAAACCTGGGCCCTTCTGCTCTGATCCTCGTCCACCTCAAGCTGGCTGCCAGAAAGAACTGGAAACGGAGGAAGTTTAAAGCCAGCGATGCAGGAAAGGGTGCAGCAGCCATGGCTGGTCTGCTCCCTGGGCAGGAAGATGGCAGAAGTGGGCAGAGGGGCGAACCCTGAACCAGAGCCTTGTGCCCAGGAGGGTGAGTCCCGCAGAGGGCAGGGCTCCCACACGGAGCAGGCAAGACCCCATTCCAGAGCTGGTGTCAACCACCTTCGCCCTCCCATCCACAGCACAGAGCCGGAACGAACAGCCCATTGGTGCCTGCCATCTGCTCAGCCTTGTCGCAGGCACACCCTGGGTGAGAGACACAGCCCCCAGCTCAGCAGATGCCCAGGGCCCCCTGCAGAGGGAGTGACTGGCAGAGGTCAAGGTGGGCACGCAGGGCCAGCAGAGGCATGCTCCAAGTTCCCAGCAAGGACAGGCTCTCTTGAGAAGGAAGGTTTCCTAGGAAGGGGTCAGTGGCTTGCCAGAGCACCTCCTGGAAACCCTCTCAGGGGCACAGATGTCGGTCACGGAAATGTAGGGCTCAGACGGCCCCAGCTCCGGCTCTGACTCCAGCAAGGTGACGGGGCATGGCCTTACCTCTCCCACCGAGTTAGAGAGAGCCTGGACGATCTTCTCGTGGGCCGTGGCCACCACACTCTGCCCGTTGATCTCGATGATGCGGTGGCCGACTCGGACGCCTCCTCGCTCTGCAATGCCCCCTCGCATGAGGCTGCAGATCTAAGCAGACACATGTCAAATCAGCACACAAGTCCCTGCCTCGCCCGCCAGGAGCTCACGGCCATCTCCAAACCAGAAGCGGGGACATTGAGCATGCAGAGGGAGAGGCCCACAGGACAAATGCTTCTGCATGCCACTGCTGACTTACCGTCAGGGACATCTATGATTGGGACTAGGTTAAAACACACAAGTCAACAGCACGGCCTGTGGGAGAACCTTGCGGGCCCTCGGGAGATCTGCCCCCCTGCCCCTCCAGCCATCCCAGGGCCTCAGTTCCTGTGTCAGGGGAGTGTGGAGGGCTGGTGGTGTGTACAGTGGAAGCACATTCTGGAAGATTCCCCACTGGCCCCCTTCTGCTCCTCTTACAAGCTAAGAAGTCACTGTCTCCATCCCACAAGGAGGGGATGAATTCATGAGCCAACAAACAGAAAGAGTTTGGGGAAAGGACGAGGAAGGCTTTGAGCTTGTGAAAACCACCCATGTGTGGAATTCACTAAATATCAGGCCATCAGAAAGGTGGATGCCTGCCCAGACAACGGGGAGATGGCAGCAGACCCTGGAGGGTGAGAGTTGCCGGCTCAGGGGAGAAGGGGGCCAGCCGCACCCCGATGCTGAAGTCCTGGGGATGCTGTGGTGGGAAGGGGCGGAGGAGACTCCAGGTCCCTGAACCCCATGCTGCTTCCAACAACCCAAGGGAGGGGCAGAAATAGGTCCAACAGCAGGGACCCTGGGACTGAGGTTTCCTGAGGGCCCACCCACCGCTGGAGTGTCTCTTTCTGACCCCTCAGCCAGCACTGGCCAGACCCTGGGTGCCCCCTCCCCAGCATTAGCGCAGCAGCCCCGGAGGGTCGCACCCCACCAGCCATGCTGGAGAATGAGGAAGGCCCAGCCCGGAGCCAGGCTGTTGCTGCCTAGGCTGTCCAGACCCTGTCCCCTGGGTGCCCGGGGGCCACCCCACATCATCTAGAGGACTCACCAAATTCATGGTGAATTCTGGCCTTGTCCTTACGGTTTCCTTAATTTGAAAACACTGTGATTACACCCCCTGTCTCCTTGAGGATGTGATCACTTTTTAAGACATCTTCATACTTGAGAAGGCAGGGGACTCCAGCCCAGAATCAGGAAAGGTGATTCGGGTCAGCGCCCTAAGACGTCAAAGGTCAGCCTGCCCGCAGGAGGCACAACCACAGGGGGTGCTCGAAGCAGGCAGGACAGCCAAGCCCTCTGACTGCCTCACAGCTCTTCGCATTCCATGGCGAGGCTTGACATTATCCAGGACTCTCCTCTGGGCCTCGTGGGGAACGCCCTCCTGCCTGCACCCTTGGGACTCCTGCCTGTGTCACAGCCACCTCACATCCAACCCCCGGCCTGGCCTGCTCATTTAGCTGGGGCCTCTGATTTCCGAGGCTGCTGGGGGACGACGCTCCCCCTTAGACAGTACAGCTCTCCCTCCTCCTCTCCCCCACCTCAGGATCTGGCATGGCAATGTTTGAAGCTGAGACAGACTCACAAGGCCACTGACCACAGGTGGACCCTGGCACCGTGCGCAGGATTCCCATCTGTCCTCGGTTTTGCAGATTTTGCCTCATCACCGATGCCACAGGCCTTTCTCAACCAACCATCTGCGTCCGTCCCAGCCCTCGGGATTTCTGTCTTTCCAGTACAGGACATATGTGCCGTCTGAGGTCACGGGCCCAGCCCAGTGGACTTCGGCAGCAGAGCAGGCCACAGTCCTGGAACCTGAGCCCTCAGGTCAGACGGGGTTGACCAGGGGGCTGACAGAGACAGGGACGCAGGGTGGCCTGACTGCCCAGTTCTCCGTATGAGAATTAAGGAGAATAAAGGAGAATTCCATTCCTTGTCTCCCTGCCCCAAGATGATCTGAGGGCATTCTGTGCCCACCGAAACTGGCTCTTTGAAAGTCCCAAGGAAGGTGTTTCACAGTGACCGAGCTCACTTCCCAGCCTGACCAAGTGTTGGGCAGGGCCCAGCATGCTCCCCAGCAAAGCAGCTAGGACAGTCTGTGGAAGCTAAGATCTTGGTTCGGTCCCTGCCAGCAGCCTCCTCCCTAGTCATGGAGACTCAGGGAAGGAAGGTGAGAAGAAGCAGGAGACAATGGCTTTGCACCTTTAGAAGGAATGGCCACCTGGAATCTGGAGGGCAGGCAGGGGGAGAGGACAGAAGGGGGACAGGACATGCTGAGGAGAAGGCCGTGGGCACGCACACACGTGCCCGCACGCACACACACGGGTCCCGGCCTTCCCGAATGAGGCATGTCCACAGGAACTGAGGTGTGTTCCAACCTCATGGGGTGCACTTCTGCGGGGAAGAAGGCTGGTGTCTCCCAGCGGGAGATTTCCTGATGTCCTGAATGGTGGTGTGGAAAGAGAGAGGAAGGATCCGTTTAGAAATAGCGCTAACTGGGTCATCCAGGGCCTGTCTGCAAACTAATGCATTGTACATTGGGTGTAATGGAGCTGAAAATGGAAAAAGCACTTGTGCGAGACTAACTCAGATGTCAGCAAACTTTTCCGGGGGATTCGGGGGAACTTGGCTGCGTGGCACATACTCGCCAGGAGGCACAGAGGTCCCTGCAATCTTAGTGAGAGGAGACACTGGCGGGCCCAGCCCCGAAGCCGTATCAGGGCCCGGTGGACACTTACGGGGGTCACTAACACCCTAGCCTTCGGTACAAATATATCAGCCTCTGAGCTGCTCACAAGGGCTGCCAAGACCGTGCACACGCTCACCCACTGCCCCCCGGCACCTCGTACAAGTGGGGACTGTGGGCACGCTCTTTACAACTGCTGGCCTCAGGCCCGATCCCTGCTCTGCCACTTCCCAGCTGGGAGTCTCGGGGCAAGTTCCTTGACCTCCCTGTTCCTTTGTCCTCTGTGAAATGGTAACAGAAAATGCCGTTCCCTAACAGGACCAGCCTTGCAGACACCAGTGGCCCAGGGATGCCCAAGGCTTGTGGGAAGAGCTTCATTTCCTGGTTGCTAGAACTGATGCATGGCCAGATGCCCCAGACAGATGGACCAGGAGGCCTAGGAGTATTTGCAACAGTGAAACTAGATGGACTGGAAAAACAGAAGTCCTACACACCCAAGTTACCGCAGCACGATTCACTCCCATGAGGGTGGGGGTGGGGGCAACCCAGTGTCCACTGACAGATGCATGAAAAAGCAAAATGTGGGCTAGTCATCTACGGGAATATTACTCAGCCCTGAAAAGGAGTGAAAGTCTGACACAGGCTACAAGGTGGATGGGCCCTGAAGGCATTATGGTGGGAGTTAAAGAAGGCCGGTCCCCAAAGGCCAAGTACTGTCTGATTCCACTTAAGTCTACGAGGCACCTAGTGCGGTCAAGTTCAGCGAGACAGAAGGTACAATCCTGGTTGCCAGAAGCTGGGCTTGGGAGAAAGGAATGGGGAGTCGGTGTTTGATGGGTGCAGAGTTCTCCTTTCCCACAACGAAGA
The DNA here is from genome assembly GCF_963455335.1 of Martes martes. Taxonomy (NCBI): domain Eukaryota; kingdom Metazoa; phylum Chordata; class Mammalia; order Carnivora; family Mustelidae; genus Martes; species Martes martes. The sequence goes on from NC_137894.1 coordinate 19,838,899, forward strand.
CTTCTCGAGAGGGCTGCACAACATACTGGACGCTTGGAAACGATTAAGTTGGTAAATGTTATGTTAATCGATTTTACCACAATTGAAACAAACAGAAGAAACAGATGTCCTAGGAGAGAGCTGGGGCTGAAGTGAGGGAGGCCGATTCTGAAACCCAATACAGCTTCTTAGCCACACGGGGCCTCTCATTCTGGAGAAAAGGCTGTGCCAAGTTCCAGAAGGTGGTCAGTGCCCAGGCTAGCACCTCTCCCAAACACACACAAGTGTGCGCACACACATGTACACAGTATGTGCACATGTGTGTAAATGCACGCCCGTATGCAAACACACACGCATGTACACGCCGACAGCTGTGCAGAGAACCCCTCCCTCTCACCTCTCACGTGACAGCACCCAGACTTCCTGAGATGCCCCAGTGCTGGGACATCCTTCCTCTAACCACTTACCCTGCACGTTGGCATCGGCCACCTGCCATGGGAAAAGCTTCTGTAGTAATCAGGCAGAAAACCACAGGGGGTGCGCACAGGAGATGACTAATGCTGTCTCCCAGTCAGGCGTCCTGCCACCATTCAGCCTTGCTGTGGTCAGGTGGAGTGGAGGTGGAGGGCTTCCTGGGAGCCAGGACTCCGGGTGTGGGGCTCGGTGAGGGTCGAAAGGGACCTCTGAGAGCCTCATGGACAATGGGGACAGGGAGGCCACTGGTCGTGAGAGACGTGCCAGCCAGGGGACAGCTCCACTACTGCAAGGCAGCAGGGGAACACAGGGGAGGGGATAGTGACCAGGCCAGACCCCTGTGGGGAGGCTGGGTGGGCAGGAAGTTGAGGTCCACCCTGACCATGCTGTGAAGGGCAAAGCCAGCTCTTCTGTCCCCAGAGCAAGCCCTTGGGAAGAGCCGGCACCCTCGGGCTTCCTGAACGTTCTCCCAAACACACTCCTCCCACTCCCATGAGGTCCCGCTGAGCGACCGAGCCTGTGGCCCTCATCAGCCGCCACAAATGAGCGGATATGGCCTGAGTGGTGGCTGTGGCAGCAGCTGCCTGGTATGAGGGCCTCTGAGCACCTGGGGAGCTGACCCTGGATAGCCAGCCCCCATACCCCACACCTGTCCACGGCACGGGCATGCCACGGAGCAGGCGCAGGAAGAGCCCAGGCACCGCTGACCTGAAGGCCACCGCTGCAGGGCCCAGTGGAGATGGGGAACTGATCTGTGCAGCCGCCCACTGCCCATTTTTTGGGTCACCGGGGGACTGCCTCGTGGCGGGAGAGACCCCGCGGATTTGTTTTACTTTACCTACAGCCCTCCCTGGGGCCCGCAGGGCCAGCTGCCACATACTTGGGAGCAAGTCCTCAAGGACCAGCCCAGCCCCCAGCTCTCTGCCACCAGACCCCCGCTGCTTCTCATCCACGGGGTCAGCCCCAGACCCCAAGCTTCACACACACTCTGGACCCGTGGCAGATGCACCAAGAAGTGACCAGCACTCTGCCTCAGGACTCCTGTCTGTGCGTCTGTGACCAGGGACGCACACCCCAGGCGACGCTGCCTGCAGAACTGGGTGTCATCCCCCCAGCCAGCTCTGAGACCCCCAGCGCCTAGATCTGCTGCTGCCCTTATCCCCACCTCTCCCAAGCTCTCAGAGAAGCACCTCTGCCTGCCTCACTGCCCTCAGCTTCGCAGTCACTGACATGGACCGGCGGGCCCGTCCCCACCTACAGAGACCATCTCCATCACCCCATCACCCTCCCCAGGAGAGCCCTCCCGTCAGCCATCCTGCCTTCTTCCCAGCCACCTCCCTTCTGCTGTCTCTGGGAAGGAAGCCTCGCGCTTCCCGTCAGACCCCCGTACCTGTCCCTCACCGCCGCTTCCCCAGCGACAGCGTCCCCTTCCTCTCCTGCTTGCTTTCACTTAGCCGCGCTCCTTCCTTGCCTCTCCTCTCCCCCTGCCCCCGCCTTCTCCCCCACAGTCCCACATGGCCTCCCCGGCTGTGGGCCCCGGGGCCAGTTACTAAGTCTCTCTGTGTGGCGGTCACCTCCTCAAGAGGACCCACACTCCTCCTCAGGCAGGTGTAATGAGACAAGCTGAAGAGAGGCAGGGGTTTGGGGATGGGGTGGCGTCAGGCTTGTCTTGGGCTCGCAGTCCCCGAGAAGAGGCAGCTCTCTCTGCCACCACACGGAAGCCTCCTCCACATGGGAGGGAGGCTCCTCGGAAGCAGCAGTGTGGCTCCCAGGCAGGCCCTGTGTGAGCGCTTAGCATGTCGGCGGCGGGTCAGAAGGCCCCTCCTGGTGCGTCCCCAAGCACGCGGCCCAAGCTCGTCCACACCGTGCTCCCAGCGGCTGCTTATGCCCAGGGCACCCACTGTAAGCACACTGGCTGGGCAGGACAGGGTCAGGCCGCACCCCCACCTGGCCAGCTCCTGGGACGGAGGCCCTGACCTGGACAGAAGTCCCCAGAGGGCTGCAGACATCCTAGCCCCAGACCTGGGTGCAACTGCCAAGGGGGCGCTCTCCTCTGCAGAATCCCGGCCCAGTGGGTCGGTCTTCTTTACATGTCTCCGTGTACTTTATGGATTTTCTCCATTAACCCTCACAGCCACATTTTGAGGAGAAGAGCCCAGAGAGGCTAACTGACATGCTTGGGTCACACAGCAAGGAAGGTCTGGCCAACGCTGCCTAGATGCCCCCATACCCTTCCCCTCTTTGTCACAAGCAGCAGGTGGCCACCTTCCCAGCCTGCCAAGTTTTGTGTGGTGTGGGACTGAGTCCTGTTGGGCCAGTGAGGTGTGGCTAGAAATGGCCAGGAACACACCTATGTCCCCATCTTCCTGCAGCTACCGGCCAGACGCAGAGCAGCTAATGCGGGCTTCCAAATCCCAGGTGAGGGTATGGGGTGACCTGACCCCTGCCCCCCCAGCAGACTGTGACCTAAATGAGGAACCAACTCAATATATTGAGATTTAGAGAATAATTGCTACACCAGCAAGCGCACACTAACACAGAAGGGACAAAAATGGCCCTGTGACTCTCCTCAGCACATGTACCTCTCCACACTTCTGCACTGGATAGCAACAGGGGAAATTCTGACCCCTTGACAGTTGTCTTTCTAGAATGTTCTCCCATTGTGTTTCCTCCATTCTCCTGGTCATGCATACATATCTCCCCTCCCCTGACATGACTCCCACCAACTGCACGATCTCTTCCTCAGGTCTTTAATACTCAAAGCTGGCTTAAGCAATCTGGAAGTGACCGGCCTCACCTCTTCTGTCCTCCATCTGTGGCCACATCTTTGCCCACTGGGACCTTTGCACGAGAAAGGACCAAGGAAACAGATTCACTTCAGCCAAAGACGGGTTAAAGAAAAGGCAGGAACCCTGAACTACGAGCTCTGGTCTGAGGAATAGGCACAGATGTTTGGGCAGACTGACACTCACCTGAGCCCAGAATCACCTCCTCCTGGAAGCCCTCTGCTTCCTCAGTGTCTACACAAGTGCAGGCACCTTGCAAATGGCTCTGAATGGGTGAATGAATGAGTGAATGAGTAAATATCTGTTTGCTGAACATAGAGAGAAGGATGTTGCCATTGGCCAGATGTGTCCAGACTGCAGTGGTTGGAAACAGCAGGGAACAGCCATCATGGGGACAAGGGTGCTTCGAGCAGGGCTAGAGGGACCCACCCATTCCTCCGACACACACCAGCCCTCCCTCCCTGGTCAGGCCAGACCTGCCCTAGGGAGGGCCGAAAGCTCCTGCCCAGCTGTGCCCACCCGCCGGGGCCTGCGCGGTCAGAAGCAGCTGCAGGGGCAGGGGGGTGGAGAGCTGCCCCCCCCCCAGCTCCCTGCATCCAGGCCCACACATGCACAGTGGAGGTGGCCAAGGCAGAGAGGGCAGACTCACGATCCCGTTCTGCACGCTGAAGCCCAGCTGGTACTTGAGGTCGGGCCGCTTGATGAGGACCGTGGTGACCGGCGGACAGCTGACGATGTTGAGCTTCACCTGTGTCTGGTTCTTCAGACCCTGCGGGACGGGGCGGGAGTCACAGGGAGCCTTGGATGCCACCTACGAGCACACGCTCGCCGGCCCAGACCGAGGCTGAGTCAGCAGGCAAGATGGGGGGTGCAGGGGAATGAGGCCTCCAGGTCGCTCTGTGCAACCCTCCTGTGGGGCGGCTGGCTACCCCGAGCGGCAGTGCAGGCCATGGCCCACTGTGCTCTGATGTGCCATCTGACCCGGGTGAAACCAAGCTGCTCGTGGAGACAGAGGCCAGGCCCTGCGCACCACCGTGCATGACCAGCGGGACAGCACCGGGGTCACAGGAAGGACCCCCGGCCAACATTGGATGCAGGAGGAGCACCTTCTGTTTAGAAGGACCAGGGGGAGCCTTCCTCCAAACAAAACGTGCAAATGGCAGGGGTGGGGACGGGTGGTGAGGGGCTCAGTGAAAATCTGTAAGCAAGAGGACCGAGTGTCCACAGCGAGACCGGGCCAGCTGAAGCCAAGGGGGACCTCAGGCCCCAGAGAGGCTGTGACTATCAGCAGGCGCCCCTGGCCATGGCTGTGAGGTTAAGTCCCCGCATACGAAGTCTCTGGTCCGGCGGGCTGAGGGCTCTGCGGTGCCTACTGTCTGTCTTCTCAGGTGGTCGCCCAGCAGGCGACCTCTGAACGCCCTTCAGCTGTCAGGCTGATAAGGACACAGGCCTGTCCTCCAGTACCAAGACCGCAGCAGGTGAGGAGGGAACAAGCCACAGGGGGCTGGGGGCAGAACGCCGACGGACGCCCCAGGGCTGCCCCCAAGCAGGCAGAGCCCACTGTCTGGAGACCCTGGACAGGGCAAAGGCACAGGTGCGCCAGGCCTCTGGGCCACCTTTCTGAGCTTCCTGCCCCAAGGCTCTTCTCAAGCCAGAGCAACCAGGCATGAGGACCCCCCCAGCAGAGACCGGGAGCTTAGCATCTCCCAAAGCTGCAAGCTCACGGGCCAGATGGTCAGAGCGGCCAGCCCTGCTCTCAGACCCCTGCAGGGTGACCAACCCTCCCCATGTGCCCAGGAAATGGGACTCTTGGTGCTAGTCTGCGAAAGTCCCACGCATGCCGGGTCACCCTGCATCTGGGGGTCCTCAGCCCTTGCCTGGGGTCCATGTCCCTCAGAAATGGCATCAGTGAAACCAAACGTCCCCTTCTCACCCCCAAGGGCAGCCGGAGTCTCTCCAGACCTGTTTCCTCACATGTCAAGCAGGAAAAGACAAGGCAGGGGCCCCGCGTACACACCTTGATGATGCCCTGGCAGGTGGCAAGGGGCAGCCCCACCAGGCTGGTGCCATTGATGGACATGATCTGGTCCCCGATGCTCAGCTTCCCTGAGCGGGCTGCCGGGCCGCCGTTCATCATGTTCGCCAGGATCACCGTGGGCAGGATGGAGCCCCAGCCCGACTCCACCACCACCACGCCCAGGATCTCGCCCTTGTGCTTCTCCAGCTGCAGCTGTAAGAACATGAGCGGTGAGAGGTGCCCGTGATGGGGGCCGGGGACCTGTGCGCCTACCGCCCCACTCCGGCCTCGCCTGGCTCTGGCTCCCAAGCTTGAACCAGGAGCACAGACACCCACCTGCCCATGCCCAGCACGGACCCCTCCAGGCCCCAGCGGGGCTCCAGGGTCCTGCCTCCTGCTCTTCTAACCTCCCACCAACCCATGGAGGCGAGAAGAATGAAAGACTCCAGGGCTCAAATCTGCCCCTGGCTCTTGCTCTGATCTAGAAAAGCCCTACCTTCATTCCACTCCAAGGATCACTCTCAGAAAGCTGCCTGTCATTCATTCAGCAATAAGTCTGGAATAGTCATTCATTCATTCATTCATTCACTCATTCATTCAACAAGCAGTATGATTATTCCTTGCCCTGGGCAGCGCCCCGAAGCTCCCCGTTTTAAAGATGCTTCTCATATGCTTTTCAGAAATACCTCCTGGGTGCTGAGCTCCAGCAGATGATAATAGCGGCATTAAAAGGCACATTTTCAAGGTCATTAAGACTGACTGTAATCAGCTCCTTTGTTACAACAACACCTCATTTCACACACAAGTGCTCAGCTCCAAAGGCAGGCGCAAATGTACATTCCGGGGAGTGCCTCACTGCCGTGAGGACGGGGATTCCCACGAGGGCCTTCGAGCGAGCTGCTCAGGGGCATCGTGGCGGGGGCGGGGAGGCTCTGGTGTGCAGGGGCCCAGCGTGGGCGGCGGCAGGGGCCACAGCAGTGTGGCATCCTGTGGCCCGCCCAGGGTGTGTGTGTCTCACCTCCTTGCAGTTCTCAGAGTTGGAGAAGTGGATGAGGTCGTCGTTGTACATCTCTTGGGTGTTGATGATGTCGCTGTACTCTTTCTGGCTCAGGTCTTCGGGGTTGATGCCATTGGCCCGCAGGAATTCCTGGTAGGCCACGCTGAAGGCCTGGCCAATGGACTGTGCGATCAGCTGGGCCTATGGGTGGGGAGAAGCCTACTAGGGACCAGCACAGGACCACAGGCACCACGCAGCCAGGAGATGAGGGGCTGTGGCAGGACTGGGTGCAGGGGCACGTGTAAGCCTGGGCTAGGCCCTCGCCTGGGATTAAAGCAACAAGAGAGAAACTGCAGGCCCTCCTCTGGTGACAGCTGTCCTTCTGCCAACACCCCACAGTCAGCCACCTTAGGGGGAGCCTCTCTGCTGCCTTGAACTCAGCAGGGCCCGATCCTATCTGCTCCCACCTGAGCTGTTTAAGTCCCAGACCACCCAGGACAAAGCACAGTTTCAAATGAAGTCCGGAAAAGTTATGGATTGTTTGCTAAATATCTTATTTTCGTTGCTTTAACTGGTAAATGTACTATTTTTTTTTTCTTCCCATCTTATTCCAAAACAGACTTGAGGTGTGTTCTTGGAGGAGGGTCACAGAGACTGAGTTGTCTCCCCAACATTTACGTCTCTTTAGCAACAGAACCCAATGTCAACTGGGGAGGCAGGGTGTATGTCCAGCTGTTCTTGGGGGTGAGGGGCAGTGTGGCTGTTTCAGGCTGACGCTGATGAGAAGCGCAAGACCTGGAGACACCAGTACAGACCCTACAGAGCAAAGCATGTCTTTCCACTACAAGGAACCACTTGGGTGGATGTCATTGACTCTCTGACACTGCAGAGTCCTGGACATCGAAAAGTCATGGCCAGGCTTTGCCTCTAGTTTTGACCTAAATGCTTAAATCTCTTCCTCCCTCTATACACTGCATGCTTGAAGTGCTACAAATGAGTATGTCTCTGTACCAAAGTGGGCTGGGCTGGACAATAAAAGCAGAGCTGGAGTGTGGAAAGCTTTCCTGAAATAGGTGAAGAGTCTAGATTGAACTGCTCTCCCACACTGGGCCCAGAATAGTTTACAGGAAGGACAGGCAATGTTCGCTTGGCAAGAATAAGCCCTGCTCGCTTCCAAGACCAGCATTTTGGCTGGGCTGCTTAGGGTGGACTGGCCAGAGCTGCCTTCCGTGGAAGCCACCAGGGGACACCCGCCTGGGCACATGTGGACTGAAGGGTGGGGAGCCCAGAGATGGTGCACTGGAGAGCAGCAGAGCAACAGCCGGGGCTCTGGCAGAAGCTGGGAGTCAGACCTCGGGAAGAGGCCAGAAGAAGGTGGGGGTGGGGGTGAGTGAGAGCCCAGGACCTGCCCTGCCCCATTGGGATCCCAAGGCTTGTTGCCGGCTGCCCCCAGGCCTCCGTGTCTGTCCTCACCTGACTGTAGTCCTCTGACAAGGAGGGGTTCTGAGAGCATCGCTCCCTTCACCCCTGTATGGATCGCCTGGTGGTGCTGTCTGATGCCCTGGGGCTCTGCCTGGGTGCCCCACCCCAACCCACAGAAGCTCCTGGGGACAGTGAGGCCATTCATGCCAGGGTGCAATCCAGGAACTCTAGGCACTTCCCCATCAACAGCTGTGGGCAGTTTCCCATTTCCCCATCTGCCCCATGTCCTAGTGTCCCTCCCAGCCGGCCTGGGGAACACACAGGGAACCCTGCAGACAGGGGCTCCCCTGTGCCCCCAGCTCACAGCCAGGGCCTGTGGGTGTTCAATGCTGTGAAGCCAGGAGCCCCGCTCAGGCGCTGGGGAGTACAAGGGGCTCAGAGAAGGGTTGGCATTGGCAGCTTGGCACTCAGAGGCGGCCTCCTGCAGGAGGTAAGGTGGGGGGAATGGGAGCTGCCATACCCCAGCGCTCCTTTGCCTTAGCACTTTCGCCTGTGTGGGTCATATACCCTGGCCTCAGTCCTGGAATGCCTGAGCTCCATCTCATAGAGGGAGACTGAGTCTCAGAATGAGCTCCTGGTATCCTTACTGCCACTTTTCATTTTCTCCAGGTGTTCCATCTGCTGTCAGCAGACCCTCAGACCCCGTACTCATCCCCAGCAGCCACCATCCAGGTTCTACGCTCTGGGCAGCTGCTGAGTATTCCCACACACACCCTACCAGGAGGGTCCTGCCCTCACTCCTTCAAGGACCACTCAGAGTCCCACTCATGCTCACCTCCAGAAAACAGCACCCCTGACTCTAGCCCTCGGCCCGTGGCCGTCCACAGGGGCAGGCAGCTCGGAGCCCCATGGCGTTCCCTGCTCCTGTGACTTCTCTGCCGGCCGGCTGCTCACCATTTGCCGCTGGCCTTACCCTGCCCGTCACTCACAGCCCTTCCCGAGCACCCATCTCTCCCCACCAGGTCTCTAAGACATCCTCTAGCCCTGAGTCCCATGGAAGTGCCCATCCAGGTACCCAAGGAGATCTGGATCACGGGGAGAAGAGTCTGTGTGTGCACCAGCGGGTCTGTGTTTAAATTTCTTCTCCCATCAATATACTGTTGCTTCAAAGCATTTCTAGATGACTTCATCTGCTTAACAAAAGGAGGACTCTACCTCAGTCTTGCCTTCACATATAAAAATCTGGGGGCCACTCCCTTCTGCTTCAGGTCCCTGCCCTGCAAGCCCATATGTGAACAAGAATGCCCCTTTCCAAATACCCAGGGAGGACTGGCTTTCAAAATTCTCCTTTGGCAACACCCACAAGATCTGCCCGCCAGGGGGCAGCAGAGAGACCCAGCCCAAAGCCTCCTGTGCTCACCACTTGGCCCCCTGCTCCCTTCTCTGGTTCCCTTCTCCCAGCTCCAGGCTCAGAAAGATGCTCTCACCCCACTGAAGGAAAGAGTCAAAGGGTTCATGGTCTCTTAGCAAGTGTGAAGTATTTTGAATTACGACATGAAATGGCCAGGAGCAAAAGCAGAGGTGTTCTTTGGGCACAGACATTGCTTCCTTGTATGCAAGCCTGGCATGTGAAAATGCACATCTTAGCCGCCAAAAAGTCAGGGAGTCATTTGTTAGTGCCCCTGGCCTGTTCAACCATGCTCAATTTACAAACAGCCCTGAAGGATGTTATTTCACGAAAAACTATGTTCACTCTCTCTGCAAACCCTGAGTGTTAGGAAAAACAAACAAACAAACAAACAAAATTCTGATTCCACTGGAGACATCAATGACAGTGCACCGTATTTCCACCTGAGACACGGTTTCCGAAGAGCCTGGGATGCCACTGGGGCGGTGGTAAGGTCGGGCCCGCTGGGACGGGCCCTGTGTGCCCACGCGGTTACTTACGTCCTCGGACTCGAACACGTGGCAGATCATCTTGTACTGCTTCTTCCCCTCCTGGGCCCCAGGGGTGGTCTCGATGCAGTCCTGCGAGGCCGACCGGGGCATGCGGCGCCTGGCCATCAGCACCACGATGTTCCCGATGTCAGCAATGTAGGAGATGGTGCGCAAGGCGTGGTCCATCATGGTCTCCTGTCAGGAGCGAGGCGGACCCACGTTAGGGAACGCGAGGGAGAACAAGCCATCACAACTCACTCGGGTTCGGGATTTCTTGGCCTCGATGCTGATGCCCTTTGGGGTGGGTTCTCCTGTATTGTGAAGGGCTGTCCCACACACTGTAGGACAATTAGCGGCCCCTGACTTCTCCTGGCTAGATGCCAGTAGCATCGACCCCTTGCTAAGTTGTGACCACCAGAAATAGTTCCAGTCTTTGCCAAATGCCCCCGTGGGGGACAACATCACTCTGGCTGACAATCACTGCTCTAGGGAACACGGCGTTCAAGGGCAGTGATGCACAGTCAAGGTGACTCTGCCTTTGCCCCACAGCACCCTCCTACTGCTTCTTGCAGGCACGAGGTCAGGCGCCGCTCTTGTCCCTGCTGGGGTAAGAGTGGGGAGGTTGGTGGGGCAATCTGTGGCTCTGGAGAAGGCTCCCTTCTCTGCAAGCCACGTGCTTCTCCCTAGCAGCTGAGGAAGGCTCTGAGGCCAAAGTTTTCCACCGATGAGTTCTTCCCAGGGAGCCCAAGCAGGGCAGTCCCCCGTCAGGGGACACTGAGGCAGCTCCCCTGACTGATCGATGGGTCTCTGGCCATTCAATTCCCTCGGCTCCCGGCAGAGCCACTACTCTTGATGGCTTTTGTCGTCTGCCAGGAATCTCCCCTGAGTATCGTGCCCATGACCCCTACGGAACAAGGCTGCACACAAAAGCTCTGAGAAACTAATCAGTTGGTCTTTTATGCCTTTGTGCTTTTTCCACAAAAGAAGAATTGGCTGCTTCTGCAACCTCGGAAGCCTCTTTTCTTCCTCACAGAATCTACTTTTACAGCAGATACTACCCCGCGTCTGTCTTCCGGGAGCTGATCTGTTTCCTGGCCAAGGCTGGGTGGGGTGGGGTGGGGTGGGGTGGGGTGCGGTGGGGGTTTCAAACCACAAGAGCCACTTCTCAGGAAGGGGGACTGGTCCGGAAGCCGTCGAGGGTGCCTCTTCAGCACTTCTGGCCACAGATCCCGGGCAGACAGAGGGACGAGTGTGAACTCGGGGCTTTTTAGAACACATATACTGTCTAGCTCCGCTCGTGGCAAAGCCCCGGGAACAATGAGACCCCTGCGACCATGGGCACGGCCAGCGCCCGGATCTCTGTTTCTGTAATATTGTTCCCCACGGAAAGGAAGTGCGTGTGACTCCTCAAAGAAACGGCCGATTCCAGGTCTATCAGGGGAGCTCGGAACAGTCACTGCCTCAGAAAGCAAGGACGTGATCAGCGACGAAAGGGAAGATGTCCAAACCACCCAGGACCCAGTTTAAAGGTCCAACTGGGGATCACCGGAGCCCCAAAAAGAATAACACAAGTTACCCCCCCCCCAAAAATAAATAAATCCATCGGTCCACAGTGAAGAGAGAGAGAAACAAACAAAAGGTCTTCGGCCTGGGGTCAGGTTCAATAATAAAAAGTGGAGAGCGTGACATAATTAGGAAATGCACCATTTCTGCGCTTCCGGTGTTAGAACCAACACAAGCAAGATGATCCCTTGTGCCAAAACTTGCAGGCAAAATGGGTATCAGGGAACAGGGTCCCCGCACGTCCGGACAGTCAACACACAGATTACTCGCTGAGGACAAAGAAGCCAAGGGGTCATTACCCCAGCATCCGGAACCTCCTCCCACGGGCCTAGGAATGGAGGTGAGTGGAGCCTCCCTTTCCCCAGCAAACTTCAGGCACAGGGCACTGCCTGAAGCCTTCCCGACCCCTCCCTCCCTCTGCCCCACGCCCCTGGCCTCCTGCCCTCTTCCTCCTCGGCGCATGGGCCTTTCTATCTGGCACGGCTCACTTGTTCCTCACGGATCTGTTTTCTCCACCAACAGCAGTGATGAAGGCCCAGGAAAAATGAGCAGAAGCTGGCCAGGGCACAATGGTTCACAGGCAGAAAATCTTAAGACAGCGCCCCCCCCCCCCGCCAACACACCCCCTTGGTGGAGCACCACCCCCTCGGAGGGCCAAGGGCTCACACGGCCTTTCCACCCTCCTGTTCCATTCCCCAGGCCTGGCATGCACAGGTTTCCAGAAGGCTCTTTTAGAACCCTGATGGTGAGCACACAGCTTCTGACTCCCCACACCTTCCCCTCATTTTGCCTCCTTAATCCCAGCTGCAGCACACCCACACCACAGGACTCCGCAGGGTCTTCTCGGGCCCCTGCAGCTTGCTCCAGCTTTCACAGCCACATCCCATTCAAGCCTCGGGATCCGCAGCGACTGTCCTCGGGGACAGCCCTTCAGCTCGTTCCCGGAGGGAAAGTTCTCCCGCAGCCAGACCTCGTTCTCCTCTGGTTCCTGAGGTGGGAAGTTAGGGGTTTAATGACATGATTTCAAACAACGGTCTTTAAAGCGCTTACCTGTGTGTCCGCATTTAACACCTTGATCCTCTGGGTGGAGATGAAGAGATCCACTTCGGTCAGGGTCTGGGCATCCCCCTCCGAATTCTAAGAAAGGACAGTGGATACTGTTACAAATGAATAAAACAAAAACAAAAAACAACAACAAAAAAACCCCCCAAAAACCAAAAACCTAACTTGAACAAAGGCCTGACAATTTTACTAATGACCCTGAGCGCCCCTAGAGGGAAATGTCTCTCCAGCTGGGAGCAGCCCTGGGAAATCTCAATTGCATGCCGCCTTCCAGCACAATCTCTAGCGAACTGAGTTCTGAAGGCAGTTTGCACAGGGCGTGAAGAAGGAGGGAGGAGACAGCTTCCGGAAGCCTGAGCATGGAGGGGGGCCGGACGCCTGGGGTCTTGGGTCCCGGCATCCAAAGCGCAGCCCCTCCACTCCCTAAAAAGTAGGCCTGCCTGCCGACGCTTATCAAACTCGGTAAAGGCACAGGGTCTGTGTACTCGGGCTGCACACATTTCCGGGATTTGGGATTCCAAAGATCCCCAGAAACGGGGAAGACATTTTCAAAGGCATTGGATTAGATCGTCAGCATCTTCTTCTGATTTAAATAGTCCTAGTTATGTCAACCCCCCAGCAGGCTTAACGCTGATCTTCCAAAAACCCTAAGGGAAGCAAGACCCCAGAAGGACTCAGTACTGCCCTCCCAGCAACATGGGAAAAACCAGAAGAAGCTGTCACACAAACACCCGTTTTGTCAGCTCCTGGAGTGTGTTCATCTTATGGCCATTGCTTATGTGTCCATGGAATGTTCTAGAAGCTGGGTGAACTATTTATTCAGGGTCTGCTCTAAACCAGGACAGCTTTTCATTGGTTTTTACAATTTTTACAATTGGTTTTTACAATTCCCATGGGAATTTTAATTACTACTGCACCGTGGCAATGAAACACAAATTCTTTCAGTTTACCCACTGAGGGAAGAAATACTTCATGGTCACTGGGAGCCCACGGTGACATATCTTCCACTTCAAAAGAGCAGAAACTGTGATTTAATTCCTGACTACAAAATCTGAAATCCAAAATCCCCCCGCTGACAATTCCTCAAGAAATCAGAGTTGCAGAGAGACCCTATATAATATTGATATATTTGCACTGCAGCTCAGTTTTCAAGGGAAAAGTTCTTTTGGGCTCTCAGCCCACCCTGAGGTGGCACGGCTTTCAGCTGATTTTAAAAGAAGAAAAAAATACAGTTCAAAATAATGCAGTTGAAAATAGCAGGAATGTAGAGGAACTCCTTTTCCTCTGATTTGAAAAACCAGGTTATATTCTAACATGTATGTCTAAGCACGTATGTCCACAATGCTTTCAAACGTTACATATTATGGGATTATTCCTCAAAACCCTCTTGCTTGAAAAAGTAGGTCTGGCCAGAAGGGGGGGAAAAAAAAAAAGAAGAAGAAAAAGAAGAAAAGTTGCAGGTGGACTGGGTTTTAGTGACAATTTCTGGAGGAAGCTCGAGTGCTGTGCTCTTGATGGGAGAAAAGGGACAAAAGTGCAGGGGTGTGGGCTTGAACTGGGGGTGAATGGAGAAAGTCAAAACTGATCGGTAATAGGGAATAGCAAAGCTCGCCCCGCCGCACTCTCTGCTAGAAGAAAGGGGGTGTGTCAACAGCAGGAATTCAACAGAGGCCACAAGACAACGGGGTGGGCATGTCTGTGGATGGGGAGCCATGACCCCATAGTCACTCCAGGTTAGCTGTGTGGGGGATGCTGCTTCCTCCTGGTCCCAGACTCGTGACGCACCCTCGTCTCAGCAGCCAGACGTGAGCAGACCAGAGAAGGAGCCCTCGGCTTGGGAAAAACGGCTCTCCAGGATCTAACCAGCTTGCCTCAGCAGGTCTAGAGGCTGTTCCGGGCTGGACCCGCCTGCTCCCTGGAGCCCCTTTGGGCTCCCTGGATGGCACACGGAGGACCAGAGCCCTGCTCCAGCTGCCTGGAGGCACCTAGCAGAAAGTTTGCTGGGAGGAGGGAGATGGGTGAGTTCTTTCCTCTCCTAAAGCTCAAGGAATCCAAGGATTTGCCACCACTGGGCAAAGATCAAATATCTGCCCAGGGAGAGAAGTCTCATCACAGGAGGAAGTGAGCGCCCAGACCCAGAAAATGCTGTTCAGGTGGTGAACAGAGGATTGAATCTCTTGCCCTTTAAGCAACAAGCCTGCAGCAAATCAGTGCCTTCTGACACTGAACATTTGAGATTTCCTGTATCGAGAGGACCGAGCACTTACTAAATGACCAGGTTCACAAACAAATGACTGGAGGTCAACTTGATTTTTTTTTTTTTTAAGTTGACTCATGCCCAGAAACTCTGTACCCCCACCCTTTTTTTTTAAAGCACGCTCCTTGCTGGGCGTGGAGCCCGATGTGGGGCCTCAGCTCAGGAGCCTGAGAGCAAGACCAGAGCGGAGACCAAGAGTCGGAGGCTACTGAGCCTCCCAGACACCCCACAGCAACTCTTTCCAGTGGGGAATGCATCTCGTGGGCAAAGTGACCTTCTCATCATCATCCTGATTTAACAAATTAAGCCTAATGAGTTTTTAAATATCAGGATAATTTAATTAATTTTGTACAGGGGACCTAAGTGCTAAATGCATCACATGGTCGTGTCAAATGTCACCTGTAAAAACATCTGCGTGAAGCAGGAACGTCGCGGCATTCGCCGTGTTCTAGCATGGGAGAGAAAAAACAAGAAATCTGGAAAAAGGGCAATAATTAGATTTTTCCATAAGTGGGTGGTTAAAAATTTAAAAAAAAAAAAACACGCACACACCAGTGTCTGTAGTTTTGTTCTTGAGTCTACTATTTATCTACCCAGGGATGAGGAAAAAGCTGTTTGCCACGTGATGTGTGTTCCTGCAAACAGACCGCCCCCCCCCCACTTGCCCCACAAACTGCACAGGACAAGGCCCAGAAACCCAGGGAAAGCCCTGAGCCCTACACACCGCTTTTTTCTTGATTTTAGCAGCCTTCTGCATCCTCTGCGCAGCATGTAAGAGAAAAGAAAAACGGATAAAGGAAGGAAGAAAGAAAGGAAAAGAAGGAAGGGCAGCCAAGTTATTTTGGTCTTGGGGTCAAGCCCCCGGGACCCCGACCCTGTGCTCAGGGGAAGCCCCCCACAGGGGCAGGAGGGGTCGGTAGCCACCACTTCAGCAAGCACGCATGCTGACTACGAGAAGCCCCCACACACGTCCCTCGGGCGCTGGGAATCACCAACAACCGCCTGGATCTGAGGCGGTGAGACGGGACGGAGTGATGCCACTGGCCGGCAGAGAAGCACCGGGCTCTTGGGCAGAGAAGCAGGACTGGGGTGTGGGGCAGGAAGGCCCGGGGTGCTGTGTTCTCTCCTCCAGACCACCATGATCTCGTGTCCCTGTGCCTCCATGAAGAAGGTCAGGGGACAGCGAGGACAGACGAGGGGCCCAACATGGTTTCTCAGCCCCCAGGGGCTGGCAGCATCCACAGACCCCGTCCTGCCCAGAGGGGTCATCTCCTCGGACCACCCCGCCCTTTCTGCCAGACCCCATTAGTTTAGCTGACTTGACAAACTGGCGCTCCGCTGAGCCCACCAGTACCTTGACCCGGCTGACGGCCTCCTGTGCCTGCATCATTCTGATGTTCTTGGAAGGGTTACGTTCTGAGAGCAGCTGGGTGGACCCCAGGTAGTTGGCAGCAAAGATGATTCCATCAATGAGGTCTTCTGGTTCACAGGGCCCTGGAACTGATGAGGGCACAGTTAGCATCCTCCCAGAGGACCAAGGAATAAGGTCGCAGGGACAGGGGACGAAAGCATGGGGCTGACCCACGGCCCATCCGCAGTCAGCAGAGGAAGGCCAGTCTCCTCCCCGCATCACCACACAGCGTGTGGTACACGGAAGGAAACAAATGCAATGCCCAGGCCAGAAAAGTCCACATGCATGGCTCAGGAGGACAATTCCGGGACCTCGGGCAGCTGTCACACAGGGCATCTCAGCCTCCAAGGTGACAACCATATGCTGCAATCCCAGAGACCCACTGTCCCAAACTGGACAGCATTTCCATGCCTACCCCTGAGCCCTCTGGAAACAGGACAGGAAGCAGGAACCGCCCACTACCCCCCAGTTCTTCTGGGGCCTTCTCCTCCACATCTGCGCTGTAGGGCTCTGGTCCTGTCACAGGCCTGCCGGGCTGGATCCCCTCATTCCCTACACCTCAGATCCAGGCTGGGTGACATAGCTCTTGCTCCCACTGCCTCTAGACCAGGGCTCTCAATGGAACTTTCTGCCATGATGTAGAATGTTCTATCTTGGTGCTGTTTAGGGACGGCTAGCCATGTGTGGCTTTGGAGTACTTGATCTGGGGCTACTGCAAGAGGAAATGAATTTTTAAATTTCATGCAGTCTAAGTAATTTACCCAGGAATTGCCACATGTGGCTACTGACTCCTGTCCTGGACAGGCAGCTATAGCTAAGGTCAGCAAAACTTTTCTGCAGAGGGCTAGATGGAAAATATCTTAGGCTTTGCAGTCTGGGTCCAACGAGTCCCCTCTGCGTCCAGAGGACAAAAGCAGGCCCAGGTCATCTGTCTATGAGCAGACATATCTGTCTATGAGCAGGCTCCGGAAAACCTCATACATGGACCCGGGTGGCTGGGAGCATTTGGCCCTGGGGCCACAGCCTGTAACCCACAGACCATCACTCGGCCTTCCTCTGAGACCCACCACCTTCCTTTCCAAGTCACTGCCTTCTTTCTCCCTGCCTGCCTCTCGGCCAGACCCCTCCTTCTGAGGGACCTTGGCTCTGACTCTCAGGCTCCCCCTCACTCCAGGGTCCACAGGGCTGGCCGGTCCCCGTGGGCCAGCAGTCCCCTCCCAGCCCCGACCCTCAGCCAGCTGTGGGGAACCGTGTTCTCCCCTCTGACCCTCTCTGCTGCTAAAAGCATCGACTTGCCAAAAGCCTGGATGCCACTGTCCACCAGTCCCATAACATCTGCCCAACACCCACGACTCCCTGCCCCATGTCCCACCTGTGGGCCCCAGGGCCTCGGAACAACTCCAGCCACCTGTTACCTGCGGGCCTGCAGCTGGAAAGAGCCAGAGCCGCTCAACAAGGCAGACTGGCTCCATTCCAAATTCACAGGCCAAAATACCCTCAGAACATGTTGGTGACCCTGAAAGGTGCCCCTGAGAAGTGCCCCCTCTCCCTCTGCATAAGCACCATTTCATCCTTCTCCCATAACCAACCTACCCCCGAAGGCTGTCCCCTCCCAATCCAAGTGGGCCTCTCTCCAGTTCTGCCACTGCCACTGCCTCCTTCCATCCTGGACGTGAGGACGGCCTTCAACTAGACCGTGTGAATAGCAGTGGACCGCCTGTGTCCCTCCAAAATCCTGATGCGGAAGCCCTCGTCCCCCACCCCCACCCCCGCCCCCGTGTGATGGGATTAGAAGTATGACCTCTGGGACATGGTCTGGGAGGTCAAGGAGGGCAGAGCCCTCAGGAAGGGGATCTGTGCCCTGATAAAAGGGAGCCTGGAGAGCAACCTTGCCTGCTTTCTGCCACCCGTGGACACAGAGAGAAGGCCATCTGTCACCCAGAAGGGGACTCTCACCAGAACTCGACCACACGGGTACCCCGATCTGGGACTTCCGTCCTCCATGGTTTGTAAACCCCGCAGCCTCTGGTGCTTGGTCAGAGCAGCAAAAGGAAGATCTGAACCTTCTACCCACAGGTACCCCCCAGGCTGCTACGGGAGGGTCCTTTAAGAACTCACCTGCTGCAGACTGCATGGGGCCTCTCATTCTCTCAGGAGAATATCCTGAGAGCCCCAAAATACAGTGCTCCCATCCACTGTCCCTGAGCCCCCAAACAGGGCTCCCATTCAAAGGCCCATGCGTGTGAGGGGACAAGGGCAGTTTCGCTGGGCTCTGTCATCCTGACGTCAGCAGACCCCCCAGAGAATGGGACCCCAGCTCCGGCCCACATGCCCACCCCCGGCTGCTCGGGTGCTAGGGGCTCCGTGAGGGGCCCACTGTGAGCAGGCTGTCACCCCGAGATGGGAATGTGCAGCTGCCCTGACACCAGGCTGACCCTGGATTCAGGGCGGGTTTTTCAAATGACTTTCTGAAACTTTAGTTCTCTTCAAACCACAGGAGATAATGGCCCACAGGGAGATGTCTGGGAGGGGATCCGTGCACTCGGCTTTCACTGGAACAAGCCTCAGCCTGTGGACTTGCCATTACAGCTCCAAAATTGGTCATAGCGTGTGTCCATTAGCCTCAACCGGCTGCCTGAAGACTCCTCCCCAGGGGCTCCCATGTCAGACTTGCAGCTGGGGACCTACTCCCATCTTGCTCAAGCCAGCACCACAGCTCCTGCACTAAAGGCAATTTTTATAACGTGCTTTAGAACAAGGTCAAGTATTCTGAAGTTTGAACGGAATCTGTTAGTAATAATGGGCGCAGCAGGTCCCACCTTAGGAACGCCCCAGGTCATGAACCACAGAATTGTGGGGGCCCTCCCATCCTGACACCACTGCCCGGGGGACCCCCTCTCTTGCTCCCCACTGACCTTGACAGCCTCCCTAGCAGCGCCCAGAGGATGCACCCCTTCCTCTTGGGGGCTCAGATGGTTTGTTCCAGGGATCTCGGATAAGTTTTGGGAGGCTCCCCCAAACCCTCAGGGAACAAACCCCACCCCTCAGCCCCCCAGCCCTCTCTGAGAGGGCTACAGAGCCCTCACAGAGCCTACCTGGTCCTCCCCCCAGGAAGGACACCCCCGTGACTCCCACAGTCTGCTGGCAAAGCCTTTCCCCAAGCACCTCTCCCAGCCCCTCATCTGTGTCTGGAGGAAAGAAGCATCTTCTGTTCCAGAACCAAGTGAAGGGGTCCTTTCAAGAGCCTTGGGTGGGGGAGGAGAGACAGGAGAAAGTAGGGCCTAGGTCTGGAGGGGGAGAGCTGCCCCTCTGGGTGGTCTCCCCACCACATGCTTTTCTCTGGGAAAGCTCCTCCCACCCAGCCGGCACTGCTGGATCTGGAGGAGGCAGCAGACAGGTGGTGGTCCAAGGGCTCCACAGCCTCGGGGGTCAGTGAAGGCCAAGGGGGACGGTGGGCACAGGGGGCCTTGAGAAGAGGGTATCAGGGGCTGGGTGGGGGGTGAACTCTGGGTTGAGGGCTGGTGTGGGAGGGATTAGGGGTGGAGGTTGGGGGCTGGGGCCAGGTGGGCTGGAGGGCTCAGGGCGTACCCTAGCTCCCGGCAGGTTTATAAGTTCACCCTTCCAGTGTTTAAAAGACACCCCAGAGAAGCACATGCACATGCATGTTCAGATCAAGCGTTCCTCATCCCGTTGTCACCGCTACCTTCCCCAAAGGTCCGTCCAAGTGGCCATGTGGAATGACGGTGCCTTCCCTTCTAGCCCAGCTTACCCACTGCCTCCCGGGCTGCCCACTCCGGCCTGCAGCTGGTGCTGGCTCTGGTGGGGCCCGCAGAGACCTGGGTGGTGGGACCTCAGTGCAGAGGACTCTGAGGGCTCCTCCCAGAGCCTCTCACTTCACCGAGAGTCCATCATGGGTCAACAAGCCCTCACCCCTCTACACACACACGTGCATGCGTGTACAAGTGCCCACACCCATGTAGGTACAGAGGAGTGTCCACAAAGCTTCTCACAGGGCCCCTGGGCCCACAGAGCCACCCCTCCAAAGCAGGCCTGTGCACCCACTGGGAGGTCCGAGACCAAGTGCCCACCATGACATCAGGGCCCGCAGATACAACGAGGCGCCCCCATGGGCAGGCATCTTACACTATCGAGGTCATAAAGTCCCTCTACGACCACAAGCCCGAACACAAGAGAAAGAGGAGTTCCAAACACTGTTGAGACCACAGAGGAAGGCCATCCCAGCAGCGGGTGGCCCGGCACCCCGTGCTCCCCGCTGCAGGCAGGACACTCAGAGAACCGAGGACAAGAAGGGCTGGCCAGGAGAGGGGGCCCATTTCGGAGCCTACAACTCCCCAGGCCTCTGACCCCAGGACCACCCACCCCAGGGGCCACGCAGGATGCAGTGAAGGCTGGGCCGGAGCTTAGAAGAAGGGCTCAGCAAGCCACGTTACCGTCATGAGTATTTTAATACAGCAACAAGCACTTGGGGTATCTGTGCAGGCGGGGTGGGGAATGGGCTGCCCCCCCCCCCAGTTCTGCAGAGAGGGAAGGCACCTGCCCCTCCCCCTCCCACCTGTCAACGTTGAGGGACACTCCGTGGGGGCTTTGGGACAGCCACAACAAGGACTGGGACTAAGGCAAGGAGGTGCCCTCTCTTAGAGAGCTGGGTAAGAAAAGCAAACAAACAAGCAAGGTCTTCTCAGACAATAAGAATTAGGAGGCAGGAAGCAGACCCCGGTGTGAGGCGGACGGGGGTGGCCTGGATCTGATGGGACGGGGGTGGCCTGGATCTGATGAAGAAAGGGAAAGCTGCTCTCAGAAGCCGCGGTGAGCACAGACCTGCGCGGTGTAAAGGGAAATCCTTGAAAAGGAGTGTGTTGTTTTCTGGGACCCCTCTCAGGGTCCGAAGGGAGGTGAGGACAGCCCTCTAGGGTCCCACAGAGCCTGCCCATGGATCAAGGGACACGGCTGGAGTCTGAGCTCTTCCACCTGTCCTGCTTGAAAAGGCTTTGTGTCCTTGGGACAGTCATCTCTCTCTCTCTCTTTTTTTGGGGGGGACTCAATTTACTCACCAGTGAAATGGGGTGAGGGGGACTCCTGATTTCTATCTTCTTAGGGTTTTTGCAAAGGTAAGATTAATAGGATGAGCTTCATAAATGCTAAAAGCATGTAAAGTACAAGGCATTAGTTAACGAAGTCTTAGATTTCATTTCCACGTAAGTCAAAAGACACGTCATAGCACTTAGCCGAGGCAGGGCCTCGAGCACCAGATGAGGGGGGCAGCAGCAAGGCCAGCGGGCAGGGTCCGAGGCCAGTGAGTGCGCTCACATGGTCTTGTGGGCACATGACCTGACAGCCCTCTGAGGCTCAGACGACAAAGAGACGCCACGGTCACACTGATGTTAAGGGACAGAGCAGGGGTCAGACCCAAAGGCAGCCACATCCCGCATGGTGGCCTCCACTGTCATCGACGTGGGGAGTCCCCACGCTGCAGGTACAAAGTGGTACAAACCTCTCCAAACCCAGTACCGTACGGGGCAGTGGGAGGTGCCAGATTTAAAATGCCTGGAGCTGAAGTCGGGGACGGAGGGACAGAAGATCCCAAGCAGCTCCTCTGTGTCCAGAATCATGTTCAGAGCCCAAGGAGCCTGCAGAGGACCCAGTCCCATCGGGTGGGTTCTGGGATTTCGCGTTACACACACGCCCCAGTGACACTGAAGAGCACCCCTCTGGGCAAACCTGACCATCAGCACACAAGCCCTCCTCCTCCCCTGTGTTCTTAGGAGCAAAGCTGCTGAGAGGCCAGGCCGGCACCTGCTTTCCCCGGCAGGGCTGGCTCTTTACACAGTGCCAGGTCCCAAGGGCAAGATTCCTGGTGGCTCCTTCCATCTCGGGCACCTTGGTCCTAGCTCTGGAGATGACAACCCCCCTCCAGCTGGCCAGGGCTGGCGACATCGTGGTAAGAGAGTAAGAGATGGGAGGGGACGGCTGCAGAATGGGAAGGGGCGTGGAGGGAGGAAACCCTCCCTGTCCATCCATCAGCAGCCCTGGTGTGCACTGCGGGCCCACTGGCACCTGTCACTTGCTAGGGGAAGGCAGGTGCCACCCCCACAGAGGGAAAGAGGACGGCCAGTCACACGGTGGAACTTCCCACCCTGCCCCTCCGGGCTTCACTGAAGCGTGTCCATTTTTGCTATCTTATGCCATCTTCCCCTCAGGCCTCATTCTCTCCAGTAAGTGTGGTTCCAAGTGCCCATCATTTGCTTACGGTCACCCCATACATAGCAGGGCCAAGCCACTTGTCCTCCATGCAATGACCACTACTGGCCAGTAGATGGTGCCACTGTGTTCTGCAGGAAAGTCCCGCGGTCCCAGCAGCCATGGGGTAACTGCTCGCCCACAGCACCCACACCCTTGGTCAGCACCCATGGCTGGGGCCTGGACAAGGGTCTTCACGCCCCATCTGTGGGGCAGGAGTCGATTGGCTCTCTGTGGAACCCGTCCCTGGGGGTGGGAGGTTAGGCCTTGCCTTTGGAATGGACTCCCACCCTCTGAGGCCACTGTCCTTTGGTTTTCCCCCTGCCACTTCCCAGGCTGGCCGGGGGCAGCTCGCCAGACCTTTCTGAAATTCACATCCTGTTTCAGTCTATGTCCCAGAGTAGATACATTAAAAGCTGCCCCCCCCACCCCGAATGAGCCCCAGCAGATCTGGGAGCCCAGATGGCTGCGGGGTGCGAAGGGCACCCATCCTGGGCAGTGGGGTCCACCGCCAATACCCATGGATACCTGCTGCCTGGAGGAGGCCAGAGAAAGATTCTGGTCTTTGTTACAACTCCAAAAGATGCCCACCTCCGCGGCCCTCCTCCGCCGGAGGCTCTTGTCATCCCTGTCTTGCTCTTTCTTTCAAAAAGGAAACAAAACAAAACAAAACCGGTGCCTTCAGCTTCCTGCCTGCCTGTCAGACCCACTCGCACTTGCACACTCATTAGGAAGCAGAGAAGAGTGGCCGGTGTGGGGAGGCGGGCGTCTCAGCCTCGCAGACACCGCTCTCAACTCCGATCACGAAATGCAGAACCACAGATCACACCGCCTCACGACGATACTAACGCAGGGGGCCCACTACGGCTGGGCGTAAGTTGTTCTTCTTCGGCTCAACTCCTGAACTAACCCTAGGCCAAGACCACCAGAGGGAGACAGAACGACAAAAGAATAAAGAAAGGTTTGAAGGCCATCCTGTGTCCTCAGAGAATGATTGCTGATTTCTGTTTTCTTGTTGTGAGTTTCTTGTTGGGACCGTACAAACATCAGCGTATGCAGAACGGAGCTGCACAGTTTGGACATGCAGAACAGGCTGTGCCAGGCTCCTTCCTCCTGGAGGAAGCATCTGTTTGAAATGTCTGTTGGAAAACCTAAGCCCTGCAGACCTCTCTGAGCAGGGAAAGGGGTGAGAGGTCCAACAGGGTCATGCCTTGGAGCCTCTGTCCCTGACACCTTTGGGGGAAATTATCCTGAAGGTGGGTGGTGGACAGAGGCTTCCCACAAGTGGCCTGGATCCAGGTAATCTCATTAATTCCAAGACCTGTGCCTGCTTCTGCTTGTCTCGCGGGGAGGGGACTGCTGGGTAGAGCCAGAGCACAGCAGAGGGCAGACGTGTGAGTGTGTATCTGAAAGGTCGCTGAGAACAGCTCCCACCCCTGACACACCAGACCTCTGTGTGTAACAAAGGTCTAGTTCCACTCGGTCCTCAACACCCTCATGAAGCAGATCTCAGTGTCCCAATTTTACAAATAAGGACAGTGCCCATGGGATCAAATGACTTTGTACAAGACCACTGCCACTGATTCAGGTACTAGGATTTTTGAGCCCTCCCATGAGGACAGAAAATGTGGAGCTCACGGGCCAACATCAGTCTCACAGTCACCAAATAAACACATCAGGATGGCATGTGGTGAAGCCGTGAAGGAAGGATGTTGTACCTGTGAAGAAGCAACAGGGGAGTATGACCTTGAGAAGCTGGGGGTAGCTGCTCTCTGAGCTGAGGCCTGGAGGATACAAAGGGATCAAAAAAATCATAGAGGGAAAAGAGAACAGAGCTTTCCAGGCTCAGGCAAGAGCAGGTGCAAAGGCCCTGGGGTGACAGAGTATAGCACCTTTCAAAAGCTACAAAACGTGCAAACTGCCCAGGTGCATGGAGTGGGCCAGCATTTGCAACAAGCTGAGGCTGCAGAGAGAGTGCCAGCCAGAGGCGAGGATCCTGGGGCTACACCAAGGACTGCCATTGCAGAGTACTGGTCAGGGACGTGGCCCAACCTCTCTGTCTTTACAAAGCAACTCTGGCCACAGAGAGGCAAACCACAGAGGGGAAGAAGGGAGAGCATCCAGGAGGCTACTGAAGCTGTCCTAGCAAGTGAGTGAGTGAGTGGTGATGATGATGATGGTGGTGGTGGTGGTGGCATCGGTGATAGTAGTGATGGTGTGGACCAGCATGATGATGGTGCCAGAGACAGCGACACATTGGATCCACTCTGGAGGTTCAATTCCACAGGAGGAGTGCTGAGAAGCAGGTTGTACCATGGGATGGACAAAGCTGCAGCTATGAGGAGGGGATGCTGGGGAGGGGGCTGGCCTTGGGGGTGGGTATTCTGCACATATAGATGCAGGAAACTGGGAGTCTTCCAAGGCGCTCAGGAGGCAGCTGGACTCAGGGGTCCTGATAAACTGCGTGTTGGTGCAGACACAGAAGAATCATCGGGGGAGGGGGACTGGGTGGGGAGAGGTCCTAGGACTCAGCTCCACCGAGCTCTAGCACCCTGTGCCCAGGGGAAGGTTCAGCTGTGCCCATGCTGGCAGGAGGAGAAAGGAGCCCTTTCGTTTCTTGTGCACAGTGACCAGGAAGCCAGCAGTGATCTCGGAGAGCCAGGCAGAGGGTTGCGGCATGTGGTGGAGTGCTGGCTATGGACACCTGCGGGCCAGGACGGATGCTCTCAGAAGTCCACAGAGGGGAGAGTGGAAGATATGGGAGAGAAAACACATCAGATTGGGTGAGGTTCACAAGCACAGAGAGGGACTGGTCTCAGCTAGGAGGAGGGGCTGTGGCTCTGAGGAGACAGGACAGGGAGGAGGGGCTAGGAGCAGGCCAAGTGCTGAGGCCACACGCCAGGCAAGCCACTGAAATGAAGGCGAGAGCTGGCCTGGGGAAGGGAAGCTATGTCAACAGTGGCTGAGGCAGGAGGGGATGAACCTCAGAGTCGTGAAGTTGGACCTCAGGTCAGACCTTCTACCAACTGACCTGGGGTGTGGTCTCTGGGCTCTGGCAGGGCTCCACCTGCCCTGAATACCAGTCCCCCCCCACACACACACACCAGCCTGTCCCAGAGCCAGATAGCCACCACTGCCGTGGGCTGAGCTGGGCCTCCCGGAAGCCCCTGTTAAAGGGGACCCCATAAGGGGGCTCCAATAAAAGAGAAGATGCCGTCTGAGAAACCAGAGCCTCGGAACATTCATTGGGGCGAGGGCCTGCCTGGGGCTGCAGGACAGGCTGGGTCATCACTGAAGGAAAGGATGTGAAAGTTCCACAGCATGGATCATTAGACCCCCAACAAACCAGGTAAAGTCACCGGCGGCCAGAGGAAGACAAAGAGTCAAGGAAGGTCAAGACCAAGCTCAGTACCATGGACAGATCTGCCCAAGTCAGGTCCTAAACACCCGCTTGGACCTGAGAATGACATCCCAGAAAGAGCAGAACAAATACAAAAACTGGCCAAAAACAGGGAAAGGCAGAGGCATAAAGTGGCTCACTGTGGCACTATTTCTAAGAACAAAACCCTGGAAACCGCCCAAATGTTCCTGCCTAGGGGACATCCATCCACGCAGCAGGCGTCCAAACAGCACAGGGCACCTCCATGTACTGCTCTGCAGTGGGCAGAACTCGGCATAATCTCCAGGGCTTGGAGTCAAGTGTAAAAAAAGAAGACAGACGGGCTCCTGGGTGGCTCAGTGGGTTAAGCACCTGCATTCAGCTTGGGTCATGATCCCAGGGTCCTAGGATCAAGCCCCAGCATAGTATCGGGCTCCCTGCTTGGGGGGAAGCCTGCTTCTCCCTCTCCCTCTGCTACCCGCCCCCATCCACTTGCACACTCTCTCTCTGTGTTAAATAAATAAATATAATCTCTTTTAAAAAAAAAAAAAGGAAGATGGAGAAAAGGGTGTTAACTCATTACCATTTATCTAAGAAAGGGGAAGATCCACCTAAAAATAGGTGAAATGTTAAAACTGGTGATCCCCGGCGGGAGGAAAGGATTTGGGAGGTGGGGTAATGGCGTAAGAAATTAGACGCCTTCGCAGACATCCTGTTTTCTATACTTGACTTCAGAACCATGTAAGTATTTTATATAATTATAAGACAAAATTCAATGAAAAAAACAAATTCCTAAAGAAAAAAAAATGCACCTAAATGTGAATGCAGTCATGACATGGTAATGAAGAGAACTATTCTGAATGATTTCAAAACGCAGTAATTTAACAGTACATCCCTCCTGGGCTATCCTCTGAAGACCAAAGTCAATGCAAATGAATCCTGAATTGTATCTATAATCACATGTCCTTGGTGATGTTGGTCTTGTTACTCTGAGACTATTGTATGATTGATAGAATAAAACAAATGCAGAATTAGGTGGGTGTCCTTGAGGAGGGGGAAAAGGTACAAATGTAAAAACCCTATAGTCCTGACAATATGAATCATGGTGCATTTTATCTTAAAATCAGTATGAATCATGACATGCTTATCTTAAAAACACAGGATATTAGTTATCTATATACATGCATCACAAATTGTCCCAAACTTTGCAGCTGAAAATGACAAGGATTTGTTAGTTTCTGTGGGCAGGGGGACACTGGTGCCCCTGGGCTCAGTGCTTCTGGCTCAGGGACTCTCCCAAGGCTGCAGCCATTCAGAACAGGGGACGATCCACTTCCAAGTTCACTTACGAGGCTGCTGGCCAGAGAGAGAGAGATCAGCAGGGCCTAGATTTCCCAAATGGGGTTTCAAATGGAGGCTTCTGCCATTTCATATACTAACATAAAGATAAATGTAATGCATGTCAAATAAAGCTAATTCTCAAGGTTCTATGGATAAGCTAATTCTCAAGGTTCTATGGAAAAAAAAAATACACAAGAGGATCCAGGGAAGTTCTGAACAGAAATGACAGTGACAGAAGGCAGACATTAGCCTTCCAGGTAATAAAATGCACTATAAATCCTCAATTAAATAAAGCAGCTTGGCTCTGGAATCTCAATGGAGATCCAGAAACAGACCTAGGTATAAAGGACGATGTATTATATGATAAAGGCAGCATTTCAAATCAGAGAGGGAAAAATTTATGGAATGGTTTTGGCACAAATGACTAGCTGTTTGCAAGAAAATGATTAAAATGTAATTCTTTCTGGATCCATATACCAAAATAAATTCCAGAAATATTAAATATGGAACTCAAGTGAAAAAAATCATAAAAGTTCTAGAAGTAAAAAAAAAATAATAGTAAGAGTGTAAAGGTTGGGACACCTAGGTGGTTCAGTTGTTTGAGTGTCCAACTCTTGATTTCAGCTCAGATTGTGGTCTCAGGGTCATGGGATCGAGCCCTGCATCTGGCTCCACGCTCAGCATGGAGTCTGCTTGAGGTGCTCTCTCTCCCTTTCCCTCTGCCCCTCCCCCCATTCCTGCATGCTCTAAATAAATAAATAAAATCTTTTTAAAAAAGAGTGTTAAGGTCATACTAATCTCAAAAACTTAGTAGCTTCAAAGGAAAAAGACAGATACAATTGATGATAGAAAACGTTCAACAAAGTAAAAATATGGAGGGGCGCCTGGGTGGCTCAGTTGGTTGAGCAACTGACTCTTGATTTTGGCTCAGGTCATGATCTCAAGGTCATGAGATTGAGCCCCATATGGGGCTCTGAGCTGAGCATGAAGTCTGCTTAAGATTCTCTCTCTCGTTCTCCCTTTGCCCCTCCCCCAATTCATGCTCACTCTCACGTTCTTCCTCTCTCTAAAAATAATAATAATAGTAAAATAAAATGCATTTTTAAAAAAGTAAAAATATGGAGGTTCCTCAAAAAGTTAAAAATGGAACTACTGTACAACCCAGCAATTGCACTACTGGTATTTACACTAAGAATACAAAAATACTCATTCAAAGGGATATATGTACCCCAATGTGTATAGCAGCAGTATCTACAATAGCCAAACTATGGAAGAAGCCCAAGTGTTCATCAACTGATAAATGGATAAAGAATATGTAGAAGACATACACACACACACACACAGGAATATTATTCAGCCGTAATAAAGAATGAAATCTTGCCATTTGCAATGATGTGGATGGAGGTGGAGAATATTATGCTAAGTGCAGTAAGTCAGAGAAAGATAAATACCATATGATTTCACTCATATGTGGAATGAAAAAAATAAAACAGATGTGCAAAGAGAAAAAAGAGAGTTAGGCAAACCAAGACTCTTAAATAGAGAGAACAAACTGATAGTTACTGAAGGGGCGGGGGTGGGGGATGGGGGAAAGAGGTGGCGGGGATGAAGAAGGGCACTTGTGATGAGCACTGGGTGATACATGGAAGTGTTCAATCACTATACTACATACCTGAAAATACCCATAACACTGTGTGAGAACGAACTGGGATTTAAATGAAAATTTTAAAAATGCAAAAATATCAAAAGATGACGGTAGTCTCCTGCTCCACCTGGCTGGGGTGGCTGGTGTTGTCCAGAAGGTCTCGGGGCAGGGTTGGCCACTGATTGACCACACACTGGGGCCAGGCCCGGCTGCCTGTGTGAGACCTCAGGTGTGTGTTACTAGCTCCTTGAAGGGCAGAGAGGCCTTCCTGACACACGCGGGTGTGCTTGCCAGCAGGGACTTGTGCAAGGCATGGCCTATTTCCTGTTGTGGACTCTGTAGATGTCACCAGCCACTTATTGGGGACACTGGATCTCCATCAGATCTAAGCTGCTGACTCTCCCCTCTCATTGCTGATGGAATTATATCCTAAAATTAGAAAGAAATGAATGTGTATCTATGCCTGGAAGAAGTAGCTGATGGCTTGAGGAGGGGCAAGATGGTGGAGAAGTAGGAGACCCTGTTTCAACCAGTCCGCTAAATTGATCTAATTATCTACCAGAACACTCTGAAACACCCATGAAATCAGCCTGAGATGTAAGATTATACACTTCAGGATCTATATGGGGGCAGGAGACATCAGTGGAGAGGGTGCACCTTGACTAGATTGTGGCATGACTAGGAGGAGGAACACCCGACAGAGGCAAAATTTGTAGACTGTGCCCTCTCCATCAGAACTACTGGATATGGATGTAAACAGTATATTAGAAAGAGAATTCAGACTAACAATTATCCAGGCAATGGCTAGTTGGAGAAAACCACTAGTGACAACATGGAAACTCTAAGGGCAGAAATGAAAGTCTCCCCGGGAAGAAGTTAAAAATGCTATCAATGAGATCCAATCTAACCTAAATACTCTAACAGCTAAGGTAACTGAGGCAGAAGAAATAATTAGTGATCTAGAGGACAAACTGACAGAGAAAAAGGATGAGGAGGAAGGATGGAAGAAACACCTTGGAAACCATGAAAACAGAATTAGGGAAATAAATGACGCCATGAAATGTTCCAATGTCAGAATTACTGGGATCCCTGAGGGG
This sequence comes from Martes martes, assembly GCF_963455335.1. Classification (NCBI taxonomy): domain Eukaryota; kingdom Metazoa; phylum Chordata; class Mammalia; order Carnivora; family Mustelidae; genus Martes; species Martes martes. Next base: position 19,868,525 of record NC_137894.1, read on the forward strand.
GAGGAGAAAGAAAGAAGACTAGAAGATATAGTTGAACAAATTCTTGATGAAAAATTTCCCAATCTGGGGAATGGAACCAGCATTCATGTCCCTGAGGCAGAAAGGACATCCCCCAAGATCAACGAATCTAGAAAGACCTCGAGACACTTGATTGTGAGACTGATGAATCATAATTTTAGACAAGAGCTCCTGAGGGCAGCTACGGGGAAGGGATTCCTTATGTACAGAGGAAGGTCCATCAGAATAATGTCAGATCTGTCAGAACAGCACCCTGGCAAGCCAGAAAGGGCTGGTAAGAAATATTCAGGGCACTAAATGAGAAGAACAAGCAGCCAAGAATACTTTATCCAGCAAGGCTGACATTCAGAATGGATGAAGAGATAAAGAGCTTCCAAGACTGGCAAGGTTTAAAAGAGCATGTAGCCACCAAGCAGGCATTACAAGAAATATTAAGAGGGGTTCCATAAAAGAAGAAAGAACCAAGAGTGACATAGAACAGAAATTTACAGAGACAATCTATAGAAACAAGGACTTCACAGGTAACATGATGTCAATAAAAACATGTCTTTCAATAATTACTCTCAATGTGAACGACCTAAATGCTCCCATAAAACGACACAGGGTTGCAGACTGGATAAAACGACAGGACCCGTCCATATGCTGTGTACAAGAGACATATTTGGAACCTAATGATACACCCAGACTGAAAGTGAAGGGATGGAGAAGCATCTTTCATGCCAATGGGCCTCAAAAGAAGCTGGGGTAGCAATTCTCAGATTAATAATTAGACTTTAAACTAAAGGCTGTAGTCAGGGATAAAGAAGGACACTATATCATTCTTAAAGGGTCTATCCACCAAGAAGATCTAACAATTGAACAATGGTCAATATTTATGCCCCCAATACAGAAGCAGCCAACTACATAAAACAACAGTTAATCAATAAAGAGTCATATGGATATGAACACATTAATAGTAGGGGATCTTAACATGCCACTCTCAGTATTAGACAAATCAACCAAGCAGACTGTCAATAAAGAAACAAGAGCATTGAATGACACATTGGACCAGATTGACCTCATAGATATATACAGAACATTCCACCCTAAAACAACAGAATAGTCATTCTTCTCGAGTGCACATGGAATAGACGACATACTGGGTCACAAATCAGGGCTCAACCAATACCAAAAGACAGATTATTCCCTGCATATTCTCAGACCACGATGCTTTGAAACTGGAGCTCAACAACAAGAAAAAGTATGGAAGGAATTCAAACACTTGGAAGCTAAAGACCACTTTGCTTAAGAATGTTTGGATCAACCAGGAAATCAAAGAAGAACTTAAACAATTCATGGAAACCAATGAGAATGAAGACATATCAGTACAAAACCTATGGGATACAGCAAAGGCGGTACTAAGGGGGAAATGCATAGCCATCTAAGCATCCCTCAAAAAAATTGAAAAATCCAGAATACACCAGCTGTCTTTATACCTTAAAGAACTGGAGAATCAACAACAAATTAAGCCAACCCACACACAAGAAGGGAAATAATCAAGATTAGAGCAGAGATCAATGAGATAGAAACTAGAGATACAGTAGAACACATCAATGAAACTAGAATCTGGTTTTTTGAAAGAATCAATAAGGCTGATAAACCACTGGCCAAACTAATCCAAAAGAAAAGAGAGAGGACCCAAATTAATAAAATTATGAATGAAAAGGGAGAGATCATGACTAACACAAAGGAAATAGAAACAATCATCAGAAATATTATCAACAGTTATATGCTAATAAATTAAGCAACCTAGATGAAATGGATGCATTCCTGGAAACCTATAAACTTCCAAAACTGAATCAGGAAGAAATTGACAACCTGAATAGACCAATATCTAGTAACGAGATTGAAGCAGTGATTTAAAAAAAAAAAAACTCTCAAAAAATAAGAACCCAGGACCTGACGGATTCCCCAGAGAATTCTACCAAACAGTCAAAGAAGAAATAATACCTATTCTCCTGAAGCTGATTAAAAAAATAGAAACAGAAGGAAAACTTCCTGACTCTTTTTATGAAGCCAGCATTACCCTGATCCCCAAATGAGGCAAAGACCTCACCTAAAAGGAGAATTTCAGACCAACATCCCTGATGAATATGGATGCCAAGATTCTCAAGATCCTAGCTAATAGGGATCTAACAATACATTAAAAAGATTATCCACCATGACCAGGTGGGATTTATCCATGGGATGCAAGGGTGGTTCACCATTCAGAAATCAATCAATGTGACAGAACAAATCAATAAGAGAAGAGAAAAGAACCACATGGTCCTCTCAATTGATGCAGAAAAAGCATTTGACAAAATACAGCATCTGTTCCTGATTAAAACCCTTCAAAGTATAGGGATAGAGGGAACATTCCAAACTTTATAAAATCTATCTATGAAAAACTCACAGCAAATATCATCCTCAATGGGGAAAAGCTGACAGCCTTCCCTTTGAGATCAGGAATATAACAAGGATGTCCACTCTTGCCACTCTTGTTCAACATAGTACTAGAAGTCCTAGCAACAACAATCAGACAACAAAAAGAAATGAAAGGTATTGAGATTGGCAGTGAAGAAGTCAAACTCTCTTCACAGATGACGTGATAACTTTATATGGAAAACCCAAAAGACTCCACCCCCAAACTACTAGAACTCATACAGCAGTTCAGTAATGTGGCAGGATACAAAGTCAATGTACAGAAATCAGTTGCTTTCTTATACACTAACAATGAAAATATAGAAAGGGTAACTAGAGAATCGATTCCATTTACTATAGCACCAAGAACCATAAGATACCTCGGAATAAACCTAACCAAAGAGGTAAAGGATCTGTACTCGAGGAACTACAGAACACTCATGAAAGAAATTGAAGAAGACACAAAAAGATGGAAGACCAGTCCATGCTCATGGATCGGGAGAACAAACATTGTTAAAATGTCTATACTGCCTAGAGATACTTTCCATTCCATCCCGATCAAAATTCCCCAGTATTTTTCAAAGAGCTGGAACAAACAAGCATAAAATTTGTATGGAACCAGAAAAGACCCCAAATTGCCAAGGAAATTTTGAAAAAGAGAAACAAAACTGGGGGCATCATGTTGCCTGATTTCAAGCTTTACTACAAAGCTGTGTTCACCAAGACAGCATGGTACTGGCACAAAAACAGACACACAGACCAGTTGATCAGAGTAGAGAGCCCAGATATGGACCCTCAACTCTATGGTCAAATAATCTTTGACAAAACAGGAAAAAATATCCAGTGGAAAAAAGACAGTCTCTTCAAGAAATGGTGCTAGGAAACTTGGACAGCTATATGTAGAAGAATGAAACTCGACCATTCTCTTACACCATACACAAAGATAAACTCGAAATGGATAAAAGACCTCAATGTGAGGCAGGAATCTATCAGAATCCTAGAGGAGAACATAGGCAGTAACCTCTTTGACATTGGCCACAGCAACTTCCTTCAAGACATGTCCCCAAAGGCAAAGGAAACAAAAGCAAAAATGAACTTTTGGGACTTCATCAAAATCAAAAGCTTCTGCACAGCAGAGGAAAAGACAACAAAACAAGGAGGTAACCCACAGAATGGGAGAAGATATTCACAAATGACAATACAGACAAAGGACTGATATTCAAGATCTATAAAGAACTCCTCAAACTCAACACACACAAAACAGATAATCCAAAAAGGCTTGTAAATGCATGAAACAGCATTTGGCTTCACTTCTTCTTCTTCTTCTTTTAAAGATTTTATTTATTCATTTATGTGTCAAATACAGAGAGAGAGAGCACATAAGCGCGCGCGCAAGCCAGCAGAGTTGCAGGCAGAAGCGGAGAGAGAAGCAGGCTCCCTGCCAAGCAAGGAGCCTGATGTGGGACTGGATCCCAGGACCCTGGGAACATGACCTGAGCCAAAGGCAGTCACCTAACCAACCGAGCCACTCAGGCATCCCAGCTTCACTTCCAATGGAGGATGTTGAGTGTAAAACCAACAATATGCCACTTTCCATCCACTGGCCTGGCTACAGCCAGACGGCTGACAGTGTTGGTGACACTGTCTCCCTCTTGGGCCATTTCTACCTAAGTTGCTTCTGGCTGGTCTGCAACCTTGCTCTATCTAGGAACAGCTTCTGTGAAGGAACAAAGCACATGATCATGGAGACACATCCATGAGGCTGCTCACTGCTGCACTGACCAGAACCAAACAAGTGGTCCACTGGGGACTGATTAATACCCATCATATGTCCATGAACCTGAATCCTGGGCAGCCACTTAATAATTAGGAGGCTCTATAGTAGCTTATCTCCAAGGGGAAGTGAGAAATGAAAAAGCAGGAGTGCCTGACTCAGTCATTAAGGGTCTGCCTTTGGCTCAGGTCATGATCCCAGGGTCCTGGGATCAAGTCCCACATCAGGCTCCCTGTTCAGCAGGGTAACTGCTTCTCCCTCTCCTGTTAACGTGTATTCTCCTTGCTTGTGTACACGCTCTTTCTGTGTCAAATAAATAAATAAATCTCAAAAAAGAAAAAAAAAGAGAAAAAGAAAAGTAAGGACTCATGTGTCCAAGTGTAATCTCTATTTTAAGAAAAAGATCCATGGTTTTGTATATGCCCAAGAAATTTCTTGGATGAGTCACCAGAGACTCAATAGTAGCTTCTATTGCAGAGAGGGATTAGGGGTCTGGGATGTACAGGCAGGAAAGGGAGAAGTACAGGGATATGAAGACAGAGAAGGGAAATAAGGATTTCCAGGGTAGAATGCATTTTTAATTCTTATGGCTTCTGGCTTGTTCTAAGAAGTACTCACAAACCTCTAGTGAATAAAAATTCCTATTTTAAAATCTGTCTAATCCCTATTCACGACTCCATTTGGACAAGATCAAACACTATTTGTAAAAAAGGAAAGTCATTTTGGTTTTCATAAACTCCCTTTGGAACGCTCTGGGCCCCGCTGGTGCCGGGGATTTACCTTACTCCAGTCCTCCTGCCAATAGCACCCCAGACCCATGCCGACCCGTCCCCTCAGGCCTGCTCTGTGGCTCAGGAGCCTGGCCCCTCTGACAGGCTGAAGAGGAAGAGGTGGGAGCAGCCTTCAGTTTAGCAGTCTCATCCGAACAGGTTCATCCCAGCTGCCCATTTTTAAGAGGTCAGATCATAGGTGTTCACTGCATGATAATAAACAAGTGGCTTTATCACTGAGAGGACCCCCAAGAGAAGGAAGGTGTGAGGGGCAAGCTTGGCAGTGATGGGGGTCCCCATGTTCTCAAAGGTGGGAAGTTACAAAGTAGAGATAGGTTGTAAGGGATCCCAGGGCCCTGATCCCTGAGGACAAGCCACATTCTAGCACAGGGCTAGAGCTACTGGTGGGGTGGGCGGTGTTTCAGGACATCTCACATAAGCTTTGGCTGTTGGATTAGAACAGTATGAGGAGCAGAATTCTATCTATCAGCCCTTGTGGTTTTGTCCAAAAGCTGCCACTGTTGGGCTTCATTGCTTGGGACCAGCACCAAACTTCTGGTTTTAACGAAGCCATAAAAGCTAGACTTTTACAAAGACTCATTCAGAGGTAGACAACCATCTGGTCCACCTGGACTCATGCCACTGCCAGCTTCCATGTCCTGCGGTAGAGGACATCCTGCAGGTCCCGCCGTTCCTCACCACTCTAGGACACACCCCCGCCCCCAGCCATCAGACCTTAGATGAGTTACTTGAACCCCACTTTTCCTAACCTCTCAAATGGGGGGAAGCATCAGCCCTCCTATGATGGCTGACATGAAGTAGGGGCACAGCACACATCCCTGGGGCTTGCACACTAAGTGCCCAATAAAGGTTAGGACGGTGTCCCTATGACTGTTACTGTTATCTTTCATTATTATTAACAGTTACACGGTGTGAAATAAGGCACGTGCTGGGACTGAAAGCCATCCCTCCTTAAAACTCCAAGGAGGTTTTCTTCCAGTGTGATTTCTCACCCAGAGGAGGAGGAAAGCCTGCTTTCCTGTCAGTTATACGAAGTCTTCTCAACTCTTCAGACTTTCAGCTGGAGGACTGAACAAGTCCTAGGGGCTCCCTCATCCTTGAAACACTCGCCGGATGGATGGGGTATGGCAGACATTGGGGAACTGCTCCCTCATCTCCAGACTTTCTCCCCTGCCTTCCCGGAAAGCCAAATATCTGATCCTCCAGTCAACCCTGAAGTCCAGGGCACTGGTCATGTGGCACAGGTCTGGCCGATGAGGGACAAAGAGAAGACTGTTGAGTTGGTATTCGAGGTGTTTTAAGGTTCAACTAAACATTCAGATTCATAAGGCCTCCTAAGTTCAAGTAGACATGAGGCTGCTTGCTCAGAAGGAATAAGGCAGGAACTGCGGCTTTCCAGCTGGACTCTTCTGGGAGTGTCCACACAGCTGTCCAGGAGCTAGAGGGAGCCTGAGGGTATGAAATGCCCCTGAAGAAGGATGTGTGGAGCCATCCCGGTTTAAGACCCTCATGTTCTCAGGGGCCAATATCTCTGACAACGACTCCATGGGCATGCCTAACAAGAGATTCTTTTTCCTTTTTTTAAAGATTTATTCACCGATTTTAGAAAGAGAGACAGCAACCAGGGGGAGGGGCAGAGGGGGATTCAAGAAGAATCCCCATTGGGCATGAAGCCAGATGTGGGGCTCAATCCAAGGCCCCTGAAACCATGATCCAAGTCAAAACCAAGAGTTGGACACTCAACCAACAGCCACCAAGGCGCCCCAGGAAATTCTAAATTAAGGCTATCCACATTGGTTTGAGCTGGTCACAGGCAGTTTCAGCCCATCATAACTGGTTTGAGGCATCCCACATTGTTTTGATTTTGGTTTAGAACATTTCTAAGCTGGTTTAGGGAAGTGAGACTTCTGGAATGCTGCAAGTGAGTGACACTTCTCAGAGCACCTAGGCATTGATAGTACTTCCTGATCCTTCTCCACTACCTTCCCCTCTAGTTAGGGGGCAGACTCAAGAGCCAGGGGAGTCTAATGCTCAAACCATTCCCCTAGGCAGTCTGAGAGAGTCCTGCCCAAATGACACCATGATACTTTGAAAAGTGAGCTTCTTGGATACACAAGAGCCTACCTCACTGGAACAGTGTGACTGGTACAAGCCATCCTGGCATTCCCACCACCCAGGAAAGTGGTGTGTCTTCCCTATTTATGAGATGTCCAGTCCTCTGAATCAGAAACCTAATCAACCCTACGATGGGGGCATGGAGTAGGTGTTGTCTCTTTCTGCCAATAATTAGTTCCTGAAAAATACTACAACTAGCCATTTAGATTGGAATTATCACAATCTACTGTGACCTGATGAAAACCAATTTGATCCAGTTTCAACCATAAGCACCACATGTAAATACCTGGGCAAAACCCACTTGAGCCTACTTGAGTTGGTCAAAATGGAATCAAGTTTATTTGAACAATATAACATGGATTCCAACAGTCTGAAACTGTTTTTAATCTAGTTTGAGCAACACTGAGCCAATACAATGTTGAACCTGCTGAAACTGGGTTGAAGAAATCAATTAATTTTCAACCAGTTTGAATTGGGTTAGCCTGGTTCAAACTAGTCCCTTGAAAGGGGATTTGGGGGTCTCAGTTTCCCAGATGTCAGCTCTTTACTAAAAAAGAAAACCAGGGTAGGAGAGGTTTTAAAGTTATCTCCGGTGATTGATTTACCTTACCCCCATAAATATTCATAAAAATTAATTACCAGCTTACTGAAAGAATTAATAAAATCCACACTTTTTATTGTAACATTAGCAATAGCAGAAAACAGCCTCCTGGCTAAAGAAACATCCTATTTAAGAGGCTCTTTATGGTGTTGTTGGAGGACCTTGGAAAGGAGCAGCCCAAGTTTCCCTGAGGCCATTCAGACAGTGCAAAGTTGGCTCAACACTGAATGCTGAAATCCAATATTAACCCCCTCAAAAAACACAGGAGAATAAAGAAGTAATAGCCTGAATTTGGATGCAAGTATATCCACCCTAATCAAAAGTGTTAGATCATAATGAGCTGCTTATACAGACACATTTCAGTCTATTAACCTGATCAGTAGTGTCAAGGGATGTAATTCAATGGGATGGCTGACTGTTCCCTTATCAGCTGAACCACCGCCCTCCATAACAATACGGGCTTATGAAGTACTCCTCCAACCAAATGCCTGAGCACCTTTGGTTATTGTAACACTGTTTTTACCTTGAAGGTGTGCTTTCCGCACAAGCTTTGCAGGAGAAAACCAAAGGCAAAAATACCATTTGCTTTGAGATAAAAATGCAACTGTTCTTTAAGAGTAAATTCAAAGTCACTTACCAGCCACAAAACTTGGAAATGATGCCACCTTCTTTGTCTATTGGGAAATAGAAAAAAAAGAAAGAAAAGAAAAGAAAACACACACATGACAGTGTAAGTAGATGGCCTGAAAAATCTAGGCTAAGAAGAGTACTGTATGTGAAAAGCTAAACCCCACTGAGTGTCTGATGTTCCTAAGAAGTCAGCTCCAGAAAGCAAATCAATGGCATTCAGGCACCATGATGTTTAGGCAGGACACATGGAAACATTCCCATGGGAAAACCTGGGGTACAAAGGGCCATCATTTAAAGTTAGGGACCTCCAGATTAGTATGTCACTGCTAGAAGGGAGGCTAGAGACCATACAACCAATAGTTCTCCAATTGGTAGGCATGAGAATTACCAGGGCCCATCTTTAAAAGCAAGATAAAGGATACTGGACACCATTCTATGGGTGGCCAGACCTATTTCATCAAAGCTAGAAAATTCTATCCAAACTATGTCATCCAGAATAGGGAAATAACTGGTTTAAGGCCTCATTTTAACAACCTCCATCAAGGCAGTGTTAATTTATATAAGATTGTTTTTCAAAACCATGCTGTGGGTTTAAAACAGTGGTTCTCAATCAGGATGATTTTTTTGTCCCCAAGGGGACATTGGGTAATCTCTGCAGACACTTTTGGCTGTGACAGCTTGGCAAAGAGGTTGTGTGCTACTGGCATCTAGTGGATACAGGCCAAAGATGCTTCTAAACATCCTTTAGTGGAAAAGACAGCTCTTCACAACAAAGAATGTTCTGGCCCAAATGTCAATGGTGCCATTATTGAGTAACCCTAACTTAGAACATAACTGTAAGATAATGGAGTAGAACAAGTTTCTGTCAAACCAGGGAGCATAAATGAACTTCCCTACCCCCAACCCCATGCACCACTGAAAACACACGAACTCACAGTGGTATGAGCCTGAATCAGTAGGAAAGAAACTTTCCTTCCTTTTCCTACAGAGACACCCAACTTTGCTTGACTGAATCCCCACTTCCAAGACACTGGCTGGGATAAGAACATGGTGGAGAGGGTGAGCAGACCATGGTGATGTGGTAACTTCAATATTAGGAACTTAAGCCACAACTCTTATCCTTGGAAAAAATTACCTCTGGGATGTTGTTATTGTCCACAGGTCCATTGAGATCAGAGCGCTGCTGCTTCCTCGGCTGCTCCAAGCCATTGCAAACCTGGAAACCGGGAAGTCAAAGATGAAGATGGTGCTTCTATATGTTCGAGAAATAAACCAAGGTATAATATGACACAATTTTATGAAATACACATGTATGTATGTGTGTGTATATGTGTGCATGTGTAATTTAAACTCTTCTGCAACTAACATGTATTCTTTTATATTTATAAAATGTTTTTGAATTATTTTTTTTACCATCTGTCACCACACAACATGATTATAATATTATGCTTCACTTCTATTATGCTTTACTTCTCATCTCCGTGACTTATTTTATAACTTGATTATTTGTGCCTCTCAATCCCCTTCCCCTATTTTGCCCATCACCGCCCCCTTACTCTTTACCCTTTGGAAACCACCAGTTTGTTCTCTGTATTTATGAGTCTGTTGTTGTTTGTTTGTTCATCTGTTCTGTCTTTTAGAGTCTACATATAAGTGAAACTACATGATATTTGTCTTTCTCTCTCTGGCTTATTTCACTTAGCATAATACCCTCCAGGTCCATCCATGTTGTAAATGGCAAGATCTCGTATTTTTTTATGGCTGAGCTATGTTCCATTGTGTGTATGTAGGCCACATCTTCTTTCTCCATTTTTCTACTAATGGATCCTTGGACTGCTTCTGTATCTTGGCTATTACAAATAATGCTATAATAAACATGGGGTGCATATATCTTTTCAAATTAGTGTTTTCATTTTCTTTGGGTAAACACCTAGCCATGGAATTACTGAATTACATGGTAGTTCTATTTTTTAATTTTTTGAGGAACCCCCATACTGTTTTCCACAGTGGTTGCATCAATTTATATTTCCACCAGCAGTGCAAAAGAATTCCCTTTCTCCACATCCTCCCAATGCTTGTTATTGCTTATCTTTTTTGACTTTAGCCATTCTGACACATGTGAGGTGATATCTCACTGTAGTTTTCATTTGTATTTCCCTGATGCTGAGAGATGGTGGACATTTTTTCATGTGCCCGTTGGCCATCTGTCTGCCTTCTTTGGAGAAGTGTCTATTCATGTCTCTTCCCATTATTTAATTTTTTTTTTTTTGATGTTGAGTTGCATAACTTTATATATATTTTAGGGATTAACTCCTTACTGGCTATATCATTTGTCAATATCTTCTGCTATTCAGTAGGCTGTCTCTTTGTTTTGTGGATGGCTTCCTTTGCTGTGCAAAAGCTTTTTATTTTGATGAAGTCCTAGCCATTTATTTTTGCTTTTGTTTCCCTTGCCTCAGAAGATGTATCTAGAAAAATGGTGCTATGACCAATGCCAAAGAAATTACTGCCTGTGTTTTCTTCTAGGATTTTTTTTTTGGTTTCAGGTCTCAAATTTAGGTCTTTAATTCATTTTGAGTTTATTTTTGTGTGTGGCGTAAGAAAGTGACCCAGTTTCCCTTTCTTTGCATATAGCCAGCTGTCCAGTTTTCCCAGCACCATTACTGAAGACACTATCTTTCTCCTGTTGTATATTCTTGTCTCCTATATTGTAGAATATTTGACCATGTAAGGAGAGGCTTCTTTTTTTTTTTTTTAAGATTTTATTTATTTATTTGACAGAGAGACACAGAACACAAGCAGTGGGAGCAGCAGGGGGAGAAGGAGGCTTCCTGCTGAGCAGGGAGCCCCATGCAGGGCTCGATCCCAGGACCCTGGGATCATGACCCAAGCTGAAGGCAGACACTTAAGCCACTGAGCCACCCAGGCACCCTGAGGGGCTTATTTCTTGACTTTCTATTCTCTTTCATTGATCTGTGTGTCTCTTTTTGTGCCAGTACTCTACTGTTTTGATGACTACTGCCCTGTAGTGTATCTTGAAACCTGGGATTGTGATACCTCAAGTTTTGCTCTTCTTTCTCAAGATTGCTTTGACTATTTGGGGTCTTTTGTGTTTATGTACAAATTTTAGGATTATTTGTTTTAGTTCTATGAAAAACACTATTGGTATTTTGATAGGGATTGCACTGAATCTGTAGATTGCTTTGTGTAGGGTGGACACTTTAACAACATTAATTTCCATTCTATGAGTATGATATGTCTTCCATTTGTTTGTGTCATTTTCATATTCTGAATCAGATTTTCTAATTTTATTATTTATTATTTGTTAATTGTGGTAAAACACACATAACATTAAATTTACCATTTTACCCACTCTAAGTGGATGGTTTGGAGGCATTAAGTACATTAACATTCTGCAATTATCACCACCATCCCTCTCCAGAATTCTTTTCATCTTGCTCATCTGTAATTATGTATGCATTAACCATTAATTCCCCATTACTCGCTCCCCCCAGACACTGGTTGTCTCCGTCAATTTAACAACTCTAGGAACCTCATATAAGTAGAATCTCATCTTTTTGTGACTGGCTGTTTCACTTAGCATGATGTCCTCAAGGTTCATCCATATTGTAACATGTATCATAATTGCCTGCCTTTTCAAGACTGAATAATATTCCTCTATTTGCATATACCCCATTTTATTTATCCATCCATCTATTGACAGACAGTTGGGTTTCTTTCGCCTTTTGGCTATTGTGAATAATGCTGCTCTGAACATGGGTACAAATATCACTTACAGTTCCTCTTTCAATTTTCTGGATATACACCCTTAAGAGGAATTGAATTGCAAGATTATATTGTGATTTTATTTGTAATATTTGTGGAATCCCCCTATTGTTTTCCAGCGACTGTACCATTTTATATTCCCAGCAATATCCAAGAGCTAAAATCATAGCTCTAAAAAACCTGAATTCTTAGTTTAATGCAAATTCTAAACTCTAGAATCTAAATTCTTTGGTTAATGCAAATTAGTCAATCTACTACTAAGGAAAAGAAAATGTTCCAAAGACATGTCATAAGTCTTCTCTTAAAGAAGACATCAAACCAAAATCTCAAGTAACAAAATTTAAAGTTTGAGTATCTCTATTTGGTGCTTTGCACCATCCAGAATGTAGAGGCCAGATCCATAGCACCAAAATCACTCTACAAACCCTGAAGGAGGTTTTAGTAAGCCATCACATGAAGTTTCAGAACTTTCTGGAAATAAATTATCAAGCAGTAACAATACAATGATGATGATGATGATGATGATAATGATGATGATGATGATGAGATTAGTAAGTTACACTTACAAATAAATAAATTTATATTATAAATATATACTACACTCATGTTTACTTAGAAATAACTAATTTACACTATTTCCACTCTTGCTTTACAGCTTACAAGACTGAGGCTTCAGGTGTTGGAGATAATAGCTAGGTTCCCACAGGTCTAGGTAGCATAGCAAGATGTCGCTGCTGGTTTTCTTCCTTGTCTAGACAGTTACTGTTGTGTTCCTTGATGTCATTCAGTCTCTCTGGCAGGGCTAGAGAAGAATGAAGGGACATGGGCCCATCCTCCTGGCACTGATGACATCTAGCAGACCACTAATTCCTAGCTGAGTGTCCCCTTCGTGACTACAAACACTACTGCATCTCAGAGGCAGGGACAGGGGGTAGGTGAGGAGTTCAGGGATGGCTCAGATGGGAGGTGGGAAAAATGGGGCTGGGCTTCAAGCATGGGGAAGATTGAGCACAGAGGAAGAAAGGAGGGAATCACCATATACCAAGAAAAATCAGAATTCAAGCTACAGGAAGAAATGAGGCTTTCGTGGAACAAAGGGGATGCGGAGCTGCAGCTGAAGCCCAGGAGGTTCTGATATTGGTTGGTCCCTGTTTCCTTTGCTGGAATCCCAAAGAACTGTCTGCACCCCAAGCCCTGTGAACTCTCAGATAATTCACATGGGTCCTGGTTTCATCCTGCTGTCCCAGTATGCCCCAAGGCAGGGCTCTGGGGCTCAGGCAGGTCTGGGACCACTGGCATGCTCCTCTGTCCTTCCTAGCCCTCTTTCTGGGAGCTGAACCCATCCTTTACTAGAGGAGAGGACTGAATCATCTGGGGTCTCCACCCCATTAGAACCCGTTCTGACCAAGCTGAGTGGACAGTGCCCCTTCTTGTAGGGCTGAGGATGACTTAGCAATGAATCCCACCAGGGTCCTCAGGGAGCCAGGATGGTTTCCCAGCCTCTGAGTTAAGTCTTCCCTCTGCTTCCTTGGCTCTGCACCTCCCTTTGTGGCCAAAGTAGACCAGGCAATATCTCCTAAAGAGTGCAATGGGAACTCTTACCTCAAATGCTATTCCCATCCGCCTTAATTAAACCCAAATTTGCCACATCCTCCCAGAAAACCTTCTGTTGTCTTATACTCTTGGCTATTTCAAGGTCCATTTAGAGCACATCCGTGTTTCCTCTCTTGTTTGAAAGAGCTCTAATCTGGTGACTTTTCCTAGGCTGAGTTCACGGACTTCATTTCCGGAAGGCCTGCACCATCTTACCAAATGCTGGATGGACAACAGTCATCTCCAAAACGCCTAAAGAAACAAACCAGCCAACTGATGGATGAAAACGGGTCAACCACACTTTTTATAGACTGAATTTGTCCCCACCAATTTCATATACTGAAGCCTAACCTTCAAGGAGATGGGACATTTGGGATATACTTTGTATTAGATGAGCTCATAAGGATGCGAGCTTCGTGAACAGGAGCCCCCCGAGAGCTCCCTCACCCCTTCCACCATGTGAGGACACAGCCAGAAGGCTCTGTCTGTGAACCAGGAAGTGGCCCCTCACCAGATACCAGATCTGCTGGGGCCTTGACCTTGGACTTCCTGCCTCCACAACTGTGAGAAATAAATGTCTGTTGTTTATAAGCACCCCGTCTACAAATGTTACAGCTTGGGGTAGAATCTACATTTTCTGCCACGGATGTAGGGCAACAGACTCTCGTCAGGGCACCAGATGCATTGTGGGAAAAGGCCATGTCGGGCCTGTTGTTCATCTTACACGGGGTGAAGAGGGGTCCCTCTGGGGGAGGCAGCCCCCACGGGGTGAGGGCTTGGGTAGGGAGCAGAGGCTGGGTGCTGTGCCCCCATGCCCATCCTTGGAATGCCTGGCATGGAGCCACAGCACATAGTGACCGTGGGCAATACAGGGTCTGAGATCCACTTATAATGGAGATTTCTCCCCAGAGCTTCTACAGTCTCGACCCTTTCCTCCATGTCAGCGTTTTCTCCACTCATCGCCATGACAACCACATCTCATCATCAACAGCCGGGGCTGTTTTCAGAGAGGTGGGATTGGGAGAGCCCATCTGGCGCTCTGATTTTCATCTCGAGGGCAAGGCGGAGGCGCGCTTGGCAGCATGGGGCACAGCATCTGAAATTAACATCGTAGAGGCCCACGTGGGTTGGGGGTTCCCAGCAACTCAACTGAAGATGTTCTCTCACCCTTCTGGGTACCCCCAAACCACAGCAGGCAGCCGCACCTCAGCAAGAGAGGCCAGCCAGGATACCTGAGTCCTTCCCAGCCAACAGGGAAGCAGCCCAGCGCCGAGGGCTGTTCTCGGCGCCCCGGGCTGGAAGCCACACCAACCATCCACGGAGAGAAGGATGGTGAGTGAAACTGTGAAGTGAAATCTAGCGGGAGGAAATGGGGCAGGACCCCCTCGCAGGCACCCTGAGAACAGAACAGAAACGTGTGGCAGAAACTGGTCAGGACATGCCAGGACCAGGGACAGCTGTTCAGGGCTCGGGATGATTTGCCTGTAATAAAAATATATTCATCTGAATAAATTGCTCTAATAAGTATCTTGGCTCCAGTTGGTGAAGCCAGAGCTAAGATTTTTTTTTAAAGTGTCAATTTAGATTTTGTCTGCTTGATTAAATGGAAAATACAGCAACGTAACCCACATGGCTTGACAAGAAACAACAGCAAACAAGCACGCCTGCCCTCACGCCATCTGTAATAAACACCAAACATTCCCAAGCAGTCTCCTGAATGACAAGCACGTTAGCGACACACGGAGGGACAGAGCGTCGTCAGCTCAAAGCCAGGCAAGCCACAACCTTCACACTGAACTATGCTGTCTCCCCTCACATGTGACTCCTTGTCAGACACATCCCAGGCTTACAGACAGCTCAGTTAGGTGACAGCCTTCTCTGGGAATCACCTCCCGCTCCCTGTTTCCAAAGGCATCAGACATCGAGCAAAGCTGCCTTCCTCTGTCCCACGCAGCAGGGGTCAGCCGGGACCCACGTCCTGCCAGGGGCTCATGGAGGGCCACCCTGAGAGTGTCAGCCACCGTGGGCTGACTGAAGGTCTGCCTACTGCGTCCTGAACATATTTCACAAGCCCTTCAACCTGTCCCCTGACAGGCGGATGGCTCAGAAAAATGACAATATTGTTCTTTTTCTTCTGCCCCTCTTAGAATTCTGATCACTCGTATGACATTTGTCTGGAGGAGAATGAGAGCTTGGGGATGAAGTATTTATTCTTATAATAGTCATCCCCATGAGGGTGATCATATCTTTTTGAAGCCAATCTGTGGCTTCAAAGAATCATGACAAGGTCCATTAGGGAAACCAGCCAGTCAGTCTATCTTTTAACATCTCCAGGCAGGCCTGTGAACAGGAGAGTTAAGGAGAGTCTCTCCCCCCAACACTCACTCCATCCCCTGCCCAGATATTTCGTGGAACATACCTATACTAAACAATTTTGCATCCTCTGTCCAAGGCTCAAGCTTAACTGTGTGTCCTCTTGTTATTTTCTCCATCTGGCAGCCCTACCTGGGGCCTGAGAGACCGCCACCTGCACTGAGCTCCCCCAGGGCACACTCAGGGCCTGGCCTGGTTCTCTGCATCTGGTTTGCTAAAACCTCCCCTACCACTGACCATCAGGACCACCTACCATGTCCTTGACTTTGTCCTTCACAGGTGCCTGGGGTGGTTGGCCCAGCATTTCAGAGCAGGAGCGAATTTTCCTAAACTGACCTCTGCATTTCAATTCCTTATGAAGCACTATCCAAAGGCTGCACCCAGGGTGCCTGGGTGGCTCAGTTGGTTAAGCGCCTGCCTTCGGCTCAGGTCATACATGATCCTAGGGTCCTAGGATCGAGTCCCGCACCAGGCTCCCTGCTCTGCAGGGAGTCTGCTTCTCCCTCTGCCTCTCCTCCCACTCATTCTCTCAATCTCTCTCTCAAATAAATACATCTTTAAAAAAATGTATTTAAAAAAACAAAAAACAAAAAAACAAAGGTCACATCCACATGACTGGTCCTAAGCAAGCATCTTGGATGTCTTACACTGAGGCCCCAAAGACACACACAACAAAACTCTTGACCAGGGACAGCTCCCCATCCAGTGTGGCACAGCTCACCAGCCCTGCTGGCTTTAGACCCTCTGTGGGCAAGCCAGAGAACAAACAAATACAAAGGAACAACGGCAGTTCCTGTGTGATCCGGCCTGAGGGGCCTAAGAGGGGAGCCCCAAGGCTGAACCATTAAAGGCTTGGGGGTGGTTTGAGCTTTCTCATCTGAGTGCAGCCAGGACCCCAGTACATCGCTGGGGGAAATGTAAAATGTTGAGCCGTTGTGGACAACAGTATGGGAGTCCTCAGGAAGTTACACACTGAATGCCTCTGTGATCCAGGAACGCCACCCCACAGAGGGCTGAAAACAGCTATCTACGCAAAATCTTGTACCTGAATGTTCGTGACAGTCTCATTTGTAACAGTCAAAAGGCAGAAACAACCTGAGTGTCTGTCAACAACTGAATGGATGAACAAAGGATGGTGTATCCCTTCTAAGGAATATCACTCAGCCAGGAAAGGAAATGAGGTCCTGACACATGCTAGGACATGGGTGAACCCTGAAAACATCATGCCAAGTATAAGAAGCCAGACGCAAAAGGTCACATACTGTGTGATCCCATTTAGACAGAAATGTCCAGAAACAGGCAAATCTGTACCTAGAGAAAGCAGGTTTGTCTTTGGCAGGGGCTGGAGGGGGAGGGAAGAATGGGGAGTGACTGTTGATGACTAAGTATGAGCTCTCCTTTTAGGGTGATGAAAATGTTCTAGAACCAAATAGAGGTGCTTGCACAACCCTGCACTAAATGCCGCCAAACCCTACACATTAAAGTGATCAAAACAGTCAATTTTATTTTATGTGTATATCACTACAGTTTAAAAATAATGTAGATGAGGGATCTGGGTGGCTCAGTCAGCTAAGCATCTGACTCTCAACTTCGGCTCGGGTCTTGATCTCAGGGTCCTGGGATGGAGCCCGGTGTTGGGCTCCTCACTCAGCATGGAATCCACTTAAGGATTTCTCTCCCTTTCCCTCTGCCCCTCCCTTGCTCTTGTGTGCTCGCTCGCTCTCTCGCTCGCTCGCTCTCTCTCCAATAGATAAATAAATCTTTAAAAGTTATTTTTAAACAATGTGGAAAGAATGAATAACCAGAGCCCTTTAAGGACCTAAGACTTACTACCCCTACCTGTAATATTCACTTTAGTTTAGCTGAAGGTCACCCACCAGCTTGTGCAGGACTCAGCCTCTCCTTGGACGCAAAGGCCAAGGGAAGGAGGTGGGTTGTCCGGGTGGCACAGAGGCTCTTCCCTCCCAGTCACCTGCATCACACATGAGGATATCACACTTGGATTCAGTTGTGGAAAAGAAGGGGGTTCCAACTCTTAAAGCAAAGCATGCTATGGAACTAAGGAGTCTTCCATTTGGTTTCGTTCAGTTCTCAAAGGAAGAAAGCGACACCGCCCCCTTTCTAAATCTGTGGCTGGGGAGCCAACGTGGCCGCTTCTCCCACAGGTTCCGCAGGTCGGCGGCAAACACTGGCACCTTTTCCCATCCTGCCAACTTAAAGGTGAGAAGCCTTGTGTGAGCAGAGTTTAATGACAGCGGCTCTCCAGAGCAGAATGGTCTCTTGGCCTTATGGCAAGCTCTTGCATTCTCCTGGGAGACCTGAGGCCTCTCCCACCTAGCCTAGAGCCCAGCACTCACATTCTGGGAAAGCTACCTTGACAGCTGAAAGATGAAGGCAACGAAGGTGCGTAAGTCAAAAGGAAATCAAATGACCGATACTAAGTCAATGTTAGAATTCCATTTCCAGGGGCGTTTTTCTATATTGGACTTGTACTCATCTAAAGAGGTCACTGTTCCCAATATGGAATTGCTATGACCAGCTCTCTGTTCTAACATGAGGACTTCTCTGTTTTGGTCAATACTATTAGTCCTAAGTAATAAACAACTCAATTGAACTGCCTAAACCTGTAAACACTAACACAAAGTCCTATGATTCATAATTTGAAAAATACATTTAGCCAGCTAATATGTACAGAAGATACCAACGACCCAGTTAGATTCTACAAATCTACCTGTTCAACTTCTATGATTATACAATGTAGAATATTTGGTTTTCCTAACACTGAGGATAAGGAGAGAGAGTTGAACTAGCTGTTATTTTTTAAAATATTCTTATTTATTTATTTGAGAGATAGAGTACAAGCAGGGGGAGAGGCAGAGGGACAAGCAGACTCCCCAATGAGTGGGGAGCCTGACACGGGGCTTGGTCCTAAAACCCCAAAATCATGACCTGAGCTGAAATCAAGAGTCAGCCACTTGACCGAGCCACCCAGGTACCCCAAAACTAGCTGTTATTTTAATGATATATTTGACAATACATTTTTATTTGAATGATACCAACAAAGTAGGACCTCAACAATCTTACTTAAAGATGAACAGACCCACTACCTTGTAACCATGCACAACAGTGACCACAGGGCCAAATGACTGCTGTCCACTCATCTCTACTCTGACTACACCAGACTGGTTTTGATTGGCCCAGAATGAGTGTGTGTGTCGGGGGAGGGGGGTGTCTGATACCGGTTACATGGGTTCAGATTGGCTCGACTTGGTTTTAGATGATTCAAATTGGCTCAGGCCAATAAATGGGCCAAGAGCCTTTTTTCTTTTCTTTTTTTTTTTAAATTGTCATAAACATACATAAAATGTATCATTTCAACCATTTTTTTGAAGATTATTTATTTGACAGAGAGAGCACAAGAGCAGAGTGAGGGGCAGAGGGAGAAGCAGACTCCTCACTGAGCAGGGAGCCTGATGCAGGGCTCGATCCCAGGACTCCGGGACCATGACCTGAGCCAAAGGCAAATGTTCAGCTGACTGAGCTACCCAGGCACCCCCATTTCAGTCATTTTAAAGTGGACAGGTAAGTGGCATGAAATACAGTCACACTGTTGTGCAACCCATTATCACCATCTACCCACAGAACTTTTCATCTTCCCTAACAGAAACTCTGCACCCATTAAACACTAACTCTCCATTCCCGCTTCTCCAGCCCCTGGCGGCCAGCTTTCCACTCTCTGTCTCTATGAATTTAATTCCTCCAGGAACCTCATATGAGGGGAATCATACAGGATTTGTCTTTTTGGGACTGGATTATGTCACTGAGCGTAGTGGCCTCAAGGTGCATCCCTGTTGTAGCCGAGGTCAGAATGTCCTTCCTTTTTCAGGCTGAATAATATTCCACTGCATGTAAAAGTCTTTCCTTCTGGTTTTTTTTTGTTTTTTTTTTTTTTTAAAGATTCTACTTATTTGAGAGAGCGAGAGAGTGGGGGGTGGGGGAGAGAGCAGAGAGAACAGGAGAAGCAGGCTCCCCAATGAGTAGGGAGCCTGATGTGGGACTCGATCCCAGGACCCTGGGATCATGACCTGAGTCAAATGCAGATGCTTAACTGACTGAGCCATCCAGGTACCCAAAATTCTTTTCTTTTGTACTTTATCACTATCAGTGTGGCACAGAAGAAAAAAACAATGCTCCTACCAATACAGAAAAAAATCACCATGCCGTGGTCTCTGAATATGGGCAAAACTGCCATAGTTTAGGTGACTTGGCATTCTTTGGATTCATTCATTTTGTTTCATTCTTCTTGGCATTTAAAAGAGGGCTGCAGGTGAAATATTAGGCAAGAAAAACCCTGGGCAGCAATTTCACTCCACAATATCTCTCTTAAGTTGCAAATTCGATTCTGCAAAAAGAGCCTTGACTTGTTATTGGTCTTGTTCCTGGAGCAGTTTTGAGGACTGGTGAGTGGCTAGATCACCTGTCTTCTCTTGAAGATTAACATTTGTATTTCATGAAGTGAATAATGTGCTATCTTTATATGCTTGGGTCCCAATGAATGAATGAATGAATGAATGAGTGAAGCAGGTGACAGACCACAGAGAGGAAGAGCTTCTATTTTCAATGACTAGGGGTTATTTCAATAAGCAGGGGTGCTTGGATGGCTCAGGTGGTTGAACACCTGACTCTTGGTTTTGGGTCAGGTCATGATCTCAGGGCTGTGAGATCAAGCCCCATGTTGGGCTCCGTGCTCAGCCCAGAGTCTGCTTGGGATCCTGTCTCTCCCTCTCCCCCCTGCCCCTCCCCCTGCTCTCTCTCTTCTTCTAAGATAAACAAATCTTTAAAGAGAGAGACAGAGAGAGAGAAAGAAAAAAAGGAAGCAGTAGCGGGAGTGATCAAAAGATCCCAGAAGCACCCAGACACCTGGCATGGGTGTGGCATGGTCCAGGTCTAAGCCTGTCTGACGAAGACACTCGGGCGGGTGAGTCTGTGTCAGTGGCATAATGGTCAAAGTCAGCAGACCCAGAAACTCTGGGAAGGAAAGTTAGGGACAGATGTCTCCCTGCTGTCACCAAGGGCTGATTTGAGGGGAAGCAAGAGACTCAAAGGCTGGGTGGGGAGTGTAGGGGTAGGAGTAGGGCCGCGCTAGGATTCAGAGTGGGCAAACAAGTCTCAAATCAGAGGCCACGTGCAAGCGTCTGGGCCAAGGAAGAGGAAGGCTGGCCAAGGAGGGTGAATGGGCAACTCCCCAAACAGCAACATCCCTCCAGCCTTACAACGTGCCCAAGCTTCTGTACCGAGCAGCAGCCCCACGTCCGGAGTCCAGCTCAGGCTCGCTGACCTGACCTCTGTAGCCCGACTGCTGTCACAGCAGGACAAGGTGGCTGACTGTGGGGGTAGGTCCAGCAGTGCTTTGGCACCAAAGACGGCATATGGCATCTCAGTCAATGTTTCTTCGATGGAGACAGGAACCAGACGGAGGCCTGGACCACGTGCTCCCAGTTGAAACCAGAGGAGCCAGACAACGAGATTCTGTAAGCCCAGTTCTAAACATCCTTCCACTCCAGCAGTTTGGAACTGGGCTTGGTCTCAGGCGGAGAGAGATCAGCTTCTCTGGTGTGACGGCGGAATCAGCAAACACTCCTGGACCTGGCAGGTTCTGGAGTCCACCTGCCTCCTGGGGCACCATTCTGTCCCACACCTCCTTCTCGAAGTTTCTGAGATGTGCTTAGTGTTCTTGAATTGCCCGTGGTGTTATCACATAGGATTGGGAGGCAGTCTTTATTCGCCTCCTGTTACCACAGTCCCGTGACCTCTTAAGTAACTGACTAGTCTTGGCCGCGATCTGGATGCTTTGGGTTGACCACCCCATGGCGGCCACGGCCACGCGGTCCCATCTCAGGAGAGGGCCCCACGAGTGACATTACACGTCTCTGAGTCTCGTGTTCAGCCATGTGGCCTTTCTCCCCGAACAGAAGATGTTTCTAAAAATTCCCCCGAGGAGCCTTGCGCTTCCTAGGCAATGTCACGTGACAAAGCAGTTTTGTCAGCTGCTGCGTCTCAAGCCGCTGGGACATGCGAAGGACTGTGGGAGGTGCCGCAGGGGCCTGAGGACGGGAGCTGAGTGTGGGCCGACTCGCAGCCTCATCCCATACCCAGTCCCCTCCCGTTCCCCCAGATCTGCCCGAGACGCTCACAGCTGACAAACGGGTGTGACTCAGGACAATGCAATTCAGTTCAAGCCCCACCCGTGCTGGGCCTCCTCTCCCTGCTGGCACCTCCTTGGGCCCCTCCCTTCTTGTCCTTATAGACACTGCCCATTTACCTCCTTCGGTTCCCACATGTGACCCTCCGCTCTTACAGCCCATCAGAGCGGCACGGGGGCTTCCCAGCAAGGCCTCCCTTAGTGGCCGTGCTGTGTTTGGCCTTCCAGACGTCCCTGCCCCTAAGCTCCCTCCTGGCTTTCCCCTCCCAACTAAGGCCCTTCTCCCTCCCTTGTCACCATCACCATCCCACGTCCTGCCCCCCGCCCTGGCTCTCTTTCAGGGCTCTCAGCCCCCATCACAATCCCAGCCCCCAGGCTCCTCCACGTTCAGCCTCTCCTGGTTGGCTCACTTCCCAAGCCCCCCCCTCCCCGCCAACCCCCGCAAAGACCCAGAGCCTCTCAGCTCATCACCTCTGCTGCAGCCAGTCCCTCTCCTGAGCACCCAGCCCCACCCTGACTGGGAGGTTTCTGGGTGTCTATCTCCCTCTAGAATGAGATTTGCAGTGAGGGCTTATGTCATTTTTAATCTTTGCACCCCCACTGCCTGGCACATCGCAGGTGCCAAGACGCATGGGCTGTTGGGGAAGGAAGGCAGGTGCCAGCAGCCCAGGGAATCCGAGCGGCCTGGCTAGGGACAGTCAGCTTCGAAGGAGAGTGGGAGTTATGTGCAGAGACTCCAGATTGAGGAGAGCGCCTCAGAAGGCCATTTGGAATTAGTGAGAGACCGGTGGCCCAGAGCCCAGCTCATCTGCCCAGAAAGTGCAGTTCTCAATTTCCTATTAGGAACGCAGTGTGGGAAACCAGAGCAGCCCTTGGAGACGTGTCAGTGTCCCCTCGTTCCCACAAAATCAGACTGCAGAGCAGAAAGGGACTGAGGATGTCCCCAAGAAGGCATATGAGAGCTGTCTATCCTGGGTGGCCCTGCAGGGGGAGAGGGTCCACCCGAGGAAGACTTATAGAAGGGAGAGCCCGCAGACACCTCAGAGCGGCCCCTCCCTCACTGGGCACCTCGGGCCTATCAGCTCTCACTAGGGCCGCACACACACCTGCCCTGCCTCCAGTGCGTCTCTGGCCATCCTGGGCCTCCTCCCACACTGCTTCAGTGTTGGCTTCAGCCCTCCCCTGATGGCCTTCCAGAAGTCAGTGAGGCCAACCTGCTCGGTGGTGTCCCCAGCCCTGCACAGCTTGGCCCTGCACCCAAACTGTTTGCAGAGCCTCCCCCAGCGGCCTCCCCCACATCCTGAAAAAGGCTCCCAGACTTGAAATCATCACCGTCACCATCGGGGCGAGTGTTCCATGCACCTGACATCCACTGCAGACTCCGATCCATGCCAACGCTGCCCCCCAAAGCCCCAGGGGATAGGCAGTGGTTGGTGCATATCACGTGTCCAGCATG
Organism: Martes martes; assembly: GCF_963455335.1. NCBI lineage: Eukaryota > Metazoa > Chordata > Mammalia > Carnivora > Mustelidae > Martes > Martes martes. The sequence goes on from NC_137894.1 coordinate 19,892,303, forward strand.
TTCCAGACCTGGGAGCTGGGGCAGCAGGATGGGAGCTGGGGCAGCAGGATGGGCTCCAGGCTTCCTAGCTCTGGCATTGGCTTTCCTAACCACTGCACCTTACTCTCTCTTCAAGGCCTAGAGGTGGGGACATTCCTGCCTGGATTATTGTTAGTGGAAGGGCTCTACATAATTTTTTTAGACAATAAAACAGTGTTTTAGAGACCCTGGCTTTAACTAGATTTTAAAAGCGCTGAAGCAATCGCAGGTTCCTGGTGAATAAGCTGGTCCGTGACAACAATAGCCACCAGCAGTCATGTGTCTTCAAGAGGCTTCACAGAAATCAAATAAGGCCTTTGTGCTGACTCAACAAACAGCCCCAGAGAGATCAAGTTTGGGAGCCTGAACAGATCGAGCGAGGGGCTGAGAAGGCCAAGGCCGGAACAGCCTGGATTTTGTCTCTCAGGGTGGCCCCAGGAATCAGTCACAGCAGATGCTATGGGAACCCATCAAGGCACTGGGAGCACAGGAGGCTGGAGAGGGGCACAGGAGCCCCTGGGAACTCTCCCATACCACCTCCCCATGTGCACAAGAAAGGCAGGACCCGATGTCACAGGTGGGCAGGGGAGGGGGGCTGCCGGCAGAGTCGGGGGCAGGGCTGCGGGAAGAAAGAGACCACCTACACACCACAGAAGCTCAGGGGGTGGGCGAGGGCCTTCCCCTGACCAGGCCATGCCCTCAGCTCCTGCCCCCAGGCTTTCTCCAGCTCTGTCCCAGCTCAGGACAGATTGGGACAGAATGTACCTGCTCCCCACCCCAGGCACAGTGCAAGCATCAGATCCCTTTAGGCACCTGCTACCCTGTGGCATGCCAACAGAGGTTACCCGGGAGACAGCGACCTCGGGATACTCCTCTCGGCCCCTCAGGGCGTGGTTCCCTTTCGTATAAAGCAGGTGCCCAGACTTACTTCCTATGCCGCTGAACAGGACACACGTGAGAGACACCGGCCCCGAGGGAGTGCTCACAGAGCCACTGCCCACCCCACGCCCATGCCGGCCGAGGTCACCCACGCACCGAGCATCCTCCCTCCGTACATAGCACAAGCATTCCTATCACAATCTCAAAAGGTCCTCCACAGAGCAAGTCTCCACTGATTGCCAAATCACAGCAAAGCCTTCTCCACAAGGAGCAATGACAAACGTTTGTACATCTGACGTGGTCTCAGGGCTCGGTACCTCACCTCAACTTAACTGCTATGTTAAGTTGTCTATGATGCATTGATCTTCCTTCTTTTTCTATTGTCAGAGGGCTCTTTTTAGAAAGCACTGGCTGGAACGATGATAAACAAAAATCTCAAAAACCCCCAATAACCCCAACAGGGGTGGGCTGTGCCATCCAGCGTGCAGAGCTGTTCTGGGCAGAGTGGCAGCAGAAATCAAACACCTTGAACTAGATGTCCCGACAGGCGCCCAGCCCATGGAGGACATGGAACAGGACCGGGAATGCCTGCAGCTCCAGAAACCTCCAGAGCCCAAAGGAGGACATTTATGAGAGGGGGACTCTCGGGCACAGAGCAGGTATTTTCAGAGTACCTCTTCTCAAGTTAGATGTCTCAAGGTAACACAGGAAAAAGATAGGGATCCCAAAAGAATCGGTCCAAATCAAACCCCGTCCTTGTCAAACCCAGACACACAGTGCATCACACAGAGACTATAAGAACCCACCATCCCAGGCCACCCTGCAAATCTGCAGAACTCTCTTGGGTGCTAAGCAAACATGTCTTACAGGAGCCTGGAGGAGCAGCCCCTGGGAGCTCCGGTCAGCAAGCCTCTCTTCACAGGAGTTGTACCGATGACACACCAAGTCCCCAAAGCCCACGCCTGAGCTGTGGGACCAGGATCCCGCTGAGGTCCTCCCTCGGCTCATAGCAGAGGTGGGTGCAGGAATGGAAACTCAATCTAGATATTCGATACGAACTCGGCTGGATGAAACTCACATATTCTTCATGGCCGTATGTAAAAATTAAAGTATTTCATATCAACAAATCTCAATAAAATTAAGGAAAGTGACTCATAGATCATCTCTACTTGACGACTTTGATCCACGGCCTGAGACCTCACAAAGCCAGATGTGGAGACAATTTTATGGCCTGGAAGTCTTGTTGGACTCTGGTCACTACATGGGTGTCAGGACATACGCGTCAAGGCCTCGTGGTTACTAAGTCAGTAAGGACAGAGTAGTAGCCGCTATCCGGGAGGAAGATGGCCCAATGCATTCACCAACGGGCAGACTCAAACACTCCCTGCCCCTGAAGTCAGCGTCACCTCTTCTAGAAGCCCTTCAAGGAATGTAGGGGGCGGTGGTGAGAAGCATGAATTTGGGTGCAACACAGACTATTTACCCCTTGAGCTGTGTGACCACGGGTGTGGTACTGAGTCCATGAAAGTCTCAATGGCCTCACCTGTAAAATGGGAATAACCCTTGTCTCTACCTCTCCTGAATGTTCCAGCACTCACTGAGATCGTCCACATGAAGTCCTGAGCCCCGTGCTGGCCATGACCACCAACACCAGCATCACCTCCACCAGCACCCACGGACTTCCACAAACAGTAGGACAAGAAACATGAACTCCTCAGAAGCCCAGGGCCCCAAGAGTGACAAAGGCAACACCCTTCCCATCCTCAGCATTTTGGGTGGATGTTGAGTCATCCTGGGATACAGCCAAGAAGGGAGAGACCTCAGGAAATCATGTGATCTGGCTCTCTGTCCCCGAAGAGGAGCAACTTGGCCGGTATTTTCCTGATAGGCCCTGCACGGAGAGTAAAGGGCCTGATAATCCAGATTTGGGGGCAACACTAGCCAAGGGGGGTTGGAGGTGTCTTCGTCATAGTGAGTCTGGGACTTCGCCCCACGGCACATGTACAATGAAAGAGTGGGGAAACCTTTGCAGTAAGGTTTCTCAAACTCATTGGCCAATCAGATGCAGTTGGTTCTCCTTGTTCGTGCGAGTTCTCATCCATAAGCCTGTTGTAAACTCCATGTGTGTCAATACTGACCCAGCTCCAAGGAGAAATGCGGGATAAGGTTCCTGCAAAGCCTCTGGTCGTCATTTTTGTTGGCCAATCAACGCATCACCTTGTTTTCCTATTTAGACACTTTATTTAACGTACATTCCTCACGAGTAATTATATCCAGTATTTCTTTATAATAAAACCAGTTGCAAAGAGTCTCACAGTTCCCTGACCTCGGAAAATAAGACCGTAAATTTCTCGGGCTCTCGGCCTCATCACAGCGCCTTCCTGTGCTCTTTTTATTAGCGGGTCATCTCGTGAACCCCCAAAGTTAGCCACTTCTCTGATGTTTTTTCACTATCCGTATTACTTTAGCACTTCCCAGAGCAACCTTGTGTATGGATCGGCGAATTTCCTCTCCCTCTCTCTGGCTGTACCATATTGTTGACTCATGGCCAACAGCTCTGCAACTCACACCTACATGAATTATTGAACACAGCGTATTTTCTCCATAAGGCACATCGCAGCCTTCTCGTGCTCAGAAAAGCATCAGACAGCACGCCAGCCCTGCACGTGGGGGTCATTTCGTCATCCCACAGAGAGCACAAAAATGCAAAAAACCCTGGCACTACAAGGATCGCGGAAAGGACACCTACTTGCGGTGTGAGAGCTGAGACGAGAAGGCAGAGGGTCTCCTTGTTCACACGCGGCTGGGATCGTGCACGCTGAGGGCCTCACACGTTTCTGCCTCTCTGTGCAAGCCCACAAATGCTCAAAAAGGTGCCAGGAGTATTGATTTGAAGCTTACATGTAAAAGTTAGCGAGGAGGCCGAGTCACGGGTAATGGAATCCATGAATAACAAGGATCTGCCTGGCTTTGTTTACAGAACACATCTAACAGGATACTTTGGGAAATCCTCTTTGATTTGAAAACACTCAGCGATAGAATTCGGCCCTGCCACGTGAAAAAATATATAATTTTTTTTTTTGCTTCTGTTCTCCAAATGTCCCTCAATAAGCATACACTGCTTTGAAACAGTTCTTTCTTCTGTAAAAACACTCATGCACAGACCCTTGTCCCCCACCATCCCATCCTGTCTTCCTGCAACTTGAGCCTATCTCATTTGTGTTCTCTCATAATCCTGTCCCCTCCCCACCCAGTATAGACGTCCTGGTCTCCTCAGCGTCATGCAGGGGAGAGGTCTGCCCGCAAATCAGAACCTTTACAAAAGGAAACATGCTGGGTGCCTGGGTGGCTCAGTGGGTTAAGCTTCTGCCTTCGGCTCAGGTCGTGATCTCAGGGTCCTGGGAGCGAGCCCCGCATCGGGCTCTCTGCTCAGCGGGGAGCCTGCTTCTCTCTCTCTCTCTGCCTGCCTCTCTGCCTACTTGTGATCTCTCTCTCTCTCTGTGTCAGATAGATAAATAAATAAATAAATAAATAAATAAATAAATAAAACATACTGAAGGAAATATCTGTAGCAATAAGTAACATCTAGGGGCACCTGGGTGGCTCAGTGGGTTAAGCCTCTGCCTTCAGCTCAAGTCATGATCTCAGGGTCCTGGGATTGAGCCTTGCATGGGGCTCTCTGCTCAGCGGGGAGCCTGCTTCTCTCTCTCTCTCTCTCTCTCTCTCTGCCTGCCTCTCGGCCTACTTATGATCTCTCTCTCTCTGTGTCAAATAAATAAATAAATAATCTTAAAAAAAAAAAAAAGTAACATCTAGAGCATACAAAGTACTCCTAGGAAATAGAAAATCATCCAGACCTCCCCAAAATAAAGGGCATACATCGAACATCCATAGAAAAGGAGAAATAAGGAGGTAAGACAGATATGGGGAGATGGTCATCGTTCGTGTCCACTCCAGGAATTTATCTTCACGTAATAAACCAGCCGGAAAACCTGGAAGGGGATGTCCCCGGAGGTCTGACGCATAGAAGACAAAGCCATGTGCAACCTGTAGGATCAGGAGCAGGGTCTGTGCAGACGAATGAATGAGACGCCACATGGCCTGAATGGGACGTGCAAAGGTCAGTAAAAATGATGGTAACAATGACACGGTAACACGGAAAAATACTTGCAAGGTGTCAGGTTCGAAGAGGCGGATGGCAAAATCATGTCTGGACTACAGGGACAGCCACGTACGTTATTCATGGTCAGTGCTGGAGTCTGAAGGGGAACCCAGGGAAACCGAAAGAGCTCATCTGGGAGGGTGGTGGGAGCCACGGTGGGAACTTTCTCCGTATTCCCATTTCTAATTCCACTGTGGCATTGTCCATGCAAGGATGGAATAAAATGCTACACAATATTCTTCAGAATGGCCATGACGTAACTTTTCCAGCTTTAAAAGAAATGTCCGAGAGAAGAGGGCCGCTCCACTGTACAGTTGCCCCCCCGTGGAAGCCTCCTGAGGTAGGCTGCTGGCCCACAGACAGAGCTTCTGGAAGGAGGGTCTAGGTAGCCAGTATTGGCCTTTCTCCTTTAGTTTTTTGGTTTTATTTACCATAGCCTTAACCCCAGGCTATGCCACATTAACTGCAGACGGCCCAGGGAAAGGCCAGCATGGGACTCATGCACCCTAGAAGCCCGTTTGAGGCCCCTCTTTGGTTGGCTCCCACCGCACAGCCTGGCTGTCCCCAGCGGGGGTGGTGGGGTGAGGGTGCGGGGAGTCAGGGATTCCAGGAGGGAGGTAGGCTGGGATCTGAAGCAAGGAGTCCCCACGTTTCCCACCGTACCTCCTGCTTCACACAATCTTGCTTTCAAGATGATCCTATCACAGTGGCTCTTTTGGGTCAAAATTTCAAAAGGTTCCTCATCTGGAGAAGGGGTCACTTGGGACTATGAGATGTCGAGACCTGGGTCATGTGATGTTCGCTCAGACATGGCAGAGCCCTCCGAAGGAGTCCTCCGACCCCATGTTCATCCAGGACCCTTGTCAGCCCTGAGCTGGGAATCACCAGGCAGTCTTTCCTTTTGAGGGAAGTCATTTACCAATGAATAAGTAAATTTAAAAAAAAGCTATGCAATAATTAACCCATTTAAATGAGCTTTTCCCGTGTCTTGAATAAGAGCATTTGCTTTGAGGAGACACTCTATTTAGGGAGAGAAGTTACCCGCTCCTCCCCTCACTGCCCCCTCCCCTTCATGTTTAAAGATTATGTTCTCTTGACAAGAACTTTGTCAGGGAAGTTGCCACAACAAAGTATAGTATGTCACCCGCCCCGGGCAGCCCCCATGAGTTCCCTGCAGGGTCATAACCGCCGTTGGGCCATGAGTCCAACTCGGCCAAAGTGAAGATGGCCAGCGACACTTTGGCCTAAAGCCCAGACCTCTGGCCCTGAGCCACCCACCCTTGGGGGGAGCTCCCCAAATCCACTGGTGCAACAGCAGTTTCTCTACAACCCAAAGCCCCCCGTGCAGGCACAGCTGCCCTGAGTTCCAGGAACACCTCTCAGTGAAGTCAACCTACATTTAATAATCTCTAAAAAGAACAAAAGGCATCAATAAGCCAGTGCCAGAAATCTAGCAGCAAGTGAATATGACTCATGTCCCAAAGACATGTTCTCAGCATATGTATGTACTTTTTAAACTCACAGACTCCTCTGGGGAAAAAAAATAATAATTAAGGCTTTAAAAATATAAAAGCGTTTCGCTCTCATTTGCCCACAGAATTGGCCAACGAGAAGTTCCTTTACACAAGTGCAATCATCACATCTTCTTTATATATTCACAGAGGGTTTTTTTTTTTTTGAAAAGCAGCTTTTCAAAGGCAGCTATTAGAATACACGCTCGCTTTGATATAATTAAAAGGAATACAGTCATGCTTAAATCCACTGGCCGCATCAGCAGCATTTCTTCTCCACCCCTTTGTCAAACCTTCAAATAATTATTTTCAAAATGGTTATTTACAGTTAATAGCCCATAAGGCCAAGCCCCTGAGCTTTTGGAAGAGTGTCACCAGGATACAGTGGCCCCTGTGACATGTGCTCAGGTCACTGTCCCTTGTCACTGGCCGCAGGACCCTGAACGAGCCAGCAGGCTCACATCCTTGCCAATGTCCTGTCGGACTGAAGAAACCAGCTGGTGGGGGGATGGTAGTGACATGGACCACCCCCAACCCTGAGCAGACCCAGGGCAAGTGGGCTAGAGACCCTAGTGGGAGGCCTACTAGCCCCCTCGTGGGAGGGGGGCATCTTCGGGATGGCACCAGAACATCTACACACCTGCTACATAATGGAACAGATGAAGAATTAAACGCATATTTGAACTATGGGTTTTGGCATCCACATGGGTGACACGAGAGCATCCTTTACTCTCTAGGCCCCCCTGCCCACCCCCCCACCCCCGTCCCTGGGGATCACCAGCATCCTACCTGCTCTTGGGGCCACTTTGGCCTCTCCTCTGGAGTCCTGGACTTGGTCTTGAAGCCTCTCTGGGGGTCTCCGGAGTGCTTGGCCTCCGGAGGGAGGTTCAGTGACTTGGGCCTTCCCTCATTTCTGCTAGGGCCGTGGCTGGCCTCGCTGGGTGGGCTGGCCTCTGTGGAGTCCCCAGGCCCCGGCTCAGGCGCCCGCACCAGTGCATGCTCAGGGCTGGCCTCCCCGGCGCTGGTGATGCTGGTCATGCTCAGGCTCATCTTGATCTCAGCCACGATCTGGTCGATATCCTCCTCCTGGTCCTCCAGGTCCCCATCCCCACGCCTTGGGCGATAAGGGGAGGCGCTGCCTGCATTCCCGTTGGCCTCTGTGGGGTAGTAGTCCTCATAGCCCTCTTCACTGGGGCAGTAGTGGACACCTTCTTCCTGGTCCTGGGCCTCCAGGACGGAGGCCTCGTCCTCCGGGATGGGGAGGTGGCTGTCCCGGTAGTCTGGGCTGCCTTCGTCCCCGTGGCCATGCGGGTGGGGGCCTGCCGAGTCTGTCCACTCCTCCACTGCCTCCTGGCACTCATCCGTCTCCAGGTGGCGTGTGCCGTGGGCCAGGTACCCCTCCCCGTTGCAGTCCATGCCCTCCAGGTAGCTGTCGTCCTCGGGGCAGTAGCGGATGTAGTAGGTGATGCCCTCCTCCTCCTCAGGGAGGCCTTCATCGTAATCCTCCTCCTCGGAGGTGTTGTTCACATAGTCAGAGCTAGAGTCCCCATCAGGGCTGTGGTCGTGGCACCCCTGGTCCGGGGGCGTGGGGCTCTCAGGCCGCAGGGTGGCCAGCTCCAGGCCCTTGGGCACGTACTCCTCCAGGGGCAGCTCTGCGTCCTCGCTCTCTGGCTCCTGGCCATGGGGGATGGGGCCCGGCCTCGCCCTGTGGTCCAGCATGCTGCTCGCCGTGCTCTGACGTTTCCGGTTGGCCATGGCGGACACTCACACAGCCATGGTCACCTGCAGGCAGCCACTGTGGGGAGGAATGTTGGAGAGGACAGTGAGAACCCCGCCAAGCATGGCCACCCCAAGAATCGTGCCAGGCCATGGGCTGCCAGCCACATGGGACCCACTGGAGTGTTTGGCCACCATGTTGTTTAATGGTTATGGTAAGACATATCTGTTCCAATAATGCAACATCCCGACCACAGCTGCGTATGCCCACATCAAAGAGAAGAGAGGACGTGCATGGCTGGAGGCAAAGGCGCAGAGGCGAGGCACCTGCCATTCACAGGGAAGACTGCCTCTCTCCCAGAATCTCACCACCTCATTTAGGACTTCTTGAAAATGCTCACTCAGTTTGGGTAGCCAAGGTGACAAGACAGAGTCATCAGATCAAGTTATTTGTTCTCAAAAAAGAAAGAGAGAGAGAAGCTTGCATTCAGAAGACATAATAGGTCTGATAAGGAGGTACACTAACTTCCAAGACTGAATCTTCAATGCTCCCCAACGATCCGCTCAAGTTCCCTCCCCTATCAGCTTGTCTTGCCCTCCCCAGTGCACAGAAGCCTCTCTTTCCTCCTCCCTCTTAAACAGATTCCTTCAGTGACCACAGTTGCAAGGACCTGTCCAGGCTGAGCACCATACAGAGAAGCTGAACCTGAGCTCTAGCCTCACAAGCTCAGCAGGGTGAGGGCACAGGATGGGGACACGAGAGGGAGGACAGTGCCTGTCTGGCCACGGAGAGAAGGGGAGCACCCAGGAGAGGGCAGAGGGTGTGGCTGCAGCTTGCAGAAGGTGGGTCATGGTATCACAGGGCACCTCGAAGACCCTTTGCATCCAAACTGGGGAAGTCCTTACCCAATCACCCAGGACTCTGCATTTTTATTCCATACACCACGCAGAGTCATTGGGCAAATTTCAGTAGGTGCGTGACACACAGGGTTTCTCTTTTAGCCTCATCTGTCTGAACCCAGCATAGAAGAGATGCTGGAAGAAGAGAGGCAGTGAAAAGTCTATTCCTATGCTCTAGGGCAAGTGAGGGGTTGGCATCAGGCATCAAGGCATAGAGGATATTCAAACAGTTGGTTAACATTTTGTTTCTCCAGCTGAGTGGTTACCCAGGTATTTGCTTTGTTCTTTTTTTTTTTTTAAGATTTTATTTATTTGAGAGAGAGGGAGAGAGCACGAGAAGGGGGAGAGTCAGAGGGAGAAGAAGACTCCCCACTGAGCAGGGAGCCCGATGCCATCCCAGGACTCCAGGATCATGACCTGAGCCAAAGGCAGATGCTTAACCTACTAAGCCACCCAGGCTCCCCTATTTGCTTTATTCTTTAAATTGTACTTTTACATTACATACATCTTGTTTTTGTTTCCATCACAGTTCATTTATTTTTTAAAAACTTATTCCTGTGTCCAGAGAGAAGAAATGAGAGCCTGTGCCCATGAAAACATTGACAAGGTTAGATTTCATGATATGTATATTTTACTACAACAAAAAAATTGTTTTTAAAGAAATGAGGGCTTAAACTAAAGCAGCAGAAATGAAAGAGGAGACACGGCTCAGGGAGTATTCAGGCAGTGGAAGCAGTGGGATATGGGCTCAGGAGGAGCAGAGAATGAGTGGAGGGCAGAGACATGGGGTCTCGTGGCAGTTCTGACCCAGGCTCTACATTTTCTTTCTTCCACCTTATCTCCCCAGGAAAGTCCTAAACTAAAAACCCTTTGAGCTTTGTACTCCCCAGAGCACCTACACAGCATTTTGCTTATAGTGGTGCTCTAAATGCATTTTGCTATGACATTGGGTTTACCAGATGGCCGGTCACAGCATTGTGCATATTCCCAAAAGAATAGAGGAGACAATTATTTCATCCGTCCAGATACTCAGAGTGTGTGCACCATTACTGGCTGAGCCACATGCTTCCAACATGTGAATTAGTCTAAGGAAGTTTTCTTTACAAGGGGCTCGTGGACGGCTATGTCTTAAAATAAGAATCATTAGATGCTGAGAGATGTACACTGTTTCTTCTCCAGAGCATTCCACAGAATAGCAAGATACCCCACACCAGTAATATTATCACTGAGTTGGACCCCATAGAGGCTGAATGTCCTCACAGGTTACCCCATCCCCAAACCCCAAAACTGCTTCCAGAGATGTATTCCCAGGTAGGGATCGAGGGACTCAGTGGTCACTAAAACACAGATGCCCAGAGGATGCATCGAAGGCTCTGACCTGTATCACAGCCACTTACCATTTTACAACAGATGTCTTACTTTTACAGACGATAGCTAATGCCTGGGACACTGATGGAACCTGGCAGTCACCTTCTTGTGGACACATTCTCTAGTAACGACATTTCCCCAAATGGTCCCAAAGCATGCATCGAATGCAGTGGCAGAGACAGCCAGATTCCCACACCTTGAGAGTCAGGATGGTCGAAGGCAAATGGGCCTGGCAGTTAGTTGCACCTCAACACTTGGCTCCTATTCCTTGGAAGTGACACTATTCCTACGTCATCTCTGTTCCTCCTCAGGCCATGCACACTGCACCTTTCTACACCCTTGTCAAAGAACAAACTCAGGTACACAGGACCTCTTGACTTCAAATTCCAGCTTAAATTCAAATTCCGTCATTTGAGGGAAAAAAAATCTACATGCATACCTAGATACACGTACACCCATACCTACACATCACGCCCTCCAGACCAATCTAAGACTCAAGGACTAACGTGCATATATGCCGGTCACATGGAACAGTCCCTGGTCCTATAAGTGAGTCACACAAAGCAATCTATAAAGTAAGGCTATCCCAGCCCAAATCTCAGCAGAAGAGAGGGGAAACTTTGACCTGATGATTCTTAAGTTCATTTGGAAGAATCCACACGTGAAAATAGCTGAGAAAGATCTAAAAATGAGAGTAATGAAGGAGAACTTGCCTCATCAAGTATATAAATAGACTCTGAAGTCATGGTAATTAAAATGGCATGGTATCGTTGCCAGACAGAGAGCAGTGGTACAAACTAGAAACAGATCTGTATTTACATAGTTTTATCCATAAAATGTATTTCACCTGGGACTGAGGAGTTTCCGAAGACACAGAACTTTCAGTGCTAAAACCAGAACCACCCGGTCACCCTAAGGCAGGTGGAAAAATTCTATTCACTGACATGTATGGGGATCCTTGGGTGAACTAGTGGTTCTAAAACTTTGCTGCACACTGGGATCACCTGGAGGGGTGGGTCTTTACAAGTGCAGATGCCTGGCATTCCAAGTTCACTGGTATGAGGTATGAACAGGCATCAAAACTTTTAATGTGTCTGTTCATGTCTTCTGCCCATTTTTTGACATACAAATGGCTAACAAACACATGAAAAAATGTTCATCAACATTAGCCATCAGAGAGATTCAAATCAAAACCACACTGAGATACCACTTTACACCACTTAGAATGGCCAAAATTAACAAGACAGGAAACAACATGTGTTGGAGAGGATGTGGAGAAAGGGGAACCCTCTTACACTGTTGGTGGGAATGCAAGTTAGGGCAACCACTTTGGAAAACAGTATGGAGATTCCTTAAGAAATTAAAAATAGAGCTTCCCTATGACCCTGCAATTGCACTACTGGGTATTGACCCCAAAGATACAGATGTAGTGAAAAGAAGGGCCATCTGTACCCCAACATTCATAGCAGTAATGGCCACTGTGGAAAGAGCCAAGATGCCCTTCAAATGATGAATGGATAAAGAAGATATGGTCCATATATACAATGGAATATTACTCAGCCATCAGAAAGGATGAATACCCACCTTTTGTGTCAACATGGATGGCACAGGGACCTTATGCTGAAGGAAGTAAGTCAAGTAGAGAGAGTCAATTATCGTATGGTTTCACTTACTTGTGGAGAATAAGGAATAACATGGAGGACATTAGCAGAAGGAAAGGAAAAGTGAATTGGGGTAAATCGGAGGGGGAGACGAAGTATGAGAGACTATGGACTCTGAGAAACAAACAGGGTTTTGGAGGGGATGGGCGAGCCTGGTGGTGGGTATTATGGAGGGCACATATTGCATGGAGCACTAAGTGTGGTGCATAAACAATAAATCTTGGAACAATGAAAAATTAAATTAAATTAAATTAAATTTAAAAAAAAGATTTTTAATGTAGAGCAAAATCTGAAACCCACTGGGTTAACCATTTAGGAGAAAACAAAGTTGCTTCCTACCTTATGGTATATACTTTCAAGATGGAGCAGATTTTTAAATGTAAAGAATCAAGGTTTCCAGAGGATGTGGCTAGATTTGCTTTCTTCAAAGGAAAATGGCCCCTGCCCTAGGAAATCTGGAACCCATGGTCCTGGGGATGGGGTGCAGTTCACAGACCCAGGGTGTGTCAGAGGAAGCACTTATGTCCCATGGCTCTGGGAGGTGTGAACATATTCCCTCGAAGCAGCACAGTCAGAGGAGGACAGCCCATTTCTGTCCATACTTTACAAATAGAGGAGCCCTGGGTGCCTGGGTGGCTCAGTTGGTTAAGCGTCTGCCTTCAGCTCGGGTCATGATCAGTCTGGGATCGAGCTCCGAGTCGGGTTCCCCGCTTAGTGGGGAGTCTGCTTCTGCCTCTCCCTCTGCCTGCCGTTCCCCCTGCTTGCGCTCTCTCTCTCTCTTTCTCTCTCTCTCTGGCAGATAAATACACAAAAAACCTTAAAAAAAAAAAAACACAGGAGCCTCCTTTCTCACATGTCAATGACAAGGTCTAGATGGTCAAACCAACTGCTGCCAACTCACCAGAAAAATCATTCTCCCCACTGTACCTTCTAGCCCCGTACAATGAGAAGTTTTTCTACATACAACACTGAGCCTTTTCACTCAAGAAATAGCTCCTCATTTATTCAAGTATTAAATGTCTCTCAACAGCATTACAGGATTCTTCATAGAGAGTTTATTCTTAGAAAAAAAAATATATATATATATAATTTTGTGGCTATGTGTCTCCCATTACATGTTTACCTGGCTATTGCTGGTACATAGAAAAAAAAAATCCATACAAGCTTGTAAGAGTCCATTTTTAAATTCTAATAACTTTGAGCTGGTAAATGTTGTTCTTCTTGTTTCCAGCATTTGATCACCTTGCCTGACTGCACTGCCCTGGGGTTCTACTACACAGTTAAGTGATGAAAGGGACATCCTTGACTTATTCCTAATGGCAACAAAACTGTCTTTACTTCTTAGCAGGTCTGGTCCAGGGTGAAGCATGGTTGGCACTCACCTCAGTCACAAAATTTAAAAGGGCACCAACAAACTCAGAAATCAAAGCAGAGAATTATTTTTTAAGAGAGAGATGGGAGGAGGGGCAGAGGAAGAGGGAGGCTCTTAAGCAGGCTCTATGCCCAGCACGGAGCCCAACATGGGGCTCGATCTCACCACCCTGAGATCATGAACTGAGCCAAAATTGAGTCAGATGCTTAACTGACTGAGCCACCCAGGTGTGAATATTTTAATGCAACACTTTAAAAAACAAAAATCAATGCAAGAATAGATGGTAAACAAAATACGGAAGCTTTAAGTAGAGACAAGATCAGTATTATTGATTTTTCTTTTGTCTCAGGTTCCCATTGGGCTCTGGCTGGACATTGTGAATGATCCTATTTTTAAAAAAAGTTTTCACCATTAAATACAATGCTGGTTGTTGGCTTGTCTAGAATTTAATAGTGTGGACCTTCTCATTTGGTTCTCTTCTCCATGGATATAGATGGAAAGGGACCCATAGCAGAACCCTGGGTGGCAGGGAGACGCGTCTTTGAAGGTTTGCAGAATTACATTTAACCTATAGGGGCACCCTGGGTGTAAGAGAAAGAGCCCTTCTATTACAGATGAAGATTGAAGGTCCTGTTTAAATTCAGACCTCCATTTACCATCAGGCCTTAGGCAAGATATTTAACGGAGGGATGGCCTTCTGCCCTTGGTAAATTGGAAATGATAGCACCTGCCTTCAGGGCTTGACGTGGGTTAAATAGAGGCAAAACCCACGCAGACCTCAACTCTATAATTTTTTTTTCTACAACATACAGGGAGTCGAGAAAAATTTTAAATGAAATTCAAAGAGAGAGAATGGCTGACTAGGTGCGTGTCTTAGATGGGAATCTACATTCCCTTAGATGGGAACTCTGCCAACACAGGTAGACAGTGACCCTGGCTGGGGCCCTAATTGTGCATCTCTGCAATGGGATGGGGGTGCATCCAGGTGGGACTGCAGGGCAGGCAGAGGTCTTGAGGAAAGCTAAGAATTGCTCCCCCAAAGCAGGGGTTCACTCACTTTGATGCATGCAAGGCCCACCCAGGGAGCATGCAGGTTCGTGGGCCCAAGATGCTGCAGCGGTGAGCCAAAAGCCAGACCTAGAGCTGCAGGGGATTCTGATTTAAGAGGCTCTAGGACTGTACTTGAAACCCTGACCTAAATAGATGCTCAGGGGGGTTCCAGGGGCTTTCCACTAAATACAGAATGGGTATGACCTCCTTGCCAAGAAACACAAGACCCTTCCCTAGATGCCCAGGCCATCATATTCCATACCTTCTCTCCCTATCCCTTTCCAAGATCTAAGTCCTTGGTCACCTATACCCCCAGCAGGACATAGGTGAGTGGCCTGGGCACACAAGGGCTATTCAGAGAACAGCAGACACTTCCCACATCAGTAAGTGTGGTGAGGTCAAAGGGCAGGGAGAAGGACAGGTGAGGCAAAAATGTTGGTGGACCAACCCCAAACTGCTAGAACTCATACAGAAATTCAGTAAAGTGGCAGGACATAAAATCAATACAGAAAAATCAGTTGCATTCCTATACACCAATAAAAGACAGAAGAAAGAGAAATTAAGGAGTCGGTCCCATTTACAATTGTGCCCAATGTCATAAGGTACCTAGGAATAAATCTAACCAAAGAGGCAAAGAATCTGTACACAGAATACTCATGAAAGAAATTGAGGAAGACACAAAGAAATGGGAAAATGTTTCATGCTCATGGATTGGAAGAACAAATATTGCGAAAATGGCTATGTTACCTAGAACAATCTACACATTAAATGTAATCCCTATCAAAATACCATCAACATTTTTCAAAGAAATGGAACAAATAATCCTAAAATTTATATGGAATAAGAAAAGACCCCAAATAGCCAGAGGAATGTTGAAAAAGAAAACCAAAGTTGGTGGCATCACAATTCCAGACTTCAAGCTCTGTTACAAAGCTGTCATCATCAAGACAGTATGGTACTGGCACAAAAACAGACACATAGATCAATGGAACAGAATAGAGAGCCCAGAAATAGACCCTCAACTCTATGGTCAACTAATCTTTGACAAAGCAGGAAAGAATGTCGAATGGAAAAAAGATGGTCTCTTCAACAAATGGTGTTGGGAAAATTGGACAGCCACATGCAGAAAAATGACACTGGACCATTTCCTTACACCACACACAAAAATAGACTCAAAATGGATGAAAGACCTCAGCATGAGACAAGAATCCATCAAAATTCTTGAGGAGAACACAGGCAGCAACCTCTCTGACCTTAGCCACAGCAACTTCTTCCTAGGAACATCGCCAAAAGCATGGAAAACAAGGCAAAAATGAACTACTGGGACTTCATCAAGATCAAAAGCTTTTGCACAGCAAAGGAAACAGTTAACAAAACCAAAAGACAACTGACAGAATGGGAGAAGATATTTGTAAATGACATATCACATAAAGGGCTAGTATCCAAAATCTATAAAGAACTTACCAAACTCAACACCCAAAGAACAAATAATCCAATCAAGAAATGGGCAGAGGGCATGAACAGACATTTCTGCCAAGAGAACATCCAAATGGCCAACAGACACATAAAAAAGTGCCCAGCATCACTCAGCATCAGTGAAATACAAATCAAAACCACCGCAAGATACCACCTCACACTGGTCAGAATGGCTAAAATTAACAAGTCAGGAAATGACAGATGCTGGCAAGGATGCGGAGAGAGGGGAACCCTCCTACACTGTTGGTGGGAATGCAAGCTGGTGCAGCCACTCTGGAAAACAGCATTGAGGTTCCTCAAAAAGTTGAAAATAGAGCTACCCTACGACCCAGCAATTCACACTACTGGATATTTACCCCAAAGATACAAATATAGTGATACGAAGGGGCATGTGCACACGAATGTTTATAGCAGCAATGCTCACAATAGCCAAACTATGGAAAGAGCCTAGATGTCCATTGCCAGATGAATGGAAAAAGATGCGAGATACAGACACACACACACCCACACATGCACAGGAATATTATGCAGCCATCAAAAAATGAAATCTTGCCACTTGCAACGAGTTGGATGGAACTAGAGGCTATTATGTTAAGTGAAGTAAGTCAATCAGAGAAAGACAATTATCATATGATTTCTCTGATATGAGGAATTTGAGAGGCAGGGTGGGGGCTCGTCAGGGGGAAGGGAGGGAAAAATGAAACAAGACAAAACCTAAGAAGGAAACAAACCATAAGAGACTCTTAATCTCAGGAAACAAACTGAGGGTTGCTGGAGGGGAAGGGGTGGGAGGGATGGGGTGGCTGGGTTGTGGACATTGCGGAGGGTATGTGCTATGGTGAGTGCTGTGAATTGTGTAAGACTGATGAATCACAGACCTGTACCCCCAAACAAATAATACATTATATGTTAATTAAAAAAAAAAAACATTGGTAGAGCCAAGTGGTTCCTGCCAAGAAAGAGTTCTGAGTTCATAACACCCAGTGCAACTCAGCAAAGGTGCGTTTGCAAGCTCACTGCCTTTGCAGCAGAGGGGCTCAGGGCTTGACGATAAAGGATTCCACATACAACACCTCAGTTACAAGTAGCTTTTGCGGCGCCCTTCGTGTCTGCAGGGAGGTCCCACACAGCCGTCAAATCTCACCTTCCTGGGCTGCAAGTCTCCCAGGCAGCATCTCCTGGAAGATCTGCAGTGACTTCAACGTATTCTCCTTCTGGGGGTGCAGCTGTGACAAGGGGACAGCTGCCCTGTAGGAGGCTGCGAAGAGCTTCTCTCCCTGCCTTGGAAGAGGGCAGGACATGTGACTAATCTTAGCACATCATTTGTTAAGCGAATGCAGGCAGATTTTTGCACCCGGGAGGTGACTGCTTCTGAGGGCACAAGACTTCCCAGGGATAAGGATTATGATTTGTTTTGCTGCCTATGTAACAGGGGATACAGAGAAGAAGAGACACCCCCTCACAGCTATTCTGTCCACAGATGGCTACTGTTATTTTGTGATGTATTTCTTTCCATTCTCCTCTACACATCTCTTTCGCATGGCTGAAGTCTTGCGGTAAACACAGTGCCATGTTCTCCCCTCTTCTTTTAACATAATAGAATAAGCAGTAGGAACTCTCTATAATTATGATTTTAATAGCTACATAGTATTTTCTGGCCCAATAGACATAATCTAACTATTCCCTATTGACACATGGATTGTGTCCTATTTTTACACACTAAACAATGTCCTGACGCTCCCCTGGGAATCTACTCTAGGCTTTCTAGGCTTTCTACCCCTTTCTAGGGGTTTTATCCAAGACCCTTTAAACTTTCTTTCAATCCAAGATCCAGGTGCTCAGAAAAGCCCCTGGACCGCGGTGGCCAAGAGAGAGTTAAGCACTCCTACACTGGTGGCGCTGAGAAGCTTTGCATGCGAGCCTGTGAGCAAACACATTGAGGTCCTCTGCTTCTGATTAATCATATTAAAGATAAATCCTTCACAACAGACGATCTGGAAAGCAATTCAAATGTACAGAAGAAACACAATTACCTGCTATGCATCCAAGAAAATGAAAATGAGGCCCTGTGTCCAGACTCAATTAATTCTAGAACAGCACATAAATCAATAGAAAATGCGGCCCCTGACTCAGGGCTCACCAGTCTCCTCCTAAAACATCCTAATGAGATGTGGGAAATAAAGGCTCATTGTCAACAATCAAGAGCCCCAGTGTCCTTATTCTAAACCACATTTTTCTTCTGCATGGGAAAACAGCATAAGTCAGCTCTTAGAAGGGCTGGTAATAGAGCAGCCCAAGATGAGAGGAGAGATTTGGTGGCCAACTACAGGCAAGGTAAGAACATCATCATACAAATGAGATATGTACTCAACCAGATTGCTGCTGCCCATGACCATGTTCCTCAGTTCGGTCCCTGTTGTAGAGCTAATACTCTTTTTTTCCTTTCAAATATAATTTAGGTGCTCTGACCACACACAGTTTGGGCTTACATGGTCCTGGAATACACCTGTATACTCAGCTCGAGCATCCCAGACAAAAGTTGTTAAGTAGCTTGCTCCAAGATCAGACAACCAAAGGCTCTGAAGGGACATTAATAATCTCCCCAAAACCAGGCTGAGTTCCAACATTATCACACAAGACACTAGCTTAGCTCACAGAGGGATATGCTTCTCTTTGGAATATGAAAGGAAAAAAAAGGCAAAAAGTGTTGAGCACACTCCAAACCTTCCATAACAGGGTCTTGGTTAAGCCAGTGTCAACACATCCACAAGACAATTATGCAGCGACTAAAATATTTACAAAGAGTTTATCACATAAAGTGCATTGTTATAATTTATTCACAACCAAATAAACATAGAATAAACTGTGAAGAACTACATTAAAACACCAGCAAGAGTTTCCTTTGAGTGATAATAATGTTATTTACTTCCCTTCCTTCTTCATTTCTGAGTATGGTATTTCTACAGACAAGTAACATAGAAAAAGACAAGTGCCAGGGAGGGTAAGCCCTCTGCAGCCACACCTGCCCAGGGATGCTTCTGCATAGAAAGGACATAGGTCTCAGCATCTCTTGAAAGGGTCCTGGGATAGGATTTTTTCCATCTGGGGCTCCAATATGCCTGCATATCTGCCCACTGAATCTTCATCTCAGAATGAGCAAAGGGAATGATTTGACCCTGAAGTACAATTTAAAAATGCTATCAGTCCTTCACCAATAGCAAGTCCCCAGGAACTGATATTTGTAATGGCATCTACACCTGAAACCAGCATTCATTAATGGAAGTATTGTACTTGTGGTCCAGCAGATGCTTGCTCTTCTTACTAGTTATCCCTAACTGCAAGAAGTGAACTTTCACCCACAAGAACTCCTGGAGATATTGGCAGCTTACCAAAGTCAGCGCCTGTTCCCACTTGCCTCCTGGAGGAAATCGAGGGTCCACAAAGCAATCCCTATCAAAATACCATCAACATTTTTCACAGAACTGGAACAAATCTTAAAACTTGTATGGAACCAGAAAAGACCCCGAAAACCCAGAGGAATGTTGAAAAAGAAAACCAAAGTGGGTGGCATCACAATTCCAGACTTCAAGCTCTATTACAAAGCTGTCATCATCAACACAGTATGGTACTGGCACAAAAACAGTCACATAGATCAGTGGAACAGAACAGAGAGCCTGGAAATGGACCCTCAACTCTATGATCAACTAATCTTTGACAAAGCAGGAAAGAATGTCCAATGGAAAAAAGACAGTCTCTTCAACAAATGGTTTTGGGAAAATTGGACAGCCACATGTAGAAGAATGAAACTGGACCATTTTCTTGCACCACACACCAAAACAGACTCAAAATGGATGAAAGACCTCAATGTGAGATAGGACTCCATCAAAATCCTTGAGGAGAACACAGGTAGCAACCTCTTTGACCTCAGCCATAGCAAATTCTTATTAGACACATCTCCAAAGGGAAACAAAAGCAAAAATTAACTATTGGGAATTCATCAAGATCAAAAGCCTTTGCACAGCAAACAGTAAATAAAACAAACAAATAAACAAACAAAAATCCTATGGAATGGTAAAAGATATTTGCAAATGACATATCAGATAAAGAGCTAGTATCCAAGACATATAAAGAACTTATCAAACTGAACACCCAAAAAACAAATAATGCAGTCAAGAAATGGGCAGAAGTACAGACATTTCTCCAAAGAAGACATACACATGGCCAAAAAACACATGAAAAAATGCTCAACTTCACTTAGCATCAAGGAAATACAAATCAAAACCACAATGAGATGCCGCCTCATACCAGTCAGGATGCTAAAATTAACAAGTCAGGAAACAACAAACGTTGATGAGAATGCAGGGAAAGGGGAACCATCTTACACTGTTGGTGGGAATTTAAGATTGTACAGCCACTCTGGAAAACAGTATGGACTTCAAGAAGTTAAAAATAGGGCTACCCTATAACTCAGCAATTGCATTACTAGGTATTTACCCAAAGGATACTAATGTCATTGAAGCGAAATCTGCATCCCAATGTTCATAGCAGCAATGTCCACAATAGCCAAACTATGGAAAGAGCCCAAATTGTCCATTGACAGATAAATGGATAAAGAAGATGTGGTGCAGATATACAATGGAATATTACTCAGCCATCAAAAAGGATGCAATCTTAACCATTTGCAATGATGTGGATGGAACTGGAGGGTGTTAGGCTAAGTGAAATAAGTCAATGAGAAAGACAATTATCATACAGTTTCACTCATGTGGAATTTAAGAAACAAAATAGAGGATCATAGGGGATAGGAGAGAAAAATAAAATAAGACAAAATTTGAAAGGGAGATAAACCATAAGAGACTCTTAACTTAGGAAACAAACTGAGGGTTTCTGGTGGGGAGGCTGGGGGGGAGATGGGGTAACTGGGTAATGGGCATTAAGGAGGGCATGTGATGTAATGTTACATACAACTGATGAATACCTGAACTCTACATCTGAAACTAATGATATATGATATGTTATTAATTGAATTTAAATAAGATAAGATATTAAAAAAGAAAGAAATCAAGGGTCCAGATAAGAAGACAACTAAACAACACAAGAATTATCGGCACTGACCTTTTTCTCAACATGCTTGAGAAAAGGGCACGTCTGCATTTGCCAAGGCGTTGTGCCAGGAAGGATGCTCTAAACACATTCTTCTCCAAACCCATCCTCTAAGACAAAGGAATCAGTCACCCCAAAGAAAGCAACCACAAGACTAGAGGGGAAAAATGGATTTGTTTGTGCTGGCTCTCCAACAATATTCATATTTTTCCCATCACTTCCAAAGGCATGCATCACTCCCTGTGCAGATATAAAAGAAACCATTACAAGCTGAATTGGGCCCCTTCCTTCTCCAAATTTATATGTCGATGTCCTAACCCCCAGGAGCTCAGAATGTGGCCTCATTTGGAAATGGACACTGCAGGTGTAATTAATTACAATAAGGTCATTAGGGTGGGCCCAAATTCAATATGACTGATGACCTTATAAAAAGAGGAAATGTGAAGACAGACTCACACAGGGAAAACAACACGTGACAATGAGAGCAGACCTCTACAAGGTAGGGAATACTAAGATGGTGGGCATTGGAAGCAACAAGAGAAGCACAGAACAGATTCTCCCTCACAGCCCCCAGAAGGAAGCAATCCCACTAACACCTTGATCTCTGAATTCTGGTCTCCAGAACCGTGAGACCGTATAGTTATTTGTTTTTGCTTAAGATTTATTTATTTGAGAGAGAAAGAGAGAGTGTGTGGGCACACATGCAAGTCAGGGGAAAGGCAGAGGGAGAAGCAGACTTCTCGTTGAGCATGGAGTCAGACTCCGGGACTTGATCTCAGAACCCTAAGATCATGACTTGAGCTGAAGTCAACTCTGCTTAACCAACTGGGCCATCCAGGAGCCCCTGAGACAATACATTTCTGTTGGTTATACCACCCAGTTTGGGCTACTTTGTTACAGCAGCCCTAGCCAACTAATACAATCCCTAAGGACTATGTGTACTTTACTCAAGGGAGTTCCTTTGTTTTTTATATTCTGCAGAATTCCCCAGCATGTAATCAGGGTGCGTTTCCACCATTGTGTCAGTTACTCAAGTTTCCTTGCACTTCCACCACATACAATTTAGAATCATCTTGTTAATACCTATTTTAAAAAATCTGGCTGGGAATTTGATCGGGAATGCCTCTAATCTATAGCTCAATTTGGGGGAGAATTAACATCTGAACTACACTGAATTTTCCAATACATAAATAGGAATATCTTTCCATTTATTTAGGTCCTCTTTGGTTTCTCTTATCAGTATTTACAGCTTTCAGCCTATAGATCTTGCACATGTTTTGTCAGAATTATATGTATTTCTTTTCTCTCTTTTTTTGGTGCACTGTAAATGTTCTCTTTTTTTCCTCAGAATTGCTTTACTGTTCTAGTAATAAATTCATTTATTACTTCTAGGAGTTTTTGTAGATGCCATTGGGATTTTGCAGACAACAATGAAGTCCGTAAATAAGAATGGGTTTTAGGGGTGTCTGGGTGGCTCGGTTGAGCATTCATCTCTTGATTTCGGTTCAGGTCATGGTCTCAGGGTCTGAGATCAAGCTTCATGTTCATCAAGGAGTCTGCTTCTCTCTCTCACTTTCCCTTTCCCTCTGCCCATCCCCTTGCTCACGCACATGCTCTCTCTCTCTCTCAAATAAATCTTTAAAGAAAAAGATTTGTTTTACGTACACTTCTGCAATCTATATGCCTTTTATTTCTTTTCTTTGCCTTACCACTCTGGTGAGGATGTCCCGTAGAAGGGTTAAACAGGAATGACGTTGCCTTGTTCCTGATCTTAGGTGCAAAACGTTCAGTCTTTCATTCATTATGATCTTTGCTGTAAATATTTTATAGATGTCTTCTTTCAGATTGAAGATGTCCCTATTCCTGTGTGCTGAGTTTTTTTTTTTTTTTAATGTTGACTTTCGTCAAATGCTTTTTCTACCCCCACTGTGATGCTCATGTGGTTTTCTTCTCTACTCTATGTAACACGTTGACTAATGCTTGACTTTCGAAGCAACCTTGTACTCCTGGGATAACCCCACTTGGTCACAATGTACTGTCTTTAGGCACTGCTGGATTTACCTTGCTAACATATTACTGAGGGTTTTTTTTTTTAACCTCTATACTCCTAATTATGTCAAATTACCTGGCATCCAAGCTTTGACTTCCCTCTTAATGGTTTTTAGCTTTAATGAATGAGAGAGGAAGCCCTAGTGGGTTTACTTAATCCTGGCCAGTACCAAATGTCCTCCATTGATCTGTTCATAGGTTTTTGTTTTGTTTTAATTTTTTATTTCTTTTCAGTGTAACAGTATTCATTGTTTTTCCACCACACCCAGTGCTCCATGCAATCCGTGCCCTCCCTAATACCCACCACCTGGTTCCCCCAACCTCCCACCCCCCGTCCCTTCAAAACCCTCAGGTTGTTTTTCAGAGTCCATAGTCTCTCATGGTTCACCTCCCCTTCCAATTTCCCTCAACTCCCTTCTCCTCTCCATCTACCCTTGTCCTCCATGTTATTTGTTATGCTCCACAATTAAGTGAAACCATATGATAATTGACTCTCTCTGCTCGACTTATTTCACTCAGCATAATCTCTTCCAATCCCGTCCATGTTGCTACAAAAGTTGGGTATTCGTCCTTTCTGATGGAGGCATAATACTCCATAGTGTTCATAGGTTTTTAAAAGGTACATTAAGTGAAAACCTACTTGTTTTTATTTTGTTCAATTCATCAAACACAAACAACTGCCATTGATGACTTGGGCTCATGCCTGCTATCATCATCAGCAACAGCAGAAGCAGAAGCTATGTTGGAGGCAAACTGAAAATTCCTACCAGTCCCAGGGTCCTCAGTTCCAGCTGCATATTACAATCACCCCTGGGGAGCTTCCCATGAGGTCAGAATTTCTGGTGGGGCCCTGATATCAGTATTTTGAACTATCCCAGTGACTCTGAAATACAGCCAAGGCTGAGAGCCACGGGCCCTTCAAGGAAGACCCTATAATCCCCCAAGGTTCACAGTTTCCAGATAAGCAGCTCTGGGCCAGGAGAAAAGGGGGCAACTGTGTAGGGAATGAGAGCTTCCTGTTGCTGAGCATTGGCCAAGCAGCCTCTCCTCCACCATCCACACCTGCCAGCATCTGACGTCTTTGGTGTCTTCATCTAACAGCACATGAAACCTCTAGGGCTCCCTGATCCTGGTCCTTCATAGAAATCTTCTCCTGGGGCCTCAGGGAAGCCATGGTGCCCTTCGGCACAGGCCCGACTCACACATAGTGGCCTTCTCCTCTTTACACCCCGGCATGAAGCTGAAGTAAGGGAAAGGTGGTATGTTCAAAGGCCTTAAGGCTGGGCATCTGCCTGCCTCCACCCTCTACCTTGATCAATAATGGTACAATCATCTCCAGGTCCTTCTAGGAAGTGCACACAGACAGGAAAGGCGCCAAGAGGGAGGTATGCATGTGTAAGGCCCCTCTACCAGATGAGGGTCCAGGGCTCCCTTCTCCACATTTAACATACTGTTTTAGCACTGGCTTGTGGGCTCTAATCACAGGACTGAGATGCCAGAGTGTCAAATCTTCCAAGTACAGCTTTGCTGACTTGGTTCAGCATCATGTAAACAGGATAGGAAACTAACCTTTATCAGGGGAAGATGTAGTCATTTTCCAAAGCTCGCCATGCGAGTGTGACCTGTGGTTTAGATTTATCTCTGCACTCCTCCACGGCTGGGGTCCTCTGAGTTCTCAAGGACACCTCTGAAGCTTGGGTCACCTGGAGCTGGAAAAGGGAGCTTCCCCAGGGCTGCTGAGGGGGGGCAGTGCCCAGAGAAGAGCTCTGTGGGAAGCCACAGTTCACCACTACCAAAATGTAGGGGGTCCTAGAATTCAGAAAGCAGTGAGCAGAAGTTGCAAAAGCACTGAGCCATCACAGTGCCAGCAGCCCAGGCCAGAGCACAGGGTCTCAGCTGCTGGTCAGAGATGACAGCTGGAGCTTGGACCCATCCAAGGATGTAGGAGCTGGGGATCCAGGGGGAAGGACAACAGGGAGAGTCAAGGGTCCCACTCGCTCTGGCACTGATGTCTCCCCAGCCCCAGCTAACTCCGGCAAGAAATAACCAGGCCAGAGAGGTACATCTCCCTACCTGCCTTGGGTCCTCCCCCACAAGGGATGCCTACAGACCCTCCTCTCCTGTGCGACTCCCCCCGCCCCCCAACCAAGTCCTAACACACACACCCCCGCCCCTGGAGGCACTGGCTCGCAGTGATGGCCAATTCGTGATCTCACACAATCGTTCATTCGCTTCAGCCTTCCGGCGAGTCACCCCAAGCCATCTGCTTGGTCTTCTGGAACATTCTTTAACTCTCTGCAGATGGTGCCGACACACCCACCCGGTTCATAAGCCAGTGGAGGCAAGGACTGGGTCTCGTGTTTGGGGGTCTTCCAGGGCCTAGAAGAAGGGGCTCAGTGAGTGTAAATGAAACTCAGCTGTGGAGACAGAGCTCCGGAAATGGATATAAATTGTCAGCTACTCAATCACTTTGTTAAATGATTATCTTCTGAATAAAAGATCTCCCACAGGATTTCTTTAAATAGCCAGCTCCTCCCGGCTCATTTAAAATGACTTAACTTTATTTATGTATAACTCTTTTACAAATGTTTCCACTGTGAGAAGCAGGGAACTCTGGGGTCCTTGGCAGGAGCAGGCAGGTGTTGCCACATAGAAGATGCTCGGTCACCTGCGGGCCTGTGGCCGCCCTTCCTCTGGAGGGCACATGGTCTCCGCATCCCCCTCCCCCCACACAGGCTCTCTAGCTCAAGTTGGGGAGGCCCCTCACCCTTTGCTGGGGAAAAGGCAAGTCCATCTCATACCCCAGTTCCTGGGGTCTGCTGACAAGCAGCCCACCAGATTCCCCAGAGCTGTTCCCATTATTCCTGGGCTCAGCTCTTATCCGCCCGCCTAGCCGAAGTCTGTGGGACGATTTTGATCCTCACTACAGGAGACCTGGACTGCCTTCTTCCCATAAGTAACGTTTTCTTCCCCTAGAGAAGGGGGTAAGGGGAGAGACGGGGCATACTTTCAAATTAGGGCCCTGGCTGTGGCTTTTCAAGACAAAATAAAACACAATAACCAGTGGTCCTTGAGGCTGAGGCCAAGCAGAGATGCCCGGCTGGCAGGGAATGCAGAAGTCTGGGGGCAGAGGCTACACCTGGCCGGCCTCAGGTGTGAGGGGCGGGGCAGCCTCCGGCAATGAGCCCGGGCACTTCTCCAGCCTCCTGGGGTCCTTTGCCTGCCCCAGATGGTGCAGCCGGGGCAAGTGGGCAGGGGAAGGGTCCTTGCCACCTGCAGCCTCTGAGTCCTGGCCTCCACCTGGAGACAAACACCTCAGAGCTGCCCTGGGTTTGGGGGCTCCAGGGCCCTGCCTCTTTTCTTTGGTTCCCTCACGGCATCTCTTGCCTGCTTTGCCTTCCAACAGCCCCTTTGCAGGGTGGGCCTTGCACATTAGGGCATTGGGGTTACCAGCGGGGCTTGTGAAAATGCAGAGGGCTGGGCCCCACTCCCGGTGCTTCTTATGCAGGGGATCTGGGGTAGAACTGAGAATGCGCGTTTCTAGCAGATGACAGGTGAGGGTGACGCTGCTGGTCTGGGACCAAATGTGGTGCCCCTGCCCACCCTTCTGCGGCCACCTCTTTGGAATCAGCAATAAAGATCCCACGATGACTTCCAGGAAAAATAGCTTAGCAGGTTCCAGATGGGAGAGGGACTAATGCAATCATCACAGTAGGCCCCTGAAGCCTCTCCCCCCAGTCCCACCTCATTCACTAAGCATGAAAAAGAAAACAGGATTTCAAAGTCACACTCACCCATTCAACGGGCCTGGGCAGGGTCCAGAGCTCACAGGAGCCCCTGCTGGAGATAATAGCAGATTTACCCTTTCTTGACAAAATCTGGGCAGATATACCTAACTGCCCTCCCAGGCTGTTGATGAACCTATTTTTCAACACCTGGTGGCTATTTACTACAATTATCCTAATTAGCCCTCAATTGCAACCCATTAAAATGTCCACTACTCCACCGGCAAGCCCACACAGCTCCGCGTGTCTGGCTGGCGGGCACCTACCAGTGAGGGAAGGTCAGTGACCCCCAGTGACGAGGCCCAGCCACCCAAGCTGCGTCAGCCTGGGGCCTCACAATAAGCTTTAAGAGCAGGATGGGGGTCAGATGCCCTCCTGGAAGTCAGGGGCTCTAGAACCAAGCTTCACTGACACCCCCATCTAGACCTGAACACGCAGAGCCACCCTCCAGCAGTCTGAGGCCACAGTCCATACAGGATCTTATGCCTGGAGTCCAGCAGTTTCCATTAAGGTCAACCCAGGCACAAGACCCAGGGTCTGATCTGCAGCCAGCGGCTCGATAGAGGCGCCAGGGCAGGAAGAACCTCCGTGGGAGCCTGTGTGTACGAAGCAGTCTTTATTCCAGCCACGTGTTCTATTCCATCGTGGCAGTTTAAAAACGATGGCCAAGGATCCAATGCGAAAACCCAGCAGAGGGTCCACTTCAGTGGTTCTGTAAGGGTGGCTCCTGGACCAGCCCTGGGGGCCTCCCCTGGGAATCTGTCAGGGATGAAACCTTTTGGCCCCAGATGGACTGAAACTCAGGGTGGGGCCCAGCAATCTGGGTCTCCTCAAGCCTCCAGGGGATTCTGATGCACACCCAAGTCTGAGAACCACCACCTCTCATTACTGTGGAGGTGGACTTCATGCTTCCGGGCCCCAAAAGTTCATCGTGGCCGTCCATACGACCTGAGCCCTTCTCTGTTAACAGCTAAGCATGGTAGCTCTCGGTGGGTGTGTAATAAAGAACACGACTGGCCTGTGTCCCTGGTTCCTGAGAAGCAGCCTCTCAACATGTAGGACACCTAAGTGCCTAAGTGATAGGAATGTCTTATCAGGTGAGCTTCCCCTGTTGGCACTACCCTGTGATGACCGCCACACTTCCATGCTGGGAAGAGAACACGTCCTGTTTTGGAACCCTCCCAGACTTGGCCCTGTGTGGGTCTCTTTGGACTTGGGTCCTTTTGCTGTCATAAAAGTGTCATTGTTAATCAGAACGCTTTCC
Source organism: Martes martes (assembly GCF_963455335.1). Classification (NCBI taxonomy): domain Eukaryota; kingdom Metazoa; phylum Chordata; class Mammalia; order Carnivora; family Mustelidae; genus Martes; species Martes martes. Next base: position 19,920,617 of record NC_137894.1, read on the forward strand.
TGAGTTGTGGGAGTCATTCTAACAACTTCCCAAACCTCAGGGTGGTCCTGGGAAACCCCCGACATTGTAGTTAGCTGGTAAGAAGCGAGAGTGGTCCTGGGCACCTGAGGGTCACCAAATGTGGCTAACGCTGGGTCAGAGCTGATTAAACAGCTCCATCTGTACAGAGCATGTGCAGAACAAAAACAGGCCTCAGGCAAGGCCATGGCCCCCAAGGAGCGTCCGGTTTCGCTGCGGAGATAGGACAGGAGGAGGAGGTGAAACAAACAAGAACAAAACAACATCCAAAAATCCTAAACATCTGCAAATTGGTTAACAGTAATATCCATGCAATGGGTCACGTGCAGCCATTTAAACTGGTAGAAGATCTCAGGCCCAGATGCACGTTAGCGGTCTCTGGGTAGTGTTTTTAAAATGGGCCAATACTGGGGAGCCTGGGTGGCTCAGTGGGTTAAGCATCTGCCTTTGACTCAGGTATGATCCCAGGGTCTGGGATCGAGCCCCACATCAGGCTCCCTGCTCAGCATGGAGTTTGCTTGTCCCTCTCTTCCCCACGTGTGCTCTCTCTATCTCTGTTGCTATCTCTCTCTCAAATAAATTAAACAAATAAAATGGAACAATACCCAGGGCCCCACAGTAGAGCATCTGATTTAACTGTCAACTGGAAAAAAAGAAAAAGGTGGAGAGAGGGAGGAACACTGTACAGGATACGGCTCTCCTCTCCGTCTCTCTCTTCTCCCAACCCCCGCCGCCCTCTCTCCCAAGAAGCTTGGGATGATCACTGAGGCTTTTCTCTCTTTTGTGCTTTTCTGTATCTTCCAAATGTTTGATGATAAACACACAGCGATGGTTAATTTTCTGTGTCAACTTGACCGGGCCATGGGACACCCAGGTATCCGGTTAAACACTCTCTCTATGTCTGTGAGGACGTTTCCAGAAGAGATTAGCATCTGAACTTGTGAACTGGGTAAACAGCTCTCCCCAGTGTGGGTGGGCATCATTCAATTTGTTGAAGGTCTGAACAGAACAAGAAAGCAGAGGAAGGTTGCACTGGCTCTCTGCCTGACTGCTGAGCTAGGACACTGATCTTTTTCTACCCTCAGTGCTCTTGACTCTCAAGCCTTCGAACCTTCAGACTTGGGCTGGAATCTGTACCATTATGTCTCTGGCTCTCAGACCTTCAAGCTACTCTCCTGACCCTTCCTGGCTCTCCAGCTTGCAGATGGAAGACCACAAAATTCTCAGTATGAGTGTGAGTATGTGTGTGTGTGTGTCCTAGTAGCTCTGTTTCTCTAGAGAACCCTAATACTTATGAATCTCCTAAAGCAATGATGTAAAGGGTTTCTTGAATAATTCATTGATTCCTTCGCTAATTCAGATTCAGCACTTCCTGTGCCATGCACCTGGGCCAACTGCTCTAGGGATGGGGTCCTTGCCCTGAGGACTGACCACTCTGAGGGGTGCCCGCGTCATAATGGGTCTGAAACAAACCACACAGGCACTGGTGTTCCCTGAAAGACATCCGTCCCAGGCACAGCATGACAGATGGGGCAGCCCTCCCCACAGAGGCGGCACTTGAAAGAACGAGTGCATACGACTTTGCAGGGAGTGTGTGGGCAGCAAGAGGCAAGGAGGCTGAGCCGGTCTGCCAGCGACACCAACAACGAAGGGAACGGTTCTGGATCAAGAGTAGGCACTGAGATCATACATCCAATTGGGATATATACATCACTGGCCCTGAACCCTCTGATTAGAAAGTTCCAGCATCCCAATCAGCCAAAGCTCCTCCACATTGAGAACCAGGGATTTAGGGGCAGGCAAAGAGATGGTTGGTGAAGAAGACTGGTAAGACCACTCCAGAGGCTGGGAGAGAGGTCTTACCACATAAATCAAGGAAAGAGACCACGGAGAAGCAACATCAGGTCCGGAAAGGTGTGAAATAGAAGACCAAGCAGTGGGTATAGGTCTTGTCAAGCCCTTGGTCACAGGTCATCCTTCTGTAGGTTTTCCTGCAAAGATCTTCTCAACGTGTAAAGTGCACCAACCACCTAGGCATTATGCTTTGTGACTCTGAGAGATTCGGATGGGACCTACAGCATTGTCTTGGAGGAGGCACCAGCCCCAAGTGGTACAGCTTGGCTAAGGATGGAAATCACTCCCAATCCACACTGGACAGGAAGGCCAGCCTTCCTGCTGACCCATCTTGTCCTAGCAGCCCATGGAGTGATGCTGCCCACGCTATGACTGGACCTTCAGTGCATCTGTCCTTCCAACTGGACTGGTCCGTATGTATTGCCTGCCTTCTGCATGAGTCCCACTGTAGGGTAGAGCAGCCCACAGAGAAATGCTCCCTGACCTCAGCGCTCAGGATATGCTTTCGGAGGGAAGATTTATTGAAATGACACAGAACAGGGCCCAGCACCACAGGAGGCCAAGTACTGAACCCTGGTCCTGTGTGAACTGAGCACAGAGCACAGAAATGGACCTGTCAGCTCTACTAAATAGAAGGCAGAATGGAAGGGATGGGCAACACCACCACTAGGGATGGAGAGTCCAAGAGACAGATGGCTTGTCTCTGAATTTGAGGCTGTCCCAAGTCGGAAGTTAGTAAGAGAACCAGATGGATCCCCAAATGGAAAAACTGCTGCCTCAGTCAGTGTCCTCCAGAAAGAGAGAACCAACAGAATACACACACACACACACACACACACACACACATATCTATATATAGAGAGAGAGATTTATTTCAAGCAATTGGCTCAGAGAATCCTGGCAAGTCTGAAATGTATGGGGCAGGCCAGCAGCCTAGAAATTCTGACAGGAGTTGATGTTGCAGTCTTGGGTCTGAAGGCAGTTTGGAAGCAGAATTACATCCTCTTCAGGGGAAGTCAGTCTTTTCCGTTAAGACCTTCCACTGATTAGATGAGGCCCACCCACATTATGGAGAGTAATCTGCTTTCAAAGTCTACTGATTTAAATGTTAATCACAAATTAAAAGAGAAACAAACAAACAAACAAAAACAAAACAGAACCTTCACAGCAACAGATTGGTGTTTGACCAGGCAAGTGGGTACCACGGCCTAGCCAAGATAACACATAAAACTAACCATCACAACTGCCCAAGTATTACTCTGTTCAACACATATCCCCCACCAGTACTAGGGAAACATAAGTAAACACGACAAGGTCCCTTTTCTCATGGAGGTGTCACCTCTTCCTGTTCTGCTAGGAGTTAGACATTCTTCCTCTCTATGGCCCTCCCAAAGAGTCTTCTCTGCCACATACTGATGGTCCCTACCCATGATCTCATGGCTGACCTCTTCTGGGGTAGTTGTGGACATCCTGGGTGGAATTCAGAACTTAGGTATAAGTAGCCTGGCTGGCAGAGTCTTAAGCAGCTTGGCTATCCCAAGCTTGGATGTCAGGCACACCTACTAAGGAACAGGGTCCCTCCTTCAGATATTTCTTGAAGGACCTTCCCGACACCAAACCAGGGGTCTTTATCAGAAATCAATGTTCTCATCCTCTCTTCTAGTATACTCAGAAATTCTTGCCACCCATACATTAAGACTAATTCATCAGAAAATTCAAATACATACATAATTTGGGGGTTGGGTCTCAGAATTATAAAAAAAAATTGTAATATGTATCATCTATTGACCTTTAGACATATATCCCTGGGTCTTTTCTATCTATTCCAAGCCCTGTGGAGTTCCCTGTCTTCCCATAGCAACTAAACTACTTTTTCTTAAAAAACTCAGAAGTAGACAGAAATGCGTGCCAAAATATATGCCCAAAAGAGGAAATCTGGGAAAAGTGAACAAGACTCCAAGGTTGCTCTAATGTGGCAGACTGAGGGGCAGCAGGGGTCTTGAGCAAACCAGGGTGATTAGGTGGCGTTACCAGAATAAGATCAGCTGGGGGCCCACTGCCTCCATCCCTAGGGCCAGGCAGCAAGGAAAAAAAAGTGTGGAGGGAACGGATGTCAGACCAACCAACAGTTCTGCTGCCGCATCATGGTGAACTTTTAGGGCAGCAAGGACAAGAACAAATCCTAAAAGTTTCGAAAGGCAGTGGTGGGGATGACATACAAAGAAGCAAACGCCAGCTTATTGGACTGATTGTAGACTTTTCATCAGCAACACTGAAAGCAAGAAGACAATGGGAAAACATCTTTAAAGGTGTGACTAACAGAGAACTGGTTGGAATTTATATCCAGCCAAATTATCATTCCTGGGAGAGGTTAAGACGCAGACAAATCCAACCATGCAAATAGAACATGAATTTCTGATGGTACTGTCACAAAGAGGAAAGATAAGTACATGAGGAGCTACAGTGATGGGGAGGGTGATGGGGAAACATAACTCATCATAAATACCTGATGACTGTGAAATAGTTTGGTAGTCTGGAATTCTAGAACTAAAATCAGGAATTATCTCCCCATAGGAGGAGAGGGCAGAGGGCAAGCAGAGGGAAGTAGGGGGATGCCAGTATTTTTTAAAATTTATTTTATTTAAATTTAATTAATTAACATACAGCATATCATTAATTTCAGACATAGAATTCAGGTAGTCATCAGTCTTATACAACACTCAGTACTCCTTACATTTGGTGCCCTCCTTAATACCCATCACCCAGTTACCCCATCCCCCACCCACCTCCCCCCACCATGTTTGTTTCCTAGAGTTAAGAGTTTCTTATAGTTTGTTCCCCTCTCTGATTTTGTCTTATTTTATTTTTCCCTCCCCTCCCCTGTGCTCCTCTGTTTTGTTTCTTAAATTCCACATGAGTGAAATCATATGATAACTGTCTTTCTCTGACAGACTTATTTTGCTCAGCATAATACCCTCTAGTTTCATCCATGTCGTTTTTATGAGAAAGGAGGACATATTCCTTAACTCCAGATGGCAACACAAAAATGCAAGTTTTTCACTGATGTCTAAGAAAAATAGAATGCATCATTTCTAAACCGTTAGGGGAAAACAAAGGGAACTCAGAAAACACAATCCACTTAACCAAAGATAGAAAAGAGACAAAACAGACGCAATAAGAAAATACTAACAAACTGCAATGTCAAGAGGAGTCAGAACGTGGATCATCACATTAAATTTACCTAATAAAAGAGATTTTCAGATTAGTCTGCAAAAGCAACACAAAATCTAGTTATGTGCTTATTTGGGCTGAATCATGTGCCCCCAAATTCATACGTTGATGTTGTAACCCTCAGCACCTCAGAATGTGATATTATTTGGAGATAAGGCCTTTAAAGAGGTAATTAAGTCAAAACAAGGCCATTAGCACGGGCTAATCCAAAGTGACCTGAGTTTTCATAAGAGATAAATCTGGACACACAGAGAGACAGAAGGGATGCACAGACACAGAGGGACAGCCACAGGCTGGGACAGGACAGCCATCTGCAAACCAAAGAGCTCTTAGAAGAAACCAACCTGGCCAGCCCCTTGATCTTGGACTTAGGTGGTATTTTATTACGACAGCCCAGGGAAATTTGTAGCATGCTATTTACACTCTCTTTTAGGCTGTCTGTTTGAAAAAGGTAGATTTTCAGATAATCTGAGGAAATCCAACTATGAAGTCTTTGTCCATTCAGGCTGCTATAACATAAATGCAATAGCCTGGTGGCTTATAAAAAACATTTATTTCTCACAGTTCTGGAACCTAGTAAGTCAAAGATCAAGGCATCTCCAGCTGGTGTCTGGAGAAAGCCTGGTTAACAGGTGGCTGTGTCTTCTCGCTCTGTGCTCCCCTGGGAGACAGGGTGAGAAAGCTCTGGGGTCTCCTTTCTAAAGGCACGAGCCCTATTCATGGGGGCTCCACCTGCCAAAGGCCCCACCTCCTCACACCACCACATTGAGGGGTTAGGATTTCACCATCTGAATTTGGGGGGACACAAACATTTAGACCACAGCATCTCTTACATCACTATACCTAAACAAAATGATATGGGACCGCTCAAAGTAAAAAATGGATAAAAAGATAGACCAGACAAATGCCGGCAAGAAGAAAGTAGGTATGGCAATACTGATGGAACAAAAGAAATATGAATGGCAAAGTACAGAAAGGGACAAAAAGAAAAATTCCTATTAATGAGAGGAATAATTCACCAAGAGCATCACATACCTATATCAACTTAACAGCATTCCTTCAAAATATAAACAAAGTATCTAATGACGATAAAAGATGACGTCCATAGCCATGATCATATCGGGAGACCTTAACAGAGGTAAAAATAACTAGACATAAGGATATAAACATAAGGATATCAGGGACATAGGATATAAAGATTTAAGTAAAAATTAACAAGCTTGACAGAGATTTACTTAGAATTTTGTACCCAACAAATAGAGAAAGCAGAGTTAAAAAAAAAAAAAAGATATACTGTGTTTTAATAAAAACTATGTAGCTAGTATAAGACCACAAAGGAACTTTTACGTTCTATAAAGGAGAATTTGTACCGCCTCTACTCACTGACTACAATGGGATAAAATTAGAAATTAAGGACAAAAAGCCTGTGTCAGGTATCAGCATACTGTCTCTCAGCTCTGAACATAGCCGTTGTGACACACGTGAATGGTATGTGTCACTCTGTGCTGTGTGATGGGCCACAGAATTCTCTCAAGTTCATCTCCTTGCAGGTGAGCACAACGGTAAGCGCTCTGGATAGAGGGTGACGGAGGGACCCTGCAGGAGGAATGCAGCTTCCTGCAATTTCTAGCTCCCCCCATAGGCCCAGATCCCAGTTCTTCTGTAACCTGGCAGCCTTGGTCTGGCCACCCCTCCAAGGGGAAACCAGAGACTTACACAGCCAGGCCCCTCTGGGTCTCCCTCAGGGTCTGCACACTCTGCAGACTTTCTCCCCCTGCCTGCTGGGGCCTGAATTCCCACTGCACGCCCACACCGCCAGCTGCTGATTGGCTGCTCCCTGCCTGCGCTCTAGAGGGGTAACCTGTTGTTTCGACAGCAACTCCAAACCAGCTCTGGCCTGCCTAAACCATTGAATGTCTCTGCTATCTGCTGGCTGAATCACACCTCCTCTGAAGCCCTCCCAAGACTGTCCTCCTTGGGTACTCCTGCTCAGCTCTAAGGTACCACATAGAGTTTCCCGATATCTCCCAGTTATTATTTTAATATAGTTAGTAATTCCTTTTACTAGGTTTCCCCCCATTTAAACTAATGTGTCACTTTTACCTCTTGATTAGACCTGAATGTGACAGAATTGGTCCCAGGAGGTAGACCCCTAAAGAGGGGTTTTGGGAATGGGTTTGGTGATGCCTTTCACCTTGAGTACAATGCTGAACTCCTCTCCACTGGTGGGAAGTAAGATGTTAGCAACCCGTGGAATACAGCAGCATCGCAATTAATCAAGGTAAGAGCAGTGGTTGACAGATGAAGTGGCAACAGAAGCATGTAATTTGGGGACTGGAGTGGCTGCCACGCTTGACTCTGGTGGCAGTTAAGGACAACTACATGGGCTGTGATGGGCGATAGATCCTTCTGAGTGCCCTAGAGTGCCTACAGACAGAAAATGCCAAACTGAGGTCTGGTAACTCCTGGCCCGCCATGCTCTGAGAGTCAGACAGCCTCCCTGCCATCCCTTAAAGAACTCACTCTGGTAGCCACAGGAATATTACTGTTATTGGCAGAAATCACACACAAGTGTAATTCTGCACCTGCTGAATGATAACAACAACCGTATGCACAGTCTTGCCAAGTTTTCATGGGACAGTCAGGGCAGTCGCTGGGAACAAAGGAGATCCTGAGACCTGAGTGGGAACATCTGGTTGGCTCCAGAGGAAACGGACAATCTTGAAATGTTATTCTGAGAGTCTCTTGTCAGTAGAAGTAGCTTGCCTCTGCTGTCCGAGGAGACCAGGCTTCCTTAGCTCGGAAACCTATCATAACTTTACCTGGGGCAGATGCCTCAAAAGGGGATGCTCATACTCCTGACCCCAAACCACCCCCCTCACTGCCATGACACCTCTACCTAGCGACAAATCTCAACACCTTCCAGGGGACAGATGTGCACGCTCCAGGAGGAAACCACTTCCATACCAAAAGCATTGTAATACCTGGCTGACAAAGATAGGCAGATATCTGGGAAACATGTGTGGGAATGAATCCTGAGGGTGTTAGACCAAGAAAGGTAGGATATAACACTAGATAAGTCTAATTCACGAAGGCAGGGGGCACTTGCTAGGGATTCTAGATTCAGTGTATGAGCTCATGCAGTTCGATGAGGCACTGACAGCTTACTCGGTTGGTTGAAACTTGGACACAAAGTTGGTCTACATTTGCTGACGTTGGAATGTCAGAGCTTCCCCAGCGTGACGTGGAGGAGGTAACCCAAAGCCTCAGGGGGATAGGAATGTTGGACTGGATTTATCATGTGTGACCTGCACATTCAACCCTTCCCCTAGGTTCCATGAGAAGGCCCAGAACATACTCCGTTTACCACAGTATTGATAAATACATTAGTGAAGGGAGTACCCTCCTCTTTTTTTTAGGAGAGTTAGTGGAATTGTACATTCCTGTGTCCATTGACCCCTCCTCCTTTAATATGAGGATGATGATTAAATGTGACTCAGATCGCAGTGTGACTGTAGGGGATTTTCCAACCAAGATGAACTCCCTGATGCAATGGGGATGATGGGATCCCAGAGTAGCCAAGGCCAAGTGGCGAAGGCGGGCATGTTAGCCATACAGAAAAGCAGGAAAGTGCCAGTAATCAGAAAGCTTTGGCTGGCAAAGATCTTTGTGGTGGCTGACTGGTCATGATGTCTCTAAGGAAAGAAACAGATGGACAGCCTTCTGGAGTACCGCTTCATCTATATGTTAGGAAGAATTCAAGATGTGAGTTGAGTTGCCAAAGCAGAAAATCATGGTTTCAAACTCAAATTTCTAAAGTAAGTCAATTCACGCTCCTAGGGCCCCCTGACTGAAGAGGCTGGGTCCTCCTGAGGGAGAACCCCATGCACGTGGTCAGGCCATTCTTTCAACACAGAACACAGAACCCCACTGAGCCAGACACCTGCCAGACCACGCTGGCAAGGCCTGGTGTAGCCTGGTACATAGAGTTGTCTGTGTGTGGCCTCAACTAACACCCTTACAGATCCCGTGCACAGCCACCCATCTGGGCTCTGCTGGCAAGCCCCTGACAACCCACGTGTAGCCACCTGCAGCCAGGAGGGTCCCATACCAAGAACTCATTACTTCTGCATGCCCCACATGCCTTCTGCCCTTGCCGGCACCTGAGATCCCACGGTGGGCCCATACCAGCTGCCCATCACCTGCTCCTGCCTGCACCTGGAGGGTGGCCTAGTGTTACAATAGAAATGTCCCTGCTCCCTGGTGGCTAATCTGTGCCTTCTCCAACAAGAGCATGTCCTCGGATCTCTTTCAGGTTTATCCTTCTTTGGGTGCTCCCCCCATCCCTAGAGTACCATAGAGGGTTTCTGATATCTTATAGCTATTCTTTTAAAAGACTTATAGTAACTTCCCCCTATTTAACCTACAGCATGATTTCTATCTCCTGTTTGGATGCAGGCTACTACAGGGATAGTTAAGAACAACAAAAACAATGATTATATGCCTTAGGTGTAAAAAGTATTCAAAATGTAAATTATACATTTTTTAAAATTAATAAAAAAAAATGGAGCTCACAGCTAAGGAATGTGGCTGCATTAGTACTCATTAGGAAATATACACATTTATTAGAGAGTTGGGTTTTTTTTTAAGTAGGAAAGATGGTCAAAAGTATAAAGAAAGTCTAAAGAAAGGAAAGTGAAAATTTAAGATTAGAAGGCAGAAGTTAGTAAAATACAAAAAAAATTTTAAATGACAAAATTCATCAAAAGTTGGCTTAATATAAAAAGAATATATACTAAAGCAAACATGATCAAGGAAAAAAAAAGGAACAAATGTAATTGAAAAGGTGGCCATAATTACAAATGCAGAAAAGTTTTAAAGTGATAAGGAAATACTTTTTAGAATTTTATATTGATAAACTTACAAATGTAACTGAATGAAAAGGAAGATTTTTCTTAACAAAAATTACCACAACTGGCTGAATAAGTATAAAACATAAATAACCATATATTTTAAAATTAATAGCACATGTAATTTAATAAAGGCAACAGATCCAGATAAATTTACAAAGTGGGATTTATTAAATTTTTAAGGAACAGGTCATCATGTCAGATCCCAGAAAAAGAAAGCTAAAGCAACTCATTTTTTAAAAAGATTTTATTTATTTATTTGTCAGAGAGAGAGAGAGAGAGAGAGAGAGCACAAGCAGGGGGAGTGGCAGGCAGAGGGAGAAGCAGGCTTCCCGCTGAACAGGGAGCCCGATGCGGGACTCGATTCCAGGACCCTGGGATCATGACCTGAGCCAAAGGCAGAAGCTTAACTGACTGAGCCACCCAAGCCGCCCTAAAGCAACTCATTTTATGAAAACAAATTCTATCTCCAATATGAACAGGGACACAAAAACTCTAAATAAAACTTTTAACAAGTATGTTCAGTATGAGTATTAAAAGACTAATATGCTATGACCAAAAATGGTTTATTTCATAAAAGGGAAGATGGTTCGGCCTCAGAAAATCTACCATACCAATAAAATTGGCTATTACACCAACTTCTTATTCTGAAAATTAGTAATTGAAGGGAAATAGTCAAGCTTTTATTCTGTTTTCACAACAGAAATTAGGAGTGCCTGGGTGGCTCAGTCATTTAAATTGACTCTTGGTTTGGGCTCAGGTTATGATCTTGGAGTCATGAGATCAAGCCCCGTTTCATGGAGCCTGCTTACATTCTCTCTCCCCCTCTCACCCTGCCCCTCCCCCCTGCTAGCATGTGCTCTCTTCTCTAAATAAAAAATTTAAAAAATAATTAAAAAACAGTACAAATTATACTACAGGGTGGTCCAGTTGATGGGAGAAACCAATGTTTTTCCAGAGAATGCCAGGTAATGAACACAAATGGTATGAGAGAATTATGAAACCCAATTTATAGCAACTAACAGATTAATTGATTCAGGCCAGGATCATCCACAGATCATGCAAAGTTAACTGAGCACCCAATATACACATTACCAAAGAGCTCTTCACAGATCACTTGTAAGTCTCAAGGGGAACACACAGCTTTGCAACAGATGACCAAGCTGTCACCATCTTAACCCAGGGATTAATCATAACTCGTCAGATGAATTAGCAACCATGAGACAAACAGATACCATGTGTGTACTGTGATATGATGCAATATGAAACACACAGCATCTCTGATAAAATATTCCTGCCAAGAAATTTTCATCTGAATCTAAACTTTGGTAAATTAGATTTATCACTGACAATCTATGCCTTCCTCCCTGGGAGAAGGGTACCCCCCACTCCATTGATACTGGGTTTGGCAATGTGACTTGCCAATGGAATGTGGACAAAGTGACAATATGCAAAAGTTCCAAGATGATGCCTTGAGGGCTATCCCGTCTTTCCATGTACTGCTCTTGTGTTCCCAGGATCTACCATGAGCCATGCATGCCCTAGGCAGCCCCGGGGGCTGGGTCTCAGAATAACCAGGCTGTCTCAGACCAGCCTGGGTCTCAGCATAAGCAGGTGAAAGACAGAGCCACCTCAGCAGACCTTTAACCTGTACCTGCCCCAGCTGCCCCACAGCCTATGAACATAAAGAAAAATGCTCACAGTTACATGTCAGTTAGATTCTGTCATTGTTATGTAGCACAAACTGACTAATATACCAGTCTTTGGACCTAAGTTCCAGTTTACAAGAACCACAGGAGATGGAGAGAAAGTTACATGATACGACAAGAAAACAGTCAAAGCCTGAAGAGGAGACTTGATACACAGCAACGGGTCCAGTTCAGTCTTTACAACTGGTAAATATAATGGAAAAAAATATACATATATAAATTATATAAATATAATGGGAAAAAAAAGCAGGGGGAGTATCCTAGTTTAAAGAGGAGATTTAAGAAACTTTACAACCGGAAGCACAATTTGGGTCCTTGTTTGAGTCCCAGTAAAGAGACCAATTCTCGAAGACATTCTGGGGATGACTGAATGTTTCATATAGACGGGGTGAGGTGATATTAAGGAATTAATGCTGATATTATTAACATGATAGTGGTATTGTGGAAGATAGGAAGATGTGCTTATTTTTAAAGTGTATACTGACTTTTATAAAGATGGCTATCATCATTTACTTTAAAAACTTCAGGCAAAAAAAAAGGGGGAGAAGCAAATCTGACCAATCATCAAAAATAAAAACTAAGCAAATATGGCAATGGATATTCCTGTTTATTATGGTTTTTCTCCTCTTCTCCTGTGAGTTATAAAATCTTTATTTCAGTGAAAAAAGTATTATGACAGTCAGCTAAAACTTCTCACCACTACCATCACTTCCTTCCCAAATTTATCAATGCTAAATGATGCCATATAATCATGACCCCCCCCAAAAAAAAGAAAAAGAAAAGAAAAGGAGCTTGATGAAATCCAATGAATCATTCTTGATTGAAAATCACCTTAAGAAGCAGATGAAGAAGCAGATTTCCTTAACTTGATAATGGATGTTTAGCAGTGACCATTTTATGACAAAACCACCAAAGCATTCCCTTTGGCCTGAGGAACAAGAGGAGGATGTGTGCTATCACTGTCACTGTTCCATCTTGTACTGATAATCCCAGACAGAGCTACAAACACAAGAAAAAATCTTAAGAGGTGGGAAGCTGAGAAGAGGCATTTTTGCTGGCAATATGGTTATCTTTGGGAGAAAAGTGTTTTTCTAGCTCAATTACGAGAACTAAAAGGAAAGGCTAGTGAGGTGACTATGTGCAAGTTCAACATATAAAACTCAATGGCTTTCCTAAATATTAGCAATAACAACTGAGAAAATATGATAATGAGCAAGATTTCAGACACAACAGCAACAAAATTGAAGCATCTAAGAAAAGAACATAACAAAAATGTATAAAACTTTTATGAGAAATATATATTATGGAGACAACAGATAAGATCGTAAATATGGTAATATAATAATATAAAATTATATATAGCATAAACATAAATATATAAGCATATGCATATATAATATGATAATACTTATATATTATAATAGTGTTACAAATATTTTTATTTGCTCCAAGTCAATTTATAAAATCTACACAATTCCAGCAGAACCTCAATAAGAATAATAAAATCCAGGCGGCAGAAGAAGCGACTGTAGAAACCCTGTAGAACAATGAAAGATATAAAAATAAAAGAGTGATTTTTTTTATTGGCATAGGAATATACACATGAACCAAAAGGGAACGATGAGTGTCTGGAACAGCCCAACATCTATAATGATATAATATGCAATGAAGGTAACATTTCAAATCATTGGGGGCGGAAATGGGCTATAATCATCGCAACCCATTTAGGAAAAAAGACATCCCTGCCTCACACCTCTTATGAAAATAAATTCTAGATGGATTCATGATCTCAGTATAAAGGAGATGACTCTACAATAGTGGACAGTCCATGCAAGGAAGGTTTCTTAAGTAAGACATAACAAAAAATCATCAAGACTAATAACTTTTTTCCTATATCAGAATTTTAAACCCACAGGAAGAAAAAAAAAAACACCTAAAACAAAGAAGACAAATTAACTGGAACAGATAGTGGGAGTATATGAGACAAAAGATTCGTATACAGGATGTGTTACAACATTTGCTTGTACACCACAGATCCAAATACTCACACCAACACCGAAACACATCCTGCATACCAGTAAGAAAAAGACAAGTAACCCAGGAGGAGACAAAGAGCAAAAATGACAAATGGGAATTGACCCAAGGACAATACAAATATTCTTAACCTCACAAATCATCAGGGAAATGACAAAGTAAGACCGTGATCTTCCTCCCATTATATCTGCAAAATTGTAGTATCAAGAGCTGATTTCACTGTAGGGACAAAACCACGCTGTAGCCACTTTGAAAAGAAACCTCATGGCATCTATCACCCTGCCATCCCACCTCTTGCCATGTACTCCAGAGAAACATGAGCCCACAAATGTTACCGCCTGCAAAGCAAATGTTGGATAACAACCCACACGTACATCACAGAGAGGGTTCATGCAACACTGTGCAGTACGTGTAGTCACTGGGTCACTGGAACCCTACATGGTGGTTAAACCAAAGCAGCAGCTCTCCTCGGCAGCTCTGTATGTAAGTTCTCTGAAATAGGGTTCAGTGAGACAGTCAAGTAGTAGAACAATGCACGGACTCTGAGATCCCCTCCTTTCATGTAAAAACAAAATACAGCCACATGCTCGTCCAAATACACATATGCTTATATCAGTGTGCAATAACAGATCCAGGGAGAGACATTCTAAACCCCGAAGAGTGGTTCTTTCCAGGGAGTGGAAGGATGCCCTCGCTGGTGGCCAAGGGAGCGTCTGGCTTTATCTGTGACATCTCAGTTGTGTTGAAGGACATACCTCTGTGTTGTGCAGATCTTCAAGTGTCTTACAAAGAAAATACAAACAATTTTGGCCTTTCTATAATATCCTTAAACCAAAAACAACTTGTCCTGAGCGAAAAGGGAATGCAGGAGGCCACCTTCTTCCTTAGAGAACGACATAACCCCCACTCCCAGGAGAACCATACACGTAAAGGGAGAGAGGAGGATAAGGCAGGGGACACCCTGGGGCCCTCTCACCAAGGGCCTAGCATCCCTCTGCCCAATTCATCGTGAGTAAGAGGGCAGCCTCGAGAGCGCCCTGGCTTCTGCTTATTCCTTCTCCCTCCATCTTCATGCCTCATCCAGTCTGCAAGTTCAAGAGCAAACTTGATCTCTACTGCATGATGGAATGAGATAACAAAAAACACCAACTGACTTCTTGTGATCCAGCCTCATCTGTAGCCACATCCCAGCCTATAACCCCATCCCCCAACACGCACCAGCCCATTTACTCTCTTGCTAGGCAGGGACCATCAGGAGATCCTCTCTTCTCAGATGAAGAAGCCAAGGCTCCAAGAGGAGGCATGGCTGAGGCCAGGTCCCAAGGCAGTGAGGGATGGTGGCCCAAGGCCTGACCACCTGTCTCACCAGTCCTCCGAGGTCCAGTCTTTCCCATTGTCTCTTCACTCTCAAACCATGGCATCTTTTTACTACTGTTGTAGATACACTGACATCGATATACCATATCCCGCCACTCCTGGCCTCCACTCTTCTCCCAGCACTGAGGACAGGGAGGATTCGTCTCACCAGAGCCCAAAGACCAAAACTTCTGGCTCCCGCTGAAGCCTCCCTCACAGATCCTCGTCCATGCTCCAGCCAGGGGCTGCTCACTGGCCACATCGGCCTCAGATCACCCCACCTAGATCCCACTCTTCCCGGCTGGACTGACCTGCTTCCTTCCCATATTTCCTATTGCAGTGGTACAGACATGTCTGGCAGATGGACTGCCTATTCCCTGTCCCAGACACGGGAGCTCATCCTCCTTGCCCACAGGTCCCTGAAACTTAAAGCACTGAACAGTCCCACTCCGCAATCTGCCAAACGTGCAGAAAGACGGAAAATCATGTGGACGCCATCAGAGTCTCCTAGGCACCCAGAGCGTTAAAAAGCTCTAGACTGGTTTCAACACGTGGTAAATGAGCTAACTCTTGAAAGAACCAGGACTGTCACCCCAAAAGGCACCCAGCGAAGTAGTGGTTCTCGGCTCTGGCTGAACATCAGAATGACTTGGTGAGTTGAAATCTATGACTTCATCTGTATATCTCTATCGATCAATCTATCAACACCCAGACCCCACTCCATGAGATCTTGAGCCAATTGGCCTGGACAGACCCTCCCGGCCAGGCCCAGGACTGGTGCTTTTTAATGCTCCCTGGCTGATAATGTGAAGCTACAGGTGCAAACAGAGACTCCAATCCACTTTTGGGGATCAAGGATCACAGATTTGGGAGGAAGGCTTCACACAGGAAAAAAAAAAATCCAGAAAGCGAGTGCAAGGAAACCAAATGAAACAATGAGAATGCAGCAAACAGGAGAAACTGCCAAAGATGAATAAATAAGGGCATTTGGGTCGTGCAGTTGGTTGAGCGTCCGATTTTAGCTCAGGGCATGATCTCGGGGTCATGAGATCGAGCCTAGAGTCAGGCTTCATGCTCAGCAGGGAGTCTGCTTGAGATTCTCCTCTCCCTCTCCCTCTGTCTCTCCTTCCCCCTCTCTAAAGAAAAAAGAAAAAAAAAAGAAACAAAATAGTAATTAATGCCATCAACAAATATAAGAAGATACTGCTACCCAAAACTGATAATGGGGTGCTACAAAAAAGAAATGATGACAGAGCAGAAAGACCTTTTGGAAATTAAAAGTAGGAGAAAGTATAAAAATCTCACTATAGGAATTTAAACATAAAGTCAGAAATATCCCAAAAAGCAGAACAGAAAGGAGACAGAAAACTACAAAAGACAAAGCTCATAGGATGAAATTAGGAGGTCCAACATCAGCCAAATGGGAATTCCAGAAAGGGGGAAAAGAGAGAAGGAAATCATCAACTAGAAAATAAAAGGAAGTTTCTCAGAACTGAACCGAGGGCTGGGTGAATCTGCTCTGGGCTCTGATTCTCTTTCCAGCTCAGCCACTGAGATGCCCAGCTCAGGGAGCCAGAGCATCGAATTCCCAGGTTTCTCAATTGTACGCAGGTAAGACACCACGCTGCGCAAACACACCACCCAAACCGTTTGCTCCAGGACCCAACCCTCCTTCCTCAGAAGTGCTGTGTGCCCTGGGTTCATTATCCTCTTCTTGTAGTCAGAATTTACAGACCTTTCGATTGGCTTTCTTGGAAAGAAACCTAAGTATATTAACCACTGGATTTATTTAGTAAGCATAACCTGGAGAAAGGAACCTATTGAAGTCTGAAGGGTGAGGGAAGCAGGATATAGACTGGGAGATAGAACACAGGGAGAGAGAAACAGACAGAGAACAAGGAGAAACAGGCAAAGAGGAAACCAGGGAGGGACAGAAGTCCAGGGAAGGTATGAGGAGACCCTGAAACCCAACAGCACATCGGGGATGGGGACCCCATGGACAGAAAGAAGAGCCACTTCTCTCTGCCACCAAACCCACGACCTAGCCACAGTGTCCACCCTAGAGTGGAAATGCATTTCAGTGGTTCCCGGTTTTCCACGGATACTTTTCTTGGAGCTGTGATCATACTAATCCAACCAGTCCTCTGCAGGACACACTGCCACTGGCATCCCGTGCTCATGCGCCACCTTCAGGTTAGAAGCTGGCATTGCCATCTCCCCATCACTAGGAAGTGCTGCAGGCTGAGAGACCTTCCCCACCCATCTAAGATCCTATGGAGGAAAAGTCTGGACCCAGGAACCAAGGGATCGTCCCATAAAAAAGAACAGGCATGAATGTCTACTAAGAGTTCACGCTGACAGCCATGCTTTCTATGCTCCAGGTGACTCGTCTAGAATGAAGGCTAATACGAGCTTACATGTGTATTCTGAGGATCAGAGAGAGATGGGTAAGACGTCTGACAGTGCTCCCTGTTGTCACAATAACTCTGTGAAAATAGAAGGGGGTGAGGGAGGAAATCGAGACTCTGTGCTGCAATGACCTGCCTAAGGTCACACCTTGGGTGTCCCTGCCTCCCAGCCCAGAGCTCCTCCTTCCAGGTCTTCCTACACCCTTGTCGCCTCACATCTCTGACTCATGATCTGCTACTTGGGTGCAGACATCCCCAGGCGAGCAAGTCTTCCAAACAGTGGGCGGGTCTTCCTGAGCTTGCCTGATGACTCCTTAAAAAAAAAAAAAAATGTATTCTCTCAATTAAGAAAGTTTTTCTTCTTCCTGATATGAAAATAAGTTTTACCACTAACAACGCTGTCCGGGGTCTGGGTCCTGAGATATTTCCATCCGCCCCTCTCCTCCTTACCACCCACTCGCAAACCAAACTGGTGAGTGCCGGTCCTGGGCTGGCAGCCAGGCAAGGGACAGGAGAGGCGCTACCCACTAGCGGCTGAGGTCCTTGCCCTAGGACAGTTGGGGACATTTTGTCTTTTAAAACAGGAAAATCACTTTTACTAAGGATGCTGTAGAAGACATAACTGAGGAACCCCAGACACTCGCTTTACAGGGTCCTCACTGTACCTGCCCTCGATGGCATCTATGTAAGGGAATAAGACAACGTGGCTGATTTCTCCAAGCGCATGCGTCTCCCCTCTCTTTGATTAGAAATAGGCATCCTGGACAAGTAATATATAGTTATTAACAAAAGTGACAGTCACATAAACACCAGCAGGACACAAATCAGGCACATATCCTCGAATATCAGACATGACTTACTTTCACTTTTTATGCAACTTCCTTGAAAGCCAAAAAGGTTGTCTATAGCTATCCAAGGCCCACCTGCTAGACAGATCTGGACAACAGAGGACCAGAGTTAATGTTGATGGTGATTTTTGGAGGAAACGTGAGAAAGAAGACTGGTGAGAAAGACTATCTACAGGAAAGTACCATGCAGATGTCTGTGACCCTATCAAATCCTGACAGGGCAATGTGCAGACTGGTGGACTTGAATCTGATTCTAGAATCAAGATTTAGAACAGCTGTTCAATAAAACTTTCTGCAGTGATAGAAGTGTTTTATCTGTGCTGCCCAATAGAGTAGGCTTTGAGCACTTGAAATGTGGCTAGTTCATTGAGAAACTGATGTTTTAACTTGCTTCATTTTAATTAATTTAAATTAAATAGAAATAGCCACACGTGGCTAGTGGCTGCCATACTGGACAGCGAAGTTCTAAAATGCACTTATTAAAGGGTTGGTTTGTGATTACCTTTAAGAAAAGTAGCCATTGTGAGAGCTAACCATTTGCTTGTGAAATAAGTCCCATTTCTCTCTCTGATAGAGACGTATGCAAAGAAGATCCTGAAAAGAGAATGCACCTGGATTTTAACAAGATACATGACAGGTCCTTCCCAACATTCTTGTGGGTCAAACTGAACTATGTTATATTGGATGTGACAAAGTGAGATGGATTTGTGCCTAATTGAATGATCGTACTACAATGGCATCAGTTCGTGGATAACTCAATCTGTGGAGACTTTTTCAATGATTTTGTATTCCATTGCGGGTGAAAATAAGGAACACAGCTGCTCTTCAGAACCGCAGAATATGCAAAACTGAAAGGGTGGGGAAATATCCAGCCCAAGTACAGGGGTGGCAGAGGCAAGGCTTGGCAAGACCATACACGGAATATCTCACATAGTAAAGATTCATCTAGTGAAACATACACTGTCATTGCCAGATACCCTAATGTGAGGCACAGACTTCATCTTGGAAGTGATGTCCTCACACTAATCCATTCTTAACCATACAGAGAGGCTTAATGTCTTTAAGATTAAACCAAAAATTTGCACCAGTAATTGCACTGTTGCTAGGTCCCCAAGACTGAAAAGTTCATTTCACACAGCTCTCCCCATCTGTTCCTTTCACCATAAACTTCTATGATGAAGTCTATCTCCTTCCAAGGTCATTATTTTTCCCCCCTTACCTTGAGAAGAAGTCAGCAGACATCCTTTTTGATAGCCCTTGTGACTAAGGGTATAGATAAAGGATATGTACAGAATGATTCATTTTCCTACATGACATAAAAAATCTGCATTACTTAGGATATTTGATGACTGGGAGCAAAGCACCAGATCTTCAAATATTATGAGGCACCATTAACCATGACACAGTGGATAAAGCAAAAAGCATGATGCCTGATCAATCCTACTTCTGTCTGTGATGCATCAGCTTGTGGCAGACTAATTCACTCACCAAGCAAAACCAGAAACTCTTGATGACATTTTAAAAAATCTCTATGGAAACATCAGAGAGATGCCAAGACAACTAGGACTTGAGGGGCTGAGATCCTGACAAGCAAGAAAAAAAAATTTTTTAAGTTAGGCTCCATGCCCAGTATGGAGTCCAATATGGGGCTTGAACTCACAGCCCTGAGAGCAAGACCTGAACTGAGATCAAGGGTTGGCCTCTTAACCAAATGAGCCACCCAGGTGCCCCATGACAAGCAAGAAAATGTAACTGAACTAATCTTGGCATTTTGTGCAGCTCTTCTCACCAAGGCATTTTTGTGGATTCATAACTGGTAGGAGCCAAGAGACTTAAAAATCGAGCAGGAAGTGGTGGTTAAGAAGCGAAAGGACTAAACAGAACTTTTGGCAATCTTACAAGGTTAGGGATACAAGAAATTGTAGTTTAGGGCTATGAGCACAATGAGAACCTGAGGAACCAAACTCCTGAAGAGAAGGGGGAAAAGAAAAAGGAGTCTGATATTTGGATACGTTGGATATGTTAGGAAACATAACATATGCTCTGTTACAGACAAATTAAATAAATGAACATATCAATAAAAAGGAGAAGAGACCAATCTGTGTGCAATAATTCCACATAATTTGTTAGCTACTGCCCCTCATGGAGATGCAACATAACTTCCAGGTGATCAAGGTTATTAAGAGTGATACATTATGCACCCTTGATTTGATATGATGAGAAGGCTGCTTTTCCCTAGGCACTCTTTTGACCAACAGCCCCTAACTCCTGTATAACCATTAGGAAAAAAACGAGACAAACCTAAATTGCAGCATATTCTATACCTGACTGGTACTCCTCAAAGCTGTCAAGGTCATCAGAAACAAGCCAAGTCTAAGAAGCTATCACAATCGAAAAGTGCCTAAGGAGACATGAAGATTAAGTTCAATGTGGGATCCTAAATGGAAAACCTGGAACAGAAAAAGGATGTTAGGTAAAAACTAAGAAAACCCAAATGAAGGACAAACTGTAGTTAATAATAATGTATTAACACTGATTTATTGCTTGCCATGTACCCTGTTAGTATAAGATGTTAACAAGAGGGAACAGTGGGTATAGGATACATGAGAACTCCCTCTACTATCTATCCAATTTCTCTGTAAATCTAAAACTATTCTAAAGTTAAAAAAAATAGTTTAAAGAAAGTTGGTGTAGTTATAATGACAGACGAAGTAGACTTTAGGAAAAAGACATTTCTTTTTTTTTTAATATTTTATTTATTTGACAGAGAGAAATCACAACTAGGCAGAGAGGCAGGCAGAGAGAGAGGAGGAAGCAGGCTCCCTGCGGAGCAGAGAGCCTGACGCGGGGCTCGATCCCAGGACCCTGAGATCATGACCTGAGCTGAAGGCAGAGGCTTTAACCCACTGAGCCACCCAGGCGCCCCGGAAAAAGACATTTCTAAGGGAAAAAAGAAGTAATTCATAATAAAACATAGGGTAACCTGCTAAGAATAAATTCCAAATTTAAATTCTAAATTTATATGTATTTAGTCATATGCTCTCAAAATGTATAAAGGGGAAAATTGACAGAACTATAAAAAGACAAATCTAAAATCACAGTGGGATACTTTAACACACTTCTCTCAGTAAATGATATAACAAGCAGAAAAGAGTCAGAATAGAAATAGATGTGATCACCATAATTACCAAAAATTTTCCTTGTTGATGTATGTAAATTACTACACCAAGAAACTACACACAAGTACACACAGAAAATTTTATCAAAATTAATCATATGGTGGGCAAATCTAAAATGAGTCTAAGCAAAATTTAAATGTTAAAAATCATAAAGGATATGTTTCTGGCTACAGTATAATTAAGTAAGAAATAAACAATAAAAGTGTGCCTAGAAAATATGCAGACATTTGGAAATAAACCACTTTGAAATAACTCACATATCAAAGAATAAAACAGTTATAAAAATTAAAAATATTTAGGATCCCCGGGTGGTTCAGCCAGTTAAGCATCTGCCTTTAGCTCAGGTCATGAGCCCAGGGTCCTGGGATCGAGCCCGGCATCAGGCTCCCTGCTTATCAGCGAGCCTGCTTCTCCTTCTCCCTCTGCTATTCCTAGCTCCCCCACCATGCTCTCTCACTCTCTAATAAGTAAATAGAATCTTTAAAAAAATTAAAAACATTTGAACAGATTAATGAAAATACAACATATCAAAAAATATTGTTACATACTCATATTCATTTACTTTTCATAACAACCAAAAGGTGGAAGCAGTACAAATGTCCATCAGTGGATGAATGGATAAAGAAAATGTGACATTTACATACAATGAAATATCATTCAACCTTAAAATGGAAGGAAATTCTGACATATGGTATAGCATGTATGAAATGTTATGCTAAGCTAAAAAAAAGTCAGTCAAAAAGGTAAATACTGTATGATTCCACTTATATGGGGAGCACTTAGAATAGTCAAATTCATAGATAGAGAAAGTAGAATGGGGGTTGCCAGGGCTGGGGACAAGGGGAAAAAAGATGTTACTATTTAATGGGTGCAGAATTTCAGATTTGAGGGATAAAACAAGCCCTAGGGATAAGTTTCACAACAATGTGAATAACTAATATTATTGAACTATACACTTAAAAATGACAAATTCTTTCTTATGTGTTTTTTAACCATAATAATTAAAAGTAGTAGATTATAGCTAAAGCAGGTTTACAGGGAAATTTGTAACTTTCAATTCCTTTATTAGAAAATGAAAAAGATGCAAACATAAATAATCTAGATAACCCATTTACTTTCTTTTTTAAAAAAATGCATTTATTTAAGAAAGAGAGTGTAAGCTCAGGTGGGGGGAGGGACAGACAAAGAGGGAGAGAATCTCAAGCAGTCTCCTCACTGAGAATGGAGACTGAGGTGGGGTTCTAGACCATGAGATCAAGCCCTGAGCCGAGACCAAGAGTAGGGCACCCAACAAATTGAGCCACCCAGGTGCCCCACGGAATATTAAATTTATAAATCCCTAGCAAGACAGATAAAAGTGGAAATGGAAGGTAGGAAGAGAGAGCATGCACAAATCACAATATCAGAAATGAAAAGGTAGATATCATTTGTAAAAGATAATGATGGACATTATAAATTACACAAACAAATGTGACAACGTTTATACATTCAGGAAGTACAGCTTCCTGGAACACAACTTAGCAAAACTGACACCAGATGAAAAAAATAAAATCCAAAGAGAAGAAGGAAGGGAAGGGAAGGGAAGGGAGGGAAGGAAGGAAGGAAGGAAAGGAGGGCCCCTGGGTGGCTCAGTCAATTGGGTGTCTGCCTTCGGCTGGAGTGATGATCTCAGAGTCTTGGAATCAGGGCCCATGAGGGGTTCTGTGCTCAGAGGGGAGTCTGTTTCTCCCTCTGACCCTTCTCTTTGCTTGTGTGCTGGAGCGCTCTCTCTCTCAAATGAATAAATTTAAAAATGTGAAAGAAAGAAAGAGAGGAAGGAAGAAAGGAGAAGGAAGAAAGGAAGGAAAACATTAATATTGCCCCTCAATATTCCAGGGAACATAAAAGGAGGAAATACTGCCCAACTCACTTCATAAAGTCATCATTATCTTGACACCAAAACCTGACCTTGACATTATATGAAAATAAAATTAAAGGAAAATCACTGTTAAACACAACTGCAAAAAAAAAAAAAAACTATTAGAAATTATTAAATCAAAAGACTTATACATAAAAACTATAACATAACAGAAATCAGTGGGATTTAGTCCAGAAATGCAAGGTTGGTTTAATATTCAAAAATCAATCAGATAATTCACCACATTAATTAAAGGGAAAATATTTGTAGATTTGGTTAGATGCAGAAAAAGTATTTGATAAAATTCAAACCCCATTCATGATAAATCTGTAGCAAACTAGAAATAAAAGGGAACTTTCTTACTCTTGTAAATACTATTCACAAAAAAAATTGAGAGCAACCAGTTTAATTCAAAGTGACATACTGAAAGATTTTTCCCCCAAGAGGGGAATTATTGAACTGGGGCTTGTAATCAGTGCAAAAAGGAAAAAAACAAAACAAACAAACAAACAAAAACCTCTCATTATTCAGCGGCAACATGATTATACATGTAGAAAATCTAAAAGAACTTACAAATAAATTATTACAACTAATAAATGAATTTAACAGAGTTGCTAAATAAAAGGGAAACACATAAGAAACAATCACATTTATAAACACCTGTGGAAAGCAATTATAATCCAGAATTGTTTTTTAAAAAACCACTTTTGACAGAAATAACAACAGCAAACAAAACAATACCCAAATACCTTGGAAGAAATCTAACAGAAGATGTTGTAAATACAAAACTATATAATGTATCAGAAAAATTTAAACTCAAAGAGAAATAAATGACAGGTTCACAGTTTGGAAAACAACATTATAAGGGTATCAACTACCTCTTAAAGAATCTATAATCAAAGGACTCACATCAAAATCTCAGTAGGATTTTGTGAGCACGTGTCTGTACAGAAATTGATGGAATGGTTGGTTCTAAATTTTATATGGGAATGCAAAGGGCCCAATACAATAAGATAATCTAGAAAAAAAAAACTGAAGGAGCAGAAGTAAATATTTATTTTAAAATCACAGTAATTAAGATATTGTGGTATTGGTGGTACTGGTACAAGGACAGACCAACAGACCTGCAGAGCTGAACAGAGTCTCACACACACACACACACACACACACACACACACACACACACACACACAATTTGGAATATTGTAGTGTGTTGTGATCACAACACGGAGCATGGGATCTACCTTCCCATACAAAATCGGTTTGGGTGTTGAGACCGGTGATTCAGCAGTTATCAAAAGGGTATGAAGAGATGAGTTACTCACAGATTGGTCTTTCTAGGGAGAATATGGCAGGCACAAAAGCCAGTCCAAAAATGTCTTGAGTGGCCATGGTGGTTAGGCCACAGAGGAGTATGCCTACAGAGGCTTAGGATGATGTTGTCTAAACTTCCCACCATAACCACTCAAGATTATATGCCAGCTTTCTTACTAGCTTTCCCACAGGTGGGCAGAAAGAAAAGCAGGAGGTGGGGTTTGAAAGCAGCCAGCAGTCAAACACCAAAAAGCAGAGTCAGACCTTTATTCCACTGGAAGAAAACTGAATCTCGATGTCTACGTCACACAATATGAAAAAAAATCAACTCCAAGTGGACTTAGATCTAAAAGTGAAAGTTCAAACAAGAAAGCTTCTAGAAGGAGAAGATCGTTTTCATGTTCTTGGGTATGCATAAATTTCCTAAACAAGGCACAAGAAGAAATTACCTTAAAGGAAATGATTCACAAGCTAGGCTTTCTCTTCGCCAAAAGATACCACTAAAAGTGGGAAAGGGAGACGAAGGAAATATATGGAATGCTGGCACCTAACATCATCAGGCACTGAGCATGTAAAGAAATCCTACAAAGCACAGAGAAAGAAAACCCAACAGAGAAACAAGCCAAGGACTCACAGGAAGGTGAGTCTTTACAAAAGAAGATACCCAGAGGAACTACAAAAATTTTTTAAAAAACATACTCTACAACATTAGTTTTCAGTGAAATGCAAATTAGAACCACAGGATCCCACTCTGCATCCACCAGAATCAATGCCAAAATGGCAACACACGGGGATGTGGAACAACTAAAACTCTTACACTTACGTGGGGGTGAAATCTGTTAAAACCACTTCAGAAAACTGATCAGTAGTGTTCGCTGAAATATAAACATACCCATGCCCTATGACCCACCAACTCCACCCCTAAGTAGAGCAACAGAAATGCCATCACCCGTGTGCACCAAACATATAAGAATGTTCCCAGCAGCAATAATGACCAAAAACTGGGAAAGATCCAAATGTCCATCAAAAGCAGAGTGGGTGAATTCCGGTATATTTACACAATATACAACTGCATCACAGTGAAAACCCATCAGCTACTGCCCACGCAACACCAGGCATGATTCTCATCGAGTGAAAGAAGCTACGACAAAAGGGTACAAGCTGTAGAAATTCATTTACTCAAAAATTCAAAAATTAGCAAAAACAGTATTTGGTGATAAGTTTCTGGTTACTTTTGGGTAAGTGGGAATGCGGCTGGGAGAGAAGGCGAGGGGGCATTCTTGGTTTCTAGAGATGCTTTCCTTTCTTCATGGGATGATAGTTTCACAGATGTATTCGCTTTGAAAAAATTCACGGTAATACACACTTAGGATTTTTATACTTTCTGTTCATTTAACCAAGTTGAAAAGCATATTTGAAAAAAATAATATGGTCTCTATTGCTGGTCCTGCGCACTATGCAATCAACAGAGGCTCTGACAAGGTGAGTCTCCAGAGCTGCCTCCTGCTTTCAGTCAACTTTCTTAGTAAGTCCAAGTGGTCATCATGGGGTGTGGACTGCTATAGGGAAGGAAGAGGAGTGCAATTCAGATGAGACTAGAGAAGCCACCATAGTATGGGCAAGGGCTCATCTTTTAAGGTTTTCCTTCAGATTCCATTCTGAACCACCAGTGCCTACTGTCCAGGCAGGACAGCAGTGTAAACACTGCCCTCATTTCTGTGAGTCAGGCTTCCTGGAGTCTTCTCTCTGAGGCCCTGGTGCTCCGTAGGGGTAAGGTCCCTGGAGAGGGCACCCAGGCTAGTCTCACTTCTGATAGTCTAGCATCTGGAAGGAGGCTCTAGCCTGCTTCCCCTACACACACAGACATACACACACACCCCCAGAGACTCACACCCACATACATGCATGCACACTCACACCCACACACTCATACGCACTCACAGAGAGACTCACACTCACATATACTCAGACATATAATCGGACTTATACACACTCACATACACTTATACTCACATACACACACATACTCACACAGACTTATACACACAGAGAGACTCACACTCACATACACGCACACACAGACTCACATTCATAGACTCACATGCACTCACAGAGACACTCACATATACTCAGGCACCGACACATAATCAGACTCATACACACTCACACACACTTAATACTCACCTACAAAACATGCACAGACTTATACACACACACAGAGACTCACACTCACAGACTCACACACTCTCAGACACAGACTCATGCACACACACAGACACATACAGTCACACAAACCTCATATACACTTACATACAGACACATACTCGACTTGCACGCACTCATACACACTCAGAGACTCACTCACTCACATAAACACACACACAGACACACACAGACACATACACTCACACTAAGATTTATATACACCCTCACACTCTCTCTCACACAATCCATCCTGACAAAAGCACCACAGAGAACGGCTTCCCACCTGGGCCAGGCTGGAGAAGGACAGAGACACAGTCTTGATGATTTTTGGAGCCGAGTAACAGGAGAGAGGAGAGACAGAAAACCAAGTCCCACAAAGATGGGAAGGCAGGAACTCAGGACTGAGAGGAGTAATTGTAGTTAAGTGTCTCTGTGACCGGCCCTGTGCTTTTAATAACATTCACGAATACAGTGCTGCGTTCCTTCTGTTTTTCAAAATGCAGTAAAATAAACAGAACATAAAATTTACCATCTAGGCTGTTTTTAGGGGTCCGGTTCAGTGGCAGTAAGCACATTCACACTGTCACGGGTCCACTACTCCCATCCATCCCCAGAACCCATTCCTCTGGCAAATCTGAGCTCTCTGCCCATTACACTCCCCCTTCACCCCTCCCCAAGTCCTCTGTTGGATGAGAAAACAAAGAGGCATCAGGTCACAAAGCAACCTTCCCATAAAAGCAGGGCTGGGCTCCGGGGCCATCTGGGTGTCCTTCCCCTGCCGAGGGGCGGTAACCACGATTGTGGGCACCAAGGGCAGGAGGCAGGCAGGCGCCTCCGAGTCTGCTGGAGAGGGTGAGGAGGGGCGAGCCACATGCTTCGCTCATGATGTTGTGCCCCACAGCGCCCAGCTCAGCGGCGTACTGTCCGGCCTTGCCTAAGACATCGCGCCCAGAAGCCTCTCTTCTCTGTAAGATGGAAATCACCGCATCCGCTTACACGGTTTAAGGAGCTCTGAGGAAGCCTGATTCTATGTCTGGCATAACACTGTGCTCAATCACAGGCCGCTCTTGTTGCCTCTGGGGCTGAGGTAGACGGGGAAGGAGTGTGCAGGCAGAAGAAGTGAAACCATCTGCAAGGTACCTTCCATGCAGGGGGTTGCCCGGTGCCAACACAGGATCTCACAGAGAAAACAGAGGCAGCCTGGTGGCTTCAGAGCCTGAAAGAATCCTTAGGTTCAATAAGCCGCCCACAGAGCAATGAATCTGGGCACAGCTAAGGTTGGTGAACTCCAGCTTACACCCCATCCCATCCCCACAGGAGCCTGAGGAAGGGAAGGAAGCTATGATTTATCTCGAAGCTAATCGCTCGCCAGAGCTGATGGATTTTCTGACGTGAAGTCTCACTGTGTTGCGCGCAGGAGCTGATTTTCCTTGGCAACTGACAAGTCTCTCAGCCTGGAATAACATCCCAGAGCTCCTGTCACACGATGTCCCCACGCCGCTACAGGACCCAAAGTCAAGACTGTCAAGGCCGAGCATAGACAAAAAAGCCAGACAAATACCCTGACAAGTGTCATTTTCCTCAGGCAGGACCTGCGGAGGCCACACAGATAGTCCACATTTTCGCAGCTCAAAATGGCGGTGGAGGTCAGTTGTCTTTGGGAACTGCTTTCAGAAGCCGGATGAGTCAAATCCAGCCTCCCAAAGTATACTTGCCACTACTGGAGATATTTGTTCAAAGACGAGCGCAGGTGCTGACCATACATCCACCGTGGTGACTCCTTTCTGCTCCTCACAGACTTGACTCCCACCTCTCAGGGAGAACAGAAGTCACGGCCAGAAAGGCCTCAGAGTCTTCTCCTCCATAGCTCCCTCCAGAAAGCAGCTCTCTTCACAGGCACCCAGGCTCCATTCTCCCTCTTCACTGCGTCTGTTACACGCTGCATCTGTTCTCTCCTCATCCGTGAACCACACGCAACAATCAATTTTCCACCTCCACAGAAAAATACCTTGTTCCCTTCCGTGCCCACCCCTTTCTCTTCTCCCCTCTTCCGTCCGTGTTCATGCAAAAGAAAAATCCCACAGCCACTTTCTCTGTTTTTTAAAAACCCTTGATGGTGGTCCAGCAACTCCCACCTCATCACTGAAAATCCTCGGCACCCTGGTTCCCACCCACTTTCCCACCATTCTTCTCAGGCTCCTCACTCCCTTCTCCACTCCACTCCTCATGGAGCTCATCCCCACCCGTGGCCTCAGCCAGCCTGGCTAAGGGATGGACTCCTCAGCCTCACCCCCACCCCCCAAAAGCTCTGTGGCCCTTCCTGAAGTAGTAATTCAACCATTCTTTTTCCACCTCAAATATGGTCATCTCTCCCTCTGATTCCCACCTCTTGCTCCCACCATATGGCTCTGCCAGCTCTTCCTCCACACCCTACCAGCCTTTCCTCAAAACACATCATCTCTCCTCAGGAACCATATAAGGAGCCTCCAGCGCCTGGGCTTTCACCCTTCCCCTTGCCTTCCACAGACACCTATGTGTCAGCCCTCTGGTGAAGCCCTGCCAGAGTTCTCTGTGGCCATCTGAACAGGACAGTCTGGCCTCTGCTACCTCATCCTTTGGATCCTCTGTCAAGCCAGTCAAACTGCTGTTGGCCCTTGAACAACATGGGTTTGAACTGAATGGGTCCATTTATGTGTAGACTTTTTTTCAATAAATACAGTACAGTACTGTTAATGTCCTTTCTATTCTTTGTGATTTTCTTAATAACATTTTCTTTTCTCTAGCCTATTTATTGTAAGAATACAGTACACAGGGCGCCTGGGTGGCTCAGTGGGTTAGGCCTCTGCTGGTGGCTTGGGTCATGATCCCAGGGTCCTGGGATCGAGTCCCGCATCGGGCTCTCTGCTCAGCGGGGAGCCTGCTTCCCCCCTCTCTCTCTCTGCCTGCCTCTCTGCCTACTTTGATCTCTCTGTGTCAAATAGATGAAATATTTAAAAAAAAAAAAAAGAATACAGTACACAGTACATATACAGAATATGCGTTAATCAACTATTTATGTTACCGGTAAGGCTTCTAGTCAACAGTAGGCTACTAGTAGGTGAGTTTTTGGAGAGTCAAAAGTTATACACAGATTTTCAACCACAGGGGGAGGTGAGGGTCAGAGAAGATGAACACTTTCAAACCTCCTATAAACACCTTGCCAGGGCATGAGCGGTGCTTCCTCCCTGACCCCTGAGACCAGGGTATGGCCAATGACATGGTCTTCCTCATAAGTGAGGGTCTCTGCCAAGGCTGCTAACAACCACAGGAGCCCTTCCACAGCCCAGGAGCCAAGCCAGCACTTCTAATTGCTAACTTTCACCTTGACAGCCACCTTGAAGGGCCGGCGGGCTACCACCACATTCCCCTGCAGACTGAACAAAGGACGTTAAGTGATTTGTCCAAGAAAGGAGATGAATCTCTGGCGGTTCCAGACTCTATGAAAGCAACACTTGTGGCAGCCTGCTCAGCCCCAATAGAGGAGACCCCCTCAAGGCTCCTCTGGAAGACTTAGGGAACCATTCCATAAACATAGATGCTGTTTTTCAACCAGTCCAAGCACAAGCTGTTGGGTCGGTGGCTCCGGGAATGCAGGAGGAGCAACAGAAATGACCGCCGGGGCCGCCATCCTCCAGCCCCCTCCCCGCCCTTCCTCAACCCTTGACTCTCCCACCAAAAGGATGTATGCCCAGGTCACGGCTCCATAGGTAACCCGATACCTATGCAGGAAACAGAAGTATCAAGACCCCCCCCCCCATACCCTCCGATCACCAAATACCCTATCATATATCGATGTGAGCCCATGCCCTGCCTTGGCCCGATAAAAGACCCCCACTGACTCCCTCCCAGCGCGACTTCCCCCACTCCCCTTTCCGGAGTCGAGGAACCTCGCCGGAGGGTGCCCACCTCCTCCCGGTGGTGCAACTTTCCTGGCTCCCCTTCTCCTGAGCCTTGAAACTTCACTGGAGAGTGCCTTTAATAAATCTTGCCTTGCGCCCACCTTGCCTGGTGTTGTGTTTACCTCGCCTGCAAAACTTTACACAAGCTATGGCATAAAAATTGTTCTGACTTCAATTAGCATTTCCTTGTGTATCTAGAATCACCTGTGGTCCAAATCAGTTTGGAAAATGATGAGTTAAGCAGAATTAAGTAAACTCTTTTCTTGACGGACTTCAAAAGGCTTTACGATGGCGCTCTGGGACTCTCCAAGAGGGGGCAGTACACACAGCGCGTCCCCAGCCTGATCTGAATGCAGATTACTATTTTCAGGAACATCTCAGGGGAGTCCACAGAACACAGTTTGAGAACGCCAGCTTACATACTCATGTAATTATAATTGGAACTGGGTCTAATTAATTAGATCTGAATGTCATTAATAAAAAGTTACATACAGTAATGGCTAACTTCCTTCAATTTAATCACACTAATTATGTTGGGCTCAACCTAGTAGCAGCTCATCCTGCTATTTTCTTAACACATTTTTCATCTTTTAAAAAAGGTGTTGATGAAATTTTTTCTCTCTTAACGTGCAACTTAAAAAAAAAAAAAGTTAGGTGTCAGAGCAGGCATTTTCAAGTATTTGAAAACACACATACCAAGCCTGAAAGCAAATAATGACCAGCTCCAGGCCCTCCCTTTGCCTCCCAGGGAAGGACACCAACAACATTGGGGAGCTATTACATGCCATGTGCTCTCCACCCGTGATGTGGTTCATTCTCACAACCACCCCTGAAAACCAGGAGTCCCCATGCATAGTTGAGGACAAGGAGCTTCTGGAAGTTTACAAAACTAGAGCTATATAATGATCACAGCCTTCCAGAACATCTACTATCCACAAGGCACTGGGAAGGACATTGTGAAGGATGCAGAACGAGCGGGCTTGCAAGTCCACAGAGAGATCAGCAGCACAGCAGGAAAGCACAGAGCAGGCGCATAGGGGCTTCAATGTCCAAAGAAGACCCCAAAGCAGGTGGCCCATGAGCCTTGTCTGTCAAGATGGGGAGAAGCACACAGAAGTGCAATTGGCCACACAGAGCCCAAAAAAGGACCCATGGAGACACTTCTGTTGAAACAACAGGGCAGACCAGTGTACAACGCCTGCCTCGTTCAGCCAAAATACAGAAAAAAACCCAAGTTTCCATCAACAGATGAACATATAGAGAAAATGAGGTATATATGTACAAGGAAATAGTATTCAGCCTTTAAAATGAAGGAAATCCTGCCATTTGCAACACCACAGATGGACATGGAGGACATTATGCTAAGTGAAGTAAGGCCGTCACAGAAGGACAAATACTGCATGATTCCTCTTATATCTAAAGTCCTCAAAGGAACAGAAGTAGTCGTAGAATGGTGGCTGCCAGGGGCTGAGGGGAGGGGGGAATGGAGAGCTGCTAAATGGGTGGGAAGTCTCAGTTAGGCAAGATGACTAAGTTCTAGAGAACCTCTGCGAACCGTAATGCCTACAGTTACAGTACAGGACTGCACTTCAGAAAATGTTTAAGAAGGCAGATCTCAGGTTAGGTGCTCTTACTACAAAATAAACAAAAAACAAAGGGGCACAAGGGAGCTTCTGGAGGTGATGCATAAGTTCATTACCTGAATCGTGGTGATAGTAACATGAGTGTATGCCTATGTCTAAACTCACCAAACTGTGTACACAATGTGGTTTTTGTTTGCTTACTGGTTTTACCTCAATAAAGGTAGGAAGAAAAAAAGAAGTCTTAACCATTTCAATGAGATGAATGCAGAACCATCTATAAAAAGGTGAGCCTAGGAAGCCAGCAGCTCTAGTTGAGTTAGAAGATTAGCTAGTTAGTAGGAGCTAGATCACCTTGCCAGAGGGACACACAACACAAGAGCAGAGAGGTTTGTGTGAGCACAGAGTGAGGTGTGTCACAGACCCTCTTCTTTATCAGTTTTTTCAAACACACAGGAGCAAGCGTGGGGAGTAACTTAACACCCTGGATACACCCTTCAGGCTTCCCCGGCTTTATCATCCCCACCTCCTTCTTCTTCATATTGTTTGCTCATTTTTAAAATTACATTGTCTCTTTTCTAATAGATTTGAAAGAGTTCCTTGTACAGACAGAATGCTAATCCCATACAGTAAATGTATCTCAGATATATACTTCAGGTGATACTTCGCTTTTAACGTCACACAGTGTGTCTGCTCTTAAAGAAGTTGCTAATATTGGTGTTTAGTTAATCAGCCTTTTCTGTGCCTGTGTGTGGGTGCCTTACCTTGTCCTACCTCAAGGGCATACAGAAGATCTCTTCTATACATTTAACTATCTTGCCCTTCGTTGTCATTAATTCTGTTGGCATTTACTTGTGTGTATGATGTGAGGTAGGGATCTCATTTTATCTCTTCCCATGTGGACAACCAGTCATCCTGCATCATTCCCCACTTGATCAATAACATATCTCTGCCACCTCCCATGTCCTGTGCATATGAGAGTTTATTAGGCTCACTATCCTGTCCCACCCATCCCTCTGTCCTCCCTACACAAATACCACAAATACCACCCTACACAAATAACATCCATCAGGAATCTCATTGTCTCATCCTTATGCCAGCCTCCCCTTAACATTCCAGCATTGTGTTTTCTTTTAAGGTCTAGTAGCTGGGAATTTCACTGCCTTCTTTGGATCTTCTACTTTAGGATGACTCTTCATCAGATTTTACATAGCACTTTTCCGTGGAAGAGCATGCTGACATATCAGGGAACCATTTTCACGAACGCAACGTCTTCTAACTTAACATATTTTCTGAGACTTCCCATGATTTAAACATAGCTTATTAATTATCCCACCATTTCTTCAGGAAATCACCAAATTAATATATAGTTGGCCCTTGAACAACATGGGTTTGAAATGTGAGAGTCCACTCACATGCATACTTTTTAAAAATAAATACACCACAGTACTGTAAACGTACTTTCTCTTCCTTACGATTTTCTTAGTAACATTTTCTTTTATCTAGCTTATAATAAGAATACAGTATATAGCACATATAACATAAAAAATATGTGTTAATCAAGTGTTTAAGTTATCATGAAGACTTCCAGTCACCAGTAGGTGCCTCGTAGTGAAGTTTCTGGAGAGTCAAAAGTTATATGCAGATTTCCACCTACGTGAGGGTCAGTACCCCTAACCTCCCATTGTTCAAGGGTCCACTGTAATTCCAAGTCACACATCCTATAGGATTGATATCATAGGATAGTGAGGCCAAGAATTTAATTCTCCTGGGGTGGGGGGAATAAAACACAGCCCCAAACTTTTACCGTAAGTGGAAGCATATTGCCCAAGTTCTTCTATGAGGAAATGTCAGGCACGGACTCTGGGTATTGGTATTCTGATGTTATAGAATGGTTCTTTTGCAGTAGAAAAAAATAAATAAACAAACCCGGGTCTCTTCTCTCTGCAGCTCTCCTCACACAGATCCATTCTAGCATAATTGACATTTAAAAATATCCATCTCGTTGCCACTTTTCTCTCACAGAAGAAATATGCTCTTCTGCAGGGAAGCTGTTGAGAATTGTGATGAGTACATTCACTTAAACGGCAGTCCCATTACACTGCAGACGGGTGAGTGCAATCGGAAAGAGAGTGAGATGGCTTGCCTATTGCAGCTGATTTTTATACTCTAATAGTATTTCAGGATACATAAAGATCCCACTAGGTCTTTTCTGGGCTCAGAGGAAAAAAATACCTTATACCTTAGAGGCACAACACAGAATTGCCCCGTGGCTCCATCAGAAAGCCACGACAACCCCAATTTCATTGAGATAAACTTCAAGAAGCCAATTTCACGGTGGACAGCTCCTAGAGGACCGACGGACTGCACCGGCCCTTTGACCGGGGTCTCCCAGAAGATGGGAATTTCACTGCAGTTGTGAGACCCCTTCTCCATAAGAACCTCTCTCTTTACAATCTGTCCTTGCTGCTGGTTATCCACGAAATCTCCCATCCCAGAATCCCCCCAAACTCTTCAGCATTGTCACAGCTGAGGGCAGGTGACGCACCTCCTCTATTTGAGGCCGACGAATGTTTACGAGTCTAAAATTAAACAGGATGGAAAAGGCCGCGTTGAGTGCACCAAAGTAAATTCATGAACTTTAAAGACCGACATCCGAGGACAAGTTCAGAAAACTGCTCGTGTATTCCTATGCCCAAACACATTAACAGTCAAGCAGTTCTGCTGACATTTCGCCCTCTGTTTCCTTGCAGAGGGGTTGATTGTTCCAGCTCTTAAATGTCTTATGAATGTGTCCTCTTTCCTACCCACAAAGCCGCTGCAGAATGCATCCAGGACATCTGTGACAAGAACACCCCCCAGTACGATGGCAGGTGAGTTCCTGCCCATGCACAGCATCACGCTCATGGGCGGCGACCTACAGGTAGGACAGAGGCTGCTTTAGAAATTGAGATAAATGCATCTGCATTGACTTACAAAAGAAGCCTCTTGCAGTCCGCCCAAAGAGCAGTCCCAGCTGCTTCTGGGATCCTTCTGCCACTCCAGAGGCAAGACAGTGGTTTGAGACCCAGGTCTTGACGCTCTGGTCTCCCAACCCTGTCCCTGCTGGTCTTCATCTTTACCCTCAGAATCGGCACAGAGCTTCCCCACTGGGAAACCCCAAATCCCCTCTCCTTTGGAAGTCCCCAAGCCACTTTTCTATCTGTGACGCTCAGGACTGCTGACTCCCGGAGCAGGCCTAGCCAAGCCCAACAGTGCTCCCTCCCACAGATGCATAAGAACCCAGGGAATCCATCAGAAGCTCAGACCTGCTCTGGCATCGAGACACAGAGACCACTCCTGGCCCGGCGTCCTCGCCTCCAACAACAGTCTACCCTCCACGCCCTTCTCCAGACATACCCCATCTCCTAACACCAGTAACCCCACAACCAAGCCACTGGGGCTCTTCAGCCCGGGAGAAAGAGCACCTACTCATTTTCAATGAGAACATGCCTCCTGCAAGCATCCCCCGTCGCGGGCACTCAGGGGGCACCTGGGCTACAAAGACCCATGCAGATCTGCCGCTCTAGTTCCTACTCACAAGACCAAGCCAAGTGCTGACCATGGGCCAGTGTGATCAGGACCGAAATCTAGCTTCCCCCTCGGGGCAACAGCAACACGGGCTGTCCCTCCTCCCTGAGCAGCTTAGGAGGGTTCTTTCTGATTCAAGTTAAATTCTTCCTCTCAGTGTCCTGGTATCTCATGGGGGTGCACTTCTAGTTAGGCTCAAAACATTCCCCCAGTTTAATACTGCAAGGTTGGTTGTGCATGGCGTTTACCGTTGGTGATATCTAGCTACTTTTGGTATAAATCGGAATCGAGGTAGGAGTTACACAAACAAGTGCCTGAATCCGGTGAGGACTACGGTTTTCACAAGCACTGGTATAGTGAGGAGGGCACGTGCGGGAGAGGAGGATGTTGCCATTGTCTTGGGGGTGGTAGCGGGGAAAGGCATCCATTCCAGGCAACATCAGTGCCCCCAGAGAGCCCCGTGCTCATGGGCTCCTTGGCTGGGAATCAAGCCCCAGCCTCAGATCCCCTGTGAGCAGACGAGCGCTGAATTACACATCCATAGCTTCCCAGAAAACAAGGAACTGTGGCAAATGCCCAGTTCCACCTGAAAGGTCGTGTCCCTCGAGTAAAACAATTCCATTTCACACATGTCCGAAGCAAAACCTCACTCCATGCAAGGTGCCCTCAGATTTCTTACCGAAAACAAGTGGTTTCGTAACGTCCCCCAAAACCTTCTGGTGATGAAATCTTTCTGGAATAAAACAGAAGGAAAGAGAGGAAATTACTTGGGTTTCCGAAAACACACGGGTGTTCATACAGAGCCCTTTCAAATACAGACATCTGAAGGAGTGAGAGGTTTTGAATTACCTGGAAAAGTGAACCAATTATAATTCTAATAAGATGATCACAAATTACCAGAAACAAATAATTAAAATGTTCCTTTAGCCATTCCTCACATAATGATTGCCGTAAGAGCGTCGTGTTGGGCAAATAAAGCCATGGCTTGTGTATCCCTCCGGAAGGAGAGACTCTCCGCATTTTAATGAAGCTCCTCAAAGCCCTCATGAATATGTATTTCCCCACAACAAAGCTTGACCCCACCAGTGTGCAGAGCCAGTATTCTGGGACACTTTCAGAAGGAGGTGGGTGTGCCTGTGGGGGCTGGAGGCGGGTGAAGAGAGATTAAAGCAAAGAGAAAGAAAACCGGGCCACCGTGCATTTCCTCTGCCCAAGTTCACCGTTCTCACCCTTTCCCTTGGGCCAGGGGACTTCACAAAGAGAACAGAAAAAAGGCCACCAGGCTTCATACTCCACTTGGACAGCGAAAGCTTTGCAGATGAAAGGTGAAGAGGACGTCCCTTATATTCTATGTTCCAGGGCTCAAGGTGAGACCCTGGGTTACATCAGGAATTCAAGGTGGGGGCAGCCAATCACCAGAGAGCGGGAAGCGTGGGGTGGTGTAAGAGGAGAGGGATTTATTGGTCTTAAACATCACATCCAAATTCCTCTTTTTCCCCAATATACAACAGTGTGTTAACTATGGAATTTAAATTAAAAAAAAAAAATCCCTTTCTCCCTCCAATTTGGCAAAAGACACAAGGCATTATAAAGGAATGTCTTTGTTCCTTTCAAAACCACACCAATGGCAGCCTCCTCCCAGGGGCCTCAGCTACTGGGAACAGAAGGTCTAAGAGCATTTCATGAATAGTTGTGCTGGTTGGACAGTTCATCTTCAGCCTGGTCCTGGAGTCTGAAATCACAGGGAATGACATCATTCTTGGGGGAAAGGTCATATGGTCTTGCTATTGGCACAGGCAGACAAAGGTTTCTACTTTATCACACAGGTCTCTCCTGGACCCAGTGTTGACTCTCTCTTTTTTTTTTTTTTAATGAAACCTGACAGTCACTCTCATTTCCCTAGATAGACATTGCTAACAGTGGGTTTTAATCAGGGAATTTGGGGGAGTTTCCTGCCACCCCCAACTGGCCCGCTGCAGACACCTCTAGTCCAGGTAATTAAAAAAAGATTGGGGGGAAAAAAAAAAGATTGGCTCTCCCTTAGAAGGCTGAAGATGCTTCCATTCTGACCAAGCCATTTGTATATGTATAATCTGCTTGCCTCTGCTCAGGGGCAACTTGACATCCACCCACATAGTTGTGCAATTTCTTCCAAAGGTGCGGTGCTTCTGTTGCCTTTCCGATCCCTTTACACTACTGGCCCCAGTTTTATCACATGTAAAGCATGGACAGTAAGATCATTTTCAAAGTTGGTTGGGAAGGTGAATGCCAGAAGGCCTCCAAAACACTGCCTGGGAACTCATTAGCACCAAACAGTATTTCCTTCTTTATCCCCAAATTTTATCCCCAAACCCCACCATCCCAGGACCTCCAAAAAGAAGGGATGTCAGGGTCGGAACACACCCTAAATGCTATGTCCAGAGGCAAGAACCCCTCCCTGGTGGTCCTAAGACAGGGCCTCGATTCCTTACTCTTACAAACTCAAGCAGGTCAGTAGGAAGGACCTCTGTCCTCTCCCAGAATCCCCTACTCCAGCTCTGGGCAATTCTGACCAAGGGGGCTGCAGGGAAGAGCCCAGAAGCCTTGGACTGCCAGCATAGGCTAGAATTCTCCCGACTTGTCGCCCGTGTTCTCCCCTCCTCTCTCAGGTCCATAGCCACCCGCATTGCCCAGAGCCGCGGTGGGCCCATGGAAATGACCACGTGCCCACAGATCTAGCTTCTCCCACTTCCTCCCAACCTAGAAGCCTCCCGGGGAAACTCAGAGCTAGTCTGCAGGCTCAGCTGGGCTTCCCCGCCCTGCAGGGGAGGCCTGCCCCATCGCTCTACCTGGAAGAAGGAGCCACAGCTCTTCCTCTCCCTGCCCTCAGTCTGTGAGTCTCTTGAAAGGACAAGAGTCTCATTCATCTGTAGCCCGAGTGTCCCTAACATGCCCCACACAGATTCCCCACAGAGGCACAGAATCATCAAGCTGCCTTGGGAGAAAGGGCAGAGCTCTGCACTTTACATAACGCTTTTCCATAGGAGGAAACAGGCCCACATCTTAACTCAATTTAGAATCGGTTTTTAAGTGTCTATTTATAGGCATCACACAAGTACCCCTCGTGGACAGTGAAGGAATCAGGGCTCCGGGCTCTGGTCCACCACTACTCATTAGCATTCTTTTCATGTTTGTCTTCTCTAATTTGCCCAGCAGCATTTTAACTCAATAGCAAGGTCACCTACCACTTGGACCCAGCACCACTTTCCATTTCCTCCAAAGAAAAATATGAATTTTCTTGGCCATGCAGCAGTGCCCTCTCTTCACCCTCTCGGGGCCCCTCGCTTGCGTTGGCGAAAGCAGGGTTGCGTTATTTTTGGTGAACTGTGCCTCTGGACAGACAGTTCACCTTCAAAAAACCAACAAAGTCATGGAGCACAGAGACCTGGGAAGGCCCCTGGGGGTCAGCTGGTTCCTGTTGGCCCTGAGTCCCCCAACCTAGCCAGGGACATCCAGGGAGGGCCCGCTCCCATTCCAGCAGCTGGAACGAACACAGACTCACCTATACTTTGGAACAACCAGACTTCTCTTCTCAGCCAGGTACGGCCTGGCCGTTCCTACTTATGCCACACACGTGTCCCCATCCTCTTTCTGCCCTCTCTGGAGGCAATGAGGGCCAGGTCACTTCCCCTATTTCTCGTGGCCACTTGTGACTAGACAGAAATCCCAGCACCTGCTCTTCTGGTAACACACAGCCCTTTTTGGTTTTTTGTTTTTAAAGATTTTTATTTATTTGACCGAGAGAGACACAGCGAGAGAGGGAACAGAAGCAGGGGGAGTGGCAGAGGGAGAAGCAGAGTTCCGGCCTGATGCAGGGCTTGATCCCAGGACCCTGGGATCATGACCTGAGCCGAAGGCAGATACTTAATGACTGAGCCACCCAGGTGCCCCTACAGAGCCCTTTTTGGAATAACCTCCTCATCCTTACCAAGCCCCAGGCTTGGTACACAATGAAGTAGACAAGTCTCCCCATAAGACTTAAACACTCTGCTTTCCAAGTTGCTGGCCCACCCACAAGTTATCTGGGGGAGAAGGAGGGTAGTTTGTCCTGTATTGCAGCTTCCCAGGGGAGGCGGGAAATACAGAGCCCCAGGAGCCTGGCAGATTCCACGAAGGCTCCTTCTGCCAGCATGTTGAGGACTGGATTCCCCGGAGTCCGGAGAGCTCCCCTCCCCCACCGCCTTTGGAACCAGTACAGAAGGGAGGGCAGGCCCTCAACGGGGGCGCTGAATCCACAGCAGAATTCAGGCACAGAGAATCCTGCCAGCGAACAGCCCTCCAGCTGCCTGACTTGAAACACCACACGGTTCGGCTCGCTTACGACTGTTGTTGCCGAGGCGTCGGTATCTGGTGTCAGGATTAATTAACTCTCCCGCACGATGCCCACTGCAACTGCCATTGTAGATTCTCTGTTATTTGACATGCACATTTCTGGCAAATCAATTGGAGCTCTGATCACACTGGGCCTTTGAAAGGCCGCCTTTCCAGACACTTGGGAGGTAAACAGAAATCCTAAACATGGCTTCAAGTGGACGGTTCCTAAATTTGCTGCTTCCCTTTGGTATTAGGTCCGGGGACGCGTTGGGAGGCCCCAACTCCAAGAGCCATCCTCGGGGCCCCATTAGTGGCCCACATGATTGAGGAGGGGACCCCTGAGACAGGAAGCCCCTGAGGCAAAGAGAACCTACATGGGCTCTGAGAGAGCAGCTCAAGCAAGCCTCCACCCAGACCGCGTGGCGGGGAGCCTGCAGCACGGAGGGTTCCCTCCGTGCGGGGGGACGTGGGGGTCACAACCAGAATTTATAAGCATTTTCTTGGCAAAGTGAAGGCAACACTCGCAGTTCGATGGGCTCCCAGCCCTGCAAGCTGTCCTGGGAGGAAGCCTGGCACAGTGGTGGACAGAGATGGACGTGACCAGGGCCGAGGCAGGAAGTCTGCCTGGAGGCCAGAAGGCTGATCTCACAGCCTTACAAAGTGGCCAGGGACCTGCACAGCGGAAGCACATCTCCTTGAACCGAAGAGTTAGCCCTGTGCTTTATAAGAGGCTGGGCCCTGGGCACAGGGGTTTGGGGCTGCGATTGGATTGTAGAATAAGTAGAAAAATTTGTTGAGCGATAATGACCCAGATTCAGTGAAATGCTTGCTGATGAAAGGCTCTGGCCACACTGAGCAGAAAGTCTGGGGATAGGGCTGGGAAGGGTCTGCGCAGAGAACGGTGGCCAGAATGATGGGGGAACAGTCAGGATGCATCAAAGGCAGGGCCCATGAGTGGCACCCTACAGCCAGCTCGGGTGTGGTTCTTTCTAGTACCAGCCCGGTGGCTGCAGCCCGCCCTGAAAGCCAGGAGCTCATGGGATTGTCAGTACCTCTGCATGATGTAGAGCTTGGAACAGGAGTTCACACTCCTGTGGCGCTCATGGGCCAGCCCAGGGGGGCATGGGGCTCATCTGCACTGGGCTGTCTCCCAGAGGGGAACGGGCAGTTGGCAGAGGTCAGCATCTGGCAGAGAAGCTGCTGCACGGAGAGAATTCCTGGGAGCCAGTACTACAGCTCCGCCAAGCTGCCCCAGGAGGATGGAGCATGAAATAGCCCAGTGTCCCCTCAGGTATGGCTGGAACCACAAGGGGGGATTTTGTGGGTGTGTGGATGTTCCCCAGGTTTACTGTGGGTCTGCTGCTTCCTGACGGGAAGGACTCACCAGGACGGTGCTCGTTGGGCACAGCAGGGTCATTCCAAGAGAAAGTAAGAGGGTCCTTAGGAACCACTTCAAATACTGGCCACAGACCAATGGTAGTGGGGAAACAGGGGCTGGGCTTAGAAAGGGGTCCGGGTCCTCAGAGCCAGATAAACAGAAAGGCTGCAGCCCAGGTTAGAATGGGAAGGGGGCTGGGGGAGCAGTGATGGGAAAGTTGGGGGATCTTCCAGCTTGAGTGGACACCAATGGGCTGTTTACAGGTAAAAATCTCAAAATTCTGGATAACTCAGTCCCCTAGCTGGCTGCAAGGTGGAGTCTTCAAATGCTAATAACTCTATTTATAAACACCAGTATGTAGTACTTTTCTCCTTCTGGGAAGAAAGCGGCATCTTTAGAATAAAGAGCTCAAACCTTGAGATTCTCATGTGAACAAACGTTTTGGGAACACACCGGATTTTAAAAATCTGTCTTCAATGATCTCAAAGTTTCAAAAACAATGGTCTCGTTTGAGAAGGGGACTTTTTTTTTTTTTTAAGATTGTACTTATTTATTTGACAGAGAGAGATCACCAGTAGGCAGAGAGGCAGGCAGAGAGAGAGGGGGAAGCAGGCTCCCTGCTGAGCAGAGAGCCTGATGCAGGGCTCGATCCCAGAACCCTGGGATCATGACCTGAGTCAAAGGCAGAGGCTTTAACCCACTGTGCCACCCAGGTGCCCCTGAGAAGGGGACTTCTATAAGCATTATTAAAATACATCGTTATTAAGAGGAGCACACAAATTGTGAGTGATGGCATGGTCAAAACTCTCCATTCTTGGAAGCTGATCTTTCCAAGTGTGGAGGTGACTGGCCAAGGAGGACGTGTCACATTCTCCCACCAGATTCCTTGGTTGGGGAAGATCCTCATTCCCAGCTCCAGATACCGATGCAGACACTCTCTATCCACAATTAGTTTCCTGAATGGGGACTTTCTTTCCATAGGGCCTGTGAAGCCACACCGACGGCAGATTTGGGGGTAGAAACACAGATCATTTCGATCCATTTCAAAACCTAAAAATTTGCTCTAAACCCAACTGGCTCTAACATCCAATATCATCAACTTACTTTTTCTGCATTTGCTTTTA
Organism: Martes martes; assembly: GCF_963455335.1. Taxonomy (NCBI): domain Eukaryota; kingdom Metazoa; phylum Chordata; class Mammalia; order Carnivora; family Mustelidae; genus Martes; species Martes martes. The sequence continues at coordinate 19,963,523 of NC_137894.1, forward strand.
TGTAAAATCATCTGAGGCCCTACCAAACAAGCCACAGAGTTCCTTACAGCAGTGCCGAGCTAATTTATTAATGCCGGGGTTGAAACTAAAGGTGCCCTGACCTAGCCTCGCTTTATTCTCAATAGATCTGTCCTTGAGCGCTCCGTGGACAGAATCCTGGCTCCCAGGGCTCTTCTTAGCCGAGGTGTTTACACTGCAACATCTGACATATTTCTATGATGATTCTCAATATTAAACCAGTCTTGTGTGTGTTTGGAGTTCTCGCCTGGCTCTGGGGAACGAAAGGACAGTGCAATGCTGAGGGATGAGAGTCAGAACACAGTGCCAGGGCTGTCCACGTTGCAGCCAGAAGTGATGTCTTAAGAGGCAAGGGTGAAGGACAAAGGGGGCCGCTGGCGGGGCGGGCTCAGGCAGGTCCGCGCCGGCCCCAGGGATGGAGGGGAGAGTTCAGAGGAGCCCTCCAAGCTTGCATCTGCCGGGCTTTCCTCATTATTATTCTCTCCCAGGCAAATGAAGTTTCTATTTTTGCTGCGAGGAGTCTGATGCCTTCCAATTCCCCCGCGTCCCCTAGAGGGAGGCGGGGATTTCATGTTCTCTTCAGGCAGCTCAGGGATGCAGAAGGGAGGGTCATCCAGATGGCTGAGAGCCAGAGAGAAGCAGCGCCTGCCAATCTTTTCAAATGAGGACACGGTGCTCAAGAAAGCTCCGGGCAAGGTGTTGGTGTATGTATGTGGTCTGATATGACCACTCAGGGGACATCAGGGTCCTTCGGGCCCATGTCACACTCACTGCGATGACACTATTTCACAGAGGTGCACCTTTTAATCCTCACAGCAGTGCTGCGAGGTAGCGGGGTTGTTGTCACCCCTTTTACAGATGAGGAAACTAAGGCACAGAAAAGTTATTAAGTGGTATGCCTGAGGTCACACAAGAAGTTCAGGAGATGAGGGGAACCTGGGTGGCTCAATGGGTTCAGCATCTGCCTTCGGCTCAGGTCATGATCGCAGGGTCCTGGGATCGAGCCCCGCATTGGGCTCTCTGCTCAGCAGGGAGCCTGCTTCCCCCCTCTCTCTCTGCCCCTGCTGCTCACTCTCTCTCTTTCCAAAAATAAATACATAAATCTTTAAAAAAAAAAAAAAAAGGAAGTTGTGGAGCTGGGACTTAATCCTGGCAGTGTGGCCTAAGAAATTTCATTGGGAGGAAGAAATGGGGAAAGAAGTTATTTATAATATATAAATCAAATGAAGGATTCAATGATCAATAAGAAAATTCAAAAAAGAAGCAAGAGGTATGAGCCAGTAATTCACAGAATAATCAATATATGAAATAAATATACATAAACATATGAAATAAACATTACTGGCAGGCAGAGAAATGCAGAGATCCCCCCTGTAGAGACCACTTTCACCCATCAGACTAACAAAAATTAAAAACATCTGACAATACCAAGTGGAATCAGGGGGAAAGGGGGAAGGGGTACCCACACACTGCGGGTGGAAACACTCATCAGTAGACCCACTTGGGAAAACAACGTGGCCACTTCTAGAAAATGTAAAGATTCATACATTTAGGGTGGCTGGGTTATGGACATTGGGGACGGTATGTGCTAGGGTGAGTGCCGTGAATTTTATAATACTGATGATTCACAGACTGGTACCCCTGGGGCAAATAATTCATTATATGTTAATTAAAAAGAAGATTCATACATTTATCCCGCAGCAATTCCGATCCTTGCTAAGTATTCTAAACAAATCTAGCTCGGGGTCACATAGAGACACACACACGAGTATTCATAACAGCCTTGTTTGTAGCAGCAAGAAACTGGAAACCCTTTGAACATCCACCCATGAAGAACAGAGCACATTATGTTCCTACAATGAAAGGCCACATGACCGTGAAAAGGTATAAAGGGCAGCTACATATTTTCACATGGATGAAATGGGAACATATAAAGTGAGGCAAAACAAAGGCAAGCTACAGAAAGAAAAACATACAATTTGATATTGTTTGCACAATGCTTAGAGACATGCAGAAATCACAGGCTTAGTATATTGACTAATGCAGGAAATTAAAAAACACACCAAACTCTAATAGTAGTTACTTCTGGGTGGGAAACAAGGGGATGTGGTCAGGGAGGGGCTCCAGCTCTACTGGTTAATTCTGATGGTTTAAAATATGTCCACCAAAGAGTCGAGATGCCTGGATAGAGAAGATGTGGTCCATATTTACAATGGAATATTACGCCTCCATCAGAAAGGATGAATACCCACCGTTTGCATTGACATGGATGGAACTGGAGGAGATTATGCTGAGTGAAATAAGTCAAGCAGAGAGAGTGAATTATCATAGGGTTTCACTTACTTGTGGAGCATAAGGGATAACATGGAGAACGTTAGGAGAAGAAGGGAAAAGTGAATTGGGGGAAATCCGAGGGGGAGATGAATCATGAGAGATTGTGGGTCCAAACTGAGGGTTTTAGAAGGGAGGTGGTGGGAGGATGGGTGAGCCTGGTGATGGGTATTAAGGAGGGCATGGACTGCATGGAGCACTGGGTGTTATATGCAAGCAATGAATCATGGAACACTACATCAAAAACTAATGATGTACTGTATGGTGACTAACATAACATTAAAAAATACTAATCAAAGAAATAAATAACTCTCTTCCACTCCCTTCAAAAGGTGGAGCCTACTGCCCCTCTCCTAGAATGCAGGCTGGGCTTAGTGACATGGGTCTAGAATAAGGCAGAGGTGACACTGTGTGGCTAAGGAGACCAGATCATAAAAGGCACTGTAGTGTTCTCAAGACTCTCCTAGAAAAAAAAAAAAAAAGAAGACGACGACGACGACTCTCTTGGATCATTCGTTCTGCAGGAAGTTGCCCGCCATATTGTGAGGACCCCCAAGCAGGACTGTGGAGAGGCTCCAGGCAAAAGAAGCAAGATTTCCCGCCAACAGCCACAGGAAGTCACCTCAGAAGTGGATCCTCCAGCCCCAGCCAAGCTTTCAGACAACCATGGCCCTCGCCCACATCTGGACCCTGAGACAGAGTCATCCAGCTGAGCTGCTACCAGATTCTGACCCACGGACTCTATGCGTGAGGTAGTAAATGTTTACTGTTTGACGCCACTGAGTTTTGGCATAACTGGTTACGCAGAAGGCAATAACTGACATAGCAGTATTCTCTACTTTCAGTGGGTGGTGGGTACACAGGGGTTCAGCACATAATTCTTTTTCCTTTTTCTCATGTCAAATATTTCATAATAAAAACTGAATCTAAAAGACTTGAGTTAGGTCCACACAGATCAACAGTCAGAAATAGTGGATAGTAAAAGAAAAGGAAGTGGGACAAGCAGGTGCTTCATCCTTCTGGGTGATCAGAGAATGGCTTCTGTCCTGAGGGGCATAGGGAACTTAGAAAAACCCCATCTAAGGTGCAGAGTCATGGGAAGCTGTGGGCAGAAGAGGAGGCAGAAGGATTTGCTCTATCAACATAATTAAAACAGGGAGTCCTTTTAGGCTAAGAGGTGTGTCTGAGCCTTCGAGGTTGGCCAGCAGGGACAGGGGATGTCTGGCAGCCCCAGGGAGCCCTCCTCCTCAGTGGTGCCTCCCCGGTCTTGAGGCCATCAGAGAAGTTTTGGGTTCCCCAGAAGCCAGGATCTGGACACCATCGTGTGTGTGTGTGTGTGTGTGTGTGTGTGTGTCTGTGTCTGTGTCTGTGTCTGTGTCTGTCTCCCTCTCTGCTTCAGGTTCCAGAAAAAGCAAACGTACATTCCTTGGAAGTCGCTGAGCTGGTCAGAGTCAACCGATCCAGTCAAAGCGGTGAGAACCCATTAAATCTGACGGACCCAACCTGTGTCGGGATTCCCGAGCAACCACCGTAACCATTCCACAGCTCTTACTGTCAATCCTCTTTAAGGGCCTAAATCCACCATCTCACAACTGGTGCTACGTTCTGCAATTTACTCATTCAAAGAACTATGTCCAAAATCTACTCTAATTGAAACAACCACTTTTCTCACTAGGAAGTGACAGCTGAAGCAGCAATACCCTTAATATATTCCGTGCTCGCTTGCTTTTAAAACAACAACAACGACAAAGCACTGTTGAGATGACAGAAGAGTGCAAGCCATGCTGTTGGTGCTGTCCTTTTGAGCCTGACTTGTCGGGAAGACGGCCACTGAGAACTTGGATGCATCTGTGCTCATTCATTCCTCACCTCTCTGTGGCTGGCCCCAGCGGACAAAAGGAGGAAGATGTGGTGAGAACTGGAAGGGGCGAGGGGACGCGTGGGCCATGCTGGAGGTGCCGGAGCAAACATCAGAGATGGCACAGGAGAGGCAGACGCCCCCGTGCCCGGCGATGGTCAGCTGTCCCCTCGCAGGGTGGGCACAGACCAAATGGGGCCAGGCTCAGCCACTCGGGACCAGGACAGCCCAGGGCCTCCCTCTGTTCCCAGCCAGTGAAGGCCCGGCTCAGACATGAGCCCACACGGCACGATGCCCCCAAGCTTCCCGGCCACCACCACCAGCTCAGCGCTGAGCTGCACAGCATCCCAGGCTGCTGTCCCACCGCCCAGAGATGGCAGGAGACAGAGAGATAGCCAGACTTCTGAGTCCGAGGCCCAACTTCAGATCCCGCCTCTGCCTAAGAGCTGCGACCACAACATGTTCCCCCCAGCACTCTGAGACTCAGGCTCTGCCTCAGAAGCAGAGAAGGTGGGATGGGGGTAGGGAGGGGAGAGGTTCCTGGATGGCTCAGTCGGTTAAGCGTCTGCGTGTTCAGCTCAGGTCACGATCCCACGGTCCTGGGATCCCCTCACGTCCATGTCCATCTGGTGTCCCTGCTCAGTGGGGAGTCTGTTTCTCCATCCCCCCCTGCTGCTCCCCGCTGCTTGTGCTCTTTCTGTCTCTCTCTCTCTCTCTCTCTCAAAGAAAAAAAAATCTGAAAAATATGCAGAGCAGAATCCTAAATCTCCCTCAGTCCTTCCTTGGCCTTCAGGACAACCGTCAGCCCACCTCGGGGGAAAGCAATCAGAGGCCGGCTCAGGGGCCTGGGGGTGAGTGCTAGCGCAGGACTCAATAGCTCTGTGACCTTGAGCCTCAGTGTCCTCCGTTCTGAAATGGGGATAACGAGTCTCCTACAAATCTCCCTCGCAGGATTGCCATGTGGCTCCCAGAGGCGCCGGCCAGCAGATACTCGTGAGAGACACAGGCTGGCTCTCGTCATAAAGCCATGCGATTCCTGCTGCCCTGGGGCCGGCTCTGCTCTCTCTCCCCCTCATCCCCCAGTGCCCCAAGAAGGAATGCATCAGCTACTTGTTTAGCACCCACCGTGAGCCCCTCAGAGGGGTACCCCATACCTAGGTCTGCACTCACAGCACCCGGCACATAAGCAAGGTCCCACTCCCTGATTCCAGAACCCCCACCCAGATCACCTCTGCAGCCCCCAGCAGACACCCTTTCAGAGCTGGCAGCATACCTCACACCAGAGCCTGAGAGTCTGCGTGCCCTCCTAGGATGCGGCATTTTCAGAGAGGAAGCCACTAAGCCAGAGGGAGGCAGGGGCCTGGGAGAGGTCAGGGGCTCCACATATATGTCAGCAGGACCCTGGCCCAGGGGTGGTGGCTACAGAGTGGCCTGGGTGCTTTAGGTCACAAAGTCCCTCTAAACTACTCTGAAACCCCTCCCAACACATCCCCTGGGCCCACACCTTCCCCAGTTATAGGTTTCCCAGAAGAGACAAATCTGTCTTGGGGGGTCTAGAAGAGGTCCTCCCCCTGGTGGGTAAAAAGCTCAGCCGCCTTGGAGCTGCCCCCAAGCCAGGGCCCCCCAACCCATCCTGGCTTGCTCCCTCACTGGCTGCTGGTAGAGACAGATGACACTGGGGTGACACTCCTCCTGGAGGTCACCTATTCACTGTACCACGTACCCAGGGAGCTTCAGCATCTATGACATACCAACCTCTATGAAAAAATTCAAAGGTGAGCCTGGCTTAACTTTTCTAGAAGAGACTCTCGAAAATAATATATCAGCAAAAGCTGAAAGGAACCAAAATTGTCAGGCATGCGCCCCCAAACTGAGTATCAGACAAGGATCCTCGGCAGGATCATCTGTGTCAACACTGAAACCAGCTCCTCACCACACATGCACCACCAACAAATATGCAGCCTCTCATCTAGAAAAGAAAGGCGAGAAAGTGAATTTCCCTTTCAAAACAGGGCTCTCCTCAAGCAAGGATTGCCCTGTGTATCTCTCCCCATGCAAGGGCTGGGGAAACATACAGGGAGATGGTGGCTGGGCTGGAAAAGTCTGCAGAAATGTTTCCACCCCCAGACCTCAGACTCCTGGCAGGTAACCCAAGCCCACGGGAAGAGGGAAATGGTGTGGTCACTCTGGGGTCCATACCTGTGAATCCCCAACCAGCTTTCAGAGTGGAGACATGGGTAGTGCACATGCAATGACTTCCTGCTTCACCAATTTCCCCCCAACTCTGATAAACCCATGACTTTTGAGGTGCCTGGACCTTAACCCACCTGCAAGGCCTCCTTTGGTTCAATGATACATTCCATTACCATTTCATTTTTACCTAAAGATTACTACAACCCGGACTCACCACCAAGGCCGGTGGTCTCTAATTCTGCTTCTGTGGAGCAGGCTGGATGCTGGCCCTACAGGCAGGCATCTAATGTTCTCAGACAGCCTGGTAAGGAAGCTTGCTCTCAATACATCATCAATGTGCCCTTCAGATGGTGGTGGTTGTCAAGGGCCTCTTGCTAGCCTCACTTTATCATAGTAATTTGCTCTTTTGTTTAGGTCCAACCTTAACAATTTATTTTCCCACAACTGTTCTTTAAGACAGGACTTCTGGAAGAACCGAATATAAATCCTCTACTACCAAAGCAGAAATATACACAATCAGAATATTCTTACTGACCCAGCCTTGAGAGAAAGCTGATAGAATAAAAGAGAGGGCTGAGAGAAAGAAACTGGACCCGTGATAAGGTCAAGCTGCTAAATCAAGTCTTGCCTGAAACCACGCATTCCAATTATATGAGAACGTTTATATTATGGTGAGATGAGTTTTCTGTTAGATCAAGTCTCTTCGTGGATGAGGAAACTGAGGCCCAGAGAGGTAACGTGACTTTGCAAGCCCAGAGAGCAACGGAAGGAAAGTTCAGTTATGTTGCAGTAAGTCCTGCCTTGTGTCAACAATCCTAGGCTGTGTTCATTGTGATTTACCCAAAACCCTTAATTCCTTACAAGTGTGAAGACAGGTCAGATATCCAAGCCTTACACAATCAAAATCTAGCAGAAAGTATATTTAACTCAACCAGATCTTTGGTACTTCTCCAAAAGTCACAGGACAAGCCTAATTGGTCAGTGGGGATTCCGTCAAACATACAAGAGAAAGAGCACAATGTACATCCAATATTTCTGCACCACCTCCCTCTCTCAAAGATAACTCTGACCCTGACCCACACTTTTCTGCTCATGGAAAACAGCAAGGCAGCTTTCAGACCGAAATCTTCTCTTAATTAGCCTCATAAATAGGCACGGCTCTGGTGATCAGTTGGCTACGTTTGTATTGGTCTGTCTGCCTGCCTGTCTGCCTTCCTTCCTTTCCTTCTGTCCTTCTCTCTCTCTCCTGTTCTTTCTTTCTTTTTCTTTCTTTCTGATACAAAGGCCCAAGGACGGATTAGCAATATCATGTCTCAACCTCACTGCCTGTGTGTTTTAGACCCAAGGGTCCAGAGGTAGGCGACTTTCTCAGAGTCACAGCCTGGGGCCAAATGTACAAGGTCAGAGACCTGGGTTCATTTCACCCTGCACTGAGCCTCCCTCCCCAGAAACTGTACCACAGAGAATGCCATTGCTCAGCCAATCCTGATGACCAGAGGCAAGTCTGAGCTCTGCCCAGGACCTGGATGACATCAGGGAAGCAGAAGCTTCCAACTGCCTGCGGTCGCCACAAGCCTCCACAGAGCAGCCGTCCACACGGAGAGGAACCCACACCTGGGACATGTGCAGTATCCAGGGAGGAGGAAGGTGCTCCAGAAGAGCTTTCTCCTTTTCCCCCCACCAGCAGCAAGGCTGAAGGTTCTGGAAACCCACAAGAGTCACAAGCAACCTTGGGGAGCTAACTGTGCCCCGAAGTCTCTGGAGTCCGCCTCCGTCAGAGGGCCCTGCCTGCTCTCTGCCCTCAGATCTCCCCCCACACCCAGTTGGTCCCTCTACCTCACTAGCCTTTCCACGTGTCCAAACTGGCTGGTGGGGTCTGGCCCAACTCTGGCCCCATTCCTGCCCACCCCCACACTCTAGCCTCACCCCTCTCCTGCCTGGAAGCCCGTGCCCCCCTCCTGGGTCACCCAGTATAGTCACCCACTGCCCCCATGGCTCTGCACCATGTCAGTGAGTAGCACGAGGACAGGGTATGTCTCTCCCTTCCGTGTCCCAGCTTTTCCCTGGTGTGGCCTCCGCGACGTGCTTATCCTATTTCCAAGACAAGCAGGCCACTCGCTTTCTTGGCTGTGTCAGATGGTGATGCTGGCTGCTGAAGAGAAAGGGGTCCCCCTCCCCCAAAACGAAAAGCAAACATTGCACCACCCTGAGGAGTGAGCCCTGCCAAGGTCTCTCCTGCTTGTGCCACACCGGAGCCCGGCCCGGGCCTCCCGGACACCGAGGCAGTGTAGCTGCTACATTTATTCAGCGGTAGCCCAGGGGCCCTTAGGGGGCCTGGCTGGAAGGAACCGGGGGTCTGGGCGTGAGGCTGGGGTCGACCACCCTGACACACAGAGCCTATACCCACCCACTGGTGTTCGATGGAAAAATGCACAGAACCAACAACACAAGACCCATTCTAAGAGGACATCCAGGGAAGGGCGCACATGATAAACCAGGATTGTGCCCAAGACTGCCAAGGGAGGACCGACACTTGATGCAGTCATCTGTCCACGGGGATGAGGGGGGTGTCAAGAGGCTCCCCCACAGAAGAGTGCCCCCCTTCCTTACCCTGCTTCCCTGAGAAGGTCTGGTGGTCCTGCAAAGCTGCTGGGCTCTGTAAGCCCTGGGCGGGCCGTAAAGGACCAGGTGGGCAAATCAAATGATGTCAGGAAGATCACACACCCGGCTGGGCAGGGGCTGACAGACTCCACATGGATGGAACAAAGGCCCAAAGGAAATTCAGTGAGACACTGTTTGTTCTCATCATTGAGAGGAAAGGACCAGGGCTTGGGAGGGCCACTTGCTGGATAAGGGGTGGGGGGCACAGCAGAATGGCCAGTGACAGAAGAGGACCAGTGGAAAGAAAACTGGGGTCCAGACAGGACCCACCAAGGAAGAGCCAAGAAGCAATCAGGGGAGGAGAGGCAGGTATGAGGGGATCCAGAGGCCTGGTCTGGAAATGGGGTGGGGGCCAGGCAGGAGATGAGGGCAGTGCACCCTGGCAGGTGCTCAGAGCTCTCTTCTCGAACTTCTAGAAAGCTTAGCAGGCTGCAGCTACTGCTGTCACACCAGGTATAGTGAAGCCACCGTGGGTGGACCTGTAGGTCAGTGGGGTCAGACCTGTAGGATTTTAGGATCTTAACATCCCCAGATGTGGCAGGTGAAGAGCCCTTTGCTCTCATCGAATGCTCTGGACCATTAAGCAGTTCAGGCCCAAAGCTCAAGGTGTTTGCCCTCCAACTCCTGCTGGGAGCAGAAAACTCTCCACCGCCCGCTGCATTTCAGGTTGTAGAGATGGAAACCACAGGCTGCTCCATTCCATGGGACAGGCCTGTCGACTCTCATAAAGGAACACGAACCTCCCACGGAGACCACTGAGATCCTCATGGCTGATGCTGTTACATCTCACAAGATGCCAACAATCCTTTATGATTTAAAGGAAGGTGGGAAGGCAGACTCTCTCTTAGAGAACATTAGCAATTGTGGCTCCCTTGGGTGGGTTCAGAGTGGGCTTCACGGCCCAAGAACCGGACCGGAGGGGCCCCTCACTAAAATCCTCTAGGGAGTGAGTGCTATTCATCGATGGGGCACAGAAAGCCCCACCGCTGTCCCTGGCCCCATTAACTTCAGGTGGCCTCCCCTTTCCCACAGTTCAGACACTCAGCCGTGTTTCCAGAAGACTCCAGAGCTCAGAACCCAAGGCCGGCCTGAACAAAGGTGGCCACAGGTGTCTTCTTGTTCTCTGTGACAGTGGAGAACATGCTTACAAGTCCCACACTGCAGCACAGCAACACAAGATGGGTTAGTGGCAGGAGCAAGCGGGTAGCAGCATACCTGCACCTTCCCTTGGCAAACACTCAAGAGGGACAGGGCTCTCCCCTTTGAGTGAGAGGGAAAGGGGCCAAAGGGAGGGAGAAAGATGCTAGCCCACGAAGCACACCAGCCCTTGCCAAAGGCCTCCACAGCTTGGCCTCGCCACACTCTTGTGAGACAGACCTGTTTTATTTTGTTTTCCTTGTGTGTCAGCTTTGGACAATGTGGCTCAGAGCAGTTATCTAGCCCCTGTGTGTCAGAGCTGGGATTTGAACCGAGGTCTGCCTGAGACCTTACTTCCTCTTCAGTGAGGATGGGACAGACAGGTAAGTGGTCGGACGGCCCCAGTTTCTGATTATTTGGCAGTCACGCGGCAGCCAGTGAGTAACATTCTCTCTGTGTGCCGCTTAGCATTTCTGTGCTAAGCATCAAGGCATCTTCTAGAAAGAATATGTGCCTGACACATACAAGAGCAGAAAGGAAGTTGATACATGAGCCTGTCTGGAAGATGTTTCACTTTCCCCAATTCCAGAACACTTCAGGGGGCCGATGTGCTGGACAGAAGCCACCCAGAGAACCTGAAGTTAGCCCCCAGCACCCCGGCAGCTGAGTGTGCCCTAAGCTTGTTTTCTGAATGAAGCAGCGTCTCCTCATTCACCGCCTTCACAGGTTAGCAGGAGGCTGAATCCCAGTGGGTGGAATCAGGAAGATCCCACTTTGAGCATCCAAGAGGATGGACTCTTCATTCAGTTAGGGAGGATCCTGGGATGGGGTCACACACTAACAAAGAAGAAGAAAAACAGTAGTGTCAGAGGAACCTGACCAGTGAGGTGAGGTTTACTTCTGCATTCTGCATAGACTTTATTAAAGTCAGAAACCCACCCACTAGTAACCCACCAGGGCTACAAGGTCTTACAGGTGAGCTTTAACAAGACCACCAAAGAACAGATCATCTGTCTTATATGAACCACTTTCCAGAAGATGGAACGTTATGGGTCCGAAAGAACCTCTGTACTAAAGGCAAAGGAAGACAGAATAAGAATGGTAAATGTTGGCCAAACTGACTTATAAACATAGATGCAAAACTCTGAAATGAAACCTTAGCTGAGTGCACCTGGCAATTTCTAAGGAAACAAACACATCATGATAAAATACAGGTTTATCCCAGGAATGCCAAGTTGGTGTAATGTTAGAAAAGCTGTTAATGCAATCACATAAGTCATCACATGAAAAGATCATCTCAGTCACACAGAAAAACCATTTCATAAAATTCAACATGCATTCATAATTAAAGATGGGAAAAAGAAAAAAAACTCTCAGCAAATGAGGAGCCAAAGGGGCGTTCTTGAACAGAGTGTACACCTAGTCCACAGCAAACACCCAGTTTGATGGATCGTTAGCTATGGCCCCCACAGGAATAAGGAAAAGACAAGAACTCACAGCCTCACTGCATCTTCTTAACAATGTCCCACCACTCCTAACCAAAGAAATAAGAAAAAAAAAATCAAAGAATGAGGATTGGATTGGATGAGATCCACCTGGAATTATTTGTGGGGGCCACGACATCCATGGAGAAAATCCAAGAGTCTACAAACCACTCAGCAAGGTTGCTGAAAAGCAGATCAACACACCCGCTCAACAACTATCACAAAAGGTCCTTTCGAAAGAGATGCCACGTGGACAGTTACCACAAATAGAAACCCAGCAAGAAATCTAATCTAAAAATACAAGACCTTTAAGGAAAATACCTCTTGATTTATTGAAAGACATAAAATAAGACCTATTAAAATTAGGTCTCCATATGCTATGAGTATATATTTGTATTTGGGGTGTTGTCTTCCAAATGAAGGGGGAGATGGGAGGTCAAGGCAGATCCACTGGGGTCCAGGATGTCTGTTTCTTCAGGAACTGGAGCACTTTGTACTTCTCCACAACCTGACCAACAAAGAGTGCAAACTTGGACTTTTGCCAATCTTAGCCGTGAGAAATGGTATCTCAGGATAATTTTAATTTACATTTTTCTTACACGAGAAGCTGAACATCTTTTTATACATTTAAAAGACCATTTATACTTATTTCTCTGTAAACCATCTATTCACATATTTTTACCTATTCCCTGTTTGGGCTTTGGTCTATTCCTTTTAATTTTTATTAATTCCTTATATTTTAGGAAAATAAGCTTTCTTCATGATTTAACTTGCAATTGTTTTTTGGTGGCTTATTATTTCATTTTTTTACTTTGCCTATGGTATCCCCCCCCCCCAACTGGAAAGACTTTTATCTCTAATGCAACTGAATTTATCAATCCTTTTTATGTTATTTTGGATTTTGAGTCATAATTTCTCTCATCTGCATTTTCTTCCAGTACTTGTTGTAGCTATCTATCCATCTAGAACCATCTGAAATACATGCTGGTAGATGATAAAAGGTATCAATTAAGTTTTATCTTTATCCAAATAGCTATTGTTAGATAATGAAAATATATATTGGTCTCTGCCCCAGTTCCCGGCACAAGGACTCCTAACCTTTCTCATTTCCTAAGCAATAGGAGTGCTAGGAGCATCTTTTGTTATCATTTGATCTCTGACCTCAGTTCCTAACACAAGGTTCCTGAAACCCTTGTAATCTCCTGGGTGACTAGAGTGTCTTTGTTCTAATGAGAGAACTCCTGGTGGGCTCCTGGATGGTTCTTGGATTGGTAAGTGGGTGCTGGTCACCAAAAAATATAAGGTATGATTCTCAATCCCTTGAGAAGGGAGAGGGGCTAGAAATGGAATTAGTGATTCATCATGCCCACATGAGGCAAAAGTATGGGGCTCAGAAAGCATCCACATTAGTAAACACAACTACACCAGTAGGGTGACACACCCCAACTCCACCAGGACAGAAGGTCCTGCCCTCAGGACCCTGCCAGACCTTGCCCTATGTACCTCCGTATCCTTTATCGTACCCTGTAATAAACTGGTAAACATAAGTGACTGTTTCCCTGAGTTCTCTGAGCCACTCTAGCAAATTAATGGATTAATGAATTAATTCAAGGAGGAGGTCAGGGGAACCTCAGATTTATAGCTAGTCAATTACCTGGACTTTATATCTGGCATCTGAAGGGGAGTGGGAACAGTCTCATGGGGCTGAGTTCTTAACCTGTGGGATCTGACACGACCTCTAGGAAGAGAATGTCAAAACTGAGTTAAAGTGTACGACACACAGCTGGTGTTATAGAGAGTTGCTTGTTGTGGAACAACCCCACATACCTGGTGTCAGAAGTGTGACTACAAAGGAAACACATGGCAGAGGGAAGAGGAGGCTGGGTTTTTTCCTACTCAGAAGGAAAGACTCAATTTTCCCCATTCAGCAATCCAGTCATCCCAAAACTATTTTTTTTAAATGTTCCCTCTGCTAACATTTTATTTAGGAATTTTACATCAATATTCCTAAGTGAGACTGGTATGTTGACTTCCTTTACCAAATAATCTTGAGGTTTCCATTTTTTTTTTCTATGCTCTAGAATGATTTAAGTAGAACTGAGATAATCCATTATTTGAAGATTTGATGGAGTTCTCATGTGAAGCTATATAGGTTTGAAGGTTTTTCTATATTTTTTTTTCCCAAGGAAAATTGGTTTGTTTAAACGTTATGTGTCTACTGGGGTCCATTTGGGTAATTCCATTTTCCTAGAGAAGTACTCTTTTCATCCAGGTCTTCACATTTATTTGCGCAGTATTGTAAAGAGTAAATTTTAATGGTTTTTTTTTTAACATGTTCTATTTTGTTGATTATTTCCCTATTGTCATTTCTTATTTTATGTATTTGTTCCCCCCATAATTAGGTTAGATACTGGCTTGTTCATTTGACTTCTTCCCTAAAAATTGGCATTTTATTGTGTATTACTTTTATATTTCTCTCTGTTCAAATTCATTAGTTTCCAACTTTACTCTTATTTGCCATTCTGTCCTCACTCAGTTATTTGGTTGCTTTAACATTGTGAGTTTGATGTTCCTTCCTTCATTTATTTTTTTTGTTTCAAGGCACAACTTTATGTGCACACCATAGACTGAAGTATTTATAGAGTTTAATCGTGTGATTTTCCAAGCTGAAAGGCCTTTTCGTTTCTTATCTTACGATTAACTTTTAGTTTTATTGCATTGTGATGACAGAACCTTGCATGGATCATTTTTATGTTACAAGAACGTACTGAAGTTTTTCTTGTAACCTAACAGATGTCAACTGTCACAAATGCTCCATGTGTTCAGGAATCAAAGTTGTATTCTCTATTATCATGGTACAAACTCACTCCAGTATGTTGGGGGCATAGTCTTTTGTCTCCTTCACACATCTTGGATAGCAAGTGGCTGTCATGGTCTCCAGAATGAGTATGCTTCTGTCCATATCTCCTGCTTCACAGGTGCTTCAAGGAGGTTCTTCGATGTTCAGTGCCGCACTCATAGCCACAATTATAATATCTGCTCTGTGAATTGCAGCCTTTTGTTATACTGCATCCCTCTGTTTCATTTCATGTCTTTGGCATGAATTCTACCTTGGTAATGTTGACCTTAAAAACAAAACCCAAAAAAGAGCCAGCCATTTTACCAGCAAAATGAGTTTATTCAGGAATAGCAAAGGAATTACGATGCAGGACAAGCAAACTAGGTCAAACCATAGGCAAATCCAGAGAACAGCAGAGAAGGGCTTGCATTTAAGGGGAAAGGAGGAAGTTGGGAGGGGCTGTTTCACAGAGTTGAGAGTGGCAACAGCTTCTTATTGGCTAGGTATGGCAGTTTCTCGTTGGCTGGGCTATTGCTAGGCAAGGAGAAATTCTTCTTTCCTCTTGCTGGGGTACAGAGAGTAAGGCTCCTCCAGCAGGGATTTGGGCAGTACTGTGTGAGAGCTCCGCCTTTGGTACTTCCTGGCTTTGTTTTGTTTTGTTTTAACATATAATGTGTTATTTGTTTCAGGTTTCCTTTATTTATTTTCACAGTTGAAATCAGGATTTAAACCCCTAATTTCTTTTTCTTTCTGCTGGCTTCATTTCTGTACACCCTTCCATTCTTTCCAGCCTTTATAGTTACTTTGTTTTAGGTATGACTTCCTTCAACAGCAGAGTGGGGCACCACTGCATGAACCAGTCTGAAAGTCTTTTACTTGCTGGATTAAATCCACCTACCCAGGGAAGGAAACAATCAACAAAACTAAAAGGTACCCTACTGAATGGGAAAAGGTATTAGCAAACTGCATCTCTGATAAAGGGTTGGTATTCAAAATATATAAAGAACTTACAAAATTCAAAACACACCAAAAAAAAAAAAATCCAGTTTAAAAAGTGGGCAGAAGACATGAAAAAGATATTTCTCCAAAGAAGACTTCCAGATGCCCAACAGACAAATGAAAAGATGCTCATCACCACATACCATCAGGGAAATGCCAATCAAAACTACCATGAGATATCACCTCCTACAAGTCAAAATGGCTAATTCAAAAACACAAGAAACAACAGGTGTTCGTTAGAATGTGGAGAAAGGGGAACCCTCCTACACTCTTGGTGGCAATGCAAACTGGTGCAGCGCCCTGGAAAACAGTATGGGAGTTCCTTAAAAAGTTAAAAATAGACCTACCCGGTTGGGGGGGGAGTGGCTCAGCTGGTTACACGTCTGCCTTTGGCTAGGGTTGGGATCGAGTCCCGCACTGGGCTCCCTGCTCAGTGGAAAGCCTGTTATCTCTGCCTGCTGCTCTGCCTACTTGTGCTCTCTCTCTCTCTCTCTGCCAAATAAATAAATAAAATCTTTAAAAAAAATACATCTACCAGCAATTAAACTACCAGATATTCACCGAAAAGATACAAAAATACTAATTTGAAGGGATACATGCACCCTGATGTTTACAGCAGCATTATCAATGGTAGCCAATTTATGGAAAGAGCCCAAATGTCCATTAACTGATGAATGCATAAAGATGAGGAGATACACACACACACACAATGGGATATTACTCAGCCATCCAAAAGAATGAAATCTTGCTATTTGCAACAACGTGGATAGAGCTAGAGAGTATTATGCCAAATGAAATTAAGTCAGTCAGGTAAAGACGAATACCATCTGATTTCACTCATGTGGAACTGAAGAAATAAAACATATGAGCAAAGGGGAAAAAAGAAAGAGAGGTAAACCAAGAAACAGACTCTTAACTGATGGTTACCAGAGGCTAGGTGGGTGGGGGATGGGATAAACAGGTGATGGGGATTAAGGACAGCATTTGTGTGATGAGCACTGGGTGATGTGTGTACTTATTGAATCACTATATGTACACCTCAAACTAATATTACACTGGAATCTTAATTAAAACTTAGAAAAAATACATAAATGTTAAAAAACTCATAAGCAGAAGCAAAAACAAATAAATACATAAATTCTCTTTAAATAGATTAAAAAAATAAATCCACTTCAATTTCTCAGTGTGTTTGATTTCAGCTCTGTCATGTTCTTTTGTGTTGTAGTTACCATGTGTATTTCACTTTGTAGTCTATTTTCTTCATTCCCTTAGGTTCTTTTTTCCCATTTGGGTATTTAGGAAAGTCGATATTTTGACTTTCCTACCGGTAGGGCAATTCATGAGCTTATTCTAACTTGCCTTTCTCCTTAGTCCACCTTATTTCCATTTTGTCAATTTTCATACATTTCTATCTACTCTTCCACATCTACCCCTACCCTTGCTTTAGTTCTTACACATGCAATTAAAAACCGTATTAATATTGACTACCAGTCCTTTTGCCAAGGCTGCCCCAACTATCCTTTCACTGAATAAAATCTGTCCTCTATTGCACAGCATACATATATTTGACACAGAGTGGGGTTGTTTTTACCACCTCCATCCTCTATACGACAACAATACTTGCAGGAGTTATCACAATAATAACTAGTAATTGTCATTATTTGCTTGGCTTGATCTGTAACTTAAACAATTTTTTTAAATTCCCATTTTAAAGATATGACTCAAATTCAGTACAGTATTTCCTGTATCAACTATTTTGTTAACAAACAGAAGTATTACACTTCACAGTCTATGCTCTGTTTTACTGTTTCAACTTTAAACACAAATAAAGGGGCGCCTGGGTGGTTCAGTGGGTTAAAGCCTCTGCCTTCGGCTCTGGTCGTGATCCCAGGGTCCTGGGATCGAGCCCCGCATTGGGCTCTCTGCTCAGTGGGGAGGCTGCTTCCCCCTCTCTCTCTGCCTGCCTCTCTGCCTACTTGTGATCTCTGCTGGTCAAATAAATAAATAAAATCTTAAAAAAAAATAAACACAAAGTTGTCACGTGGTCACACAAAATGACAGAATTGGAGAAATTCAAATTCTGTTTCTTTGTCTTCACAATTACAGGAGTAGCATTGTTTATTTCTACATCTACTGTTCAAATGCTGGAATGTGCAGTTCCACAGAAGAAGCCTGTCCATAAAGGGAACTCAAGTGATTCTGAATGGTTATAACTTGACTCTCAAAATATCCATGCGTACCTGAGTCTACGTATGTCAGAGGGTGACTAAGGGGGAGTTCTCTAAATTCAGTGCCATGTAGAAAGCAATGTTTATTAAACCATAAGTAATACAGATGTGCTCATTTGAACCCTGTGCACCTTACTAAAATGCCAATAACAGGAAAAATTGCTTAGAATTATACCAAAAAGAGATTTTTTTCTTCAGGAGGGGCATTTCACACTGACATTCTTTAACAGTGATGGAACACAGTGATAATAAAAAGCAGGCCAACTTTTAGTCAGTTTATCAGTGTTTTTGAATTATCTGCAGATGAAGCGACTCATTGCCTGCATCCAGGGAAGACCGCTTCTGCTGTCCCCAGCACACCACAAAGTCTGGTAGATTCTTTAAATAGGCCTGGTGGGTACAATATTCTTCTATTTCTTGCGTCTTTTAACTGTTTTCCTAAAACCTTGATACTTCAAGACGAGTTGGCTGGATATAAAACCTTTAGCTCCCTTTTCTTTCTTGAGTTTCTTGAAAATATTGTGCCACTGTTATTGTCACAAAGTCAGACACCTACCTGGTTTTCTTTCCTTTGTAAGTAACTTGGTCGTTTTGACCAGAGGCACAGCTGATGGTACATTTATCTTTACTTATATTTATGGTACATTTATCTTTAAAGTCTAATAGCTTTAAAGCATAATTTTGAGTTGACCATTCCCAAATGATCGTAGACTACAGGTGGTCGCTGAACAATGAGGACATTAAGGGTGCTTAAAATCCACATGTAACTTCTAAAAATCCACATGTAACTTCTGAGTTCCCAAAAACTAAATGACTAACAGCCTACCACTGATGGGAAGCCTTACAAATAACATAAGCAGTTTAGATTAACACATACTCTGTATGTTCTCTGTATTATCTACTGTGTTCTTACAACAAAGTAAGCTAGAGAAAAGAAAATGTTAAGAAAATTTTAAGATTTAAATTTTAATATTTATAGTACTGTACTATACTTCTCAAAAAAAAAAAAAAAGTCCACAAAGAAGTAGACCCATGCAGTTCAAACCCATGTGGTTCAAGGGCCAGCTGTATTTCTGGGCAGATTCAGATATTTTGTTTCAGGAATTTATTCTTGAATTACAGATTTAATTTTAGTTCTATTCCATTGCTTCTCTTTTCTTCCTCAGGGTCTCCAACTATAGGCATGTTGGATCTTTTCCCAACTGTCTGTATGTTTGGGGACTTTCCATCTCTTTTCCATTTCTTTCCATCTCTTTTCATTCTCTTGATTCTATTCATTTCTATTCTTACTGTACTTTCAGTGGCATCTACTGTCTCCTTGGACACCTCATAATATACCACTAATTTCAGAGATAATTTTATTTTTTCTTCCATTCTTTTCCTTAGAAAGAAAGAAAGAAAGAAAGAAAGAAAAAGAAAGATTACTTTCCTTAGTTTAACAAACTTCCACTTCATATCCCCTAGTATTTGTCCATTTCCAGTCTATTTTTTTCTTAATTTCTTGACTCATGGTGTTTTTTTTTTACATTTGCAATTGCTTGTTAATTATAATGCATTTCTGTCTCTTCATTTCTTGACTCTTCATATGCCTAAATATTTTGTGACTCATTTCTTTTTTATTCTTACAGTAACATTGTATGGATTCTAGGTTTATCTAAATTTATATTTATTTTCATTAGTCTCTCCAGTTTGCCTGGACCAGCAGTCTCAGGAGATGGACTGGGCAGGGAGGGGTTGGGTGCAGTAAGTAAGTGGGATTGTTGTGGTTTGCTTAGGAACTTGGTTTAGTTTTATCTTCCTTTCTTACAACTCTTAAGTATAGTTTCTTTAATAAATAATAGAGGTTTTCTTTCTCTCCCTCTTTTCCTTTCCTCTCCCCTCCCCCTCCCGTCTTCCTCTTTCTCTTCCTCCTTTTTTCTCCTCCTTCCCCTCCTCCTCCCCACCTCCTCTCCTCCTCCCCTGCCCTTCCCCACCCCCCTCCTCATCCTTTACCCCCTCCTACTCACCCCCAGTTTGGTCTTTCTCATTCTCATTCTTTGATGCTTTGTTTCACTAAATTCCTTACCTCCATCTGGTTCCCTCCTCCTTTTAAATCTCCAGGAGTCACTATGCTTCTCAAGTTGTATCTCTCTCCCAGAAGAACGTCTGACCCCATGCACTTTCCAAGCCCCTCTTTTTCACTCCCTCAATAGCCAATACTTGATTTACTAGATCTTAGACCTACTCTTGGCATCTCCCCACCGAGGGTAGGGTGAGTAGGGTGATCTCTCTCTCTCTCTCTCATCCTATATGAAGTTTTCTGAATGCAGGCTTCCTGATGACTGTGAATTATAAGACATTAGGATGGATTTTACAGGTTACTTTAAATACGACAAGCTGTAGGCTTGGACTTTGCTACACAGAAAAAATGAAGTGCGCTTCCAAAATGTTCCTCTAAAAACAGTAGTAGTGCTAATAATAACAGCCATCAGAAAACGCATGAGTCTCTGTGGTTTACTTTCAAGACCACCGGCATGTGTGTTTGTGGTTGTTTCATATCAGACTGTGTAGTGTGCCTTGTATGATTTTGATTTTTGCAGAATAATGGGAAGGGTTTTATATTATTCTGCCACATACAGGAAAATGTGAGAAGAGACAAGATGCAAAGTCACCCCGTCTCAAAACTCACATTTCAACTTGAACAAGCAGGGAAAAGCTCCAATGCGTTTCTGAGACACGTGAATTTTCAAAGCTGGGCAGGCTGTTAGGAGGTTCCTCAACTCTTGCCTCACTTGAGAGATGCTGGTGTTTCCTTGGCAGACACAACACCTCAGATAAGCCTTGGGAGGAAGTGCTGCACTCTCTCCAGTTCTGGCTTAGACACCTACGTGGGAACATTCCAGGAACTACAAAATGATTCAGACCAGCGTTCGTCACCATCCCCACCTGGAATTTTATAAGCTTTGGCTCCATTCATTCCTTTCCATTTTTAGTCTTTTCATTTCAGTCACATGGGAAATCTACCCTTTGGGTGTTGTGTAAACTAGGGGCCACCTTCCTTCTCTGGACTCGCCCCTCAAATCCCTCTCTGGACAGTCCAGGGCTCAGGAGACTAATGACTGGTACCTTGCTTGCCAGAACGTAGCTTCATCTTTGATGTAAAGGTTTCAAACCCTATTCTGTGTTCCCTTCTGTCTCTACACTCAGGGCCCCCAAAGAATATTCAGTTATTTCATTTTTATTTTTTAAATGAAGTCAAATTGCTTTACTGCCTAAAAACCTGCTTCGATTCTGTCTGGTCCAGCTTGCCAGTCAGGACTGACTTGGTATAATCAGAACTATCTAAGGGAGCACCATGGGGCTGTCCATCCGGTCATCAGGTCTCATCGGAACTAATCAGAACATACGTAGATTCAATATGAATATCATAGCTCTCCAGATCTAAAAGCAATCTTACCATATGAGACCCAGGCACACAAACCTTCCAAGTTTTCCCATTCCCTATGAGGACAGAATCCAAATTTAAATGACCTGTCTTACTTCTTTTGCCTGTCACTGCTACATGTGTGTGGGAATACATGTGCCCGTGTGCACACAAACACACCCTCATCCTTGTCACTCATACTACTAGGCTACCTGTGTTCCACAGCCAACATGCAGTCACCAACAGCTGGGCTCAGACCCACACAGGTGACAGCTGCCCACCTCCTCGACCAGCAGACACTCCCTGGTCCCAGGGACAGCTCTCCATTTATGCTTCAGACCCAGTCCAATTCATGACTCAGAAGGAACTATAATTACCCCCCACGTTTGTGAGGACCTGCCAAGAGTTCACCCCACAGCACCCACGCTGACAAAACTCCACGCCATGCAGACCTCCCCCATATCCTACGCTTCTTTCCTGTGTGAAGTTCTTAGACGTCCAGCCTCCAGAACCATGCAACAACACATTTCTGTTGCTTAAGCCCCCTGGTCTATGGTACTTTGTGAAAGCGGCCATGACCGACTAATATGGTGCCATTCTGTAGTTCTCTGTGTCTATTTCCATCTCATATGTAAAAGAAAGTCTGTTGGAGACAAAGGCTTAATAAAAGGGGCCAACCAAAAAGTAATAGTCCTTAGGATGGCCATCACCAGGAAAGTGAGTAAGGTCTCAGGTGGGTCATTCACCCACACAACCAACCTACTGAAGACATTCAGCACTGCCCAGAGCCACAAGGCAGTGCCTGGTGACAGGGGGGTCCACACCACCACTCACCACAGTTACCTCCAGGAATTCATGGAACTGGCTAGAACAAGGGTAGACAAGTTTCCCAGGGCCTGTGCCCCCCAGCATCCCAGCACAGCCTCTCCTTTGCTATGGTGTCTAACCTGGCCACTTGGTATCTGAACAGTACACTCCACATAGACATAAATGTTGCTTACTCTTCTCCCCCACGCCTTTTTTTTTTTTTTTTTTTTTGCCAAATCATATTCTTCTGTGACACAAATAGGGGAAAGTTGCAGGATCTTGCTCCCCACAAGGTGTTCTCCCACCAACAACTGACAGAGGCCACTCTTCCCTTCCAAATCTACCTTCTGGTGCTGTTTAGATCTGAACTAGTGCCTTGGCAGAACCACAGAAAAGAACAGATGTGCTCCAAGGGCTCAGATAATCAGCGGCATCCTATCAAGAGCACAGGCAATAAGCAAAACCAAGAGGCAGGGCGTGGGGAGATGGCGATGTTGTCAGCGGCATGGTTTTGAAATCTCCTGAAATGCCCACATAAAACAAATATAGCAACTGTAGATTAAAACCCAAAAACCCAAGACAATATTTACAACCAACTAGGTAACAATGTTTCCCTATAAACCCCAAAATACAAGCAGGTGGGAAGAGACTACCAACAGCCTCAAGACCTGTGTGGGTCTTGATATCGGCAGAACCAACCAGGAAAGCGGCAGGGTGTCTAAGAAACCTGACAACAGGGGAGACCCAGAATATCCAACAGACATTCACAGGAAAACCCAACAGAGACTCTGGGAAGGGTGTTGTCCATAGCAGTAGTGAGATAAAGAGTTCACAGTCGGTACCAATGTGTTCTGAGCTCTTCAAAAGGAAACCAGGGCTCCCTTCCAACTCAGGACCCACATGGAGGATCCCCACTGGGAGTGGCATCAAAATTAAACAGGACAGAGACTGCAGAGATGAAGGAAAGAGAAGGTGCAGGTACAAGTGGAGAAAGGAAATAGTGAATCTCAGGAGGTCATACTTTTATGTAACACGGTATATAAATAACAGAAGACAAAACTGTATGTGCATAGAAAAGCTCTCCTAAACCACATCTCTTTCCAAAAGTTCACGAAAATGAACTTCACATTAAAAAGAACAACAACAACTGAAAATCAAGATCAAATACCATTACATGAGACCCTGATAAGAAAAAAAGGAGCTGGGGGGAGAGAACGAGGAGCAAAATAACATCCCTTCAGGTAATAAAAGCATGCCAAAAATGTATGCCTGCACAAATCAAAAACATAAACATTGTTCCAAACTGAACTGAAAGAAATTAAGAAAAACATGAAACAATATGAATCAAAATTAGAAATACTTGGAAATCAGATATCAGGGCTCAGGAAAGAATTAGATGTGTTTTCATTAAAAGAAAGTAATTATTCCAGAAATTAAGACTAAACTAGAAGGAATGTAAGAGCAAAGAAAAAGAACAGACAATCCCATTACAAAATACAAGATGAAGAGGAGGAAAAGTGTCGAAAGCCAAAAATGAGGTAAAAAAAGAATTGCAGAGCAAGTGACAGCTACTGAAGGTGAGCAAAGAAGATCTAACACATCCATAACCAGAGTTCATAAAGAAAAAAACCAAAGTGGCGGGGGCGGGGTGGGGGGGGCAAAAAATACTGAAAACCTCAAGAAACTTTCTTGAAATTGAAAACAGAAAAGTGGGGCACCTGGGTGGCTCAGTCAGTTAAGCCTCTGCATCCGGCTCAGATCATGATCTCAGGGTCCTGGGATTGAGCCTTGTGTGGGGAGCAGGGAGTAGGGAACCTGCTTCTTCCTCTCCCTCTGCTCCTCTCCACTGCTCATGCTCTCTCTTACTGTTTTCTCCCTCTCAGAAAAAAAAAATTTTTTTCTTAAAAAAAGTGAAATTACATATTGAAAAAGCCCACCATGTACTTGAGAATGCTGACCCAGCATGACCAACATCAAGACATACACTAATAAAATTACTACACACACACACACACATACACACACACACACACTATCCATTGAGCATATCAAAATAAAAGAGGACACATAAGAGAAAGTAAACTAGATAACTATCAGACTTTTGGACAATTATGATTACTTCCAGAATACTGAAGACACTCAAGGATCTACTATCCAGGAAAAACTGCCTTTCAAGTATGAAGGGCAAAGAAAACTGATTCCAAAATGCAAAGACACAATGATTTCCATCCCATGAGGTCTTCCTGACCTATTGGAAGGCAAGCCTCAGGAAATCAAAATGACCATCAAGGCACTGACATAAGAACCAGTGACTATATTAGTTTGCTAGAGCTGCCATAACAAAGCACCTAAAACTAAGTGGCTTAAACAACAGAAATGTATTGTCTCACAGTTCTGGAGTCTACAAGTTTGAGATCAAGGAGCTGGCAGGGCTGGTTCCTTCTGAAGGCTGTGAGGAAAAGATCTGCTCCAGGCCTCTCTCCTTGGCTTGGAGATGGCCATCTTCATCTTCATACTGCATTCTTATATCTTCATATCATCTTCCTTCTGTATATACCTGTGTTCAAATATCCTCTTCTTTTAAGAACACCATTGTATTGGATTTGGGGCCCACCCTTGGTCAACTCTGTAAAGACTGTTCATCCAAATAAAACCCCATTCTGAGACACCAGGGGTTAAGACTTCAATATATGGATTTTAGGGGGATATAAATCAACCTATAACAGTGGTGTTGAGCACCAACGGTTGCTACACTCACAGACATTATGTGCTTCCTCCAACTTTGTCAAAGACATGAAATCTAAGTCTGACATAGGCAATGGATCCAGTTGCCAATGTGCAGAAGAAAGAAGATGTCGGGACACAGTGAATTGCTTCATGGGTATAACCATCCAAAATAAGACTGTGGGACATTCTATAGGTCAAATATCCCAAAATCCCCAATAGATATTTTGTAGGGAAAAGAAGAGGATAGATAATATGGCAGTTCCTCAAAATATTAAAAATAGAATTACCATGTGATCCAGCAATCCCACTTGAGTATATACCCAAAAGAATTGAAAGCAGGGTCTCAAAGAGATATTTGTACACCCATGTTCATGGCACCAGTATTGACAATAGCCACAAGATGGAAAAAACCCAGGTGTCCATTAACAAAACCAGTAATGGTAGTGATGCATCCATAAGATGAAATACTATTCAGCTTTGAAAGGAAAGGAAATACTGATAGCTGCTACAACATTATAAAGACATGACACTAAATAAAATAAGCCAGTTACCAAAGGACAAACAGTGTAATGATTCTACTTAAATGAGGTACATGGAATAGTTAAATTCACAGTCATAAAGTAGAATAGTGGTTGCCAAAGTCTGTGGAGGCAGGGACTGGGGAGTTGTTGTTTAATAGGTATAGAGTTTCAGTCTTGCAAGAGGAAAGAGTTCTGGAAATTAGCTGCACAATGATGTGAATGTACTTGACACTACTGAACTGTACACTTAATTGTTAAGATAATAAATTTTAGGTTATAAATATTTTTCAGCTTTTAAAAGTTTTAATTAAAATAAATTAAAAATAAAGAAAAAGAGGAACTGCTTTTTACAAAAGACTTAAAAAGTTACATTAACTTCTGGTTCAGAAACAAGATTGTGCAAACTACATTACTTTCTCCTCTCTATGTTATATAAAAATTCAGACCTAAAAACTTATTACAAGTTCTAAATTAGATTATGGTGATGGATCACAACTCCGTGAATATACTGAAAACCATGAATTACATGGTATGTGAATTACATCTCCATAAAGCCATTTCCCCAGGAATGGGAGAGGGGGAAATAAAAACATACTCAAAAATAAATAAATAAAAACTAAGAGAATTTCTTACTAGCAGACCCATCTTTTGAGAATGGCTAAAGGAAGTGCTCCAAACAGAAAGAAAATGGTAACAGAAGAACACCAGAACTATCCTAAGTCTTCAGGAGTTTCTTTAATCTTCTTTTAAAGCTGAAGCAAAAGTCACAGCTTCATCTGATGTGGTACACAATGAATGTAGAGGAATACTTAAGACAGTTATGTTAAAAAATGGTGAGGGTTAAGGGACTCGAGTGGAAGTAAAAAGTAAAAAAAGTTTCACTATTTTGCTCAAAATGTCAAAACTCTGATACCAGAATGTTGTGAAAATATCTACAGCAACCACAAAGAAAAGCATGCAGAGTGGAATACTCAGACATGTTATAAATATGGCCAATGGGATGCTAAAATATGTTTAGGTAACCCATAGGAAGGGAAGGAAAATGAAACAAAGTAATGAAAAGAGGGAACAAACAAAAAACAAATTGTAAAATACAGACATAAGTCCTAACCTATCAATAATCACTTCAAATATAACAAATACTGTTCGGCTTAATGACCTAACAATACCAAATAGAAGAAAGTCACTGGAAGTGTGGTTTTAAAAAACCTAACCCACTCATGCTATCTATAAGAAATTCACTTAATATACAACATTGGTAGACTGAAAATAAAGAGATGGTAAAAAGATATGTCATGTAAACATTAGTCATGAGAAAGCAAAAGTGGCTACAATAATATCACATAAAAATAGACTTCAGAGTAAAGAAAATTAATAAAGACAAAGAAGTATATTACATAATTATAAAAGTATAAACCTGTCAAGAACACAAAGCAATCCTAAATTTATACTTATCAAACAGCAGAGCCTCAAAATATACGAAGAAAAAAATGATCTAGCAAAAGGAAAAAAGACAAATTTACAACGACATTTGGAAACTTCAGCCCCAACTCTCAGAAACTGAAAGAACTACTAGACAGGAAATCAGCAAGGTTATAGAAGAACCAAATAATACCATCAACCATTAGGATCTAATTAACATGTACAGACAGCTCTGTCCAACAACAGCATGAACACTTTCTTTTCAAGTGCTATGAAACATGCACTAAGATCATATTGTAGGTCAGAAAATAAACCTTAATAAATACAAAGGAATTGAAATTTAGAATATCTTCTCTGACCAAAACGGAATCAAACTAGAAATCAGTAGCAGAAAGATTATGGAAAAAATCTCCAAATACTTGGAAACAAAATGACACACTTCTATATAATCCACAGGCCAAAATGGAAATCTCAAAGAAAAATTTAAAATACAGAGAAATGGATTTTTAAAAACCCACAGCATACCAAATTTGTGGGATATATCTCACAGTGCTGAGAGAAAAACATATTCACTAAGAGGCTGCAAGATACAAGATCAATACGTGAACAACAATTTTATGTCTATATAATGACAACAAACAAATAGAAATCAAAAAAAATTTTTTTAAGATTTTATTTATTTATTTGACAGAGATTACAAGTAGGCAGAGAGGCAGGCAGAGAGAGAGAGAAGGGGAAGCAGGCTCCCTGCTGAGCAGAGAGCCCGATGCGGGGCTTGATCCCAGGACCCTGGGATCATGACCTGAGCCGAAGGCAGAGGCCTTAACCCACTGAGCCACTCAGGTGCCCCAGAAATCAAAATTTTTAAAAGCAATACCACTTACAACTGCTCCAAAGATAATGAGATATCTATGAATGAATGTTTTGAAATGTACTGGATCTTTATGATGAAAATTTAAAAATGCTGGTGAAAGAAATCAAGATCTAACTACTTGGAGAGATAAACTATGTTCATGGAATGGAAAATTCAACATTTAAAAAAAAAAAGTCAATTCTGCCCTAAACTGGTCTATAGATTTACAAAAGTCCTATGAAAATCTCAGCATGGTTTTTTGTTAATACAGATAAACTTATTCTAAAATTTATTTGGAAAGAAAAAAACCCTAGAATAGATAACTATTTTCAAAAAAGAAGAATGAAGTGAGAGAAATCATTCTACTCAATATTAAGGCTTACTGTAGAGCTATAACTGTTTGGTATTGGCAGAGGGCTAGACAAACAAATCAATGGAATTGAATATAGAACCCAGAAAAAAATGACCCACTCCAATATGCCCAACTAATTTTTGAAAAAAGAGTGAAAGCAATTCAGTGGATGAGAGATTGCATTTACAGTAAATGGTGCTGGAGCATTTGGACATGTAGAATTGTCCAATTTTTTTTTTTTACCTACACCTTACAGATTATACAAAAACCAACTCACAATGTGTTGTGGACTTAAATCTAAAACATAAAACCCTGCAACTTCTAGAAAGAAAACCACAGGAGAGAACTGTGAGACCTAAGATTTGGCAAAGAGTTCTTAGACGACACCACAGGCAGTATCCATAAAACGAAAGTTGATCAACTGCGCCTCATCAAAATTTAAAACTTCTGCCTGCCAAAGTTCATGTTAAGAGAATGAAGAGACAAATTACAGCCTGGGAGAAAATGTATGCAAATCATATATATCCAACAAAGGACTTGAATTTAGAATATATGAAGACCCTACAAAACCCAACAGAAAAATATAATCAGAAAATGGACAAAAGACATGAAAGACACTTCACCTAAGAAGATAAACAGATGGCAAATAATCACATGAAAAAATGTCCAACATAATTAGGCATTAGAAAAATGTAAAGAAAACAATGAGAGATCACTACGCACGTATCCAAATGGCTAAAATAAAAAACAGTAACAACACCTGGCAAGGATGCTGAGAAACTGGATCATTCATACATTGCTGCTGGAAATATAAAATGGTACAGCCACTCTGGAAAATAGTTTGGCAACATCTTTAAAAACTAAAAGTAGATTTACCATATGACTCAGCAATTGCAGATACTTGGGCATTTATCTCAAAAAGAAAACTTATTTTCCTACAGAAACTTGTACATGAATGCTCACAGCAGTTTTATTCATAATAGCCTCAAACTAGAAACCTCCCAAATGTCTTTTGATGGGAGAACAGTTAAACTATGGTACATCCATACCACAGACTACTACTCGAAATAAAAAGGAATGAACATTTGACACACATGATATGGATAAACCTCAAAGAAATTCTGCTGAGGGCTAAAAGTCAACCTTAAAAAGATAAACATACTTCAAGACTCCTTTTACATGACATTCATGAAATAATACAGATGGGAAGGACAGAGCAAATTAGAGGTTGCCAGGGGTTAGGAACGATGCAAGAGGGTGTGTGTGTGTGGCTACAAAGGGATTGCTGGATGGAGTCTTTGGGTGATGATACAGTTAAATATCTTGATTATGGTGGTAGTCACAAGAAGCTAGTTATATATGTGATTGCATCAGACTATACAAGTACACATGCACATACATTTGCTCCTGTAGAACTGGTGAATTCTGAGTAAGTTCTATTGCTTATACCAATGTCCTGATTTCACTATTATCATGCTGTAGTTAGTTATCCAAGATGTTAACACTGGGAAAGAGGAGGTGAAGGGTGTATGGGACCTCCCTGAACATTTCTTTGCACCTTCCTGTAAATCTAAAATTATTTCAAAATTGAAAAGTAAATTAAGTAAAATATATCAATTCACCCCCAAAATAGGATAACAGTAAAGACAACGCTTCCTTCCAAGCTATATTCTAAAACAAGCCTATTTGGTCAGAATGTGTTTTCAGTGAAAACTTGGTCTCAGCCAGACCCTTGGAAGTGGAAGCAGACTTTCTCACCCCTTCCAGCTGGAAACAGAAGTTGGACAGACCTAAGTTCACATTCCAGCTGTGCCACCTGCCAGCTATATGACTTTGAGTATGTGTCTGGGAGGCTCTTGTGAAGCCTCCATGTCCTCATCTGTCAGATACTGAAAGAACTAACTGACCTCACAGGTACAGCCCTCCATAATGCATCAGGCACAGGGCAAGACCCCTCATCTAGGGAGGAGCTGGTACCTGTGAGCACTCAAACTCTCATGCTGAGACTCTTACATGCATGCCCCTGCCAGCTCTGGGCTGTATAATTTCCTATAGCACCCGAATGGCAGGAGCATCTCTAACAATAGGGTATTCCTTTTTCTCAGCCCCTAAAAGGACCTATACATTGAAAATGCCACATCATCATATCAGGCTACACCAAACAAAATGGAAAAACACTTCTTAATATATGAACCTGATAGCCAGCTAAGGAATTCACACGGGTACTTATTCACCGAAGACTTTCAGTCCTGTCTTCTTCTCTACCCGTACATGCTGGCAACTTCCTCAATACACCTACTGTCCATCTAACACCCCACCCATTCAACCCTGGATACCACAGAGATCTGCCCAGCTCTCAAAAAATACTGATGTCTGTATGAAAAGTCTTAGTATTGTCCAGGAAATAGTTAAAGTCGTGATTGAAAGAAGACTCCATAATCACTAGAGTCTAGAAGTAAGGCTGCACGTAATAACCTCTAGGACAACCACCAAAAGAACAGTAAAAGAATGCATACCTAAGAAGCTGGTGGGAGAGGATGTAAAAATAAAACTACTTCATTAAAAAAATGCAGGGAAGCTATCAAAGAGGACTGGGATTGTATCAAAAGGTCTCAAGGGCCAAGTCAAAGATGCTCCATTGGTCAAAGACAGAACAATCTGAATTTCAGTATGGATTAATGAATGCAGTGGTTTGAAACCTACAAATATGTTCAAGTCCATAAGTTCATAATGATAGTTTTGAAAAACGAATTGATCACCTTTGGAAGATTATGGGAAACACATTCATCATCTTTGAAACTGGTAAATGAAATGGAAGAATCATGTGTTCACCCTGCCTTTTCTCTATGAATTGTCCCCTGAATAAGCTCAGAGGTGAGAAAGGTGTCTACAGAATCATTCCGGCTAAGATGCGAAAAAAAAATGCTATAATTAGAATATTATTTCACCCAAAAAATATTTTTAAAATACTAACATCTGAAAAAAACAAAAACAAAACCAAAGAACTAATGTCTAAGATCTATCCCAGAACAATTAGATCCAAATCCCCCAGGAATGGGGCCCAGGTGACTGGCTTTCCAGGTGGCTGGAATGTGCAACCAGAGTTGAGATTTCTGAGTATCCCTTCAATTCCCTGATTTTCTCACCTGCAAGAAGCTTCTCCTTCCTTCCACCTCAATCATCTGCCTGTCATCTCCCCCAGAATGGTGCTCTTCCGTCTGAAATCCCTTCCAGCCATCCTTCCTCACTGAAAGATACTCAGTCCTTCACATCCAGCTCAGAGCCTACTTCCTTCAAGAAGACTCCCTCAATTTTCCACAGAGCTGACCTGTGTATTTTTTACAGCTTCATGGATGTATAATTTGTATACCACACAATCCACCTATTATAAGTGATAATGATTTTAGTGGATATATTCAGTTGCTCAACTATCATAATGTAGTTTTCGAATGTTCCCCTCACCCTCATGTCTGATTGCAGCCAATCCCACCTACATCCCCAGGCCTAGGCTACCATGAATCTTCTTTCTCTCCCTATAATTAGGCCTCTTCTAGAAGCATCATATAAATGAAACTGTGCAATACATAGACTTTTGTGTCTGGCATCTTTCACTCAGCATAATGTTTTTGAGTGAACTTGGGTATTTTTAAATGTACAAGGGGATTTGGTATTTAAAGGAATGCTGGATGAATCCATCTGTAAGCAAATGAATCACTTCTCAGTATGACTCTTCATTCTCTCATTTCTTTATTGTATAAGAATGGTGTTTGCATCTTGGTTCCCCTTGGGGCCAGCTTGCTCCCAGAAGTAGCCTGAGTCTCCATCCATAGGACAGGTTTGGCTTGACAGGGGCAAAGCTGCTTGGGCCAGACTTTCTCCATTTTCATCCAGTTTACACCATAAACCCATCTAATATCTGAAGCCTTGGTCCCTAAATGTTGACCCCAGGAGTGCACCATAGTTGAAAGCTTCCAAGAATTCATCTGCATCCCCAGCGCTGCTGGAGGACTGGCCGCATTCTGTGTTCTGGCAATGGTTTCTGAGGTGTACAGATGTTGTGTAATTATGGAAAATTCTAAGTGCTCTTAATTACAACTTTTCCTCGTGATTTTTTCCAGTTCCTACAGGCAGTAAGCTTCCCAGGAGCAAGTGCTATCTTGGACTCTCGGCCGTATGCCCCATGCTCCTGCCACATCAGAGGCAGCCTAAGAGGATAATTTACACACTGAACAGGCTAAAGCTGATGTACGTTGCATGGAGACCATAGAGGTCTGCTAAGGCTGCCATTGCAAAGTATCAGAGTACTACCCAGAGTCTGGGTGGCTTAGACAAAAGAAATTTATCTTCTCACAATTCTGGAGGCTGAAAGTTTCTGATCGAGGCATCAGCAAGGCTTGTCTCTTCTGAGGCCTCAGCTTATGGATGGCCACCCTCTCCTGTGTCTTGTTATCGTCTTCCCTCCATGAGTGTCTGTGTCTTTATCTCCTCTTCTTATAAGGAAAGACTGTCAGATTGGATTGGGGTCCATTCTAATAACCTCTTAGTGACATACATACCTCTTTAAAGACCCTGTCTCCCAGTATAGTCATATTCTGAGATACTGGGGGGA
The DNA here is from genome assembly GCF_963455335.1 of Martes martes. Classification (NCBI taxonomy): domain Eukaryota; kingdom Metazoa; phylum Chordata; class Mammalia; order Carnivora; family Mustelidae; genus Martes; species Martes martes. Next base: position 19,995,965 of record NC_137894.1, read on the forward strand.
CAGGACTTCAATGTATGAATTTGGAGGCAGGGGGACACAGTTCATCCCATAACAGCAACAGATGAATATAATTCTCTCTGCTTTTGTAGGTATTTGAAAAATTCTATAATGAAAAGTTAAAAAGATTCATTCAATGAATAGTTACTGAACAACCAAAATAGTACTAAAAACATGACTATGGCCAAGTGGGAGAGGTCTAGAACATGTTTGATATTAAAAAGGCATTCCCACTTTCAAAAACATTTGGGAATAATTATGAAAAAAAATGACCCTCCTGCTTTGGAAGTATAATGAGGCCCACAGAGTTTGAGGTTGTCTCCTAAAATCTAAATTGGCTCTGGATTTGCTAAGCACCAGAAAACACAGAAGTCATTAAACACAGGTGGAGTGCTCCCGAGTGAGCTCCCAACACCTCCCAGCCCCACCTGGGGCAGGCTGCGGGCCATTGCAGGCCAGAGCTGTGTGCTGCTGGCAAAATGAAACCATTAATGTCTGATAATGAACTCTTCAGCAAGAGACTTACCTACAGGAAACTGCAGCCCGTTAGCTGTCTCAAAACCTCTGCTACATCTGAGGGGCTCGTTACCTCAAGGTATTAAGAAGCATATGGAGTTACCCCAAAGGCTACATTTTCATCTTAACCTGCCTTTGCATGTAAAACACTTCACGGGTTCCTCCTCTGTCAGTCAGGACAGGCGAGGCTATGCTGCATTAACAAAGAACTCCTAAATCAGAGTGCCCTAGCTTAGTAATGGCTTCTGTCTTGCTCACTCAATGTCTACTGCAGGTCTTGTTTCCACTCCCAGGCAGAGACCATATTATGGCAAGACCTTCACAACATATGCTTCTAGGACTGAAGTGACTGAGGAAGAGAGAGCATGGAAAGTCTCTTAAAGCTCCGACCTGCCCGTCATTTCTGTTCCAATTTCATTGGCTGAGGCAAGTCACACTTGCCTAACTCTAACAGTCTCTAACTCTGAGGAAGTGGGGAAGCATAATGCCCCCATGCACCTAGGAGGAGCAGCAGCAAAAATACCTGATGGTGCTGGGCACTAAAGCCCACCACTCCCACAAAGACACCCACAGCCACACACATGACCTTCAAATGCTCCCCCACCTGTCTCAGCTCCTCTGCCTTCATCCCAGTAATAGTGAGAACACAGCCCTAGAGCAAAGTGGATTTGGTAGTGGATTTGGTGCAGACCACCTGTCAAAATAAATAATGCTCCCCGGGCACTTGGGTGACACAGTCGGTTAGGTGTCTCTCGGTTTCGGCTCAGGTTGTGGTCTCAGGGTAGCAAGATCAAGCCCCACGTTGGGCTCCATGCTCAATGTGGAGTCTGCTTGAGAGTCTCCCTCTCCCTCTCCCGGTGCCCCTCCCCACCCACTCGCAGGCTCTCTCTCTCTCTCAAATAAATAAATCTTTAAAAATAATAAAATACATGAACAAACAAACAGTGCTCCCTCCTGGCTTGGGAACAGCCTCCTGGACACAGCAACTTCCCACAGAAACCACCAAAGCAGCCATGTAGGAAGCTTGATCTGCAGGCGCAAGGGGGACAGTATCACCAGCACCCTACACCACCCCACCACGGAACTGCTCAAAGTTCCCACAGTGCTCCCCATGTAAGAGGATGCTCCACATCCTGATCACCTGGAAAATGCAATCCAAAGCCTCACTGAGCTATCGCTTCACTCCCACTAGAATGGCTATTACCAGAAACAAAGAAACAAACAGAAAACAGAAAGCAACAAGTGTTGGCAAGGATATGGAGAAATTGGAGCCCTTGCATACTTTGGAAATGTAAAATGGTACAACTGATGGAAAACAGTACAGAAATTCCTCAAGAAATTAAAAATAGAACTAGCATATGATCATCCAGCAACGTGAATTTTGAGTATTTACCCTAAAGCAGGAGCCTGAAGAGATACTTGTACACTCATGTTCGCAGCAGCATTATTCACGACAGCCAAAAGGGTGAAGCAACCCCTGTGTCCACAGACAGCTGAATGGATAAACAAAACGTGGTGTATTCATAAAATGGAATATTACTCAACCTTAAAAAGGAGGAAAATTCTGACACATGCTATACCATGGAGGAGCCTGGAGGAGGTCATACCATATTAAGTCACAGAAAGATAATTTTGTGATTCCATTTAAATGAAGTACCTAAAACAGTGAAATTCATAGGGACAAGGTGCACAGTAGTGGCTGCCAGGGGCTGGAGAATGCAGGGTATGGGGAGTTCTTTTGTAATGGGCGCAGAGTTTCAGTTTTGCAAAGGAAAAGAGTTCTGGAGTTGAATGGAGGGGATGACAGTGCAACAATGTGAATGTGATTTATGCTGCTGGATTCATCATAGACTTGAAAGTGGCTGAATGGTCAATTTCATGTTTCATTTATTTGACCATATGATATGGTCTGAAGGAAGGTTTGTGTCCCCCAAACTTTATCTGTTGAAAATCTAACCCTCAGTGTGATGGTATTAGGAAGTGGGGAACTTTTGAGAGGTGATTAGGTCATGCAGGTGGAGCTCTCATGAATGGACTTTAGGTCCTTATAAAAGAGCCCCCAGAGAGCTCCCTCACCCCTCCCATCATGTGACGACACAGGGAGAAGGCACCGTCTATGAACCAGGGAGCCCCCACTAAACACCAAATCGGCCGGCACCATGATTCTGATTCCCAACCTCCACAGGCATAAGAAATAAATGTTCGTTTTTCCTAAGTCACTCAATCTATAGTATTTTGTTAGAGCAGCTCCCATGGACTAAGATGTACTATAATTTATAAAAATCAGAAAAAAATTTTTTTAATTAATTAAAAAAATTTTTACAGTGGCTCCCATGACCCACTGGATAAAGTCCAAGTATCTTGAATTCAGATGTAAAGCCTTCCAAAATCCGGCTTTCACCTGCCTCCACTGGTGTGCCCTGACTGCACCCAGGGCAGTAGAGATTCCATACCCTCCTTTGCCCAATTCTCCCCGCTAGGGATGCCCTCCCTTCCTGTTCTCCCTCTTGCATCCATATCCTGCCTGCCTCAGGGAGTCCACAGCACTCCCACTTTTGAAAACACCATGATTTATGACTGTGTGCCTCGTCCTTCATTCCCACCCAACGGCAAGTCCCCAGAGGGCAGGGAGAGCTCTGCCATAACTCTTTGTTATCCTAGCACGTAGCATGGTGCCCTGAATGGGGAACCAAACCCTAGTAACTTAGTTGTTGAAGATGACCAAATGGATGATAAACAACTATAAACCCAAAATTCAAATCCTCAGACCACAGCTACTCCAACCATAATGTTTGTATAAACCCTGGGCCTGGTTAACACGTAGACTCTGGGTCAAGAGAGCTGGGGTAGGGCCCAAGACTGCATTTCTCACAGCTCCTGGCTGGGTCTAACAGCCCAAAACAGTCACAAGTCAACATTAACACCTCCAAAAGGGACCAGTTACTGTCTCAAGGACACCTCACAGAATGGGGCTGTGACCCCTACCCAACATCACAGCCCTGCCCTGGGACACCATGTGGGAGCTGGTCCAGAGTCCTGCAAGGGCTGGCTTGCCTCCCTACGCACCTGAGCCCGGCTTTGGTGAACCCCCTTTCTAATTCAAATCACTCCTATGCCCCTGTAGATGAAACCAACTTTCTTACTTAACTTCATTGTTATCTACAGTTAAATCAATGACTATAAAACCAGCTTCTGAGACTCTGTTAATTATCCAGAAGAAATCCCACAATAGATGCCATTTCCCTGAATAGAGCAGGTGGGCAGCTACAATAAAGTTTCTCTAATAGAGCTGATGTTCCTCCTGGAGTCATTTAAATAAACCGCATTGGCACAATCATTAAAATTAATTATAAGAGCCTAAAAAAAAGTCACAGGATGGGAATCTGAGGATGGGGTTCTAGTCTTGGCTCTTCGGCAAATTAAAGAATATGACCTTCGTTAGACTCGTAGCTCTTCAGGGCTGAGATGTGTCATCTGTAAGATGAGCAGCATGGGGGAAAGCATCTTGGCTTACAGACTGTTGGGAATTTTCCAAACAAAGTAGAGCACTACACAGAATACATCACCTCTAATGAGTGTAAAAAATTGTTTTCTGAAACTTACTTCTACTTGAGATCTATAATGTACAGATGATCTAGACCTACAGAAGTGCTGCTGGGAAGGCCCAGGGACTGAGTCACCCCGTGGGTGACACGCAAGGAAGTTGGAGTGGTTGTGCCTCTGGCCCGGTCCTCTTTGGAGGAAACCAAGCCCACCAGTCAGTGTCCACATGGATGCCACCGTGGTGGCCAGGGTGAGGGACCCCCCCCTGAATGGACAGAGGCCAAGCAGCCGTGAAAGGCTGGTTCTGGGGTTTTGTGGACGCTGGGGCAAATGGGGCACGGAGCTGCCTGACTTTGCTCCAGGCAGGGTCAGGACTGGGGGAGGCGAGTGAGTGGCCCAGTCTATAAGGCTGAATGAAGCAGGCCCTTGCTCCTGAGTATAGACTGTCATTGCAGCAGCGGGCCAGGGACTGCCTCTTACGTCATGTGTCAGGCCTGGGAACCCAGGGTGAGATGAGGCCCACCAAACCTCTGAGCTTTCAGACGTCCACTCGGGAGGGGGTGCAGACAATAATTAAGAAGTTACAGAGTTAACACGGGAGGTGCTCAGTCACGCCTGGTGAGGGGGCAACCAGGACTAAACAGGCTGGTCTGCAGAGGCCTCACGGAGAAGAAAATGTCTGACCCAGTACGTGAAGAAGGTGATAAAGTTAGCCAGCTAGGTTTTTGCAGGGAAGAGCGTGAGTAAATAAGTCAGAGAGGAAACAGTTGAGGGGCGCCACCAGCTTTCACTCTGAGTGAGACAGGGCATTTGGAGGGCTCTGGATTGAGGAGTGTCGTGACTTAAGTTTTAAAGCCGTCACCCTGATTTCAGTTTCAAAGCTATGACATGGAGACAGACCTGGTCAGGAAGCCACGAGGTCAGGGTAGAGAGAGGAAACTGGAGGCTAGTGCAACAATCCAGCTGGGACATGACTGGGGCAGTGCAGGTGGTGCCCGGGGATGGGATTTTAGATCAGCTGAAACGCAGGACTTGAGGGGAAGATGTGAGTCAAGGTTGACTGAGAGTCTATGGTTCAAGCCTCTGGAAGGATGGAGTATCATTTACTGAGATGGGAATAGTGTTGGGAGGGACGATGGGGGACAGATGACACCTGGTCTGCTGGGACGTCTGTTAGACCTGCAGGGGGAAGCGCCATGTGGGCTTGGGTTACGAGTCTGGCACTCAGGAGAAAAGTCAGAGCTAAGATATAAATTTGGAATTCTTCAGCATATGGATAGATTTAATGTGACAAGACTGGATGAAACCAACAAGAGTGTGAGTAAGGATCAGGCAGGAAAGAGGTCCATGGTTTGCGTCCCAAGAATACCCCAACATCCCTGATGGGGGGGATGAGGGACTGAGTGAAGTGAGGAGAATCCCAGGCACAGGGCACTTAGAAAGGCAAGGCAAGAAGCAGTTCCTGGGGAAGGGAGAGGACAGATGCTGTGACAGGACAAGTAAGAGGACTCCGGAGAGAGAAGTGACAGCTGGTTGTGGTGACTCGGAGGTGTTTAGTGACCTGGATGGGCACAGTTTTGGTAGGGTTGGTACAAGTATCAGCAGAAGGGGTAAATGTCTGACCCGACTGGGTTTAGCAGAGAATGGGAGACGACGAGCTGCAGAAAGCCAGCAGAGACAACTCTTTCCAGAAGTTCTACAGCAAAACAAAGCAGAAAAATAGGACAGTAGCGGGAGGAGGAAGTGGGAGCAAGAGACTTTTTTCTCTTTTCTCAGATGGGAGAGAGAAAAGGCATGTGTGAACATACAGAAAAGGATCCAATAGAGAGCAGGGAACGGTGCTGGGGGGCAGAGAGAAGTTCCAGGGGCGGCATCTGGCGCGAACATGGAGAGGGGGTGGCTTTGAGCCGGATACATTATTTCCAGTCTCGGGAGGAGCGCGAAGGATACGGGCACAGATGCTGGCAGGGAAGGATGTGATGAGGGGGTGGGGGTCTGAGCCAACCATAATGAGAGCCCTATTTCATCAAAATTTCTGGAGCCTGCAAAACCCGGAGGGAAGCTGGGATTCCAGGTAAAGGGAGATGTTCGGTCCTCCAGGCCAAAGGGAGGGACTGGGTCACAAACTGACCACGGAGACCAGTTCTGTCTTCCCTTTGCTGATGAGTTTCAACAGTTCCGTGGCATCAAGAGCACAGACCTTTGGTCTCTGAAGTTAACAATTTGAGCCCATTTTTATTAGCTGCTTAAAGTTGGCAAAAAAAAAAAAAAAAATTGTATCGTTGCCCTAAGTTCATTTCTGTCAGAACCACAGAGACGAGACGCTCTTGTGTTTCTCAGGACTGCCGAGAAGATAAATATGTAAAATATGCATAAAAGTTCTCAGTTAATGAAAATTCACGTTGCAGAAACACAGTAAAGTATCATCTTTATGGAGTCTGACAACATACGTAACAACAAGAGATATCATTTAGGCATATGCACGGAAATATATTATTACACAAATTACAGAAATATATATTACACAAAAATATAAAAATGTACCCCAAAATACTAAACAGTGGCTTTGTTTCTGTAGGTTTCCCAGGGGGTGATGGGGAAGGGTCTTCATAGCAGCTTGAACTGCACATACCTTATTTCTTACACTGGGTGGAAAGTACCCAGATGTCCCTCTTATTATTCTCTGTGTCTTTTGCAGACCTCAAGAATATTCTTGCACCCTTCCAAGTCTTTTGTTTGTTCCTACTCCATTCAGCCACCAGTCTAGGCGTTTCCTTTCCACTCTGGGATATGAAGGGATGGCTCTCATAGGTGATCGGGACACTGGGTCCAGGGCTTGGCTATCAGTGGGGCCATGCACTCAAAAAGCAAGGGGAGACACGTAGGTGTGCACAGGTTAGCACGCACACTCTATTTCCTACCCCTGTCCAACAAGCGGAGCTCGGAGCAATGGCACCTCGAAAGAAACAAGCCCTCTCCACACTCCGACCTTGGTTTCTAATGACATTCTCCAATAAAAGAAACTAACAAAAGGACCCAGGGACCCTTGGAGAAACCACTGATTCTAGGGCTGGGACACGGAAAATGCAAGATGAGCTTGGAGACTCGTCGTGTTGAGACAGGCCAGGAAGCACTCAAAATGAGAGCATGAGGACAGGTCAAAGAGATAGGAGACAACCTGGGAAAGCCACCACTGGTCAAAGCTGGAATCATCCACGCAACAAAATAGTGTAGGACTGTAATTTAAATACCCATGAGTCAATATTGATACAAAAAAATGTTTAAATAAATAAGTGGGGGAGAACAGAAAGTCTCCGACACAAAAATTCCAAATAATTTATGTAGACACTCTCCTGTCCGTCAGGGGGAACCTAACTCCCCACTCCCTAAATGTGGACTGTGCGTGGTGGCTTCCTTCCCAAGAGGATTCTGGAAAAGGGTCAGGATGACTTTACATCAGAGAAACTGAGAAAACACCATCTCAGCCTGGTGAACAAGGTCAACCAAGGTCAATGGTGATAAATCTGATTGATAGATGCACCTCGGAGATGATCTGTTGCGAACGGCTCTCTTCTTTCCGAAAACCCGTAATGAAGTCTAACCATGAGGAAAACATCAGATGAGCCCAAATTGGGACATTCTACAGAGCACCAGACCTGTACTTCTCAAAACCATCCAAAATCTGCCATAGACCAGAGGAGGCTAAGGAAACACAGTAACTAAATATGATGTGGTCTCCTGCATGGGATCCTGGAATACAAAGAGGACATTAGGAGGATACCCAGGGGGCTCAGTCGGTTGAGCGTCTGCCTTGGGCTCAGGTCATGATCTCAGGGTCCTGGGATCGAGTCCCACGTCGGGCTCTCTGCTCAGCGGGGAGTCTGCATCTCCCTCTGCCCCTCCTCTTATTCCTTCTCTCTCTCTTACTCACTCTCAAAGTAAATAAATTTAAAAATCTAAAAAAAAAAAAAAAAAAGAGGACACTAGATAAAAACCAAGGAAGTGTGGGTTCGCTAGTTGGGCCAAACGTATCACACTGATGCAAGATGTGAACAAGAAGGGAAACTGCGGGGCGCCCCGCTGGCTCAGTCAGTAGAGTGTGCGACCCTTGATCTCAGGGTTGCAAGTTCAAGCCCCCATTGGGCATGGAGCCTACTTAAAAGCAAACAAATAAATAAGTTTATAATAATTAGAAGAAGGAAAATGGGGCAAGGGGTACTGTGCACTCTGGACTATTTATGCAACTTTTCTACAAAATGAAAACTGTTCTAAAAGTCAAAGTTTGTCAACAACAACAAAAAGCAGCAGGAGAGGCGACTGCTGGGTCCCACACACAAATTCTACAAACTGTGCAATCCCCGCCCCCAAGACTTCTGCGGAAACTCAGGGGGCTTCTATTCCTGAAGCTGCCCCAGCTCTCCGACCGGCTGCCTCCACCAAATGTTTGTCTTCTAGAAGCTCTTCTCCTTGCAAGCATTCCTTTCTCTGTTCTCTGTGCCTAGCACACGCACAGGCACACACAGGCACACACCCACCAGGCCCATGCTATTTTGTGGGTGTGGCAGCTCTGGGGAGGGTTCCCGGACACGGCGGTCTGTACGCAGCCATGCAAAGGAGGGCAGCTTTACCAGCCTGCACGCCACTCAGCCTACACTCCCTCTCTTCCCTTCTCCCTCTGTTCTCCTCACTTGAACAAGAAACCAAACTCGCAAGACAGACGAAAGCCAAATCCGTGCCATTTTGCAGGCAGAGACTTTGGGCGACAGCGTTAAAAAGTGGACTTGCTGGCTACCCCCAGGGGACACACGCTCTCTGCAGCCTGGGACCTTATCCGCCCCTGCCCATGTCAACCTCACGCCCACCCCACTGAGCCTTCCCCAGTATTTACTAAGCACCTGCTGCGTGCCAGCAACCGCACAACACAGAGGGGACTCGGGACCTTCCCGTAACTTGGGACATTCCCCTATCGTTCCACCCTCTGCCGGTTTGAAGTGAACATCCTCAGATGTGCTGTGAGCCCCCCAAGAACCAAGATCACAGGCTACAGCCTGTAGGCACCATTAATACACTCTACCTCTAATAAGAGAAGAGGTGCAGTAAGACCAAGGCACAGGGACACGGGACAGAAATGAGAAAAGGGAAACGGTTATTCACTCTCCCTGGGCATAGGCGTCGGCGGAAGCGGCTGCTGGTAAACTGATTCAAGGGGGGCTGCTGGCAGTTAGGAGCCTGGAAGGACAAAACCGGGAACCCCTGCTCTCCGACACGGTTTCCTCTCATCTGCCCAATGCTGAAGGTACACAGGGCAGGAAGCACGAACGTCACACCAAAACCCTTAGAAAAGAAAAAGGCGGGGGGGGGGGGAGGCTTTTCTTCAATCTTAGGGTCCAAAAATGTTAGTGCTTTTTTCAAAACTACTCAGAATCCCCACGGGTCAAAGGGAACAGGGATCTCGGGGAGACGGGAAGAAGAAGAAGTAGACAGGATGGCAAAGAAATGAGACGTACATCCTGGAAGAGTCGGAAAGATGGAAGGAGCACCAGCCTCGGCACAAGGGCCAGCACCCCCTCTTCCGAGTGGGGTCCCCCAAAAACTGAACTCTGTGAGCCCTGGGCTCTCCTCTTCTGTACAAACTACTCCCTTACAGGCTGTTCTGGAAAATCAAATGAATCCACATATGCAAATGTCCCCTTTCGTGATGGTGCAAGGACCCGGATTTCCGTGCCCCCATACATAGAACAGGGCTCTCCAGCACCCCGGTTTGGCCATGCATCTCATCATGCTAATCATCCTTGAAATTTGCGCGTGAGCCCTGAAAAGCTACGATATTTATAAATAAGTTGCCTGAAAGCAAATCTGGAAGCAGAAGCATTGAACGTTAATCAGCATTGAACGTTTCCACTTCAAACATCAGCAATTTAGAGGAAAAACCCATAAACAGACTAGAGTATAATCCTAGTTACCGAATAATAAATCCATCATTAGCTCTGAGCAGTATTTGCCACGGAGCTTTCTTAATCTCTGGAGGTGCACGTTTGAGGCTCAAGCAGCTCTGGTTTTAAGGCTCATTCGATGATGACGCGGGGCTGGGGGTCTGGTCCCACGGCAGCTGTGCACCCAAGACTTTCCAACCTTGATGGCTGGGGCCCAGGCTACCAGGTCCCTCGCTCCACAGCCACAGTGGTGGAGCTGGTCAGAAGAAACAAAGAAGCCTGCAGAGCCCAGGCTGAGGGCATCCACCGCACCCCCGAGGCTGAGAGGCAGCCCAAGGGACCCGGGGCTGGTGGCAGAACAGGACAGGAGAGTGATGACCACCTCCTGATAGCTCTGCCTCCAGTATAAGCAGGGAGAAGGCACTGCCCCCCAAGAACAGTTCAGTTCTCCTTGCCTACCTGCACACACACCTAGCTATGCCCAAGAGGACAGACAGTCGGATGCAGTTGGCATGCAGTCGATACACACATCTCAGATACCCAGAGGTAAGCAGAACTCGGGTGCTGGCTGGCGTTGCTCATCATCCCTGCCGGGAGCTGCCTTTCATTTCACCAGCTGTTTCCCAGTGTGGGTCCTTCCAGAAAGAGCAGCAGGCAGAACACTCACCTCCCAAAAGATACGAGTATTCCCAGGCAGGGCAAGGAATCTGGTGCCCCAAATAGGCTCTGGTCACTTATAAACGGCAGGACAAGGTTGTCAGGACTTCAGCAAAATGAGAGCCCACCACTGGGACAGGACAACTGGCCAACCTTGATGCCCCTTTAAAGCTCAGCCAGTGGGTCTTTCTTAGTTTCCTATGGCTGCTGTGACGAAGTATCACAAATTTAGTGACTTAAAATGACACAAACCTGCAGCCTCACGAGGGTCTCACCAGGTGGAAGCCACAGAGAGACTCTGCTCCTTTGCCTCTTCCAGCTTCTAGAAGGTGTCTGCACTCCTTGGCTTGTGGCCCCTTCTCCCATCTCCGAAGCCCGTCACCCCAAGCTCTGCATCCACCGTCCTATCACCCCATCACCTCTCCTCTGACTCTTCTAGCCTCTTCTAGGACACCATGATAGCATCGGGCCTCCCTGGGTAAGCCAGGATCCCTCCCGGTACCTATCCCATCTGTGAAGTCCCTTTTGCCATGTAAAGTGACAGACGGACAAGCGTCCCAGACTAGGGTGTAGACGTCTTTAGGGGACCAGCACACTCACTTCCAGCTGGAATCCTATTTGCAACAAAACCAAGATCGTCAGTGGCTTTTCCTAAACAAGCAAAGCTCATGAGGAGAAACGCAGGCAGGCACCCTGTGAAGTGTGTCTCTCCATTTGCATCACAGTGATAAACTCATTATCTACCTGCTTCAACAAATCACACCAAGTGTGGCCCCAACAGCACAACAGCCTTGTTAGGTGAAAACCTCTCCCACCTCTCACACCATAGGGCCAGAATCCTTCCCTTGATCACGGCTCTATTTAAGACGGTCTGTAAATAAAAGGCTGCCCTCTTGGGCACACTCTCTGCCTCCATCAATCTTCTTGGGAAAGCAACACAACAAAAATCCATGAGTACAGATCATTACTTTAAGATTTCTAGCCCCTCGTGTCCATAAACACACACTGAAAACGTCTCTATCTCCCTTTATTCTGCAAGGTGAGATTTTCATAACGTACCCCCAGATCCTCGATGCTGGGAATGCCTCCCAGGAAGGAGTAGACGCCGCATATGGAAGAGAAAGACCAGTGAGGATGACGTGGGGAGGCATCCCAGGCGGAAAGCACAGCTCGGGGAGGGCCTGCGGGGAAATTCGAGGAGGACCAGAGAAAACCTTCTGCCAGGGCTGAGGTCTACATGGAGGAGGGTGGCAAGAGGTAGGGTGAGGAGGGGAGCCAGGCTCTTGCACGCTGTTGACAAGGGGTTTGCCCTTGATCCTGAGGGCAGCGGTCAGCTGAGGGCAGCGGTCAGCTATGCTTATTGAAAAGATCGCTTGGCTGCAGGGTGGAGAGCAGGTCAGAGGGAGAAGCATGGAAGGGTTAGGATAGGAGGCTGGTCTGGACGTCCTGGAGAAACAGTGGAGATGGTGGGGAGGGGGAGCCCTGGCTGCAAACGGAGGGAGCAGAGGGGTACTCCCAGCTGCGTACCCTCAGGGGCCACCCCAGTACCTCCCCAAGCAGCCCTCTGAGGCCAGCTTAGAAGGAGGCTGTCTGGGATCCCTAAAGAGCCCATGGGCGTTTGGGTCTAGAATGGGAAGTGAGGGGTGAGTGGAGCTCAGGGCATCCCTAACCACGACAGTGGGGGTGAAGGAGGCGCCCTGCAGAGAAGGAGCCCCCGGCTCAGACTCAGGTCGGCGGCAGCCTCACAGGAGTGCTAAGCGACAAGCTTACCTCTGTCCGACGGACACTCTTGGGGTGTTTGCAGCTCTGAGCTCTCACCTCCCAAGATGGCACTGAGAGCCCCACGCTGAGCCTCATTCTTCTCACCCATCAGATGAGACCACCTATGCCAAGAAGGTCTCCTTGTGAGCGTTTGCAAGACGAATGCTCTCTCAGAGTCTGAAGGGGCTGTGCACGAACGGGGGTGACACGGACACCTGCTGCTCATCAAATAGTTTGTGCAGGCCCCCCCCCGTCCACCCCCCCGAGGTCACTGGACCAGACCGCGGCAAGTAAGGCTCGGCCACCGCTCCCGCCACCGTGGCTCTAGGGCCACCTCCACCTCGGAGCTGGAGGGGCTGCCAGGCCCCGAACCTGAGGCACAGGGACAGGAAACAGGCCTTCAGTGTAAGGCCCCGAGGATTCACCGACCCGACCTCAAACACGCTTGACGCCTTGCTTAGAGGACCCTCTCGTTCTGAACTGAACTTTCCCCAGACTCAAGGGACTGCATGAGGGAAAAGGAAATCTAGAAAGTCTTGATTCCATATTAGCTTGGCTCTGTAATTTTGGGTGAGTCACAGCATTTACAAATTAGACGGTGGAAAACATCGCAGAGATGCTCCGACGGAAGCCCCGGTTGGCAGCGTGGTCGCCCGGGGGGCTGCCCTACGACGGCTCCACGGATGATGGAGGCTGGGCCGAGGGGGACCCGAGCCTGGCGTTCGCCCTCTCCTCGGAGGGAAAGTCTGGTGGGAAGAGGGAGCGGCTGCACACTTGGACCTGTCCTTCTGGTCTGCACACCCAGGTCTCTTCACCAGAAGATCATGCCGGTCTTGGGGGTGAGGTCACCTCTCAAGTCACTTACTGGAGGAGGAGCTGCACATGTCATGGGGTCTGACTGGGGACAGGTGGAGGAGAGACAAAGACAACAGGGAAACTCTGGACTGGCTCCAGGACCGGCCACCTCCCCAGGAAATACCAGTTTACTCATGTTCCTCCCATGAATCCGCATAAGGATGGCCAAAAGGCGTTACAACCAAGGCATCTGAGGAATGATTCCTGAGCCCCCCGGGGATGCCAGCTGGCGGGGCCCCGCTCCGGAACTGCCTTCCCTGCAGCACTGTGCAATCAGGCATCCTCCCTGTCCGGGGTCCACGTCCATTCTACAGATGAAGAAACTGAGGCACAACGTAGACACATAACTTGCCCCGGTAAGAGGGGTGCAGCCAGTAGGGGGCACACTGTCAGGATTCGAACTCTGGCCATGTGGCGCCAGAGGCCTGCTCCTAACCACTGCACCACACTGCCTCCCACAAGAAGACAAAGCAAACTGCGAAGCAAAATGGCTAATCCGTCAACATCTGCAGCGTTTCAGGGACTGGCTCCATAACCTTGAGACGCCATAGCAGTGTCTGCATGGGCCCTCCCTCCTCCTCGGAGAGGCTGAGCACACTGAGGCCACTCATGCAGACCCCGCCCCGGGAGGCACGGGACTCCCACAGCAGCACTGTCCATGCAAAGCAAATCCAGGTAGTTCTGCCCTCCTTGGACGGACGCCTGGAAGCTTCTACCCACCCACCTCTCTTTCATGTCTGATGGCTCCCCCTGCCCACCCAGGCTCCCACAGGTACTTCCCCCAGTAAAATCCACACATATTTAATCCTGCCTTGGCATCCAGCTCTGAGAGGACACCTAACACAGCTCCTTACAAGAAAGACAACAGAATAAAAATCACAGAAAACAAGAGTAACATCCAACACCTTTGATAAAGCACAGAACCAAAGATAAGAAATACAGGTTTGGGTAAGTTCCCAAGAAAAGATCTGAGATGGAAAGTATGAAAAATGACAGCAGTTGGCTGTGTGTACTGTAGGAAGGGGCAAAAGCGATTCAGTGACAGGATATTTCACATTGCCAGGAAGAAGCAGGGTCGGAGAGGGAGCCCCCCTGCCTCCAACCTCTGGGCCCTGCCCTCCCAGAGTAGCCACCCTCCATCTGACCCTGCCAGCTGTGACCATGGCCACACTCTGAACACATTCAGTGATGCGTGAATTCAACCAGGACAAAATCGCCAGGAGGGGTTGCTCTCCCAGGGAGAAGAGCACCTAATGTGACCACACATCCTTGGACACCCCCAAGCCCACACGGATGGGGAAAGAGAAAGGAAGTGCCCTGCGTCCCAGCCACCCCCAGAGCCCCTCGCTGTGGCAATGCCTCTGCTGCCCCTGCTGGCAGGACACTGTCCCCCCAGGACAAGGCAGGCCTGGGTCTTATACAAGAACAGGGGTACATGTCTGTGGAGGTAGAGCCAGGAAGATCTGAACAGTGCTGTACTGTTTGTCAACTGCTTTCTCTCCCTGCATAAGCAGATTTGCACTGTGCTCATCTCACAGATTGGAAGGAGAGGACACTGAGGCTCAAAGAGGCACAGGGTTCCCAGGGGGCACCACAGTCACCGAAAGGATGAGTCAAGCCCCATCTCTGCTTCTGGCCCCCGTGTTCCCTCTCTGCTCTCTCGGGGCCCCTGTCTCCCCCCACATCTGCTCTCACCCATCGTCACCAGATCTCCCAACTTGCACCCTGTCCAGGACCCTCTGCTTCCCTTTCACTTTCTTTAGGGTCTAACTGACCATCCCTGGGTGGCACAGCCCAGTAAGAGAGCCCAGAGGCCCCACCCAGGGGCCATTTCCAGCCCACTGTCTGAGCCCCCTCTGTCCTCTGTGGGGGATCTGAGCCATGGAGAGGAACACAGAGAAACCAGGCACCCAGCCAGTGCCTAATGCATGGGCGTCGTGATCTCTCCACTGGAGTTGTCGATGACTCCCGGGGTATAAGCTGGCCTCCTGCACGGAGCTGGCCACTCACCCTGTCCACACACGCTCCACGAGGATGCTTTCCTGCCAACAGGGTTATGTCCTGGGGTGGGCAGGGAGCCCACAAGTCCCAGTAGAGCTGGTTTGCAAGGTCACACGGCA
The DNA here is from genome assembly GCF_963455335.1 of Martes martes. NCBI lineage: Eukaryota > Metazoa > Chordata > Mammalia > Carnivora > Mustelidae > Martes > Martes martes. Next base: position 20,011,347 of record NC_137894.1, read on the forward strand.
GCAGGCAGGAGACCGTGAGCCCTACAGCTTCTACTCAAAACCTCCTCCTCGAAAAATAAAATGTATACGAGGCCTGACAGAAAGAGAGCCAGAGAGCAAAGCTGGAGGAGCAAATGCAAAATGATCAAACGTCGCACACCCTGGGAGGCTCCCCACACCTCCGACAGACCCACCCCTGCAGCTATTGGAGACGCCAGGATCACTGCAAAACCAAATTCTGTATCTATTTTCAACCAGATTGAAACACATCTCCGGAGGAAGAAATTTCTGGTAGGCCAAAAACCTTCATTCCTCTACAATCATATCAGCAGGCAACAAGACAAAATCAGGACGTCAGAAACTCCTCGGAACGCACACTCTCTGTTTCACATTCAGGCTCGGGAACAGCAGTTCTGCCGAGTCCTGATTCCTGGTTAACGGAGACAGGCTCTGCGGCAATGACGAATGGTGAACAGACCATGTGAACTAACACAGCCTAACGCCAAGCAAAACAGAAATGAACAAGCCTCTTCTTCTCTTGGATAAGTAGGGGTCCCTCACCAGGAACAAGCGCGCTCGATGAGACCGTCTGAGTCTCGCTGTGTGGGCTGCGCCTCGGGCAGACTTTACATCTCTCCTGAGCCAGACAGACTTCAGAGGCTAAGGAGAAGGCCCCGCCGACTCTGGCCCTCCAGCCAGCACTCCACCCGACTGTGACCTGCACAGCAACCTTGAATGTCGGCCCCCACTGTCCACTGCCCCCACTGCTGATCCCTCTGGCTCTAACCCCCGGACGACCTCTGCCTGTGCCCAGAGGGGCTGATGCTCTGGCCCTCAGCTCTGCTGGCCCTAGAATCCCCCAGTGATGATTTAAAAGCCACTCACTCGGACCCTACACTGCAGGTTCTAATGCCCCATTCCCACCCTGACTGCACATTACCAAATGAACGGGCAGAGCTGTACACCCTCCTCATGCTGCAGCAGGCAGGTGAAGGAAGGCAGGGCTCAGAGGACAGCAGGGCCATGAGACAATGGGAGGGGGTCCTGAGGGTTCACGCCACTGTGCAGGGCTCTTGCTGTTTTAAGGAGACCTGTGATTTAGGGAATTATCAACTAAATAAAAATTCAAAGAAAAATGGTATAGGAGAACTACCTCTCCCACTTCTAGTTCAGCCTCTGGGGGACAAACGGAAAATCCCTGCTTTTGTCTTTTCTAAGAACAACAATGGCTCTATCAAGTGCGCCAGGACCCGTGTGGGACGCAGCGCACTGCTGTCCATTCCGTGCTCACCATGGCCCAGGAGGACCAAAGTCCTGCCCTCACTTTATGAGCACACGGCTGAGGTAAGCTGTACAGATGGAATTCTGCCCAGATTTTCAGCTCCCATCCCATTCAGAAGCCTGCCTCCCCTGCCACCTGCAGAACCCAACTGCAGCAGCAGCCGCCGGGCAGCAGGGCAGGCGAAAGCCGAGCCCACAAGGCCCATGATTCCTCTCTGACATATTCATCTCTGGCCACCAGTGCCTAGTGCCTGGTGGACACCGGCCAGCACTTGAGAAAGAGGAGCCAGAGAAAGGCAAGGCAGAGAGAAGGCAAGCGAACAGGCTGGCTGGCTTTGGAGCAGAACAATGCCAGAGGGCAGAGGCTTCTGGAAGAGGCTGGAACTGGGGGAACGGCCTCCCAGCAACCACCTCCACTCTCTTCTTTGGCAACAAAACTTGGATTTTAAGCGGAACTGCACAGCCTCCCATTTAGCTAACTGGGGCCACGTTAACGAGCCTGGCCAAAAAGATAAAGAAATGCAGCAGGGACTCCTAGGAAAGACCCTTAAAAAAGGCAGTTTACTCAGGTTGGAAGAGGCCCCTTCCGCTCACCCTTCCTCCTTCTGCTGCTTGGAACACAAACCTGATGGCTGGAGCTCCTGCAACCACCTTGGACCACGAGATGCTTTGCAGCAAAATCCACGTGTGAAGACAGTAGAGCAAAAAGACATAGGAGTCCATCATGTCCCCTCCCATGAGGCTGCATACCTACGGGCTGCTTTTAAGTGAGAGAAACATTAACTTCTTTCTTGTTGAAGATACTATTACGTTGCCTTTTCTGCTTTACGCAGCCAAATTTAGTCCTAACTGACATTACAGGATAAAGCTACTATTTCACAGAGCAGATCCGGCAGGTCAATGCACTTTGCTTAAACAGGGTTTTTCCTTTTTCTGGCCTCACTCTCTGACAGTAAAGCTCTGAAGCCAACAGCCCTGAGCGGCCAAATCACGAGGCGTAGCATCAGTAGTCCTTCTAGAACTACGAACATCTACGGCAATGGAGATGGCTCTGAGGATAAAGCACTGAGGTGGACAAGTGACAGCCCTGAGCCACCAGCAGCCCCAGCAATAAAGAAGCCCACAGCCAAGGCAGAGCCCTCACATGTGCCTGAGAAACCACACCCACCTGGCCCTGGGGACTTCACAGGTCACGGTCAGCCTTCGCTCTGCCTCCATGACGTTTTTCCCTCTTTGTTATCTCACAAAGACTAGCATTTTAGCTGTCAGCCCTCCCGAACAAGATCTATACAGCCGGCAGGCCCGTTTTGCACCATCAGAGCCAATTACTGATCCCCGTCCCCCCCTGTGGAAAGGTGTACACAGCTCCTAGAGGCAACTGCCACTGCCACGTCCATTCCCACATTCAGAGTCACAAAGGGCAAGCTCGGTCTGGTCTCCACCCCTCCCCCACAATGGCCCCACTGCTCTAGGGCACCATCCGAGCTCCTTAACTGTTTCCAGGGCTGCAGGGGTCTGGCCAGCTGCCTGTCCCCCTCACCTCTGCCCCAGTCTCTTCCATCCAGAACTGTCTTTCCTCGACTTTATGGACCAGTCATCAGCAGCCATGCACTCCCTGTCTTGTCCCAGCACATGGGCAGCTCTGTCTGTCCGGAAGCCGCCCCACCTCTCCTTCTCCTGGACACATCTTCTCCTACCAGCCCCAGAGAATCATCACATCTTCCTGGAAACTTCCCCGGTGCCCTTTGCTCCAGCCTACCGTGGGCCACCCCTCCTTGGGCTCCAGCGTCAGATCCCAGACTGTGGGCTCCTTGAGGGCCAGAGCTGCGTCTGCCCCTACTCCCCGTTCCACACAGAGCCGAACTGGCCCACGCACAGGGGACAGGATGCCCTGGAGGACACAGCTGGCTGCAGGGGCTGACCACACAGCCTGTCAGACCCCACCGATGGCCGTGACTTCGGACCAGTAAGCTGTGGGCTCGCAGACGCGGCTTCCAACAGTAAGATCCTAACAGCTGAAGTTGGGTTCAGGGCTTGTACTCGCTTTAGCGACTGCTAATCTTTCTCTTTCAAGAGGCAGAACCATGGTGGGAAGGGCCTTCATTTTCATTCCCTTTGCAGGCTGGGAGAGGCCTGGCTTTCACCTGCCCAGTACTGAAATTGGGAGGCTGGCCACGGAGGCTGTGGTCTCTTTTGGCGGCAAGCCAGGACCAGCCCCCTCCCCAGAGGGCCCCCCATCTCCGCCACCAGAAAGCCTGCCATCCTGCCAAAGGGGCCTGTGAGAAGCTGAGGCATTTCATTTCCTGCCCTGAGGGATAACGAGCATGTGGGGAAACTCCAGTGCCCCTTTGGGGTCCCAATGGCAGGTCAAGTGCCAAGGACACACCCCGGCCCGAAGACCCCCAGCTTGGCATGTGGGCATGTTTTCCGCATGACTGCGCCATCCACCCACCAGTCTCCCCTCACGGGCCTGCACTCCTCTGTGGAAGGGGCTTCTTGCTCTCACAACTGCCAAAGGCAAGGAGGAGGGTCTCCCCACACCCATCCCTGCAGGAAGTGCAGCCTCTGGCCCCTCTGCGGTTACTGCCCGGATATCCCCTCGGCCTCTGGCAAGTCTCATGGGATGCCACACACTATGGCCCAGCCCAGCCTGGCCTGGGGCCCAGAAGCTCCTGAGAGGCCACAGAAACCCATCCAGTTGATGCTGATGGGACCTTGGGGGGTATGGTTCCTTCCTGTGCAGAGTAAATCCCGTGCCAGGAAGGGCCGTGAACCAGCATTTGTCATTGTCACCAGGAGTCAAGCCCAGAGGTCTCACACAGAGGCCTCCGGGGCACAGAGACGCGGGCAGGACCCAGTAGGTCCTAACTGGAAAGCGTGCCCCTGCCCAGCTGCTCTGTAGGATGGCACGGAGTGAAGGGGGCCCTCAGGGACCGCCCCAGGACTGACACATGAAAGTCAACAAGGACAAAGGGGAGGACCCCAGGGACACTCCCCCTAGGTCGGCAAGCCCCCAGAGCACCGGTCGCAGGAGCAGCTCACCTTCATGACTGCCCCATGGCCAGCCAGCACCCACATCCTGTGCAGAAGCAGAGGAGAGACCCTCGGAGCAACTCCGGGATGTCCTCTGGGGAGGACTGTCCTCAGATCTTCAACCCCTCTACCGTGGGTCAGCGGCTCCCCATGCGTGTGACTCCTGGGCCCAGGAGCCAGCAACCCCGCACTGTGCAGACCCACCACCGGCCTCACCGGGGGGGGGCGGGGGTTGGGGGGGTCCTCCAGGGCTTGGAGAAGGTCCTGGTGAACCTGAAGCCCCCTCTGCCAGCACCACCTCTGAAGCCTGGCCTCGCGTACCCCCCTCAGGGTTTTAAGCATCTGCCCCACATCTTGTACCCTTCCTGCTCTCCCCGCCTTGGTTGCTCCCCTTCCTTCCCCCCGATGCCTCCCCAGAAGCAGAGACACTGACCCTACAGCCTTTGCTTCGTGGAATCTGACAGCGTCGAACTGGAGGAGGAGGGCTGGATTTGGCTGATGCTGTGTCTAAAGGGGCTTCACCCACAGCCTTGTCCAGAGGCAGACCAAGGACTTGGGTGGGAGTCACCTCTTCCCCTGCTGCGGCTGTCCTGGGCACCCTCTCCGTCGGGGCTGAGGCTCACCCACCGGGACCTCTCTTTCCTCGAACATCTGTGCATTTTAATATAACTTCCCAAAATATTACTCTGCAATTATTTCCAGAGACTTAAATGGGATCCCCAAATACATACAATTAAGACTAAAATTGTAATTTTAAATTAACTGCTATTTGAATAAACATAAAGCTTTCCCATCTCCAAGCCAAATGCAGACAACAACATCTCAATTAACCCTTAGACGCCACCCAACTCCTGGAAACAGCCCCTCTGGAACCCTCATAGAGTCAAGCCGCTCCTGAAAACAGGTGGAGCCCCTTCCACAAACTCTACAAATAGTCCTTCTTTCAGCTTTGCAAAATCAGAGTGTTTCTCCAGCCAGCTACTAAAGGAACAGCAGCGCCCTGTTGAAAGTGTGGCAATGGCTTGAACCTAAGGCTGCAGCACCAGGTCTCGGTGGGCAGGGGACAAGGGCACAAGACCACTCCTCGTCCGTCCTGCTTTACTGAGTGGAGACAGGAGACTCCCTCTGACTCACGGTGCCCTTTAACTCTCTGCCCTCACCATAAGCTCCCATTTGCGGCCACCCCCAAAAGTCCAGGAGTTCCAGAGTGATGGACTTGGGGCTCTCTGTCCTGGGAGGCCACCAGCTGTGGGAGCACCGGCAGAGGTGACAAGCATGGCCACAACCACCACTGACAGATACCCCCTGACCACATCCCCCAGCCAGTTTTCCCAATGCTCTGGCCCACAGGAGATCGGGAGAAAGTCGGGGTGGCTGCAGAGAGCTTTTATTGGAGGGCTTCGCATCGTCAGGAGGGGCGGGGGGCTCTGTTTTCCTCTGGAGCAGGGCTTCTAGACCCTCGGAAGGACTTCTCTGTGTCCCCAGCATCTGGGGGGCTGGCACATAAGTCTTATGAAAATCCACAGGCAGGAGGCCATGGCCAGAGTTGCCCCCCACCGCCCAGGGGAGGAAGAGAAGTTGCTTCAGGCAGAGCAGCCAGCTGCCCGTGGGTGTGCGGCATGGCCAGGCCAGGGCACTGCCCAAGGAGCCAGGGGTAGTGGGGGATGGGGGCACAAATGCCAGGAGCGGGTGGAGCAGTCCCAGGCAGCAGCCCAACGAGGCTTCGTGGGCATGAGTTATGAGTTCCCAGCAGCAGCATCTCGGTAAAGCCACACAAGTGCCCCTCCGGAGGACAGCTCAGAGTTCAACATCTGCTGGGCTCCGAGCGTGCCCAACAGCCTCTCTTAGGTCAGACTGCCCAGAGACTGCATCCCTCAGGGCCCAACCCTGGCTAGCAGGGACAGAGCAAGAGAAGAGAGCAGAGCATGCTCGTGCACGCACACGCACACACACAGACACACACACACATACACACACACACACACGGCCCTCCTTCCACTGCTGGCTTCCGAGACAGGTCAGGCTGCTGCAGCCCCATGACGAAACTCCAGAGAGTCTACGATTCCTCATTTGATGATTGAAATGAGATTCCTGGGGCTGAAAGTGACCAGATGAACATTTTATTGCCCTAGAACAACAGAAAGCTCTAGGACTTCCCTGCATGTTCAGTGGCAGGTTCGGAGAGACAGTGGGGTAAATATAAGCAACGTCTCATTCGTTTCTTATGCAATGCAGGCGATTCAACGTAGTGGGCAGAGAGGCATCAGGCTCTGATGTCCCAGGTGGACACCAGCATTATCACACATTGGGTAGGAGACCTGAACATACCCTTCCCCAATGAAATCCCCCTGCTGTCCTCCGGTGGCAAAACTCCACATGGGCGGGACACATCTGTACTTTGGAAGGGTTTGGTTCAAACCCCATGGAGAACTGCTGAAAATGTTGCCCCCGTCCCTTTGTGGGGCAGGACGCCCACGTCTACCACGGGCACAGACGTGGCCCACCCATTGCCACAGTGTGGCAGTTGGCCCTACTGGCTCGGCACTGGCGTGGGCCAACCTCATAAGTGTAGCCTTCTTCTGGAAACATCCCCAACAGCAGCAGAGGCCACAATATATCACTGCCAATCGTTTCCACCCTGTATCCCAGGGGACTGAGGCCCCAGAGAGGTGGAAGGACACGGCCTCTGGGCCTCTGCATTGTGTAAAAAGAAAACCGCAGGCCCAAAATGGCATCACTTAGGCCAAGTCACCAAACAGGGGTTTAATATCTAACCTAATGGCAGTTTTCACCTCCTGCAAGAATGGGAGTCTTACCCAGTCTGTGAGGAATGTTCTTTTTTTTTTTTTAATTTTATTTATTTATTTGTCAGAGAGAGCGCAAGCACGCACAAGCAGGGGGAGAGGCAGACAGAGGGAGAAGCAGACTCCCTGCCGAGCAATGAGCCCACTATAGGACTCAATCCCAGGACCCTGGGATCATAACCTGAGCAGAAGGCAGATGCTTAATGTTTGAGCCACCCAGGCATCCCCGTGAAGGATGTTCTGATTGGCATCTGTGAAGTCATCTGTCACAGGGTCCTCTCCACCCCCAAAGAAAATAAGATCACCTGAATGATAAGGGCCCCTACTCTTCCCCTTAAGGGAAGGTGACAGGCCAGAGAAAATCCCTTCTCTCCTTGCCCCGCCCTCCTTCCTATAAAAACCCTGAATTTTGTTCAGCTCCTCAAAGCTCCCCTCTCCTTGCTCGACAGGACACATGCTGCCCGATTTAAGAATCATTTCATGAAGACAGATTGTTCTAACGTACTCCACTGGAATTTTGTTCTTGACAGCACCAACTTAGTTACATCCGCCCTTCTCCTAACTTCGTTTTATCCAGACATCAGTGGCCGATGCTATCCTTTCTGTAAATTCACTTTACTGCGAATGTCTTAACGGGGAGCAGGAGCAACCTTATCCGGAGTGAGTGAGCGGCTGGGCCACACTGGCCCTCTACAAGAGCCCGGTCTTTAGGAATCCGTATTCTCCCCCTTCCCCGATGGAATCAGGAAAACAATGTTTCTTACGGTCGGCATGAAGAGCAGAACAGATGGTATGGTTTAAAAATCGGTTCATGAGAACTGATGCTGGTGGCCAGATCGTCCATGAGATGTGGGGCACGGGGGCAGTTTTGCCCACAACGGCAATCCCAAAAACAAAGTACTGGGAATGTAGGGGGAAAAGGGTGGGGTACGAGATTCACCCACAGCAAGAGGGCAAAGCAGCTGGCCATTCAGAAGTGACGGGAGAAAAGCCACCTGCTTCCGTGCTGCCTGGCTGCCCGGGGAAAGACTCAGCCAGAACCTTGTGTCAGAGCCACTGTGGAAAGGTGGTCCGCTCACGGCAGCCCTCTGACCTCCCTGTCTCACCTGAGGGGGCTGGGAGAGCAAAGTGAAAAGAAACTCGGGTGACGGTCCCAGCCCTTGAAGGCATATGGGCCCACCTAAAGATGGGGAGTGCGTCCTAGGATTACAGAATGCTTCCTCTGCCCCACACCTCTCCACCACACCACAAGGCTCCAGTAGGACACCAGAGCTTCGGAGTCCCTGCCCAGCAAGGCCAAGAGAAGGCCAAAGTCAAGGGTGAGGAGACAAAACCAAGGAGGATTCTGATGCCTCCAGCACCCAGTTGCAGGAGACATGACACCCCAGCCCCTAATGAGCCCCTAATAACCCCGCACACGAAAGGCTTATGACCTCAGTTCATGTTTTCCAGCAGAAAATGCCTGGCTTTCAACAAATTATAACGCATGATGAAAACCAAATCAATCAATCAATAAATATGAATATAAATATAACTAGATCTATTTTTTCAAACCCACATTTAAAACCGATAAAGCAAGCATTATGACCAAATTCAGATATGACACAGGTTCTGAAATTATCACACTGGGAAAGTAAAATAACTATGATTAATATGTTAAGGGTTCCAGTGGGAAAAACAGACAACAGGGAAGAACAGATTGGTAATGTAAACAGAAGGATGGAAAGTCTAAGAATCAAGAGATGCTAGATTTTATTTATTTATTTATTTATTTTAGAGAAGAGGAGAGAAAGAAAGAAGAGGGAGAGGGAGAGGGAGAATCTTAAGCGGCTCCATGCCCAGTGCAGAGCCCACTGTGGGGCTTGATCTCACGACCCTGAGATCATGACCTGAGCTAAAATCAAGAACCAGACACTTAACTGACTGAGCCACCCAGGCGCCCAGATGCTAGAATTTTTTTTTTAAAAGAACCTGTAGAAGCACGTGAGTGGCTCCGTCAGTTGAGCATCTGACTCTTGGTTTTAGCTCAGGCCATGATCTCAGATTCCTGAGATGAAGCCTTGCATCAGGCTACATGCTCCACTGGGAGTCTACTTAGCTGTCTCCCTCTGTTCCTCCCCTTGTTTTCTCTGGAATAAATAAATAAAATCTTAAAAAACAAAAAAAGGAGGGGGGCACCTGGATGGCTCAGTGGGTTAAAGCCTCTGCCTTCAGCTCAGGTCATGATCCTGGGGCCCTGGGATCGAGCCCCACGTCGGGCTCTCTGCTCAACAGGGAGCCTGCTTCCCCCCCTCTATCTGCCTGCTTGTGATCTCTCTCTCTGTGTCAAATAAATAAATAAAATCTTTAAGAAAAAAAAAAAAAAAGAAAAGAACCTGTAATAGAAATGAAGAATGCCCTTGAAAATGAAGAATACTCATCAGTAGAGTCAAGATGGCTGAGGAACAAACCAGTGAGCTTGAAGATAGATCATTAGATACTTTCCCAAATGAAGTGCAAAGAGAAAAAAGGAACGGGGGTTAGGAGTAGCATCCAAGAACTGTGGGACAATAATATCAAGAGATATAACATATGTGTACCTAGAATATCAAAAGGAGTCAGAAGAAATAATGGAGAAGGAAAAAATTTTGCAAAATATTTTCTCAAAATGTTTCCAAAATTACTAACAGCAAACCACATATCCAGGAGGCTCAAAAAACACCAAACAGAATAAATACTTAAAAAAGGAAAAGAAAGGGGCGCCTGGGTGGCTCAGTGGGTTAAAGCCGCTGCCTTCGGCTCAGGTCATGATCCCAGTGCCCTGGGATCGAGCCCCGCGTTGGGCTCTCTGCTCGGCGGGGAGCCTGCTTCCTCCCTTCTCTCTCTGCCTGCCTCTCTGCCTACTTGTGATCTCTGTCTGTCAAATAAATAAATAAAATCAAAAAAAAAAAAAAAGAAAAAGAACCAAAACCAAAACAAAACAAAAAATATCTATGCAAACTGCAAAAAGAGAGAGAGAGAGAGAGAGGAAATCATGAAAGAAGCCAGAAGAAAGTGGGAAAATACTTTATCTATAGAGGAACAGCAGACTTCTCCTCATGAAACCGTATCAGAGCTGATACAAACACCAGACCCAACTATATGCTGTCTACAAGAAACCCATTTTAAATATAAAGATTCTGCTAGGTTAAAAGTCAAGAAATGGAGAAAGATACACCATGCTAATGCCAATTAAAAGAAAATTGGGAGTGCCGATATTAATTTCAGACACAGCAGACTATAGAACAAGGAAAATCATCATGGATAGAGACAGGGGCAATTACATAATGATATATAATTCGATTCAATTCTTCAGGGATATATTATAATCCTAAAATAAAAAAATAATATAAAAACAGAGAGGGAGGCAAACCATAAGAGACTCCTCTAAGTACAGAGAACAAACTGAGGGTCGATGGAGGGAATGTGGGTGGGGGGATGGGTTAAATGGGAGATGGGTATGAAGGAGGGCACTTGTTGTGATGAGCACTAGTGTTCTACATAAGTGACAAATCGCTAAATTCTACTCCTAAAACCAATACTGCACTGTATGTTAACTAACTTGAATTTAAATTTTAAAAAGGAGATATTACAATCATAAACTTCTATGCACCTAACAACAGAGTGTTAAAATATACGAGGCAAAACTGACAGAACTGAAAAGAGAGACAAATCCACTATTATAATTGGAGACTTCAGCATCCTCTGTCAGTAACGGATATAACAAGCAGGCAGAAAATCAACAAGGATAGTTCACTTGAACAGCACCACCAATCAACTGCATCTAATCGACATTTATAGAATATTCTAACGACAGCAAAATACACATTCTTCTCAAGTTTGCATGGAACATTCACCCAAGTGTCTTAATCCACTGGGCTGCTATAACAAAATACCACAGACTAGGAGGCTTACAAACAACAATCTTTTATTTCTCCCAGTACTAGGAGCTGAAAGTCCTAGACCAGGCAGCCAGCATTGTCAGAGGCAGGTCCCCTTCTGGAGTCAGATTTCTCGGTGTATCCTCATATGGCAGAGCTCTGTGAGGCCTCTTCTATAAGGGTACTAACACCACCATGAAGGCTTTGCCTAATCACCTCCCAAAGGTCCTACCCCCCGCCCCCAATGCCATCACCTTGCCAGGTAGGACTTCAACAAAGGATTTTGCAAGGGGCTGGCTGGGGGTGGGGGGAGGGGAGGGCAGATACAAATAGTATGATCAGAGCACTGAAACAGACCACACTTGGGGCCATAAAACACACTTTAATAATTTTATTTTTTTTTAATAGAAATCATAGGGGCGCCTGGGTGGTTCAGTGGGTTAAAGCCGCTGCCTTGGGCTCAGGTCATGATCCCAGGTCCTGGGGTCGAGCCCCACATCAGGCTCTCTGCTCAGCGGGGAGCCTGCTTCCCACTCCCTCTCTCTCTGCCTGCCTCTCTGCCTACTTGTGATCTCTGTCTGTCAAATAAATAAATAAAATCTTCAAAAAATAAAAAATAAAATAGAAATCATAGGGGCGCCTGGGTGGCTCAGTGGGTGAAAGCCTCTGCCTTCTGCTCAGGTCATGATCTCAGGGTCCTGGGATCGAGCCCCGCATCAGGCTCTCTGCTCAGCCGGGAGCCTGCTTCCCACTCCCTCTCTCTCTGCCTGCCTCTCTGCCTACTTGTGATCTCTGTCAAATGAATAAATAAAATCTTTTTAAATAAATAAATAGGAATCATACAAACTATTTCCTTAGACTAGAATGGAATTAAAAATCAACAGGAGGATAGATGAAATTCCCAAATAACCCAAAAATCTAGCAACACAATTCTAAATAACACATGGGTTGATGAGGAAATATCAACAAATTTTTAGAATTTTTTTTGAACTAAATGAAAATAGGATTGGTCAAAATTTGTAGAATGTAGCAAAAGTGGTGTTTAGAGAAAAAAATGTATCACATTAAATGTATCTGTTAGAAAAGAAGATCTAAATTCAGTAACCTAAGCTTCTACCTTAGGCAACAAGATGAAGAACAAGCCTAATTTAAGCCTAAATTAAACACAAGAAATATAGCAAAAGAGCATAAATCAATGAAATTGAAAATAGGAAGATGATAGAAAAAAAAAATCAACAAACCAAAATTCTGGGGGCTTTGACCAAGCTGAACAAGAAAAAGGAGAGAGGTACAAATTACTAATACGAGAAATGAAAGAAATACTGATCCCATGGACATTAAAGGGATAATGAAAGAATACAACAAAGAACTCTATGCCCCCAAATTTGATAATTTAGATAAAATGTGCCAATTTCTTAAAAGATATAAACTACCAAATTCAAACAAGGAGAAAGACGAAGTGAACAATTATTTGTATTAAAGAAATTAAATCAATAATTAAGAACCTTCTCTAGGGGCGTCTGGGTGGCTCAGTGGTTAAAGCCTCTGCCTTCGGCTCAGGTAATGATCCCAGGGTCCTGGGATTGAGCCCCGCATTGGACTCTCTGCTCGGCAGGGGGACTGCTTCCTCCTCTCTCTCTCTGCCTGCCTCTCCGCCTACTTGTGACCGCTGTCTGTCAAATAAATAAATAAAATCTTAAAAAAAAAAAAAAAAGAACCTTCTCTAAAAAAATCACTAGGCCCAGATGACTTCTCTCATGAAGTCTATCAAATATTTAAGGAAGGTAGGATATCAATTTTCTATAATCTACTTCAGAAATTAGAAAAGGGAGGGATGGGGCATCTGGGTAGCTCAGTTGGTTAAGTGTCCAACTCTTTGTGTTGGCTCAGGTCGTGATCTCAGGGTTGTAAGATCAAGCCCCATGTCAGGCTCTTTGTTCTGTGGGGAGTCTGCCTAAGATTCTCTCCCTGTGCCCCAACCCCCGCTCCCCACCTTGCATGCACACATGGGTGCTCACTGGCTCGCTCGCTCTCTCTCTAAAAAAAAAAAAAAAAGGGAAAAGAAAATAAAGGAATACTTTCTAAATTATGAAGCCAGTATGACCCTAACATCAAAACTGGATAATTACAAGAAAACTATGGACCAGTATCTCTCGTGAACACTCTTAAAAATCCTCACCAAAATATTAGCAAATAAGATCCAACAATGTATACGAAGAATTATACACCACAACCAAGTGACATGTCTTCCAGGAATGCAATGTTGGTTCAACATGAGAAAAGCAATTAATGTAAGCCATCACACACAGACTAAAGAGGAAAAAAATACACGATTATATTAATTGAGGCAGAAAAAGCATCTGACAAAATCCAACACCAATTCTCGATTTAAAAAGAAACATTCACCACATTAGTGATAGAGACTATCCTTAGCTTGACAAAGGGAGATGCAAATCAAAACCACAGTAAGGTACCACTTCACACCCATGTGGTTGGCCGTAACTTTAAAAAAAAAAAAGAAAGAAAGAAAGAGAAGAACAAATGTTGGTAAGGATGAGGAAAACTGGAACCCTCAAATACTGCTGGTGAGAATGTAAAATAAGACAGTAGTTGTGGAAAACAGTTTGGTTTTCAAAATTACCGTATGATCTAGCAATTCCCGTCCTAGGTTTATACACAAAAGAACTGGAAACACATATTCAAACATCCTGGGGCCCTGATGGCTGCACTCGCAGGGAGAGCCACTCCCCTGACAGGAACAGGGGCTGCCTCAGAGGCGACACAGTACCACTCAGAACACCAGGGCAGCAGAAAGGGACCTGGCAGGTCTGACAGGGGAGAAGGACAGGGTCATAGGAAATACAGTCTACTGATTTCTAGGCATGTCCTGCACTCCTTCCCATCTTTCTCCACAAAATGAAGGTAAACTTATGGAGTGCCTGGGTGGCTGCATGGGTTAAGCATCTGCCTTCGGCTCAGGTCCTGATCCCGGGATCCTGGGATCAAGCCCCGTGTTGGGCTCCCTGCTCAGCGGGGAGCCTGCTTCTCCTCTGCCTCTGCCTGCTGCTCCCCCTGCTTGTGCTCTCTCTCGCATGCTCTCTCTCTCTCTCAAATAAACAAACAAAACCTTTAAAAAGTTTTTTAAAAATGTTTTTAAAAAAACGAAGGTAAATTTGAAAAAAAAAAAAAGGAAAACAATGAAAAATTGTCGTGTCACCACACTTAAGCTTTCATTAGGCAGAGGTGGGGGCCACAGGACATGTCGCTGTTTTCCCAGTTCCCATTCAGCACATGAGCCGAGGTGTCTATGCCAATAGCTTGGGGGAGGGCGGGGGGGGCAGGGGGTGGGGGCAGCACAGCAGTGACAACCACAGGTCCTACTCACTCAGAGTCTCCAGGCCCCAGAGGACTCTCAGCCATCCGCAGGACGGTCCTGGCCTCAGAGGCTGGTGTGCCCACCCGGGATTCGGCAAAGCTTCAAGCTTCTGGAGACTGGAACGAAAGAGAGCACAAGCAGGGCGTCAGGGGCTGCAGGCAGGCCGCTCATCGGTGAACACCCGGGCGTTCTAGCTGAGCAACAGGCCACACGTTAAAAAGAGAGGCTAACAGCACCCTGCATCGAAGCGCTAAAAGCAGCTCAGATGGAGAGAATGTGGAGAAAGGGGAGCCCTCTTACACTGTTGGTGGGGATGCAAGTTGGTGCAGCCACTTTGGAGAACAGTGTGGAGATTCCTCAGGAAATTAAAAATAGATCTTCCCTATGACCCTGCAATTGCATTACTGGGTATTTACCCCAAAGACACAGATGTAGTGAAAAGAAGGGCCGTCTGTACCCCAGGGTTCATAGCAGCAATGGCTACGGTCGCCAAACCGTGGAAAGAACCCAGATGCCCTTCAACGGACGAATGGATAAGGAAGATGTGGTCCATATACACTATGGAGTATTATGCCTCCATCAGAAAGGATGAATACCCAACTTTTATATCAACATGGACAGCACTGGAGGAGATTATGCTGAGTGAAGTAGGTCAAGCAGAGAGAACCAATTATCATATGGTTTCACTTACTTGTGGAGCATAAGGAATAACATGGAGGACGTTAGGAGAAGGAAAGGAAAAGTAAATTAGGGGAAATCGGAAGGAGAGATGAACCATTAGAGATTGTGGACTCTGAGCAACAAACAGGGTTTTAGAGGGAAGGTGGGTGGAGGGATGCGAGAGCCTGGTGGTGGGTAATAAGGAGGGCACGTATTGCATGGAGCACTGGGTGTGGTGCATGAACAATAAATCTTGGAACACTGAAAAAATAAAAGAAAGAAAGAAAAAAAGAAAAAATAAAAGAATTTTTTAAAAGTGGCTCAGAAACGCAGGGTCAGAACTCTGGGGTTCTGCAGAACAGCCAAACACTCTGAAAATCAAGAGTTGCAAGTAGATCGTGAGCCTCTCCAGGTTTCCGAGTGATGCCTCCTGTTCTTTCCCCAAGGTCAGCAAGCACAGAGAGCTAACGACTTGAGGCCACCAGCAGCCAGGCCTCCGCCAGAGAGAGCAGGGAATGTATTTCTCTAATTCTTTTGGAGGAAGGTATGGGAAACCCTGTGGCATTAATATTGCAGGTTTCACTTGCTCTAACGGGAAATGAAGTACATTCTTCAAGGTTCTGTTCCCAATTTGTTTTCCCAAGACGCAAAATGCGATACAAGATACAAAGCTCAGTGTCATTTGCATTATTCATCTTACAATTGTGTGTGACACACGTAGGGGGACATTCTACAAAATACACTAACCCAAGCCTTTTCAAAGAAAGGGCGACCGTATGGACGCGTGGGTGCACAGTGCAAGCCATTCCCTGTGCAAGTGGCGTCATTTCCTCCCTGACACCCTGGGGATGCCAGCGCTCGGCCGGCGGCCTGCACACTAGGGCCACCACGGCATGGGCCATTGCCTGGATCTCTGCGTGGAGCCCGAGTACTGAGAGACATCCTGATCATATCCTAACTCTGTCCCATACAGCCTGGAAGGACTAAGGAAACCCACCCGTGCCTCAGTTTCCCTACTTCAGAGGAGGATGGGAGCACTGAGATATTGGGCTTCAGGCCCCACCTCCAGCACCAGCACCTTGGTCTCCCTACCATGGTGAACGAAGGCACTGACCCCCATGCCTTAAGCTTTAATGTGGATGGCACCTGCCGTGTTCCCTACCCATGAAACAGGCCACCCAGCTGAAGGCCTCCTAAGTCTTAACACGGATCCCGCACCCCCCACCATGGGCCCACTCCAATACCAGTGGACAAGAGCACCACTGTCTTTGCAGATAACACACTGGCCCAACCACACCTGCGCCAGCACCCAGCTACAGCCAGGGACACCAATGGTGTGCGTGGAGGTACGGTACTCCATGACATGGCACTGATTCTGGACTGCGGCATGCAAGACAGCCAAGCTCCCAGGCCTGAGCCCTCATCATGCCCCAAGCCCCCCTGCCACTGGTACTTCACCCCTTTCATGCCAGTGTTCGAGTCATTCCATTTTTAGTTCCTCCAGAATCGTACTGACAAACTCCTATTCATTCTTCAAAACCCAATGGGGAAAGGCATCCCTGAGCGTCAGAGGTAAGCACACTCTTCTCGGCCTGGCCTGTTGCTGTAGTTTTCATTCCCAACCCTATCCCCTGATCCCTCCAGGAGCACCCACCACCAAGCTCAGAGGCCCATGATAAGTCACAAGCAAATGGGGCCACCAAAAGCTTCTGACTGTAGAAGGTTAGGGATGAATAATGCAAATGACACTGAGCTCTGTATCTTGTATCACATTTTGCGTCTTGGTTAGGGGCAAGACAACCTGGGAGGTGTGGGGCTCATCCAGGAGCCCCCAGAAGGAATGCAGAGTTCCTTGGGGAGAAGAAAGAGGCTTGACACTACACTGAGCCCCCCCAAAAGCTATGTTGATGGTGCTATTCAGAAGGGGTTCACAACACAGAAAAGCTCCTCCCTGGCTTCTCCCTGCTCCCCACGACCCCCAGCCCTGAAGTCTCCTGCCAGTCCCCAAAGCTGCAAAGCTATGTTGATGGTGCTATTCAGAAGGGGTTCACAACACAGAAAAGCTCCTCCCTGGCTTCTCCCTGCTCCCCACGACCCCCAGCCCTGAAGTCTCCTGCCAGTCCCCAAAGCTGCAAATTACTCTGCAAAACTGCCTTTAATCAACCTGCTTGGCAACTGCCATGAGCCACAGGCTGCCACATACAGCATGTCCCCGAGGCTAAAAATACAGCCAGCTTCCCAGCAACACTCATCCTCCAGGGGCCTTCCACAGGGGCAGAGGGGCGGCTGGCCGGGAACGAGGAAGTCTTCCTTGGCTGAGCATCCATCCTCCATTCAAAAGCCATCTGTGGGGCCGACCAACTCTGTGCCAGGCTGAGGACCTCAGCTCTCCGTCTGCTCCCATCAGCCTCCCTGGCAGGCCCAGCTGACACTGTGTCCCTCCCTACCCCACTCCCACCAGCCTGTACTCAGCCACGCTCAGGGCTCACCCAGAAAAGGCTCACAAGGAAATGGGAAACACGTCAGCAACTCATAAATCCCTAGTCATGAACGAACAGGGAGTAATGCACAGCCCCCAGCTGCTGCCCGCCACTGCTCCTTCCCAACCCCAGAAAGAACACGAGGAGGCACACGGGTGGGCACTGGGAAGAAGTGACCCAGCGGTGGACAGCCCAGCGAGGGCTGTGCTGGCACGGGGACACTGCCAGAGGACAGCCTGGTCTGTTGAGAGGGACAGGGTGCTAGCATGTCACGCCCACTTCCACCACGTCCACACTGACACTGGACAGCAGAAGAATGGCCAAGCTCTGGACGGCAGAGCTCACAGGGTCAGGCCTGCCCCCAAGGTCAGGGGAAGCTCCAACCTTTGTAACCTGCTAGAGTCACTTCTTGCCTGAGGCCCTCTGTGTGCTGCAGCTGGGCTGTCCGTCCCTGTCCTGCCCCTTGCTCACACTCCCACAGCACACAACGCACAGAAGCCGCTGTCCCCTCAGTCAGAGGAAAGTCCCACTACGTCCGCTCCCCAGTCTCAACCACCCAGGTGAGCTCAGCGAGGCCTTTCTCTACCTGGTCCCTAAAGAATCTGAGACAGAAAACACAGAGATGGCAGGCACCTGGGTGGCTCAGTGGGTTAAGCGTCTGCCTTCAGCTCAGATCATGATCCTGGAGTCCCAAGATCGAGTCCCACATTGGGCTCCCAGCTCAGCAGGGAGTCTGCTTCTCCCTTCGACCCTCACCACTCTCATGCTTTCTCTCTCTCACACATAAATAAATAAAATCTTTACAAATATACATTTAAAAAAGAAAACATACAAATGACGAACAGGTACGTGAAAATACTCCACGTCACTCATCATCAGGGAAATATAACTCAAAACCTTAGTGAGATACCGCCTCACACCTGTCAGAAGAACCAGTCTCAAAAACACAAGAAGTAACAAGTGTTGGAGAGGACGTGGAGGAAGGAGAACCCTTGTGTGCAGTTGATGGGAGGAAAGCTGATGCAGTCACTGTGGAAAACAGTGGGGAGGTTCTTCAAAAAAAGTAAAAATAGAAGTACCATTCAAGCCATTCCACCTCTGGGTATTGATCTGAACAAATGGAAACACTAACTTCAAAACATACCTGCGCGCCCCCACCATGTTCACTGCAACATTATTTATAAAAGCTAAGACAAGGAAGCAACCTAAGTGCCCACTGACAGATGAATGGATAAAGAAAATGTGATTAAAAAAAAATAACCCTGTATATATACACAGTAGAATTATTCAGCCATTAAAGGAAGAAAGAAAGAAAAGAAAAAGAAAGAGAAAGAAAGAAAGACTGCTATTTGCAACAACATGGATGGACCTTACTGGCCTTATGCTACATGAAATAAGTCAGACAGAGAAAGACAAACACCATATGATCTCACTTATACATGGAATCTAAAACAACAAAGAAACTAACAAAAACCCTGAGTTCACAGATACAGAGAATAGACCGGCAGAGAACGGAATGCCCCAGATGGGGGGTGGTGGGGGGAGGGGGAAATGCATGAAGTAGGGGTACAAACCCCCATCTATAAGATCAGTCCTGGGGATTAAAGAAAGAGCTTGGTGACAATCGTTAATAACACTGTATTGCATATTTGGAAGTTGCTAAGAAAGATCTTAAAAGCTCTCCTCACAAGAAAAGTAATTTTGTAATTACAAGTGGTGAAGGCTGTGAACGTGGTGTTCCTTTCACAATATATATAAACATCAAATCACTGCTCTGTACGCCTGAAACGAATATAATGTTATATGCGGATTACACCTCAACTTACAAAAAAGAGAAAGAATCTGAGAAGGCGAAAAGGTAAAACCTAGGTCTGAGAGGACAGAGATGAGAATGTACAGATCAGGGGCCGAGCCCCAGATGTGCAGGCCAGAAGGTCCCATGCTGAGGCTCTGCCCTGCCCACATGCAGCCCAGCCTCTGGGCGGCAAACTGCAGCTGGGACAGACATACCCTCCTCACAGCCCTCAAGCAAATGGCACACGGCCCTGGCAGGTATCCTGGCACAGCCAAGTCAGTGTCCAAGGGCCAGAGAATCAGGGGCTGCTCTAAGGGTCTGCCTGGGAAGCCAAGCGTGGGTCCCCCGATGCATGAAACATGGAGAACTTGTGCTCATCGTCCCCGCCCCCAAATCTTCCCATCTCAATTGATGGCTACTTCCTTTCACTTGCTTAGGCTGAAGACTCAGACCCATCCTGGGCCCTCCTCCTTCCCTCGTCCTCACACCCATCAGGAGCCACTGGTGCCTGGCCTGAGCCTCCCTTCCCTGTATGACTGCAGTGGCTCCTGACAGCTCTATCTCTGTGCTGGCCTTTTCCAACCTGGTCCTGGAGCACCAGCCCAAGGGTAAGTCCTCACCAGTCTCTGAGGCCCTACACGATCTGACATCCTTCTCTCCCACTGCCCCTCATGACCTCTCCTCTATACCTCCGCCCTCACTCCCCAGCACCAGCCACTTGGCCTCCTTGCTCTTCCTCGAACACACTGGACAGATGTCACCCCAGGCGCTTTACCTGGGCCATTCTCCTCGCTTTCTACATGGCTCCCTCCCTCCCCTCCTCCATGCTGCTGCTCATACATCATCTTCCCTGATCACCTTACTCAAAACCATATTGCCACCCACCTAGCCTTTCCTGGCCTCCTTCTCTGCTTTATGCTTCCCCACAGCAATTACCACCATGTAATATGTGATCTATTTCTTTCATTTACCTTGGTTATGGCCTGCTTTCCCTCACCGGAAAGCAAGCTCCATATAAGAGGAGGGATTTTCAATCAACATTCAATAAAAACGTGTGGAATGAATGAATGAATGAATCCATCCTCCCCCCGGGAGGATGCCACGGCCAACACCCAGCAGCCCACGAAGCTGACGGAGACACAGCGCTGCTCTCCACCTCACACAATGGTGACGATGAGACTCCAGCATTTGAAGCTGCCCAGGAGAAAGAAGAGGAAGTCCTTCTTGTATCCAAGTGTCCCCTCCAAATAAGGCCCCAGAGAGTGCTACAGACAGCCCAGAGTTGGAAGCACCAGGTCCAGCCTTTCCTCTTATGGATGAGGAGCTGGGGCTCAGAGGGCGACACAGACCCCCCACATCATACACCCCAGGCCTTGCTGTGGTCTGCCTGGCCCTGACCACACCCCAGTAGCAGTGGGCACAGGGCTTGGACCCCAGGCTGGCCACAAGCGCCCCCAGAGGCCACTGTGGAGTGGTTAGGAGCCCACCTGGAGCCAGGCTGCCCGGGCTCGCTTTCTGAGAACCCCAGCAAACCATGTAACTCCCCTGGCTTCTCTTGTCCTGATTCTAGAACATGTGGGACTTCAGAAATCTCCACAGGCTTCTAGGAGGAGGAGGAACACCTGCAGCAAATCACCCGGAGCAGGGCCGGCCAGGGGTGAGTAAGCACCGGGACCCCTCCAAAGCCACACTGACCACTCAAGGCTGCCCTGCGACACGGGGCAACGAGAAACGAGAAGAGCAGCCCTGGAAAGATGGAGAAGAACTAGAGTTTTAAGCAAGATAATGAAAGGAAATAAGAATTCAGAAGCCCACCTATCTAATGGCTCTGTCCTCAGTACTTCCTGAGAACTCTCCTTACTGATCTAATGTGAGCCCTACGAGGTCTTCTGAAGAACACTTTGCAGACAGGAAACACTAAGGTTCACCATGGCTTTCCTGGAAAAAAAAAAATGCTCCTCCTAGGATGGAAGGAACTAATCACGTCACAGTGTGGAACGGTGGGTGTGGAACAGTCTTCCTGGCTCCAGCCCATGACTGGATGACAAGAGCCCACTCCTGTCAGTCAGGCTCCCGGATGGAATCCACGAGAGACAAACCCAGTCAAAGACAGACACCCGCTTCTCTTGCCTTTCCCGGGAGGGGTAAGGTGCATTGAGAAATGAGTACCAGCCCGCGCCCGCCCCCATGCTCCGATCCTCTGCAGGGCCAGGCCTCCCCGGCACAGATGAGGAAACAGGTCCTAAGGAAAGGAGCTCACCATAGCTGCAAACTGCCAGGTAGAGGGGTTCTCCCCAGCTTTGGGGGACCACCCTGGGCACCAGCTTGAGTGAAAGTCTAGGCTGGCCACTTCTGCAAGACCAGACGTGGGGACGTGGCGTAGGGCTGTGCTCTTAGGTGGAGCCCAGGACCAGGACAAAAGGCAGGAGGGGACCCACTTTTCTTCACAAAAACTCAAACCCACTGGCACACCCCACCTCAACAGCCTCACCCCTGTCACATGGTCCTGGGAACTGAGGTGTGTTCCAAGAACATCTGTCCCTGGGAAGGTGCTCTGTTCTGGTATGTGTGACGAAAGCCATATTAGGGGCTTCTGCGGGCTCTGAAGGCAGGAGGGCCAAACAAGTGTCTGGAGTAAAAGACATCAGGATCCACTGTGAAAGGCACCAAAATGGTGATTTTGGAAAGCAAGGACCAAAGCCTTGCTTTGGAAAGCAAGGCTCCATGTGCGTCAGAGAGGGGTGCTGGAGGGGGCGGGCAAAGGGACAGCAAGCCCGAGGCCCCTGCAGAGAGAGTAGAGGTGTACACCATGGTTTAGGGCAGAGGGACTGCAACAAATCCAAACCTCTGACCCCCATCCAGTGGAGGGTGGAGGGTCCCCATCCTCAGAAGGGAGCCCCTTGTCTTGCAAATCACAGCCGGTAGGGCCCTCCCTCAGACTCCAGACCCCTCTGCCCAGTAGGAGGAAAGCCAGGGAGGACCAGCCTCACCCTGGGGAATGAGCACCACAGCCCTGAAGGGATTCTATTCTTCTCCTGCCCTCGTGGGCCAGCAGAGAAACTACAGAAGGGCGAGCGACTTGCTCAAGGTGGCAGAGCTAAGTCCCAGGAGAAGCCAAGGCCCCAACCCTGGGGTGACCACATTCTGAAGCCCCCTCTGTCCTCGTGCCCCCATCCTGCCTTCCATCTGGGCACCGGACGTGTGGAGGATCAATGCGGGATGTGATGATGGGGCCACGTTTAAACACTTTTAGGTATATTTTTGTACGTCGCCAACTTCTGAGAGTGTTATCATTTTGTTTCATGCCAGAAGGACCCTTCTCTTCGGCTACCACAAAAATTTCCTTGGTGTGATCGAATTGGGTAAGATGATGGAAATGCCATTAATTGTATAAAAATGCTCCAGAGGGACTAAAATTTTTGCATACTCTGTGAAGTATTCTTAATTTGCTGGATACGAATGTGGGGAGAAATGTGTGGGGAATGTGGCCCCTGACTGGATCCCCAGACAAGTGAATCCTAGAGAAAGGTACTGAGCCTCCAAACTGCTCCCTGGCTTTCTGGCTGGGTCACCACACCCACACAGGAAGCTGAGGTCCCTGGACCACACCCTAGGCCTGTCATGATTTCAGTAGCTCATAGCTGTGGCTGGGTGTGCTGTCCTTTGTTGTGCCAGACACCCAGACACAGGACCATGGACTGGGACCCATCTATGCTGACCGCTCCCTAGTGCGTTAACTCCGTCTGAGCTCTCCCGAAGTCCACACTCACAGCACCCCTCTCAGCACATCCAGTGTGTGTCTAACAGGCTCCTCGAGCTCAGTGTGTCCAAGCGGGGCCAAGTTTTCCCTGCAAAAGACCCAGCACCACGCAGAGCCTCTCCCACTACCAGCTGATTACAACGCACTGGCCAGCTGGGTTCACCCTTGCCTTCCCCCTCTCTCACCCCACCCCTGAGCCAGCAGGACACAGTACTGGCTTGAGCTTCAAATGCTTCCAGAACTCCAGCTCCTCTGGTCCTCCCCACCAACCCAGCCAGCCACGGTGTGCATGCTCTCGTGGCTCCTCACAGGGCTTCCTGCTTCAACCTAGACCCTACGCAGCAGCCTACCTTAGTGGCGAGCATGGTCCTTCAACGCAGGGCGGAAGGAACTTTGCACTCATGGTCTCCGTTAGCTTGGGCTACTAAAACAGAGCACCATGGACTTAGTGGGGGGAAGGGGCATCCACAGAAATTTATTTCTCACCATTTTGGAGGCTAGAAATCTGAGATCATAGCACCAGTGTTGTCAGGTTCTAGTGAGAACGCCCTTCTGGGTAACAGACTGACCACTTTTTGCTATGACCTCACGTGGTGATCTCCTCACAGAGCTGTCCGGCCTCTTCTTATATGGGCACTAATCCCATCGTGAGGACCCCACCCTCATGACCTAATTACCCCCAAAGGCCCCACTCTTAACACTGGGATCGGATCGGGCATTAAGTTCAACCACGAATTTGGGGGGACACAAACATTCAGTCCGGGATGCACACACACGCCTGTATGATGGTTATATTTCAACAAAATGTTCGCTTAAAGAAATCGAAGTCATTGGGGTTAGGGAGGGGGAAATGGGAGATGCCCGCTAAAGGATATCAGGGATGGAAATGTTCTGGGATTACATGGGGGTGATAACTGCATAACATGGTGAGCACATTAAAAACTTCTGTATCATATACTTTAAAGGGGTGGATTTTATGGTATGGGAACATCTCAATAAAGCTTTTACACACTTTTTAAAATCATAAGTCAGATTACGTCCTCGTCTCTTCAACCTCCTCCTCCAGCAGCCCACTGCCATTCAGAGTAAAGGTCCTCAGGGTCTCAGGAAAGGCCTCCAAGCCCCCTGGCTTTCCTCCCGGTCACGTACTCTGCCCCTACTTCATGGGCTCTTTGCTGTTCCCCAGATATGCCAGGCCTGACCTCTATGAGGTCCCACTCATTCCGAGGCCACATCCCTTGTCCTCCCCTGTGCCCCTCACGCTGCCCCTCGCCTGCCGGGGTGGAAATCCCTGCAATTCCCACCTGCTGTGGTCCATGAAATACTCCCCTACCTACAACACCTACGACAGTGCTCCGTGGAGACCCCCTGAATGTTGATTCAGTGACAGGACCATCCCCAGGACATACACACAGATGGATGCCCACTCAGGGAGACCGATGACCAGGTGGGTAGAGCGGTCACTCAGCCAGGGTCTGAGGATATGAGCTGCATCAGTACCTCCTATGTACCGCACATGGGCTGGGGGTGAGCAAAGGCCCCCTCGGTGGGACCCGGAAACCAGCTCACATGTGTGACTCGACAGGAGACTGCCCTCCCCACCCAGACCTCCAGCTACAAGGGACTCTGAGGCCCATGGGGCCTGGGCCACTGGGGAGGAGGGCCACATCCCCACCAGGCACATCGAGGGGGGATACATGCTCTGCCTTCTAAATGGCCACAGTTGGAAGAATGCCATTAGGGAAGCCTCCCCCCGTAGGACTGTGGAAAATCGCCTGTTCCAACCATGACTCCCACGTCCAGGCCACGTCTTCTTCCAACCACAACAACAAAATAGGTGCTGGATGTCATATGGGAGGGACTTCAAATCCCTTCCCACCTTCCTCTCTATTCATGTCCTCCTCAAGGAGCCAGCAGGGGACAGGAACACTGACGTCCGTGGGCACGTGTGAGGCCACAGCAGAAGAACAGTGTCCTGTGTGTCCTCCCACTGTGCCGTAGCCTCAGCCCTCACGGAACACCATGCTGCCGCCCACTCCCCACTACCACGGGGACAGCCGGGCTGGGCAGTGGCCACCCTTCTTGCTGTTTCCAAAGCCTGGTCCCGCACAGGCCCCGCACCCCCACCCCATCCAGGTAGTCCTGTGAAAGACCACGGCTTTCCGGAACTTTACACAGCAAACAACACGGGATCCGGGAGGGACTAAGGAGAGGAAACTGGTGAAGAGGCGCATGGGGGCTTCCTTCCAGGCAGGGAGGCCACCTCACCTCACCTCACTGCCAGTTTGGGAATTTCGCAAAGGTTCCCAAAGATGATGACTATTATTTGGGCTGAGTAATTGGGGACCGATTAGGGCAGTGAAGTCGGCCAGCCCCTCCTTGCCCCACGATGGCCCTGAAGCAGCGGGCAGCTGCTCTGGGACAGGCAGATGGAAGTGGCAGCAGGGAGACTGAGACCAGACGGGGCCAGAATGGGGGAGTCAGAGAGACCAGGACACCATGGGAACACCTGTCCCCAGAGACGAGCCAGCCTCTCAGCAGCCCGGCCCTCCCCCATGCCACAGGAAGCAACGACTCAAAAGACTATCACAAATGGATAGTTGTAAAATAAGAAGAAGCTACCAAGACAAGAACACAACTAGTGGAGTCAAAACATTTGTCAAAACCCATGGAACACACAACCCGAAGAGTGAGCCTTACCCGAATTTAGTTAATAATAACAATAATATATCAGTGCTGGCTCATCAGTGCTAACCGATATGCCATATTAACACTCAATGTGAGTAATAAGGGAAAGCAGGGGTTTGAGAGCGAGGGGGCAAATGGAAACGTGGAACTTTCTGTTCAATTTTTCTGTAAGCCTAAAACTGCTGAAAGACATGGAGGTTGTTGATTGTTTTTTTTCTTTCAAATATAATAGTTGATATTGAGAGGGCTACACGTAGGCATGGATACCACCAAGGGGTCAACCGGAAGACGAAGCTTCGGGATCTTCCCAGAGTGCAATGCAAACAGACCTGGGCAGCACCCTGCAGGAGGCCATTTGGCTCCAGTAGCATCCCCTACCCCCCAAAGCCCACCATCACAGCCTCCAGCTCTCCAAATTGAGGAAGACCAGTAAGTTCTCAGGGTTTGGGTTGTTCATCTTCTTTTCCCCCCGGACTGCTTTTTTTTTTGGGGGGGGGGGCTGGTGTGGGGGCAGCAAAGGAGCCTCAGAAAAGATATAAACCTTAGCCCATGTCCTTGGCCTCTTCCAGGCTGCTGCACTTCCCAGCTCATGGCCTAAGAGAGCGTTCTCTCCTTTACTCAGCTGTTAGTGGTGAATTACTTTTTTTGGCTGGTTTTCTCTTTTTTAAAAAATTTATCTCTTTAGGAGGAGTCCCAGTGAAGCCTTTCCGAAAAGCAATTCGGCATTCCCTATCAAAAATTTAAATCTGCATATCCTTTTATCCAACAACGCTATTTCCAGAGGGACTCACATATATCTGAAATGATGCCTGTATGAGCATTCTTCATTGCAGCCATCATTCTAAAACCTGGAAGCAACCTAAGTGCCCATAAAGAGGAGAACAGTTAAATAAATTATGGCCAAGGCCACGCGCTGGAATATGTCAAGGCGCTTTTTTTCTAAAAGAGGTAGACCAATGTGTACAGACAGAGAGAAATCTTATGGCCTATTGCCTAGTGAAAACGGTAAAACAGCTAGAGGGTAGGAGTATGTGTACAGATCCATCAAGCTAGCGAGTAAACGTGGACATAGCTCCAAGTCGAGCATGGACGCAACGGCGCACAGAACAGACTGGAAAGGACCCGTGCTCGTCAGCAGTTTCCTCTGGAGCAGGGAGTGGAAACAGGGAAGGCTGAGGGGGTGTTCACTTTTAACTTATTAAATACGTGTGTGCTGGTTGAGTCTTTTACCCAAATACATTCATTACGCACCAGCACCATAATGAAAACCACAGTCTGTGCCTTCCAGGAGTTCACATTATGGTTAGGGAGCTGTCTGCAGTAAGAGAAATGACTGAGGGGAAGGGGGAGAGGGAGGGGGAGGGGATGGGTGGGTGGGAAGTGTGGGGGCGGGGCATCCCACAGGAGCCCCTGCTCCTGAACATCAGGGAAGAGCGGAGCAGAGAGCCTGAGTCTCTTTGGGGAGAACAGCCGCTGGAGCAGGGTCCCCAGTGAGCAAAGCTCCCCACTGAGCAGGACACCACACGCATCACAGGGCAAGCCCAAAGATAACAGAACCAGAAGGGGAGGCGGTGACCCAAGATAGAAAGAACACAGGGGCTCGGGGACCTGGGGGTGCTCTGGGGCAGGACAGTGGGAGATGCAGGGGTGTTAATCTGGGCGCGAAGCAGAGAATTCAGCACCATTCCCTGAGTGGTTCACGCGCTAGTGTATGTGTCGGGTGTGTGTGAATGTGTTATTTTGTGTGTGGTGGGGGTGGATGTGGATGTGTGTGGTGGGTGGTGTGGCTGCTGTGTGTGTGTGTGTGTGTGTGTGTGTGTGTGTGGCGTCTGCAGTGTACAAAGGTGGTGTGGGTGAATGTATGTACATGGTGTCCCTGTGATATGTGTGTGGATGTGGGTGGTGGGTGATGTGTGCAGTGTGTGTGTGTGTGTGTGTGTGTATGTGTGGCGTCCATGGTGTACAAAGGTGGTGTGGGTGTATGTATGTACATGTGATTAGTGTGTGGATGTGGGTGGCAGGTGGTGTGTGCAGTGTGTGTGTGTGTGTGTGTGTGTTATCCGTGGTGTACACAGGTGGTATGAGTGTATGTATGTACACAGTGTCCCTGTGATACGTGTGTGGATGGGGTCGTGAGTGGTGCATGTGTAGGACAGGGAAAGACAGGCAGGCTGTCAGGCTTGAACATGCAGCAGGGACCAGCTCAGCCCTGGCAGGGCTCGGGAACAGGGGGTGCCGCCGCTCAGCACCCCTACCCCACACTGTAGCCAACCCGCTCAGGCCTCGGCGCGGGCAACCTCTCTAGGCAGAGAGAATGAGAAGCACTCCCCCTCCCAAACAGCACTCACGAAGGGTCTCACAAGGGTCAGGGTGGACCCCAAGGGCTCTGGAGGCTTTTTTCCTCTAACCCTCTCTGGGCGGGGGGAGGTCGGACAAGAGTGCAGAGGAAGAGCCCTGCATTAGAACTGAGCTGTGACGGGGAGCAGGGGTGGACACGCAGAGTCCCTGAGTGAAAGTGCCCCAGGGAATGGAAGTAGCTTGTCCAAACAGCCGCCCTTCTGAAATCTGGGCAGGATCTCTAATCCCACAGTCCCACCGGGCATCTAATCCCACAGCGCGCTGCAGGCCTTGTGGGAGTCCACAGAAGAACAAATTCGCTCCAGAGACACTCGGCAGCAAGGTGGCCCCCAAACCCCAACCCGCTTAAAGCTCCCGCTGCAATATCACATCCTGCCTAGACAAAAGAAGTGAACATACTCTTCTTCCCGTGTAACAGAGCTTCTAAAGTCTGCTTCCCTTTTAAAGCCACCTAATAACAATTAAATTCTCACACAGACCACGCTTGGCAGTGAGGCACCTTCGCAGGGTGTGGAGCAACGAGGCGGGGACGGAGGCCCCAGATGCGGCGGGGCCGACGGCCGCCTCCACCCCCGTCTCATCAGCAACACGACAGACACTGCTACCCAGAAGGGCAGCAAGGAGACTATTTCCCACCCTCTGTTAGGAGGCACATTATTAAAAAGCCTCTATGTCATTCTCAGACTAAAACACAATGGAAACCTAAACTCTTTTCTGAAAACCGGAAGGTACTTCTCAAGTTTCTTTCCTCAAGGACCTCCACACACAGGAAGGAATACCATGTAGCTGGAATTATTATGCAGGACCAGGGCAAATGGACATTTAAGACCCTGTGTTCTAGAAAGGTCTGAGGGCACCCCCACCGTCCTGCAGCCTGTCACGGAAGCCCAGCGGGGGTGGGGGCTCCCCCACAGAGGTGGCCAAAGCTAATGGGCACAGCCACTCATTTACGTAGATGTCACACCCCCGAACTAGAATCTGCAGAAACGGCTCCCAAGCCTAAAAACACCCTGAAAGAAGCGAAGTGATTTTACGCCACGACTAGTAGCACCTTCTCTAAAATTTTCATAACAGCTCAAGTTCTAAAGACAGTGACCCCCACCTGGTGGGGGCTGCCCGGGGTTACTGGCTTCTGGAACTCCATCACCTGACTCAGCTGAGTCCCCAGCCTCCACCGTCGGTCCTGCCCCGGCTACTGTGAAGACAAAGCAGTGGACAGATGCTGGATCCCACACAAATGGGACGGCTGTACCCCCCGGCTTTCAAATCGGTTACTGAGCAAGCCTCCCAAGACCGCCTCTGGCTGTCCAGAAGTTCTTCCGTTCAGGCCGTGTACCTTACACAAGCACACTGTGGTGCAGATGCATTCTGCTTGATACATGACAAAACTCAGGGGTCCCTCCCCAGACAGTGCGGCTGTGTCAATTACAAGCACGCAGGCCCCATGGAGCAAGGAGGACCCCGGTTTGCTCGCCCCGGTGCTCGGCAGGAGGTGCTCGGTAAGTATTTGCCAGATCATGAATGAGTGGATACATGGACAGATGTGACATGTCCTTGAAATCGTTTCTTTTTTTTTTTTTTTTAAGATTTTATTTATTTATTTGACAGACAGAGATGACAAGTAGGCAGAGAGGCAGGCAGAGAGAGAGGGGGAAGCAGGCTTCCTGCTGAGCAGAGAGCCCGATGTGGGGCTCGATCCCAGGACCCTGGGATCATGACCTGAGCCGAAGGCAGAGACTTAACCCACTGAGCCACCCAGGCACCCCCCTGAAATCATTTCTTCACAAGTTTTTAAATGTGTATTTTTAAAGTAAATAGACACACGAGATACCTTCAAGTAAAAGGCCCAGGGAACAAAGGATAAAAGTCAGGAGGCATCAGGACCAGGGGCCTGTCTTCTGACATCCCAGCAGTTCGAGAGGGTTTCCCAAAAACTAGATGAGGGTGCCTGGCAGAAATGAGGCCGGCTCTTCGCTCATCCCTAGGGAATACAAAGAGGAAAGAGGGGCAGCCCCCGGAGGGTGCCGAGCTATGGCCATCCAGCCTCCTCACCCCGCTCCTTCCCAGTTAAGTGGCTAGCAGCTTGGAATTCGGAGCTTTACATGAGGTCTTCATCTTTTCTTTTGATTTTATTTATTTATTTGAGAGAGAGAAAGAGAGAGAGAGCACAAGCAGGGGGAGGAGCAGAGGGAGAAAGAGAGGCAGGCTCCCCACTGAGCAGGGAGCCCAATGCAGGAATTGATCCCAGGACCCTGGGATCATGACCTGAGATGAAGGCAGATAACCGACTGAGCCACCCAGGTGGCCCTTTTGTTTTATTATTTTTATTTCTACGGTTTTATTTATTGGAGAGAGAGAGAGAGATATCTTCATCTTAACAGTGCTTCTAGGGCTAGATGTGGTTGTTGGGGTGGGGGGAGCCAGTCCTGAATGAAGGCAAAAGCCTTATCAACCTATCATAGATCCTAAAATCTTCACGTGACTGAGCTCCCAGTTTCTCCATTTCAGATTTCAAAGCATAAAAAGACAAATCTTTGCATAAGCCATGCTTCCTAATCCATAGTATATTCTCAGAAATAGAAAGTCTCTCCTCTGGCCCTTCCTTGAATTAGCCTGGCTCTTACATGTGACGAAGTGATGCAAAGTGGCATCTCCATGACCCAAATACGAACACTAGAAATACTTCCACGTCTTCTGAGTGGCAATAAAAGTATTTAAAATAATTTAATATCAAGCCCATTTAAGAGAACTCAAAATAGCTCAGGCAAATACACCACCAGAGAGAACGGATAGGGAACGAAAAATTCAAACAGATACGGCTATATAAGTAAGATTGAAAAAAGATAAAAAACCAACCCCACTTCATTGCTATATGGGATTTCCAAAGATGATGCTCTTGAAATCTCTTCTAAAACAATATGTTCCAACTTCCTACGAATCCAAATGACTCTGGTGACGTCTGGCTTCAGCAGCTAGCTGCAAATATGCAGCCTCATTATTGTACTTGGAAAGGCAGTAACAAGGAAGCATCTCCTTCCACCCTCCCATCACGAATGCTAAAGGGAATCTATCATCTGCACTGTTACAGCTCCCTTTCTGAAGAGAATCAGAAGCCGTTTTCAGCTGGGTTTGGGACAGTGTAGGGGACTGTCCACCAGGCCATGGTGTGGGAGTGGGGGAGAGGGGGTGGGGGAGGGGAGCATCACGCAACTGTCTGTTTGGTTTCCTTGTTTTTTAACCTGAAACATTTCTGGATGGCTTAAGCAAGATGTATTTTGATTTCAAGGCTCTATTAAATTGAAGAAAGAGAAAGAAACCATGCACAGCTCCTTACAGAACAAGGGAATATCATTAGCTCCCAAAATGTAAATGAAATGCAGAGAAGTGGGGCGCCTGGGTGGCTCAGTGGGTTAAGCCTCTGCCTTCGGCTCAGGTCATGGTCTCAGGGTCCTGGGATCAAGCCCCGCATCGGGCTCTCTGCTCAACGGAAAGCCTCCTTCCCCACCACTCTCACTGCCTGACTCTCAGCCTACTTGTAATCTCTGTCAAATAAATAAATAAAATCTTCAAAAAAAAAAAAAAAAAGACATGCAGGGAAGTACAATGAATTAAACCCCCTCCCTGACCCCAGCATATGTCTGGGCATCTTATCTCTACCAAGCAGGCCAGCAGGCAAGCCGTGGCCACAGAGCCCTACACAAACCCCAAACACCAGCATCACGCTATCTTATTTGTTCAGGGGAAGCAAAATGGTGCAGGGCTGGTGGCTGTGTTCTTTCTTCCCAACAAGACCTAATTGCTATTGTCCTTCTCTGGGATCCAGTCTCCCTAGATAAAGAGTGGGAAGGCAGCAGAACTCAAACCATTCACTCACAGGCTCTTCCCTCGTAGATCAGACCTCAGTGCAGCATAGTTTCTGAATCAAAAATGCAGAACCCATGAACAGAGAACCTTCTGTTCCAGAAGGTATTTATATGAAGTCAAAATCAAAATCACATCTTATGGGTTTTTTTAAACACACTTAATCAGTGTTTCTTATTGCAAAACCAAGAAGATGTTTAACATTTATAAACCAGAAACACTGTTTCTCATAGGAAAAGCAGAAAATGTAAGTTATTCATATAGTGATCCTCTTTTTGTGAAAAGAGTCACATTTATGAAGTTGGGATATTTCCCCAAATCAAGACTTACGATCCTTGACACTCAAAATGTTCTAATTTTTAAATAATTTCATACCAAGCCCAGTTAATAGAATGCAAACGATCTCTGAAACAGACCCACTGGTTTTTTTTTAAAGATTTAATTTATTCATTTCCCAGAGAGAGAGTGTGAGAGAGAGAGAGAGAGAGAGAGAGAAAGCACAAGCAGAGGGAGCAGCAGGCAGAGGGAGAAGCAGGCTCCCTGCTGACCAAGGAGCCTGATGTGGGACTCGATCCCAGGACCTGGGAATCATGACCTGAGCCAAAGGCAGATGCTTAACCGACTGAGCCACCCAGATGTCCCACAGATACATCATTAGACAGAACTGATATAAAACTAAAGTTTCAAACAGAAGCAGCTCCATAACAAAAACGAAAAGAGGAAAATTGCTTCATTGTGATATAGGATTCCCAAAGATGGTGTTCTTGACACCAACTGTGGTTCTGACATCTTAGAAAGCAAATCACCGCAGTTCAACGGGAAAGTGTTACAAGAGAAAATGATGGGCGCACATAAAATTAAATAACAGAGTTGGAGGATTGATATTACTGGACTTCCTGACTTCCTATAAGGCTATAGGAATCCAGACAATACAGGACTGGTGAAAAGAACAGACAAATAGATCAATGGAATAGACTACGGAGACCAGAAATCAGCCCACATAATAATCATCCATTGATTTTTGACAAAAAAAGCAAAGGTAAATGACAATAGAGTCTTTTCAACAAATAGCACTAAAACTGGACATCTTCTGAAAACGCGAGGTCAAACACAGACTTCATCTCCTTCATGAAAGTGAATTCAAAATGAATCACGGACCTAACTGACAAACACAGAACTTTAAGACTCTTAGAAGAAAACATAGGAGAAAATCTCGATCTAGATGACCTTGTGTTCGGCAGTGATGCGTTTTATACACAACACCAAAGGGGAAATCCACACAAGGAAGAATAAATCAGCTGAACTTCATTAAAATTAAAAGTTTCTGCTCTGTGAAAGACACTGTCAAAAGAACGAAAAGACAAGCCACAGACTGAGAGAAAATATTTACAAAAGACGTATCTGATGAAAAGCCTGTTATCCAAATTGTAAAAGAACTCTTGAAATTCAACAATAAGAAAACAAACAATCCAATTATAAAACGGGCCAAACATGTGAACGGACACCTTAGCAAAGGCGATATACAGATGGTCAATAAGCATATGAAAAGATCCTCCACATCATGTCACCAGAGAAATGCAAATTAAAACCACAGCGAGCTACCACTACATACCTATCTGAATGGCCACAATCTGGAACACTGCCAAGGGCGGACAAGAATGTGGAGAAAAGTCACTCTCCTTCATTGCTGTTGGAGCTGAAAAATGGGACAGCTACCTTGCAAGACAGTTTGACAGTTTCTTTTCTTTCTTTCTTTCTTTTTTTTTTTTTTGACAGTTTCTTGAGAAAAATGAACATACTATTCTTACCATATGGCCTAGTGATGGCATTCTTTGGTATTTCACCCAAAGGAGTTGAGAAGACTTCCGACCACCCAAAGACCTGCACACGCATGGGCAGAGCCATGCTCTTTATAACTGCCAAACTTGGAAGCAACCAAGATATCCTTCAGTGGGTGAACGGATACACTCTGGTGCACACAGGCGATGGAGTATTATTAAGCACTAAAAAGAAATGAGCCATCAAGCCATGCAAAGACATGGAGGAAATTTAAGTGCATACTACCAAATGAAAGAAGCCAAGCAGAAAGGGCCATATACCATAGGATTCCACCTGCATGATGTTGTATAAAAGGCAAAAACTAGAGACAGCAGAAAGATCAGGGGTTCCACGAGTCACAGGGGTATGGGGATGAATGAATAGGAACACAGATTTTTGGGGTGGTGAAACAAATTCTGTTGGGCTGTATGACACGCTAATGGAGTATCACCATTATAGATTTATCCAGAGCCAGAGAATGCCCAACACCAAGTGATCCCCAATGAACTCTGGACTGTGGGTGATAATGATGTGACAATGTAGTTTCACCAATTGTGACTGATGAACCACATCGCGTGGGGGGCGGGGGGGGGTGGTGTTGAGAATGACTGAGGCTGTGCTTGTGGGGAACAGAAGGTATATGGGAAATCTCTGCACCTTCCCCTCGATTTTGCTATGAACTTGCAACTGCTCCCCAAATAGTCTATTAGAACAAAGAAGATAGTAGTCACTGCCTTTCCCAACCAACCCCGATGGTGTGATGTGGAGTCTTGAAGCAAAGTCCAGGTGCCCCAGATTGAATACTCCTTCACCAAGCCCTTCCATGGACTCAAAATGCCCCAATCCTCATATGCCTTTGACACAAGACAAGGCTGCTGTCAAAATGCAAGTAACATCTGGCTAGGGCAGCACTCTAATTTATTGTTCATTATTAAGGTTTCATCAGGAATGACTGTGCCAGGGACTATGACCCCACCAATCACTGAGCACTTCTCATTTTTTGCCTCATGCTGATGAATGCTTTATGCTGTGCCTGCTCTCCCCTCCCTACCTATCTGAGGACAGACACCTCTGTCTCAGCCTTACCAGGTAAGCAGACAGATGGGTCCAGTCATGGACTGCTGTGAGGCTCTAAAGAAAGGACACGATTCCTTCGTTCAGACTAAAAATAATCAAACGAGGAAAGGGCTTTTAATGAAAAGCCACATTCCCTGATCCAGACTTGCCCACTCCATTGCCAACCTTTTTTATCGTTTCCAATTCTAATTCTCCTGGTGGCTATTCCCACCCTTCTAAATAATGGTTTTAAAACTCTGTTTCTGAATATATTATTGACTTCATATAATATTTATTGACATCCTTGTATGAGAGGTGACATTGGCAGGACCTCCCAGGCTCTTGTGCAACTGACCATGATCAGAATACCTCCTACAGAACACATGATGGGAGTTCCCATCTGCAGCAGGAGCTCCAGGAGAAACACATTCTTCCAAGAAGCTCCCACCCAATTCCGAGACCGGATAAGCATCCTTCAGATGGCCCGTAACCATGAAGCCTTCAGGATGAATATAGGTTCTTTTCTCAAAAAAAGAAAGGAAAGGGGTACCTGGATGGCCCAGTAGGTTAAAGCCTCTGCCTTCAGCTCAGGTCATGATCCCAGGGTCCTGGGATCAAGCCCTACATCAGGCTCTCTGCTCAGCAGGGAGCCTGCTTCCTCTCTCTCTGCCTGCTTCTCTGCCTACTTGTGATCTCCGTCTGTCAAATGAATAAATAAAAAAAAAAATCTTAAAAAAAAAGAAAGGAAAAAAGAAAAAAGAAAGAAATTTAAAGCCCTAGATAGGAGGGGACATTAATTTGATATGTCCCTGTTGACCATTTAGAACAAGACCTGGCTTCTTGCTCACATCAGCATCCTCTGCACTCAGAACGAGGCTCAGAGGCCCATGCGGAGACCACATCTGTCTGCTCAATGTAGGAGTGAGCAAGTACCACTTTGGCCAACCCAGTTCCCGCTGACACTCTTGTGACCGCAGAGGGTGTGAGTGGCTGAGGGCAATCACGTACCAAGTCCCTGCTTGTTGCTTTGGTTCTTTCTGCTGCATGCGATACTGTTGATGTCTGATGGATAAACGGAGAAACAAAATATGGTCTATACTTACAGCGGAATATGAGTCAGCCTTAAAAAAGAATGAAATCCTACATATATATGGAACTCACAAAACTCAGGAAAAAAAAACACAAATAACAAAAAACAAACAGATTTAAAAATGGACAGAAGACTGGACAGACGTTTTTCCAATGAAGACACACAAATGACCGACAGACACATGAAAAGGTGCTCAAGGTCACTCATCATCAGGGAAATGCAAATCGAAACCACGACGAGTTATCACTTCACACCTGTTAGAATGGCTAGTGAGAGATGTGTGTTGGCGAGGGTATGAAGAAGAGAGAAGCCTTGTGCACTGTTGGTGGGGGTGTAAACTGGTGCAGCCACTACGGAAAACTGTATAGAAGTTCCTCAAAATACTTAAAATAGAACTACCATATGATCCAACAGTCCCACTTCCAGGCATATATCCAAAGGAAATGAAATCAGTTTGTCAACGAGCTATCTGCGCTCCCATGTTCATTACAGCACTATGCCCAGCAGCCAGGATATAGAAACAACCTAAGTGTCCATCAAGGGATGAATGGGTATACACAAACACGCACACACATGCACACATGCACAATGGAATACTCAGCCATCCAAAAGAAGGAAATGTCATTTGTAACAACCTGGGTGAATCTTGAGGACATCACCCTCAGTGAAGTACGCCAGACACAGAAAGACGAATATATGTGATCTCACACAAAGAATCAAAAAAAGTTGAAACCGAACCAGAGAACAGAATGCTGGTTACCAAGGGGGGGCGGTGGGGGATGGGAAAGATGGTGTCCAAAGGGTACAGACTTTGAGTTATAAGATGAATAAATTCTGGGGCTCCTGGGTGGCTCAGTCGGTTAAGTGTCCAACTCTTGATTTTGGCTCGGGTCATGATGTCATGGTCGTGAGATCAAGCCCCGTGTCGGGTTCTGCATTGGGTATAAAGCCTGCTTGAGATCCTCTCTCTTCCTTTCCCTCTGCCCCTCCCTCCCCCCTGCTCTCTTGCTTTCTCTCCCTTTCTTAAAAAAATAAAAAATAAAAAAGATGAATAAATTCTGGGGACCTCATGTACAGCACGGTGACTATTATTGATACTGTATTATATACTTGAAATTTGCTGAGAGTGGATCTTTAAGCGCTCTCACCACCAAAAAAAAAGGCAACCAGAGGAGATGATGGAAGTGTTAATTTGACTGAGGTGCTCACTTCACAGCATGTACATGTATTAAATCATCATGGTGTACGCTTTACCAGTACACAGCACATTGTACACCCTCAATATACAGCATCTTTAT
The DNA here is from genome assembly GCF_963455335.1 of Martes martes. Classification (NCBI taxonomy): domain Eukaryota; kingdom Metazoa; phylum Chordata; class Mammalia; order Carnivora; family Mustelidae; genus Martes; species Martes martes. Next base: position 20,048,583 of record NC_137894.1, read on the forward strand.
TTATTAATCATACTCCGACAAAGCTAGAAAAAAAATAAAGGAAGGAAATTGTACCACATGCTACAGCAGGCATGAACCTTGAGAGCATTATGTGGAGTGAATGTGCCAGGCCCAGGGGGCCCTGGGTGGCTCAGCTGGTTAAGTGTCTGCCTTCAGCTCAGGTCCTGATCTTGAAGTCCTGGGATCGAGCCGTGTGTTGGGGGTCCCCACTAGGCAGGGAGTCTGCTTCTCCCTTGTCCCCTGCCCCTCCCCCTTCATGTTCTCTCTCTCTCTCACAAATAAATAAAATCTTAAAAAAAAAAAAAAAAGCTAGTCCCAAAAGGACAGACACTGTATGATTCCACATATATGAGGCTCCTAGTGCTGTCACTTTTTCACAGAAACAGAAGAGTAGCATGGTTGTTGCCAGGGACTGGGGTGGGGGTGGAAAACAGAGTTAAGCTATTTGATGGGGGCAGAGTTTCTATTTGGGAAAATGAAAATGTTCTGGAGACTGATGGTGGTGATGGTTGCCCAGCAAGGCGGACGGACGTACCTAATGCCACTGAACTCGACAGTTTAAAAAATGATTCAAATGGTGAATTGGGCTATGTATATTTTACCACAATTTAGAAAACTGAAACAAAACAAAACAAAACAAAAAGATAATATCCTGGGAATTGGAAGACCAAAGAGGAGTGATATACATCAGGCACCTCACCAGAGGATTCTCTCAGAATGTTCCTCTGCCCGGGGAGTAGCCCCAGACTTGGGGTCCCCTAAAGAGAAGCCTGTCCAAGAAAGGACAGACGCCCTGGTAGAAAGGGGCCAGGAAGCACATGGGAGCAAGCTTTACCACAGGAGGATGTGGCCGGAGTCAGAGAAGACACTCCACACCTCGGAACCATGAGGGGCCCAGAGGACCTTCCTATCAAAATCGGGGAGAATCACCTTTTCTCCTTTTCTCACAGGCAGTTCATGGCAAGACACCCGGCCAGTGAAGATATGGAAGATCCAAGGGGTCCGGCCACGCCAGGGGCACAGCCACATGCTCAGGGGGGACCCGAGAGAGGCCAGAGGCAACACTTGCCAATGACTTAAGAGGTTCTTTTTTCACCAATGGCAAAGTTAATTTTTTTTTAAAGAACATTCAGAGTTTCCAACAGACTTTACAAATGAAAGGACTCCCCTCAGCCTACGTCAAGAATGAGATTTCCCTTCTGACACTTCAGGAGGCCTCGTCAGGGTTGGTTCAAATAGAAAACACACCTTCGTCATCTGCTTCTCTGGGGAAAGGTAGACTTGATGGTCTAAAGGGTCCCAGAGCTCCCTGGGGTTTAAGCACCTTGAGGAGCAGCTCAGATACTCACTCGCTCCAGAAGATTCCGAGAGGTAGCTCCAGGGAGAGGTAGTGGGCAGTCAAGGGAATGACAGGGCATGGGCACTCCTCTTCAGAGCGTGATCTGATGTCTACGAAAGCAAAGTCTTGGTGCGGAGAAGGGCCAGGCCCTGCCAGGCTCCTGGGGCCCTGAGCTCCCATCCCACCTGGGCTCCCGCCCGCCAGCCCTGGTTATCACGTACACCCGCGTACTACTGCTCTCCGTCTTGCTCCTGCTGAAGGCTGACAGCAAAACAACTCTGCCCTGAATACAAATGCTTCTGGACAAGATGCAGCAAAATAAAAGCCACACGGGTCCTTGAGTCGGATCGGGGGCCCCTCCTCCGCTGCCCTCCCCTCCTGGCTGTGGCTGGGCCGGCGACCACGCATGCACGTGGCCTCCGAGATGAGCCAGGATCTGCCCAGGCCACCATGGGGGACAGAATTGTGAAGCGGGCTTTGGCTCCACATGTTCCATTAGAAGAAAGAAAACCTGGGCTATTGTGAGCAGGCATATGAACACAGTGAAATGCTGTCACCGTCCACGCTTTTGAAATAAAACCCACCTGAATGGGAACACCATGATTGCAGCCCATTTCAACATTCTGTTCTAAAAGGCTGACTGTTGGGAGATCAGGTTTTAAATTGAAAATCAAAGCGCTGTTCCTCAGTGATTCCCAGGAAATGAGGGTCACACAAGCAGATATAAACCTGTCCCTGCACACAGCTGCCCCTCACCCCCACCAAGCATCCTAAAAGTCACCTTACAGATTTCCAGCTTTCAAGCAGGACATAATTAGGTACGTAAGGCCTTTCTAACATTGCACGGGTTGAGTTACTGGATTTTAACACCACTACCTCTCCAGTTCAGGGTTAATCCCACCATCACGAAAGGCTGCCCGCCCCCTTTCCATCGCTTAGAATACAAATTCCAGAACCCATCCCAAACTGCAAGGAAGGACTTGAACAAAAGAGAACTCATGTCCGGCTAAGCAGGGATTGCATCCTTCTCAAATAATGGAGACCCACCAAGCCCCTGGTGTCAGAGGTCACACACCCAGGGCCCTTGGACTTTCCATCCCTCTCTTTGTGTGTCTCCATATCCCAGGAACCGAGAGCTACCTGCCATCCACAGTGCCCCCCACCCCGCCCCTCCTCCAAGCCCTCCCTCTAACCAGAATTTCTACAGTACCACGGGCAGAGTGGGTTTTCCTGCTAGCTGCTCTTCCGCTGGCTTGTGACACGGCTGGCCTAGTTCTGCGTCCATCAGCTCTGAAGACAGCACGGAGAACCATGCAGCCTCCTGCTGTGCATCCTCCCATGAGCAGCGGAAATGAGCCAGAAAGAGGCTGGAAATGGGGTGTCTGGGGGCCTGGAAGAGGAACAGACTGCTGGCAGATGGGAGGGCAAAAAACAAAAACACCAGGTCTGGACCCCACCCATCCAGGGAGGCTGCCACGCCTCTCCAACAGACTTCTGACCCCCGGAGGCAGGGACCTCCCAAATGGAAAGCCTCAGAGCCCACCCCAGCCACCACCAGAGGACGGCATGGGTCACGCCACAGTGCCCTGAGGCTCAGGCCCCTCTAGGCTTAACCCATCAGGGTACCACCAACCCCCAAACTGCCAAGCATCAGCACCACCTCCCCACCCCTCAAAGGCACTAGGTGGCTGGTTTACCTCAGAAAAGGAGGAAATAACGCCCATCATCCCAAACATGTTATGAACAAGTATTGAGAGCTATGCTATCCTCGGTGAATGTTCTACATGCAAATGGGGGGAAATAATGCAAAAACTCCATGATGTGCAAAAGAAACGAGGATTCTTAGCTTGCAAAAGCAGTTCTGTACCATTTGTCAGTAAGAAGCACCAAGAACTAGACAGTGTGACGCCCCAGGGCCAAGGCTACAGTGTAAACAAGAGGAAGGGATGTTTTTGTTTAATGGCTTGAGCAAAGGGATTGGAGCAAAGGGATCCTGCATTCAACTCAGCTCCTCCTCTCCCTTGCACCATCCATCCCCCCACCTCCCTGCCGCCTGGACTCACTTCCGAAGAGTGACCCTGAGTGACCATCACCACAGATTCCGCAACCTGCCCAGAGGGTCCACATGGGAATTCTGTGACATGGACACCACATCTTGACACAGCTGGGATGGGGTATGCCTTGGGCAGGCTTGGCCAATGCCCACACTTCCCTGCTGGGAGCCACCTCACTGGGCTCCCCCAGCCTCTGACTCCCATATGCTGGCCCACCACCTGCAAAGGGGGGCTTCGAGAACCCAGGCTATATCCTGCATTCCCCGCCTCCCCCCACAACCTGCACAAGCATGGGGCCACCACTGTGGCCTGGGGGAGCCCCACTGATTCTGGGGAGGAGCAGATGCCAGGCTGACATGGGAGCCCACAGCATCCGCCATCAGCCTGCCCCCACTTCAGGGCACAGCAAGTGGCCTGAGAGGCTGGGAACCCATGTGGGCCCCACAAGAGGGCTGTCCCCATGACGTGAAGCAGACTACCATCCCTAGAGGGTGTTTACAGAGCTGGCGAATCAAGACTCCCCACAACAATGAGCCAGGAATAAAAAGGTATATATCCGGAAGGAGAGGTCAACATTGGCAAATAATCCCCCAATGAGAAAATCCAAGAGAAAGAACTAACCAACCATTTAGGCCAACAGAGAGATTTAGGCCAAAGGACAGACAGGCCAGCCGTTCCTAAGTCAACAGTTTTCCTATATACCCACCAGAATCAGCCAGGAAATGAGGCTGGAGAAGGGGATAACTCCACTGGCAACAGCCACAGGGGCTACAGGGGCTACGAAATACCTATGAATACATCTAACAGGAAATGTATCAAATGTATGTGAACAAAACAATGAAACACTAGTGATGGATATAAAAGGCCTTCTGAATCAATCCCACTATCCAGATGACAAGAAAATATAAAGATGTCTCTTCTCCCTCAAAGAAACCTCTAGAGCAATCCCGATCAAAATCCCAATCAGATTTTGGGATGAATTTACCTTATTCTGAAGTTTATGCGGTCAAAGAAATGTATGCGAAAGGTTAGAAAAGCATGGGAACAGGAGAATTAATGCAGAGGCAGTGGCCCTTTAAGGTAACAGAGCATCCCAAAAAGCCACAGTAATTTAAACAGTAGATATTGGCAGAAGAATACATCAATAAATCAGAATGGATGGTCCAGACATACGGGACAGCCCACGTCCCAGGACGTGACAACAACTTCATACACGATGAACACACATCTTAAAACAGAGACGAAGATGGTCTACTAATACATCACGTCGGAAAACTGTATGCATACGAGAAAACATCCATCTCCAGTTCACGTACCTGGAAATAAATTCCAGATGAATAAAAGATGTAAACGTCAAAAAATCTGAACCATCAATATTAGAAGAAAATCTCTCTGTACAGGAGGTATGCACTTGGGCAGAGAATTCCTTTCTCAAAGTAAACCACAAAATTCAGGAGCTATCACGGAAAAGCTTGATAGATTTGACAACATAAAACTCCCACATTCTTGTGCCGTCAAGGATGCCTTTAAACAAAGGTGAAGAACAAAAGACATTGGGGAGGACCATATCTGCAACAGAGAGGGAAGAGGAAATAACCCTCTTGCATGAAGAATGCCTATAAATCCAAAAGGAAAAGATGAACAAGTCTACAGAAAGACAGGCAAGGATGCAAAAAAGAAAATGAAGAGAAGCAATTCAGATATACTATAAAGCACCAGCGAGAAACCTTGTTCTCATCTGTAATTTTAACTCAGTGATAACTTACCTGTATACCTGTATGACCAAGTGAAACTACGAAGACATCATCTGTTGATGAGGACATGGGGAGAAAGCCGTCCCACACAACTGGCATCCTTTAAAATGGTTGGGAGTGCTCCAGAGGGCACCTCGGTGATAACTATTCATGCTAGGAATCTCAAACCATTCAACCCCACAAGTCTGCCTCTGGAACCCACGCTAGAGACATTCCCATGCAGGTGCAAGGATATACGTGTGAGACTCCATAGCCTGGTGTGACCAACGTGTGCACAATAGGAACAACCCAAAAGTTCGTCAATAAGTCAACAGTCAAGTGGGCAGCACTGTGTGGGTGGCACGGTCGGCTAAGCATCCAACTCTTGGTTTCGGCTCAGGTCATGATCTCAGGGTCGTGGGATCAAGCTCCAACTTAGGCTCCACACTCAACAAGAAGTCTGCTAAAGGTTCTCTCTGCCTCCCCTTCTGTCCCTCCCTGCACATATGCTCGCACTCGCTCTCTCTCTCTCTCTCAAATAAATAAATCTTTAAAAATAAATAAGTAAACAGTCAAGTACTGTACAATGTTAGAATAATGTTACCATGCATAACTGACAAGACAAATGTCTGAGATGCATTCCTGGGAGAAGAGATCTACGGACAAAACACACTGTTAATATAATCTCAGTTCACTGAAAAATATTAAAAATAATAAACATAAAGGTATTTGTGTAAGATTTAAGTAAAACATTTCTATAAAACAAACAAAAAAACAAACAAACAAACAAAAAAACCAGGAGGAATCTGCACCAAACTTTACCAATGGTTGTCTTTTGCAGGGGGTTGGGGGAGGGGGGCTCTCATGTTCTACATTAGGTATTTCTGAAAATTTTGAATCTTCATAATGAGTGTCTATTAGCTTTATAATCAGAAATTTAAATTAAGTAAAAAAAAAAAAAAAAGAAAAGTGGTCATGCAAAACCAATGCCAAAGGAATCCCAGATCTAGAGTATGTCAGACACCTTCTTCGTCAATGAGGCCAGGATCCTTCTCAACCCCAGAGTTTGCTGCCAGAAAAAATGGATCTCTCCTCCTCTAGAGATACGAGAGAATTGTTAGAAGGCACTATTTTAAAAACAGAGATGTCATATCTATTTCTTTTACTTATTAGCTCTTTAGCTTTTAGACTACATGCAAACTGCATTCCACCAGACAATATGTACCCCAGTAAATTTCAGCGTCACTCCAGCACTGCACCTCACCCTTCTGACGTCTTTCGGGATCTTCAGGAGGGTGGAAGGAGTGTTTACCCCTGGTTACAAACAATGCTGCTGACCTGGGGAGAGGGGACCTGGGGCAGAGAAAGGGGGCTTCGCCAGCTGTCCCCTCCCCAGGGTTGGGGGGAGCACTGCCTCCCAGGCCTTACCAGGCAGCTTCTGGTTTGCAAGACTCTCAGTATTTGAGAATGACACTAATAGATTTGCACTTTAAAATTTATTACCAGACAGCTCCCACGGAATTGCTCCCACACATAGAAAACAGTCCATTTTTCCAAGAACATGCTTAAAAGTCCAATTTGGGGGAACTGATGTAGATTGTCCCATTTTAGGTTCTTCAACCAGAGGAAATTTAAAAATTCTTTCTTCCAGCTCAACAGAGCGAATCCACAAGTCAATTGCTTCTGCAAAAGGAGGGCAAGGATCCTCCTGGGGCCGCAGGATTCAGCAGCCTTTCTTTGGATTCTCAGGGCAGCCCGTGGCTCCAGGACAGGACACCAGGCCAAGTGTCCCACGGTGGCAAGCAGCCATCTGACTCACAGGCTCTGGAGCTGGCTCCGGCGGTTCAGGAAGAGAGGGCCTGGCATCACTCCACTTGCCAAATCTCCAGAAAAATAAGATACTTTAAAACGAATAATGGCTTGTGAGCCCCGGGTTTGGGTCCGGCCCATGAGGTCAGCACCTCAGGGTCCCCAGCATGGTGGGGGGTGGGAGCAATCAGGAGAGGGATCTCTCCCTGGAAGAAATGGTATCACACCCACGCTGCCTGGCTGCCTGCATGTCAGCAGGAAGTCTCCACAACTCTCCATATCGGGTCCCCTACAAGTTATTGGTTTCCTCTCAAAATACCACAAGCAAACCCTGGAAGGGGGGTAGCCACAGGGACCCTGGGGGGTCGCAAGGCATTGGAGGGGCAGCTGGAACATGATCCGTGGACTGCTGTGCCATGGGATCCCATCAAACAGGGGGGAGGGGAAGGGAGAGATGGGGGAAGGGAAGAAGGAGGAGGGGGAGAGAAGGAGGGAAGAGGGAAGGGATTGGATGAAAAAGAGACAGAACGGGGAGAGGAGGGGTGGGAGGGAGGGAGGGAGAGCAGCCCTGTCCCTCTCACACTGTCCATGGGCAATGAACCTTTCTGGAGGTCTGTCTGAAGCTTTCACATTTCATCCAGCATTTTTACCCAAAATGTATCATAAGGAAAGAAACACGAATATCCACAAAAAAAAAAAAGAAAGAAAAAAGAAACACGAATATCCACAAAAAAAGAAAAAGAAAGAAAGAAAAAGAAAAAAGGAGCTGCAAGAATATTTATTACAGCATGGTTCACAGCAGAAAAACATTCTGAACAACTCTGATGCCCAAGCGTAGGGGCCCAGGGCCATGAATGCCTTGCAAATGCCTGACAGCAGGGGAAGGGGATCCTGACACAGTCCAGGAGCTGAGCATGTGCCCAAGCAGCCAGGGAGACTCCGCGGGACCCCGGCAGGGAGACCTGGGCATCTAAACGTCTCTTCTGTTTGCTTATCTCTACTTCCTAACACAATGAATCCATAGGTCTGGAATAACTAAAAATAAAGTTTTTAAGATAAAGAGTATTCTCTTTTGCCAAAAAAAAGGCATTAACGCTACTGAACTGAACCACAGGAAATTGCTTGCCTTTGACCACTACTGAGTTAACAAAAATAGCAGGTTCATGTGGTTCAACTTGGTTTTGTCATAAAATTCAGATGAGTTGTAAGACCTGTGGGAATCATTCCCTCTCACTGGCTTAAGGACCTGTGAGGGGCTGTGCCTTGCACAAGGTCCCTGGTGGTGTAGGCACCTTTCCCCCAACCAGGTACAGCACAAAGCCTCATCTATCCCACACCAAACACCTCCCGAGCCTCAGATCCTCCAGTGACGCGGGGCACACGGTCTGGTTCCTGACTCATGCTGTCCTGCAAAGCAGGTGTCCTCATCTCCGGCAGCAGGTGGAGGAAGCCACGTCTACCACTGCCCAGCCAGCAAGAGGCTGAGCCCCAGGCAGTCCCCTCCAGTTCTCCATAAACCACAGCCCTCCTGGCTGTCATGGCCCATTCACAGAGCAGCAGGGATCCTAATCGGGCTTCTCCCTCCCCTGTGGGGTTCCTCCTTTCACTCTCTGCTGTGCCTCCTCCAAAAATATAGGAAGCTTAGCTTTTGTACTTTAAAGACCATGAAATTTCCCCCAAACCAGGCATTCAGTTGCTGGGGGGTGAGAGGGGGGCTGTTTTCCTGCATCCCTGCCAGCCAGCCCTTCCTATGGGAACAAAGCCATTTCTACCACCTACTCGGTGTTGGCCCTGAATCTTAAGCACCAGCTCAGCCCACACAGACACTTGGCTCCCTGTTGCCTCCTTGCAGGACCCTAAACCATACACACATTGGCTTGGGCCCATGTTGCCTGTATGACCAATGGCCTCTGGTCACTAACTGTAAGCGACCCAGGGGCTGATCGGGGAAGGGTGGTAGCCCAGGACAGATACTCGGATGTCAATGCTTCCTTTTCCGCATACATAAGAAGGAAGCAGAAGAAAGCTCTACTATCCCTTCAGGAGACCAAGGGAACCTGGCCCACACACTTGAGAGTGTCCTGGCTGGCCTCGTCTCTCCCAGGGGTTGTCCCCAGCACCCACGCTGACCACACCTGAAAAACCTGTGATTTTCAAGCACCCAGACATGCGAGGCATACAAAAATAGATACTCCAAATTCTAAACTGAACTTCCCTCGTTTTCCCTCAGGCGGTAAAGAAAGGGGTCCAACAGGCATGACAAAGCCAAGAGCGTCTGGAGCTCGATGAGGAAGGACAGCGAGGCTCAGACTTCACTTTTTAGAACAGATTTTTTTTTTAAGCAGATTTTCCATTGATCTCTACATCCCGTTTCCCCTTAATGTAAGATCATGAACATCTTACGTTAATGTCCTACATTTGTTATAGTTAATGAGCCAACAGGAATGCACTGCTGCTAACTAAAGTCCACATTTTATTGATAGCCCCTTAGTTTTTCCCCAGCGTCTTTCTTCTGCTCCAGGGTCCCTACCAGGACACATCACAGTCTGTCATCACGCCTCCTTAGGGTCCTACTGGCTGTGACAGAGTCTCCATTTTTTATGAGACTATTGATTCAGCAGTGTTAAGGAGTACCGGGCAAGTATTCACAGAATGCTCCTCTATTGGAATTTAACTGCCGTTTTCCTTATGATTAGACAGAAGTTATGGGTTTGGGGGAGACAGACCACAGAGGTAAAGTGTCGTTTCCATCACATCCTATCAAGGACACAGACACTCAACATGACTCATCCCTATTGGTGTTGACCTTGACCACCTAGCCAAGGCAGCGACTGTCAGGATCCCCCACTGCCAAGTTACTGTTCCGTTTCCATCTGTGCTCTCTGGAAGGACATCACCCAGTATGGTCTCCACGTGGGAACTGGGGTGTACACACCCCCTTAGCACCCTCTGACTTTCATTAGCCACCATCAGAACAACCACCGCATTCAGGGACGTGTCTTCCACCTGCTGCCCCGCCTTGCAGGAGCCCCCTTAACCCTTTATTCTTCTACCCATTGACGATGACATTCCCCCTGCCCAACAAACTCATCAAATCCAAAGCCCCCTGAAGAGCCGAGTCTTCATGACACCATTTCCTCTATGTGTGTGCCAGCACCCAGAAATGATGCTTTGCACACCGCACACATGGAAATGCTTGCTCCAGAGATGGCCAACGTTCCCTCGAGCCAACACGGGCAGGGCATACTTCCCGCAAGAGTCCAGCTCCCTCGCTAATTGTCCAGGGCAAAAAGTGCTACTGGCCCAGGCCCACCCACAACTCCACCCACCCCCTTCCCCGACACTGGTGCACCCCCATCCTTGGGGAGCTCTCCGTGCAGAAGGACGAGAGGCGAGCTCGTAGTGTAGGCCAGGTGAGGGTGAGCACCGAGAGGGGAAATAACACCAAGTGGGAGGCGAGGAGGTGAGATGCACTTAGGGACACCAGGGAGGCCTCAGAGCTGAGAACAGGTCTTAGCAGCAACAAGTAAGGGAAAGGAGGGAGTAGTTGGGAAGCTACATCTAGTCCAGGAGAGAGGGGATGGGAGCATGAGGAGGTGACAAGGAGCTGGGTTTGGGGCCGCCCCCTGCTTCATAAACAAAGGATGAAGGAGATACAGCTAGAGGGCGCTCCTTGGGAGCGTGGAGAACCCAGGCTCCTAGACTCCTGAACTGAGACACCACATCCATAAACCCGCTCCGAAAATCTCAGTGACGCCCCTGAAGCACATCACAGCATCAGCCTGGACCAGCACTGGGGCTGCCCTGCAGCAACCAGGCTGGCTCCCGATGGGCCCAGGGCCCCCACAGACCCCAGCCTCTGCCTGTATGGGCACACCTCCCAAAGGGCCGTGTTGAAGCCGCCACCACGCCCTCCCTGCGCCGGGTCAAGGCTGACAGTTCACCAGATGGACATGCATGGAACCTCCGAGGCTGCACGGTGACTCCTGCCACGTGTCACCACCTGCTTCCTTTGCGTCTCCGGAAGAAACCACGGAAAAGACCACTGAGACAAGCCGGTTGTTTAGGGCAGTCTCAGGGGCAGAGCCATGCAGTACAGCAGCGGGGCTGCCCGACCTGGGTTGGGAGGGATGAGAGAGAACTCACAGGTGGAAGGGGTAGGAAAAACAGGCCAGGGAGAGGTGTGGGCAAAGACAGCAGAGATCTCTGGGGACCTCTGTGTGGCAGGCAAGGTGGCCTGGAGATTGCATGGGCGGACGACGTCTTGGGACCTCCCCCCAGATTTCAGGGCTGGCCCAGAGTTCAGAACCACTTCCTTCCGCTCTTGCTTCTTAAAGCTCTCTGGTTTCCCTCCCACTCACCTGACAGTGCACAGCATCTGACCCTCACATACTTGGCTTGTTTGTGTCTGGTTTTGAGAGCACGGCTCCCTTCACATGCAGGAATTAAAACTCATTTCATCCAGATAACTTATCCATTATCAATTACCCGCATATGGATCTTAGCATCCTCCTTGGGTTTACATTCTCTGATTTCATTTAGAAAATACAGTTCGAATCTCAATATTAATAAACACTTGTCGGAATGGCAAATTTCATTATCTCACATTAACTGTAATCTTGATTTTTATATTATTGTTCCAGCAGTGAAACAAGCCATGAGTCAGTCTGTTGCAAGTTCTCCTTGAGAATTTCAAGATGATGTACTGCTCTTTTTTTGTTTTTTCAGCTTTTATCGAAGTACATGTGCTGGAAAGTTTCGTCTCGTGAATTGGAATTCACCCACGCAAACCACCACCCAGATCAAGACATGGGATGTTGCCAGCGCTTCTAAAAGCCCGGCCCAGCCCAACCATGCCCTCCCCAATCACCACCTCCTAAGGGCAACCTGACTTCCAGCTGCACAGATGAGAGTTGCCCATTGACTTTCCTATCGATGGAAATGTGCAGTAAGGGACTCAGGGCTCTGAGGTTTTTTTCACTCAACGGTATGTGGCCAGACTCATCCACACTGTTGCACGCACTCACAGAAGGTGCGGTCACGGCTTGCTCTGTGGCCTTCCGTGTGCCAGTAAACCTCGGCGTGCCAGGCGGGCCTGCTGCTGATGGGCGCCTGCGTGGTCTGCAGCTTGAAATGACAACCATGCTGCCATGGGCACCATCGCACCTGCCTCTTGATGGCTGTACTGGCATCCTGTGCTCACTTTAACAAGTCACCCCACAACTGGGTAGCTTAAACCAACATGCATGGATTCTCTCACCATTGTAGGAACGAGAAAGGTGAAAGCAGGTTCGCTGGGTAGAAATCAAGGCGTCAGCAGACCGCGCTCCCTCCAAAGGCTCTGGAGAACTCATTCCTCTCCTCTTGTACTTGCTGGGGCTGGCAGCCTTCCCTGGCGTGGGGCCACACGGCTCCCATCTCTGCCTCTGTGGTTCCACAGCCTCCTTCTCCGCCTCCAACCTCCCCCCACCTCTCTCACAGAAAGACCCTCGCGTCGGCATTTAGGGTCCATCCAGAAGACCCAAGCTTATCTCATCTCCAAACCCTTAATCACATATAAGTTAGCATCTAAGTTAACATTCGTGCATTCCAGGGATCAGGGTCTGATTTCTTTAGGAGCCACCTATCAGCCGGTGGCCGTACGCTCTATATTTCCTGCAGTTCCCTTCAGAGGGGCACTCACTGCTGGTCAGAGGGTATATGTAATTTTGGCTTTAGTTGACACCACGAAACGGCTTCCCAAACCAGTTGTAGAAACTGATACCCCAATCAACAGCGACAGTTCCCGCAGCTCCAAATTCTCCCCAACACCAGCTAGTTCCTGCTAACTCTAGCCATTGTGATAGGTGTGTCATGGTGATATCACATCATGATGGTTGACTTCATGCATCCAACGGACAAGCCCAGATCCGGATCCGAAAGCGTCTCTGGGTGTTTCTGTGAGGGTGTTTCTGGATGAGATCAGCATCTCAATCAGGACTTAGTCAAATGGACGGTCTTCCCCAACATGCACGGGCATCATCCAATCCACAGAGGAACTGAATGAAAACAAAAGGTAGAGGAAGGCAGAATTCACCCCTCATGTCCTGCCTCCTGGGACAGCTCGTTTCTTCTCCTGCCCTCGCACTGGGGTTTACACCACTGGCTCTCCTGGTTCTCAGGCTTCTAGACTCAAACTGAGTTACGCCACCACCTTTGCTAGGGCTCCAGCTTGCAGATCTGGGACTCTCAGCCTCCATAATCACATGAGCAGATTCTTCATGATAAAAACGCACGCGCGCACGCGCACACACACACGCCCTACCCTATTGATTCTGTCTCTCTGGAGACCCCTGACAAATGCACACATCTATCATTTATTTTGCGTCTCCCTGCTGACTAAGGGAGTCGAGCATCTTTTTGTATGTTTATTGGACCTTCTTCAAGTGAAGTGTCTCTTGTCCCCTTCCTCTACCCAGCTGTCAGCCTTTTTCTTATTAATAATATAGTGCATTATTTAAGGATAAGTAATTTGTTAAAATATATCCCACTAAGCACATGTGTGTGGAGGAGGGGAAGAAAAAAAAGGTTTTGGGTATCAGGGCCTGAGATGGGAGGTCCCGCGGTGTCCGACGGATCGGCGGACCCAAATCCTGGATGACGAACCCCCATCACAGACTCCAGGTCTCGGTCAGCTTGGGCGGTGTGCACAAGGAAAATGCACGAGAGCCTGAGGACCACTCTTGGGAATTAGGGTGGTGAGATAAAAAGTAAATAAATAAATCGGTCCCAAGTAGATGACTTATGTCTCCTTTTACTTCCATGAAACCGAAGCTCATTTCACCTCAAGGCTGGCCATTAAGAAAGTAAACTCTGTTTGTACTTCCACAAACACGTGTGGCTTTTATAGCCCTCCTCCGCCTCAGTAGGCAGTGATGGCCAGCCCCTCAGTCAAGGTGCTCATTTGTTCCCTGCTGTGGGTGTCATGCATGAGCACCGGCAAGCTGCCAGGCCCCGGACGGAACCACTGGATTTCTGCTCTGAAACATCGGGTATTAAATCCATGACGGGTTGGCTTCTCTATCGCCGGAAAGGGAGAAAGCAGCTCTGGGAGTCAGTCAAAGTGAACTGCAATGTTGTACTAGGTCCTTGATCAAGCCATCAGGAGAGTGAGCCCCAAGACCCCCTGTCCCGGCAGCACACGATGCTCAGAGCCCCCTCCCCACTCCAACCTGCCTGATGCAGCTAGGAGGGAGGGGGAGTGTGGATCACGGTAGGCACACAGACACAACCCTCCATCAGATGAAGCTTTCTCTCAACAAATTGCGGTGTCTAATCGGTCCAACAACTAGAAGCCAGTTGTGGCACTTGACAGTAAGCAACGAAGGAAGCGTTAGCCAGCACCCAAGCCTGGGCGGGCAGGTAGTGACAAGGGCCAGGCCACGGGCCCCATGGGAGGGAATGGTGCTCACCCCCGCCCCCTGCCCTGCGCCAAAGCCGAAAACAGGGGGACTACTCTCCAAAAAGGAAAGCAACCTGTAACAGATGTTTTCTGAGCCACCATAACCCAGGGAATGAAAAGCCACTGCAGCCTATTTGAGCCAAAAAGGGGAAGAGAGGGCACAGGTTGTGGGTGCCCTGGGGAGTCAGGGCGACAGACAGGAGGCATCTGAGGGCCTCTTTGGAGCTGACCAGCCTGCAGAGACCTCTGGTACCCAGCTTCTTGGCCACAGCACAGCTGTCCAGCAGCTGCAGCTCTCCCCCAGCCTCTACCACCGCCCCACGCCTTCCCGGTCCCCTCTGCATGAGGAGTCAGCCCCCTCCTTACAGAGAGCCAGAAAGCCACCAGGAGCCCTGGCAGCGACCACCAGGCAGCGCAAAGATGGCCACGCATCAGGCAGGGCGGCCAGGCTGAGGCAGCACCTGCCTCTGCGACCTGTGTCCTCCTGGTCTTTCCACGCTCGCTGACAACTGGAAACCGGGCTCCTCTGCGTGACCGTCCTTCCCGTAAGTCAGCAGAGCCTCAGAGGTTAACTCTATGGGAGCAAATTAATAATGTGATTTATGGTTTGTCATGGATTTTGTCGTTTTTGTAGGAGAACAGTGGCAATTTAATCTAGAAAGCCTGTAAATCTCTAAAAGGTAAAATTAAACATCCGTGAGGGCCAGGCTGGGACTTGGCAGCAGCCGCCGCCTCCCACATAAGACGGTACGGAACGAGGCCCCTGGAGCCACGTGGCTCTGAGGGCTGCAAGGCTGGGCCCTGCCCCTCTTCAGCCATGTGTGGGCTCCCCACAAACCCCTCCCAGCACTCTCTCAACGCCCCTCCCCAAACCCCTCCACGTGCCCTCCGTGAGCCCCTCTCCCATGTTAACTGGTGGCAAAGCCTGATTATGGAAAAGACTGTCCTAAAGATCTCTCAGCAAAGCTCATGTCATTTCTACCCACCCACCGTGTCCCCATGGCACCACAAGGATGCCTCAGGGCCCCCAAAGGCAGCTCAAGCCCCTGGTGGTCAGGACACCCCTTCCTCCATCCCCGGCTCTGATCTGCACACACTACCTGTGTCTGATGCCAAATACACAGTCAGCCTCCCTGCATGCCCGACACCAGGCTGGCCCTTTTGCCTGGAGGGCTCTTCTGGCCTGGACTCTGTAGGGGCACACCTGTCTACCCATCCAGAATGGGGTCCATGACTCCCCCCACCCCCAGGCTTGGGCTCTCACACCTTCCTGTCTGTGCTTCTTTAGGAGGGCTGTGGGCCCAGAGCCAGAATCAGGGGGCTCCGATGCCATCCCACAGTCGCCAGTGGCCCCTCTCTGCTCCTTCTCTCCTGACCTTGCCCAGCTCCAGACAGGGCTTGGGAAAGGCAGAACGGAGCAGGTGTTCAGAAACTACCTGTGGAGCGGATGGAGAGACGGATGGACGGATGCAGCTCCCAGCAGAGGGCTCAGGGGTTTCTAAAGCGGAGGCCCCCATCCACCGTGTGTGCACTGCAGAGACCCCACCCATCAGGGGACCAGCAGGTGAATGGCAGGGGCAGGGCTGCCATTTAAGTGCCCAGCACCCTGCTGTGTCCGTTAGCACATAAGCCATCCTGCATGACAGATGGAAAGAGAGTCAAAGCAGGGATTCTCAGAGCCAACAGTGGGGAGAAGGCTGCCAGATCTAGGGGTACCCCAAGGCAGCTCCCCACAAGAAGTCAATGCGAGTCCGAGGTGCCCCTGCCTCTGAGGGCATCCCAGGAAGTCGAGTGACACGAGCCACTACCACTGATTAAGCACGGAGCAGCCTGAGATCAAGAACAAAACCATTACTTAATGAAATGCAATTAATTTAGAAGCCGAAATCTGTTAAAGCCCAAAGGAGAGGCACAATCAGGCTTTCTTGGTCTGGAGGGCCTTCTGCTCTCAGAGTTTCCAACCCAAGAACCAGCTCAGAGACGTACGCCCCCATGAGAACCAGAGGCAGATGGCCCAGCTGTTGCCCTACGCTGGTGTGCTCCTGTCCAGCACCCGAAGGACAGAGAAAGGCCACAGGCAGAAACTTCGCAATCCGTGTACACAAAGGAAATCACATCGAGGAGGCTTGTCCCACTACCATTCCCTGGAGAAAACAGCCATCGCCACAACCAAGCACGGCCTGTCCCAGGGGCCCGTGATCCAGCAGGCAGGCCAAGTGGGCAGCCCTGGGACCCGTGGCCGGGATCAATTATCCATCAGTCATCTGCCTGCTTCGCTGTGATCAGCCAGTGCCAATCAGGGACCCAAGGTGCACCTGGCATCTGAGGCCCGTCAGGCAAGCTGGGAAGAAACTCTCTCTCTCTCTCTCTTTCTCTAACCCCGGTGACAGGGTTAAGTGAGCATTTCATCATTAACAACACGCTTGCCCACACCTTATCTCACTTTATCTTCATAACTCTGTGGAACTCAGTGGCTGGTGAGGAAGGGAGCACAGACCTATGTGTGACCTTTTAGGAGAATTTAGGTCAAACTCTGAGCAGGGGCGTTCGCTGGCTGTTTGGAGGCAGAGCCCGGCATTCTAGAGCTTCGGATTCCTAACACAGGCCCCACTCCTACTCCACCCCACCCATGACAGCTGTCACCAGCTCTGGGTAATATGGACAGATGTTAGAGCACATGGCTCACTTATCGCGCCAAAAGACCGAGAAACGTAAACTGCGTTTTATTTGAACAATGCGCACACTCGCTGCCAGGGGGACCTGAGAAATCCATCATCTCTAAATGCACGCGTTCACTCAGTCAGTGGGTCTCCTGTATTGAACCAATGGGTTTTTCCAAGACAAGTGATAAGTAAACCAATTGGGAAAAATGATACACTATATATTTTTATTAAATTAACGATGCAGATAACAATTCAGAAAAATTCAAATTTAGAGAGCTGCCTTGGCGGGGAATCAACTCCAGGAATACAAAACCCATCAAATTAAAAAAGAAATAGATATGTATTACATATATGTATGTAGAGAGAAATATGTACACGTTATAGATATACTCCAACTGAGAATTCTAAATACAAATCCTGTCCTCCTGACTATTTATGTATTCAGGTTTGTCCAGAACAAGGGCCTGAGCATTTCAGACCCAAGCGTCTGTCTTCACGGCTGATGCTTGGGACAGGAGGGGCAGAGAATCCCAGTGAGCTTCAAGTGCGAAAAGGAAAACACCTTCACACACCCTCCAACAGTATTCGCTGTTTGGCTGGATGGCGTGCTCCCAACCAACCCCCTCGCTGTCCCCGTGTCGGGCCCTGGGTCACCTGTGACGTGTCCGTTACTCTCCAACCGCCAACCAGCACTCAGGTCCACTGGTCACCAGCTATCAGGTTCTCTAGACACATGTTGAAAATTAACCCCTGGGTGGATCACATCCTGCTCACGCCCACCCAGTTGAAAAACAAGTATGATACAAACAAAGCGCCCATGGGATGGGGGGCCGGGGGGAGCCCAGGGACCTCGCACTCTCTCCCACTCAAGCCACAATCCCAGCAGGGCCCTGCATTCCCCAGGGCCTGGTCCATAGCCTGCCTCCCTGTGGCCAAGGTGAGACAACAGATCTACCGCTCGGTACTGAAAAGAGCAAACACGGAGGAACAGAACTCAACCAATTCAAGTGCCCACCAGCGTGCCCCAAATGAGAAACCATCTTCCAATGTTGCAGCACGCTGGTTTCCAGAACGCCACGAGGTGAAAATATTTTCTCAGTCAGTACATGCAGGAAACTCAACCACGTGTTTTTTTTCCCCCTTCTTAATTTTGGTCCTTCAGACACAAAACAACAGACATAGCACCTGACATGAGAACAGCTCAGCTCCCACGTTCTCGACAAGGCTGTGGCTGAAACTACCAAACATGACCCCTCAAACTCCCAGAGAAATTGCAGAAACCACAACAAGCCTGGAGGCCACACCCCCCTCCCCCACACCTGCACAGCCCTAGGCCTGGTAATGACTTTGAGCATCAGTTTGATACTGGGAACTGTATACATAGTTACATGGGTCTCAAAACAGCGGCAGGAGAGACGTATAACGTCGTTACGACAGAAGGTGAGAAAGGCCCCCAAGGCCAATGACTTGTACAAGGTCCCAGGGATGAGCAGTAGACCCAGGTTCCTTGAATGGAGCTCTCACTCCTCCTAACCCCGCCGTCCTTCCCAACCTCAGGCTGCCTCCCTCCTGATACCACCAGCACACCTTCCCCCGTGAGACCACAACACAGGCAGGAAGATCTGGCGGGGGAAAGCTTCGGGAGCCAGAGGCTGGCAAACATGGGGCGGGCGGACTCGCTGGGAGCCTCGAGATGCCGGGTCTGACATAAGGTACAAGATGGAGGGAAAAGGGAACCTGGGTAAGAGAGTGCCTCATTCCTAGTGCCTCTACAGCCCAGGTGACTGCAGGGACAACACAGAACTGGCTCTGGCAGCAGGGAGAGCCTGACGGCACACCATCCAAACAACCGAAAATTCGAAAAGGAGCTTCTGTGAAGAATCAGGACACCCGCTCTTTGGGCCAGATTGCCTTTCCAACCATGTTGTCTCCTGGCCTATATGAAAACACACCTGCACGGTATAATTCCACAGCTCTTTCCTGTCTGCCCACTGAGCACCAGATTCTGTGCTGACTTCTAGGAAGAAGCCAGCCAACTGTGAATACAAACGTGACTACAGCTCAGTTCCAGCGCTGGGGCTTGGGAAAAGGAGGAGCCCAGAGCCAGACTGAAAGGAAGAGGGCCATTCTTGGGGCCTCACTCATTCACTCGTCCATCCACCAAGGAGCACTGAGGTGGTACATGGCACTGTTCTAGCTGCCAGGAATAGAGAGGAGAACAAGGTGTTTACGTTGGAGTGGTAAGAGTCAATAAAAAGACAAGTATATAAATAACAAATCGAATGTTAAACACGAAGAAGAAACACAAAGCAGGGTTAAAAAAAAAAAAGCAGGGGGAGTAAAGTTAAATTATGGAGGGGGGTCAGGGAGCATAGAACCAGAGAACTGAAGTAAGTGAGGGACCAAGTCAGGTGGACATCTGGAGAAAGCTGTGCCAAGGAGAGGGAAGGGCAGGTGCAAAGGCCCTGAGGCATGTATAAGCTTGGCAAATTTGAGGACAGGGGGATAAGAGGAAAGGAGTCCACATGTAGCTGGGATCATCAAGGTTGGACACAAGGGCCCCAAGCCAAGGGGACAGGGTAGGAACACCCAGGGCAAGCCTGGGAAGTGATCCCATCTGCCTGGAAGGACCATGGTTGGGAACAAGGAAGGGAAGTTGAGAAAATCGGACCAAGAAATGTGGGTGTGGAGTGAGCACTGGGAAGCCACGGAGGACTTGAGCAAGGAACACCAGACCTGGTCTGGGCCCCACCTGCCAAGAGGCAACCATGCAGCCCAACTTACAAAACCCCACAGCCAGCACAGAAATCCTAATTCCCACAGCAATGGCACCCCACCAATATGGAGGGCTCCCCAGCACACTAGGGAACCATGAGCCCCACAGAGAGAGCCTGGCTTTGTGACCTTGAGGTTACTGTCCTCCCTGGGCTCCCTCGTGTGTCCAAGAGAGGACAGGGAGAGAATGAACTGACTTTGGGAAAGGCGATGGAAGACAGCCCACGCCAGCTGACTCAGCCTGTGCCAGCAGGCTCCTCGGAGGCACGAACTGGACCCAACCCAGGTGGTGGGCGGGGGACACATAGAGGAGGATGGAGTCACAGAATCCTCCCTGCGGGCACATGGTCCAACCACCAACAGGCACCTGGGCCGCCTTTTGTTGAGCAATCATCAAACGGGACTGAACTGAGCTGTCTGACAGCGTTTCCACATCCACATTCCTCATAGCCACCTGGCATGCTCAGAGCTACCACCACTCCGGGCTCTCGCTCGCTCTCTCCATTTCTCTCAGGCCAACCTGCAAGGCAGGCGTCCTGGTTTCTGCCACTGCTTCTAGAAGTCCCTTGAGGCCTGCCGGGGATGTGCTTAGGGCCTCTGTGCCCACCTGCCCCTAGCCCTCTCTGACTCCCCCGACAGTAAGGGTCTCTCCAAGAGTTCAGACTATAGGGTCACCAGAGGCCCTCACCTGTTGAGTCACTAGGTCAACCCTGTAGAGCCAGGACAGGGAGGTGCTAAGGCCCGGAAGGGACCTGTACATCTCTCCCCCAAGACAGGCCTCACGGCCACCCGATCCATACAAAGCCCGGCCTGAGGCTAACCTCCCCATCCAACGTGTTTTTCCTCTGAGTTCCTCAGTTGTGTCTAGGAAAAATCAAGGTGTTTTAGCGCTCCCTCTCAGTTTCCAGGGGTGCGACTGGTGTCTTTTACAATTATCTTTTATTTTTATCCAGCGTTTCTTAGTTTGGTTGGCAAACTGAATTCTTTATGCACCTCCATTTCACAATCCATCCCCACCAATTATGCCTGCGAAACTAATATTTTATATAAAGGGGGGGATTATAGCTACTCAGGAGATGGTGATGCAAACAAGTTAATGACCCCAATGGGGTCTTGGGTGCCGGAAGAAAGAAACACAGGGGTGGGGACTAGCGTAAGAAGTTGACCACCACCAGCTTCACTCTACCCCACCTCTCACTCTCACACACACACATACACACACACACACACACACACACACACACACACACCATCTGGTTCAGCCTGCCTGTCTCCCAGGAGCAGAAGCCCAGTACTCTGGAGATGGAAAGGCAGGCCATGGGGGGAGGGGCACCACCACAATCCCTAACAAATGACAAGAGGTCTGGAGAGACTCAGGCTCCCACAGAAGACCCTGGCAGGACCCCATTGCTAGTGCGATCACCAGACCCAGGCCTGCTCTGGAGACTGCTGCCAGGGCTGATGGTACCCCCTGGAGAGGTTGCCAGCTCAGTGCTGGGACGTCCAGCAAGCTCCAGCTAGTCCACAAATTCCCTGGACATTTGACGCTCAGAGTCCCAACGGCTTCCACAACAGGAGACCCTCTCCAGACCCTGCTGCAAATGCAAAGCAGCACAGACAGGCAGCCTGGAGTGAGGATATAGAGCAGGACATCTAGCAGCTCTGGACGGAGAAACAGAACCACGTGCCCGGCACAGTGGCCACTGCCCACAGGAGGAGAAGTCCCCGCCACCACCTCACCAGGGTCTAACCCCAAGGCTCTGGGTACCCACAGAGTACCTCAAATGGGCACCTCGGGAAAAGTTGTCCCGCCGCTACTCCCGAAGCTTTCAGGTCATTATTTCTAAAACCAATGTGGTTTCTCAAAGCAGGGGCGGGGGTGGGGACAGAATCCCAGAAAAGGGGCCAGGGGTTGAAGAGGCCCGGGACAACCCGGCCCACGGGACGAAGTGCTGAGATGCCCTGATTTGGGGGACTTCACCGTCTGCATGGTCATCCGTGAGTTTTTAACCACAGATTTGAGTCTGGCCCCTGTCAGGCAGTAAACGAACAGATCTGGGAAAAAAAAAAATTTAGTCCTCCTTCTGTAAGTAAATACGAAGTTAGGACTAGCAGGCTCAATCTCAGCCTCCACGCGCGGCGAGGCTCAGACAGGGCGGGCCCCTCCCCGGCGCCCTCCGGACCCTTCCTCTGCGCCCGGCCCAGGGCAAGTTGGCTCCCAGCCTCGGCGCACCGAGGCCAGCCGCCCGCCGCCCAGCTCGGGGGTCGGGGGCTCGATGTTCGCTTGGGTCATCAGTGGCCCAATCTCCCGGTAGCAACCCGGCCAGGCTGTGCGCGCCGCAGGGAAGGAGCCGAGGCGAGTGGCGGGTCGCGCCGCACCCCGAGCCCCGCGCCGGCGGCCCAGGGGAACCAGGGAGAGGAATTTTTAATTGAGGAGTTTCTCCCTCTGGGCCTCATTATGAAGGGAAATGGGAGGGGGCGAAGATCGGGACTCGCCTTCCTGGGAGGCAAGAACCCCAGAAGCGACCCCAAACTCGGGACTTGCCCTGCACGGGGACTAGCTGCCAGCGCCAAGCCGGGCCGCGGAACGCACCAACCGCCCGGCCAGCCCCGGGACCCAAGCGGGCAACCACCGCCGGCCAGCGCCCCCCGTCCGCGCACGGTCGCCCCTCACCGCGGCGTCTCCCGCCCGGGATGCGCGAGCCTCCGGCTCGGCCTCGCAGCGCCCGCCCGCCGGTCGAGGGGGCGCCGGTCCGGGCTCCCCCCAACCCCCACCAAACAAACCTCGGCGGCGCCCGGACGCCCCGCAGTGCCGCGGGTCCGGGGGCCGCGCTCCGGCCGCAACATCTGCGCCCCGCCCCGCGCCCCGACACCCTCCCACCCCCGCGCGCCGGCCCGGACGCCCCCAGGTTGCGGCCGCGACCCCCCGCTTACCTGGCCCGGGCGCGGGGCCGCGCGGGTGCACGGCCGCCCCCGCCCCGCCGCCGCCGGCTCCGTCCGCGAGGCCGAGCGCCGGGCCGCCGCCGCAGCTCTTTGTGAGCCCGCGCCGAGCCGCACACCGAGACTGCTAATGAGCCCGGGAAGCTGAATAGCGGCGGGCGCGCCCCGGACGCGGCGTACGGCACGCAGGGCCGCCTCTGCCGGGCGCACGCGGCGCGGCCGCCGGGCGCTCCCCGCACCAGCCTGCGGCGGCCGACCCGCGCCCCCGCCCCGCCCCGCCCGGCCTCGCCCGGTTTCGCCCGCCGCCCCCCGCCCGGGAGCCGCGGGTCGGAAAACGCCCGCGGGCCAGAGCGTGCGGCGGGAAGAAAGGGAGGACAAAGATGCGTTGGTGCCCAGCCCCCTCCCGGCGCCGGGACAGTCGGCGGGCGCACCTGGGGCCCGGGTCCTTCAGGGACGGGGCTCGGGGACAAGGACCGAAGCCCGGGCTCTGGCAGCCGCGGCGCCCCGACCGCCCCCGGCCCTGGGGAGCACACCGATTCCCGGGCGCGCCTCGGACCTGCGGGATCGGGAGCCGTAGGGGTCTGGTCCTCAGGCGGGTCGAACAGGTGTAGGCGAGCTCCACCGCGCCCGCACTCTGCCCCGGGCCCCGCGCTGCCCCCTGGCGGGCTCGGGAGCGCGTGCGGCGCGGAGGGGCCGCGGCGACCGCGCCCTGCTCGGCCCCGCGCGGTGGCTTGCGGAGGCCCCGGGCGAGCAGCCCTCCGGGATCGCAGCCTCTCGGGAAGCCCCATCTGAGAGGAGGGGCTCCCCCACCGCAGGCACCCCAGTCGCGGGCTGCATTCCAGGTGTTCTCCAGCCTCTTGTTCCTAATTCCCTGTGCTACCCCAGCCCTCCACTGCTGACCTCCCCTACCTGGGGCCTCGCCCTAGCGCGTCCTCTCCTTGCTGTCCTGAATGGAGAGGACCCTAACCTCGTCCATTTCCAGATACCCACGCACCTCCCAAGGCGAGTCAGTGATGCACCCACCACTGTGTGAATAATCCCCCCTGAAGCCCTTGAAGGTTGTGCTGAAGATGCCAGGGTCACGTTTGACCCCTGGGGCCCTTTTATGCGGTCCTGGGACAGATGGAATAACCCGAGGGCTCTACCTAGTTGAGTGCACCTAGTAGGCTCAGTGCAAGGGCTCAGGTGCCTCCTCCCCCACATCCTGATTATTTGCCCTCTGTTTTCTTTTGTCCTTTGGCTGGACTAGGGTGACTATGTGGTGGGGGCAGTTCTGAGGAGGATTCCTCCCACAGGAGGAAGTGGAGGCCCCCGGGGGGGGGGGGGAGGAGAGACCCTTCTCCCCCTACTCTGAGGGTCAGATCCGAAACCTAGAGAAAAGGGGCTGGGGAAAGCTAAATCTTGAGGCAGACTGACGCCAGCAGCAGACTTGGGGTGGACTTCCTGTGGCTTTGGGCTCCCTCCCACACCCCAGTCCCCTCGGTCAGCCCCATAAACACTCACAGTGACCCAGAGGGCCAGAGCCTCCAGTTAGGGGGAAACTGGTCCCGGTAGGCAGGTTTGTAGCCCAAGTGCCAAGCAAAGGCGGAGAAGGCAGAGCCCAAAAGCGGGCCAGGGGCAGATGCCTGACCTACTGCCCCTTGCCCTTGAGGTGAGCTTATCTCCACTGTTTGTGTTCTGCCTACTTAAGCATTCTGTTCGTCCAGGCAACAAAACGTTCAGCTTCATCCATCCTGCTAGGGCCCCAGCTTTTCCCCAAATGCCAATGACTGGATAGAAACAATTGGGAAGAAATGATTCCATAGCGTTAAATGTCAAGTTGGAAATCCAAGTGCATTCATCTTTTCATCTTACCTTGCACCTTATGCCTGGAAATGTCTGCACAGCCTTGTGCATCTGTGAATACAGGAGTGCCTCTGCCTCACTCAGGAGTCCGAAATCTGGTGAGCTCTAGCCAACCGTCACTAATCAGAAGGTTTTGAAATAATTTTTGGAGCAAGAAAGGCCCGAGTCTTCCATGAAACTTAAAAAGCCATATAACATAAAAGATTGCTAAGTTTTATTTCAGAAAACTTCCCACATACCAATCATCACCATAAGCAAAGTCAGCAACAAATCAGGAACAAAATATCTGCCACTCAAGAACATTAACAGTTCATTTCCCTAATATATGCATATACATATATATGTATATCTAATATATATGTAATGTGTGCATATACATATATGTATAGGTAATATATGTGTAATATGTGCATATACATGTATGTATATGTATTACTATATATGTATAGTATATACATATGTATAGTATATGCATTTGTATATATGTATATGTATAGTATATACATATACTATGCATATATGTAATATATGCATATATACATATATGTATATGTATTACTATGTATACATGTATACTGTGTATACATAGTGCATAGTATACACAGTATACATGTATACATAGTAATACATATGCATATATGTGTATATGCATATATTAGGGAAATGAACTGTTAGTGGTATATACATATCAAAAATATATACTTATATGTGTAAGTGTATATATATGTGTGTGTATATATAAGTATATACTTATATATACTTACAAAAAAAGATGAGAAAAAAAACAACTCAGTAGAAGAAAGAATAAAATAGACCCAGATATGAAACAAACAGTTCACAGGTAAGGAAGCACAAATGACTTCTAAACATCTGAAAAGATAACCTCCTTATTCATAATTAAAAATGCAAGTTAAAACCACACCTCAACACCATGGTTTTTACCTCTCAGATACCCAGGCATGCATTAACACAATACGTCCCAAGGGCAAGGGGAAACTTTCGGACTCCCACATGGTTGGGGAGTGGAAATTAGTTTGACTTCTATGGCGGAAAATTAGATCACTTCTAGCAAAATTACAAATACACAAGTTTTTTGACCTAAAAATTCTGTTTCTAGGAATTTTTAATACACATATGCTACACACATGAAAGTATCCATGAGCAGAATTATCCATGGTGTCATTTGTGTGCTCAACAGCCTTGATATCCATGAACAACAGACTGTTCAAAACGTCCAGATACATCCACTCAAATGATATGCAGCCAGAAAAGGAGGAAACAAAGAAACATGATGAATTAACATGGAATGTTTAACATACACTGTGAAAAGAAAGAACAAAGAGAAGAAGGTGTGTGTTGTGTGTCAATGTATGTAAGACAGAGAACAAGAATAAAGAGGAACTTTATGCTTGCCTGTCCACAATCATAAATCTTCTCTGGAAGGATCATTAGGAACTAATAAATATTGGTCGTCTGTGAAAAGGAAGCTGGTGACTAGGGCAGGAGGGACAGGATAACTTTTCACGGATTGTATATTTTTTTGAAGTATATAATATTATTTATTTCAAAACAAAATCTTAAATTATCATTCATAATCCTGGTTCTTAACCCTGTAAAGGGTAACAGACTTCTGAAATCTCTGATCTTTTCCCCAGGGAAGAAAAACAATAGACACTCTGATCCAGAAACTAAGGTGAATACTACAGAAATCCCAAGGTTGGACCGCAGGGCCACGCGACCTACCGCCACTTAGTGGCAGTATCCATGAATTGCAGGCTTTGTGCCAGTCCTGTTCAGCCCAGAGGAGTTCTCCACCAGAATGGATTTTCTACAGGGCATTTATAAAATGGAGCCTAAAACTTGTCAGTTCCTCAGCACTCACCATAACTTAGTTTAGTTTTTTTTTTTTTTAAGATTTTTTTTAATTTATTTGTCAGAGGGAGAGAGAGTGCGCGCACCCAAGCAGGAGGAGCGGCAGGCAGAGGGAGAAGCAGGCTCTCCACTGAGCAAGAAGCCTGATGCGGGACGCGATCCCAAGACCCTGGGATCATGACCTGAGCCGAAGGCAGATGCTTAACTGATTGGACCACCCAGACATCCCTCACCATGACTTAATTTAAAAAATAACACCCGCTTTCCCTACATAGGACAGAAGATTTATGCTCTGCGTTATTGTCTGGGGAGGACCTTCCCTCATAAAACTCCTGCATGACAGAATATTGTTTTTTCTTCCGAAGCCAAGTTTATAAATGGGTTTGACTGATAAAAACGTATCTCCTGTCTGTGGGGATGGCAGAACAACTCAGCTCTCATAAAGTTACTGCTAGGCCAAATTGGGTCTCACCTCTCCTGCTAATTCCAAACACTGAGCTTTTTCTTCTTTACCGCTTCACCTTTTCCTCCTTGTGTAGTCAAAGTGCCTTGAACTGGAAGCCATGGGGCCACTATTCTCATCCCACCTAAGGCACCAGCCAGGTCGAGGCCTCAGGTAGATCACCTAAAGCCTCCATTGTATAGTTTCCTCCTCTGTTCAGGTGAGAAAGTTGGCCTCTAAAATTTTCAAGGTCCAGGACATATGAGAAGAAATGTCATCTAACCCCCCCCCATGAGAATCTCTTGATGCTCTCACCTTCAGGATTTAAGTCAGTGGGAAGACTCATCAACCAGGTCACACTCTCGTTTGTCCAAGACCCAATGCTTTACTTTAGAAGACACAGAGACACATGGCACAAAAATGCCTTTGACAACTATGAAAGCAAATACCTTCTTAAAAATATATATACAATTTTATTTTACTGATTGCAGGATACAGATTCTGCAACAAAATCCAAGCTTTATAGCAATAAGTAGATGATTATAAACAATGAAACCCCTGGTTCCTGACTCTCCAGGTTCTGGCCTCAGGAGGCCCATAGAACAGTCTGCAGGAACATGGGGCATGACTTTGCTCTCAAGCAGAATCTTGGAGGGGGGGACCCTCATGTGGATGCTGGTATGGGTCTGGGAAAAGCAGAGCTTTGATGTTTTCATGAGAGAAATTAACCACTGCATTTTGGGTGATGCCCACAATGCAGACCTTCTTTACTCTAGAGACTCTCTAGGGTAGATAATGGAGAGGAGCTAATAGAGGCCATGAGGTATAGATGTAGGTAGTACGTATGGTACAGATGGTAGGTCGATCGTGCAGCAGAGAGAGCAGGCTGGACAAAGTATGGTGCAGTGTAGACAGTCACCTGAGCATGCCTAGTTCCAAGGAATGGAACACATCAGTGACAGTCATCTCGGTGGGGTGGAGAGGATGGGTCGGATTGTGACAAGTACAAGGCTACTCTGACACCCGTTGTTACATGATTTGGGTCAAGGGAAAGGGTGTTGAAGGTGGGTCAGTCTTCACGAGGAGGTGGGCCTCTTGGGAGAGAAGGACTATGACTCCAACTCCTGTTCTCTGAGATGCAACATGAAGGAAACCACAGAGGGACAGGGTGACCCAGATTAAAGCCTGGAGGGCATTCGGACAGGACTGTAGGACCCAGCCTAACAGTTCTAGAGAGGTGCTTTGGGTATGTCCACAGGGCATGTGTTTGGGGAGTTGTGGCCAGGTGTAGTCACAGACCAGGGGAAGAGCCCACCATAGAACTTCGTTGTGGCAGGGACCCAGTGGGGCCCAGAGTTCCAGAAGGACCCATCTTGAAGGCTTACTGTTGGTGTCCAGAAGCTTCTGCCTTCGAGGCCTGGCTGCACCTGTTCTGGAGCCGCTGAGCATTTGGAAGGGATCTGAACCCCCTCAGCAAGGAGCAGGCTCAAAGACGATGTGGATAGCCAGCCTGAGCATGCACAATTAACAAGAAAAGACAAATCAGCAGTAGTCCGAACTTGTCACTGGTGTTTGTGAGGTGGGTGGTGTGATAAGATGACACACCCTTGACCCCGAGCTGAGCTACAGAGCTCCCCTTTCTGCCCTTCCCTGAGCACAGAGGCTGTCAGATGTTCTGTGTTGCAATGAGTTGTCCTTCTTCTTGTAATGGCCACACTGATGTTCCTCCAAGGAACCACCCTTCCCTTATCCTCCTCTTAGGAGAAGGTGCCCGCCTCCCTCACCCCCCACCCCAACTCCACTCCCTGCTGCCACCAGCCTACTCACCCCTCCCATGGGATGGGCAACCTGGATGGGAACATGAGTTGGGCCAAGCCAAATCTGCATATTCTATTCCCCTGACTCTAGGGCTTAGCTCAGGGGTGGGTGTGTGACCTAAGCAAGTCCCTAAGGTTTAGTCCTAGGACTTTTGCTAGAAGTACTGTGAAAGAGACACCCTCTCCATGGAAATTATAAGTAGTCAGGATAATGCAAGCCTAGAGCCACCAGGGACTCCTGTGAAGGGACCTGCTGGACACTGAGGCTAAGACAGAGGAAAGCTGGGGTGAAGGAGGCAGTAGGCCTCAGTGACGTCATTTGAAGCTCTGGACCCATCCGTGCCTGATCTCCCTGCTGCTAGACTTTTCAGTTATATAAGTCAGTCTGAGTTGAGTCTCTGTCTCCTGTAACCTCAAGAGTCTTGTCTGATACAATGAGAATCATGAGGCTTATTTGGTGTAGTTGGTAACAGCAAATACTAGGAAGACATAGAACCATGAGATTCCAGACAGAACAGCAGCATTTATTGTCACAGGGCCTATTTCAGTTCCAAAACCAATCTCACTTAAGCACGCCTGGCCCCTTGGAGCCACGTCTTAAAAGGAACTTTAAAAACTGGGTACATGAAGCTTGCAGAAGGAGAGCTTCTGGGAGGTTTTCAGAGATCTGCCTTCTGGGGCTGGACCAGCTATCAGATGGAGAAGCACAGACCCGTCCTGGGTCACCATGGGGTCGACAGTGGGGGTGTGGCCCCAATGAGCCCACATGGAGATTCCAAGAACAACCGTACAGTGTGGCTTTGCCAGGGGCAGGGCTCATGCTGAATGACCTCACTCCGGGCTCAGAGGTCACCTTGTCTTCGAAACTGCTGTGCGTGGTTTAAATGAGGTTAACTCCATTTCCCTGTCCCACATCAGAACTGGGAGCCTAACCCAGGTGATTTTGCAAAGATCTGGCAGAGTGTCAGAGACATTTTGAGTTTTGTCTCGGATGGAGCCAATGCCACTGAAATCGAGGGGATCAAGGCCAGGGATGTTGCTGACCAGCCTAATGCAGGGATAGCTCCCCATGGGAGAAATGATCTGTCCCAAGCCCAGAAGTCAATGATGCTGAGATTGAGAAACCCTGCCATGTTATCTTCTAAGGTGTCCAGTTATCTTACAAGAAGAAAAACCGTATAAATACATAAAAGTTACCCATTCCCTGTCTCCCACCCCCGGACAGAGGCATAGAGCCCCACATCTAAGTACAAATGCAGGCCCAGTGCCGGAGGGAGGAACTGGCTCAAAGTGTGTTCCCTGTTCCTTTTCCTCGAGCATGACTGAGCTCCTGCTCTGCTAGTTGAGGTCCCAGGGCTGCAGTCTGGCAAGGCCTCATAACAACCTTGACACCTGCATTAGGGGCCAGGTGACAGGTAGATGGTTCCCCGGTGAGAAGGGCTGCAGGGAGGCCTTCCTGGAAGGGGTGCCTCAAGCCCACCCTCCTGCTCCTTGAGGCTGCCTTGCACCCCGGTTCCCTCCCTGCCACATCCTCCTAACTCACTCCCCATCTTCCCCCCACCCCCGACCCTCCCTTGCACCAATCCCTGGGCTGGATTCTTGCTCTTTCCTTGGGTCTGGCTGCCTGTCTTGGAAACAATCCTAGAACCCTTTCCACTGAATGCACTGACCCCAGGAAGCCTCCTTCTAGCTTCCAGAGAAAGGACTTGGAGGCATTGTTCCTTTGCAGCAGGGTCCCTTTCTCTCTGGAGTGGGCTCTTTGATGCTTTGTCAGGGAAGCTCTTGTTAAAGACACCCCAGGCAGAAAGCCCAGCCTTCCTGGCAGTGCAGGGCTCCAGTGGGGGGTTGGGGGCCTGGCAGTGTCCCCTCCCACTGCCCGGAGCCTGGCAGGCAGCAGAGGCCAGCCGCCCCCCACCCCTGCCTGACTACTGTTCCATTTGCTCCGCTACCTTCTCTCCTGCCAGGGGCCCTGGCCCTGACGATGCCCTCCTGGAGCACTCTCCTCACGGGGCCCCTGCACTCTCCAGCAGGGCCTGCCTACATTTTCCTATGTGGCTTTTGTTGCTGCTTGTGGGTCTTTATATATTTGCATGATCTTTCAGTTAGCTTTTCTCTCTGACACTGGAAGCTATGCTTTCAACAAGTGCATGAGGCCACTTGGGATCGACTTCTGTACCTACCTTGTGGCCATTTCGGTCAAACGGATAACTACAGGGCTGTATCATGTCTGGGACTATGTCGTAGGTTTAGGAGGCCACGTCTTGGCCAGCAAGATAAGTAAAGATACATGCCCACAGCTCCGCTCGGGAGAGCCCAGGGCAGGCCGTAGCACACTGACTTTAGGATGTTGTATTTTAGAAGCCGTTATGGGCTGAATTGTCACCCCCCCCCCCCAAAGATGTTAAGGTCCTAACCCCCAGTACCTGTGGATGTGACTTCTTTGGAAATAGGGTCTTGGCAGCGAAGATCAAGTGAAGATAAGATCATTAGGTGGGCCTTAATCCAATATGACGGATGTCCATCTAGAAAGGGGGCGTTTGGACAGAGTCAGACGAGGACTGAGGGAAGATGATGTGAAAACCCAGGGAGAAGACCGTCTATAAGCCCCCAGCAGCAGCAAGGACAGAGGCCCGGAACAGATTCTCCCTCACGGCTCTTAAAGGGCACCAACCGGGCCAACACCTTCATTGTGGACTTCTAGCCTCTGGGGCTGTAAGTTAATGTGATTCTGTTGTGAAAGGCTCCCAGGGACATTGTGACAGCAGACCCACGGAACCAATATGTGTTTGAAATTAGGATGCTCTCGTGGCGGGTTGCAGCCAACCCCAGCTGTGCCCCCATGGTCCCATGTGCAGCCCTCTGCCAGCTTCAATGGCCTTTTCTTCCAGACCAGTCCCTCTACTCTCCTTGAGAACGACCCTTCGCCTCACTGGGGAGCTGGAACTGTCTGGAAGGAAACACCCCCCAGGGCAGGAACTGGTACAGCAGTGTGGAAGCTCTCATATTACCGCCAAGGGGGCAACCCCAGAGGGGTATTTCACCCCTCCAGCCCCACATGGGGTTGAGCTGATCTGGGAATTCACCTGAAAATGCAGCCTTCCTCAGCTTCTGCCAAGGCCCTCTCACGGGGATCTCCTGGGAACAGTTCCCTAGAAGTCACCTCCACGCGCACCTCCACCTCAGCCTCTGCTTCGGGGCTCCAGACCTGAGAAGGGTACAGAAGTGGCCTCGGGCAGCTGCTCCTGAGGCCGGGACTCTGGAGACAGCCGCCTTGCCAGGCCGAGATGAGCGGAGTGCCGAGAACCGCACCCCACTCCCCTTCTGGAGCATCGCAGTCCTGAGATTCTTGCCTGTGTTGAATCAGACTGGAAGCCAAGTAGAAGGGGATGCTCGGAGGGTGCAGAATTCCTGGGGATCGGAGGTAAGAGGGAACTGAGGGAAGACAATCAGCCCAGGTTGATCAGTTACCACGTTAAGGCACGTGGCAGCATTTGAGGAAACCCTCCTTCCCTGCGTCAGAGGAGACGTGGGAGAACTTCAGAGATGGCTGCATTCAGAGCCTCAGCAATTCTCCTGGAGCAGAAGCATGGCCCTGTCAGCCAGGGAGGGAAGCCCTGCTCGGGGGGGGGGGGTCCCTGAAAGATAGTGGGGAGGGAAAATCCTCCCATAGACAGACTTCAGGCACCCCACATGGTCACCCACCTGGAATGGAGACAGAAATGGCCCAAGGTTGAACGGATCTGTGGGCACAAGTAAGTGGCTTGGCTGGTTGGTCAGGGCCAAGGAGCAACCATGGAAGTTCTGTGTCGCGGTGGCCACATGTGGATGGACCTATGGAAGTAGGTGCACTGTGGAAGGATCTCGGTGTGGCACACTAAAGCCCACCTGATAGCACTCAGTGCAGAGGAAGCATGACAGCAGCAAGGTGGACGAGGGGATTCACCTGAGAGGTACCCACCAGTGTCTGTCCTCAGTCAGCACACGGTGGACACAAGGGGCCCATGAAGAGCAGCCATGGTGGCAGAGAAGGAGGCAGTGCATGAGCCAACAGCGTGGACTTCCTCTCACCCAGACCGATCTAGCCACTACCACTGCTGAATGTCCCCCTAGCAGCAACAGAGACCATGCTGAGCCCCAGATAGGTCACCACCCTCGGAGAGACCAAACAGCCACATGGTGGCAAATCGATTACCCCTTCAGTTCCGTAAATTCCAACAATTCATCCTGATTGGAACTGTCACTATGCCTGGGATGGTTCAATATTTCCCATCAGAAACTCTCTCTTGAGTGCTCACATTGTCTGATCAACCAACATGGGATCCTGCACCACGTCACCTTGGACCAGGAGGCCCACTTTATGGCAAAGAAGGTATAGGGACCAATAGGCACATGAGCATAAGATCCAAGTTCCTACAAGATTTTGCACGAACTGGAAGCTTTTGACCTGGCAGAACGTGGGAACAGCCTCCTGATGTTGAAGCTGAGTTGCCAACTTAGGGATACATCCTGCAAGGTTGGGCACTGCTTTTCAGCTGGCACATGCCTTCAACCTCAGATTTAGAATGACTAGATGCACAAGCCAGGAGCCTGCAGCTGTCCCTTGTAGGAATGACCCTGCCCAGTATCGTTCCTATCGACCTACATTGGCGACTGGTGCTTCCCACCACCGCCATTTTAGGTTCTGTGGGTCTCCTCAGGGTCTAGAGGGCCTCACTGCCAGAGGGGATGGGATCTTCCACTGGAGACCCAAGAGGAGTCACACTGGACATACCACAAGAGGGGCTACCCGGTAATTTGGGGTTCCTTGTGCCAGGAGACAACAGGAAAAGAGGAGGGTTGCTGTTCTGTGAGGGAATTGACCCTAATTGCCATGTAGAAAGAGGAACGAGGAGAACTCTATTTGAATCAGGGGTCCATTGTGGCCTCTCTGGGTACTCCCATGCTTGGTTTGAACCCTGACTACCCAGCACTGCAGAAGACTTAACCTGGTAAGTTTGTGGTAACCAGGGGCTCAGCCCCCACCAGAGAGGGAGGTGATCCCACTGGGCACATCACCCAGCCAGCAGTCCCAGCCAAGCGTGAGGGGAGTTAGGACAGATGGTGGCTGTGTGTACTAGTTTCCTGGGGAGCCCATGGCAAACTACCTCAGATTGGACAGCTTCAACAACAGGAATGTCTCACGACTCTGGAGGCCAGAAGTCCAAAATCAAGGCATCAGTAGGGCAGGCTCTTTCTGAGGGCCGTGAGGGAGAATCTGTTCCAGGCCTCTGTCCTTGGCTCGTAGAAGGCCGTCTTCTCTCTGTGTCTTCACATCGTCTTCCACACACCCTCATCTGTCTCTCTAAGTTGCCCCCTTTTACAAGGACACCGGCCACATTGGATGAGGGCCACCCTAGCAGCCTCATTTAACCTGAGCACCTCTGTAAAGACCTCCTCTCCAAACACAGCCATGGTCTGAGATTCTGATGGCTATGATACCATATGTGAATTTAGAGCAGGGATGGGGGCAGGGATGCTAGTGGGGGACACAATTCAGCCCATTACACGAAGGGAGATATTGAAGATCATTTGTGGTCTCAGGACCAAATACAGCGGTGGTTCTGAAGCCCATCCCGCTGACCCTTCCTGACAAGGTCTCCCTCAGATAATGTGACCAACCAGGATCCTGAAGAAGCCAGGACAAGATTAAGTAAATTGACTGTCAGAGGGAAGCAACCCCAAGACATACAAGGGCGGGACTTAGCAGACCCCATGGGAGCTCCTGTGGGATCACTAGCTCTCTCTCCACCATTGTGTGCTCCTGGCTGCAGCTTGTACCACACCTCTCTCTAGAGACCTGCCCTTGGGCTACTGAAGTTGCTGAGGGTGGAGAGCTGGACATGCCCGGACTTTATAGACCCTCAGAGCAGCCCGAAGCCAGTGACTATTGTATGTAATGGTATAATAATAATAATAATAATAGCAATAATATTAATTGGTTAAGGTGGTTGTCTTCTTGCCTTATCACTAGACCTCTATGTTTGTAGGTCGCTGAATATCTAAGCTGATTTGGGGAAACGACTGAGGGAAACTTTTCTAGAGAAAGGTTGCTCAAGACTAGGATGCAGGGTGCCATTTCTGGGCACATGGAGCTGGTAGAAGACACGATGCCTATCGAGCCGTTGAAGCAAAGCTCCCTGGGGCCATCTACTTGGTTTCGGGGGAGGGTGCATGTTGGTACTGTTGTTATAACACATTACCGCACATTCAGTGGCTTCAAACAACACAGCTGATTATTTTAACAGATCTGTAGGCTAGAAGTCTTTCATAGACCTCACCAGGCTAACATTCAAGGTGTTCTGAAAGCTCCAGGGGAAAATCTATGCCTCACCTTTTGCAGCTTCTAGGGACCACTCGTAGCCTCCTTCTTCCATCGTCACAGCCAAGAAAATCCTATTTCTCGGGCCCTGCTTCTGTCTTTGCCTCTCTCGCTGACCACAGGTGGGAGAGGTTCTCTGCTTTCAGGACTCAAGTCACCAGATTCTGCCTACCCAGGTAATCCAGGATAATCTCCCCATCTCTTGGTCCTTAACCACGTCCGCAAAATCTCTTTATTCCTGTAAGGTAAATATTCACAGGTTCCAGGGATTGGGATGTGTGGGCATCTTTTGGGGGCTACTGTTCTGCCTGCCACAGTGCACAACTGTTCAGAAATGTCTGTCCAGGGGCACCTGGGTGGCTCAGTGGATTAAAGCCTCTGCCCTCGGCTCAGGTCATGGTCCCAGGGTCCTGGGATCGAGCC
Source organism: Martes martes (assembly GCF_963455335.1). Classification (NCBI taxonomy): domain Eukaryota; kingdom Metazoa; phylum Chordata; class Mammalia; order Carnivora; family Mustelidae; genus Martes; species Martes martes. The sequence goes on from NC_137894.1 coordinate 20,084,094, forward strand.
CCGCATCGGGCTCCCTGCTCAGTGGGGAGCCTGTCCTCCTCTCTCTCTCTCTGCCTGCCTCTCTGCCTACTTGTAATCTGTCTGTCAAACAAATAAATAAATTAAAAAAAAAAAAAGAAATGTCTGTCCAAAAGAAGCAGCACGTGTCATGGTTAAGCAGCCACGGTCACGCCGAAACTCAGCCCTGGGCTATGACCCTGGGTAAGTGGCTCTCCTCTATACAGCTTCAGTTTTCTCAGCTGTAAAACGGGGGGAAATACCATCATTTGCCTTAGGGGCTTGTCGTAAGAGTTGAATTAGGGGAAGATGTACGTCTCTTAACTCAGAGCCTAGCTTGTAAAAAGAGCCAATTCCTGTTGGTCATGATTATAATTGTCATTGCTGTAGAATAAAGACAACCTCCTATAATGGGTTTTTGCCTTCCTAACTTTTTTTTTTTTTTAACTCCCACCTGAAGTTTCGGTTTCTTGGAGTTCTAGGTGAGGCTGAGCTTCCTCAACTGAAAAATGAGGTCATTGTTTCTTCTTTAGAAAGTGGTGGTGAGAATTTCATTTATCTTTAATCATATATATTAAAAATACTCCTGGGGCACCTCGGTGGCTCAGTGGGTTAAAGCCTCTGTCTTCAGCTCAGGTCATGATCCCAGTGTCCTGGGATCGAGCCCCGCATTGGGCTCTTTGCTCAGCAGGGAGACTGCTTCCTCCTCTCTCTCTGCCTGCCTCTCTGCCTAATTGTGCTCTCTGTCTGTCAAATAAATAAATAAAATCTTTAAAAAAGAATACTCCTGTGCCACACACTGACCTGGACCCTGGACTGCAGCAATGACAAACTGGCTTGAGCCCTGCCACCAGCACACTGATAATAAGGGCCTCGCTGGGAGCAGACAACAGGGCAGCGTACGTGGGCATAGGTGCCCAGGGTACAGACTGAGAAAGAAGGGCCTGGAGGCTTGGCCAGGCAGAAGATGCTAGCATGGATGCCCTCATCTCAGATTTGGCTGTTATAATTTGAAGTGACATAGTAGTCAGCTAAAGTTGGCTAATTAAGTCCTCCAATACCTGTTTAGACAATTCTATATAATATCTCTCTTTTAAAATAACCGGTGTGGGTTTTCTTTCCCAGCCTGGATCCTAACACAGTCAGTACAAGGCATGTTCCAAGAAACAGACACTCCAAGATAGATTCTGGGGTTAGTCTGGTCATGTCCCAGGCCTGGAGTACAGTGTTAAGCTCCTTGACAGTGGAAAATATGGTGCTAGCAATCCATGCCATGCTGGGAGTCACAATTGGTCAAATTCCTGCCTGTGGTTGCTTTGGGTGAAGTCCTTATGAAAGCTAGAACCCTGGGGGATGGGGTGACTGCTGCCCTTAACCACGGTAAGGATGGCTTCAAGGACTGTGGGGCTGGGTGGCTCTTCTTACTACGCCAGAGCCCCTACAGAAAGAAAATGACAAACTTGGAGCTGAAACTTAGAGCTCAAGTACCAGCCAGGAAACCAGAGAACTTCTGTCATTTTCTGTGCTATCGCCATAGTGTTAACTTTGTCTACAGTCAGAAAGAGATGACGTGAATATTGCAGAATTACAATGTCAGTTGAATTCAAAGACTTGACAGGTACCCAAGTGAACATGAGAAAGAATATGGCCTTGAGGTTTGGGATGCAACATGTCAGTAGACTCAGATGAAGTTGAGAATCTTGAACCTTGAGTCTATCTGAGTCTGAGTCTATTGTCTGCTCTCTTGTGTCTAAAGAGACTAACCTTCTCTTGCTTAAAGACCCTGTGCTTGGCCTTCTGTAGACCAGGTCTGATGGTGGGAAATGTCACTACTGAGATGGTCCTGCTTGTGGCCTTGGTGGTGGTGGAATTCCACAATGGCAGAAACCAGGTGACAATGCTTAACTCCCAAAGACAAGGGTGTGTATTTGTCCTAATAAGCAGTAAGAGAGAGGAAACCAGAGTGCTTTGACCCACATGACCTGTGACAGTGGCTAATGGACCCTGGTGAATGAAATCAATAGCAGCCAAATTTCCAGACTGAGGCCACTTCCCAGACCCAGACTCCCTTGATTAAAGGGGAGACCGAGCATCTAGAGGAAAGACCCTGCAACATCACCACAAGTACATGCTGCAAATCTTCCTCCAGCTCTTTCCTCTTGTGACTTCTGGCCATTTACTAGGGTCATGTGAACAGTGGAAAAAGGGAAATGTGAGACCTTTGGCTCAGAAGTGACATTAATTCTTAGGAAATGTCATAAAAATTTTTTAGGAAATCAAAATGTCATTGTGCTCTATCAGTCAAAGTGGAGGCTCGTGGTGGTCGGGCAAATGAAGGATGGGCCCAAATCTGACTCAGAACGGACCTAACAGGCCTGCAGACTGGATCATGTCGCTATTCCCCCAGTTCCAGAATAGATCGTTGGAATAGACATACGTGGCCCCTTGCGGAGTCCCCAGATCACTCCCCTGACCCATGGGATGGGGGCCATTGTGGGAAGAAGGGGTAAGGAACGGCTCTTCCGTCCCTGGATAGCAAACAAGAAGCGGCACCGCCTCGTGGGAAGCTGCAGAGACCGCAGTCACCATCAGAGACTGCAAGGGGCAGGGTGGGAGGTCTGTTATGGCCCCGTTTGATTTGTCTCTTCGGCCTGTGTCCATGGCATATGGATCCTGGAAAATGACCACAGAACATCATCAATTTAATCTGGTAGTGACTCCACCTGCAGCTGCTCTTCCTAATGTGGTCTGGAAATGGTCCAGATGTGTGTCCTGACTGGACCAAAACGTAGTGCCTGGCACCTGCTATGTTTTATGTTAACTGACTGTTTCTCTCCCCCTCCCCCAACTTTCCCAAGTGAATAAAACTGGTTAACATTTTAGGTTCCAACTGAGAATGTGACTGAGTTGACATGGTCCTACAAACATAAGGCGGCTGATGAGACTTCCTCATCCAGGCAAAGGACCGGAGGGTAAAACAGTGGGGTGCGTCGGATAGCTCCTTACTTGCCCCTCCAGAGTCACTCTGTACTCTTCCTGCCCTGCTCTATGCCCAGGACACCGAACCTCTGTAGACTGTGTCCATGGGTTCTCTGACCCTGTCACTTTCAGCTGGGCTTGTTTGATGGGAAATACTTACAGGATACTGGAGTGAGTATAAAAGGTGATATTGGTGGATTTCCCCCCAGCTCTCTTCCTTCCAGAGCTCTGTGAACTGCCCATGTTCTTCTAACAAAGACCACAGCTCCTACCTCACACTCCTTTCTCACAACTGTAGGTCTCACTGGATTGCCATAATTGATCCCTCAAATTGCTCCTGGGGTACGAACAGCTTCCCAGTGTTGCCCGCCCCAGAGTGCCACGTTGTCAGTTTCTCTTGCCCCTGCCCCACCTTTGTAGATAGTCCTTTCCCTAAACTCTTCTCATCTCTTTCTTCTGATGGTACCATCTGTTTCCTACTGGGACCCTGACCAACTCAAGGACAAGGATTAATTCATTCACCTAGTATTCATTGAGTAGTTACCATGTAATTAGTGTTAGGCACTGGGGAGACCATTGAAATAAAATCAGACACACTCTCTGCCCTCTCAGAGCTTTCTGGGAGAGATGGGCATTAATCCAAGGATCACACAAACAAAGGAAATTACAAATTAAACAGAAGGAAGGATGAGCACATGGTGCTACAAAAATCTCATAGTAGGAGAGGGTAGTATTTTTCCCTTACATCTGAGTTGATGTTCCAGGTAGTGGGAACAGCATGTGCAAAAGCCTCAGAACTGGCAGAAGCATGGCATGTTTGAGGAATTTAAGAAAGGCCTAAGAAGAGGAGGCTGGAAAGACAGGAGGATATGTGCAGGTGGGAGGCCAGGACTACTAGACCTCATCAAAGTCTTTATCATAATGAAGAATAAATAAAGCCATCATCAGAGCATGTAATATGTGGCCATTTAGACAGCCTGGATGACCCACACCTCTTGAGATTCATGCCCTGTGATTCCTCTCCCTTTGAGTGTGGGTGGACTCATTGACTTGATTCTAATGAACAGAATACAGAGGAAGTGATTGGAGGTCACTTCCGAGACTGATTTACAAAAAAGACTGGGGCTTCCATTTTGGATGCCCTCTCTTGTTCTCTCTCTCTCTTGGTTCACCAGCTGCTATGTTGGAAGGACACTCGGGCAGCCTATGGGTGGACTATGTGGTGAGGAGCCCAGGTAAGATCATTGCCAACATCCACGTGTAAGCACCTGCAAACAGGTTCCCCAGCCCCAGCTGAGCCTTCAGGTTAACTGTAGCTCAGCTACAACCTCACAAGAGACCGTGACCATGGTCACCCAGATTCCTGACTCACAGACACCAGGGGATAATAAATGTTTGTGGTTTTATATGGCAAGTTTTGGGGTAACTAGTTACATAGCAAAAAAATAATCAATACAGAGCATATTCCTTAGGGGACTGGTATATTTAATTCATTAAGCAAATAAGGAGGAGCTACCATACACCAGGCATGTTGTAAGGGCTGACATAACGCATTCTGTAAATTTTTATGAAATTTTTTGAGTAGGTAACAATGACATATGGTTGGAAATTCCAAAGTAACAATAGATGACATAGGAAGAATCTCTCCCCACAGGCGCTCATCTCCTTTGCCATGGCTTACTTAATGCTATCAGTTTCTGGTGTATTCTTCCAGAAAGATTTTATGCAGGTACCAACAAGTATACAGTTGACCCTTGAACAGCATGGGTTTAAACGGAATGCATCCCCTTATATGTGGATTTTTATAGTAAGGTACTGTAAATGTCTTTTCTTTATGATTGTCTCAATAATATTTCCTTTTCTCTAGCTTACTTTATTGTAAAAATGCAGTATATAATACATATAACATACAAAATATGTGTTAATCAACCATTTACGCTATTGGTAAGGCTTCTGGTCAACAGCGGGCTACTAACAGTTAAGTTTTGGGGGAATCATGAGTTATACACATAGTTTTGACTCCATGGGAAGGAAGGAGTTAGCACCCAAACCCTGGCACTCTTCAAGTGTCTACTGTGCATTGGTTCACAACACCACACTACAACTTGTTTGTGTTTTTTTTCCCCACAAAACCATATATCTTAAGGAACATTCTATGTCCAACATAAGGAATTGTCTCATTGCTTTTCACAGCCATATAGAATTCCATTATATCAATGTACCCCTTAACCTGTCCGTTATTGACAAACACTTTGGTAATACCCAATCATATGCTATTACGAACAGTGGTGCAACAAATCATCATCACCATACAATATTTCCCCCTATAGGATGAATTTGTAAAAAATGTATCCAAATGTATGCAAATGCACAACTTTGATAAATATTGCCAAACTACCAAGGCAGGGGTAAAGCTGGGTAGAGGCTTCCTAATGTGTGGGGCCATCAGTAACCGCAAGAGCTTCTGCTTCCCCACAATTGTCAACAGTGTTATCAAATGCTTTTATCTTTGCCCATCTGATCAGTGGGAAGTGGTAGCTCAGTAAGCCTTGAAGTTATCTTTCCTGTATTCTGTGTGAGGCTGAGACTCTTTTGACAATGTTCAGTAGCAGCTACATGACTACAGGTGTGTTGTAGTAATCATAATAAATAATGATAATAGTACTAACAATAATAATACCAATAATAATAAAATTAAACAAACCAAAAAATACTCTGGCTGCCAGAGTGTACAAAGACTGCGGGACCAGAGCTGATGCAAGAAGCCCAGACAAAGGGGAAGGGAGTGCAGCAAATGGACCCAGAGCCCTTTGAAAGCCTAAATAAAGAGGCCTTTGTGAGCGGGGTGTGTGTACATGCGCACATGCGCACTTAGGGAGCCGGTTGGTTGGGGAGAGAGAATGCCAGGATTTATATTCTGTCTCTGGCTTGTGCAACTCGAACAAAGATGGTGCCCTTCAGTGAGACAGGCAATGCTGAAGGAGGACCAGGTTTGTTGGGAAAGATCAACTATGTTTTCCGCTGTTGCTAGGAGAACCACTAACCGTGCCTTTCCTAAATGATGTACGTTAGTTACTCCTACACCTTAGTGGAGTTTTAAATTCCAACATGTGCCTTGGACTTAACATATTTAAAATACCAAGCGAGTAAATCACATGTGCAAAGAGATCTGTCAGTCCATCGATAAAATGTTAATTATTTCTCTGTTCTTCTACCGTGGGCTGAGGAATCAGGTGCGGAAGAAAGTGGCAGAGGCTGGAAATCACCTGGAGCGATGTTCAGAGCCAGAAGTAGCTGCTTCAATATAAACTCGGACAAATGAGGCAGGTGAACAGGGCTCCCTGAAATTGGTTTTCTCCTGTCTGTGACTGTGAAGCCAGTTGAGGTATCTGAAGTTCTGATCCAGGATGTGTAATATTAGTGTTCTCCAGGTGTCATCCAGTTCCTGGAGTGTGTTATTCCAGGTGAAGGAGAAACTAACAACCAAAAAAAAAAAAAAAAAAAAAAGGTGTTGCTTACAATGACATATGTATATATCTTCTTGGAGGGGGAAAAAAAAAAGACCATCATCTAAAATACCAACTACACTGGACAGGTGATATTATGATCATCCGTGTCATTTTTTACCCTGTGACCCCACCCTTCTCCTAACTCCTCCAGCTCAGATCCCTAGCTGTAAAAATTGTCCCCAAGCTACCAAAATCAGAGAATACATCAGTCAAATTCCTGACTTTTCTACTTCCCAAGCCAAGGTCTGGGTATAAGAGAGAAATAATAGTTCCCCGCTTCTCTGTCTAGGACAATGACTCTCAAATTGTGGTTTCCCAACTGACAGCATTAGTATCCTCTGGCACCTGGTTAGAAATGAAAATCTCAGGCTTTACCCCAGACCTCCAAAGTCAGAAGCTCTCCTGTGTGGAGCCCAGAAATCTATATTTAACACCCTTCAGCTGATTGTGATGCACGATAAAGTTTGGGAACCACAAGCTGAGAGAATTACCAGGTATCAATGTGAAAGAGTGGATTAAAGACAATAGAGGGGTTACCTGAACAAGGGAGGCTAAAGCAGCAGCCTCACAGAACTCCCTGGGGAACAGCCAAATGTTTCCCCACAAGGCCTGGAGGGCTGGTGGATGTAGATGGTATTCACCCAGCTAGGTACCCTGACCCATGGCAGATTGAACTGGGACAGGGAGCTTTACCAGAAATCCAGGGCCCAAAGGGGAATCACAGACACCTCAGATGCCAGCAGGGAGGGCTGAGTAGTCATGAGAGACGACACCACACGGTTGCCAGCATGAGACAGAGGACCCCTAATGAGACCCAGATGTTGCTCTGCCGCTACCACCACCACTCTGGTCAGGTGTCAGATTGGGCTAGACCTAAGTGTCTACTCTCAAGAGAGCAGCTTGACTACATGCTAAAATTTCTTCCTTCTATTTGACATCTTTAGACATGGTAGAACATATATGTAAAATCTAAGTAATAAATTCATAGCTAAGACTGAAACCAAAAAAGGGAACTTCCTTGGATTTGAAATGGTAAAGCTTTTCTTAAAAAAAAAAAAAAAGAAAAGAAAGAGAAGAGAAGAAAAAAGAAAAGGAAAGAGAAGAGAAGAGAAAATGCATACAGAAACAGGAGAGTCTGTAGCTATCTGCAACCTGGAGACCAGGACTGGTACTGGCTGGCTGCACTGAGATGCCTCCCTCTGGCTGCCTGAGAGGAGGAGCTCAGAGCTCAGAACACAGAGAGGAGAATTTTCTCATAGAAGATAAGTACAGAGCCAAATATTAACAAATACCCAAGGAAGTTTTATACCACAAATGCAAAACAATACAATTAGTGGAAGAACCAAGGGTATAGTGATAGTAGAACACCTGAAAAAGAATCTTTAAAATATGTACACCTTAGAGAAATAAAGGAGGAACTCATTCTATCCTTGGAAATTAAAAAAAAAAAAAGCAATTACTGAAATTAACAATTAAATACAGGGGATGAACAGGCAAGGTGCTAAACAGAACTTGAAAAGAATCATGCTCATGTGTGCATGTGTGTGCATGCCATACACGCACGTATACATACATAGACACATGCAGTAAATCTTCAACACATCAAGGATAAAGAAAAAAGAGAAAAGCTTTCAGAGAGAGAAAGGAGATTATAAACTAGTTATAGAGAAATAAAAATTTGGCAACATCGGATTTCTTATTAGCAAACTTTGCTGCACAAAGATGATAAGAGAGAGTTTCAAAGTGCTGAGGGAAGATACCTGCATAACTTTGAGCCCAGAATTCCAAACCCAGAAAATTATCTTTCTAGACTGAGAATGAAACAAACTTTCAGGCATACTTAGAACATTTCCCACCCAGGTATCTTTGCACAAAGAACTCCTAAAGGATAATGCATGAAGACAAGTGAACCCAGGAAGAAGTAATAGAATTCCAGAAATATTAGTGAGCACATAAGTCAGTAAAACACTTTAGTAAATTTAAATAAATTTTGATTTGATGGAATTGGGAGAGTGTCTTTGAACAGCAAGCTGGGAGTAAAATTCATTGGGCAGGGACAACAGAACCTCTCCTGACTACTTGAAGTAGAAAAGGAACCTATTTAATGATGTTGGATAAATCACAAAATCTGCACGTGGGTCAGAGACTCACGATAGGAACTAGATGGCAGAAACAGTGCTTAGATTATACTGCAGGACACCACAGGAGAATTTCTGCTCTGCCCACTGCTACCTCTCCTAGTCATAGGCAAGTCACTCTCCGTAGTTCATACTACTACCACTGCAGGCCTAGGAAGCTAGATGTCTACCACTGAGGCCATAATGGATTCTGCATGATGCTTACTTCTTGATCTCTCTCCCTTCGATAAAGTCTAAAGGAATCTGACTGATTGCATGCTTATTCCCTGGGTTTAGGGAGGTTAAGATGCGAGTTTCTGGTTCCTGCCTTGGGGATACATGGACGCAAAAGATAAGAAGTTCCTTTAAACCTAGAAACTTATGAAGATGTTGAGTAGCACCAAAAAGCATGACAATTTTCTGCTGTGGGCAGGAAAAGTGTGTTAAAAAAAAAGAGAAACATAGGCAAAGTATAATAAATACAAAGCAGAAAATGAGATACCAGAAAAGAGTCCAAACATATCTTCAATCATGGTAAATATAAATGGGTTAAATTCACCTATTTTAAGACTCCCATATTGCATGTTTTCAAAAATATATTTCTATACTAATTTAACAATAGAATACATTTATATAATTATTATATACTTGGCAGGAAGTTGATGATCACCTCAACCTGGGTAATTTAAAAAGAGTTTATAAATACTATTTGAAAGAAACAATAAAATAAATATTTAGCAAATATGACCAAAAAAATCAACATTAGGGCCAAAAAGAGATGAGAGACTATGGCTGCAGAGATACTTTTCTAAATCATAATACGTAAAAGGTTTATTGTTGGGTTTAAGAGGAGGGAGTTAAGATTTATCTGCCTCCTTCTCCTGTTGTAAATCACTCTGAAAAATTAAAACACCAAGAAACAGAAATATGAAATGTATTTCAACTAAAGGAGACATCTTCAACCCTCAACCACAGTATAGGAATATATATGCATAAATATATCATGTATCATATATATCATATTTACCTAAATTTATATAATAAATTTTCCAAATTAAAAAATGATTGTTGGATTAGATTTAAAGGGGAAAAAAGGAAATTTAGTTACATTATGCTTATAAAAGACATGTTAAAAATCCAGATACAGAAAGTTTGGACTGACCAAGCAAAGACTAACTAAGAGAAAACAAGTGTAACTATATTAGTATCAAGTAATCTTTAATGGAAGACTACTAGTGGAAGACCACTATTCAAGATAGGGTATTTCATTATGATAAAAGGATGAAGCCACTAGTAAGAAACGGTAATTCTGAATTTGTTTATACCTAATTACATGGCCTTAAAACACACAGCAAATATTAACATAACTAAAAGAAGTAAATTAATAAGTGTGGGGAATTTTAATATATCTCTCTCAGTAATTGACAAAACTGACAAAAATATCAGTAATGTAATAGAATCTTTGAACAATACATTTAGCAAACTTGATCTAATTAAAATATGTGGATCATGCATTGAACATGCAGAATACACATTCCTTTCAAGTACACATGCAACATTTATAAAAATTGATCATATCCTACTAGGTCACTAAGCACATCATGACAAATTCCAAAGAGTTTTAATCATAAAAAATTATGTAGTCACAGAAGAATTAAATGTTTGGAAATTAAGCAAATAGTTTTAATAACCTATTTGTCAAATAAGATGCAAGATAAATTACAAAATGTTTTGTAGTTAATAATAATGAATATACAACACATTATAATTTGTGAGATACAGCTAAAGCCATAACCAGAGTAAATTTTTTGGTCTTAAATGTATATGTTAAAAAAAATGAAAGCCTGAAAATCAGATAGAAATCAAAGAAAATCAACATGAGCATATTAATTAAATTAAAGACCTAGAAAATGAAGCATGATAAAGAGATTTTTTAACGAGGTCAAAGTTTGCTTCTGTGAAAACACTAAAAAAACTGATTACCCCTAGCAAGACTGATTAAGAAAAAAAGACACAAAATACACATTTCTAATATGAAGAATGAAAAGGAGCACATCACTGGCAGACATTATGGGCATTAAAAATGTAAATGGATATTATAAAGAACTTTGAAATTTTTGATAAAATGAACAAATTCTATGAAAAACACAACTTACCCTGATGAAGAGTCATAGTTATACAAGAAATTGGATCTATACTTGAATCTTTGTAAAGCTTATCTTCATGATCTTGATTGAGGTAGACAAAATTCTTAAGAAGGATGCAAAAAGTACTATAAATTAAGGAAGCAATACATAAATCTTATAATTTTAAAATTAAGAACTTCTGTTTATCAAAAAGTAATCATTAAGGTAGTGAAAAGTTAAGACACAGAGTGGGAAAAAGACTTATGTCCTAGCAAAAGATTTATATCCAGATTACATAAAGATATAAGGAATTCCTAAAATTCAATGACAAAAAGATATAAGGAATCCCTAAAACTCAATGAGAAAAATGCCCAATAGAAAAACTGGCCAAAAGACTTGAACAAACACATCACAAGAAGAATATCCAAATAATTTTAAAAATACATGAAAAATATATTTCCAATCTCATTAAAAATAAATAAAGTTTCCATTAAAACCACAATGACACTCACTTATCTGAACAGCTAAAATGTGAAAGGTAAACAATACTGTTGGCCAGGATGGGATTTAAATGGAACGGCATACACTGCTGGAGTGTGAGCTTGTACAGTCTTTCTTGAAAACTATTTGTCAATACCTACTAAAGCTGAAGGATTACATACCCTATTACTCAAAACCAAAAACATAGATAAGAATGTTTGTAGTAGGGGTGCCTGGGTGGCTCAGTAGGTTGGGCCTCTGCCTTCGGCTCAGGTCATGGTCTCAGGGTCGAGGGATGGAGTCCTGTGTCGGGCTCTCTGCTCAGCGGGGAGCCTGCTTCCCCCTCTCTCTCTGCCTGCCTCTCTGCCTACTTGTGATCTCTCTCTCTCTCTGTCAAATAAATAAATAAAATCTTTTTTAAAAAAAGAATATTTATAGTAATCTGCTTGTGATAGACATTATCTGAGAACAACCTAAATGTCCATCAGTGATAGCACTAATGAATCCATTTTTAAACTGTATACAGTGAAAGCAATGAAGCAATGGAAACATACTATAACTTCACACAATAACATGGATGAACCCCATGAATACATTTACGACCAACATAAGCCAGAGTCAAATTAACACATCTTGTAAAATTTCAGTTATACAAAGTTTAAAATTAGGAAAAACTATCTATATTATCAGCTAAGGTATTGGTTAGCAGTGGAGAAAGGGAAAAGGCATTGGGAAAGGATATAAAAGGGATTGCTGGGTGTTTATGAAGGTTTTTTTTTTTTTTTTGGCTGATGGTTATGAGGCAAGTTCACTTTGTCAAGTTCCTCAATGTATAAACTTCCGATCTATCCATATTTCTTTATGCATATTATATTTCAGTACTATAAGAAGACAGAGTAGGTTTTAGTCCAAAAATTTAAGGATAATTTAACATTATAAAATTGTAGTAAAAGATTAAAACCCATAGGAGTCCCTCCTAAATAAAATCAATAGGATTTCATCCAATAAGAGTAAAAGTGAAATTTATAACCTGGTAAAGGCATCATCAAAGATACTACTTGTTGCTTACTTATTATCCATTATCCCCTTGTTCCTTATTAATGGAAGAGATGGCAATGTGCCCAGTTATAAGTACTCACTGGTTGAGCCAAGGGTTGTGACATAAGCTAGTTGCAGTCAGAAAGATGAAAATGGAAGTCTAATCCTGAAACTTTTTAGAAATCTATGTTTTTTCAAATAAAAGGAGAAAGACTGAAACTTTTGCTCTTCCCAGTCTTCCTACATGGGATTCAAACCAAGGCCTGGAGGAAATTCAGCCATATATTGTGACTGTAAGAACAAAAACCACACATTAAAGAAGATATTGGGAAGTAGGAAAGAGACCTGGACTACCTTCCTCTGCACATTTTAGGTGACAAAAATGAAACCTGTATTTCTTTATTTAAGTCATTGAATCAGGTTTCTTTTTTATGTAGCTAAATGCTGTCCTAATTATTCTACCAAAAATCTATAGCAAGCATCATGCTTAACAAACAAATAATAAAAGCATTAACTTTAGTAATGATACAATGATGCCTCTTTTCACTGTTGCTAAGTAACTTTGTATAACTGTTCTACATGATGAAGTCAGACAAAAAAAATACACAATATATAAACGTTAGAAAGAAAGGTGAATGACAATTACTATTTGCAGATAATATGATTGCCTCCCTAGAAATCCTAGGAAAACCAACTAAGAAACTATTAACCTATTAAAATAATTCAGCAAGGTGATCAGATACAATACCAAGCATACAAAATCAAAAGTTTTCATAGGCTACATCTATAATTAATCAAAAAACTAAAAAGGAAAAATAATTATATTAATAATAGAATATAACATTTAATTGAAGGACATAAAAGAAAGACTGAATAGCCAAAAAAAAATCCTGAGAAATAAGAAAAAAGCTGGAGGTATCACAATACAAGACTTCAAGATATAGTACAAATCTGTAGTAATCAAAACTGCATGGTGCTGGCACAAAAATAGACACATAGATCAATGAAACAGACTAGAGACCCTAGAAATAAACCATACTCGTATGGTCAATTAATCTATGACAAAGAAGTCAAGAATATACTATGGGGAAAAGACAGTTTCTTCAATAATTGGTGCTGGGAAAACTGCACAGCTACATGTGAAAGAATGAAACATGTAAAAGAGTAAAAGAAAAGAAACACTTCCTAACACCATACACAAAAAATAAACTCAAATTGAATTAAACAACTAAATGTGAGACATGGAACCATTAACATCCTAGAGGAGAAGCACAGGTGATAATTTCTCTGACACTGGCCATAGAAACATCTTTCTAGCTATGTCTCTTAAGACAAGGAAAATGAAAGCAAAAATAAACCATTGGGACTACATCAAAATAAAAGGTTTTTGCACAGTGAAGGAAACTACCAACAAACAAAAAGGCAACTGAGTGAATGGGACAAGATACTTGCAAGAGATATATCTGATAAGGAGTTGATATCCAAAATATATAAAGTACTTATGCAACTCTAGACACACACACACACACACACACACACACACACAGAGAGAGAGAGAAGAAAAACAAAACTTAAATACTTGATTAAAAAATAAATAGAGGGGTGCCTGGGTGGCTCAGTGGGTTAAGGTCTCTGCCTTTGGCTCAGGTTGTGATCTCAGGGTCCTGGGATCGAGCCCCGCATCAGGCTCTCTGCTCAGCGAGGAACCTGCTTCCCCCTCTCTCTCTGCCTGCCTCTCTGCCTACTTGTGATCTCTGTCTGTCAAATAAATAAATAAAATCTAAATAAATAAATAAATAAATAGAGTACCTGAATAGGCATTTTTCCAAAGAAGACGTACAGTTGACTGACAGACACATGAAAAAATACTCAACATCACTAATCATCAGGGAAATCAAATAAAAAAATACAATTAGATATCACCTGACAGCAGTTAGTATGGCTGAAATCAAAATAACATGAAATAATGATGAGGTGAGGAGGTGATGAGGAGGTGGGGAAAAGAAATTCTTGTGCACTGTTGGTGGAAATGTAAATGGTGCAGCCACCACGGGAAACAGTTTGGAGATTCCTCAAAAAAACAAAAGTAAAAATACCATATGATATAATAATTCCACTATTGGGTATTTAGCCAAAGAGAAAATGAAAACACTAATTTGAAATGATATATTCATCCCTGTTTATTTCACCATTATTTACAATATCCAAGACATGGAAGCAATCTAAGTGTCCATCAATAGACAAATGGATAAGGAAAATGAGATATATATAGATACATCACAGAATATTATGCAGCCATAGAAAAGGGTGAGATTGTGCCATTTGAGACAACATGGATGGATCTATGGATCTAAAGTTTATTATGCTAAGTGAAATAAGTTAAATGGAGCAAGACAAATACCATATGGTTCCACTCATAAGTGGAATCTAAAAAAACAAAAAACAAAAAACAAAAAACCCAAACAAACAAAAAGCAGAATCGGACCTATAAATACAGAGAACAAATTGATGACTGCCAGAGAACAGGAAGGTGGAGGAGTGGGCAAAATGGGTGAAGGGGAGTGGGAGATACAAGCTTCCAGTTATGAAATGAATAAGTCACAACAATAAAAGTCACAGCACAAGGAGTACAGTCAATGATACTGTAAAAGCAATGTTGTGGGATAGATGATAGCCACACTGCGGTGAGCAATAGCATGATGTATAAATTCATCAAATCACTACATTGTACCCCTGAGACTAATGTGACATTGACTTTCAACTAAAATTTTTTTTTAAAAAGACAATGAGGGGGAAGAATGACTGAATAAATGAAGAAATGTACCATGTTCATGGATGGGAAGCATCTACCATGTAAAGATGTCAACAGCCCCAAATTAGTCTACATATTCAATGCAATCACAATTAAAATCTGATGATGTTTGCATGAGACAAATTATCTTAATATTCAGAAGGTTGAAGGCAGTTAGTTTTAAGAATCACCAAAGTGATCCTAAAAAAAGAATAAGAAAGTGGGAGAATTTGCCAACTTGTTATCAGAAGCTGTTAGATATCTTAAATAATCAAGCAGTGCAAAACTGGCTCTGGGACAGCCTGGTTCAACAAAAAAATAATAAAGCACCCAGGGGTGTTTACGTGGAAATTTTGTATGTGATGGAGGGGGTGGCCTAATTCAGTAGAGAGAGGACCGGTTATTTAGTAAATGATGCTGGGAAAATTAGCCACCCATTTGGAAAAACATATTGTCCACCTGAAATTAGTATAACACTGCATGTTAACTGTTTGGGAACTCAAAGAAAAGAAGAAGAAATAGCTTAAAATAAAATCCAGAGAAAATAAATCAGTAAAAAAAATTTTAAATTATTAAAAGAAAATATAGGAAAGTATAGGAAATATAGGAATATATGGGAAATATAGGAAAATATAGGAAATTTATTA
Source organism: Martes martes (assembly GCF_963455335.1). Taxonomy (NCBI): domain Eukaryota; kingdom Metazoa; phylum Chordata; class Mammalia; order Carnivora; family Mustelidae; genus Martes; species Martes martes. The sequence goes on from NC_137894.1 coordinate 20,099,778, forward strand.
GGGGTATCATTTAATTCAACTCAAATGAAGAGAATGCCTCTAATACCAGACACTTAAATGAAAAAAAAAAAAAAGCTTAAAGGAAATGACTGATAAATCTAACTACAAAAATCTTTAAAACTTCAGCATGACAGAAAACGCAATGGAGGAAACAACATGTCACACACACACACACAAAAAAATAAACAGAGAAATATTTTCAACATACATGACTGGTCAATGATTAGAGCTCCAAACATGTAAAAAAAAAATTCCTAAAAATCAATAAGAAAAAGTAGACCTGCCAATAGAAAAAGTGGGTGAATGACATGACTGGTAATTAATGAAAGGAAAATTGAAGTGTTCAATAATCTTATGAAACCTTATTAGTAACCATAGAAATGCAAGTTAAAACAAAAAAAATAAATACCATTTTCTTCCATTAAATTGGAAAATAATTAAGCTTGATGAGATCAAGCATTGATAGATTTGGGGTAAAGCTACCCTTTTAAGTGGCTAGTTGAAATGTAAGGATGACCACCTTGCAGTATCTGTTAAAAATAAAAATGTGGGGGTGCCTGGGTGGCTCCATCATTAAGTGTCTGCCTTCAGCTCGGGTCATGATCCCAGGACCCTGGGATCAAACCCCACATCAGGCTCCTTGCTCAGCGGGGAGCCTGCTTCTCCCTCAACTTATCATTCTCCCTGCTTGTGTTCTCTCTCTCTCTCTCTGTGTGTCAAATAAATAAATAAAATCTTCAAATAAATAAATAAATAAATAACTTTGAAAAAATGTCCACTCAGGTCCTCTGTCCATTTTTTAATCACTGTTTTTTTGGTGTTGAGTTGTATAAGTTCTTTATGTATTTTGGATACTAGCCCCTTATCAGGTATGTCATTTCCAAGTATCTTCTTCTATTCGGTAGGTGGCCTTTTAGTTTTGTTGGCAGTTTCCCTTACTCTACAAAAACTTTTTTTTAAATATATAGTCCCAATGGTTTATTTCTATTTTTGTTTTCCTTGCCTTAAGAGATATATCTAGAAACATGTTTCTATGGCCAGTGTCAGAAATGACTACCTGTGCTTCTTCTCTAGGATGTTAATGGTTTCCTGTCTCACATTTAGATCTTTAATTCAATTTGAATTGATTTTTGTGTATGGTGTTAGAAAGTGATCCAGTTTCATTCTTTTACATGAGCTGTGCAGTTTTCCCAGTACCAGTTATTGAAGAGACTGTCATTTCCATAGTATATTCTTGACTTCTTTGTCATAGTTTAATTGACCAGGTAAGTGTGAGCTTATTTCATAGGGCTCTATATTCTATCCTAAGTGAAGAAAATTAGACTGAGAAAGACATATTCCATAAGGTTCTACTCGTAAGTGGAATCTAAAACAAAAACAAATGAATAAACAAACAAACAAAATGCAAAATCAGGCCTATACATACAGAGAACAAACAGATAGTTGCCAGAAGGGAAGGGAGAGGAGGAATGGGAAAAATGAGTGAAGGGGAGTGGAAGATACAGACTTCCAGTTAGGGGATGAATAAGTCACAGGAATAAAAAGCACAGTATAGGGGCACCTGGGTGGTTCAGTGGGTTAGGCCTCTGCCTTCAGCTCAGGTCATGATCTCAGGGTCTTGGGATCGAGCCCCACATTGGGCTCTCTGCTCAGCGGGGAGCTTGCTTCCCTTTCTCTCTCTCTGCCTGCCTCTCTGCCTACTTGTGATCTCTCTCTGTCAAATAAATAAATAAAATCTTTTTTAAAAAGGCACAGTATAGAGAATATAGTCAATGACAATGATATTGTAACAGATAATGTTTATGGTGATAGATGTTAGCTACACTCGTGGTGAGCATGGTATAATGTATAGAAAAGTTGAACCTGAAAATAATGTAAAATTGTGTGTCAACTATAGCCAAATAAAAAAAAAAGCTTTTAATGTGAAATACGATGACCAATCATGCCATGTCTAGGGGTCCACTCTAGGAAAAGACACATGTTGTTAAGGAGGTTTGTAGATCTTCTCCGCAGCATTGTATGAAACAGTGAAACTCTGGTGATAACAGAACTGCTTAATAGGGAAACACCTAATAAGACATGGTGAACCAGTAAGCCGAGTATGCCGTGGTCTTGTTTATAGACGTATAGTGTGAGTACTTTGGAAGAAACCAATTTTAACAATGAATATTCAGGATGAGATACAATTTGAGCAAATACTTGAAGGACTGTTGGGGATTTTTATGGGCAGAAAAATGGGGTGAAGGGTTTTCTAGGTAGAGAAAACAGGAGTGTAAGACACAAAGGTTTAGAACACCTTTCAGAGAACACATAACACTATGAGTCACCATGATAAGAGACTGAATAGTTGGGTGCACCCTTATCAAGACCACTGATGTGATCAATGAGGCAAAAGGGGAGGTCTGCTGCGGGTGGTGTGATTGTTCTGTTGCTTTCCTTATAAACAGAAAGACATTGCTTACGTGTGCCCTTTCTCTGTCTTTCCACTCTCCATGCAGATGGAATGGCTGCACAAACATCTTCTCATCATGCAGGACAGGCTGGAAAAATCAGAGATGGTTGGCCCTGATGTTATGGAGCCTCTCAACCAATGCCTGCAAATGTCCACCTCAAATTACATAAGAAAAATTTACTCTATTTAAGCCACTGTAGTTAGGTTTTCTCTTACATGCAGCTCAAATCATTCCCAATTGATTAAGCATAAAGTATTTTTAAGGTATGAACATGACAAGAGAGGCAAAAGGAACCCACAAAATGATGATGAAAATCAGTTGTTGACTGTTGACCTCCCAAACTACCACCAGAAAATCCTATTGATTAAACATACGTAAGTCTATTAGGCCAACTGCAGTAGGGAAGAAAATCATGTTGACAGATCTTAGCAATGTCCCCAAAGTGGGAAATCAGTGAAAGATTTTTATAGAGTTTTAGGGCCTCCGCTAGATGATTTTCAGAAGGGTCTTGCAAGGTGAGAAAGGGTGGATGGGTAAAGTTTATGACCTGATGGCTCTGGATCACTGGGCACCCTGAAGCAGGTTCCAGAGAGTCTTGATGAGTACCTTGTGAGTCCTGACAACTAAACATTTTTTGTTGATTCACTCCCAGAGCAAGTGTTTCCTGAAAGAAGTCATAAGTTATTTTGTCATATCCCAGTAATGTTTAGTACAGGCAGAGGAAAGAATTTTGGCTGCATCCTCCCAGCTGAGTGCAGAGGACAATTCAACCATACTGGAGCAGGTCAAAGGTTTTAGGAGAGGCATGCTGAAGATGGAAATTAAAGCACACTTTAAGAAACAACTTAAAGCTGAACATGTCTATATAAGATAAGGCAATTCAGGGCTTTGGGGTCATGTATAACTCATCAAGCAAAGAAACAAAATTCAATTATTGACTCAAGAAAAAGAAAAGCATTTTGCAAGAGAGGAAATCATAGACACTACATAACTCTCCCATAATCATACATAGCCATAATAATGGAATGTAATAGTATAATTGCCTGATATTAATCTACCCAAAATAATTATGTTTGCATGATGGGGAGAGAATGGGTTACGTATGTGTGAAAGCACACTAGGTGCCAAGGGAGATATTGAAGAGATTGATTTTATCTTCCATAAAAAATGTTAAGAACTGAAAAATCAAGAAATAGGAATAGAAGTATGTTATTTAGTGATATGAAAGTAAATATTAAAAGAATCAGCTATGATACTTTAAAGGGACTGTGTCTGCAGAGAGGGAAATGAGAAAATGGGGTGTTGGTATTGAAGGACTGCTGTTTTTCATTAGAAGTCCTGAGAAGTGTTTGATTTAAACTATATGTCTAAAAATCTTAAATGCCTTTTTAAAAAAATTTTAAAACCTGTAAGATAGAAAACTGTCATTCTTAGCCTGAGACTGAGTTGGGATCAGGACTGGGTTTTGTGGTCTAATTATTTTTGACCCACTTTTATCACATCTTCTGCCACAAACTTTCTTAGATAAATTGATCTTGAGCACATATCAAAGTTTATTAACTGGCTATTAAGAGAATCACTGAAAGGGTGAAAGAGTGCTTGGTGCCAAGTCCAAGAGGACATGGACAATGTGAGGTTATATATTTGGGAGATAGAATACATAATAAGCAGCTAGTTTAAAAAAAAAACTAAGTAAAGAATGCAGTTTTCTGTTACATGGTCATAGAAACACCATGTTTATATCAGTTCTGAGAGAGGAAAGCAGGAACAAAAAGCCTAAGGAAAAAAGAACAGATGATGAGGGAACATCTGTAGTCATTAAGTGAATAATAAAGGTTTGACCCCAGATGGCCCAATTAACAGGGAAGCATGAGTAGTCCCCAAACAGAGGTTAGAAGCAGATTGTGGAAGAGGGTTGATTTTGCACACTGAATGCACATGTTGTAAATAAACTTGAAGGATCAAACTCTCCATTTTCTAATTTGGGGACACATATTTTTGATGTTTCACACTAAAGTAGGATCAGGCAACCAGTAACAATAAGGAGAATTTTACTTTCTGGTTTCTAGAGTGATAAAATCATAAAATAAATGAAGTCCAAACCTCAATGATCAGATTAGAGTTTTAATGACTCTTCTCACAGCATGCTTTGGATGAATGTCTTAATGGGGCATTTGGACATAACCCTAATCATGCTGAATGTAATAGATTATGTGCACAAAGCACCTGGTTTTTCTTTGATATATTCCTGGATTTTATGTGCTAATTTTGATAGTGATTACATTAAATGTGCAGATTGCTTTGAGTATTACAGACATTTTAACAATGTTTATTCTTCCAATCCATGCACATGGAATGTCTTTCCATTTCTTTTTGTCCTCTTCAATGTCTTTCATAAATGTGCTATAGTTTTCAGAGTACAGATCTTTTACCTCATTGGCTAGGTTTATTCCTAGGTATCTCATTGCTGTGGTTGCAATTATAAATGGGATCAATTCCTTGATTCCTTGTTCTACTGCTTCATTATTGGTGTAGAGAAATGTAGCAGATTTCCTTACATTGATTTTATATCCTGCAACTTTGCTGAGTTCATGTATTAGTTCTAGCAGTTTTTTGGTCGGGTCTTCTGGGTTTTCTACCTAGAGTATCATGTCATCTGTAAATAGTGAAAGTTAGACCTCTTCTTTGATGATTTGGATGCCTTCTATTTCTTTTTGTTGTCTGATTGCTGAGATGAAGACTTCCAATGCTATGTTATGTAACATTGTGAGGGTGTCTGCGTGTCTGAGTTGTTAAGCATTTTTCTTTGGCTCCAGTCATGATCCCAGGGTCCTGGGATAAAGACCCATGTCGGACTCCTTGTTCAGTGGGGAGTCTGCTTCTCCACATCTCCCCTGCTCATGTCCATTCTCTCTCTCTCTTGCTCACTCCCTTTCTTTTTAAAATATATAAATTTTTTAAAGTAAATAAACAAATAAACTAATATATATGTATAAATGTGTATGCGTGTGTGTGTGTATATATATATATATATATAGAAAAAATGGTGAGCATGGACATCTTTGTCTTGTTCCTGACCGTACAGGAAAAGCTCTCAGTTTTGCTCCGTTGAGGATAATATTAGCTGTGGGTCTTTCTTATATGACCTTTATAATGTTGAGGTATGTTTCATCCAAACCTACTTTGTTGATGATTTTTATCAAGAATGGATGCTGTATTTTGTCAAATGCTTTTCTGCATCTATTGAATCTATTGAGAGGATTTCGGCTCTTATATTTTCTTTTATTAATGTGATGTGTCATATTGATTGATTTGCAAATATTTTATCCCCCCTGCATCCCAGGAATAAATCCCACTTAATCGTGGTTAATAATTCCTTTAATGTACTGTTGGATTTCTCTTGATGAAACTTTTTGAGTCTATGTTCATTAGGGATATTGGCCTATAATTCTCCTTTTTAGTAGGGTCCTCGTGTGGTTTGGGGATCAAGGTAATGTTGACCCTGAAGAAAGAGTTTGGAAGTTTTCCTTCCATTTTCTTTCTTTCTTTCTTTCTTTCTTTCTTTCTTTCTTTCTTTCTTTCTTTCTTTCTTTCTTTCTTTTGTAGAATACTTTGAGAATAGGTATTAACTCTTCTTTAAATGTCTGGTAGAATTCACCTGGGAAGCCATCTGATTCTGGACTGTTGTTTGTTGGGAGATTTTTGATAACTGATTCAATTTATTTGATGGTTATGAGTCTGTGCAAATTTTCTATCTCTTCCTCTTTCAGTTTTGGTAGTTTATAGGTTTCTAGGAACATATCCATTTCTTCCAGACTGCCCACTTTGTTGGCACATAATTGTTCATAATATTCTTTTATAATTGTTTGTATTTCTGTGGTTTTGGTTGTGATTTCCCATCTATCATTCATGATTTTATTTATTTGGGTCCCTCCTCCTTTCTTTTTGATAAGTCTGGCTAGGAGGTTATCAATTTTATTAATTCTTTCAAAGAACAAGCTCTCAGTTTTGTTGATCTGTTCTACTACTTTTTTGGTTTCTATATCATTTATTTCTGCCCTAATATTTATTATTTCCTTTCTTCTGCTAGCATTAGGCTTTACTTACTGTTCCTTTTCTCCTTTAGATGTAAGGTTAGGTTGTGTATTTGGGACATTTCTTGCTTCGTGAGGTAGGCCAGTCTTACTCTATACTTCCCTCTTAGGACCAATTTGCTGCATCTCAAAGGTTGTGGACTGTCATGTTTTCATTTCTATTTGCTTCCATGTATTTTTTATTTCTTCTCTAATTTCCTGGTTAACACATTCATTCTTTAGTAGGATGTTCTCTTTTTTTAAGAAGATTTATTTATTTATTTATTTATTTATTTATTTATTTATTTTTTAAACAGAGAGAGAGCTGAAGGAGAGTGAGAGGCAGGCAGAGGGAGAAGGAGAAGCAAGCTCCCTGCTGAGCAAGGAGCCCAATGTGGGGCTTGATTCCAGGACTCTGGGATCAGGACCTGAGCTGAAGGCAGTTGCTTAACTAACTGAGCCACCCAGGCACCCCATATGGGATGTTTTTTAACCTCCACGTATTTGTGGTCCTTCCAAATTTTTCCTTGTGGTTGACTTCAAATTTTATACTGTTGTGGTCTGAAAATATGCATGGTATGATCTCAAACTTTTTGTACTTGTTGAGGGCTGGTTTGTGACTCAGTATGTGATCCAATCTAAAGAATGTTCCACGTGCATCTGAAAAGAATGTGTATTTTGCTGCTTTAGGATGAAATGTTCTGAAAATATCTGTTGAAAACCTCTGGTCCAGTGGGTCATTCAAAGCCCTTGTTTCCTTGTTGATCTTCTGCTTAGATGATCTGTCCATTTGCTGTGAGTGGAGTCCCCTGCTATTATTGTATTATTATCAATGAGTTTCTTTATGCTTGTTATTGATTGATTTATATATTTTGGTGCTCCCAAGTTGGGGGTATAAATACTTATAACAGGTAGATCTTCTTGAGGATATACCCCTTAATTATGAGATAGTGCCCTTCTTCATCTCTTCTTATAGTTTTTGATTTAAAACCTAGTTTGTCTGAAAGTACAGCATCCTTTCTTGATCAAATCTCTTCAAAGTGTAGGGATAGAGGGTACATACCTCAATATCATCAAAGTCATCTATGAAAAACCCACTGCAAATATCATTCTCAATGGGGAAAAAACTGAGAGCTTTTCCCCTAAGGTCAAGAACATGGCAGAGATGTCTACTTTTACCACTGCTATTCAACATAGTATTAGAAGTCCTAGCCTCAGCAATCAGACAACAAAAAGAAATAAAAGTCATCCAAATTGGCAAAGAAGAAGTCAAACTCTCACTTTTTGCAGATGATATGATACTTTATGTGGAAAACCCAAAAGACTCCACTCCAAGACTGCTAGAACTCATACAGGAATTCGGTAAAGTGTCAGGATATAAAATCAATGCACATAAATCAGTTGCATTTCTATACACCAACAGCAAGACAAAAGAAAGAGAAATTAAGGAGTTGATCCCATTTACAACTGCACCCGAAACCATAAGATACCTAGGAATAAATTTAACCAAAGAGGCAAAGAATCTGTACTCAGAAAACTGTAAATTACTCATGAAAGAAATTGAGGAAGACACAAAGAAATGAAAAAATAGTCCATGTTCATGGATTGGCAGAACAAATATTGTGAAAATGTCTATGCAACTAAAGCAATCTATACATTTAATGCAATCCCTATCAAAATACCATCAAGTTTTTCAAAGAAATGGAACAAATAATCCTAAAATTTATATGAAACCAGAAAAGACCCTAATAGCCAGAGGAATGTTGAAAAAGAAAACCAAAGTGGGTGGCATCACAATTCCAGACTTCAAGCTCTATTACAAAGCTGTCATCATCAAAATGTATGGTACTGGCACAAAAACAAACACATAGATCCCAGGACCCTGAGATCATGACCTGAGCCGAAGGCAGAGGCTTAACCCACTGAGCCACCCAGGCGCCCCATGTGTATTTTTTTAATTTAACTATGGTATGTCTTGGTGTTGGCCAGCTTTTGTTGATTTTGACAGGAGTTCTCTGTGTTTCTCGAATTTCAGTGTCTGTTTCCTTCCCCAGATTAGGAAGTTTTCAGGATAATTTGCTCAAATAAATTTGCCCCCGTTTCCCCTCTCTTCTTCCTCTTCTGGGACTTCTATGATACAAATGTTACTACACTTTAAGGAGTCATTGAGTTCTCTAAGTCTACATCCATAATCCAATATTTTTCTTTCCCTCTTCTTTTCAGTTTTGTTATTTACCATAATTTCATCTTGTATATCACTGATTCGGTCCTCTGTCTCATCCATCCTCCTTGTTTTTGCATCTGGTCAGTTTTGCACCTCAGTTATAGCATTGTCTTATTTTGGCCTGACTAGTTTTTGGTTCTTTTATCATTGCAGTAAGAGATTCTCTAGTGTCTTTAGTGCTTTTCTCAAGTCCGGCTGGTATCTTTATGATTGTTCGAAATTCTGTCCGAGCATCTTACTTATATCTGTATTGATTAAACCCTTGGCTGAGACTTCTTCCTATTCTTTCATTTGGGGTGAATTCTTCCATCTCGGCCTTTAGTCTAGGTCACTGTGTGTGTGTGTGTGTGTGTGTGTGTGTGTGTGTGTGTGTGTGTTAAGAAAGCCTGTTATATTGCTGCTCCTGAGAGTAATGGCTATATGAAGGAGAGGTCCTATACTGTTTTGGGTCTGGTACTTCAGGGCGTGCTTCAGAGTGTGCACTCTGTTGTGTTGTTTTGGTTGCTCTTTCCCTCAGGTCATTCATCTGCAGAGTTTCTCCTTGCCGGCAGTGGAGAGTGTTTAGGCCTTATCAGTCACGTGGCAAGTTTTAACTAGTTGTGTTTTGGTCTGCTTGTTAAAAGAAGCTAGATCCGGAGTTCCTGGGTGGCTCGGTCAGTGAAGCGACTGCCTTCAGCTCAGGTCATGATCCCAGGGTTCCCTGCATTGGGCTCCCTGCTCCATGAGGAACCTGGTTCTCCCTCTCCCTCTGCCCCCTCCCCAGTGTTCTCTCTTGTCCTCTTGCTTGCTCTCTAGATCTAAAATAAATAAAATCTTAAAAAAAAAAAAAAAGTAGAAGCTAGATCCTATTTCCCCTAGAGCTGGAGCTTTGTAGCTCTCTATGATCAGTAGATTTGGTACATGCAGGGGTTTGTGTTGGTTTTCTGGGGGAGGGATCTGTTGCCCTGATTCTCAGGTGGACTTGCCCTAGTGGAGAGGCACCTGCAGGGTTCAAGGGGGTTGAGGCTTGGTGTAAGTGGCTGTGGTTTCCACTGAGGAGCATTGTGTTGCTCAGTGAAGTTGGTCGGTACTGATGGTGGGGGGTGGGGATGTAGGGTGGGTAAGTGGGATGAGGGGAGTGGACTCACCCAGCTCTCTCCGCCTGGACAGGGGCGTTTGCTCCTTCCACTTTTCAGGAAGCCCTCGTGAGAGCAAACATTCTCCCATCTTGTGTCCCTGGTTTCCATCAGATCCCTGCCTACACCCTGTCTATGCCCAAGGTGTCTGCCTACCAGACAGCACGGTTCACAGGTGTTTTATCTCAGGTTTATGGCTGGGTTTCCAAACTCCACATTTTAGGGACCTGGCCCAGTGTGGACCCACACTGATCCTCTGGGAGAGGGTCTCACCAGACTGTGGCCATTGCTGGGTTGTCCCAGAAAAGCAGTTGTATGACCACACAGTGGTTTAGAGTTTATGGCAAAATTCAGTTAAAAGCTGGCACCAAGGTTTCCTGCCCTCGGCAAGTGTCTGTTCATATGCTAATGAGTGGGGCAACATGTTGGTCCCCACCAGCTCTTTTGTCCCCGAGAGGCAGTGCCACCTCCCCCAAATGCACTCCAAGAAGGGGGATGATCTCTTCCTGTGTGGCCCAGGGGATCCTTAGACCACATTGTCTGCTCCCTGACCTCCACCCTCCTTCCCCACAGGAGCACTGATAAGCCAACCAGGCAGTACCCTGGTGATGGTGCAGAATTCTAAAACTTCAGACTGTGCTCCACTGCTTATAAAGACTTGGGGTAGTCAGTCCCTCTCCTTTTCCCAATCAGTGATCTTAGGGAAGAGTTGTTCTTGTACAATCCCCTTCATGCTGCTTTCTCTCTCTCTCTCTCTCTCTCTCTCTGTCTCTGTCTCTCTCTTGCTCCTCTCTCCATGATCAGGGCTCCCTTCCCTCTGCAGCACCCACAATTCTTCTCTCCCCCAAATCAACTCTTTACAGCTCCTATCTTCCATGATGTGACCATTTTTTTTCCCTCCAGATGTGCAGTTTGTTTTCTCAGTCCTCATCTCAATTTCTTAGGTGTTCAGAATGATTTGATATTTGTCTGTCTGTATTTGAGGGATGAGGCAAGCATGGGGTCCCCTACTCCTCCACCATCTTAACTCCTCACAAAATTGTAAAATTTTCTTCTGGACTTTTTGTTTATTGAGATATAATTATATAAGTTTAAGAGGTACCATGTGTTGATTTGATACACTTGTATCTGCAATATGTTTACCACCATAGCGTTAGTTAACATCTCTATCACATCAGATAATTATCATTTGTTTTCTATGGTGAGAACACTTAAGATCTATTCTCTTAGCAACTCTGAAGTATGCTGTACGGGATTGTTCACCATAATCACTGTGCTATGCATTAGATCTCCAGAATCTATTCATCCTTTAGTTGCAAGTTTGTCCTTCAACCACAATTTCCCCAATTCCTCCATTACCTCCCTTCTTTGCTATCCCTGGTAACCACCATTCTAGGGTCTATTTCTGAGTTTAATTTTTTAAGACCCACATATAATACAGTATTTGTCTTTCTGTGTCTGACTTATTTCACCTAGCATGATGTCCTCAAATCCATGCATGTTGTCACAAATGGCAGGAGTTCCTCCTTTCTCATGACTGAATAATATTTCATTGTAAAGATATATAGGTACAGATATAATCTTCTTTATCCATTCATCCACTGATGGACATTTGACATGAGTGTACAGATATTTTTTTTTATTTACAAGCAACAGGATCGATGGCCTCAGTTCATTTTATTTCATGTGGACTGAAGAGTCTTAGTTCCTTATCTAATTGCTTTTTACTGGACTGCCTTCTGGCATTATTCCATTAGTCTGCATGGAGAGACTTTCTCCTTATTTATCATGGGAATACTGTTGAGAACATTTTCTATAAGCTCAAAGTGTCTTTTTATAAGAACCTATGAAAAAAATTTTCTCAGGTGTCCCTACTGGGAAAACCTGATTCTTTTATATCATGGGTGAGGTTTTATCTTCTAGAACCCATACAATTTGCAACTGGTTATTTGGCTACTAAGAAGTTCAGAAATAAATATGTGGTTGGCCTCTGGAAGTTACACAGGAACTAGCGATGAGTATTACTTCACTATTTTACTATTATACTCTAAATTTCCATTTACTGCAACTTATTTTTTTAAAGATTTCACCTATTTATTTGAAAGAGAGAGAGAGCACGCACAAGCAGTGGAAGAGGAAGAGGGATAAGCGGACTGTCCCTCAGTGCACAGCTCATTGTGGACCTCAATCCCAAGACCCCAAGATCACAACCTGAGCCATAGGCAGGCGTCCCCCATTTACTGTGAATTTTAATATCTATTTAATTCTGTTTTATTATATATACCTTTGTAACTCTCTCTCTCTCTCTCACACACACACACACACACACACACACACACATACATACATTCAGGGTTGCCCTCAAATGAGACAATGTTGCATAAATTGAATTCAAAGTCAGAAACAAATAAAATGTTGAAATACATTTTCCATTTCTTTTGCAGTAGATGATATCAGGCTATCTTGCAACAGTGGATATTGATGTCGAAAAGAGCAGCTCTCTGCCAAGAGGCTTAGAAGTGACATTCACTTTGGTCTGTCCAGATCAAAAGATGGATCTGGGCATAATTCAAGTGAACCTGTCTTGTAGGGACAGACTTCTGTTAACCAAACCAATAGAAACTGATATGAAAGTCAGAACTTCATATTATTAATTTAGAATGAAAAATATGTTCATCGTGTAGACTTTAGATGCTGGGATTGACATGTTTCATGAACATGGAATGACAACCAAGAAAGTTAATTTCATGCCCCAAAACAACAATAAACAAACCCTAAGGTCCAGCATACATATCTGGGATGGTATGTTCTGGGATGATGATTAGAGAGTTTCTATTAATCTCCAACTCATGGACCATCCCTTTTCCCTGTTCTCAGTCAATCTTCCATGTTATGTCCACAGCCTTGTTGCAAACAATTAAAATTTCAATTAGTTAAAATTTAGTTAGTTATGTTTGCATTCTTGTTTTCCACTCTGAGCTTAAGTCTCTATTCCGATCACTGTAACAGGAATTTTGAGGATAACTGCTTAATTATACATCCGAAAACAGTATCTTAATTTGTTTTCTGGAAAAAATTTCCAATCACATCCACTACCTGTGGATTTTATTTGTGTATCTTGCAAAGGGCAACCCTATTTTTTTTTTTATTTTTTCATTCACAATGGGGGCTTCTTTTAGTAAAAACATGGCAGCCTTCCTCACTTACAAAAGCCAATTCTTTTGATTTATAAAAATGAAGACTGTATTTTGGCTTTTAAACAGCTAAAATTTGAACTAAAACAGAGATAGCTGTCTATATACAGTAAGCATTTAAAAATGAAATACTTGTCCAACTGATGAAAGGCTCAGAACTAACACCTATTATTCCTTTAAATTCAGCAGAGTGGCATCATCCACACTCATACTCTGTGGATGCTGGAGAACCTGTGTCACATTTGTAAGTCACTCTGGGACACAGAAGCCTGGTTGTTTCTGTAGCTGCAAGCTGAACATGGTTTTCTGACCAACAGGTACATCTAAGCCCATAAAACTCTCAATTCATTCAACAGCTTTGAGAAAAGGAAATTAGAAAACTCTTTAGTAGAAAGATACAGAAAAAAAAATTACTCTCCTACTCCAAGAATAATTTTCAAAACTAGATATTCTCTTTCACTAAAACATCACTCTGGTTCTGTTCTTTTCTAGGAATGCACTTTTTCTGAGTGCCCACAAACATTATGTGCCCGCTGTCAATGTAAACAGAGCAAGGAACCACAGATTTAGGTGAAATATCTAGATATGCAGGTCCAGATTCTGGCCTCCATGCGGGTATAAATTCCCCTAAGACATTTATCTGTTTATTCCTTGGAGGCAGAAATCGTGGAAAGAGCATGATTTGGGAAGATCAGGCAGAAGTGGGTTTTACCCCAACTATTTCTGCATTTGTAAAAGGGGGTTAGGTTAATGTTAGAGCCCAATCTGATAGAGCTGTTGTGAGTTTAAACTATTTAGCATAAGTTGAGGGATGGAGATTTTTTTTTTTGAAGACTTCATTTATTTATTTATTTGACAGAGAGCGATCCCAAGTAGGCAGAGAGGCAGGCAGAGAGAGAGGAGAAGCAGGCTCCCTGCCAAGCAGAGAGTCCTATTCGGGGCTCAATCCCAGGGCCCTGAGATCATGACCTGAGCCGAAGGCAGAGGCTTAAACCACTGAGCCACCCAGGTGCCCTAAGGGATGGAGATTTTACCCACATAAATAATTTTCTTTAGGACGAAGTAAGAGTCATTTACGCAGGTAGGAAACTCAGAGAGAAGGCAGGTGGAACAAACCCTGGGGACAGAGGAGGACGAAATATCCCCTCTGCCCCCAGACTGAAGGCTCTGACAGCTGGGACTGACGGTTAAGCTTTCACCTGCCAAAATGCCTATACTGAGTAGAGTGAAGAAGACTCAGCAAACCGCCGCAAGGTGAAACAGACTGCAGGACCGTTTTCTCAGAGTTCAGAGAGGAAAGCCTCCATCTGTTGGTTCATCGGCCCAGTGGCATGAAGCTGCCTAAATCTCCACACTCCTAGTGGTCTCCTTTCTTTGCCAACACTAAGGGGGCCAATAGTAAGTGAGCCAACTCCAGGTTCCTTCCCCGTTCCCTCACCTTTCCCTTTTACCCAGAGGGGACACAGAGAGGACCAGAGAGTGTAATGGTCTTTAGACTTTCTTAATTACATTTTCAGTAAAAACATCTTGAGTACACCTTCCTAAATAGGTATAATTATTATATCTGTATGTAACCATTATTGTGTGTATTATGGGACAGAAAAGCAGAAAATTTCCAATTACATAAAAAAAGAAATGGAAATGGAAAAAGTGGAGGGGGGAGGGAAAAAATGGAAATGGAAAAAAGGGGCAAAATACTTTCTGCATTCCAATGGATTGCCTTGTGCACAATTTAAAACCCTGGGGATTCCACCTTCTAACCCCCCACCCCCGCCCCAACACTAACTTCAGATTAAGAAAAAAGTTACAGTAATGGGAACTTTAAGGAAACCTGAATTGGTCTTTGAAAATCAAGTCTAGTCTTTTCACCAAAGAGCCATTTTGCCACGTCTTTAAAATGCTTCCCCAGGGGCGCCTGGCTGGTTCAGTCAGTGGAACAAGGACTCAATCTCAGGGTTGTAGGTTTGAGCCCCACATTGGGTACAGAGATAACTTCTAAATATAAAATGTTTTTTAAAAATGTTTCTTCAGGGGCGCCTGGGTGGCTCAGTGGGTTAAGCCTCTGTCTTCAGCTCAAGTCATGGTCTCAGAGTCCTGGGATCAAGTCCCGCATCGGGATCTCTGCTCAGCGGGGAGCCTGCTTCCCGCCCCCACGCCCACCCCGCCTGCCTCTCTGCCTACTTTGCCTACTCTGTCAGATAAATAAATAAAATTTTTTTAAAAAGTTTCTTCAGCTTCCCCACAGGTTCTTTAGATTTAGATGATCAAATTTTTGCAAAATTTGAACTCAAATATGTAAGTATCTAGATTTGGTGAAACCAATAGTTATTGGCTTATATCCATTGTGAAAGCAATGTGAGGGCAGTCACCACGTCATGCTGCTTCACATGCCACCATTCCCGAGCCATTACACAAGTAATTTGTCCCTTAATTTTGTTTATTATGAATCTTTAACCCAGCTGGCTTTCTCTGAAGTCTCAACATGGAAGGGCAAGAAAGATATGGCAATTGTTTTAGTAATTCTGGAACAAGATATTTTGAAACTCCTTTGAAAAACTGCTACAAAAACCTGATGCCTTTGTGTATTCCCTAGAGAGTGAAGTGTCTGATATCTATCAAGCAAGTGTCAAGAGGAATGGCTTACAAGTATTTGTCTTTTCTAGAGGCCTTACTTGATCTGAATTCAGCAACCCTAACACTCTGAGATTAGTGTCATCACCCTCATTTACAGCAATAAGGTGTGCACCTGCAACACTAATTTGAAGCTCAAGTAGGTCAAAGACGTGGGTTAGTTGCCCATGCCTGCTGTAAGGTAACTCAACAGGATTAAGAAGCCCTTATTTTATATTTTATTAAACTGCTTTCTAAAGAAGTTAAACCAACAAAAGTAATTTGTTCAACGATTTACTGAGCACCAACTAAATGCAAAGTGTTGTATGAGGCTCACAATGTCTCACAATGCCATACAATCATTACTAACTAACTTGTTAAAACAGTTAAACAAGATAAAATATAATATTTTAAAATATACATGAAAAAACTATAAGTGACCGTTAGCTTTTCTTTCCAATGATATACTTTTGGGTTGTTCTTGACATGAATTATGAACACTTAGTCTTTTTCTTTCTATACTTGAAACTAATTAGAACTTCCTCATGTAGTTCTGGGGGTTTCTGCTTGCTTCATTTTTGAAAAAAGATTTTATTTATTTATCTGACAGCGAGACAGAGATCACAAGTAGGCAGAGAGGCAGGCGGTGGGGGGAAGTAGACTCCCCACTGAGCAGAGAGCCCAATGCGGGGCTCAATCCCAGGACCCCGAGATCATGACCTGAGCTGAAGGCAGAAGCTTAACCCACTGAACCACCCAGGTGCCCCTGCTTGTTTCATTTTTATGGTCAATTGTACCTTAGTAGGATGTTTTCAACTACAAATAGCAAAAAAAACCCTCAACCCAAACTGGCTTAAAAACTAAGGATATTAATGAGCTCGTATAAAAGGCAGTTCAGAGGAAGAGTGATTTCAGAACTGAATAATCCAGCAGTTGAAAATGTCTTTGAAAACTGTAGACATCCAGTTTCTGGTCTGACAAATAAGGAGCTTGGAATTCACCACTCCATCCTCACAACAAGTGAAAAGCTAAAGAAATGAAAAAATTAATAACTTTTTAAACAACCATTAGAGAAATGAGTTCATTTCCAGGGTCCCAAAATTGGAGGCCGGAAAGGCAGTTACTGAGAACCACAACTTAACCAGAGCAGAAATCCACAGTCAGAAACCACAGTGGGAACCAGTGGAAAATGTAAACTGTAACTGGTGAATTGCTAGAGGCTCAGTGTGGACAAGTCTATGAGTTAAAAACTCCAGTGGGGACCCCACACTTCAGTGAGCATTACCTCCAGAACATCTACCATGTTCTCTCAGTGAATATAAGAAAAAAAAAATCTCCCTGGATAGAGGGAAAGTACCCATTTTGTAATATGCCAGGGTACTTTATTCTTTTTAACAAGAGAAAACAATTTTGCCAGATCCTAATGCACTGGTATTTTATTAGAGCCTAACCAACCTGGGGGAAAGAAAATACCCAACTCCAGGACCCTCCAGCCATTCTGTCTCACTTAAGGGGGAAGAGGAAGGAACTCAGAGGCACTTGTGAGGTTCACAGCCCAGGGGCGCAGGCTCACTAAAAGACCTAATCATAGGACTATTGAAAGCTTCCCCTCCTTCCATGCATTACCACCACAAGACCTATTTATTAGGATTTCTTTTACCCAATGCATCATAAATGGCTTTCAACAACAATAACAAATTATAAGGCATACTAAAAGGTAAAGCACAGTTTGAAGAAATGGAAAGCAAGGGAACTGGACTCAAATATGTCAGGGATGTTGGAATTATCAGACTGAGAATTTAAAACAACTCTGATTAATAGGCTGGAAGCTCTAATGAATAAAGTAGACAGCATGCAAGAACAGGTGGGCAATGTGAGAGATGGAAATTATAAGAAAGAAACAGAAAGGAACGTTTGAGTTAAAAAAAAAATACAACAACACTATAGGGGCACCTCGGTGGCTCAGTCAGTTAAGCATCTGCCTTTGGCTTAGGTCAAGATCCCAGAGTCCTGGGATCCAACCCCACACCAGGCTCCCTGCTCAGCGGGGAGCCTCATTCTCCCTCTCCATTTGCCTCTTCCCCCACTCTTGTGCCTGCTCTTTCTCTTTTTCTTGCTCACTCTCAAATAAATAAACAAAATCTTGGGGGAAAAAAAGGATTAGACACTTAATTGACTGAGTCAACAAGGCACCCCCAAAAATGCCTTTGTGGCTCACTGGTAGACTATACATGGCAGAGGAAATAATCTCTTGGCTTGATGACATGTCAAGAAAAACTTCCAAAACTGAAATGCAAAGAAAAAGACTGAAAAAAAAAAAAAAAAGAACAGAATATATGTGTAATTGGAATAACAGAAAAAGAAAGGTAGAGAAGAATAGAAGTGGGGTGCGTGGGTGGCTCATAGGGTTAAGCCTCTGCCTTCGGCTCAGGTCATGATCTCAGGGTCCTGGGATCGAGCCCTACATCGGGCTCTCTGCTCAGCAGGGAGCCTGCTTCCCCCCCTCTCTCTGTCTGCTTCTCTGCCTACTTGTGATCTCTCTCTCTGTGTGTCGAATAAATAAATAAATAAAATCTTTTTTTAAAAAAATAAAAGAATAGAAGCAATATTTAAAGTGACAATTATAAGAATTTTCCTGAATTAATGTCAGACACCAAATCACAGATCTGAGATACTAAGAGGACAACAGGTAAAATAAAATAATAAAAAATGATAATAAAACTACAACTGGGCATATCATGTTCAAACTATAGAAAATTAAAAATTAAGAAAAATTCTTGAAAGAAGTGGAAAAAACACCTATAGAAGAGCAAAGATAAAAATTGCATCTGACTTTTTCCCAGAAACCATGCAAGAGAGTGAAGTGAAATATATATAGTGCTGAGGAAGAGAAGGGAAAAAAAAAAAAAACAACAAAACCCTACCAACCTAGAATCTAGTAGTAGCTCGCAAAATTATCCTACAAAAGTGAAGGAGAAATAAAGGCTTTCTCAAACAAAAAAAAAATTTTAAAGATCTCATTTATTTATTTGACAGACAGAGATCACAAGTAGGCAAAGAGACAGGCAGAGAGAGAGGAAGGGAAACAGGCTCCCTGCTGAGCAGAGAGAATATTTATATAGGAAATAAGAATATTTCCTAACTCATGCTATGAGGCCAAGATTACTCTTAACACAAAACCAAAGGCACTACAGGAAAACTACAGACTGATGTAGCTCCTGAACATAGATGGGAAAATCCTTACTATGCTAGGAAACCTAGTCCAACAATGTATAACAAGAATTATACACCATGACCAAGTGGGGTTTACCTCAGGTGTACAAGACTGGTTCAAAAATCAATTAATGCAATCTAGCACAACAAATAGGCAAAAGAAGAAAAGTCACATGATCATATCAATAGATGTGGAAAAAAGCATTTGACAAAATCCAACACACTCACTATAATGGTTAATTTTATGTGTCTGGGCTTAGGGAAGCCAAGATAGTTGATAAACATTATTTCTGAGTGTGTCTGTGAGCGTGTTTTGGGAGAGATTAACATTTGTGTTGGTTGGTAAACTTAATAAAGCAGATGGCTCTCTCTGGTGTGAGTGGGCATTATCTAATCATCTGAGGACCCAAACAGAATAAAAAGGTGAAAGAAGGACAAATTGACTCTCTGCTTCAGCTGAGGCATCCATCTTCTCATGCCCTCAGACACTGACACTCTTGGGTCTCTGACATTCAGATTCATATTGGAATTTATACCATTAGCTTTCCAATTCTCAGGCTGGGGACTTGGACTGAATTACTCCAGTATTTCCAGGTTCTCCACCTTGCAGATAGCAGATCTTGCTACTTCTTGACTTTTATAACCATATGAGCCAATTCCTACAATAAATCTATCTATCTATCTATCTATCTATCTATCTATCTATCTATTATCTATCTAAATGTATATATATCCTAATAGTTCTGTTTCTTTGGAGAACCCTAATACATCTATCCATGATAGAAAAAAAAATCTCAGTAAACTAGGAAGAGAGCAGAATTGATTGATTAAAAAAACTACAAAAACCTAGCACTGACATCATACTCAGTGGTTAGAAACTTGAAACTTTCCTGCTAAGATCAGGCACATAGCAAAAATGTTCCCTCTCACCCCTCCTTTTCAACTTGTATTGGAAATTCTAGCTAGTGCAATTAGACAAGAAAAGGAAATAAAATGTATTCATATTGAGAAGGAAGAAATAAAACCGTCTTTGTTCACAGATAATATAATGATCCAAGTAGAAAATCCAAAGAATTCTTACAACTACCAAGTAATTTCAGCAAGGTTATAAAATATAGGGTTAATATACAAAAGCCAATTGCCTTACTATATAGCATCAATGAACAAGTGGAATTTGGAATTAAAAACACATTACGGGGGGGGTGCTCCTGGAGGCTCAGTCAGTTAAGCATCTGTCTTTGGCTCAGGTCATGATCCCGATGTCCCAGGATTGTGTCCTGAATTGAGCTCCTTGCTCAGCCAGGAGCCTGCTTCTCCCTCTTCCCCTCCCATCTGCTCATGCTCTCTCTCTCTCAAATAAATAAATAAAATATTTTAAAAACCCCACATTATCATTTCCATTTAGTGTTCCACCAAAAAAGAAATACTTTGGTATAAATCTACCAAATATACAAGATTTATATGAAGAAAACTACAAAGCTCTGATGAAAGAAATTAAAGATGACCTAAATAAATGGAGAGATATTCCATACTCATGGTTGGAAAACTCAGTATGTCATGATGTCAGTTCTTCCTAACTTGATCTATAGATTAAATACAATTCCAATCAAAATTCATGCAAGTTATTTTGTGGAGGTTAATAAAGAGATTCTAAAGTTTATATGCCAAGGCGAAATAGTAAGTACAAAAGAGCTTAATATTGAAAAACAAAACCAGAGGACTGACACTACCTGATTTTAAGATGTACTATAAACCTGTAAGACTCGAGAAGTGTGGTATTGGTAAAAGAATAGACTAATAAATCAATGAAATAGAATAGAAAGCCCAAGAACTTACCTACATAAGTATAGTCAAATGACTTTTGACAAAGGAGCAAAGGCAATACACGGGAGCAGATAATCACTTCAACAAAGCAGGCTGGAGCTGTAGCAACTGGACATCTACATGCAAAAAAAAAAAAAAAAAGAATCTAGATGCAGGCCTTGTACCTGTCACAAAAATTAACTCAAAATGAATCACAGACCTAATGTAAAATGAAAACTATAAAATTCCTAAAAGATAAAATAGAAGAACACCTAGATGACCTTGGTCTTGGTGGGCCCTTTTTGGATATAACACCAAAGGCATGACCCATTGAAAAAAAAACAGACTGATAAGCTGAAGATA
The DNA here is from genome assembly GCF_963455335.1 of Martes martes. Taxonomy (NCBI): domain Eukaryota; kingdom Metazoa; phylum Chordata; class Mammalia; order Carnivora; family Mustelidae; genus Martes; species Martes martes. The sequence goes on from NC_137894.1 coordinate 20,120,826, forward strand.
AAGTTGATAAGCTGGACTTTGTTAAAATAAAAACTTCTGCTCTGCAAAAGACAGTGCCAAGAGAATGAGAAGACAAGTAACAGACTGGACAGAAATAGTTGTTAACAACATATCTCATGAAGGATTATTATCCAAAATAAACAAAAACACCTAAAACTCAATAATAAAAAAACAAACAACCCAATTTAAAAATGGGGGAAATGCCTGAACAGATACTTCATCAAGAACATATAGACAGGAAATAAGCATATGAAAAGATACTCCACATCATATGTCCTCAGGACAATACAAATTAAAACAAGATTTCACTACATACCTGTTAGAATAGCCAAAATCCAGAACATTAACAATGCCAAATGTTTGTAGAGATGTAGTGTAACATAAAATGGTACAGCCACTTTCTTTTCTTTCTTTTTTTTATTTTTTTAAGAGCACGAGCTCTTTTTAAGAGCATGAGCAAGGGGAAGGGGCAAAGGGAGAAGCAGACTCCCCACTGAGCAGGGAGCCCTATGCAGGGCTTGGCCCCAGGACCCTGAGATCATGACCTGAATGGAAGGCAGCTGCTTAATTGACTGAGCCACCCAGGCGCCTAGTATAGCCAGTTTGGAAGACATGTTGGTGATTTCTTAAGAGATAGATATTTAAGAGTAAGTAAACGTACTCTTACTGTAAGATCCCACAATCATATTCCTTTGTATTTACTCAAATGAGGTGAAAAATATGTCCACACCAAAACCTACACATAGATGTTTATAGCAGCTTTATTCATAATTTTCAAAATGTGGAAGTATCCAAGATATCCTTCACTATGGAGAGCCCAAATGTTCATTGACTGATGAATGGATAAAGACGATGTGGTATAAAATGAAATCTTGCTATTTGCAAAGATATCCCTACATCCAGATATAGAATACTATTCAGCACTGAAAAGAAATGATCTGTCAAATGAAAAAGACAATTAAAAAAAACTGCTTGATGATTCCAATTATATGACATTCTGAAAAAGGCAAAACTATGGAGAGAGTAAAGATATCAGTGGTTGCCAGGGGAAAGGCGGGGAGGAAAGGATGAATAGCACAGAGGTTTTTTAGGGCAGTAAAAATATTCTGTATAATACCATAATGATGGATACATGTCATTATATATTTGCCAAAACCCATATAAGATCTAATACAAAGAATAAATAAACACTTAGGTAAACCATGAACTTTGAGTGATAATGATGTATTAATGCAGGCTCATTAATTTTAACAAATGTACCATTCTTATGCAGATGTTGATAATGGGGGAGAGGTTATGCATTTATGGGGAGGGGGTTATATGGGTACTCAGTGCTTTCTGCTTAATTTTACAGTGAACCTAAAACTTCTCTAAAAATAAATGCTACTTAAAAGGGGAAAAATGTATGTTCCACACAGAAGAATTAGGTACATATCAATAATTTCCAATATATAAATTCTCAATTATAATTTTGATGAAAACTTAAGCATTTTTGTATTTTAAAATAAAATATTACCAAAAATAAGTAAAATAGGGGCGCCTAGGTGGCTCAGTGGGTTAAAGCCTCTGCCTTCGGCTCAGGTCATGATCCCAGGGTCCTGGGATCAAGCTCTGAGTTGGGCTTTCTGCTCAGCGGGGAGCCTGCTTCCTCCTCTCTCTCTGCCTGCTTCTCTGCCTGCTTTTGATCTCCGTCTGTCAAATAAATAAATAAAATCTTTAAAAAATAAGTAAAATAAAATATCATATTTTAAAAGATATATTAAAACAATAAAATTTTTAGAAAAATGCAATGAGGTGTTATAGATTACATGTTATGAATCCATCATTGGCAAGGGTAATGGAATTTAAGTCCAACTATGAGACTTTACCTGAGGCTTATCTGTGTGTGTGTGAGAAGGGAGGGACACCTAACAGAGTCAGAATTCTATTAGGGAGAAATAATGAATGATGCTAAGAGGCTATTAATACTACAGATACATATTATTTTGCATAAACTGCTACCACATTTTATTCTGCTTATGAAAATAGAATTGTATTAAATTATCAATTGATGAATTAAATTCACAAAGTGAATTTTATTAAAAAGATTGTGCATTTGCATTTAGATCAGTGTTTCTTACTTCCCTGATATTTCATCTTTGACCCATTAATTATTTTGAAGTATGCTGTGTTCATTCTGAAAAACAGTATGGAGTTTCCTCAAAAAGTTAAAAAGTAGAAATGTCCTATGATCCAGCAATTGCACTACTAGGTATTTATTCAAAGAATACAAAAATATAGATTTGAAGGGATACATGCATTCTGATGTTTATAGCACTATTATCAACAATAACCAAACTATGGAGAGCCCAAATGTTCATTGACTGATGAATGGATAAAGAAGATGTGGTATAGAATGAAATCTTGCTATTTGCAAAGACCTGGATGGAACTACAGTGTATTAAGTTAAGTGAAATAAGTTAGTCAGAGAAAGACAAATACCATATGATCTCACTCATCTGTGGAATTTAAGTAAGAAAACAGATGAAGATATGGGAAGGAGGAAATTTTAAAAAGGAGACCGGGGGAAAAAACCACAAGAAACTCTTAACAATAGAGAACAAACAGAGGGTTGATGAAGGGAGGTGGGTTGGGGGTGGCTAGATGGTAACGGGTATTAAAGAGGGCACTTGTGATGAGCACTGGGGATTGTATGTAATTGATGAATCACTAAATTCTACTAACAAAGCCAACATTGCACTGTATGTTAACTGAAGTTAAATTAAAAAAAGGTTTGCTGTAAAATTTACAAATTTCTGGAGATTTTTCCTGTTATCTGTGATATCTAGTTAAATTCAGTTATTATCACAAAACATATTTTTTATGGTTTTACTTTTAAAAAATATGTTAATGCTTGTTTATGATCTAAGATATGGTCTATCTTGGTGAATGTCCCATAAATGCTGGGAAAGAATGTGTATCCTGTATTAGTTAATGATACTGTTCAATTCTGTGCAGTTGCTGACTTTTTGCTTGGTGGTTCTATACAATACCAAGAGAGATGTTGAAGTCCCCAGTTTTAACTGTGAACTGATCTCTTTTTTTCCAGTTCTGTCAACTCTTGCTTCATATTATTCTGCAGCTCTGTTGTTTGGTGCACATACATATGTTATATTTTCTTATGATCTGGCACTTTTATCATATGCAATGAACCTCTTTGTTTCTGGCAATTTTTTTTGCTCTGAAGCCTACAGCCACCATAGCTTTCTTTAGATTAGTGTTTTCAGAGTATATATATTTTTCATTCTTTAATCTACCATTATATTTGAATTGAATTTTATCCAGTCACCTAATCTCTTTTAATTGGTGTGCTTAGCCCATTTACATTTTTTTAAAAGATTTTATTTATTTATTTGTCAGAGAGAGAGAGAGAGAGAGCACTGGCAGACAGAGGCAGAGGGAGAAGCAGGCTCCCTGCCAAGCAAGGAGCCCGATGTGGGACTCCATCCCAGGACACTGGGATCATGACCTGAGCCGAAGGCAGCCGCCCAACCAACTGAGCCACCCAGGCGTCCCAGCCCATTTACATTTAATGTAATTATTGATACATTAGGATGTAAGTCTGTCATTTTATTGTTTTCCTTCTTTTTTTTTTTTTCCTGTTTCTCCTTATCTGTCTTCAACTGGGTTATTTGGCCATTCTTTAGTATTCAATTTTGATTTATGTACATATTTTAGCATACTTCTTTGTGTTGTATATTCAGTGGTTACACTAGGGATTACAATATACATAGGCAGTTTATCATAGTCTACTAGTGTCAACAGTTCCCTCTTCAAGTGGAATGTAGGTTCTTAATTACCACTTAAGTCCCATTATCCTTCCCTTCTCCCTTATGGTACAGTTGTCTTAAATATTATCTTTACATACATACACATCAGATATTATAGTTTTTGCTTTTACTTTTTAAGTGAGAAGTATAACCAGATGTTGTACTTGTCTTCCGTAACTAGCTCAATGGGTACACAACTACTCATTTACCTAACATCCAATCATCCATGAATTTAAGACATTAGCCACTTTCCCATCCATGATTTTAGAAATTCACCCACCCATGATTCTTGAAATTCATTTTAATTACTTGTATTATATTTTAACCATATAGGCCTCTAAACACATCCTCTAAGATCCATATTCCTTTCTCTTTCCTTTCCTTTCAACTCATTCATGTTGATTTTTAAGTATTTACATATACTTCATAAAGTAATTTCCCCAACTGGACTATAAGCTTCTTGGCAATGGGTTTCTATTTACTTTGTATCTTCCACTAGGATTTGTGGTGTTCCACCACATGAAGTGATAGATAATCCTACAAATTCACTGCTGTCTCCACGTCTGCCAATAAAAAAAAATTTGGGGGAGGGGGATTAAGATGGCAGAGGAGTAGGGGACCCTAAATTTCTCTGGTCCCTCAAATACAGCTAAATAGCTTTCAAATTATTCTTAACACCTATGAAATTAATTGGATATCTGAGAAAAATTCTGCAATTCTACAAATAGGAAAGTGACCACATTTGGAAGGTAGGAGGTGCAAAGACTTGAATCCAGGGTAATATATTTGGCATACAATGGAGGGGGGGGGATCCTGCTTAAGAAGGCTACCGCAAGTGTTACAGGCAGTGGAGCACAAAATCGGAACTCTTCGAAAGGTACTCAGGTAGTAGGGTGAGTTGGAATCCCAGGTGGGACAGCATTGTCTCAGGATTCCCAAGGTCACAAGAACAATGAGGGCGCTTGAGTGCAGCAGAGTTCCCAGGCATGGGAGAGGAGAAGCTGGCTAAAAACTGTAAGTCTAGGTACCAGTTTTCTGCTCTGTGTTGTCATAAACTGTGAACGGCTGCACAGTTGCACAACTGCTCTCCTGGCCAGGGCCCAGCAAATGGACCACCATTCCCCCAGGAGGAATACCTCGGGATCAGGCCAAAGGAGACTATAAACTTTGGTTTTTGAAACTCAGTCTTGTGCTCAAGATAAAAAATGCTTGGTCACAGTCCAGGTGAACACAGAGTTCAGATGGAAATGAGGGAGGCAAGAGTGATTGACTGCTTTTCTGTGAAGGCTCACTGAAGAGTAAGAGGCCATAAACTTTTGGCTCCAGAGCTAGAGAAGGGGGGCATCACCATTTTCATTCCACATGTTGGTGCTGAAAGCCTTCAGGGAGCAAAACAGCACCACATAGTAGAATCCAGAGCTGCTTACACTGAGCTAGGACCCCTGGCAAGAGAGGAGCAATTCCACCAGGGCAGGGCACCTGAGAATCAGCACAACAGGTCCCTCCCCCAGAAGACCAGCAGAAACAACTGGCCTGCACCAAGTATACTGAACGTAGAGAGATACAAAGCTTCAGCTCTTGGGGACAACAGTATATATCACCCATGGGGTTTTTTATTCTTAAGTCTTTCAGTATTATTTTTTCAGTTATTTTCTTATTTTTTCAATTCTTTTTAATTTTTATTTTTATATACATTATATATATACATATATATAGTTTTTATTTTTTTCTTTCATTGTATTTTTTATTTATTGTCTCCATTGTATTTTATCTTTTTTTTAAATGTTTGATTATATATATATGTGTGTGTGTGTGTGTGTGTGTGTGTGTGTGTATACATATATATATATATATTTCTTTCTTATTTTGGGATCCAGTTTCTTTTAACAAGCAGACCAAAACACACCCAGGATCTAGTTTTTTGTTTTGTTTCTTGTCTTCCTTGTTTTGCTTTTGCTTTTTTTTTTTTTTTCTGGTTTGTTTTGTTTTGTTTCTGTATCATTGTAGTTATTGTTGTATTTTCTCTTTCTCTCTTCTATTCTTTTCTGTACAAAATAATGAGACAGAGAAATTCACCCCAAAAGAAAAGAACAGGAGGTAGTACTCACTGCCGTGGATATAATCAATATAGATGTAAGATGTCTGAACTAGAATTTAAAATAATTATAAAGATACTAGCTGGGGTTGAAAAAAGCATAGAAGACACTAGAGAATCCCTTAGTGTAGAAATAAAGGAACTGAAACCTAGTCAGGCTGAAATTAAAAATGCTATTACCGAGATGCAGTCCCAAATGGAGGCTTTAAAAGTGAGGATAAACGAGGCAGAAGAGTCAGTGATAAAGATAAAATGATGGAAAATAAGGAAGTGAAAGGAAGAGAGAAACTACTGGATCCTGAAGGGAGACTTAGAGAACTCAGATTGCATAAAGTGAAATAATATCCAGATATTAGAAGTCCCAGAATATGAGGAGAGGGAGACAGGGACAGAAGGTCTATTTGAACAAATTATAGCTGATAACTTCCGTAGTCTGGGGAAGGAAACAGGCATTCAAGTCCAGGAGGCACAGAGAACTCCCCTCAAAACCAATAAAAATAGGTCAACACCTCAACATATAATAGTGAAGCTTGCAAATTTCAAAGATACAAAGAAAATCCTGAAAGCAGCTTGGGATAAGAGGTCCTTAACCTACAAAGGTAGATGCACAAAGCTATCAGCAGACCTGTCCACAGAGACCTTGAAGTCCAAAAAGGGCTGGTATGATATATTCAGCATGGTAAATGGAAAAGATATGCAGCCAAGAATACTTTATCCAGCAAGGCTGTCATTCAGAATAGAAGGAGGAATAAAGTTTCCAGGACAATCACAAACTAAAGGAATTTGTAAATACTAAACCAGCCGTGCAAGAAATATTAAAGGGGACCCTTTGAGTGGAGAGAGAGCTGAAAAGTAACAAAGTGAGAAAGGAACAGGGATAATCTATAGGAACAGCAACTTTACAGGTAATACAATGGCATGAAATTCATATCTTTTAATAATTACTCTGAATGTAAATGTACTAAAATCTCCAAACAATAGACAGAGGGTATCAGAAAGAATAAGAAAACAAGACCCATCAATTTTACAAGAGACACATTTTAGACATAAAGACACCTTTAGATTGAAAGTGAGGGATGGAGAACCATTATCATGCCAATGGACATTGAAAGAAAGCTGGAGAATCAATCCTTATATCAGACAAACTAGATTTTAAACCAAAGACTGTAATAAGAGATGAAGAAGGACACTATATCATAATAAAAGGGTCTGTCCAACAAGAAGATCTTGCCATTGTAAATATTTATGTCCCTAATTTGGGAGCAGCTGAATAAATAAACCAATTAATAACAAAATTAAAAACTCATGAATAACAATAATAGTAGGGGACTTTAACAGCAATGGACAGATCATCTAAGCAGAAGGAAACAAGGACTTTGAATGACACACTGGATCAGATAGACTTGACAGGTATATTCAGAGCATTGCATTCTAAGCCAGCAGAACACACATTTTTCTGGAGTACATATAGAACATTCTCCAGAATAGAGCACATACTGGGTCACAAATCTGGTCTCAACTGGTACCAAAAGAATGAGATTATCCCCTGCATATTTGCAGACCACAATGCTTTAAAACTTGAAGTCAACTACAAGAAAAAATTTGGAAGGACCACAAATACATGGAGGTTAAAGGGCATCCTACTAAAGAATGAATGGGTTAACCAGGAAATTAAGGAAGAATTTAAAAAAAAAAAACATGGAAGCAAATGAAAATGAAAACATGACAGTTCAGAAACTTTGGGATGCAGCAAAGGCAGTTCTAGAAGGGAAGTATGTTGCAATATAGGCCTTTCTTAAGAAACAAGAAAAGTCTCAAATACACAACCAAACTTTATACCTAAAGGAGCTGGAAAAAGAAGAGCAAATAAAGCCTAAATCCAGCAGAAGAGAAATAATAAAGATTAGAGCAGAAATATAATGATACAGAAATTTTAAAAACCAGTAGAACAGATCAATGAAACTAGAAGCTGTTTCTTCGAAAGAATTAATAAGATCTATAAACCCCCCTAGCCAGACTTACCAAAAAGAAAAGAGAAAGGGCCCAAATAAATGAAATCATGAAGAGGAGAGACCACAACTAACACTGAAGAAATACAATTATAACGGGGCGCTTGGGTGGCTCAGTGGGTTAAAGCCTCTGCCTTTGGCTCAGTTCATGATCTCAAGGTTGTGGGATCGAGCCCCACATCGGGCTCTCTGGTCAGTAGGGAGACTGCCCCCCCCCCACTGCCTGCCTCTCTGCTACTTGTAATCTCTGTCCATCAAATAAATAAATAAAATCTTAAAAAAAAAGAAATACAATTATAAGAGAATATTATGAGCAATTATATGCCAACAAATTAAGCAATCTGGAAGAAATGGGTGCATTCCTAGAAACACATAAACTACCCAAACTGAAACAGGAAGAAATAGAAGACCTGAACAGACCTATAAGCAGGAAGGAAATTGAAGCAGTAATAAAAAAAAATCTCCCAACAAACAAGATTCCAGGGCAGGATGGCTTCCCAGGGGAATTCTATCAAACATTTAAAGAATGAATACTTATTCTTCTGAAACTGTTCCAAAAAATAAAAATGGAAGGGAAACTTCCAAAATCATTCTATGAGGCCAAAATTACCTTGAACCCAAAACCAGACAAAGATCCAACTAAAAAGGAGAATTGCAGACCAGTATCCCTTGTGAACATGGATGTAAAAATTTTCAATAAGATACTAGCTAGTAGGATCCAAAAGTACATTAAAATGTTTATTCACCATGACCAAGTAGGATTTATTCCTGGGCTGCAAGGGTGGTTCAACAACCACAAATCAATGTGATACACCACATTAATAAAAGAAAGGACGAGAACCATACAATCCTCTCAATAGGTACAGAAATAGCATTTAACAAAATAGAGCATCCTTCCCTTTAAAAAAAAAAAAAAAGATTTTATTTATTTATTTGAGATAGAGCACAAGTGCACAAGAAAGAGCACAAGTGGAGGGGAGGGGCAGAGGGACAGGGAGTAGCAGATGACCCGCTGAGCAGGAAGCCTGACACAGGGCTCAATCCCAGGACCCCAGGATCATGACTTGAGCTGAAGGCAGATGCTTAACAACTGAGACACCCAGGAGCCCCTACTATATCCTTTCTTGATAAAAACTCTCTGCTATATAGGGATACAGGGAACATACCTCAATATCACAAAAGGCATGTATGAAAAACCCACAGCGAATATCTTTCTCAACGGGGAAAAACTGAGAGGTTTTCCTCTAAGGTCAGGAACAGGACAGGGATCTCTACTCTCACCACTGTTGTTCAACATAGTACTGGAAGTCCTGGCCTCAGCAATTAGACAACAAAAAGAAATAAAAGGCATCCAAATCAGCAAAGAAGTCAAACTCTCACTATTTGCAAGACGACACGATACTCTAGGTAGAAAACCCAAAAGACCACCCCAAAATTGCTAGAACTCATACAGGAATTCAGCAAAGTTGCAGGATATAAAATCAATGTACAGAGATCTGTTGCATTTCTATACACTAAGACAGAAGAGAAATCAAGGAAACAATCCCATTTACAATTGCATCAAAAACTGTAAGATACCTAGAAGTAAACCTCACCAACGAGGTAAAGGATCTATACTCCGAAAACTATAGCACACTTATGAAGGATATTGAAGAGGACAAAAAGAAATGGGAAGACATTCCATGCTCATGGATTGGAAGAACAAACATTGTTAACATGTCTACACTACCCAAAGCAATCCACACATTTAATGCAATCCCTATCAAAATACCATCAACATTTTTCACAGAACTGGAACAAACAATCCTAAAATTTGTATGAAACCATAAAAGACCCTAAATAATCATAGGAATGTTGAAAAAGTAAACCAAAGCTGGAAGCATCATGATTCTGGACTTCAAGCTGTATTACAAAGCTGTATTCATCAAGACAGTATGGTACTGGCACAAAAACAGACACACAGATCAGTGGAACAGAACAGAGAACTCAGAAATGAACCCTCAACTTTATCGCCAACTCATCTTCAACAAAGCAAGAAAGAATATCCAAGGGAAAAAAGTCTCTTCAACAAATGGTGTTTGGAAAACTGGACAGCCACATGCAGAAGAATGAAACTGGGCCACTTTCTTACACCACACACAAAAATAAATTCAAAATGGATTAAAGACCTAAATGTGAAACAGGAAACCATCAAGATCCTAGAGGGGAACACAGGCAGCAACCTCTTTGACCTTGGCTGTAGCAACTTCTTACTAGATATGTCTCCTGATGCAAGGGAAACAAAAGCAAAAATTAACTATTGGGACTTCATCAAGATAAAAAACTTCTGCACAGTGAAGGAAACAATCAATAAAACTAAGAGGCAACCTACAAATGGGAGAAGATATTTGCAAATAACTTATCTGATAAAGGGTTAGTATCCATAATCTATTAAAAAAACTTATCAAACTCAACAGCCAAAAAACAAATAATCCAATCAGGAAATGGGCAGAAGAAAGGAACAGACATTTCTCCAAAGAAGACATACAAATGGCCAACAGACACATGAAAAAATGTTCAACATCATCTAGCATCAGGGAAATACAACTCAAAACCACAATAAGATACCACCTTACGCTGGTCAAAATGGTTAAAATTAAGAATTCAGGAAACAACAGATGTTGGCAAGGATGTTAAGAAAGAAGAACTTACTCTGCTGGTGGGAATGCAAGCAGGTACAGCCACTGTGGAAAACAGTATGGAGTTTCCTCAAAAAGTTAAAAATAGAGCTACCCTACAACCCAGCAATTGCACTAGTAGGTATTTACACAAAGGATACAAACATAGTGATCTGAAGGGGCACTTGCACCCCAATGTTTATAGCAGCAATATCCGTAATAGCCAAACTACCGAAAGAGCCCAGATGTCCATCAACAAGAGCCCAAATGTCCACCAACAAATGAACAGATAAAGATGTGGTGTGCATATACAATGGAATATTACTCAGCCATCAAAAAGAATGAAATCTTGCCATTTGCAGTGACATGGATGGGACTAGAGGGTATTATGCTAACTGAAATAAGTCAGTCAGAGAAAGCCAAATACCATATAATTTCACTCACATGTGGGATTTAAGAAACAAAAAAGATTAGAATAGGGTAAGTGAAGAAAAAATAAAATAAGATGAAAATAGAGGGGGAAGCAAACGATAAGAGACACTAAACTGTAGGAAACAAACTGTTGCTGGAGGGAATGTGGGTGGGGGCAAGGGATAATAGGTCGATGGGCATTAAGGAGGGCACAGTAATGACTACAGTAATGACTACTGGTGTTATATGCAACTGATGAATTACTAAATTTTACCCCTGAAACTAATAATACGGTATATGTTAACTAAACTGAATTTAAATAAAGAATAAAAAAAAGTACTAAGAAAAAAGTTTTGTGGAA